>NW_026782082.1:385000-1769903 GCF_031769215.1 Ylistrum balloti | reverse complement strand
GGTGTCCACCCTGATGTAAACATGTCTAGTATCCAGCCTGATGTAAACATGTCTGGTGTACACCCTGATGTAAACATTTCTGGTGTACACCCTGATGTAAACATGTCTGGTGTCCACCCTGATGTAAACATGTCTGGTGTACACCCTGATGTAAACATTTCTGGTGTACACCCTGATGTAAACATGTCTGGTGTACACCCTGATGTAAACATGTCTGGTGTCCACCCTGATGTAAACATGTCTGGTGTCCACCCTGATGTAAACATGTCTGGTGTACACCCTGATGTAAACATGTCTGGTGTCCACCCTGATGTAAACATGTCTGGTGTACACCCTAATGTAAACATGTCTGGTGTCCACACTGATGTAAATATGTCTGGTGTACACCCTGATGTAAATATGTCTGGTGTACACCCTGTTGTAAACATGTCTGGTGTACACCCTGATGTAAACATGTCTGGTGTCCACCCTGATGTAAACATTTCTGGTGTACACCCTGATGTAAACATGTCTGATGTACACCCTGATGTAAACATATTTACATCAGGCATACACCAGACATATATACATCAGGCATACACCAGACATATTTATATCAGGGCTTACACCAGACATATATACATCAGGCATACACCAGACATATTTACATCAGGCATGTCTGTTTACATGTCTGGTGTCCACCCTGATGTAAACATGTCTGGTGTACACCCTAATGTAAACATGTCTGGTGTCCACACTGATGTAAATATGTCTGGTGTACACCCTGATGTAAATATGTCTGGTGTACACCCTGATGTAAACATGTCTGGTGTACACCCTGATGTAAACATGTCTGGTGTACACCCTGATGTAAACATGTCTGGTGTACACCCTGATGTAAACATGTCTGGTGTACACCCTGATGTAAACATGTCTGGTGTATGTCCTGATGTAAATATGTCTGGTATGCCCCCTGATGTAAATATTTCTGGTGTACTCCCTGATGTAAATATGTCTTGTAGTACGTCCTTATGTTAATACATACATACTTATGTCTAGTTTCCACCCTGATGTAAATATGTCTGGTGTATGCCTGATGTATATATGTCTGGTGTAAGCCCCGATATAAATATGTCTGGTGTATGTCTGATGTATATATGTCTGGTGTATGCCTGATGTAAATATGTCTGGTGTACGCCCTGATGTAAATATGTCTGGTGTAAGCCCTGATGTAAATATGTCTGGTGTATGTCCTGAAGTTAATACCAGGTATTCTTTTCTCTGCCCAGACATTAATAAATCTGGTGTTTGCACTGTGGAAATTCATGCTAATTTTTACCTAGAATCAGTGCTGTTTTATTATTCATTTGCGAACTGTGAGCAAAACAAACAAAATCTAGAAAATAGGATCAACTTTTTTTATTACATGCTCCACAATATGAATACATTGTACATCACAAATTACAGCATTAGTTTGGATTTTCATTATACTAGTATACTCTGTATTACACTGAACTACAATACACTGTATTACACTGTACTAATTAAATACACTATACTACATTGTACTATGGGTACAATGTAATATATGCACTATAATACCATGTAATTAATTACAATGTAATACACTGATCTAGAATACATTGTATTACATCATAATTATACCTTTGGGGATGAGGGAACTATGCACTGATTAATACACTTACAATAATTACACTGTATTACCATATAAAGGCATAATAATTACCAGATTGATTTTCTCATACAAAATAATTTTCTTTCTACTCTAAGAAAAAATTACTTTTAAATCATTTTATACCAGTGATCATCATTAACAGATTAGATACCATTAAACAACTTTAAATCAACCTCGAGTAACCAGTATCTTATTATTCAGTAATGTAGATTTTATCTCATATTTTTCTTAAACAATTTTAATTTAACTTTTATTTAAATTAGACAGAAATGATAATAAAACACCACCTGAAAATGAATTATATTTTCTCTGTGAATTTGAAAAAAAAAATTCCCCCAAAAAATCCAGCAAAACAATTATGTATACTTTCTTTTTAAAAGTGGTTGAGTTCACAGAAGTTCTCTTTATTTCTTTAAAAGAACATTTTACCAAAAATTGTTTTAAGTCATGTTGGTAAGTGTATGTAGTTGTAAAACTTAACACCTACATGCATGGATTTTGTAACACACTTACAAGCTAAACATAATTATTGATACTTTTATCAAAATCCAGAATTTAAAAATGTTCTTGAATTAAAAAAATCAATTTGATTTTCTACAGCAGAAATTAAAATCATTCATTAAAAACAAAAATCTTTGTGTAGCAATCTAAAACACAAAATCTTGGATTCTATAACAAAACATTTGTGTCAAGTATGAGGAGGTATAACAAGAAACAACTGAGTTTTGCGGAAAAACAGCAAATGTCTCTAGATATATATTTACAAAACATCCAATAAATATATCATTATTATAAACAAAATTCTTCATAAATAATGCAGTTTTCTCCCTTTATTTACATATCCTATATTCCCTGAGGTAGTTATCTATCTGTTAGAGGCAAGAATACATTAAACTTGATGCCAATATCAAAATTTTTACACAATTACTGTAAGAGTTGTTATTTTGAGAATTATAATACTTTTTTGCTATTTTTAAGGATTTCAAAAAAATGCGAAAAATATATTCATATATGTTGATAATAAAATTGATAGAGAAAATCACCATCAATTCATGACATCTGCATCAAGCTTGTCATGAAACCTTCGAAATTTTTTTAGCCATCAACAAAAGCAACTTTTACAAAATCTAAAAAGTTTGTCATTGGATAGCATAATATTCATTTTAATCCAACCATCCACTTACTTTAATATCAACAAAACCTGTTCGCATATTTCACTACGGATTATATGATACTGTGGTATGACAGTCTTTCCACAACATGGAAGAGTTGAAAGAATTCTCCGTCAGCACAGGCAGGCTTTATAACAAGTGGTAAAATATGTCGGACTCCTTTTCCTGGTTCTATGCCCCTCAACTTTTCACACATAACACACAGTAATGTTTCTCCCCTTTTTGAGGACTAGGCCACAGTAATACATGTATATTCCATTCTGTAAACGATGCTGCCAGGATACTAATGTCGTGTAAAAGGGTGATATTTGGTCCCCTTCACAGTAGACAGTAAGTCTTAAGTAGCTAGCATCTGATGAGTGAATATTGTCAAAAGCCTCCTGTTTATCACTTCTTTGTAACAGAGTGATAACATTAGGTACTAAAACAGTTCAGATGCAGTTCAACAAACATCATATAACTGAATCACCCAATCCTTGGGGTTTTCATTCATTGGAAACATTTTGATTCATTTTTAAAATATCATAAAAAAGTAACGCTAAAACCATATAAATTATTCAAGAATTAGAGCTTACAGAGATTAACATCCCAGATTAAAACAAAATATTTTATTATTTCGTCGAATTTTAAAAATTGTTTGTGAAAATGTTTGATCTAGTTAAAAATGATATTTATGCAAATAATTTCAGAAATAGAATATTTATACAAATAATTCTAGAATAAAAAGTTTTACAATAATTATACATGGCATATTTTCATAAATTCTTGTATCTGTATTGTCCATAATAATGCCCATAGTTATCTCCCTTTGGAAGTAAGGAACTCTTGCAATCAATCAACTGTCCTTATTTAGCTTTAATATTGCTAAAAGCTGCAGAAATAAACATGTACATTTTGATACAAAGCCCCTACATCAACTGTGTAGAGGACAACTTGTAAATCATTTTAAAAGCACTAACTTTATACATCATGTAAGAAACATTTTAATTTGTGTCAACAACAACTACATCATTACAACACATATCATCGTGAAATATCAAACTAGACTGTTTAATTCAGTGATAACCTAACAGTTTATCAATCTGATTTTTTGTGATTGTTAACAGAAAAAAAATATGTTCACATGAGCCTGTCTTCTACCAATGGTCTAATGTTACTAGAACATAGTTTCTACTGGAGGTCAAAAGTCACAAGAGCATGACTTGGTAACAAAACAAAGAAAATATTTGTAGAAAGCGATTTCGACAAAAAGCACCGATCAACAAAAATCAATGTTCTACAGCTGTATCAAACTGTGGCATACTGAATTACAGTGCGTATATTGACAGCATAAAACACTAATAAAAATGCCTCTCTTTTCATTCACCACCAATTTAACTTCAAGGTCTCAATTTTCCAGTTTTCAAAAATGTTTTTCTTTAGAATATGAATTTTTTCACTCCTGACTGACCCTTTCATTTTTCAGGAAAAAAAAACCCATATCAAGGAAAAGTCCGGTTTACTTCATTTGAGTCAGAAAATTGTGTAAAACAAACAAATAAACATCATGTAAATTAAACTATTGAAAATGTGTAACACCTGTCAGTTCAGTAATGCAACACTTTGACACTGTAGACAATCAAAAAGCACCTGTCCTTTGCAATGTCAAGACATTTGCAAGAACACAAATAAGGATTAAACATGAAAAATAAAACATGCATTAAAAAAACAAAACAAAAACCTGATAAGTGTGCAGTGGACTGCGTATTGTATAATCAGCAGAGTTGTAACATAACATATACCAGAAAACAAATGATCAACTTGCACCATTTATGTAAATGATTAAGATTGATAGCAAATGAGGTTGAAAACAAAACCTGATGTGAAAAAATGAAATCATTTAAATCTAGCTTTCAATTTTTATCTGCAGATTTTTTTTTCTCTCTCTCCCTCTCTCTCTTTCCTTTTTTTCCCCTTCGAACAAATTTGTGCATATGTGAAAAAAAAAGAACCTAATGATTATGCAGACCATGTAAGAAGGATCAAGGCTATAGCGAGTCCAGAGTTAATTAAATACAACTTTATACAAATCAACAATATATATATTAATTATGATGAGGGATATAAACAATGTCGTTTGACTAGCTGATTTTAAACACTATATTTAACTTAATTACCGGGATAAAAGACAAAATCTTATTGCATTAAAACTACAACTACGCTATCTGCTAGGACAAAAGGATTTATCATTGTAAGGACTTACTACAGCAAAATATTCAGAAACTATACACTTACCTGGATATCTCTTGAAATAACAAATTATTTTATAAATAAGTACACAGTTTTAACAGATTCCTTGTTAGGGGATAGTTTAATATTTTTGAAGCATTTTTTGGTATGTCAGTATCACAGACACAAGATATGGAAACTTTTATAGGAACTTGGATGAGTTCTAGAAGTTTTGTTTACAATCACAAAATCTAAACAATAATTATAACTTTTTTTTATTTCAGTCTAAATTGTGTTCAAAATATGCAAATTTAAAACTGAAATTACATTAACTGGTAGTCAAAGTGATAATCAGGGGCTAAAGAAGAGAAAAATTTTTTTAAATGTCTTCAAAATTACATTCTGAAAATCAGACTTAATAAGTTATTGAACACCTGGCCGTCTAGATATATGTTATAAACAGCAGTCTT
Organism: Ylistrum balloti; assembly: GCF_031769215.1. NCBI lineage: Eukaryota > Metazoa > Mollusca > Bivalvia > Pectinida > Pectinidae > Ylistrum > Ylistrum balloti. Next base: position 1,764,378 of record NW_026782082.1, on the reverse strand, counting down.
GATTTCAAGACTGTTTAAGATTGATTTTTGCAGTGATTCTATATCATTGTGTATGTTGGAATCAATAATTACATAAACTACACAAAAGATGTTGGGACTGAAAGGTCACATATATGATGTAAAATAGAAAAAACAAACAAAACTAGATACTATTGCCAAATAAAACATGAAAGAATTGTTATTTCAATCTGACTTGTATTTAAATTCAAATTTAATATAATGATCACTCTGTCTGAACTACTGTGTGGGTGAAATTACTGATCTACGAAAGAAATCAAATCTACGAAGATGAAAATAACATGGCAATTTCATGTGGTGCAGTGCAATATGATCTATTATTCAATCTAACTACAAATATTCAAACATCTCTGTGATGCATGTTTTTATCATCTACACAGATACATATTTTTCTTCAAAGTATTGTACAGGAATTTTAAATTTAACAAGAAATTAGAGCATAAAATGAAAAAAAAAAGACAAGGGAAACTAGTCTGAGTTGATGTTCAATTGGAACATCTGTCTAATATATTGACCCGTATGTAGCATGGTGAGACATCCAATCAAATAACCCGTATTAACCATGGCCCCATCAGAAATATCATACGTAACAAAACAATGTCCAATAAAGATGATCCGATATTTTGACTAGCTGCCTTCGACAAAATGGTCAATGAAGAATGGAAGGGAAAGTGATAATTGTTTATATAGTGGAACAATAAAAAAAAAACTCTATACTAAAATATTGCAGGATTTTACTTAATAAATAAGATATTGAAAAGTTATCTCCCTTTTATCATAATTTTTTTGATGTCTTTCCTTCCACAACTAATCTAGTCTTATTAAATTGATTCAAAATATTACAATAAAAAGTCTTTCAAAATACTCAAAATGTAAATAATGAATACTTGATGGCCCCTCAGGAACTGCTTTTTGTCTGTACAATGGAATGGAGGAGTGTGCTTAATATTAATGTCTCCTATTTATATACAGATTAAAATAAACACCCGTTTTATAGCATGTGAAAGGCATATATTGCATTAAATTACCTCCTCAACAGAATGGAACAAAACAGCATCTGAGGGTACATTATATATATATAATAATACATGTAATAAATTATTCAACAACATTTACACTGAAACAATGGCCACTTTTTCCCATCATGCATCTTAACCAATCACATTCCCTTTCTTTATTACTTCACATTCCCTTTCTTTATTACTTCTATGTCAACTATGCATAAAAACTTCTTCAAAAAGTTTTTCACAAATTCATCTTGTTTATCCTTCTTGAGATGTAGTCTATCTCCTTAATATGCAACGGAATTTGTATGCACAATAGGATTTGGAATACATGTTTCCACTTCTGAGAGAACGAGGCTGTTTAACAGGCAGCACTAAAACTGTATAAGGAAACAGTGACTAGTCGAGTTTTAAATCTATAGCAACCAGGTGTGCAGTCCATTTAGTTAATGAGTTGGTTTCCACTGTTACAACAATATCTACCATATTAAACAATCAATTGTGCGCCTCACGAGCAATATGGAGGAAAAAATCCACTTTGTCCCTGCAGGTCAAACCACACATATTACATTTGAAGGGATTTCGGTAACCATGATACCCCATGTGCATGGTATACATAACACAGTTACGAAAAGCTATTTCACAGTAGGTGCATTCGTATTTATCCGCCTCCTGTCCAATTACACCAGCACTTTTTGACTTAGGAGTGCTGGTGACGATGGGGGCACTGGCATTTCCAACATGAAATCGGCCGTTGAACAAGTCGAGCTCAGGAGTTGAAGGTAGACTGTGACCATTCAAGCCTCGTGGTAAATGGTAAGCTTTATTTGACTCATTCCAAGCATTTACTGACATTTCCATTTCCTTTCGTCTTCCAGTTTCCTTCATCTTTGTCTGTGCCATTTCCAATGCTTTCTTGATATTCAAATTCATCTGTTCTCTGTATTTGCCATTTTCATCTCTTATTTCCTCTTCCTTTACCGATTCTCTTCTTTCCATGTCTTCCTTATGCTCTTCATCTGGAAACTTATTACACTTTCCATTATTGAGGATGGCAAGGTTTTTATGAACATCTTCAAAGTCATCAGCATGACTAGTGATCTCTTTGTCCTCTGGTCTGTCTTCAACCAGATCTTCATTGCTGTTGGTTTCTGTACCATACGGTTCCGAGTCACATTCTTGTTGCATCCCGAGTGCCTCATTATCAGCATAGCTATCCGATCCACTGTAGGCATCTTCAACATCACTATCTCCAGCTTTCTCTTGCAACTTCATACAAAGTGTGTCCAACTTGAAGGCCTTTCCTTTCCTTGACCTTTTCTTCGGTGGTTCATTTTCGTACATCTCTTGTTGCGAATCGACAAGGAGATCCTCAGTTGGTCTCTTTCTTGGTTGATCATTTTCAAACATTTCTTCACCAGTTGGCATATTGTGTTGGTCTTGGAATGAGTCCCTCTCTTGAGGCTGTTGGTTGTAACCTTCTGCCAGGGAAGGACTTGTTGACGGAGACCTTCGCTTAGTGAGATCTAGAGGTGCTGATTCACGACTGACACGTGGGCTTGTTGCTGGCATTCCGGATCCAAATTTGTGCATCATCTGCTTAATTATGTCTTCACCAGCAGGAGGGTCGGAGACTTTCAGGGGACTCTTCATTCCATTTTTATAGGAATCAAAGGACATCTTTGGCAAACCTGCAAGACCTCCATTTGGACTGTGAAGATACCTAGGTTTAGTTGGTGAGGCTCCCATGGGGTAATCCTCTGGGTAAGAAGGTGTGTTAGACTTCACACTACCATCAGGAGAAGGTTCTCTCTTGATATTCAGTTGAGGATATTTCCCATCCTCAGCAGCAATCTTGTTGCCTGGACTTCCAAATTTATATTTGTAACGATCTTCAAGAAATGCCTCTGGTGAAATGCCGATAATGGAAAAAAGATCTCTATTTTCTGATGCATGTACTTTCATTACGTGTCGAAGTAAATCGTTTTTGACATCAGAAGCAAAACTGCAGAACTTGCATTTGAAGAGAGAGTTGGGGGACTGCTTAAGACTCCCTGGGCTGTGACCCATACCTGGGGTTGAGGACAATGGAATATTACGTTGAGCAAATTCTTGAGGTAGAGTTCCAAGTGGAGAGTTCATGGATACTGGTACAAGTGGAGGTGGGGCATGGAGGCCATTGGGAGGAAACTGGTTGAGTACTGGCCAATAAGGCGACATCATTCCACTGTTCATACCTGTCGGCATACCTGGTAGTCCAACATGGGGCATTGTAAGAAACTGGTTAACAAACGGGTCAAATTTGTCTTTTCTTGGACCCCTAGGTCCACGTGGTGGACCTCTCTTCTGCATCAGGGAGAGGCCGGATGCCTCTGCATCGATTCCCTGTGGCAGACTGCCATCCGAGTTCAATACTGTGGCTGGTTTGTGGTTGTATTTACGAAGATGAAGCTTGAGACTGTGGCAGTATTTCGTGGCATATGTACAATCGGCACATCTATACTGATAAACATTCGTGTGAGATTTCATGTGACTGTTCAGCATGGACTTGTTCACACATGAGTAGTTACATTTGTTACATTTGAATGGCTTTGATCCAAAGTGGTTACGAAGGTGATACTCTAAGTGATGCTTGTACTCCGTGACAAAGGGACAGCGTGGGCACTGCAGGATCTTGTCCTCCTTGATGTGGCTGCGAGCATGAGCCCAAAACTCTTCCTGTGAAAAGAAATATAAATACAGTGAGTTTGAAATTGATTGTTTCATTTCAAGATTCATCCTATATATATGTCATTAGGTGTTATAACTATAAATATTTATCTATATATATATATTATATAGGTATTAGCTGTTATTTATTTTAGCGCTTTTCATGCCAAATGTATAACACTCAAACTAGAGGTTTCTGTACATTGATTTTAATAGAAATTATTGCATTATTTCCAAACAATTGACAATACGCTTAAACTTGATAGCACCACATCAAGTATATTTAGTCGTCCATCCTAGTAAAAAAGCGTTCCAGGATAACTGAAGTACATCGCCTATATCTAATATACCTGTAAACAACAAGCTGTTGTCTGTGTTAAACAATATTCTTTATTAAGGACAAACATCCTGTAATGATCAATATCTGATTCACATATCGGTGAGATGTTCTCATAAGATTTCCTTTAACCTAGGGTTAAATTTTTCTTCCACTTAACAATTTGAATGGTCACAATTTCTAAAGACCTTTTTTGCTTCTCTCAATAATACATTTTTCACAGCAGCATATTACATGTGAAGACATGAACTGTATTCAACAGACAAGTGTAATATCTGCAGTTTTGACAAATTTAATACTGCTTATTTTAATTATTTTTCCTTATAAAAGAAAAAAAAATATATATTTTACCTTCTCTACTGCTGAAAAATCACATTGCTTGCATCTAAACACTTTTGGTCGCCCCATGTTTCTTTTGGAACCAAATCCTTCTGGGGGGTCTTCAGTATGAAAATCTTTGATGTGACGTTTCAAACGTCCTTCGGTTCGTGATTTGTAGTCGCAATGAGGGCAGGTATGTTCAAAATGACAGGTCATATGCTGTTCAAATTCTCCTTGGTTTCTTCCTGTAATTAAATACAAATGCTAATGTTACTATGAATCACTTTGCATCTATCTTTTCTTTTCCATTTTTTTTCTATATCATATTTCTTTTTTTTTCGTCAGTGTCTAATTTTAGCTTTTTCTGCGTCATATTGAAGGGTAAATATCGATTTTGGCAAAGTTTTATTTAGAAATAGTTTTAATGTGCCTCTTAAGTTCCTGTTCACAGGAAAAAATATGACATAGCTAATATACCATATTTCAGTTTTGACATCAAATGGTTAAAAAAAAAAATTTCCATCAAATGGCTAAATTTCTGAAAGAAGAGATAAATCAGTGTATAGAAGGGTATTGGGTGGAAAATGATATGGTTATCCAAGATCTCTATGTCATCTGTCTGTACTTTAAAACTCAGAAAACAGATTGAAACCTTAAAATCATACTCTGCTAAGAGTAGCATTCTGAAAATTCTGTATGTAAAAGATATGATATGAAATCCACTGTCTATTAATAACAAATTTAAAATGACCATGTGATAATCTGACACAGGTGATATCTATAGTCTATGGTCTGTCAAACAAACACAAGGTGTGTGATATCAACCTCCAGTTCATAAACAAGTCCTTCTTAACATCACAAATTCAGACAAGATTTTTGCCATTTTTTTCTCATAGTTCAAAATATGTGAAGGATGTTCGCGCCAATAAATGAAACATTTTATGTTGTGCATTATGCACCATTAGATAAAACAGTTTTTATCTTTGGACTTTCGGACTGACACACTATTCTATAAAATAATTTTATTCGTCATTTGCGATGTCAATGTAATAGATTACTGAAATAAATTTCTCCATACCTGAGACCTCCAAATTTCCTGGTCAGAGAACCAAAATTAATAAGAAGTTATTTATGAGAAAATAACGGCAATAAAGAGAGCTAATTTATTTCACCTGTACAGGTAAGTGGTCTTACATCCCCTTATACAACACCCCCTCCTTTCCCTTAAACCACTCAAGTCTGAACAAAACAAAATTAAATCAAACTGCCTCATGTTAAATCGGGATTAAATCAAGGATCAGTCTATCTTTCAGGTACATTTTGTGGGTAAAACTAGGTCATTGTAGTGATAAAAAGATCATAATTTATCAGCAGAGTGTATTTTAGATAAGAATGTTTCTTAAACAAATACAGGTAAAGTTTTGTCCTTAAAGATTTAGAGAGGTTCAAAAAGGCAGGAGTGTCTTTACATACGTAGAGTTCTCCGTGTTTTTGACGTTTTTGTCATGATAAGGTCACAACCTTTATTTATTTGCGTAGAACATTTATTTTATCATGTTTTGCTGATAAGAAGAGTAAAAAGTTCAAGCGATTGCGAGTGGAAGTGAGGTCACAAACTTCCACCACAGTTATCTCCCCTGATAAATCACCTGATTCACCTGAGTGACATACTTATACAATAACAATGTTTTTGAACACGGACTGATAAAATGGAAATTCTATTGTTTAACTGACTCATGAAATGTAACATTATTGTTTTTAAGCACACAGTAAATGTGCCTGATAAGCACATGCAAATACACAACAGTATAGCTTTACCTAACTAGAGCTATACTATATGCTGAGCTAATATTCCTAATTGCCCCATTCACAGGGATTCAATTTCATGCATGTCCGTAAATTAATTGGCGTCCAAATGAACAGGCATGTAATAAATATTCTGAGAAGTTGATTCAGTGTAAAAATGTCTGCTTGATGTTGAATTTGGCTATTATTTTTAATCACTTAAATGTGAATAAAGCAAAGTTTAATCCCCAAAAACCTGTGATAAACACTCTAGTGTATGATCGATTTATCATATGATGGTCAAGAAAAAGTTGGAAACAAAAGTAAGGAGATGTTAACATAAGCTAAGATCTTAAATCTTTTATCTTGAGAATAACTTAAACATTGATGTTCCATTGCTCCTGAAATGATGAACCATCATGAGGTATGATGATAACGAGCAAGACAAAACTCACGACGGTGACGGAGTATTAGTGGACACTATCTGAAATGCCGCTCGACTAAATATATTCTGATCGAAACAAGTACCAACAAAAAGTGATCACTGAGCGAAGGAAGACAACATACAAATTCTGACTTAAATTCAGGAATTGTGTTGTAAATCATATAAATATGGACAGGCATTTTTACCAGGGTTTACTGTTTACAAATATAATTTGTTTTAAACAAACTTACCTGAGAAGCTACAGAGGTGACAGAAAAAAACGCCCTCCTTATTCGGTACCAAATTGATGCTGTCTGTGTCGAAACTGCTTCCATCGGAGATGTACGAGGTGTTGTTGATATTAGGACTATCGTCGTATGGAGAAACTATTGGACTGGAACTATCCTCAAGGTCATGAGTATCCCGATGGAAACTGGAGTTGTCAAGATGGTTGTCTTTTTCATGACTATTACCATGGTAACTGGAGTTGTTTAAATGAGCGTCATCATCGATGTTGTCATCATACGTTTTTTTCCAATCCTCTTGGTTTTCAATGAGGGTGTGGTCCTCCGACATAACCTTGTCTACCCCATCAGCTATCTGTGGTGAGACAGCATCTGCCCTGTAAGTATAAATTAACTTGTTACGTTAACTGAGTAACAAAGTCAATAGGGTAAGTCAACTCAATTAAAAACTTCACTGGTTAAGTTGACTCAATCACAAATTAACTGTTAGGTCAATTCCATCACAAATGAACTGGTTTAGGTCAACTCAATCCAAAATTAACTGGTTTAGGTCAACTCAATCCAAAATTAACTGGTTTATGAAATCTCAATCACAAATTTACAGCTAGGTCAATTCAATTACAAATTAGCTGGTGAAATCAACTCAATCACAAACCACCTGGTTAAGTCGACTCAATCACAAACCACCTGGTTAAGTCGACTCAATCACAAACCACCTGGTTAAGTCGACTCAATCACAAACCACCTGGTTAAGTCGACTCAATCACAAACCACCTGGTTAAGTCGACTCAATCAAAAATTAACTGGTGGAGTTCATTATTACCAGTATTGACATAATAACCGATTTTATCTTATACTTTAACAATTTTTAATATCAGCAGTTCCATTGCGGAGCCTTTTGATTAAATATGACAATGTGGAAGTTAAGCCAGCTACACATTCTTACAGATTTTTTCGAGAATAATCAACGTGGTGTGGAATGACTTATTTTGCCAATCTATCATAGTACTACTTCCCATCAACCTTACACCCAGTGGAGCTGCTAAGTGTGCTTAAGTAAACATTTGTCATACCAAAGCAAACCTGACAAACATCAAAATTAACTATTTTGAACATTTAAAAGTAAAACATTTATGATTTTTTTTTTATATTATAGAAGTTTTATCAGAAATTTTTGTTTGAAAAGTTTGATACTCTACAAAGAGAATAAACCAATATAACAGTATTTCATGCCTTCTTTGATTTTGTCAGACATTTTTGCTTCAAATTCATTCAAAATGAAAGTTCAACACTCATCTGAAAACTCATTTCAATTATTCCAATTGTTTAAAATGTAATTATGAAAAAGTTACTTAACTACCCTACCTAATATATCAGAATTCATCAGTCTTCTTAATCAAGAAATAAACACAAGTCAAACCTTTAACAAACAAACTATAAACGTTCATCAATCATATGTTTCAGTTTTGTGATGATTAAAGAAATAATAACAGAGCGAATGTTGATAATTTGCTGAATATTTTTTTTTCTACCTCAATTTTTTTCGATCTGAATAGTATTTTGTATATGAAGATTTCTCTATTACACATTTGTGTTTCTAAGCTAAAAAACACAGCCTGTATTAATGACATATTCTTATTTATTAAAAGTGATAATCCGACGTTTGAAAGAAAAGCTATTAAAATCCAAGAAATGAAGTTTTCAATTCTGGAAATATGAAAACACAAATTCTAATATTTATTATTTACAAGAAAAAAAAATGCAACTGTTCATAATCCATGAGATTTGAAATGAAATCTAATGAAGTATTTAATTGATTATTTAAATACTTATTACAAATTATCTCATTTAAATGTCAATGAAACAAGTGAATGATTTGGTTTTAATTAATATCAGCATTACATTTACAATACAAGTAAACTCATTTAAGATCAAGATTGATATCATTTTGCCATGGTAATTATGCCTGCCTATATCAACCACGTGAAAATTACACAAGTACTTCAACAACTACGAACAGTTAATAATAAGATACTCCAACAAAAACCACACAACATCTTCAACTGAAACACAGTCATTTTTAAAATCCAGTTAAATACATATCCATGTTTTGCTGTAAATTCATTTCAGTCACAAAATTCACTAGCCATCTTGATAACAGTCCGAATCAGAAACGAGGTTTTAAGGTCTACAAGTGGTATATCTCACAGGTTAAGGATTTTCTTCCTCCAATATAGTTTGTCACCTCAAACTGCTTCCATCCATAGTAATATGTCACACACATTTATTCCAATACTGACTGTTAGTACTTCGACCTCTGACCCCTTCGAAGGTTGGCAGGTTAGACCCTTATCGAGCTTATCCTACGTTTTTTAGCTGACCTCACTCAGTAACTGTGTTACAAATACTTTTATCAAATCGTGAAATCAAACACAGGTAGATAAATACTACTATTTGTCTACCTCAAATCACCCAAGTGTCTTTTTGTTTTAATTCAAATTTCACCCAAAGAAGTTGTATTCCCAAAAAGTCTCACAACATATATTAGGTGGACCTTTTTATATCTTTCATTATCGATTACTTGTCTTTCGTACAGAATTAATGCCTGCCCTCTGTAAAGCTGTTTATCACAGAATTTCTCACAACCTATTTGTACTGGTCGATTTAAATAGGTTTCCATGTTTGGAAAAAATCTGTTATGCTGTAGTAATCTGTAAATACTGTATGCCCTCCCAAAACACCACGTGCCCTCCCCAAACACCACATGCCCTCCTATGTGCCAATCCAAACCATGTGTTGTATTTTCCCCTTCCCAGACATATGGTACGTGCCCCTCCAATAAAAACACATTTTGTAATAATGGGCCCCTCACAAAGTCAAGTTGTATGTGCCCCTCAAAAACACATGTGGTATGTGCCCCTCCAAAACACATGTGGAATGTGCCCCTCCCAAACACATGTGGTATGTACCCTTCCCAAACACACATGTGGTATGTTTCCCTCATAAAGTCATGTGGCATGTACCCCTTCAGGACTGGTAACTATCACAAATTCTTTATTCAATAGGAATTAAAAGATAAACTTCCTTAGCACAATCCCAAGTCTCGCAACAACTTCATCCTGGTATCAAAGATGGATTTAATTAGCAATAGGACTTTAGAATACTATCTGTGCCCAAACCATTTTTGATTTAGCGCTAGGACTCACGAAAATTTATTTTCAATACCAGATCCCCGACAATAAGAAGCCCATTGAATGATTCCCAACTTTTTTGGTTTTAGTTATCTTTTAGGAAGTTTTAGATGTATACCTACCAGGAAGAGTTTATTTCAAAATCTTAATAACATCCCACAAAATGGTTTAATCTTTCAGTGCCTCACAGGATGTCCTTTTTGTCTATTCAGGCAGGGATTGCTTTTATGTCAAAAACTAGTACATTCATTCAGTGATTGTGATAATCAGATCAGAAAATGGGCTTGTATGTCCAGTTATATGGAGAACACCTCATCGGAAATGCTACTTATTATACTAGGGACGAGAAGGTGATGTCTAGAAAAAACCCTAGAAAACACTACTAATGATGTATAAAAAATATCTGTTTAAGGGGAAATCCCCGGTCAGATAGATAGAATTTGGTGAACATACGCATATATAGATGTAAGGTACTCAGCTACATATCAAATGTCAACTTGTGTGAACGTAAACAGGTCATCATAGTCCTGTGAACATTATTCTGAAAATCCTCCGATATATTTAGAATTTACAAAGTTTTGTATTTTTTCATTTCTGATAAACTACTAATGCAACAGTTGTATTAAGTAACATTAGTAACTGAAAATTTAGTTACATTTCTGAAAATTCACAAAACCACGGTCGATTCCTGTCTATTATACAATATTACCTGGAAAACTATACCTGTATTTCTTCTGATTCCAGCAGGTAAAATACTTATATATGTAGATCAAGAAAACAACATGTAATAACCATCTCCTTATACAGTGTCAGTGTCTGTAGTCCACACCTAAATCAACGGTATCTGCAAAACCATTATTTTTCCTCTTCGGTCTCAGACCATTATACCTGGTTGTATGGATTCTGTGGTCATTTCCAACTGACCGCTACCTGCCCAGATCACAAACTCAGGTGTATAGCAGTTCAAGTTGATACCTGCTCATATCAACATTTTATCCTGTTTTTTATTATCCACTTTTTCGGCTGGGTGTAATAAAATCCTTTCACCAAAACCAATGATTGAATATAATCAATCTCACTTTTTTCCTTTAACTAATAAAATAAAATCCGAACGGTAAGAGAAAATGAAAGAAAAGCAACATCTGGATAGGTGAATAGCTTTTTGTCCCAGTTGAAAAAATATTTACGATAGTGATTTGATGTTGTTCAAAGCGTAAATGAGATTTTTTATCATGTCGCTGAATACACTTCATAAATAATCTTGGCAACATTTTGATAGTAAGCTTCTATAACAAAAAAACCAAGGGGTATTGATTGCGTACTAGCCATGTGTGACCTCTGTCCCCGGTCTTAGGATAACAGCCAGTCTATTCAATATTTTCTTTTCATCTAGTTTGTTTATTGAAAAACGACAGCTTAAAAAACAGGCTTGGTCACTTTCACGGAGAACTGACAAATATATATACAAGGTGATCGTCAACCTGCATGGGTATAATCAAAAGAGCATTCACAAGTTGCTAGATTCATAGCAAATATTCTACAAATCTTGAAAGGTTTTCTGGAAGTGTTTGGAATTCCTTTATTGAAATCTTGGTTTTTAAGACGTTAATTCAATTTTAAAGTTTGCATCTCTGATGGATATTAAAACATAGGAGTTTGATAAAAGTGCTGATATCAATTATTCAGGATAGATAAATCAAAATATTTTCATTAATGTTTGGCAGGGTATGCTAGTTTACATTTTGCAATCATAAAGTGAAGAAAATCAACCAATTTAAACAGGAAATGGTTACACCCAATATCACAAGAAAATGGAAAAATAAAATCATGGTTAGTTTTACATCATGAAAATTAGTTTTTACTTGAAAAAACCCTCAAGTTAAAAGTGATATTTACCGGTTACAAACATTCCAGATTTTTTTTTCAGATGGAGAGGTCTAACAAGGATTATAAAAACTTTACTGCCCTAAATGTGTATATATAAAATCATCATTTCCATTATTTTCATCAGATTATCAAAATCTGCCATCATTGATCTAATATTGATGGCAAATAAATCTATTCAATGAGAAACATTTATAGCTTTTGTACTAACTGCCACAAAATCAGTTTTATTGGTGGTCAGAGGTATAGTAAGAGTTGCTTCCCTTACCTTAAGCAAACGCACATAAAGTTCTATCCAAATCATTGCGGGGTGTAAAAAACACAGGGATAATTCCTAAAGTTAAAAACATCTTCCAAAGAAATCTTCACCTCTCAACTCTCTGATAGTCTTGTTATTTACATCAGTTCAGTTTATTAATAAAGAAATTAGCAAAATAAGAGCTCTAGCACCCTTGACGGCCACCTAAGATAAGCAATATTGTATATAAAAGGTTAAAGGGTAGTTATCAAGCATCATGAAACAGAAATTGTGACACTGAAAATATTAAGCCAGTCAGTGATCAGGCATGTATACTATCAAAACTGTCATCCTATACTGATAATTTTCCAATGGGAAATAACCAACATTATGCTTAAAAATACAATTGTTCTAAACAGTAACATTAAAAAAAAAAAAAGTTTTCCCCAGGAAGAAATGTGAGGCTCATTTTGGTATTTAAAGCACATTAAGATGCTTCCATTCATGAAGAGTATTTAATTCTACCATGTCTGGATCTTGAGAAGAAGATTTTTGAAATCCAAGTCAATTTTACCCCTTTTGGCCCTGCCCCTCAGGCTCCTGGGGGGTGCGGACTGTACAATTACAATTTTGGTTCATCTTAGGCCAGGGAAGGTTTCTGCAAAATTTCATTAAAATCTGATCAGGGGTTTTTGAGAAGTCGAAAATGTTAAATTGTTTACGGACGCACAACGCCAGATAATGGTGATTAGAAAAGGTCACCATGAAAGACCTTGAAAAAGTGAAAAAAAATTCTACAATATTAAGGATAATTTCTGATTTACAGACACATCAACATCAACAATGCCTAACAAAACAACAGTTATTACTCTGTATGAAAAGTCAATTTCCTAGGGACTTTCTTTATCGAGTAAATCTTTTCCTAAAATAGCTATAATTGTAACACTTTTAATGATAATCAGCTTCAACTGTGACTTACAGATGTATATAAATATAAATGTCTATAAACCTTACCTTAATCATCGGGTCCTGATAAGCCATTATCACAAATACCATATCACTTCTTTCACAATAGAAAATTAATGTATTAAATTTCTTATTAAATCTTTATATTTCCCCAATTATCCCAAGAAAACAGCAATCCAAAAAGAAAACTCCATGCCTGTGGCTATAAGCATAATAAATTAAACAATACATGTATATCATATATCTAACCATTGTCAAAAAAATCATTTCCGATATTCACAAACAAGGTGAAGAGGGCCCTTCCTGACTGGAAGTTATCTAGAACTGCCTCACATGTAAACATCCCCAGTCATCACAGTGATTAAGCACCAGTTTTTCTATCTCCACGATAGACAGGACATAGTATTTGTGAAAAATTGTACTACAATTATGTTTTCTTCTTTCACGTTTTTGTTTAGATTTAAAACGATTTCACTCCCCCGATCATCCTGTGACACTTTTCAAACTCTATCGATCTGAAGGCATTCCTGTATTTTGAATACTGAATTTTTTTCAAATAATCAACAAGACATCAGAAGAAAATGTGTTACTATCATTTCCATTTAACAGGTTCAAAAACAAAAGAATACAAACAATAATTATTTACAGCTTCAAGTTTTGATGACTTTCTATCTTATTTTAATCTTGTCCATCTTCAAACCCCCTCCCCCATAGAAAATTAATGCAAATTTTGCATAACTTCAGAATTCAGACTGACACAGTTGGCTGTTGTAAAATAAAGAAAACGTTGATGCAGCACCTCTTAATGCTTCTCACTAGTGTCCCAAAGAACCTCTTGTAAAATTAACACTGTAATGAAAACATCTTACCAATTATTTATCAACACCTCTAAAGCTCCCCTGTTCTAAATATTTCTTTTATAATGACAAAAATGTGTATGGTTATTTCCTTTCAATTTTGAGGCCATTTTTCATCTGAATCATATTTTAAGCTCGAGTGTAAAATTATATTTAAACTGTGTAAAATTAAACAAGGTTTATCAGAAATCTTTATACATAATTTTTTTTTTACCAAAATATGTGAAACTTTTGTATGTATTACTTTGAACAATTGTAAACCTGTGTTATTTTTCTAGTACCCCATGGTCTCCCTTCGTGGGGCCCCTCTCCCTGATGGTCCATAAGTACATATATTTATGAGGGGTTTTTACTGATAGGAGGGCCTTGGGCAGCTGCCTGGGTATTTTTACTCTGTCCAGTTATGTAACACAATAACTAGGTCAAAAGCTTAAGCTGACCACATAGATAAGGGAAGAAAAGTTAGGAAATAGTGGACATGGTTTTGTTAGCTTGAATTCATGCTTTATAAAAAAATTTCTTGGTCAAAATCACCCAAACAATGATAAGTAAGAAATGTAAACTTGTTACTAAACTTCTGTTACTGACCAGATACTCCATTAAACATCTATATGTTGATAATTTTATTCAACATTATTTACAAAGGCACATGATAAGCTGGTCAGTATGTATCTCTCATATTGGTCAGTTAGATTGCCTTAGTCAGAAACAGAGAATTCTCCTGATGGTCAAGCCAGGCATGTCATTATAGATAAATGAGTCAGAAAGTAACAACATACAAAAACACTGTTGGTCAGTTGTCCAATTATTGAGAAGTGACCAACACATTAGTGTAAATTTCATACACCCCTACAGAATGTTTAGATAACTGACCAACCCTTCAATCTTAAACCTCAATAAAGAGATGTTTGTTTAGGGAAAGAAGATTTTGAATTTTTTTTACCAATTATTCATAAACAATCCTGAAATAAATTTCCCTTTTGTACGAGATTTTACAAATTGTTGTTTATAAATTTGCAAGTCTAGATGAGCAAGAATCAAAACTTAAAAGTCTCATCTGTAATGAAAAAAAATGTAAGATCCTTTTTTATGTAAATTATGTTTTGCCCATTTTGAAGTCAAAATGTGTAAGACAAAATCGAACAAAGTCATAAGTTTTTTTTTTAATTCACGACATTATGTCCATATGACATCACAATCGATTTTTCACCGGCAAAGCCAATGAAAGATGCTGCAGAATATATTACACTAGTGATATATATATTGGAGAATTCACTGAAAAACTGTGCAGACAGTTAAAGTGATAAATACATAAATATCAGAAAAATCCACGTAATAGAGCAGACAAATGAAGTCTTTACTTGTGAAAGTTTTACTTACATCTAAAACTATCATACAAAATGATATGCTGGTCCCCTAGGATACAGCATTCACAAATGACTTAGATTGTTTTGAAACCTGCGTAGTGCTAGCTTAATTTAAAAAAAAAAAAAAATAAAACGGAGAATAAGAAAAAAAAAAAAACCAAAACAAATAATTATTTTTCCTAATACTTTTTTACCATTATTATTATTTTTGTGAAAAGAGTTCAGCGGGTTAGATATTTTTAGTTAGGAAAGGCAGGTTTATATATCATTTATATATTTCTATCATATAAACTTTCTCTAAAATTTTAAAGTAGATAGAAGTGACTCTAACATCAGAAACACGTTTAAGGGCTTAAGGCTTTTGTGTAACTCTTTTAAAAAAATACATTAAAAAAAAAGAAAAACTTTTCTTCTTTTAAAGTTTAGGATGTGGAATAAAATTTCACTATTTATATTAATAATTTGACAATTGATATAGATACTATTTTTGGCAATTTATGAAAGTTAATTACTTACCACAGTTCATTTGTTGAATAGATCTGTAACATTGTGAATGGTCCCTAGCAGGTGTCTGACCAATAAAGTAACTGCTCATTACATTAATATATATCTTTATATGTAAGGATGTTGATTAGGTTCATACAGGTCAACAGCAGCCACATTCTACATCTCTGTGACTGTGACACAAACAAAACAGTAGGGGAGAGACTTGGTCATATCTGACATTTGTTAAGTGAGGAGGTGAGTGGGTGTATTGAGAATAGATGCCTAGACCACCACAGCAGAGTGACAATATACACAGGTAAACAAGGGAGGAGAGGCGTGGGGGAGGGGTGTCAAGGTGGAGGAACTGAAATGCTAGGAAGAACACCAAGTTTATTAATACACAATGTGACACAATCTGGATATAACACAGACAGGTGTCACTGAGCACTAGGAACATATCAGAAACGGTATTACTACAGCTGTATCAGATACATCTACAATACACAGGTAATACAGTAGTATCAGCACAGCTGTACCAGATACACCTACAATACAAAGGTAATGCAGTAGTATCAGTACAGCTGAAAACGTATATATAGCAAAGCACATTATCAATATTGCTTTACCAGAAACACATAAAATACAAAGGTAACGCGACATCATTACAATGATACCAGCTATTCTGTCATGGCATACATGGGGATATTGGGACACATCAGAGGGATGAAGGGTACACGGGGTTACCTTCCTTGTCACACATCAGAGTGTGGTGACAAATCAGAGGGATGAAGGGTACACAGGGTTACCTTCCTTGTCGCATATCAGTGTGTGGTGACACATAAGAGGGATGAAGGGTACACAGGGTTACCTTCCTTGTCACACATCAGTGTGTGGTGACACATCAGAGGGATGAAGGGTACACAGGGTTACCTTCCTTGTCACACATCAGTGTGTGGTAACACATCAGAGGGATGAAGGGTACACAGGGTTACCTTCCTTGTCACACATCAGTGTGTGGTGACACATCAGAGGGATGAAGGGTACACAGGGTTACCTTCCTTGTCACATATCAGAGGGATGAAGGGTACACAGGGTTACCTTCCTTGTCACACATCAGTGTGTGGTGACACATCAGAGGGATGAAGGGTACACAGGGTTACCTTCTTTGTCACACATCAGTGTGTGGTGACACATCAGAGGGATGAAGGGTACACAGGGTTACCTTCCTTGTCACACATCAGTGTGTGGTGACACATCAGAGGGATGCAGATGGGGTAGGGTATGTAAACATAATACTTCTAGACAAGATATTAGAATTATTCAGAAATTCAACAAAATCTTAACTAGGTCAATTTTCACATAGTCATAAAATTAAAACTAAAAAAACAAATTAAAAAAATTTTTTCACAGACCCTCTTTGTTTTCTAGAATGAAATATGTAACAAAAAAATCTTAAATCATTTCATTTTGTTAATTCAATTTTGCATTAAGGGGGGGAATGAGTGTTACATGACACACATGAAGCTATCTGATTATGTAATGCCTACTAGAGGTACCGTGTAATTAGCATCTGGTTAAAAATGAAAACATCTGCTATGCCATAGTTTTGAGGTGGTGGGTTGAACCCCTCCTTTATTTACCCTATCTTATCATTGCCCTACCTACATTTTTTGTGTACACATGTAAACACATTCTAGAGTTTACAAGCACTAACCAACCTCCCCGTTTTACTATCATTGTGCTAAATACCATTGAAACATTGGTCAAGTTGACCTTTGGCCAGCAGTGGAGTGTGTACCTACAACAACACATGATGTAGATCTTCACTTCATGCCTGGTAATAAAATGAATAAATACTGTATTACATAATGTCTGTTATCTGTGGACAGACATGATCAAACCCTTTGTGTGAACAGCAGTCCTTACATGAACCTGGAGATCTTGTAAATGGGTGGTAATATTTTTGTTCATGTGACATTTCCAACCCTCTGATTGAAAAGCAGGCAACATCCTAACATTTTATAACAAATAGTTTTCACTTTTTTTTCAAATTTTATTCACTATATAAGAAACATCTAATTGAACATATAATTAATTCATATAAATAAAAGCGAAAAATATTTACACTTAAAAAGCTTTAAAATCATCAAAAAAATGCTTAAACCACTTTAGAAAAAATAAATAAATAAATAGTATCAAGATTACAGTGTCATTTCAAGCCTAAGGACATATGATAAATAAAACAAATATTGAGTCATATTTAGAAAAAAAACAAAACATATTTTTAAGCAAAAATAATAGAGAAGAAAAAAACAGAAAAGACAGCTACATTTCCGGTCCATAAGAAAGTATAAAATACAATAATATATTTCTATATATATATATTTAAAGTTCAATTGTTTAACTTGTGGCCTTGACCTTACAGAGAAAGTTGAATATGGCTTG
The DNA here is from genome assembly GCF_031769215.1 of Ylistrum balloti. Lineage (NCBI taxonomy): Eukaryota > Metazoa > Mollusca > Bivalvia > Pectinida > Pectinidae > Ylistrum > Ylistrum balloti. The sequence continues at coordinate 1,746,101 of NW_026782082.1, read as the reverse complement.
CCAAAAATGATCACACTGAAATATATCTGGCAAGGTTAGAGGTCAACATATCCCTAATATTATGAAAACATCAACATGAAAAGAATTTCAATAATATCTGTACACAAGATCCTGTAAATTTTTTTTGTTTATTTTTTTACCGTTTTGTGTGTGAATTTTTTTCTTTATCCTTGTTGTGCTTATTTCAACACTGAATGACATTTGTATTTAAAATTATATTGCATGTGTACCAAGAGAGTACAAAACTTTAAAAAAAAATCCAAAACAACTACCTTTTCCCCTCATTCCATTCATTTCCTTGTTCAGCAGTAGACTCCATCATTTTCATGTTTGTTAGTACACAATGACCCTTGTCCAGCGTTTCCAATAGTCCTTAGTCATTTACTAATAACCAGTGTCATCTTCTAGTCAGCTGCAGCAGTAGAGATACTGACCACACAGCTCCACTGACCACTCAATGGGGACTGACCACTCTACAGTCAAATGACTGACCAGTAAAACCGTAGTATACAGTGCCTTAGTAAAACTGTGGACTACAACATAGTACTTTTACAGCTCCAACTGACCACTGTAGTCCACTGATGACCTCCCACCACAGAACTGACCACTACAGTACTACTAAAACTACTATGGTGTAGTTGTTATCTTATCATAGTGTACAGACCTGACTTTGATCAGAGTGTGTACTCTATCCACAAGTCCAAATATGTATTTGAGAAAAAAGCCTGATGTCCATCTAATTTTATCAATGGTCAGTGGGCGGTCACTGGTATTACCTAATGGTTTGATAGTAGAGCAAGCCATCATGGTCACCTTTTGTTGTTGTGGGGCCTTAGGCTAAAAAACATTAAACATTGAAACTTTGTTCTATTATAAACATGTAAAAATGTCTGTATAGACCTCTTTTGTAGTATGCTCAACATGAAAAACTCCAGTTTTCTAGTCCTTTGTAACACTGTTGGTGTACTTACAGAGTAAACACTGTCAGTTTTTATGTAAATATTAGGTGGAAATGTTTTCCTAATACAACCATTGAAAGCTTTTAAAATGCCCAGGGATTGATCTGTTCATTTGATAGGTTGAGCTGATTTTGATCTAAATATCAAAAACATTTATAAATATTTCTTAAATTATGTAATTTAATATAACTTCAAATGGAAGTATTGTACACTTTCATCTTCCCAAAGTCAATATGTTGTTTTAATATTTAAGTATATGAACTTATGCACATTTTTTAATCAGTTCAAATATTTCTTAAAAATTATATATCAAATACAGATTCTAAGGAAATATAACAGTTTTATTTTCTCAAATTCAAAATGGAGACGAAAATCTCAGGTACATTTGTACTAGATTGTTTACAATATCTATCCTTATCTGACCTTTCTATGATTTCCTCCTTAAGAAGCTTAAAATTACTAATTTACTGAGAACATTAGTATCCACTAGTAGCTCAAGTGTAAAGATAAAGCACCAATACTTGACACTACAACACTTTTGTAATTCTCAAAATTTTCACTGTATATAATCTAATGTTTAGTATTAAGTACAATCAACATGAAATATTTTCATGAGAAAATTAGTCTTAATTTGGTCCGTTTATATGAGTGTAAACATCATAAAAAAAAATTAAAAAAAACAAAAAAATTAATGATGACTGTAATTATGATCACTTATACATGTGTGTAAACACATCCTACACAGAAGTTAAAGATGACAGAATTAAATTAATGATGAAATTAATTATTCTAATCTCTAACAGTAACTTACAATGAAATAAATCACAATATGATTTAATCAGAATCACTGATAACGAAAGATATCCTGTTTTCCTTCTTAACTTGAATTTGGCTTTAATATCCTCTATTTGTCGTAAACCTTTCTTCAAGAACTCTAAAAGGCTTTACCATCAATGAAGACAAAGCTTATAACGACAGGTGTAGAGTCATGCAGGCAGGAAAAATGTAACCAATCAGATTTAAACTCACAGGATGAAAGTAATATGTTTGTATATTTTAATTCAATTGTCTATTTTTTCATGTAATTTTCTTTTTAACAAATATATCTTAGTAAAAGGTCACATCATGCTCTATTCTAGTGGTTTTAAAAAGCCAGTCAATGTACATACTTCTTCAATCTATAAAGGTCAAAGGTTACACTATTTTAACTAATTTGTTTTGTGTTTCTCAATTAGCTTTAATTTTTACAACTTATCAGTAGTCATTACAAAATCAAACATCTATCACATATTGTGTATAAGTGTGATATTCAAGAAAGCACAATATTCTCATTAGTTTGTTTCCTACTGTAGTCAATAATAACAAAAATTTAGAGTCTAAATCAAATGTAATAGATATTTACCTAAAATTGTGGAGAATTACAAAATAAAGCTAACCTTGTTACAATGAAACCCATTGATCATATTTTAGAATTCTGGTGTTGTTTTATAACCCACCCCCACAAAAAAAACCCCACAAAAACAAAAAACATAAAAAAAATAGCTACATAAAAAATTCACATAAAACTTCACTAATAAAACTCTAATTTTTTGCTCATTTCTATTTATTTATATTTTTTGTGGATATAAACATCATAATGTAAAATATCAACAACATTTTTCTTATCTACATAATATACATGTTCATTTTTTACAGTTAGACAACCTTAACATTAGTACAGACAACCTTGAGGGAGAAAACACAGTTTAATCAGTGACCAGGATTTCTTCTTTAGAAAGTTACATCACGGACATGTGTCAGGCTGATGGCCCTTTTGTCCGTCTCCCTTATCAACAGAGTCCATCTGCCTGGTCCCTTTAGGGCAACACTAGTCAACTTCCACACACATTACAAGTAACTATTTCCTTATCAGTGACTTTTTCTGTGTATTCTTTTTAAATCTGAAACGTTATTTAATTATAGTGGGAAAACAACACCATGTTTTTTTTTTTTTTAGGGGGTGGGGTGGGGGGAGGGTCCATGTGATTTTATCTTTCTCTGTAAAAAGTTTCGTTTCCCTGCATGGTCAAGTCACACAAATATATTGTAACCAAGAACTTTCTGAGTATGGTTTTTGATAATTCACTTCTATTCAAACAAGAAATGTAGATTTACTGAAAGATAAGTTTGATGAGTATGTATATAAAATACAGTTTTCAACTGAAGTAACATTTAAATAGTTTTATTGTAAACAACCAATGTCAGCCTATGTAATTAACACAAGCAGAATCTTTCACTTTTTTTTCTTTGAACACTCTTTTCTGATTTCATTTACCGTTGGAAATGTGACGAAGATTCCAGCCAGATGAATGCTGGTCAGTCTGTAATAAAGAACAGCTTGACCACTGGTCCTTCCCCCTTAGGTCCTAACAAACATATTGGTTGGTTTGAATCTTTAATCTTGATCAAGCATAGCCTATCATTATGTTAGATAAATGGGCCTGGTGTTAGTGGAAAAAGATGGATTTTTCACCCTGAAGGGTCAAGTCCTCTGACCTCTAACCTTCAATAAACACTGTTTTCTTCATATTTTTCTACTACAGTAACAACTGAAGAATGTGATTGGTGTTTGTGGCAAAGATATTTGATATCACAGTGATGTAACATACTTCTAGCCTCAACCCCATTCAGGCCTTACCTGTGTCCATTTAAAATGGCCAAAGGCCCATCCACTGTAATTTCTTTCAATTTTTATCTAGTAAACGCCCCTTTGGTCACTTTAAAAATGTCTGACAACAAGCAAAACATTTTAAGAGAGGAATGTTCACAGAAAGAATCTGTCATTTTGTTGGATTTCCATTCCATGTTGATAATAACTGATGGTCATAGAGGCTAATGTGACATAGAAAATATGGTTCATTTCTTTTGAGTAAAACTTGACAAGAAAATGTAAATGTCACAGGGTAAATTGTGATGAGAAACTGTGAATGTTGACGTGTCCAGTCCACTTTAATGGACGCGTTATAAAAGTAGATTTTTGTGGCGTGTTTATCAGCTGGTATCACATTTGACCTACAGGTCAAAACTTGTCTGAACTTATTATGTATAAAAGTAAAGATAAAACAATGCTGGTTTCAGAACACTTAACTCTAAATTTAGCATTTTTTTAAGTTGAAGTGTAGATGGTACTAAAATTGAAAGTAGAATCTTATAAAATAGATGTTCTTTCTTGTATGTTAATATCAAATACATTGTCTCCAAGTATAGATATTTCTCACTAAAAAGAAATATTTGTCAAAAATGATTGGGACACTTTCAGCAAACTTAGAAGTATATTTTAAAACAAACCTCAAAAATTAAAAGAATGAAAAACCAAAAAATAAATTAATGCCTTTATTTTCACAAATTAAAAAACTTACACAATATTTGCTTGAACATTGTCAATCAGGTTTTTTAAATAAAAATCTTCGGATGATGCTTCATTTACTTTTTCTATTTTTTTCATTTGTTTTATCTTGAATTAGTTAATTTCTTTTCTTTTCAGATTTTCCTTTTATTTTCAAGTTTTATGACCCAAACCAGATTTATTGAGTCAGGCAACAGGTGACGAGAATACATGCACTGTAATATGACTGTCCCATTGTGTTTCTCTACCATTTGGCATGCAAGAGCATGCTTCAGTCTATTTTGGTACCTTATCCTGTAAAATGACCCTTTCACAAAATACACCACTATCTCGATACCGTATAATACATAAATGTATATTTTATCACAATTCTAATCTATGATTAATTCTGCCCATTACTTGACCTAAGGTCAGTCTATAAAACAGCTGACACTGGACACCACCAACTGACCATTAGTAATGAGTACTAGACCTAACAACTGACCAGCTGCTCTCTGACCAATAGGCCTTTTTCTTTGTTTATTTGAAATTTGATACAGCCACAGTCTGATGTAATGGTATAAAGAGTGCCATCATAAATTATGTATAAAGCCCCTGGGGCCAGTTACTTACAGGTTATCTCCCTTAGATTTTAATCACTTGAGCAAGTAAGAGAGCTTTGGTGAGATTTTTATTGTATTTACCTAGCCAGAGCTGTGGTGTCATGAGTGACAACCACAACAAAATTTAATCACCATGGAAACTAAAATGAGAAGATTGAAACCTGATTACCTATGGTTTTGTTCCTGAAAAAGCCAGTCTTGTCAATGAAATTACAATTAAATGACCATGAAAAATCAATTAATTGAGAAATGGCAGATTGATAGCCACAACTCCAAGAATGATAGAAAATTACAAAGGAGAGTGGGTCAAATTAAAATCCTCAATTCTTGATGGGTAACATTAAAATGGTTTTTATTATATACATTTCCAAAAGACATTTTCTGACAAGACATTATGACAGATTTCTATCAGATGATGAATAATCATTACACACTGTAATATAAAATACTGATCTGTTATAAATGTAGATCAGACTTATTTTTCCTATACAATCATGATGTAAGAGTCGGTCATCACATCTATAAGGTTTTGACCATCACCGGTCATTTTATCTACTGTTCTTTAATACACCTAAGCTTGTTTATGTATTTCTCCTTGTCCTTTCTTATCACATATATCATTAATATCAAATAAATCAGATTTCGTATTCGTGAAAAGTTCCCAGTGGCCGATATGATTTTGTAAAAGTGGAGTGTTATAATAATGTATAGAGAGATTATCCCAAGTCTTTTCATCCATAAAACTAGCCCCGATAAACATAACATGAAAATCCTTTTATATACAAAAGACAAATCATTTATCAACATTTGTTCATCAGTGTAACTCAGAAGATTTATATCAATGACTTTTCTTTATAAGAATTAAGAAAAATTAATACCCAGGTTGTTTGGTTGAATGACACCTAATGCGTTTATGTTGGAATATCATAAGCATTTTTTTTCATTTTTAATTTTTTTTTTAGTTACAAATTTTGACTTTATAGCCTCCTCCCCACCTCTCTCTCTCTTTGTTTGAAATAAAAATTAGTTGAGCTTTATTGATTTTATTAATTTTAACTGTACATTTTTCGCTTGTAATAAAATGTGATTATAAAACTGTCCTGTGGATTAGTTATAGAATTCTCAGTATATTCATTATACAGTAAATCAATTTCTATCGCTATCATCTAACACATTATCCCTCTTCTTTTTACCTGTCAGTACTGACCAAGTTTAGGTCTGAAATTGATGATGGTCAGTTAGATGACAGGTGACCATGTGTCACTGTCAGATTAATGCCTAAACATGCACAAGTGGTCAAGAGCTGACCATGTGAGGTGACATAGGACATAAAATGGACACTAAACACCAACAAACCTGACAGGAAAAGCTTGAAATTAATTACTAGGCTAATAAGAAACAACACATATGTGTCCAAACCAACAATGGTCAATGGTCAGCAGTTTGTTGTATCTACACCAACTTGTCTTTTACTGGTCAGTGTGGCCAATGTTAATGTGATAGATATTTGACCTAATGTGGTCAGATAACCATAGAAACACAAAACAAACAATGAAACACTATAAATATGAAGTAAATGTGACGTATACGTGAAGTAAATTTAATATAAAGTAAATGTGAAGTGAATATGAAGTATATGTGAAGTACATGTGAAGTAAATTAAATATGAAGTAGATATGAAGTAAATGTGAAGTAAATGTGAAGTAAATTAAATATGAAGTAGATATGAAGTAAATGTGAAGTAAATGTGAAGTAAATGTGAATTATGTGTGAAGTAAATATGAAGTAAATATTAATGTAAATGTGAATTAAATATGAAGTAAATATGAAGTATTTTTTTTTTTTAAACATTTACAATATCTATCCTGTGAGAGACCTAGGGCATCAAAACAATCCCCTAAAGATGGTGGACTTAGATAAAAAAGGGCAAATGTAGCCATTGTTTAGAAGTACACAAATGATATTTCAAATTCATATTTTATTTTTTCCAAAGTTTCATATCACTGCATGATCAATATATATATAGGAAGAAAACCCTGCTGCAAATTAGAATGGTATGCATTTGATTAACTACTGGCAGCATGTTAGGATGCAGATGTAAGTAACTGAATAATTTTGATAATGTTTAATGACTTTTAGCAAGTGTAGCAGTGCTTATATAATTCAAATACCCGTACCTATGAAGAAAGGGAGGAGTATGTGTTTATGAAGACGCGGGGTGATAATTATGGCAAATATGATACAGATATGTATTTCAGCTTCAACACTAAAAAACCACACCTTTTATTTTTGTACAATTAGGAAAAGGTGATATGAAATTTTATAAACAAAAAATACAACACATTATACCCCAATGATACTGAAAGTGGGTAAGGTCATAATCCAAACAAATTTAAAAACCCTTCATCCCATCATGGTTCTCATCTGGACTAATATTGTGGCCATAGGACTCTTGGTTATTAAGAAGAAGTTGTTTAAAGTGAACGCTTGATTCTGGACAGAAAAGGGATACTAAAACATGACAGGTGAGCTGTATGTTAATTATGAAACAAACATTGAAGTTGTCAGTTTCTTTAGAACAGATTTTTTTTTCGGTTGCAAAAATGGGTAAAAAAATCCACTGACAAACACAATTTTATTGCCTTTCAATATGCTCATCCTAAAATTTGAGTTTACTTGTGCTGAATCCTAGAGCTTATAATTAGCTGACAAAATACAAAATATAAATTGACAGAATTTCTTCTGTAACTGTTAATATGAATAGATTTCAGATTGAAATAACTGGGCCTATGGTCATTTCAAAATTAAGCATTTGTTGACAAATATATATACCTGGGCAGCTGTAACAAATACATTCTGTAGTGAAGACAGCCCTTGGGGAATCATTTGTCCACACAAAATAGTGAAGGAAGATATATTATTATATAAACAGGTGTGACCTATTCTGTAGTCCACCTGTCACTGATGTCATGGAAACAGGTTAGCATGACCAAGCTGTGGTCAGAAAATACATCATCATATGGTCAAGCATAAAGGTGTTAAAGTATATATAAAGCCTTGTTGTTAAGTGAGACTGGGCCTAAAAAAATATCATGCCTGGTGTTGCTAGGCAGTTTTCTCACCTGGAGATAGAAGTGAAACAGGATCAAGGACAAAAACAATAATCACACCTTTTTTCTAATCCTTCTTATCATGGAGGGGAATCATTAACTCTGAATATATTTAAATATTATTTATGCAAAGAAATCACTTTACTTTGTAAAGGCGAGAACATTCAGAAGAATCCTGTTGACTTACACACCTCTATTTTCCTTTTTTGATGGAATAAAGATTAGAGATTGGATCAATGCCAAATATAAAGCATGAAATCTTCATTCGGAAAATATTTACACAAAATGATCAATAAATTAAGATAAAAACAACACGTTATAGACAGGACCACACTATGTATGTTGGTTACCTTCTCTGTAGAGTTTTATATCTATAATAATCAATTATTTATTGAACAAACCGTTTTATGACGAACATATTGGACTTCTTTCATCAATATGTACATTTTACGACATAAGAGTACAACTGTCTGAAACCAGTATACACCAGCAACATATGATACAGAGCTACAATGTATGACACCTGTATACACTATATGACACTGGACTACAATGTATAACACCTGTATACACTATATGACACTGGACTACAATGTATTACACCTGTATACACTATATGACACTGGACTACAATGTATTACACCTGTATACACTATATGACACTGGACTACAATGTATTACACCTGTATACACTACATGACACTGGACTACAATGTATTACACCTGTATACACTACATGACACTGGACTACAATGTATTACACCTGTATACACTACATGACACTGGACTACAATGTATTACACCTGTATACACTACATGACACTGGACTACAATGTATTATACCTCTATACACTATATGACACTGGACTACAATGTATAACACCTGTACTGTCCCATTTTCAATTTCTGGCATAGCCAATGAAAATTTCTTAGACGTAAATTATATTAGTGACATATGTGCAAATATATGGGCAAATTCACTTGATTATATACGGTAATGAAGAAAATGCTATATATTTCATATTATTCATATTTTCAAATTTAATATTTGTAAAAGTACGTTGAAAGTTATGAAAATTTCAAAAATATGACATCATGTTTGCTAGCAATACAAAGTACTTGTAATTCTATATTTTCTTCTATGAAAAACTGGAAAGCTGGGCAAAAACGTAAATCCAAATTGATATTCACAATCAGGATATTTCAAAATCAAACATAAATTAACTGTTAACTTACAAAACTGATCGTACTATAATATCGAATTTCACCTTTATTTTATCTGTACAAACAGAAAGTAAAGTCAAAACCACGGTCCAATCAGAAATACTTACATCTTCAAAGTACCACCCATCACTGCAAACCCTCTTCAATGACAGAATCAAACCAATCATTTGACCGTTTTAGGGACGGTCAAATCTATTGGAACCACTTTTGGAATGGTCATCTCTGACACAAATAGTCGGCTCTGTCTCTCAACTGACCACAGAATAGCCAAACGGTGGCCAAGAAGTGAAGCCGAATCAATATGACCGATACAGGTTCATAAAACACATTGAAGAAGGAGGTCAGTTAGCAGAGTTTTTTACGAGGTCAGTCAATACTATGAATAGATTATCTATAAATATTGTTTTCGGCCAAAGGTCAAATCCTTATGGTCAAGGATAACTGATAAATGTATTTGAAACCAAACTATCAATTGACTGAAAAAACCTGTATATATGGGACGCTTGCGGATCTGCTAAACCTAGCTTGGGACAGCTCTCTAAATTCAGACTTATTTTGGAGCCCTATGTTGGTCTGAAATGTTGGTTCAGTTCAAAGGTCAATTAGTATATAAAGTTGAAATTATCTGACCAGGGTGGAGATTGGGTCAGTTTTGAGATCTAGCGACTTCACCAGAGTTTGCTTAAATTCTTGACCTTAAAGAGGAACCTGAATGCTGATAGGTTTGATTTTCAATGAATTTGTTGTTGTATAAGAACAAAAATGCCAAAAACCACATCGAAATTTGACCATTCGTTTCCGAGATATATCCATCTAAATGCGCCGATTCACATCTGCTTCGAGATGTTAATCAAGCAAGCAATCAAATTACCCTGATTTACGTCCGGGTATTGGTGACGTCACTAGTGGAAGCGCGTTTTGTCCTGTCACCTGTTACCCGTTTTGTCGGAGCAGAGACGTATATATAGATGTTATATAGGTCTCTGGTCAGAAGTCTATGTATATCACGTGCAAGTTCTCCTGTCTTGTTTTCCATGCATTTTCGTCCGTGTCAGGGGTGTTCTGTCTCTGGTGATGTGTTGTGATCGGTTCAAAATGTCTTGTAGTCATTTTAGGGTATAAGATGCAGGATGTCTAATAATTTGGGTGTAGAGCGTTGGATTAACTTCCACAGGGTGAAAACCTTCTCTGAGGTAGGTCGGAGGATGGAAGTGTAATTCGTTAATTTATCGGGTGGGAAGCTATGGCTGGGTGGAATGTAATTTTGTATAGAGATAGATAAGTTTATGTGTTCGGTGTAAATGGAGGTCTCTGTGTCGGTATAAACCTATGCCGTTTTGGATAATTCCTGTTAATTAAATTGTTACATTTAAATTAGCAGTGTTTTGTCCTCCTTCAAAAACAAAATACAAGCTGTACCCATCGAACCTGGGTTGACGGTGATACAGGGCGAGACGGGACCGGGTAACTGTTGACCCCCCCCCCTCCTGTTACACAATAATTGACAGAAAAATCCACGAACGCTCACAAATATTTGAAACCTAAGTAAAACATTCCATAGACGATGACACTACTGTTACTTTACCATCAATTATAGTATAAATTAGTCGAATAACATTCAAGTAGGCCCAAAAAACAAAACGATATAACCTGGCTTCTGCTAGAAAACTAATGGCTGCCGGAGTGGGACAGAACGCGCGCTCACACTAGTGACGTCACTACTGAAGAGCTCTGTTACAGTGCCGTTCGATGATCTCGTTCAGGTGTGTTTTTAGCGTTTTCGACAATAACTTTGGAACTCGTAGATTGTTTTCGACAATTTTTGCGGTAAATGAACGAGCAAAGGCTATTTGATTTAATGACACATATGTGCCAAAGCATTCAGGTTCCTCTTTAAGTAAATTAGGACAACAGATATGTTTAAAAGCCTTTCCTCATCAGAAAACACAAGTTGAACTTTGATCAATTTTCCTGACCTAGACAGAACATTTGAAATCAACTAAATATTGTTTAAGACTTAATTTTTTTAAAGCTTTCATTATCATTCATCAAGTTACTAGAATTGCTTTCAAATATTAAAACATGCTTTTTCTTTGTGCCACTGAATGATATTTAAAACTTGTTCTAGTTCCTTTATTCTTTAAAATTTCCTTCAGCTCCCTAAGTACCTTGATTTCATACAGTTTCTAACAAAATCCAGCAAACTTCACAAAAATCTGACCTTCAGTGTAAAAGGGTTTTACTGGGTTTTACTGGGTATTTACTGCGTTTGTGTACTGGGTATTTACAGTCAACAAGTCTAAAAATTGTTAATGACATATAATACACATCATGTAGTTCTTGTGGCAGTTGTTGAGAGTTTTCTTCCTTTATTTCAAATTTGATATTATTTACCATAGTGTAATCAAAAATCATCTCATCGATGCAATTTGTTTGAGAACTTTCTACCATTAAGATAAACTGCACATTATTCGCGCCATTGGTTTTAGCGCTCACTCCTATTTTGTTAAGGATATATGTACCATTTATCATTATACTTATTATTTGTGTTAGAGTTGCTTCCCTTGGCGTCATTTAGTTAATGAGTATTACCTTGCAAGCATTCTTGCCATTGATAAAAAAAAACTATACTTTTATGAAATGGACAAAACTATTATTAGTGCCTCTGACAATGAATACGAAAGGGTGGTAATTTTTCACACAAAAATTGCAATAGAAGTATAACAAGAGTGATGGTCCAAAAGGAAACTACATGCGTCCATAGTAATAAGGTTAGTCGTGTCAATATTGGATACTGGCCCCAGATTGAACCTGAACTCCAGTACAGAATGTCAGGCTGCTTGCTAAAAACTATGATTCATATTATATGTCCATGGCCACACAAAATCAATATAAATACCAATAACACTAGTCCGATAAAACCTAAACATCTGACCACTGGTCAACACAGCGCCAAAAAAACAGCCCAACGCACCAATTAGGAAAAAGGAAGTCGCAGAGTGGAGGAGGAAAACAGCCATAAAACTTGGCGATAAAAGATTTACGCCTTGTAACGATTTATATGCATGATGAGGTTGACCTTAATATAGGGTAGCAATGTAACATTGTGAAGTCGCCAAACAGGATACCATTCTTAAGGAACTATATTCTTAGTTGAAATTCATCCTCCATTTTAAGGAACTATATTCTTAGTTGAAATTCATCCTCCTTTTATAAACTATCCAAATTTTTATCATTGTCTGGACAAAGACATATACTTCTATATCTTGTCTCTGTAAATGTCCATGTTTGTGTGTTTAAAATTTCATATTAATTTCATCAAATTTTCACAAGGATAATTGGGACATTCCTAATCTATTCCATAGAATTCTGCTTTTTGATATCAAATCAAACAGATTTTCCATGTTCTATTTCTTGTATTGATGTTTTTTCTGAACTTAAGATGTGGAGGACAACTTTTTTTAATATTTGGATGTATGGATATTATTATCCATTTGAAGAATCTCTTCAGGACATTTTTTTTTATTTAATTATACAATATTATCTACATGAGATTAATCGTAAACCTAATTATGATTTATTGCATCTCTGGTCATCATAAAAGGCAAAAAATCTAGAATCTCCAAGACTCATTCTGATGATGTAGTGTCTCCTTCCTGACTTGATTTTTACCCAGTAGAGAGTGATTACCAGGGGTTATATTTTAGCACCCAAAGGATCCAGAATGACATAGGCCACAACCTTGTCTCAAATTGCCACCCAATAGGTCGTTTGACAAGTTTTGACAGTTCAAAATGTCTGTTGTCAGGTTACCCTTGGGAAATTACTGTGGAGTCAACTACGGTGGGAGAGAGCATTGGTGATAGAATTTTTCCTGAATTTAATAAAAAGGTCTGAAGGATCTCCGTAAATGAGAAATGAACAGGCGCTTTGCAGACATTAGCTTTACTCCTGATTCGATTTGTGACAATGTTTCATTTTCCGTAATCTCACATTTCTTACAGTAAGTAGACTTTAGTGATTGTAGCAATGGTGGAGAATTGCTGGAGTACAGATCATAACTACCTCCCAAAGCACTATGTAGACAACTCACAGTATCAATCACACTGTGGAAAATATCAAATACCCTCCATTCTCACTACAAAAGACTTCAGATGTTCATTTTTTGTAATTTCTTTCTTGAATAAAACAGTATTTTTGCAACTTGAAAATATAATTTTGGTAATGTTTCTTTTCATGGATAAATAGATAAAATGGGCACCATCTAATTTCTTCTTTCATATATCATTCTTGTTATTTTGAGAAAAAAGAGGTAGGAGGCTACAGCACTCTCTTTTTTCAATATGGAAGTCTTATGCATTCTAAAAATAGCAATATTTTAGACTTATATTTTTCTTCTCTTTCTATCGAGATAAAACATATCTGATATTTTCTTAAATAAAATATGGACATTCAACTATGTTCATGTATCTCAGAATGTTTAAATATACTTGTAGTTTCCTATAGCTATTGTATATCCCTAATAAAACACCATAGGACATCTGAAAGTTAACGTTTCATTTTTAATGATCTTCATTTTGAAATGGGTCATTTTTATGAAGAAGTTTTTCCTTCATTTGTTTTTAATTTCAAACAATATCAAAGTTTGAAAACAGTACTACTGACTAACACTGATACTGCAATCTTTGTTTTTTATCAAGAGGTTTGTCCTAGTTAAAGAATTTTATCTTTGTGACCATGTGCCTATGTCTGAAGATTAAAATACCATATCCCTTTCAACTTAAGATTTTGTTCAGATTTCTGTTACAACAAAAGTAAACAACAAAATTCCAGATGGACAATCAGCTGCTGTTTCTTCCTCTAACGATCACATGTTTTCAAATATTTTTAATACATGTTTATTAACCTGATAGTAGAACCACACACAGTTAGGTCTGTAATTTCTTACAACCTGGTTTAATATTCTGTCCCATTAGCTAATTGAGTTTTATAGATGAAATTACAGAAAATTGATATTTTGACTGTAGGCACAAATTACCGTGGCACAGAATACAAGTTAAAACCAGCAAATTACATTGTGGGTAATTTTTGTGAGTTTTCTGAAATGTTTTGTGTCCCTCTAAATGCCTCCATTAATGTATCGAATAATTTGAAGTTCTAACTCAGTTTAATATGCTGTTTTGCCAAGATTTCAAGTACCACTTGTTTCTCGGAAAGTATAAGTGATTAGTTTTTTATCAAAGCTACATTGTTAAATATGTAAACTTTTGTCCAATATGTTTCCTTTAAGAGGTATGATGGCTGACACTTGATGTTAACATCCTGAATAACACTTAAAAAATCTATTCAAATCAAAACAGTATCAACCAAACCCTTCAGGATCTGTCAAAAACACTTCCAAAGAAAAGTTAAGGCTTTAGAAAGAAAAAAAAAACTCTCAATTTAATACAGCTGATACATCTGTCAGCATATTGATAGCAAATAAAAATGGAACACCCGTTTCTTTACTCTTCCATATCAAGGCATCTAATAATAACACCCTTTTGTTACCAAAGTGATACAATTTTTCTATTCTTTTCCTGTGTCCAAACCATGAGCCGTTCCTTTCCTCTACCCAAAAACAAATTTCCATGTCAAAACATATTGACAGTCTCATTTTTCTACATGTGAAACGCTGCTAGGCAACAGGGAAGAGAAATGACGAGGACACACAAGCAATTGACATGGTGTTTACATGGTAATTAGAATATAATTGTTGAAATAGAAGTATTTGTTTGACACGAGCAGCTCACTGGGAGCGTGCTACAGCCTATCAAAAGCACTACTTTGCTTGTTATATATGCCCTCACATCTGTTTTGCTGACCAATATAGATTTCACATCACATGCGTTTGACCATTGTATGAACATGCCTTGGCTGAGTGGGCGTGTTGCCGACATGCGTGCCTGCTTATTCCCAAATCAATTGGCCGTTAACTGGTGTGATTTTATCTTTTTATTTTGCTTGCCTCCCAAGTTGTATGGACAGGCTCTAAATATGGTAACATGATACAGAAATTAACTTGTCATATTTACCAACTGAAAAAAGTCTAAGCTTTATATTATAAATTATATTTATGGAAAATTGTAATTATTTAATACATCATTTTTTATGGTTTCTGAACAGATAATAAAAAGAACATTTGTAATGGAATTAAACCTTTTCTGTCTAATCTTCAAACCTCATTGATAACGACTGATTTCCTGTTTTCTATTGTTGTGTTATAGCACAATTCATTGTCTTCATTGTCTTTCATTTCCTCTTCTTTAACAACAACTAAGCTATAAATGTTAAGTTATTTCTTCCTAAAAATAGTTTCCAATTGCTAGCTTTGTGAAACTAAAATTCATGATTTAGTTCCCAGATTCAAAGCATTGCCCAAACCTTTGATGAAATATTTGAGAATGGAACAAGTGTTTTGTAGTATTTGTCCTTATATAAAAATAATGATTTAATTTTGCTTTTTATAAGGGTGAAAATCTATTCTTACAAATATTCAGTAATCTATTAATGAAAAGGAATTTTTTTTTTACAGAAATCTTGAAATTGGATTAATTTTTCTTAAGTTGATAAATTGTTCGTAATATCAAAAAATCTGCGAAAAAAAACTGCGAAAAATGAACCTCTTCTAAATAATGACCTTCACTGTAATGAGATTTTCTTGTTGGAAGTTTTTTTTTTAAATTACTCCCTTTCATATTTTTTTTTCTTTTCTTTTTGTATAAAAGGTGTTAGATATAAACACCTTTTTTTATCATTTACTAATTTGTCACTTCCTCTGGAACAGCTTCAATCGTTTATAACATTGTAGCCATATAATATAACCATCTTTGTACCAGATGTTGTAAAAATATAAAAAAAAATTTCTATGGGAATTTATTTTTGTTTATGTCCATGAACTGTCATAGTATAAGTGCATTTGTCATAGTATAAGTGCATTTATAAAGCTATTTTTGAGACACGAAATTAAATGTCCATTAAATTGAGTTTTAGAAAAGAAGAAAAAAAATGCCCAACAAAAATTTTCTACAAAGAAAACTTCTGATTTTAAATAACCCTTGTGCCCTTGCTTTCAATATCCAAATGTTTGCCAACTGCAATATTTAAGTTAAAACATTTGACTTGTACACGATAAACAGTTTTAATGATAAGACTTTGTAGTCCCTATCCCCCAATTTGCCCTTCATCTCCTGGGACTTGTCAGGCAGAGAAAATTTCCACCATATCTCTCTTCTGATTGGACAATAAAATCACCATTCAACCCCTGGGATCCCAGGGAGAGAAAGAGAGTTATCTGATCTCCTTCCTGTCAGTGTCAGCAAATCCAACTATTTTGCTTCAATTTGAAATTAATTAGGATACAAGTATGCTGATGAAATGTTTGTGTACCAAGTATAAGGTGGAATTTTTCCTTGGTATAGGGTGTCAAAAATATTCTAACAGAAACAACTTTCCCATCTTCTCCTTTTCCAGATACAAGCCTTGTAGGTTGATATATCTCAAATATAACACAAACACTAATTAATTACCATAGTGTCAAAGCTTGAGATCTGTATTGCAAAATTGCTTTACTTCTTCAGTATAATACATATTTAATATTGTTGTGGAATACAGTTTTACTGCTGTTGTGTTATAGAGATTTACTGTAGTGTTATATAGTTTTACTGTAGTGTTATATAGTTTACTGTAGTGTTATATAGTTTACTGTAGTGTTATATAGTTTACTGTAGTGTTATATAGTTTACTGTAATGTTATATAGTTTACTGTAATGTTACTGTAATGTTATATAGTTTTACTGTAATGTTATATAGATTTATAGTGTTAGTTTACTGTATTGTTATATAGTTTTACTGTAGTGTTATATAGATTTACTGTAGTGTTATATAGTTTTACTGTAGTGTTATATAGTTTACTGTAATGTTATATAGTTTACTGTAGTGTTATATAGTTTTACTGTAATGTTATATAGATTTACTGTAGTGTTATATAGTTTACTGTAGTGTTATATACTGTTTTATAGATGTAGTGTTATATAGATTTACTGTAGTGTTATATAGTTATATATATAGTTTACTGTAGTGTTATATAGTTTACTGTAGTGTTATATAGTTTTACTGTAATGTTATATAGTTTACTGTAGTGTTATATAGTTTACTGTATTGTTATATAGTTTTACTGTAGTGTTATATAGTTTACTGTAGTGTTATATATATAGTTTACTGTATGTTATATAGTTTTACTGTAGTGTTATATAGTTTACTGTAATGTTATATAGTTTACTGTATGTTATATAGTTTACTGTAATGTTATATAGTTTACTGTAATGTTATATAGTTTACTGTAGTGTTATATAGTTTACTGTAATGTTATATAGTTTACTGTAGTGTTATATAGTTATATATATAGTTTTACTGTAATGTTATATAGTTTACTATATATAGTTTACTGTAGTGTTATATAGTTTACTGTAGTGTTATATAGTTTTACTGTAGTGTTATATAGTTTTACTGTAGTGTTATATAGTTTACTGTAGTGTTATATAGTTTACTGTAGTGTTATATAGTTTTACTGTAATGTTATATAGTTTACTGTAGTGTTATATAGTGTACTGTAGTGTTATATAGTTTACTGTAGTGTTATATAGTTTTACTGTAGTGTTATATAGTTTACTGTAATGTTATATAGTTTTACTGTAGTGTTATATAGTTTTACTAGTGTTATATAGTTTACTGTAGTGTTATATAGTTTACTGTAGTGTTATATAGTTTACTGTACTATAGTTTTACTGTAGTGTTATATAGTTTACTGTAGTGTTATATAGTTTACTGTAGTGTTATATAGTTTACTGTAGTGTTATATAGTTTACTGTAGTGTTATATAGTTTACTGTAGTGTTATATAGTTTTACTGTAGTGTTATATAGTTTACTGTAGTGTTATATAGTTTACTGTAGTGTTATATAGTTTACTGTAATGTTATATAGTTTACTGTAGTGTTATATAGTTTACTGTTGTGTTATATAGTTTACTGTAGTGTTTTATAGTTTTACTGTAGTGTTATATAGTTTACTGTAGTGTTATATAGTTTTACTGTAGTGTTAGTTTACTGTAGTGTTGTATAGTTTTACTGTAGTGTTAGTTTACTGTAGTGTTATATAGTTTTACTGTAGTGTTATATAGTTTACTGTAGTGTTATATAGTTTACTGTAGTGTTATATAGTTTACTGTAGTGTTATATAGTTTACTGTAGTGTTATATAGTTTACTGTAGTGTTATATAGTTTACTGTAGTGTTATATAGTTTACTGTAGTGTTATATAGTTTACTGTAGTGTTATATAGTTTACTGTAGTGTTATATAGTTTTACTGTAGTGTTATATAGTTTACTGTAGTGTTATATAGTTTTACTGTAGTGTTATATAGTTTACTGTAATGTTATATAGTTTACTGTAGTGTTATATAGTTTACTGTAGTGTTATATAGTTTACTGTAGTGTTATATAGTTTACTGTAGTGTTATATAGTTTACTGTAATGTTATATAGTTTACTGTAATGTTATATAGTTTACTGTAGTGTTTTATAGTTTTACTGTAGTGTTATATAGTTTACTGTAGTGTTATATAGTTTACTGTAATGTTACTGTAGTGTTATATAGTTTTACTGTAGTGTTATATAGTTTACTGTAGTGTTATATAGTTTTACTGTAATGTTATATAGTTTACTGTAGTGTTATATAGTTTACTGTATGTTAGTTTACTGTAGTGTTATATAGTTTTACTGTAATGTTATATAGTTTTACTGTAGTGTTATATAGTTTTACTGTAGTGTTATATAGTTTTACTATAGTGTTATATAGTATTACTGTAGTGTTATATAGATTTACTGTAGTGTTATATAGTATTACTGTAGTGTTGTATAGTTTTACTGTAGTGTTATATAGTTTAATGTAGTGTTATATAGTTTACTGTAGTGTTGTATAGTATTACTGTAGTGTTATATAGATTTACTGTAGTGTTATATAGTATTACTGTAGTGTTATATAGTTTTACTGTAATGTTATATAGTTTTACTGTAGTGTTATATAGTTTACTGTAGTGTTAGTTTACTGTAATGTTATATAGTTTTACTGTTGTGTTATATAGTTTACTGTAGTGTTATATAGTTTACTGTAGTGTTTTATAGTTTACTGTAGTGTTATATAGTTTACTGTAATGTTATATAGTTTACTGTAGTGTTATATAGTTTACTGTAGTGTTATATAGTTTTACTGTAGTGTTATATAGTTTTACTGTAATGTTATATAGTTTTACTGTAGTGTTATATAGTTTTACTGTAGTGTTATATAGTTTTACTGTAGTGTTATATAGTTTACTGTAATGTTATATAGTTTTACTGTAGTGTTATATAGTTTACTGTAGTGTTATATAGTTTACTGTAGTGTTATATAGTTTACTGTAGTGTTATATAGTTTACTGTAGTGTTATATAGTTTACTGTAATGTTATATAGTTTACTGTAGTGTTATATAGTTTTACTGTAATGTTATATAGTTTACTGTAGTGTTATATAGTTTACTGTACTGTTATATAGTTTACTGTAATGTTATATAGTTTTACTGTAGTGTTTTATAGTTTACTGTAATGTTATATAGTTTACTGTAATGTTATATAGTTTTACTGTAGTGTTATATAGTTTTACTGTAGAGTTATATAGTTTACTGTAGTGTTATATAGTTTACTGTAGTGTTAGTTTACTGTAATGTTATATAGTTTTACTGTAGTGTTTTATAGTTTACTGTAATGTTATATAGTTTTACTGTAGTGTTATATAGTTTTACTGTAGTGTTGTAAAGTTTTACTGTAGTGTTATATAGTTTTAATTCTATAGAACCCCCTCCCCACCACCAAACCTTTAGATGGATTGTGTTAACACACCCAGCCTTATTGTATGATGCACAGTATAATATACTCATAGACTTTTATCTTTTACTGATGTACTGTAGCCCAGGTCTTCCCTCCTAGCTCTATGACCCTAGCTCCCCCCTCCCACTTACCTCCCCCAATCCCCCAACACACAAATGCTTCCTCCAACTACCATCTCTACCTTGGCCTCCTGGGGATTACATAAAACCCTGATCTATTTTTCTGCTGATAACCTACTACATATACATATGTTGTAGTATTTTAATCCTGGTGATCTCCCCTGGTGGCTCCCCCTTGGTGGTTTCCATGTGAATTACATAAGCCTCTGATCTGTTTTGCTGCCCATCAGTTGAGGTCAGTTTGACCTGGTTGGCCTTGACTGGGAGGGATGCTGGTACAGTGGAGATGTTGGATGGAGAGTTGTTTAGCTTCTATCCACTCCAACCAAATACCCTCACAAAACTCTACAAATTTTTCGTTCCTTAAAATTTACTTCTATGTCTTTTAATTTCCAACATTCAGTTTAGATACAATAAATTGTAAAGATAAAAAAAAATTCTAAAATATTCATTCTCAAAAGTCACAAAATTTTGATATCAGTGCATGAATCAAGAGTTTTTTTTTAACTTTTTTTTATATATGATGCAGTGGAAAGACGAAAGCTTCTGTAGTCACCGTCATGAACAATATTATATTACACGGTGAAACACATGTATATTTTTCAGTCATACAAACTCTCTACCTGTGAAATCGGTTTGTTCACCATCTGTCACAGTGAATGCTATCTTCATATTTTGTACTGGAGGGAAAATACTCCAGAAATATTTGTATTTTTCTTATCAATAGTCAGGTAGGTCAATGTTAGCTCAAGGCCCCAGCCAAAATACACTAGCCAGATGGCTACTTCCATGTAAACAATTACAGCCATTTTTTTTATCTGACCTAGGGCAAACTGACCATTCAATTTGTCCATAAACTTTAACAATAAAAAACATTATCAGATGTTTCCATGCCTGCCAAACACACAAACCCTGAATCTCTGTAGTAGCCAAGTTCATCAAAATCTTTCATTTAATCTTTCATTAAATCTTTCATTTAAAAAAGTTTGTTGACCAAAGAATATTTTCTAAGATCTTAAAAATTGATATAATATTTATTTTCAAAAGCAAAAAAAGAGACAAAAACAAAAAAATGAAATAGAAATTTTAAACAAATTATTTCTTCGATAATTGTTTTGGAATAAGTTACAAGGTTACGAATCAAAGCTCATTTTCCTAAATGATATAAAATAAAAATCAAATACAGGTCTTTTCTCAAAGATTCTATCAAGGATTCTGGGACATATAAGAAAATAAAAATAGCATCATTTGAAAAATTGGTTACATACAACAAAAGTTAATTTTATCTGAAATAATGAAATAATGTTTGTTGTGGGTACATCATCTTTACATGCAGTGTGAATAGATATAATTACTGAGGCTACTGATCACATTAGAGTAAACAACTAGAGCCTAATATAGCTACACAAGAATCCTTAAGTGAAACCCCGATAATTTAGTCTTTATCTTTTCAACCTATATTGATTACTTTCCCTAAGCAGATGATATCTTTTCATGTTATTCCAATGGTTGCTACAAAACAGGGCATTGTCGATAATGATCTCATCCATGTTGACCAAACACTGACCAAACTGACCATTGGTCACAACCGCATGGTTTTTAGATAAGTCACTTTTATACCATCTCTTTGACCATATCATATTAACCACTACCTCCTAACACTAACATAAGAGAAACATGGCTACATAACAAATACAGTTTTTGGAATGTGCTCTAAACACATGTTTATTTAAAAATTCTCAATTTACTTGAAAATGGAGTTTTAATTCTGTTCAAAAACGTACATGCAAGCTAACTAAGATATAACCAACTGGGTCAAGCAGAAAACTGACCACTACCCATGGTCAAGCTGGCCAGATTAATTTCCATTTTTGTTCTGATTGCCATGGAAACAAGAAAATATTCATTGCAATCATGACTAGAAACTGGAATACAATAATTAACAATTCTAAAAAGGAAGAAATACTAAACCAGAGATAAGGTTAGTAGTAATTGCCTTGGTAACCAAATCATCCACCACCTCTCTAATAATCAAGGATAAGAACAGTAATTAGCATAAATAAAATTAAATAAACTCTGCTCAGCCTTTGTTGATTTTGTACGACGTTTGTTTCAACTTTGTTTATCTTCCTTTTATACTTGATATAGGTTTTTTTTGTATTTTTTTCCCTAGTTTGTGCGGCCCTTTTCATCTTTTTTTGATCTGAAGATGATCCCAATGAAGCTGTGTGAACTTGTCATTGTAACCTAATATTACTGAGAGGAAAAATATTGTGGGGAAAAAAAACCACTTATAGTCCCATAAAAATAATCTTCCAAACCAGCAGGGACTCAAATGTGCAAAACCAGAATTTGCCATGCTTAAACAGTACTTGATAGTTATACAGGCATTGTAAGTACCTTACAAAAAGGCAGCTTTTTTATAAGGTAATATTCAGACATCAATGTACCTGGGTAGATAACAACATTTGGATGAAATGTTGCTTGTTAAGTTTATTTCTCAACCAAAACATATTAACGTTAGAAGTAATAACAATTATAATTTGTTAATATAGAGGCCCAAAATCCTCTTTTCAAATAAAGCTACAATACACATGATTTTTCTTTTCCGTGTGAACTTTTGACATCACTGAACAATTATAAAAATATGTTGTAGCGTATGTTTCCTTCCTGAAATGAGTGAAACAACATACAGAAATGGGACACTGTTTCATACACAAACCTACCACTATAAAACACAGAAAACAAAGCTGGACTGACCAAAAAAATAAACATATTTATATTTTATGTGTTAAATACTTATTATATTGGTCCTTGTTGTTTTCAATACATGTTTAACCCCCTACCCCTCTCCATATTCTTAAATTATCAACAAATAGAACATTGAATAATGATAAACTTCATTTTGTTTGGGTTTTTATTTTAAAAGAAAGGCACTTCTTAATTTTCAATTGTTTACATTAAAATTGGTTCATGATCAGGACACTGAATTTCTGGTGTTGTTTTTTTTTATTGAATCATGCTATGTGTCCTCTCCTTTTCAATATACCATAAAACATAATGGTAACCTTTCCAAGAAAAATTTTTTTGGTTGCTGAATATATACAACTTGTACCCATTACTGACAAAAGATATAAGACAGACATTGTCTATAACATTCAAATAAATATTTGAATGCAGTTGTCGGTATAATGTGTGGAAGGGAGTTTAGTTTGATCACAAAACATTAGCCAGAGATTTCATTTTACATGTTGTGTTATACACTGACAACTGCCTGTAATGCACTTTCCCTGACCACTGTCCACTGGGGAATTCATTCAACTGACCACTGCTCAAATTTCATTAAGATTGATAGCATATTCATCCTGATCAAACCCAGCACCTACTGCCACACACAATTGAAATTTGCATCCCTCTGGCCACTGGAAAATGACCACTAGAAAATGACCACTGGAAAATGACCAATACAAAATGAGAGAAATGCTACAAGACAAAGAGACAAAATAATACATTGTATCACAGAAAAACAATTGTAAAAAGAATAATATATGATTTGATTCCAAAAAAGGACAAAGGGATGATTTCAATGTATGTGTTGTCATTTTCAAATAATTCCAGCATTGTCCAACATTTCATTAAAATCATCTAATTTGTGTGACAATATTCAAGCATTGACATCACAATAATTTGTCTAATTGTGTGTCATTTAATCATTGTCAAACATGTGTAATATATTACATATTGCCTAACATGTAAGACAATCAAAAAGCGTGTTTGTGGCATTACAACAAATTGCATAACTTGTGGGTCATTTATAAATTGCCTAACTTGCATGATATTTACATTTTGCTTTGTGTTAGTTAAATATTGCCCAACTTGTGTAACAATTATATGTCGCCTAACTTATGTCAAAATTACATATTGCCTAACTTGTATCACAATTACATATTGCCTACCTTGTATGACATTAATATATATTGCCTAACTTGTGTCACAATTACATATTGCTTAACTTGTGCAACAATTACCTATTGGCTAAACTTGTGATTATAATAGCTTGTCTGACAATTAAAAAAAAAAAAACACATCCTTTTACAAAAGCTACAAACTGACATGCCTTGGATGGTCACTTACAAACACTATGTCCAGAAATAGTAGTTCTTCTTCTTATAGGTCTGATTCTGATGATAAAGACAGAATGACTAACACAACAGTCAAGTCATAAAACCCAAGGCCATCAAATGTTTCTTTTAAATGTTTTTATTTTACAGAAAATGGGAAGTGAAGTAGATAGAATATCTAGGATGGACAAGCTGTGAGTAATCCCATTAACGCCTACTAAACAGGAAAGGTCACCTTAAACCTTGACCCTAGGAAAAAATACCCTTCATTCAAGTCCAATCTCACTGTGTATCTATACCTAAGACTGACCTACCCCTTCCACAGCATTTTCTTACCAGGTCAATGGGTACATACATCATATTCTTAAATAGCCAAACAGCCAATCCCTTCATGTATGTTTTCCACATATTTGTATAAAAATAGCTCTTTATTTGAAAGTGTTACAAATTGTTAATCATCACCAACATCATTTAAAATAACAATCCCTTAGCAAGTACAATTTTTAGAAAACCCTTCTTTTACCTTCATAGGAGAGGAACCTTGCAAAAACAGAGTCACATCTTAGCAAAACAAATATGTTTATCTGGTTATTTTTTTGAAAAGTGTGTGCCCATACTAGAACCTTGTTAGTCTGGAATCTTCGATTTGTCCCTAATGTAGAACCTTGTTAATTTGGCATCTTTGGGTTTGTCTCTACTGTAGAACCTTGTTAATTTGGCATCTTTGGGTTTGTCTCTACTGTAGAACCTTGTTAATTTGGGATCTCTGATTTGTCTCTACTGTAGAACCTTGTTAATTTGGGATCTCTGATTTGTCTCTACTGTAGAACCTTGTTAATTTGGCATCTTTGGGTTTGTCTCTACTGTAGAACCTTGTTAATTTGGCATCTCTGATTTGTCTCTACTGTAGAACCTTGTTAATTTGGGATCTTTGATTTGTCTCTACTGTAGAACCTTGTTAATTTGGCATCTTTGGGTTTGTCTCTACTGTAGAACCTTGTTAATTTGGGATCTCTGATTTGTCTCTACTGTAGAACCTTGTTAATTTGGGATCTCTGATTTGTCTCTACTGTAGAACCTTGTTAATTTGGGATCTCTGATTTGTCTCTACTGTAGAACCTTGTTAATTTGGGATCTCTGATTTGTCTCTACTGTAGAACCTTGTTAATTTGGGATCTCTGATTTGTCTCTACTGTAAAACCTTGTTAATTTGGGATCTTTGATTTGTCTCTACTGTAGAACCTTGTTAATTTGGGATCTCTGATTTGTCTCTATTGTAGAACCTTGTTAATTTGGGATCTCTGATTTGTCTCTATTGTAGAACCTTGTTAATTTGGGATCTTTGATTTGTCTCTACTGTAAAACCTTGTTAATTTGGGATCTTTGATTTGTCTCTACTGTAAAACCTTGTTAATTTGGTATCTCTGATTTGTCTCTACTATAGAACCTTTGTTGTTAGTCTTGATAATTGTGTTGCACAGAAATTGCATACTCAAGACCCCATTTCAATTTAGCATAAGATCTCTTTTAATAGGGAGCTTTTCCAGTGTGAGTTTGTTAGGGGTAGAGTATTTTTTGTATCATCAAGCTTCAGTTAAAATCATTGAATGCAAGACTTGACAAGAATCTTGTGTAATAAATTCCTATCAATATCAAGTGTGTAATACATCAAAAAGTTACCTGTTCCTGAAAGTTTTTCACTTTTTAACATTACTTCTTTATTTCATTTTAATCTCTCTCTCTATTTCTTTATGAAAATCTTCATTCTGCTGTATACAACATAATATAAGCAGATTTTTGTCAACAAATCAATGAATTTAAAAAAACAATTTATTTGTCTATTTTGCAGTAGGTTGAATATTTTTGAACTTAATTTTATGTAATTTATTACTCCAAATTAACAGAGACAGCATCAGCTGCATAAAACATTCCACATCCTTTTCCAAAACCAGAATGTCCTTTTCCATATTTCTCTCCATTTCTCATCAAGAATTGAAATAAATGTTGAATTAACAAAAAAAATTTGACAGGTCAATAGCTACTATTTTTGAACAATTGTTAAATATTTGACTTCCACACTGAGAAGTATCACAACAAAGCTATACTGCCTTGCAATTGATATAACACATCCCTATGTCACAATATCTTTTCAAAAATGTTCTTTTTTACTCTGTTTGTATACTTTGGTAAGTATGACACATTTCAACACTCGAAGTTACTACACAGTATAACAGATTCCATCAGTACCAAACAACAGGTTATCACAAATGTTGGAATTCTGATAAAATATTATTGCTTAATATTTTAACAGCATCTTAAATTTCATGATCCATATCTAATTCAGTTTCAGAATATTTTGAAAACAAATTCTTTAAATAAAGCACCAATTTCAGAGATAAATCATCACCTTTTCAGACAACAATATCACATTCATTTCAAAACACCGTTGATGCGTGTCATTGGTGAACTACCCCTTCTAACAGGTAAAACGAGAGGAAACTTCACTGCAAACTAGTTGAATTTTAAAAGACAGATCACATTATAAAACTGTTTTTTCAAGCAATGAAACAAATAGTTGAAGATGAAAATGGAAAGTTAAAAAAACTGGAAGAAAAAGAAAGCAAAATACAAAACACAAAACTGTCCAATAAGGCAATGAATAATTTTTACACAAAATTTAAAAATGACTTTTAAAAAATATATTATAAAAGAAGAATTTTTTTCATAATTTTATGGGTAGCTGTTGCCAGACATAATGTGTTAAATAAAATATTCTAATACTTTTTGTATATAAATATGTTAAGGAAGTGTAACAAACCTGTCTCCGTTCTGCATCAGACCTTTTCCATCCGAGTGCATCTTGACTGGTCAGTGTAACTCAAGTCACTACTGGTCAGTATAGTAGTGTTGTTGTTGTTTATGAGACCTAATACACCTAAACACTATTACAGTGTGTTTGTCCATCACTGAACATAACTGTTTGTAATTAATGTCCAAAGACGCAACAAAGTCAGCGTAGAACCATAGAAAAAAATTTCAACCGCATGAAATGTGATACTGTGGTAGCATCTGAAAATATCACAACGTGAAGTCACAGTTTAGACGTTATCTAATACTTCTGTCCATCCTGCTTTACCATGTTTTGCAAAAATTATGTAAACACCTTTTATATAGCATAAAATAAAACAGCACTATATACTGTCAAATAACTAGCTTCCTTAACCGTGACTTGTTAGTTACCAAGAAAACACATCAAGCCCCGTTTTCAGATATTTTCATGCAAACAATTACATGAACTGTCCAGTGGTCATCCAAAGGTCGGAGGTCAAGCTGAAGCGTGGCCGATAACATAGCTTCTCCATGATTGGTCAGCCATTGCCTACCAGTAACACCTCTTCCACAGGCAGTGGTGATTTCAGTCAATAAGATGTGCTTTATATATCATTGAGTTATAGTGATAAAATATCTGAAATCTGCTAACATGATTATACAGACACAGGTTGAGTTGACATTTAAAAACCTTGCTTAACATATATCTGGGGAGTTTTTATCCCTTTCCTACTACAGAAGTATGTACGTCTATCTGGGAAAATTATCTACCTTAAAGCAGAGCGATGGTGATAAATATGAAACACAATATACTGAATGATTAGGTCCTATTTTAGAAATCTATATAAAAAATATATATTCTTAATAACTTTTTTGATGACAATTTAACACAATCATCTCATTTTCTGCTATCTTCAGACATTATTTGCCATAAAAATTGCTACTCTCATCAAAGTTCACATATCTTAATGAGCAATTATTTCATTTTATCTTCTGCATCTAAAGAAAAATCTGTCACTTTAAGGGCAGTTAACATAGGACGGACTGCTCTGGTTGGTCAATTTACAAAGTTATAGTTTTACATACAAATCGTAAAGAAGATATATATTCTGTTTTTACAGCAGTGAATAACTGAGACAAAACAAATTAAATATTACTGATATTTCAACCTGCAAATTTATAACATGATGTAAGCATTTAAATCCACACAGTCTGTTGGGTATCACAGCAATCCTAATTATCTACTACTTATCTCAAGTAAATCTAAAACATCCTTTGAATCAATGATTTCCTACTAAGAGTTTTAAGATTTATATAACTCCACTCAATGGTTTTAAATTTGTCCTTGTTTTTCTGTATGACTAATTTCTAAACCAGTAAGATAGATTGTAGTTTACAATATAAATTATTCATAATTAAAGGTTCAGAATTCATCTAGTTCATCAATCTGCTGTATTGTATTTCCTTTAGTATTGACTACAATAACTGATTTTATAATATTTTCAATAGTTTGATTATAATACAAATTTTATAATATTCTCTGTAGTTTCATTACAATACATAATTTTATAATATGTTCTATAGTTTCATTACAATACATGATTTTATAATATGTTCTATAGTTTCATTACAATACATAATTTTATAATAACCTCTATAGTTTCATTACAATACATAATTTTATAATATGTTCTATAGTTTCATTACAATACATGATTTTATAATAATCTCTATAGTTTCATTACAATACATAATTTTATAATATTTTCTATAGTTTCAT
The DNA here is from genome assembly GCF_031769215.1 of Ylistrum balloti. Lineage (NCBI taxonomy): Eukaryota > Metazoa > Mollusca > Bivalvia > Pectinida > Pectinidae > Ylistrum > Ylistrum balloti. The sequence continues at coordinate 1,717,014 of NW_026782082.1, read as the reverse complement.
TACAATACATAATTTTATATGTTCTATAGTTTCATTACAATACATAATTTTATAATATTTTCTATAGTTTCATTACAATACATAATTTTATATGTTCTATAGTTTCATTACAATACATAATTTTATAATATTTTCTATAGTTTCATTACAATACATAATTTTATAATATGTTCTATAGTTTCATTACAATACATAATTTTCTAATATGTTCTATAGTTTCATTACAATACATTATTTTATAATATGTTCTATAGTTTCATTACAATACATAATTTTATATTTTCTATAGTTTCATTACAATACATAATTTTATAATATGTTCTATAGTTTCATTACAATACATAATTTTATAATATGTTCTATAGTTTCATTACAATACATAATTTTATAATATGTTCTATAGTTTCATTACAATACATGATTTTATATGTTCTATAGTTTCATTACAATACATAATTTTATAATATGTTCTATAGTTTCATTACAATACATGATTTTATAATATTCTCTATAGTTTCATTACAATACATGATTTTATAATATATTCTCTATTTATTACTTACATTCATTTACAATCATTTATTTCTTCTTTTCATAAAAAACACTGCCAGTTAATTTTAATTTATATTTTATATTTAATAATGACAAATCTGTTTAATGTGTCTTTTCGCTTTTTTTTCTGACAACAATAAATCATTTTATTCTATTAGTTATAATCTTTAATCACAATACTTCAGTTTATGTCCATTTCCAATTATTTCAGCGGTCATTACTACTAGTGGTTCCACAAAACCCAATCAAGTGACCGATGCCATCTTCAAATTTTACAGTCGATGCACAAGAATATTTTTGAAACATTATTATTAGATATTCAGCTTTATGGCTATTAGCAACTGCCGCCACAAATACTCTTGACCACTGCCCAGCATGAAGTGACCACTGACAAGCTTGAGCTGACCATCAGCCATTTGATGATGCTGTATTGGTCATCCTGGCTTACAACAAAAGAGATAATTAAAGTTGACCCAGCGGTCACACGAGCCACCTTTATTTTTAAAGACTCAATAGTAAAACACCTGTCATTTGACCTCCACACTGGCGTTTTACCTGACCACTGGTCAAGCCAGGTGACCCTTGTGGTCATTTTTACACAAAGTGACATGTGTTTCATTATGACTAAATGTAGATATTAACAGCTCCAAGTGTTTTTAGCTGTAGTGCTATTACATGTCTCCTGACTATTGTGTTTGAATGTCTGCCTTGTCCTTTGTTCTGAGCCAATGGTAAATGAATGTAGCAGTCAGTGCTTTGTATAATACCTATTAGATAATCCCTGTAATCTATATTTGGTATTGTTCTTTGGATTTTTACAAAAAAATTTAAAGGAACAAGGACGTACAAAACAGAGAAGTATGAGTAGAGAATTTTCATTTTTGTGTCAGATTTAATTACATGTTACTCTCAATATGTATACTTTAAAAGCAGATATCTTCATGAGGTTCAAATTTTGTGGTTTTCAAATTTCAACCTGTAAATTTACATGGCTAAAAATTGACTAAACAGACTTCAGGAAAGGCTGTTGTATCTGACAGGATCTATTTTTTGCATAATCTTCCTTTAGAAAACATAATCTGTTTTATGATTTTGTATTTAAAAAAAGTATGTTCCCAGCTGTTATCCCGGTAATTTTAAAATGTCCTGACATCTCCTCCACCCCCCCCCCCAAATCCCCCAACAACCTTTATTGTTTAGGAATTCAACTAGCAGTGTAGTTGGTATGTCTAACTTTGAGAGAATTTCATCACCTGTCCTTTAGTGTTTACATTGAATTTGAAATTAAAATAATAATAAAAAAAGAATTTTGATGTGAATAATGGTATTACAGTATATCACTACATGTAAAAATTATATCAAACAAGCATAATGTAATCCATTTCAAATACCTTTCATATAAGTATATATGGGCCCTTTGGATCTTGTAATAAGCCCACTCCAAGGTTGTGAGTCATATGTTATATGACTGGCCTATTAGGGTCCTGTACTAAGGCCATCCACTGGTTTTAAGTTTAAGTAATATACTTCGCCCCTTTGGATCCTGTAATAAGCCCACCTGCAGGTTTTAAATTTAAGTAATATACTTCGCCCCCTTGGATCCTGTCATAAGCCCATCCCCTAATTTTAAGTCATAAGTAATATGGTTGACCACTCTGTCCTGTAATAAGCTCGGAGTTATAAGTAAAATGAAAATGGTTGCCGCCCCAACCCCCCTGAACTTTGAACTTATTGCAGGATTCTCAGTCGACCTCCTTCTATTATGTGACGTTATAAAACACATCCAATTTCATGATGTTATATAGATAAGATATCTGTAAAGGTTTTATTTTTGAGATTATTATCAGCTGGTCATTTCCCTCGTTCAGATGTTCTCTTTCTCAAATTAGATCAAGGTAGGTCAGCTAAAAATAACCTGTCTTATTAGATCACAAGATCCAATTTAGAACTTTACAATACTAAATCATCACCTTATTTTTTTCTGAAAATTATGATGAAAATATCTTACATCAGGGTCATTTCACAGGAAATTCCATAGTTTTTAATGAGTTCTATTTTTTGAAAATGACATCAATTTCTTTTTAAAGTTGGTGTGCATAATTAACAAGCAATATTCTGAAAGTTTCTTTTTTTCAAGGGGATCGTTGCTGTTTTTGAGGAAGGAATGAAACTGCAAAAAAAAGGTTTCTTAAAAATGAAGATAAAGAAAACAATAGCCTATTTCATGACTTCAACATCTAAGGAACCACAGGGAAAACCGTCTTGAAATTTGAGAGATACATCAAGTTCTTCTCAAGAAATAGCCTTAAATAAATTGTTAAAGGACAACAAAAACAGTTTAAGGGCATCAGCAGATCACAGGGGCATGGCAATTTGAATAGTTCACATGTGATAATGTTGGACTAATGATACAGTCAAACCTGTCCATAAAGGTCAGTTGAGGGGGCAGAAAAAAGTGACCTTTATACACAGATGGCCTTTATATAGAGGTTCAGTTACTTTAAATTGCATAGGGAACCAAATAAGTGATGTTTATGTAGAAGTTTGACTAATTTCATTACATAGGAGACAGCCCAAAAATGGCCTTTATAGACAGGTTGAATTTGTATACAGGTGGCCTCTAAAACAGGTTTCACAATATAATCCATTTACATCAATTTTTTGTCATAGGACAATAAAATTTTGGACCATCAAATAAAAAACAAGTGCATTTAGCTGTCACTCAGCAGAGTTTTTGACTGACAGTAGTGTTCAATGTATGTCATTACTCAACTGTTTTAATGAAAGGTACAATTTTTTTAGAAATATTTTTTATCACAGGAATTTATATTCATCATTCAAGCTTACTAACTCTCGCATTAGAATCATTGAAATGTAAAATACCTTTATTCATGAAAAAACAGTTGTTTTTTCCTCAATAATTACCTCTCAAATGCAATTTCTTTTTATTTGCCTAAAATCCACCCACCTCCGTTAAATTTTCATTTGATTTCATTCAACCAAGTATCACTAAAGAATGCTTTTAAAGCACAATCGTTTCAGATACTTTTTTGTATTGTTGGGTTTTTAATCACATTTTCCCCTTTGTGCAGGCCCCAGGACATTTAAATTCGGTCATAAAACATGAACACAACACTTGATCCCCTGACCCCTACCTTTTTATTGCGCCTCCTAAATCGTGAATGGATTCGCTGCAATCCTTTGCTCCATTATAACCAGGCTCATCCCCCTGCATCTTCTGCCGACCCCTGACCTCACAAAACGGATCTTGTGAGTGGCCATTATCTGTGCCTGGGTCACAGTGACCATTGGGGGTGTCATCCTCGCCTGGAAATAAAAATGATGTACATAATTAGTCCAAGCCTTTCATCAAGTACAGATGTTTTTAAGTGAAGGTGATGCATATTATCTTGATATGGGATATTCCTTCAGTCCCTTAAGAGGTCCCAAAGGGGGAATTTTTTCCCCAAGCTAATCTTGAATTTTATTATTTCTTCCAAATAAAAAACAAAATATATCTATATTAAATAATATAAAAATTATTTATTTTCAAAAAAAAAAAAAAAAAACAATATGGTAAAACATTTCAAAAAACAATAAAATGTGCATAACAACAAATAAATATTTTACAGTCCAACCTATCAATAAGTCAAAAAAAAAACAAATATCATGTTTTATTCTACAAAATTGCTCAAACATATATTTCCATATGAAAACCATGTTAGGTTCTTTTTTTTTTTAATATGTGACAAGTAACTTATATTCAACATATATATGTCATAACATTTAATCATTTCAGGGATATTTTTTCCTCTTTTGCTTTACAAACTAGTAGTTGTAGAATTCCAACACAAATTCCTGTCAAACCATACAATTTTGTGAGGTTCAATTTTTGTCCTTTTTTTTTTTTTATTTTATTTTTTTTTCATGCAAAGTTCAACATTTTTCTTTTTTTTTTTAAATCCCTTTTTTGTTGGCACATGCTTTCGTGCATAAAATATAGGTTGGTCAATCTTCTTGTATTTATCTTAAAAGTTTGTCAACATGTAAATTTGAAGATAAGAATTATGAAATCAACAAATATATATCCCCAAAAAAACAATGAATCTTCAGTATTTAATTTTTCAAAACACTTTGTTCAGATTGGTAATGTGAATAGAAAAGAAGTTTTTATAACACAACCAGTGGAAGATTAGAGTGTGATGTTTTGATGACTACACAGTCACCTCCAGAGTTGACCAATGTGGATCCTGCATATTGTATGAGATGGTACAGAATCAACCGACATTTTTACCAGTATTATAAACCTAAGGTCAAAAATACTTTGATGAGATAATAAACAGATCATAGACTAAAACATTCACATTGTAACAATGTACTGTAGTCAGTTCAGAGGTACTTTGTCTAACACACTATTTTCAACTAAGTATACAAAAATTTATACTACAGTAGTCATCAAAACATCACATTCAAATCTTCTACTGGCTGTGTTAAAAAAAACTTCTATTCTATAAAATATTTAAATTTAATATTTCTTTCAATATCATTTTAAATTTCTTTAATTCATTTAAAAAAATTTATAGTAAATGTACTGAATATTTTTATTAATTTCTAGATTCCAGTAAAATTAATCAAATTTTTAAATCTACAACTTCCAAGTCCCATCTTCAGAATCGCTTTTCAGTGATTCCATGAGTTAGAGAAAAAGTCTTGTCGAATCAACTAACCAACCAACTGATAACATGAGTCTCAATCAGTTGCAGATGTAAGATCCAACTAGCATGCTGGTATCCCTCACTTGACCTGTGGTGATAGCTAAACATTTGACATGCAAATAAATTCTCTATAGAAATGCCAAGCCTAAAACCCTGAGCACAAATCAAAATCCAATTATAAAAATCCCAGATAACTGTATTTGTGTCACGCAATCAGCACAACAGGAAAATAATTTTGGTGTAACTGTAAAAGTGCAACAAAGGGACAATAAACGGACACGAAACGGAACAGTTGGACACACAATAGCCACCCGTCCTACTCCACCCACCTCCATTTTAGTTTATTAGTGCTGGTCATCCTTTTGATGGCTTTTTGTGTCCATCCTTTTACCTGTAATGTGTTGTTATGTCATTCAGTCAGCATGTCAGTCATTAAAGTGAACCTAGAGTGCTGGTATTATGCAACTGTCAGAGCTGATTAAATCACAGTACAAAATTGTCAAAACTCTGTTCTCCTCGATTCAATTTTTGCTCAATTTAAAAAAACATTTTTGATCTAGAATAACACTGTGGTTCAATAAAACAAAATGTTAGTAAAACAATTTTTAATTTTAATTATGTACAATGCCAACCTCCAACAAGAATGGTTAAAAGAGGTATGCTACCTTACTGCGAGATGAAGACTTAAGGGGGTATGCTGCCTTACCGTGACATGAAATCTTAAGGAGGTATGCTGCCCTACTGTGACATGAAATCTTAAGGAGGTATGCTGCCTTATTGTGACATGAAACCTTAAGGAGGTATGCTACTTTACGGTGACATGAAATCTTAAGGAGGTATGCTACTTTACTGTGACATGGAGACATGATTGAATTAAGGTTGTAACTTATGGGTGTATGTACGTTGCCATGGAGAGACATGAGAGTCTATGCAGCCTCCCTTTGACCCAGTGACTTGAGATGAGTGCTATCTTACATGACAAGGAAACTTATCTATATTTTGTTCTGCAATATGACTAGGGGGCTAACACATTTACTTCTGACTCCAACTAAGATAGATGGCTTATTACAGGACAATGAAATAATAGTTGATATATTGATTGAAAAGTTCAAGATAATATCGGCGGGCTTATTATAAGACATGGGCTTATTGCTGTTTAAATATAGTAAGGGTATCTGCAACAAATAATTATTTGGATTTATTAAGCAAACTGATCAAAATGCCATTTAACTTAAGAAGAACAAAAATATTCATCCTGTTTTGACAATGAGGAAAAGAAATAACACTTCATGTACCAAACATACAATTTTCAAACACACATGTGCCAACAAATCTGAACTGAACTCCGCCTTGTGTCAATATTACTGACATTAGACACACTATTAAAATACAAATATGTGTCTATCATCAGGAATGTGGTTTAACCCCGAATTTTGATCAACATACTTTTTCAGAAACGACTTATCCTTTTATTTATTGCAAACTGGATGATATAAAGCTTACTAAGTACATAAGATGGATGTCTCTGTCAACACAGTCAGATTAATTTTGTCCCTTTTTAACCTCATTTAAAGATTTTTTCTGCTAGTTAGTTTAGATATTTTATTCTCTATTCAGGGAGTGGTCTCGATCAATTGACAAGTCGATTAAATCTAATCAAGACTGACCAATCGCTGGACGGAGGCTAGCCAATTACGACAACATGTCATTTTTACCGAGACCGACCGAATGCTTCTATGACAGGATAGTCAGATGAAAAATGGACCATTTTAAAATCCCATCAATTATAGGAATGCTTATTTTCTCTTATTTTATATCTGAACACATTCCAAGCACAACTTTTGGGTAATAGGATGTGACTAAAATCTGCATTACAAGTCTTCTTATCAATGTTATAACAAACTTGAAAAATATCTTAATAAAATTTTGAAAATAACTGGTAAATTTCATATATTTCACAAGTCTTCTTATCAATGTTTCAAGAAACTTGAAAAAGATTTTAATATATTTTTGAAAGTAATTGGTAAATTTCATATAAATACAAATATAAATTTCAATGCTGAATTCATTCATTGTAAGTATTCAATATATCATACAAGTCTATGCATACGTCTACCACTGTCAAAAAATCAATTTGACTAAGTCACTGCGCAATAACCTCATTTCAACCCATATGGCAGTAATAAACAAAATATTTAAAAATGCAGCTGTGGTGTGTTTTCAGATCAATACTTAGAGAACATGCCTGAAACAGTAGCTGATTGATCAGATAAGAAGGTCAATTATAAAGCCATACTCATTAATTATACAAGTATTGATCTACACTGACCATTGGCCAAGCAGACATTCAATGGCTGACATCATCATCAGATGTGGGTAATCACAGCTGCCCTTTTTCTGTTACGCAACACCTCTCAGTACCAGACTCTGATCAGTATTTGTACTGGTCAATGCAATGTCCAGTGGCTTAAATTACAAAATACTGTCAACTACTGTTGTAGTGGTCAGGCCTGGTCATCAAAGAAAATTTGAAAAATAGGTTTTGTTATCAAAATCAACATTACTGCAAATAGTAATCTCTGATTTTCAAGAATTTTTTTTTAAAAACAAACCCAAAATATGCTTTATATATTGCAATTATTTATTGAACAAAGTTAATATCTAGTTGTCATGGAGATTTCAACATCAGTATCACCATGGGCAAAAAAAGGATGAGGTCAACTACCACCACAAAGGCTATTTATACCCGCTTGAAACTACCACCGTACTCTTACATCAGGAAATTAGGCAGGTCATTGCAAATACAGGCTTTAATGCTATATGGTAGCTTTTCATTTGAAAAAAAAAAAAACATGAACACATACCAGCACACATGAAGGACGAAAGAAAGCAACAACGAAATAAAACTTAGATCCAGAGGTGAACAACTGATATATCTATGACCAACCCATTTTTAGTTGGGGGAGGAGAAAGTAAAGAGGATACACAATTAGATGGGAACTACACCCTTTCTTGTATTCACTTTACACAAAACCACCCTTTTCATTGTATCGCCTTTACGAGACAAGGGCCGTCAGATAAGGGTTGTACTACCCGATCGAGACAAAATTGAAGTATGAATAATAACAAAAGGCAATAGCACCCAAATTATGCAAAAAAAAGTGATGGTTCAAAACACATAATCTTTATTGTATCAGCTTACTGGAAAAGTCACAGATGAGAACCACACTCTTTATTGTATCAGCCTTACAGGAAATGTCACAGATGAGAACCACACTCTTTATTGTATTAGCCTTACAGGAAAAGTCACAGATGAGAACCACACTCTTTATTGTATTAGCCTTACAGGAAAAGTCACAGATGAGAACCACACTCTTTATTGTATTAGCTTTCACAGATGAGAACCACACTCTTTATGTATGATTACTCACAGATGAGAACCACACTCTTTAGTGTAATGCCTTACAGGAAAAGTCAATTATGAGAACCACACTCTTTATTGACACAGGAAAAGTCACAGATGAGCCACACTCTTTATTGTATTAGCCTTACAGGAAAAGTCACAGATGAAACACACACTCTTTATTGTATTAGCCTTACAGGAAAAGTCACAGATGAGAACCACACTCTTTATTGTATTAGCCTTACAGGAAAAGTCACAGATGAGAACCACACTCTTTATTGTATTAGCCTTACAGGAAAAGTCACAGATGAGAACCACACTCTTTATTGTATTAGCCTTACAGGAAAAGTCACAAATTGAGAACCACACTCTTTATTGTATCAGCCTTACAGGAAAAGTCACAGATGAGAACCACACTCTTTATTGTATTAGCCTTACAGGAAAAGTTACATGGTAATATAGGTTGTTTACTGTAATCATTGTTTTACATAACACTAGCCAGGAAACGGGGCCTTGACTTATGACGGAACTCTACAATAATTCCCCATGGAGGAAAAGAGGACGATTGAAATAAAATCCTGTCCATAGAAGCACTCCCCTGAACCATGTTCTGGTCACTCATGTCCATGGAGACATGGCCAAAATGGATTAGTATTGACTAGCATTGATAAGGCTAGATGTCTTGGGTATATTAATATTTTATTGATGGGTCAGCTGGATGACTAGGCTGGACCATGTTGAACAATAGGCCTAATTGCTTTTCAAATTAACACAGAAGATGGTAACAAGGGCTAGGATGCGATACATATGTAGATCCTAAACGACAGTTGAAGGCAGATTAATGCGGACTCATCCCTTCACACTTACATATCAGCTGTTTGTTTGTACCACAACTTCAATATATTCATAAACAGGATGAAAACATGATAACAATAGCGGAATATATTCATCAACATGATTGAAAGTGACAAATCATGATTTTTTTAAACTTCAACGATTATAATTGGTCAAATAAAACATTTTTTTTATGATACATTTCTTCCTCATTGAAATATATTCAACAGTTAGCTATCAGATACAATACTGTGATAAACAATAAAGCTCTTTATTACTAGATAAACTGATATTTATGTCAGCAATGACAAGATCATGTTACAGGATATAAAACCAGTACAATAAGTAATGACTGCAGGATCTGATCAAATATCACGATTCTTTACCCATAATTCCATACACAATTATCTTAATTATTTTGGTTTGATCCAAATTATCCTTGAAAAATATCAAAATACATTTGCAAGGCAGGTTTCTTCTTAAACTCAATTGTTTGTCTTATTATTAATTTCAAACTTGTTTGTAAGAATAAATTTTAGATCTGTTAGCCATAATATTTCGTTTGTTGTGAATAAGGATTTGTAAATTGCGGTTTGATTGGCGTAATGCTTCTGAATTCAACCAAAAACACTACTCCTTTGCTTTATGATAGCAATATATTCCCAGTAGTTCTCTTATTTGAATTTCATATATCTGAAAAATTTTCATAAAATGCATGTAAATAAATACAACTTTATTCTTGTTTCAATGTGTAGATTAAAGATCAAAACGCAGGCTGCACTGACCTTGAACCTTCAGTCAAGTTATTTGTCTAAGTAACTGGTAAAAATACAGGCAACTGTCTTCCAAGAACTTAAAAGTAGTTAGAATTATTTAAAAGAATATATAAATGACAACAAAATTGTGTTAATGCCGTTCCAAATATAACTACTCTAAAGCCACACATTTTTGTGGGATTTAAATTTCAACGTTTTCCAAAAAAACAATATCTGTACATTTTCATTGACATTAAATGATCCACTAGTGCGAAGATAATGTTTTTTTTTGGTATCGATGACATATAAACAGAATCAATGATTAAGAACATCCATAAAATCATTTAATCACCAGTAAAACATTTGGTTCCTCTTATGACCCCATTTGGTTCCCCTTTTCCAGAAAAAAAGGTGAAAACTTTTACATTTCAGATAAATCCCTGCAGGTTGCCTCTAATGATCCCCTCCTATCACATCTAGAAGATAAACAGAATTTTCTGCAGCAGGCAAAAATAATTATGGTAGGAGGCTTATGTTACTGTGTCATCAAGAGTTATGTCCATAGTAACTCCCACTTCTCATGCTTTCACAGAATTCCCATTGAAACCATAATCTAGAGACTTTCTATATCCTGCTGTCAGAAAATATAATTAGATAGATATGGAGAAAAGTATTATGTCATAGACAGCTGATACAGATTGACCGATGGTCAAGTCACATTTGTTACAGGGAAAACTCTGTATTAACCCTGCAGCAACTAAATTCTGCTTTACTGCAGTAAACTGACCTTTTCCTACACACACTGACCACTGTATAAAACATACAGCCTATTACCTATATGTTTTGACTATTGCCTGCACAGTAACCACTACCCATTGACAACTGACTATATATTGACCACTGTTTGAACTGACCACTATCTGATCAAACTGACCACTGTATTAACACTGACCATTGTACACACTGAACACTATTTGTATACTGACTACTGTCTGAACACGATGACCACTAATGCACATATGAGAATCATATCTGACCTCAATTTCAAGATTTCGAAGTTTTTTCTTGTAGCTTAAACTTTAAATAATGTATTTTTTTATTATTATTTCAGTAACAATAATGCATGGATACACTTGGTGGAATAAAATAGTTTAGTGTTAATGAAGAAAACTCTGTCAGAAGTCAAATACATTTCACCCATGACAAAGGAAATGAAATGTTTAGCATACTGTTTAGATCTTTAACACAAAATAAACAGATTTCCCTGTGTGGAGCCCCTGTAATAAGTCTGATAAGGGGGAGGTGCTCTGCAGCTCTGCTGTCAGAAAACATAATTAGGGGGGGACTCAGAGTTATGTAACCTTGATACTGTAGCTATGGTGAGGAAAAACACAGGCCAGATCCAAAACTCTTATATAATAGTGGACACTGGTCAGAGATAAGTCCACAGCTACACAGATATTTTACACTGACCACTGACTGACTTGTCCAGATAACAAGTAATGAATTGACCATTTAAAAACTTTCAGCATGAGGTAACCAGGTTATTGATTTTTAAATCATATCTACAAAAGGAAGTTGTTTCGGATAAAGTTTGATTCCATGTATCTTTCATGTTTCATATTTTGCATTTCATCAACGTCTCCTCTTGGCTATTTTTTTCTTGAACATTATTTTTTACTCATTACAGCAGGCTAATGGATTGCACTCTACCTGCACAGGAGTATGTACTGTGTTGGTACTCTTTAACATTCATAAAATCTTAAAATTTTATTACAAAATCACGAGGAAAATTCTCAAGATTTCAATCCTAATTGAAATGGATAGATAACAGTATGATAAGGGAAATAACATTGATTTTACTGCAATGAAACATAAATTTATCAAAAATGTATCTCTGAACAAGAGAACAAATTTTCAGTGGTTCTTCTATGTTGTACTTTTTTAGCTTTAGACATCTGGCAAAATGAACCGACAAAAACAACTGTAAAGGCAAATTTTTTGTACCTTAAGAATTTTTAACTGTATGTACAAGCAGGGTAGAAACCACCATCCATCATCGTACCAACTAAGGTAGCCATGTTTTTGACACCTCCACAAACTACAGGTAACTTCCTACTCCATCAATCATATCTTAAGTGACATTTCACCTTAAAACCCACACCTGGGTTGTTTATTTTTTATTTTCACATGATAAATTTTCCAATTCATTTTATTTGAACCAACGTTCATTTAATAGCATTGCAACATCTCCTTGATAAAAATTCCTATGGTCTTTTACTATTCCCAAAGTATTTTCAAATATACTTTTTTGAAACAAGATCCCAGAGTGAGTTTGCTAACCACCACTGTTTGGTCATTGAACGTTCTTTAAGAATTGAAGCTTTTCAATTTGATCCATTCCTTTCCTTACTTTTGCTCTTAATCATATCAAAGTTGAAAATTCCTCAAATGAAATATATTTTGTTTTTCTGATCAGTCCCAAAATCAAAAAGATAAATTGAAGACCGATCCTCCTAGCACTTCAAGAGATAGCTAAAACAAACTTTCACAGTCAAATTCTACAATAGATCCTTTTTAAGTGCTTCTCATAAAATAGCTATAATAAACTTTTATTGTGAAAATCCGAGATGGTCTTCTGTCAGCCATTTTGTTTTTTCTATTTGTTCCAAAATCAAATTAAATTGTGTCAGTGATCCAATATTCTGTGTAGCATATTTTTTACTCTGTAATACTCTGTCTTGACAAGCCAATTTAAACACATATACCTTCCTCATTGCTTCATTGCAGGAATGCAAAAAATAAATTTTCAGGTCTGAAAGTGAAATGTATGGCGATGAGGAATTGCGTCTACCAAAGAAAGCTGATTCCAATTTACAATGTAAACTGAAAACAAAGAAAAGTCAACTCTGGTCACTCCATCCGAAACAGAAACAATTCAAGACTTCGCCGCATTCAATTAGGTAGAAATGGGAGAAAACTTATTCAGGGCAATCCACCCACCTTTAATTGAAGAGATCCATTGGTATTCACATTTAATTGAGTAGGAAATTGTGTTGGTCATTTTCTGTGTTCATTGCTTCCTCCAAAAAGTTGGTGAAACCACAGGAATGCATTCTGTACATTTTACTAGATATAACCCACACACATCCCCTCAGGTGTGATAAGACTGCAGGCTACGAAAATGACAGACACTTGTCATTAGCTCTTTACTTAGACCACTTCCTAGAAAACATAAGTATCATGAACTTCCAGTACTGTACCTCTCTCAATTACAATTTCAAAGACCAAACTCATTTTAACTAAGATAAAACCTGTCTGTACAGGCCAAACTCATTATAACCAAGGTAAAACTTGTCTTCACAGACCAAACTCATTATAACCAAGGTAAAACTTGTCTTCACAGACCAAACTCATTATAACCAATGTAAAACCTGTCTACACAGACCAAACTCATTATAACTAAGATAAAACCTGTCTTCACAGGCCAAACTCATTATAACCAAGGTAAAACCTGTCTACATAGACCAAACTCATTATAACCAATGTAAAACCTGTCTTCACAGGCCAGACTCATTATAACCAAGGTAAAACTTGTCTTCACAGACCAAACTCATTATAACCAATGTAAAACCTGTCTACACAGACCAAACTCATTATAACTAAGATAAAACCTGTCTTCACAGGCCAAACTCATTATAACCAAGGTAAAACCTGTCTACACAGACCAAACTCATTATAACCAATGTAAAACCTGTCTACACAGACCAAACTCATTATAACTAAGGTAAAACCTGTCTACACAGACCTAACTCACTATAACCAAGGTAAAACCTGTCTTCAGAAACCAAACTCATTATAACCAAGGTAAAACCTGTCTTCACAGGCCAAACTCATTTTAACCAAGGTAAAACCTGTCTTCACAGGCCAAACTCATTATAACCAAGGTAAAACCTGTCTTCAGAAACCAAACTCACTATAACCAAGGTAAAACCTGTCTTCAGAAACCAAACTCATTATAACCAAAGTAAAACCTGTCTACACAGACCAAACTCATTATAACCAAGGTAAAACCTGTCTTCACAGGCCAAACTCATTATAACTAAGGTAAAACCTGTCTTCACAGGCCAAACTCATTATAGCCAATGTAAAACCTGTCTACACAGACCAAACTCATTATAACCAAGGTAAAACCTGTCTTCACAGACCAAACTCATTATAACCAATGTAAAACCTGTCTACACAGACCAAACTCATTATAACCAAGGTAAAACCTGTCTTCACAGACCAAACTCACTATAACCAAGGTAACACCTGTCTTCAAAGACCAATTAACTGAAGTTAATAACAACCATAAATTCTTTGTTAGGTGGACAAAATTGCCAAAAAAAAAAATTCTATATGCTTAATCAATGAAAATAAAGCAATTATTCCTTAGAATTATTAACAATTCTGTCTGTAATGATGATATAGTTGAAATCTGGCTTTTGAAAGTAGAAATAAAATTTGTATATCATTTATATTGAAGTGTTGATAAATTTAAAAGAGCATAATCTTCAATTCACTGTATGACTATTGTGGTGAAAAGTGTGACTATTACAGATAGGTAGTGGAAAAACTGAAACCATACAAAGCCTCACTGAAGAATAAAAATGCTTTGTGATAGTTATTAAATATCCTGAAATTATTGTTAGGAAACAAGGTCTTACAAGTTATCTTAATAAGATAACAAAACAATTAAAAATTGAAAAAAAACTTGTTGTAAGGTTCTAATAATGAGATAATTCACTGACAAATTCATGGACATGATAAAAAAAAGAAATTTCAAATTAAAGAAGTATTCCAGTGCTAGCATATTTGATCAAATCATCATTAACATACCCTGTTCAGCCATAAAGGAAACTTTTTCACCACCCTCCAACCTGAAGTCCGTCATCCTATTTCACTGATGTCCAGGGATATTTTGATGATATTTTTGGTAGAACTGTCATACCTTTGAAGAATGTGTGTAAATACACATAAAACTAATACACAGAACCGGGCAAATTTTTTCCACAAGCTACGGTAAATATGTTTATCACATCATGATCTAGCCAACAGCAATATCTGCATGGTCCACCACGATGGAAGCCTAATTAATGCATGTATATAATTTCTTATTGTTGATGTCTGATATATTGACACCTACTATTGAAAGGTCTTTATTTGTTCTTAAAAAGTTTGCTCTGTTCCTTTCTTTTCTATTCTTCCTTTTCTTCCTGTATGATTCGCTTCAATGAATTTTTTCATTATCCATTATTTTGGATTCTGTAATACCTGCTCCTCAGATAATGGAGATTACAGACCAGGGATGAATCACATTACTTAGACATGTGTAGCAAATCAGACACAGTGCTGGTCATGTGACAAGTACTCTCGAAACTCAGTTAGAAAATGACGTCATTAATATGTGCATATTCATTCAGGTTTTTAGAAGATCCACTGCACTGAGGACATCAATCAATGAAACTGAAGGTTCTGACATTCTATGCCAAATTTGTTTCCATATCTGGTCCTCAGTAAGACATGTTTTCACGGAAGTCATAAATTTTGGGCAATGAGTACAAATTATTACAAAACACCTATCAAACAACAAGAGGCCTACCTATCAGCCTTAACAGTCACCTAAAATAAGCAATACTGCATATAAAGGTTCTGTGGCAACCATTGTCGATAAATACTGTCATCCTATACTGGTAATTATTACCAGTAGAAAATAAACAACTTGGTAATAATTATTGGTCATTGTTGGCTAATAATTCTGACAAAGTTCGAAAAATTTCCGATGGAAATTCAACAAATACTAAAACATGTGGCTTTCCCATTTAAATTTCATTAAACGTAACTCTATCCCCAAGGGGAAATGCAAAATTCACAATTTTGGTGAAGCACTTTAAGACCCTTCCATCTTAGAACAGTACATGATTCTTCCATATTTGGATGTTCAGAAGGGGGTTTTTAAAATCTGAGTCAATTTCACCCCTCAGATCCCAAGGGTGTGAAGACCATTTAATTCACTATTTGGGATCATTTTAAGCCAGAGAAAGCTTCTGCTATATTGTGTTGAAATCAGTTCTTGGGTTTTTCAGAAGAAGTCAAAAATGTTTAAAGTTTATGGACGCATGAAACACAGACAAAAGACGCAAAACCCCGCACAAATAGCGAATGCAATAGGTCACCATGAGACTTTGTCGCAGGTAACCTAAAAAAATGCTTTGAGCCATGATTTTAAAAATTACATGCTGGCCACTTCTCTCCGTCATGATACAGCGACCAGTTTTAGCTGTTCTTCTTAAAAAAAAATCTCGCAAACAAAGGTATACTATTTAGCATAATCAAATTTTAGCTCAATGATGAATTTACGCATCCATAATAATTATAGAGTTTCAAGAGTGGATACAGAAACGGCAATTAGCATAATATTTCAGCACTAGAAACACTAACATATGATTATAGCTTAAACTTGTGTAATTATAGTATCAGAACTAAATGCGATGAGATCTTTCATGTTTTGTAATTCCCTTAAATGTTTGGTGTATGTGATTTGTCAACAAATACTACCAGTCCAAGATATCAAGAACATAGATATATCATAATGTTATGAATTATAACAGAGACCTAGATTTCACAGTTAATAGCAAAACTATAAAAACAGCAAGCATTTGTAGGCCAACCAAACAGCAATATTCAAGGGTTTGTTAACAATATCACCATTTTCATGAAAAGCGTTTGAAAAAGAATTTGATGAAAATTATGTTTAAAAAAGTTTAAACGTTATCATAAAGATCTGATTGGGAAATATTCTATTTCCTTGTGCGATACGCCACTGGATGTGTTTGATGCTCGTTAGTTTACCTGTTAGTTCTGATATTGTAAACACACCTTGTTCGTGATTGAGAACATGATGTTTCTTACTTTGATTGACCAATACTGACACAGCGGGTGTCATCAATCTATCAGAAGACACTTATTCTTCCGGAGCACCTGGTCTTATTCTCATTGTACAGTATGAATCTTTCTTTTGTTTATATTTTGAGTTTGAATTCTTTCGTCAGTATTTTGTATATCACTCCCTGATAATTGTAGGTCAGATACAATGAATATTAATGTTGTATTAACATTCCAGTGATGCTGGCTGATCTTGGTAATTATTGAAACAGGAATACCTATGATTAAATTGATTATACGAAATATATATTTTTTTGTTTTATTTTTCGATCACTAAAGTAAGACTTGATGTGGTATGAAATAGAAGTTACAGAGTACGAGTTGTGAGATAAAGAGGTCACGATAACACAACAATACTCACTGATAATGAGCCTGTCTCTGTTGTTTATAATACTCCTATCTTGTATAATCAAATTCCATTTTGATAAAATCATATCTATGTACTTGAAATCATTCTCATATAAAATTCAGACGATGGTGTATGTTTTTCTTCACACAAAACCTCATATCATTAAGAAAACAAAAAATTGTTTCACTTTGAAAAGAAAGAAAAAAAATAAGGAGCTGCAAAGCGTGGCATTTTCCCCATGCATCGACTTGTTGATGTGAAACCCAAATACAATATATACATATTTTTGATGTCACTTCATTATGTACCACCAGTATCCCCTGAAGATCTAATACAGTGAAAAGTGCTTGTGCAAAATGTAACATCTTATTTTGTTAATCATCAATAAAATTTCCTTGCATCTCTTCAACTTCAACATTATAAATATATATCAACCTAATAGTAAGAGTTCATATCTTGATGTAGATCCTGTGTGTTTGACTGTCAATATTTCAATAAAGCTTGGTTTTGTCCATGAACTAATTTATGCAACACCCTATAAGATTTGGAATAATACAAGAAGTCACAAGAAATGGAAAAATTTGATGGTAACAGAAGAAAGATAAAAAAATAAAATGTCCTGAATAAGAAAAGACACAACTAGGGCACTAACCTAATATACAGAAAATTTTCTGGAGTTGAGTGGAATGGTTTCAAAGTTGTAGTCTGGAAGGGAAACATTAAACTGTGGTAATTTTGTGTTTTTTTAATATGTTTCCATGGTAACAGAAAAAATGAAGAAAATGAAATGTCATCATTAGCATAAGGCACAACTAGGGCACTAACTTAATATATACAGCAAGTTTTGTGAAGTTGGGTTTTATAGTTATAGCCCCAAAAAGCCCTTGACGAACAGATGCATGCGTGCATGCACACATGCACGCGCACAGAGGGAGCCAAAATTAATATCCCCCGAAAATACATTTCACACGGGATAAAAACAACAAGCAACATATAACAAAAACCCATTCCATGAGGCAGTGGTTGATGAACAAGTCCATTTTCTACATTTCGCAGAATGTCTTCAGTAAAGCATGGAACTTATCAGGTAAATGTAACATTACTGATCTACATGTAATTGACATCAAGTGCCTTCGCCCATCCAAACAATCAACAAAGGATTGCCAGTAACTCTGGGAGACAAAACTTATGTTTACTTCTGATAAATAAAGATTATCTTTACACAAATGGATATAAAACACCTAAAACACATGCTTATAAACATCCTGTCCCAAACGCATAAATAGGACAGTCTGTTTACACAAAACTAAAACTTCTGGCATAATGAGGAATGCTTTCTGGAAAGCGGTAGGCGATGGCCACACTCATTTCATTCAAAAAATGGTTGAAAGGAAAAAGTGTCTTGATTTTACATTAGACAGCTTAAAAGGAAAACAACTGCCACTTGAACAAAGAGAGTAAGACCATATTTGGTCGAGTGTGAGGAGGTGGCTGCTAGGTGTTCTAATATTTGTTTAAGGTTTTTTGAAGGGAGTTTCCTGTAAACCTGTCTGTGTCCACCATTAAGACAACATTACATGTGCCTAAGAGTACACAAGTCTGTATAATAATTCATGTCCAAACATCTGTTTAGACCAGTTTTAAAAGCCAAAGTACATGTGGCTGACCCGAGATAAGATGACCAGTTGACCAGTAGGACTAAGCTCAATTTCAGAGGTCACTCTCAAGTGTTTTTATCTCTCTCAGGCCGTTACAGATAATACCCTTTACTTTTTGATCTGTTTTCCTGTCACACGCAAGCTTGTTGGGCTGGACAATGGGGACAGTGGGCAGTACACAGTCCACATGAAATCACCATAATTACAGACAATGACCAGCATAGGGGGCTGGTCACTTTCCTGGACTGGTCAACTTGCATTGATTTATCTATTAAAACTTCAATCATATTACCATCCCTCTACATACAAATGTGCTAATCTTTTGGGCGAAACATTTTGTCATCATTTCACATTACATCTGTGGTGTTATGCAGGATCTGAAGCTAACTGATATAGAATGACTGGTCTCAATTTCAATATTGGGAATGATTATTAGAAATTTAAACATAACTTTTATTCATTTCACAACAATTGAAAAAAAAGTTATTCCAACTTATATTTATCACTCTTTTTGGGTTAAATGGAAAAGGGTTTCACTGTGAGTAACTAGAGTACGGTAAGAAACTCACATGGTTAGTTAGGTGACCCCATATCTTTTTACACTGTTCCTGCAATCAAACACCGGACAACTATATGAAAGGTGAGCGCATTACCACCATGCCTTCCGACCACAATAATAGAAATTATCACTGCAGGTTAAAATCCAATCACAAATCGAACTTTTTTTTTTATTTTTCTACTCCTACAATATTTCCAGTGTAGTTCCAACACTTCCTTTTATGGAGCAGATCAAACAAAAATATGTACATTCTTAATATTGCAAATGGGCTATAAAGAAGGGCGATTAAAACTTTATCACTGCAAAAAAAAGTATAGGGTATGAACAAATAATAAGGGTTGGTGGGCTAACTACAGACAAACAATTTATGTTATGATTCACAATATTTAACCACAAATTTTGAAATTAATTGTCATTGATATTTAATACTCTATTTTTAGTCTTGAAAGTTGCCAGCAATATACACCTAGGCACTTCTGAAAAGTTGGATGTAATCTCTTCCATGGAATTTCCAAAATGATGTCAGAAATCTCCATCAAAGGAACTCTCAAAAATGCTGGCAGTAGCCTGCCCCTAGGAACTCCCAAACTGTTGGCAGTAGTCTGCTCCTAGGAACTCCCAAACTGTTGGCAGTAGTCTGCCCCTATGAACTCCCAAACTGTTGGCAGTAGTCTGCCCCTAGGAACTCCCAAACTGTTGGCAGTAGTCTGCCTCTAGGAACTCCCAAACTGTTGGCAGTAGTCTGCCCCTAGGAACTCCCAAACTGTTGGCAGTAGCCTGCCTCTAGGAACTCCCAAACTGTTGGCAGTAGTCTGCTCCTAGGAACTCCCAAACTGTTGGCAGTAGTCTGCCCCTATGAACTCCCAAACTGTTGGCAGTAGTCTGCCCCTAGGAACTCCTCCCAAACTGTTGGCAGTAGTAGCCCCCAGGAACTCCCAAACTGTTGGCAGTAGTCTGCCCCTAGGAACTCCCTACTGAATAACAGTAAAGATATTGATCAATGTTTTATCCTGTCATGGTCACCCATTGCTGACAATCAACTTATCCCACATGATTTCCTTATCCATTAACACTTAAATGTAAAAAAAAAAAGCAGTAAGATCACATTTGTTGTTCAGTTTCCAAGAAGTTTTTTGGTCCTAAGGGCTGAGATAATGATTTACATAATAAAAAATGGTTACTTCCTTCCCTGAAGTTGCTTTTTCCCAAATTTGCTTAAATCTGCTAAAGTTGTTTACGACAAGGAGAGACTTGTGGGAAAAGTTAATGGATGGCAGACACCGCAGTATGGCAGACCTTTGGACAATAGGTAAATTAAAAAAGACATAGGTGAAATACAAATATAACTGAAGCCGTGGCTGAACCAAATGGTAAATATACGGACTGGACAATGGGCAATGTGACCAAACCCTTGGCAATCATTTAGACCAGGTGTTAATTGAATCAATCAAGGACAAAACCAACCTTTTTAATAGCCAGCAGCCAATGTTGTTACAGAATGGGATTTAAAAAATCTGTTCCACACAAATGTTGACATTGTCAGTGTGTTGAGCTGTGTGGACAATGGGTAAGATTTACTATAGAAAAGGTTGTTATGCTCCACTGATCAAGCTGTGACTCAATAGTCCATTTTTTTTTTTTTTTACATAATTCAAAGTAAATATAAATCCACGTGAGACTGATTGTTATTTATACTGGAAATTGGTCCATTTGTCTTCAATTCGAAAAATAGCAAAGAAAGTGCTGGTATAAAAATAGTTTTGACAGCATCTCCTTGGTACCTAAAGCAACTATGTGATAACTGTGTAACACAGGTAAAACATGATCCTTTATGAGAATTACCTCAAAACATAAGGGATAGTCACCACAAAAAGCTGAAGAGGGGGACTCCTATAAAAACATCTACAGAGGGGGACTCCTATAAAAACATCTAAAGATAGGGACTCCTATAAAAATGCCTAAAGAGGGGGACTCCTATAAAAACATCTAAAGATAGTGACTCCTATAAAAACATCTAAAGAGGGGGACTCCTATAAAAATGCCTAAAGAGGGGGACTCCTATAAAAACATCTAAAGAGGGGGACTCCTATAAAAATGCCTAAAGAGGGGGACTAGAAATTAAAAAAGACATAGCCGTGAAATACAAATATAACCAAATGGTAAATATACCTATAAAAACATCTAAAGAGGGGGACTCCTATAAAAACATCTAAAGAGGGGGACTCCTATAAAAATGCCTAAAGAGGGGGACTCCTATAAAAACATCTAAAGAGAGGGACTCCCATAAAAACATCTAAAGAGGGGGACTGGGGGACTCCTAAAAAATTCTAAATAGAGGGATTCCTAAATACCTAGATAGATAGACTCCTATAAAAACATCTAAAGAGGGGATTCCTATAAAAAACCTAAACAGAGGGATTCCTAAATACCTAGATAGATAGACTCCTATAAAAACATCTAAAGAGGGGATTCTATAAAAATGCCTGAAGAGAGGGACTCCTATAAAAAACACCTATAGCCAGGCACTCCTATTAAAAGACCTATAGCCAGGGACTCCTATAAAAAACACCTATAGCCAGGGACTCCTATATAAAGACCTATAGCCAGGGACTCCTATAAAAAACACCTATAGCCAGGGACTCCTATATAAAGACCTATAGCCAGGGACTCCTATATAATGACCTATAGCCAGGGACTCCTATAAAAAGACCTATAGCCAGGGACTCCTATATAATGACCTATAGCCAGGGACTCCTATATAAAGACCTATAGCCAGGGACTCCTATATAAAGACCTATAGCCAGGGACTCCTATATAATGACCTATAGCCAGGGACTCCTATATAAAGACCTATAGCCAGGGACTCCTATATAATGACCTATAGCCAGGGACTCCTATATAAAGACCTATAGCCAGGGACTCCTATATAATGACCTATAGCCAGGGACTCCTATAAAAAGACCTATAGCCAGGGACTCCTATAAAAACACCTATAGACAGGGACTCCTATATAATGACCTATAGCCAGGGACTCCTATAAAAACACCTATAGCCAGGGATTCCTATATAAAGACCTATAGCCAGGGACTCCTATATAATGACCTTTAGCCAGGGACTCCTATATAAAGATCTATAGCCAAGGACTCCTATAAAAACACCTATAGACAGGGACTCCTATATAAAGACCTATAGCCAGGGACTCCTATAAAAAGACCTATAGCCAGGGACTCCTATATAATGACCTATAGCCAGGGACTCCTATATAAAGACCTATAGCCAGGGACTCCTATATAAAGACCTATAGTCAGGGACTCCTATATAAAGACCTATAGCCAGGGACTCCTATAAAAAGACCTATAGCCAGGGACTCCTATAAAAACACCTATAGCCAGGGACTCCTATATAAAGACCTATAGCCAGGGACTCCTATAAAAAGACCTATAGCCAGGGACTCCTATAAAATGACCTGTAGCCAGGGACTCCTATAAAAAGACCTATAGCCAGGGACTCCTATATAAAGACCTATAGCCAGGGACTCCTATATAATGACCTGTAGCCAGGGACTCCTATAAAAAGACCTATAGCCAGGGACTCCTATAAAAACACCTATAGACAGGGACTCCTATATATTGACCTATAGCCAGGGACTCCTATATAATGACCTATAGCCAGGGACTCCTATATAAAGACCTATAGTCAGGGACTCCTATATAAAGACCAATAGCCAGGGACTCCTATAAAAACACCTATAGACAGGGACTCCTATAAAAACACCTATAGACAGGGACTCCTATAAAAAGACCTATAGCCAAGGACTCCTATAAAAAGACCTATAGCCAGGGACTCCTATATAATGACCTATAGCCAGGGAATTCCTATATAAAGACCTATAGAAACAGACTCCTATAAAAAGATAGTTAGGGATGGACTCCTAGCAAAGACTACAGAGCAATGGACCCTATTTGTAATAATTTACAACTTCAATGATGTTATATCTTTTCAATTTGTTTCCAATTCTTATAAGATTTCTGAAACCAGCTTATTATGACAATGAAAATATATATTGTTTCATAAATACTATCTTATAGGAATGAATTAAAATAAAAATTCCTATTTCTTTTCTAATAAATCAAATTTCAAGACTGAACTTTGGAATTTGTAGGCAGTTTCAATAGAATGCTTTCCCACAAAGCAGACTTTTAATACGATTAATGTATAATAATTGTTTATTATCGTTTTAGAAATCAAAAACTCACTAAACAATTGCCGATACTTGCAGGATAATAATCCTCATAGTTTTCATATTACATTATAAGAAAGAGATACAAAGATAATTTTCTCTAACAATAATCAATGTTGTAATCCATATTATAGCAAATTCTAACACACCATGTTGTGTACATTTACTCAGGTATGTTTGATCATATTGTAGTAAAACCAGTTTTTTCAGCAACTTCATCACAAATTTTAAATTGGATGACATCACAAAACCTGAAAGGTAAAGGGCTTGAAGACATTACGTTAAAATTATATAATTCAATTCAGGATAAAAGTGTTTTCTTCATTTAAAAAACTGAAATGAATTTTGAGTGTCTTTTCTACAAAATTTTCCTTACATTTATGAAGTTTCTTCTAAATTTTTCATCTCAGAAATCAAAGAGATGAATGAAATGAGGAAAAAATAATCAGGCCTGTTTATAATTAAGTAGAAAATGCTCATGAATCTAATATGAATTATACACTTATCTAGAATCTCTGTCTATCCTTTGTTTCATATTCCAAAACTATTAAAATACTCCGACAGATTTTTAAAAAAAAATCTTTCAAGCACCTACCATTCTGTTGCAACTTCTGATTTTCTGTTCCCTCCATCACAAAATCATGGAACTCTCCATACACAGAAGGTAAAAAAATGTCTGCTCCCAAACACCTTAAAATCAGGCTGTTTTGTAGATTTTGTTTTCAGATGAAAACTAAAAATTTCTTATATGACTGGTGCACTTGGAACTTGATTACCAGGTAGCTGTTTTGTTTCTGAAAATCACTGCAAATAATTTTATCTTATGTAAAAAAAAATTGCGCCAGATTTACCAGCAGCTGAAGCATTACAAATATCAGGAAGGAACACTTCTGCACTATCACAACAAAGAGTTAAGTTCACACTTTACTATGTGGTCAGATAAGTAGTACAGCAAGGACAACACATGTGCTGGTCACTCTGAACTGTCCATTGGTCAAGTGTGAATAGCTGTAGGCAGTTGGTCAATGATTATGACTACAGACCACGCAACCTTCGGACATTTTTTATGGGTCACTAAAACTCAAGTGAAATAACACAGTTGTTTACACGATGGGCTTGAGCAACACTGTGTAAACAAATCTAGATTGACCAGGACTGGCCAACTGGTCTGAAAAATTAGCCAGCCATTCAGAATTACATAATGACTGGGTTGGTCCATTTGATCCAGCCCAGGAGGGGAGATGTTACCCTTTGTATACCACACACTGCTTTGTTGTGTCCAGTTATCATTTAATTGGTTCGGCCAATCAATTTTTCAGATGGCTGGAAAACCCAGTGTTTTGGTCAGTTCATTATATACCCAAATATTGTGTACACAATCCTAGGGCCGCCACCAAATACAATGTCAATATGTATTTTAGGAAAACATTTACTGGACTTGGAGAATGTTTAAAATATAAAACCCTTGTGTTTGAATTGATAATAGTATGAGCCACATTTAGATTGAAGTGGGCTGGACAAGCTGAGAGAGTGACCATGGTGTAAGGCCTTTGATGTCCAGTAAGATCCTGACATTGTCAGGGTTATTTAGATAAAAACCCACAGATGATAATCAAAGGCTCTATCAAATAAGCTTGTGTCCACACTGACAGTTACGCAACATCCTCTGCCAACAACATAGCTTTATTACATACAAATACATTTATGATGCCACACTGAGTAAACTGGACACTCAGTTTTTATGAAGGGATTTTATGAGCAGCATGGGGCCATCCTAAGGGCAATTTAAATCAATTTTGACTTACATATTTTAAAGACCAAGGATTTTACACTAGCTTCAACTTCCTTTGACCTATTGTATCAAGGTGTAATTTGTATTACAAAGGTCGTATTCATTTGATTTTCTGAATTACTCTATGAAATTAATGTTTCAAAAGGAAATTGCTTCAAAAAAATTAACTATATAAAAAATGATTTTAAATTATCTAAAACCACTTGGAAATTTGATGATTAAACAGATGGTAAAAATATTCTTTTCATTATTCACATTATTCCACCAGGTGATAAATAACGACCTGTAAAAAACAAAGAAATAAAAAATTATTCATATCAGCTTATTTCATTTTCATATCTGACCAATATCTAAAGATAAGACTGAAATATGAAAATAGTATGAACATATTGTTATAAAACAGCAAGAACATAATGTTATAAAATAGCATGAACATATTGTTATAAAATATAAAATAGCATGAACATATTGTTAGCATGAACATAATGTTATAAAATAGCATGAACATATTGTTATAAACTAGCATGAACATATTGTTATAAACTAGCATGAACATATTGTTAGCATGAACATAATGTTATAAAATAGCATGAACATATGTGTTATAAAATAGCATGAACATATTGTTAGCATGAACATAATGTTATAAAATAGCATGAACATATTGTTAGCATGAACATATTGTTATAAAATAGCATGAACATATTGTTATAAAATAGCATGAACACATTGTTATAAAATAGCATGAACATATTGTTATAAAATAGCATGAACATATTGTTATAAAATAGCATGAACATAATGTTATAAAATAGCATGAACATATTGTTAGCATGAACATATTGTTAGCATGAACATATTGTTATAAAATAGCATGAACATATTGTTATAAAATAGCATGAACATATTGTTATAAAATAGCATGAACATATTGTTAGCATGAACATATTGTTAGCATGAACATATTGTTATAAAATAGCATGAACATAATGTTATAAAATAGCATGAAGACATATTGTTATAAAATAGCATATTGTTAGCATGAACATAATGTTATAAAATAGCATGAACATATTGTTAGCATGAACATAATGTTATAAAATAGCATGTATTGTTATAAAATAGCATGAACATATTGTTATAAAATAGCATGAACATATTGTTATAAAATAGCATGAACATATTGTTATAAAATAGCATGAACATATTGTTATAAAATAGCATGAACATATTGTTATAAAACATAGCATGAACATATTGTTATAAAAAAGCATGAACATATTGTTATAAAATAGCATGAACATATTGTTAGCATGAACATATTGTTAACATGAACATAATGTTATTATAAAAAAGCATGAACATATTGTTATAAAATAGCATGAACATATTGTTAATGAACATATTGTTATAAAATAGCATGAACATATTGTAAAATAGCATGAACATATTGTTATAAAATAGCATGAACATATTGTTAGCATGAACATATTGTTATAAAATAGCATGAACATATTGTTAGCATGAACACATTGTTATAAAATAGCATGAACATAATAAATATATATAGAAAAAGTAAATATACCTGAAAAAAATCCATTCTTTTTCAAATTTTCTTATGAAATATGTATGATATTTATCTTGTTGGTATTTTCTTACATTTACAGAAATGACGGAGACCATTAGTCAACTGAGAGCTTACAGCCACAATTGAAATACAGTAGGTATCATAAAAGATGGTAACCATACATTAAATCTAAAAGTTAATTGTTCATCAAAATTTAAAGATGGTAACCACCCATTAGATTTAAAGGTTAACTGTCCATTAAAATCACAGGTTAACTGTCCATTAAAATCACAGGTTAACTATCCATTAAAATCACTGGTTAACTATCCATTAAAATTAAAGCAGGTCAATGGACCAACCAAAATTCTATTTAATTGAATAGTAAACATAACAAAATTATGTTTAAGTTCATAGCAAATCTTTTCAACTCAGAATGTATTAACTTTGCAGAATGGTGATCCAACAGTTTATTGTGGAATAGTTTGACAATATGTCAAAAATTGTCAGTATTTCGACATGACTGTTAGATTTTTGTGCACATGTTAGAAAATGTATTTGTTGCCACAAATTTACAATGTGCAAACAATGGATTTTTTGTGAGGTTGATCTTATTAAGAATCAATGCCTTTGTAGTTTGTATCCAAAAAACAAAAGATTAAAAACTCCCACCCTCCCTACAGTCCCATGAGCCATTAAGGCAGACATAAAATGATCTCCATTCCTCAAAAAACTTTTAAGGAGCCCAACAAAAGAGGCAGCAAGGCAGAGAAGGAAAGGGGAGGATGGGGTGGGACTCCATAAAGTTATGGTAAATACTGCATCATGAAAATTGGTTTTATATGAAAAATTTCAATTCAGTAGTAATTACCTTAACTTTAGTATGTGAATTCGTCTTGCTGTAGTGGAGACTTCTAGGTCAGGCAACCCATCACAGCAGAACCCAGAGAAAATTCTAAGTAGGGAGGGAAAGGTTCAGGGAATCCCCCCCAAAAGAATGTCAGATAAAATTGGAATGTATTTCCCTATGAAGGAGTAGGTGTCCCAACGTGGCACCTAAATGCATAAGAATAAAAAATACCCCAGATTACTCAGGAGGCACAGTCACAGACTGAGCTAACACTAGAGATCCTAAAGATATTACAGATACTCAGAGTGAGAAGCCAGGGACCTCAGATAGAAATCTGTAAAGGTATTCCTGCCACACCAGAAAGCAGTGGACCCAACCTCTTGAAAAGAGGACCAATTCAGGAGGGCCCAAGAAGCATTGAGGGCCCTAACCTCATGAGCCCACACCTTCGCTCTTGCCTTATCATCTGAAGGTTCATGACCATACTTGATGACCTGGCAAACTCACCTGGAAACTGAATGGAAAGACATATCTTGACGTACCTGTTGGATGGGTAAAAACAGACAGGATAGAGAATCCCGCCCGCCCTAGTTTTACTGAGGTAAAATCTAATGGGGCTGGGCGAGAACTCAGAAACCTGATTCTTTGCCAAGAAGGAAGGATCAGTCAAAAGAGTTACAGTAGTTTAACCTCTGGACCATTGTAGGCAGCAACAAAAATGCATGGACTTCATGACTCATATGACTAGAAACCAATGCAAGAAGGAAGACTGCCTTGAAAGTAGCAAACTTCAAGAAGGTAGACTCCAAAGGCTCATCAGAAGCCCACACCAGGGAATTCAGCACCAGAGCCAGATTTCACTGGGTGGGGGGGCTAACTCCCAAACCCTGGGCTTATCTAAGGCAAAGCCTCTGATCAGAGCAGAAAGAGAGAAGGAGGAACTGATCTCCTTTCTACCATAAAAAGCAAGGACACTGACAACAGTGTCGCGATAATCAGCTATAGTGCCAGGATCCAGATTGCGGTCCCCAAGCAAGAAAAGAAGGAAATCCTCAATCAACTGCCGACACAACAATCACAGATTATCTTCCACCATGATTTGTAGATGGCAGAAGAGGAAGGCCTGATAGATTGCTTCATCCTGGACTAAGGCTGGCAAGATTCGATCTGGTGAGGAAAGCCAACGGCTACTCCACCAGAAACATGAGCTCCGGAAACCAAGGTTGTCTTGGCCACAGAGTTTATCAGAAGTAAGGAGCAGTGATGCTCCCAGAACTTCTGCAGCACCCTGCCCACCAGGTTTAAGGGAGGGAAGGCATAGGCATGCATCCCCTCCCAGTCCAGAGATAGAGCATTCACTGCCAAAGCCTTCGGACCTGGCCTTCTCTAACTTCTCTAAAGGTGGAAGGACTAAGCCCCCAAACTCTGCCAAAATGATTCCCCAGGAAAACAAAGTCCTGAGATTGAGAGACCTCTGACTTCTCTCTGGAAGAAATGAAATCAACTTTGAGTAAGAGTTTCAAGGCCAGACAGCATTTCCTGCTAAAGATTCCCTCACGAGTTGATGTACAAGGGAATATCGAAATTGATGTGAACATCTATTCCGCAAGAGAGAAGGAATTCTACTGCCACCTGCAGCAGGTGAAGTTGTGAGCCCAAAAGGCTGAAAGATCTTTTTGTTTTAGGTAAAACGAAGGAACTTCTGTGCCAACTTCTTTTACCAAAGTTGCCCACATTCCGTCTCTCATGAAGGCAATGATGCCTCGAGGAGTCTTGAAGTGAGGAGAATCTGCATGCCTGTTGAAGGCACCGTGATCGATAATCAGATGCCAAGCACCGGACTTCTTCCGAACCAGAAATATTCTGAAGTATGAGCATGGAGTGCAGTCGGCCTTTGGGCAGCCCTGCACAGGAAAGTCCAGGCCAGAAAGGACTTCATACCATCTTAACCTCACAAGAAATGAATGAGTAAGTTTACTAAAGCCAATAGAGTGAGGATGTTAAATATCTATTTATAGCAACATTTTTGACACCAGGAGGTCGAAACACAAATACATGAAAGCAATGACAGCTACGAGTTTGTGTATTGAGTTTGAGGACAATCAAATATTTAACAAAGTGGACAGAGAAAGGATATCAAATATCTATCTATAGTAAGTGACCATTATCTTGACTCCAAAAGGTAAAAACCACTACGTTTACAACATATGATGGCTGCAAGTCAGTGCATGAACTTCCAAGACAATCAGACAATAAATGGAGGATGACACTGGGTTACGAAAAGGTCTGTATTTTATACACAAGTCCATACATCGCTACAAAAGGATGCATCCATATTTTTCAGATTATAAGCCACACCTTTTTTCCTCAGGAGGTGCGG
This sequence comes from Ylistrum balloti, assembly GCF_031769215.1. NCBI lineage: Eukaryota > Metazoa > Mollusca > Bivalvia > Pectinida > Pectinidae > Ylistrum > Ylistrum balloti. The sequence continues at coordinate 1,686,376 of NW_026782082.1, read as the reverse complement.
CTTATATGTGGGCGGAAAAATAAATCAGGTTGAAAAAAAAAAAAAAAAAAAACAGAAAGCAGACCTAGTACAAGACGGTATTAAGGGTTTTTTTTCCGAGTACCCGTCTGTCACATGTTGGTGACTGAAACAGATCGTCTAGAACTGTCATTTGCAAACGTGTACAGGATGATTTTAAAATATCGAAATAAAAAATAACATTCTCATGGATTTAATTAATCATACCTTTTAATATGAATCACAATAATATCTTCTGAACTTTCGTGGTCGCTTCAGAAGCCATAGTGGAAGTTTACAATAGCCAGATGCATCCTGGGATCGATAGGTCATCGGGTTATAGGTCAAATTTTAGAATGACCGCCATGTTTGTTTATGATATGAATGGCTTCATGTAACTTACAAGCAAGGGCCTTCATTAATATTTAACAGTAGACACCGATAGAGAGATTATTAAGTAAACCGTACATAACGTCAGGCCCTATATCTGTGTGTAAACAATCTGTGAAGGTACCCAAGCCAGACAAGTTCAATATTTGCTATTTTATGCTTTTTATCAATAAAACAAAGGATTATCTGTGTATACTTCATTTGCAAACTTTAGTAAATGTTTCACTGATTACCTTGATAAATTGCCCTCCGTTTTCTGGTCTATTAACAAAATTTGGTCAATGTAGCAGTTACCACTTCGTAAGAAAGAGTGCTGCTTAATTAGGATCAATTTGAAAAAATTGGTAAAAATAAGCTCTGCTGCTTATAACCCAGACAATACAGTATATGTCTTTGTTGACAGGTAATTATATTGTATGGTACTAACTTCAACAAACTAATTAAATACATTCGTTCGGTTCAGTAATACCTTTGCTGCTTAATTTCCCCGTTTTTGGGCCAACTATTCATGCCCTTTTGAGTGTCAAAAACAAACATTTTAAAAATTAAGAACATATTTGGGTAAAATCAGAAAGACCAACCGTATTTAAGAAACAACTGCACTACTTCATTGTGATATTTCACACCAGATTTGGTTACAGTCTTATTATGCATTCAGAGGAAGAAGTTTTTAAAACAAGGTTTTATCTAATTTTCCATATTGTCACCTATATCTCCCAGTCTCAAGGAATCAAACCAATGTCCTTTAAGAAAAGATTGCTTTTATTATTTCAAATTAAATGTTGTTGACATTCACTCAGAGGATCAGAGGAAGAAGTATTTTAAAACAATATTAAACAGTACTATATCATTTTTAAACAGTCTATTCCAAAGAATTCAAAGAATAGGCCCCTAGTAATTCTATACACAGTTCACACAGTGGTAGATATCCGAGAGTAAAACTTTGAAGTGTCCAGTTCATATACAGAAAAATTAATAAAATCAGATTTCTTTACTAATCAGGAGTGTTTGCTTTTTTATAATATAATTCATATATATATATATCTTTTTTTCTACTTATTTCCAACCGAAAAACATGTTTCTTTCAGCTTTAATTCATTTTCTTTTCCAAAAATGAAGCATTTCATAATTTTTCTGTAAACCCTACAATGTTTTCTCTATTTATGTAGGCACATGATACTGTAAAAATTAGGGAGAAAAAAATTTGAATACATTACAATCTGACGAGGGTTAATAGAGATGTCAACATGTACATATATAAGTTTTTATATAACTGATACTGTACATACTTAATACCACATAAACAGATCCATTCCTTTATTTAAGATCACTCTGGTCATTAATTGACGTTCTGTCCAGTGTTTGAGAGAGAGCGGAAACATATGGCTGATGGTCATAGTTATGATTGTCATGACAACTACAGGATGCCAACAGTTCAGTAACAGAGTAAGGCCCAGAAACTGACCATCTTCTGACCATTATCTTCTATCACTAATCACAACACACTGAAAGACTGCCAAGCCTCAACATATGTTGTAATTTACTGTAAAGAACATCAAAGTACAAGCATATCCCTTTTCTGACCATGTGGTTCTCGACAGGCCACACCCCTCTCAGCAGTATGACATGTACCTACCTTAATTATAATGTTCAGGTTGTTAAAAGCATCACATCACTATCCTTATAATGACCCTTTAATGGTGAAAGTGAATAAGCAACAGATATCAAAATACCTAGCACATGGACTGGACTCCTTAGAAAGGGCATCTAGTTAGACACACAAATTTTGCCTTTGACATTTTACTCAATGACCTTGAAATTTAATATATAATTGCCTTTTGCACCTATACTTATGACAGTAAATCAGTATCTCTGATCTGGGATTATCCAACTTGCCAATCACCAAGAAAAAAACAATCAGATCATAGCAGTCACACTCAAGGTGTAGACTGTAACTTGCTGAACAAAGACCCTGGGTAATTAACATTTGGAAAAGGTTTCAGAAAAGGCAACTCATTTTTTCAGAAGTTACTGTACAAAACACCATCCATTAAAACAAACCTAGACATAGTTGCTATGTTAATCTGGAAAGGAAAATGCATGTCTGGTTATCACCCCACACACATATATATAAATATATATATATAGAAAAAACTTGATTTGACGAGATGCGAGTAAATTATAAATAAAAATGATTTTTGACAAAAGAAGAAAGACGTTACATTTTGCACTAGCACTTTCACTGTATTAGATCCATTATGTACAGTTACTATGCACCTGAAGATCTAATACAGTGAAAGCGCTAGTGCAAAATGTAACGTCTTTCTTCTTTTGTCAAAAATCATTTTTATATATATATATATATATTGCCGTTCTGAAAACCTATATACATTAAACAGAATTTTTATGGCCTTTAACTAACATCAACGTCGGACAATAAATAAGAAGTAATGTGTATATGCTCCATGGACTTATTTACAACAGCATTTGGAAAGAGAGTGCCAGTCATTTAGGATGTATATGGCAACAAACAAGTCGTCTCCATGACAACTAAATGTCAATGTCAAGGCCACAATGATCCACTACATGAAACATTTTTATCTCCAGGTACATTAGCTTGAAAGTCATATCTATCAAGCAACATTGGAAAGATATTAGTGAATAGATTAAATAGTATAGGAAATATGGGCTCATCAATTTATTCCCAATTACAGGTCAAAGGTCAAGGTCAAAGGTCACAGTCACTGTATTTTATTCCATATACATAAACCATTGCTGTTGCCAAGAAGCAACAATGGTGGTGCTAGGTTGATTGATGTAAGCAATATGACCTGAGTAGAGTCTTGCACAAATCACAGACCAATATCTGAACTCATAGAAGTCTGCTCTGGTTTATAGTCTCAAACTCAGTATTATTTCTAAAGAATTGATGCAACAATACATTATTTTCCTATTTTCTGTATTATGTCCAGTGACATCGAAGTTTCTTCACGTAATATGTAATCATGGTCTTTCAAAATCAAGTACAACAGATGGTTTTTAAAGGAATTGAAATGTTTTATTTGAACATAATTTTTACGACATATTAATTTTGAGACTTTAAAATACTGATCAGAATTAAATATGTATATACTTGATTCTAATGTAAAAGCGAATTCTGATCTTAGTATAGTCATTTAAACTTTGTCATACCTTTTTTCCCCCATCATCAACAATGAAGTCACTTTAGTTTTGATTTTGAAATCTAGGGCCCTGATAGATCCATCAGGGCATTGGCCAACAGGTTAGTTGCATGGCATACTGCTGGATGTTTGAAGTGATGGATTGTGATTAAGATTAACTGTTCAGTGTAGCCAAAATAATTACACACTAAAAAGATAGAATTTTCAGAATATTACTAAAGATAAAGGATTTCTGACTCACACACCTAGAATAACATATCTCCATTCCATGGTCTTGCTTGCCCATTAATTGTCAACTCAAAACTGAAAAAAAATGCATAATATGTAACTTCATGTACACTAAAATCATGCTTCTTATCAAATTTTAAACAATAATGATACACCTCCAAAAAATTTCTCATCAAAAATATATAAAAATTTCTGGCAATCATAATTCAAAAAAATTTCTGCAGCAAAATATGCATTGTAACAAGATCGAGGCACACATCTACATTTGTAGTTTATGAAGAACAATATTTGAAACAATATCATCATAAAACAAACTAATCTTGTAAATTAATATTATTTTATTAGTGCCTCATTTTGTATTATGATTCATAACGGAAAAATGTTGAACAACAAAAATACAAATTACCACATAACATTATCTGCAGTGTCCCCTTTTCTGTCTGTAATACCGAGAAATACCACCCTTAACAAAATATCACCCTCAACAAAATAAAATACCATCCTCAACAAAATACAAGAGATCCCAGAGTGATCTTGGCGCCCACCATTTGAGGATCTGTTTTCAGTTCTTGAAGATTTGTTTATTTTTTGTTTGTTTGTTACAGGTGTTGTAAATGTTCATGAACTGGTCTTCATTGAATGTACTCAATGATGGCACAAGATATTTTTATTAAGCACCTATTAGCAAATATCATTTGAAAAAGATCCCAAAGTATTATTAGATAGCAGTCAGTTACAGGTGGATAATGGACAATATGCTTGTGCTGTATTACTGTCGACATCCAAGATGGCTGCCTGTGGGCCACCTTGATTTCAAATCAGTCCAAAAAAGGTACAATGCACAACTAGGGACCAAGGGAAACCAATATCTATGAAATATCAGAAGGATCCATCCAGTACTTCCTCAGATATAGCAGTAACAAGATTTTACTCTCAAAATCCAAGATGGCTGCCTGTCGGCCATCTTGAATTCGAATCAGTCCAAAAAAAGGTACAATGCACAACTAGGGACCAAGGGGAAACTGCATATGGAATTTGAGAAAGATCCATCCAGTACTTTCCAAGAAATAGCAGTAACAAACTTTTACATCCAAAATCCAAGATGACCACCTATCGGCTATCTTGAATTCGAATCAGTCCAAAAAAGGTACAATTCACAACTAGGGACCAAGGGGAACCTGCATATGAAATTTGAGAAATATCCATCCAGTACTTTTCCAGAAATAGCGGTAACAAGAATTGTTTACGGACGGACGGACAACGGACCACGGACGCAGGGCGATTTGAATAACCCACCATCTATTTGAATAGATGGTGGGCTAAAAATACCATCCTCAACAAAATAAAATACCACCCAACAAAATAAAATACCACCCTCAACAAAATAAAATACCACCCTCAACAAAATAAAATACCATCCTCAACAAAATAAAATGCCACCCTCAACAAAATCACCCTCATCAAAATAAAATACCATCCTCAACAAAATACCATCCTCAACAAAATAAAATACCATCCTCAACAAAATAAAATACCACCCTCAACAAAATCACCCTCATCAAAATAAAATGCCACCCTCAACAAAATAAAATACCACTCTCATCAAAATAAAATACCATCCTCAACAAAATAAAATACCACCCTCAACAAAATAAAATACCACCCTCAACAAAATAAAATACCACTCTCATCAAAATAAAATACCACTCTCATCAAAATAAAATACCATCCTCAACAAAATAAAATAAAACCCTCATCAAAATAAAATACCATCCTCAACAAAATAAAATACCATCCTCAACAAAATACCATCCTCAACAAAATAAAATACCATCCTCAACAAAATACCATCCTCAACAAAATAAAATACCACCCTCAACAAAATCACCCTCATCAAAATAAAATGCCACCCTCAACAAAATAAAATACCACTCTCATCAAAATAAAATACCATCCTCAACAAAATAAAATACCATCCTCAACAAAATAAAATACCACTCTCATCAAAATAAAATACCACTCTCATCAAAATAAAATACCATCCTCAACAAAATAAAATAAAACCCTCATCAAAATAAAATACCATCCTCAACAAAATAAAATACCACTCTCATCAAAATAAAATACCACTCTCATCAAAATAAAATACCATCCTCAACAAAATAAAATAAAACCCTCATCAAAATAAAATACCATCCTCAACAAAATAAAATACCATCCTCAACAAAATACCATCCTCAACAAAATAAAATACCATCCTCAACAAAATACCATCCTCAACAAAATAAAATACCACCCTCAACAAAATCACCCTCATCAAAATAAAATGCCACCCTCAACAAAATAAAATACCACCCTCAACAAAATAAAATACCATCCTCAACAAAATAAAATACCATCCTCAACAAAATACCATCCTCAACAAAATAAAATACCATCCTCAACAAAATACCATCCTCAACAAAATAAAATACCACCCTCAACAAAATCACCCTCATCAAAATAAAATGCCACCCTCAACAAAATAAAATACCACTCTCATCAAAATAAAATACCACTCTCATCAAAATAAAATACCACCCTCAACAAAATAAAATACCACTCTCATCAAAATAAAATACCATCCTCAACAAAATAAAATACCACCCTCAACAAAATAAAATACCACCCTCAACAAAATAAAATACCACTCTCATCAAAATAAAATACCATCCTCAACAAAATAAAATAAAACCCTCAACAAAATAAAATACCATCCTCAACAAAATAAAATACCATCCTCAACAAAATAAAATACCATCCTCAACAAAATCACCCTCATCAAAATAAAATGCCACCCTCAACAAAATACCATCCTCAACAAAATACCATCCTCAACAAAATAAAATAAAACCCTCAACAAAATAAAATACCATCCTCAACAAAATAAAATACCACTCTCATCAAAATAAAATACCACCCTCAACAAAATAAAATACCACTCTCATCAAAATAAAATACCATCCTCAACAAAATAAAATACCACCCTCAACAAAATAAAATACCACCCTCAACAAAATAAAATACAACCCTCATCAAAATAAAATACCATCCTCAACAAAATAAAATACAAATCTCAACAAAATAAAATACCATCTCAAAAAAATAAAATACAACCTCAACAATATAAAATACAAACCTCAACAAAATAAAATACCACCCTCAACAAAATAAAATACAACCCTCAACAAAATAAAATACCACCCTCAACAAAATAAAATACTACTCTCATCAAAATAAAATACCATCCTCAACAAAATAAAATAAAACCCTCATCAAAATAAAATACCATCCTCAACAAAATAAAATAAAACCCTCATCAAAATAAAATACCATCCTCAACAAAATAAAATACCATCCTCAACAAAATAAAATACCATCCTCAACAAAATCACCCTCATCAAAATAAAATGCCACCCTCAACAAAATACCATCCTCAACAAAATACCATCCTCAACAAAATAAAATACCATCCTCAACAAAATCACCCTCATCAAAATAAAATGCCACCCTCAACAAAATACCATCCTCAACAAAATACCATCCTCAACAAAATAAAATAAAACCCTCAACAAAATAAAATACCATCCTCAACAAAATACCATCCTCAATAAAATACCATCCTCAACAAAATACCATCCTCAACAAAATAAAATAAAACCCTCAACAAAATAAAATACCATCCTCAACAAAATACCATCCTCAACAAAATACCATCCTCAACAAAATACCATCCTCAACAAAATAAAATACCATCCTCAACAAAATAAAATACCATCCTCAACAAAATCACCCTCATCAAAATAAAATGCCACCCTCAACAAAATACCATCCTCAACAAAATAAAATACCATCCTCAACAAAATCACCCTCATCAAAATAAAATGCCACCCTCAACAAAATACCATCCTCAACAAAATACCATCCTCAACAAAATAAAATAAAACCCTCAACAAAATAAAATACCATCCTCAACAAAATACCATCCTCAATAAAATACCATCCTCAACAAAATACCATCCTCAACAAAATACCATCCTCAATAAAATACCATCCTCAACAAAATACCATCCTCAACAAAATAAACCATAAATGCTTTACCTGAGTCCTTCACAATGAAACAGAAGATGAAATGTTCAATGACTCTGAAATAATCTTCTCTAATGTATTTTGATACATAACAGATAAAAGGTCAGCTGACATTCTGTTTACCTGTAGCCCTATATTAGCCACCCATCTCCTTACAAAATCACATCTCACAAACTGAATCATGTTGGAGTAGTATAAAAGATACGTTTAGTAAAGTTTTATCAGTGTCGTGATTTATTTACCTTAGCTCCTGAGAAGTGGACTTTACATCAACGAGATACAGAATATCTTATAAAAACAGTTTGCTGAATAACCTACATTTTAAAGGTCAAAATGTCTGTATCTAAATTGATAAGATAATGATAAGATTATGAAAACAAGTTCACACAAAACTAAAGGCTATTTAATTGTAACAAAAATTTGATTACAAGTTTTATTTCGTCAAAAGTTCTGTAAAGATATCAATGAATTCATATTCTATATTTCATGTGACTACTACCTCTGTATGTCCTAAGTGATAGAAATCTGTGTTCTTTTCATAATCCATGGTTTGATATAACAATCAATTACAGATTATTAATCACTTAGCCAGCGAATTAAAAGTGAAAAATTTTACCTACCCACAGAATATATAATGTACAATTAATAACATTGTAATGGATATTTTCTTTTTTTTTTAGTTTATCTCAAAAATACCTGATTTGACCTTGTTTATAACCAATGACATAGTATATTTCCTTGGATTATAGATAGATATGAACAGAAAATTACATACTGGAATATCTTTCAATCAATCAGGCAATTTCAAAAAAGCAAATCTGATTAAATTGAATTGGTGTCATAAATGGTCAATCATTAATTTCAATAGGTCATAGGGGTCAACACTTCTACTGTAACTACGCAGTGTAACATCCTCCCTTACACACTTCTACTATAACTACACAGTGTAACATCCTCCCTAACACACTTCTACTATAACTACAATGTAACATCCTCCCTTACACACTTCTACTATAACTACAGTGTAACATCCTCCCTTACACACTTCTACTATAACTACACAGTGTCACATCCTCCCTTACACACTTCTACTATAACTACACAGTGTAACATCCTCCCTAACACACTTCTACTATAACTACACAGTGTAACATCCTCCCTTACACACTTCTACTATAACTACACAGTGTAACATCCTCCCTAACACACTTTTACTTTAACTACAGTGTAACATCCTCCCTTACACACGTCTACTATAACTACACAGTGTAACATCCTCCCTAACACACTTCTACTATAACTACAGTGTAACATCCTCCCTTACACACTTCTACTATAACTACACAGTGTAACATCCTCCCTTACACACTTCTACTATAACTACAGTGTAACATCCTCCCTTACACACTTCTACTATAACTACACAATGTAACATCCTCCCTTACACACTTCTACTATAACTACAGTGTAACATCCTCCCTAACACACTTCTACTATAACTACACAGTGTAACATCCTCACTAACACACTTCTACTATAACTACACAGTGTAACATCCTCCCTTACACACTTCTACTATAACTACACAGTGTAACATCCTCCCTTACACACTTCTACTATAACTACAATGTAACATCCTCCCTTACACACTTCTACTATAACTACAGTGTAACATCCTCCCTTACACACTTCTACTATAACTACACAGTGTAACATCCTCCCTAACACACTTCTACTATAACTACAGTGTAACATCCTCCCTTACACACTTCTACTATAACTACAGTGTAACATCCTCCCTTACACACTTCTACTATAACTACACAGTGTAACATCCTCCCTAACACACTTCTACTATAACTACACAGTGTAACATCCTCCCTTACACACTTCTTCTTACTCCATTTCAATTTTAATCACCTATAACAGACTGTGTGATTGTCCATTCTCTAAAGTACTTACAGGAAACAAGGTGATGAGAAAGACAAACTCTGCTTGGAGGATGCAAGATTTGTAACGCTTAAAGGAAGACAAGGAAAGGACAACTCTTTAGTCAAGATTTGGATCAATTTATCGAGAAGAAGCTCTTGAGCATTGCTTGCCAAATCTGTCTGCCAGGTGGATCTGTCTGGTATATTTTGGTCAGTAAACTATGAAGTAACACTAGACCAACTGTCTTAAAAGGCCTAGATCATTTTTTATCAGCTTTGAGATATATCTTTTTAAATTAAAACATATTGCTGGCATTCATCCTAAGTCACCCTAAGCCAACATCTACATCACTTAGCTAGATAAAACACAATCCTTTGACATAAAATGTCTATTGACTATTCAAGCTTTTAGTTGCATTCTATGAGCAGTCTATATATAGATCTAAACGTCACAAAGTAAACTGAAAGAGAAAATTTAAAACCAAGTGGGCGAGAGTTCTAGTCAAGTCTATATCTGTTGTTGGCAACATTACATTACTGAATGTAAGAATTATCTTATTATCAATAATGCCATTTGGAATAAAAGATAACATATAATTGATTTTGCAATGTCCTTTCTGAACAGGTGACTTTAATGAACAAAATCACAAGGTTCAACAGCCAGCTTCACGGTGTTTTGCAGATGAAGTTTTATGTCAGATAATTTAATTTTGAAAGTAAAGTTGGAAAGGTCAGAACTATTTAAGATTGTCTTAGAGGAATCTCTAAACTGGTCTTTGAAACAAGCTACAAAAAGGCTGATTGTTACTTTGATGATGATGGAGAAACCAAATACAACTATATACTCCTCTTATAATATTACTTATATAATGGACATAAATATATTTTTGGTTGAAAAACAAGTTTGAAGCTAAATCAATTATAAGAACCAGCATGGGGCAATGACTTTCGAAAAACGAAAAACACAAGGATGAACTAGCATGAAGGTGAAATTCACTGTATTTATGTTTTGTGATCTTAATTTTTACTTACAACATGAAATAATACAAAAACATTCCATCTGTTAAAAGTTTCCTTGATCAGGTAAATTTTTCCAAGTTTATTTAAATGAAAAGTCTTGTAAAGATTTGAAAACTTAGAAAGGAAATTGTAGTCATCAAATGAAGATGTAGATGTATAGAATTTATTTTGGACCTATAAATATTTTTGATTACCTGCCCAAAAGACCTGTAAATATTTTAAAAGTCTTTTAGTTCTGTATTCTGTCTCCACTTCTAGGGTACTAGTCATCTCCTTCGATCTCCCATTACATATTTCTGTACGATTTTGGTTCCTTTCTGTTTCCACCCTCTTTTTTCGCGATATGATGATCAAATTAAATACCTTCCTTAATAATGAAAAAAGAAATGAAAATAATCGGCTAAATATATGAAAAGCACTTATTTGACCTTTCTTTTATGATGCAGTGATAAAAAGGTCAAATTCATCAGTCAGTTCTATGTAGTGTTATTTGATAAATAATTTTGACGGCCATTGAAAGGTGCGAGTTAATTTAATTTCTGTAGTCCCCTCTCAAAGAGGATGTTCGGCCATTAATCACAGAAAACTAACAAAGCGTGTTGAACACTAGTGGTCAGTTGTCTAAAAACATGTTGGACATTTGCCACAAAAAGGAAATAAAAAGAGGCACATTGCTCTGTGGCCGCAGCCTGTGTAATCGAGTTACCAACTATGGATTGCACAGTGGAGAGATCTCTTTATATTTGACAAATTGAATTGGAAGTGAGGTCTATCACATTAGACATCCCCTCTGTGGACAGAGATTACACAAATTATCTGTTTTTCAAGGTATCATAATTCTTACGCTTGCTGACTCTTTGCTTTACTCTCTACACTAGTATAGTACAGAACTGCCTCTACCACTGTGGTTTAAGCTCTGCAGTGACAGAATAATGGCCAGGGTATCACATCACTCTATTATTCATCAAGAATTTGTTATCATATTCGATTTACCTTCAAAAGAATAAAACACCGTAAGACAATAACAGTATGAGCACAGATGTAATCATAACATTCCTACATGGTTTGTTAAAGGTATAAACAACTGTCTTACGTTAATGATAAAGCCTCTTTCACTCTGTATGATGTTTAATGTAACATAGTTATCTGATTAGCCCATGCTTGATAATAAGCTTGCCCATATTTATAGCAGATTCATTAGAAATTCAACCCATAATCAATCATTGTCCGGTAATAAGCCTATTGTGAGTGTTATGTGTTGTGTCCCTGGGCTTATTGCATGACAAATATGGGCTTACAATCAGAAGTACTTACAACAGAAACTAATCCATTGTAAGGTGCCACAGGAAGGGTTGATAAGGGACATCAATCCATTGTAAGGTATCACAGGAAGGGTTGATAAGGGACATCAATCCATTGTAAGGTGCCACAGGAAGGGTTGATAAGGGATATCAATCCATTGTACGGAACCACAGGAAGGGTTGATAAGGGACATCAATCCATTGAAAGGGACCACAGGAGGGTTGATAAGGGGCATTAATCCATTGTAAGGAACCACAGGAAGGGTTGATAAGGGGCATCAATCTATTGTAGGAAGGGATTTCTATCAAGATTAAGTATCCCAATGATTATTAAACTGAGCCATTTTTGTCCTGTTTTGGTAAAGGACAAAATCTTTCAGAGTATTACAAGAGAATTTTGACAGATCTGATTGTGATATCAAAGGACTTTATGATGTTTATCATTACATTGTGTCCCTGAATGCGGGAGAATAAAACATATCCTCAAGAATAAGTTTATTTTTGTGTTTGTAAACTCATGAAGACCTTAAATTTTATTCCCTAATTTTTTTTCATATGTATAAACTATCCAATGATACAAATGATCACAGCATATTGGGGAAAAATTGACAATTTCACCCCCTTGCATTGGATTTGAAACTTTAGGATAGTTTGTATGCATGCTTGCACCACAAAAATATTTCAGGTGAAGACTAATATATATCTGTACAAACCACAGGTCAAATATTTTTCTGGTGCATACATGTGCAGGTACAGAAAAAATCAACGGTCTCTTGGTGTGCAAAAATGACCGGTTTTCAACAGTAAAAGTCGACTTGGAGATGCTATTTAAACACACAAAAGTTACCGCATAGTAAACCCAACATCTTACAGAAAACATTGCAACATTCATACAAACTCCAACACATTTTAGCTAAATGATGTACATTGTAGCTCATATCATGAGACTATTAGAAATGATGCTGAACTAAACATCATAGATGGTACACCTGTTGAGTATGGTGTTAAACCTTCCGCCTTCCAGATTGATGTAACCAGGATTAAAACCTAACAACAGCAGATTTTTGTCTCTCCTGACATTTTATTTTATATCGTTTGCATTGTTTTCCTATTTTATTTTTTAGTTGATCTATCTGGTTGAATATTTTCATAAACTCATTATTTCTTTTTATATGAATTACTTATTCCTTTTCTAATAGGATCAAACATTCACTGTTACAATATATTTGTACATCTAATCTCTTCCATGTGAAGATTCACTCTAATTTGTATTTTTAATACCTTGATAAGGTTACAAAACTCATCAGTCATTCTCAAAAGTCAATGGTCACACTTTTTTACCTTTGAAGATACAATGTCTTTAGTTTTTCTTCTACAATTTTAATTCATATTTACATCATACTTTCTACAGCCAAGTACATGGTGAAAGTCATCAGTCAAATCAAAGGATTGAAGATTGTCACACTTTGGATTGAAAAGCATGTGTGTAAGATATCCCATGATACCTTGACAGATTTCTTAAAAATATATATAAAAGACCATGGAGAGACGGAATACTCACTTCTTTTCTAACACTACATATACAATGTTATTTACTACAATAAATAATGCGCACTCAGGTATAGTGCACAGGTACTTTTTTGGGGTCAGATTAAAAAAAAACAACAGATTTTCAACAGAAAGATTAAAAAATTACTGGTTACCACGATGAATTAGTTGATGTGATTTGATCCATTGATGATAAGGAAACCACAATGAGCGTGACCCTAACACATTCAATTACCTATGTATATATACGCCTTATATGCGGAAATTTATGGTAATTACATGCACACAAATACATAGTTTACAAAGACAAACAATATAGATGAAAGAACAATATAAAAAATAATTATGTTGAATAATTTTTTTTGTAAAAGTAACTGTTTTTATGTTTACAATATCATACCTATTTAATATTCGGTTGCTAGGGAGAAGATTTGTTTGCTTAAGTAGTTTTGGTTAATATCTAAACGAGATAAGGATTAACATAAGAATAAATATCCGTGACATATGATGCAATTCTTTTAAAGTTCACACTCAATAATGCAGCTATTCAAGTGGTGTAAAATCAGTCTTTAATATGGCCTGTTTCTAAGGGTCGTTGTTAGGCAACAACAAATGCAGTCACTTGATAAGGTATGTTCCCAAACTCAAAAATACTGTATTATTATACAGTGTACGTTTTGTTAATTTTGGATATGGAGTCAAAAGTTGTCATAACTGCAGAATGATTATATTTCCTGAAACAAGACAACAGATCTGTCAAATGTTAATCAATTATCGTATCCCTCTTATTGGATATTTGTAATGAAATTTAAATTCTATCTTTAATTTTGGATGGAGAGCATATTGGTGAAATGAGAAATAAATTTTCTGAGTGAACACCAAACTCTGTGAATTATGCATAAATTTTCAATAATTTTAAAGGAGACCAGGGCCTGCTGGCGACTTCATGAAGTCCTTTAAAAAAGGTCAAGTCGATAAGATTTAAACTAAAATATGCTTTAGAGAATGGAGTTTATCTGCTTGTGTAGCCACTATGTTAGATATGATAAAAGGATGACTAGAGTTTAATGATAGGTCAAAACGAGAAATCATGTAAACAACACTTGTACTTTGAATGGCTGGACAGTAGATAGCCAACTATCTATACTGGGAGGGAAACAGTTGTCAACGATAACAGCTGGTCATAAGTCAGTCATGGCCAACTGGTGTCATCAAGGTCACCTACAAAATGCTTCATTATGATTCATTGGCTGTTGTATTTAGAGAAAAAATATCAAAAACAGTAAGAATAATGACTAAATGTTTGCATACTCTGTTATATTTATTCTATATGACCCTCTACCTTTCAGAGGATTCTATTTTTCACTTTGTTTAGTAGCATGTTCAAAACAAAGGAAGGGGGGACCCATAGAGCCTGTATCACTCACATGCTTTAGTTTGCTAAAATTGATTACTTTAAACAAAGAGAGAAGTATTTCAAACACCTATATCTATTTCCCCTCCTCATAAACAGGGTTACATGCACTGTTTGTACAAAACTGAGCTTTCTTCACCAAGGATGCATCAGATCAAATCTGGACAAAAATGAATCATTCCAAAAAATAAATTATTTTAAATATTTGCTCCATTTCAACTATTGGGACCTGCCCTTCTGCACCTTGGTGTCAAAACTCACTGTTCATACAAAACTGACCTCAAACCAGAAACCAGACATTCCTACTTAAGAAGAAGGATTTTACAGAATTTGCCCTATTTCCTGTATAAGACCCCATCCCTCCCACATGTACAGATTGAGATCAACAGTTCAAACAAAATTGATGCCCTATCACCCAACCAAAAAATTGATGCCCTATCACCCAACCATGCTTCAGACAAAATTTAGGCAAAATCCAAAGATTCCAACAGGAGGAGTTGGGTTTTGAAGAATTTGCTCTATTTCTCCTATTGGGCCTCGCCCTTCTACCCCACAGGGATGGGACCCAACATTTATACAAAATTGATTCACCTTCACTCATGAATGCTTCAATTTTAATTTGGGCAAAATCTAATCATTCCTAGAAAAGGAGAAAGATTTTAAAGAACTTGCTTTATTTCCTGTATGGGCTCACCTTTCCTGCCCAGGGGGCAAACAGACCCACAGATTATATCAAATTTGTCCCCCTTCCCCCAGGGATGCTTCAGACCAAATTTGGGCAAAATCTGTCATTCAAGACTAGTAGCAATTCGTAGAAAAACTTGACAGATGGACAACAGATCCCATGGTATCCCTATAACTCACTTGGTCTTCTGGGCCAGATGAACTACAAGAAAAGGAAACTTGGATAAAAAGGGCCATAATTATACTTATTTTGGCACAATCAAATGCTAGTGCAGTATCAATTATTGTTAATGTCAATTATTGATATCAAAAAGCTGCAATGATATTCTAGAACAATATCTTCAGCATGAAAACCTGCTAAAATAAGATAAGTGCTAACATTTACACTATTCTATTTTATTACTTCCATGAAAAATCTTTCCTGCTTCAAGATTTAACTAAAATTGCAAAAATTTGAACCATTAAAAAAAGCAACCATTAGAGTAATGAATTCATGGATGGAGGAAATGGGGCAGAAAATGCACCACCAATGCAACACCAATCAAATGGGCATAAAAGCGATAAACATGCTATGAAAATTAATCAAAATCACAGAAAAAATGGGGAATATCACCTAGTATGTGTGGAATGTTGCCAAAAGTTAAAAACTCCATTTAGCGATAAAGAAGGATGTATTTCTGGTCGGGAGTAGGTACAAAAGGCTGGTAGAGGGGCTTAATGGGCTCTCTCTTTCATTTATAATGAATGGGAGTAAGTGGAAGATGTGCATACTAAAGTTATCATAATTATTACCGAAATGAAATCAAAGAATTTTTCCTTCCTATCCCATTTTGATATAAAGTAACACCTTTAACAGGCCGACTTTATCTGAACTCAACCAGCTCTCAGATAACAGATTAAAAACTGAAAAGAAAATATTTTGATAATTGATAGCCATTAGCAACAAGAAAAATTGACTTTTTACTTAAAGTCATCATATTAGAATTTTCTCATGACTCAATTTAAAAGCATCATCAACACCAAACATGTATGATCTCATCAACAGGAAAGGTATGCAAAAACAGACAAAGACCTATGTGACACATCCTTCTCTACATTTAAAAATCACTACATATATGTACATTAACACAGGAAATGGTCATTTTGTGTGCTGACCCTTCCTTCTCCCCGGGGATGTTATACACACACACAATTACACTTACTTAATGAAGCCCATTTAATTTCACTACATACTTAGTTTTCCTCTACACAAACCGATTCACTTGTTGAATTATTAATTTTTTTATCAGTCTTGGGCCTGGTATGCGGTGCCCTAGATCATTAATGAAGATAAGTCTGTTGAAAATGGATCTGACTAGTAAATAATTACTGTTGTAATGAGTCCAACGCCAGTGGTCATCTCCAGAAACTGGTGGACATCATCTGTTTGAAATAATCACTAACTAGTTATATGGGATGGGCCTGCATTTATGTCATCTCCATCAATTTTTTATGCAATCTGCCATTACCAGATTGAAAATATCAATTGTGATTGGTTAATCGCTTTTGAGTCAAAAGTTCAGGTAAATTTTCGTAATACTAAGCTTAGTCAGCTCACATTAGAATGAATAAAGTTGTATATAATGTCAACATATTCTAGAAAGAAACTACACATACATTTTTTGTGGATATTTCATCAGAACATATTTATCAATATCTAATAAGAAAAATTTACTACTCAAATAGATTGGTAGTAGAAAATGTATCATAATAAAGAGTTTTAAGGCGGCCAAAGAAAGTTGGGTTTTTTCATGGTGTGGGTTTTTTTTATTTTGTTTTGTTCCCAACATAAACTTTTTTTTTATTTCTCATCTCTGTCGGAACATTTTTGTAATATAAACTTTCATCTTCTTTTTTTATATATTCTTATATTTTCAATTCTATAACTATGCTTCATATAATATAAACATCACTATCTTAATTAGAATCTGTGATGTATAAAAAGATTTTATCATTATATAAGCTTTATATCTTTTTTGGAAGATTTAAAGTGCTTTTAACAAAGCTTTTAACAATAGAAACATCATTTGTGTGGTTTTCGTAAAGATAGATTCTCAGCTTTTTCAATATTAAAATTTTCTTTTTTTTTTTTTTTTTTAAAAAAAATGCAATATTTACAAAAAACCCCAAAAAATTATTCTTCTTTTGCGATTCGTAACTCTATCTTAGATTTAAATCATATTTTGAAGAAGGATTCTTAGCTCTAAAACTAACTATTTCTACATTCATTTTTTTCAGATCAAGCTGCCAATGCTTACAAACAACATAGCAACATATTTGTCTATTGATTCTGGTAGGAAATGATTCAATTTTATTTTCCTGCAAAGTGCTTACAGATTCCAGCTCTCAGCAATGACACAAACATCAAATAATTAATGCAATGACCATCGTCCACTGTCCAGAGTCATTAGAGCCAAACCCTAACCCATCCACTTCAAATATATATCCACCAAAGTATTAAAAATGCATTAGATCTCACAATACAAAGATCTCGGTACAATCCCTGGGGCTTCATCAAGTAGATAGCCATCTTGTTTTGATGAACAAAAATGAAATTAGAATTTAATTGACCTTTGTCCATTAGTAGAAGAGACCAGTCCTAGAGGACTCACTGGACAATTATACTAAATTATACTCAAATAGCTACCTTACACTGCTTTAATCAGAAAAAAGATTTGTTGTTATATTTACTTACAAAATACTTGGAAATGTCAACATGACAACTGAATACCCCTAAATCCAGGTAAAGATGTCATGGGGAAAATATGAGCCAAAATCTGTAGAGAGAGGTTCTCAAGATATGATACTGATACAGAAAAAGATGCTATGTGACACGACACAACAGGAAAATGGACATGAGTATACAAATTATATATCCCCTCCCCCCCCCCCAAAATGGAAAGGCATAAAAATGAATTATGATAGCTAAATTAAGTAATGTTATTACAGGTGACTTTATCTCTAGAAAGAATATTCTTTTTCAAATTCAATACATGTTTGATCTCAACATTATCATCATATTTTTATATGTGATCAGGCTATATCAATTACCAAACCATGTTGATTATTTCAAAACTTACTGTATTCCATTTCGTAATTATATTTTTTTCAATCCAGGCTAAATGCGAATCATGATGTATCAGGTCATTTTGTTATTTGGTAATTCCTATTCCACTATATAAATAAAAAGGTCATTTATTTGTAAGTTAGTATGTAATTAGGTCATTTTATGTATTTCTATATGTAATTAGGTTACCTCTATAAATTTCAATATGTAATTTTTAATTATTGAAGTATGTAATTAGGTCATCTCTATGTAGTATGTAATAAGGTCACCTCTATATTTCAGTATAAAACTACGTTATTTTTATGTATTTCAACATGTAATGAGGTTACCTCTATAAATTTCAATATGTAATTTTTAAGTATTCAAGTATGTAATTAGGCCACCTCTAAATATTTTAGTATGTAAGTAGGTCACCTCTATATTTCGGTAGGTAATTAGGTCACCTCTATATTTCAGTAGGTAATTAGGTCACCTATATATTTTAGTATGTAGTTAGGTCATCACTATGTATTCTATTGTGTTATTTGGTTATTTCTATGTATTTAAGTATGTTATTGTGCTATCTCTATGTATTTCAGAATGTCATCACAATACACGAAAATTGTAGCCATTATGTTATGAAGTCATAAATATTTATTTACAGTAAATCATTATGTAATAGTAAGACTATTATTTTATAGAACTATGCTTGTCATGCATTGTCTAAAGCAAAGTGACAACACAAAACAATTTATCTAAAACTAAGTATTTAGTAATAACTATGTTTATGATGAGACATAGATTGTTTATGGGATAAATAGAGCAGAATGAGTGGTTCTTATAGACAGGTTTTATTATATTGATAGACTGTGCTTCATTGTCAGAACCTGACCTTCCTGTAACTTAACCTCAGTAATTTTCATTACATGAAGACGGTCATTTTATCGTTGTTTGATAAATGCTGGTAATTCACACAAGTGTACTAGCTGAAAGGAATTAGCAGTATAACAAATCATCGTCATGGAGACCAAATTACTTTGGCAACCAACTTTTAATACATTTAATAGGAAAAGCAGGGAAAAGTTGCATAATACCCCAACAAAATTACTACTAATATATTTAAAGGATAATCAATTTCAGACCCATTTTTCACTCCTGCTTATGAAATAAGACACCATGTGAGGTACATATGGGGGAAAGTCAATATAAATGACACCATTTCCTTAATTAGGAAAATGCCAATGTATAGTTAACTTCCTGAAGTAACCATCTATCTAATATACAGTGTTGTTCATTATAATTATTGTTGTTAATGCCACATCTTTAGTCTTATATGACAGTTGTAATGCTGTAGCTTTTGCCGTCAAATATATAAAAATTATATCTAACAAATTTAATTTCTTTTGATAAACATTACATGATATGGTATTGTTTTAGGATATTGTCAACATCTGATGACCAGACATAAAGATAGTCTCTCTACACATGCATGGTGTGATCTAATGGACAGACATAAGGATAGTCTCCCTACACAAACATGGTGTGATATGATGGACAGACATAAGGATAGTCTCCCTACACAAGCATGGTGTGATCTAATGGACAGACATAAGGATAGTCTCCCTACACAAACATGGTGTGATATGATGGACAGACATAAGGATAGTATGATTGTCCCTTTCAAGATGTCCAGATGGATCTGAAGGTCCTTGTAGATGGTCTTAGCTAGAAAAGTTGGGACAGGATCCTAGCAATGGTCTCTCAAGACAGATTTTAGAAAGATCTGATAAATGATCTTGGTTTGGAGAAGATTTGATAGACGGTCTCTCTAAACAAGTTGGACAAGATTTAATTGATGGTATCTCCAGACAGGTTAAACAGAATCTGATAGATGGTCTCTCTCTAGAAATCTTTTACCTGAATAGAATAGGTGGTGCCTGTATACAAGTTTGGACAATATCTGTAAGAAAACCTCTCTACACAAGTTGGACAAGCTTTCATAGATTTTCTCTCTAGGCATGTTGGACAAGATTTAATAGGTCTCTCTAGAGAAGTTGGACAAGATTCAATAGATGGTCTCTCTAGGCATGTTGGACAAGATTTAATAGGTCTCTCTAGACAAGTTGGACAAGATTTAATAGATGGTCTCTCTTGGCATGTTGGACAAGATTTAATAGATGGTCTCTCTAGAGAAGTTGGACAAGATTTAATAGATGGTCTCTCTAGGCATGTTGGACAAGATTTAATAGGTCTCTCTAGACAAGTTGGACAAGATTTAATAGATGGTCTCTCTTGGCATGTTGGACAAGATTTAATAGATGGTCTCTCTAGAGAAGTTGGACAAGATTTAATAGATGGTCGCTCTAGACAAGTTACCTGGTAGACAAGATTTAATAGATGGTCTCTCTTGACAAGTTGGACAAGATTTAATAGATGGTCTCTCTAGGCATGTTGGACAAGATTTAATAGGTCTCTCAAGACAAGTTGGACAAGATTTAATAGATGGTCTCTCTAGAGAAGTTGGACAAGATTTAATAGATGGTCTCTCTTGGCATGTTGGACAAGATTTAATAGATGGTCTCTCTAGAGAAGTTGGACAAGATTTAATAGATGGTCCCTCTAGACAAGTTACCTGGTAGACAAGATTTAATAGATGGTCTCTCTAGACAAGTTGGACAAGATTTAATAGATGGTCTCTCTAGACAAGTCAGACAAGATTTAATAGATGGTCTCTCTAGACAAGTTATGACAGTATTTATAGAAGATTTTGGTACTCAAATATTTGGATGGTAATGCCAACAATTATGTAGATGTAGGTATTTTTCATATACTCAACTAGATACTAGTAATTAACTAACTTCAGAACTGAAAATGAAATATGTTGGGAGTTTCACAATTAATTTCAATAAAACAAACCCTCATTCAGAATCCAGAAAACCATAAAAAAAAATCTGAAGAGCAAATTATAAAACGAGACCCAAGGTAGATCCTAGTCAGAAGTCTATACAAGGGCCTGTCTGTTCGTCTTTGATTTGTCATTAAAAAAGTGAATACAGAGTTTGTTTACAAGTTCAGGAAATAATCGAGTCTTTCATATGCATTGCATTCATGAATATGAGCTATACATCATCATATGCTGGAATAAAACAACAGTACTAATGGCTCCTTTGGTGAATTTTCTCTGGACCCTTGAAAACTATACGTAAACATCTTTGTCATTTTGATGTATGTTACCTCAAAGTGACAGGATGTTTTACCATGAGATGACTAAGCTATGTTTGTACGATAAAACCACCAGCTTTAGACCTCTCTGGATTCAATTGGAAATGTTTCAAGAAACATCCTGAATGCTTGTCCCTATCTGTGATAGCAGGTTAATTATACCAAATATTCAAATACCATTTTACTATTCCCATGTTCAGGAATAAGTATTCAACCAAGGACTTTTGAACATTCATTTAGCTCTACATTCTAGGCAGGTTACATTTCTGTCAGAAGACAGGTGTCCTCATTGTTTAACCCTTATTGAGCCCCGACAGTTATGGATCTGTATACCAGACAAGGCTTAAAGCCTGGTATTATAAGAATTAACAATCTCATAAGCATAAGAGGGATGGTTTATTAATATGAATTTAATGATGAGGTAGAATCAGGTGAGTGACAATAGGATTATTGGCACCAGAAACAGCTTATTTATAGAGAATTCAGGCTTGTTAAATAAACTACGCAAATTCACAACATTACAGTCCTCCTCAGAATATTTAGATTTTTTTTAAAATTTTTGTTTTCCAACAGAGATCTGTTCCATTTTACTTACAAAACTCCAGTCACACCACACATATCCTGTGTAAAACAAGACATTTCATCGCTATGATTAACCTAGCTCTTGTCAAAACAGTTGTGATGACTGGAATCTGACTAAATGGGTTAAAAAATCCATTTATCAACAAAATGAAACTGAAAAATTTATTTCAAAAATTAATAATTCATTTGAAAAATATCAAGCAAAATGGTCTCCCCTGAACATTTAAAGGGACAAAACTACATCCTACACAGCATAGTGACAGCCTTACTTTCTCAATCAGGTAGTGATTTATATATATATGTTATCGTATTAATGTCAAGATTATTGGTATATCAATATTAAAATTTGTTTTGTATTGTTACTGTATATGTAAAGTATGTCCATGTTTTGTATGTATTGTATATGTCATTGTCTTTTGTTAATAAGAGTTTGGGGAAAAAAAAAAAAAAAAAAATCCAAGCACATTTACCCTTAACCCAAGTATTTTATTTTTTTTTTTAATTTTCTAATTTTTTTTATCTTGGTTTGGACTTTTTCTCTGAAGAATATTTGTGAATTCTTTTTAACTTCTTCTTTCCTTTGTTTTTTCAATATTTCCTTTTTTAAAACTTGCCATTGTCACTTTCACTAAATATATGCATCTTATAAGTAATTGGAATAAATCATTGTTTTTTATAATCCTGTGTGATTCTTTCAAACTTGAATAAATCAATTTTGGTGTCAACAACTTCAGTCTTTAAGCTTAACTTGATCATTTGATGTTTTAAATTAGTTTACTTTCATGTTCAATAGAGACATTGCTTCATAATTGTAATTGTCAACATATTAACCACCATCTCCTGATGTACAGCCTGCTATATATACCCAGAATACATACCATGTTTTCTGGGCTATAAGCTGCAGCTATTTTCCTCTGCTGTCAAGCTTGCAGCTTATCTACCATTGCGGCTAATATGTGGATGAAAAAAAAACCTGCCAGAATGGAAAAAAAAAAAAACAAAATGAAGAGTACTGTCTGGACATCAATTCATGACCATTATGTATTTCGGAACAGCATTTTCTGTCAAGGCATATCACATTAACAATTGCCCTGCTTGATCTCACACCGATAATTTTGGTTGCTGTA
Organism: Ylistrum balloti; assembly: GCF_031769215.1. Classification (NCBI taxonomy): domain Eukaryota; kingdom Metazoa; phylum Mollusca; class Bivalvia; order Pectinida; family Pectinidae; genus Ylistrum; species Ylistrum balloti. The sequence continues at coordinate 1,662,537 of NW_026782082.1, read as the reverse complement.
ACATGTCACACTTCCAGAAAGAATAACGAATAGTGATTTAAACTAATGATACCAGTACACCAGAACGAGACATCGGTACCAACTTTTTTAACCCTTTCGGCGCCGTAGACAACTAAAGTCGACATGCAGACAGGCCACTGTAGGCGACTAAAGGTGACATGCAGACAGGCCACTGTAAGCGACTAAAGTTGACATGCAGACAGGCCACTGTAGGCGACTAAAGGTGACATGCAGACAGGCCACCGTAGGTGACTTAAGTCGACATGCAGACAGGCCGCCGTAGGCGACTAAAGTCGACATGCAGACAGGCCGCCGTAGGCGACTTAAGTCAACATGCAGACAGGCCGCCGTAGGCGACTTAAGTCGACATGCAGACAGGCCGCCATAGGTGACTAAAGTCGACAATTCTTATATCTTTATTATTAGCCAAGATATGTTTGTTTCAGTAATGCTGCCATTGTTTTTCAGATATTTTCCAGAAAATATTTGGCGCTGAGCTGTACATTGTAAGAGATATTTGGCGCTGAGCTGTACATTGTAAGAGATAATTGGCGCCGAAAGGGTTAAGAGTACCTGTCCCTCATGTGTTTGTGACTGAAAAAGATCGTCTAGAACCGTCATTTGCATCTATATACAGGATGATTTTAGGATTGAAATAAAAATAACATTCTTATAGATTTAGTTAATCATATCTTTTAATTAATATGAATCACAATAATATCTGCTAGACTTCTGCGGTTACTTCTAAGCCATAGCGGAAGTTTACAAAAGCCTTTTGCATCCTGGGATTGATAGGTCATCAAGTTATAGGCCAAATTCTAGAACAACCGCCATGTCACTTGTGTCACTTACAAGAAAAAATAATATGGGACTGTAAGAATTTTTTCAGCATGCAAGGTTCATTGTTAATATTTAACAGTACAGACACCTATGGAGATATTGTTTAGTAAACTGTATGAATTGTCAGGCCATATATTTATGTAAAGGTAATCTTTGAACGCTCTCAAAGGCAAAAAAGTTCGCTACTAGCTATTTTACGTTTTTTCAAACACATTAATGAAATAAAGGACTATCTGTGTATAATTCATTTGCAAACTTATATTATATGTTTCACTGACAATCCTTGATGATCCTGATAAATTGCCAGATTATCAAATTTGTTTGGCTTTCGTGCGTTCAAAGATTGTCATTAGCTGTGCGGAATAAAACATCAATATATAAAATATGTAGCCAAAAATATTGTTTCCTATAAGCTAAACTAGCTATTATCAGAAAACAAATCTTTTTTTTTTTTTTTGTTAGAGTGTGTTGTTGAAAATGTCTTCCACTTTTCTTACCTTACTTCCATAAACAATTTATATGCCAGACGGATAATGAAAGCAATATAACTTTGATGTTATTTAAATTGCCTTTAACAGGCTAGCAAATGGGATAAGGACATATGTACTGTATGATAGCAGCAAAACAGACTAGAATTTATCACTCAACACAGAGTTTCCAATCTCTGTTATATAAACCTGTTTGTGAATACATTTCAAAATATCCCATGTAAAATTTACAGGTATTTCTAACACCATTTTAAACATCTATAAAGAAAAGCAATATATATTCATCTGAATCAATTCTTTTTTACTTCTTCAAAGTTTTGACACAATACAACACTCCTTTCCTTTAAACACAAGCCTTTTTCTACCAAATAACAGAAATTTTAATGCTGTCTCAGCATTCAAAGGTGCTCTTCAATGATGTGGAACATTGGAACAACTTCTTTGAAGGTCATTCAAATGATTTTGACACATCAGGTTTTTTAACAGATAAAGCTCAGCAGTAAAACAGCTGTTACTGCCTCCCCTTTGACCTTTTTGACAGATCCGATGACCTTACAACCCTCTCCAGTCACTACATGTCACCTCAACAACACACAAGGTCAGAAGTCAAGCACACAACACATATGAATGGTGGAGCAGTGTGCCACAGGCTTAAAAATATAAAGGTCTAAAATAGAATGATCACCTGAAATAAAAGGTTCATATTTAGTTAGCTATTAAAATTGAGTTTCTATAGCCGGAGGGAACTCTTCATGGTGGAGAAATCTAATGGTGCAGGTTACATAACCCCTAAATGACAGTGTGGAAAGTGGTCACTTTTTACATACCAGTTTATGAGATAGGATTAGTGAAGACAGAGCAGACATGTTTGTAAACCAGTCATACATTAAAATCAGTCCTTATATTTCCAGCCATCGCTAGAGTTACCGAATACCAGAGTTTGATTTTGCCTTTTTTCAACTGCCTTGTTTTCAGGACGGAGAATATAGAAGTGTAATCTCTATCCCTTATAATGGAGAATGGAATTATAAAGATAATATTTGACGATTTCAACACCTATTTTGCAGTACCAGTATTATATATACATAATATACCTGAGGTGTGGGCTTAATGTCTGATAAATACCTTACTACCAGTCAGACGACCTATGGATATGAAACATTTCAGAAGAATTTTAACACAGCAATCATTGACAATCAACTGAAATGTTATTTTCAAAAAATGAAAAAACATGTGAAATCTGTCACGCTTTATGTGGAATTTAAAGCTGTTTCAGTTACTAATAAAGAAAATTATCTGAACACTATACACTTTTAAAACTCAAAAGACAATCACCAAGCTGTAAAAGCAACATGAATGAGCAAAAAAGCCCATCAATACCCATTTAGCAGAAAAATATCACCAATACCAAAATTATTTGAACACTAAACATGAAAATTATACTCTAATGATACAAAACAATCAGGAAGGCTGGAAAGTTAAAGTTTCTATTTTTCCTCAGAAAATTGCAGTCAGGTGCTTTTACCAATAAATTGCCCCATAAATCTTTGTCTTTTCAGTGTTAATGCATAGACATGATTATCACCGAGACTCTATAACCGTGTGACAACCTTGCCCTTCCAACTTCCTTTTTTATTTTCATCAGAAAATTTCACCTTCTTGATCATTACAATATCGGCTATTCTGTCAGACTGCATCTCATCAAAAAGAGGCCCATGGGGCCTGTGTCGCTCTCCTGAATTAGTTTACTGAAATGGATTTATTTTAACTAAGGGGAAAGTATTTAAAACACTTGTATCAATTTCCTTGTAATAGGACAAAATGCATCAGACAGAAATCGGATAAAATCCAATCATTCCTACAGGTGGAGTAAGATTTTAATACATTTGCTCTATTTCCCGTACTGGTTCACACCACTTCCCACCCCAGGGGCAGAGACCCATCATTTATACAAAATTTGTTCCCCTTCCCATAAGGATGAAAATGTGGTAAAATCTACTCAGCCGTTCATGATTAGAAGTGATTCGTACAAAAAGTTGATGGACAAATGGACGAACGGACAGACAGACAAAGAATGCCGCTGTATGCCAATAGCTCACCTGGCCTTTCCAAGGTCATTTGTTCAGAGAGATTGATTTAGCATGCACAACAACAGAATACTTAAAATGTGACATGTACAAATAGGATCCATTCCGATTATGTAACCGGAGATTCAAGAAGATTCCTTCAGTATTTCTTGTGAAATCAGTAGTCACAAAATAAAAAACAGACAGATGGACCACAGATAAAAAAGAGCAATTCAGTAAGCTAAATATATTTTGATTTTCTATTTTTTCTCTCCAACACTTTTTTTTATTGTCATCTCTTTAATTTGAAATTCTTAAATCTATTGACTAGAATACAGATCTTTTAAAATATAGAAAAATATTTTCCATACAGTTCAACCTTGTTGTCTCAAACTCCTATAACTTGAAGACCATGTTTAATTCCAGACATTTCAAATGGTCCTACAGAGTTTGAAATAACATTATTTTTGTTTCCTAACACCAAATAAACCAGACACTGTAGGACCTGCTTTGCTCATCTAGTTTATTTTGTTGAAATTTACAAAACTAAAGGAATACATTTCACTGAGACGGCCCTGTCCTTCTGCCCCAAGCGGGGTAAGATGTACAATTTATACCAAACATAGTTTTCTTCACCCAAGGATGCTTCAGACCAATTTTGAGCAAAATTTGATTATTCCAATAGAAGAAAGATTATAAAGAATTTGCTCTATTTCACCTATCAGGTCTACCCCTTTCGACCCATTTTTTGAAGATTGATTTATACCCAAGATGCTTCGGATGAAGTTCAAACTAAGTCTAATCATTTGTAAACGAGGAGTAAGATTTTAGAGAATTACCTTTATTTCTCCTGTTGGGCCCCATCCCTTCTGCCCCAGGAGGCTGAGACCCAGCATTTATAAAAAAATTTATTCTGCTTCACTAAAGAATAGTTCATACTAAATGGTAATATTCCATTTATTCCTATAGAAAGAGTAAGATATTAAAGAACTTGTAAAAACAATTGCTACATTTCCCCTGTTGGGGTGCATGTCCCAACCCTTGGGACTGAGACCCATTGTTCACACAAATTGATTCCCTTCTACCCAAGGATGCTTCACAACAAATTTGGTGATAATTTAATCACTCCTACTGGAGAAGTAGTATTTCAAAGAATTTGCCTTTTTTCCCCTATTGGGCCTATCCCTCCCACCCCAGGGAGTCCATACCCACTGCTGATACAAGAATGATGTCCCTCTATCCAAGAATGCCTGTGACGAAATCAGGACAAAATCTAATCACTCTTACAAGAGTAGCTGGAATTTAAAGAATTTGTCCTATTTCTTCTTTGGACTATTGTAATGTCCTTCTTGAAATGTCACCCTGAAATGAAAAATGAAAAGTCACCCTTTATTGATTTATTCTTAAAGACAAATCTTATGCAATGATCCCCACAGTTCCCCTAATAGAGTCTAGCTTATAGTTCATAAAAGATTGCATAATATTTCCACTGAGTTTTGTATTCAGACAGTTTAAAAGACAGATGGTATCTGATCTTACAGATGTTCATCCATTGGTCATCTTTTGTCTCTGACTAGGAAAGCCAATCTTTCAAAATATTCAGGATTTCAAACATTTCCATCAAATGTCATTCTGAACTCAGAATGTAACGTCCTTTTCCGATCGCTTGCTTTATAGAAATAAAGTCAAATTTTGATCTAAAGTTGTTTTAGGTCAACCAGTCTGATAGTGTAGATGATCTCATTAAAAATATGATGCACATGTGGCTTCAAGAGGCTATAAAAGCAACTGTCAAGTTACAGTTCACATCTTTAAATTCAAACGGTATCATCCCTTTGTACCACGCCATAATAGTAATCTTTTCAATACTCCAAATGATTAATAAATTAGAGTTTAATTTTTCTCGATCTGTTAAAGGGCAGCTTCTGCCCAGTGGTCAGCTAACAGGAATGAATAGTGGTCACTTTCCTGGCCAAGCAGCTGCCTGATACAAAAATATTAAAAGGATTAAAAGGTGTTTTCCTCAAAAATAGACACGAGTACTGTTTTATTGAAGTCATCCCTTTGTCTATGAAAAATTGAACATGGACAGCAACTGTATAGTAACCATGGTAACTATATAACTGGACATTAGTTCTTTAGCCCCTGCAGGCAAAATGACAGTGATATTCTGACCAGTGAAAACACTTAAAAGGTATGTTCAATTTTACAGATAAAAGCTTATAACACTCAAAACACAATTCACTCGCCATGAAATTGGTTTTTTTTTTTAATTTCTGTTTTTAAACATTAAAGTTTATTGTGTGTTTACAATTTCATTTTTTTTTTCTTATAGTTGTGGATTAAGAGGCATAAAAAATACAAAATGACAAATTAAAAAAAAAATATTAAAACTGACCATACTTTTGATAAATAGCCAGTGTCCGAAATGGTGACCAATGCTGGGGTCATCCTGTTGTCTGGAGTGGTCATCACACAAACAGATGGCTGAAGCTGGACATGGATGGACAATAGTGGACAATAGGACATGGGACACACAATTATCATTGATGGCATATTCTTCTTTGTTGTTCTTTGAGGGCAATCTACCGCTCACACTTCGAACTGACCAGTACTGGCCAGAGCTGACCAAGGCAAACCACACCATCACAATGGAAAGGTGTCAAAAGTGAAAAATGCTCTGGTCAGTTTATCAAATGACCTGTGTCAGTGACAGATGAAGAAGCAACTGACCAGTAGAATTATGTATACATGTCCCTGCAGAGCTGTTCCTTATGAGCAAAAGGACTAGTTCTGTCTGATCACTTTAATAGGGTATACAGGGCTCTCGATCTGCCAGAATCTGCCGAATATCAGCCCCATTCCCAATGCAAAATAGTATCTTTTTTTCCCAATTTAGACCCCAGGTTCTCCCAATTCTAAGGAAAACACCATTATTTTTCCCAAATCTAAGGGCCCGGGCCCGCGCCCGGGCCCCAGTCCCAAAATGGGGTGTGAGAGCCCTGTAAGCTCACCAGTCCTAAAATTATATGTATGCCCCACCAATATAGTAGCACAATTCTCTTGAAAATACACGTTTGTCTATTTGTCTATTTTTTTGGTTGGGGGGGGGAGGGGTTGTTTATTTTTAATTCATCTGACTTTTGTAAATGATTGGATACAAATATCATTATTTTGAAAAATGAAATTGATCAATGTTCCCTATTAACAATTTTATTGGACGCAAAATTTTTAACAAAGTGCAATAATTCTTTAAGTAAAGGGGTTGCAGTACCTTAATTTGGTATACATTCCTTAATATAACTAATAGATACACCAAGTTTAATAATCCTAGTTTAAATGTAGGCAAATCTATACTTATGACACAAAATTATATCAAAGGGCAATAACTCTACTTAATGTAGACCTATACTGGGGAAAACAATAACGCTTTCTGTAGACCTATACTGGGATGACAATAACACTTAATGTAGACCTATACTGGGAAAGCAATAACACTTACTATAAACCTATACTGGGACGACAATAAAACTTACTGTAGACCTATACTGGGACGACAATAAAACTTATTGTAGACCTATACTGGGACGACAATAAAACTTATTGTAGACCTATACTGGGACGACAATAACACTTACTGTAGACCTATACTGGGACGACAATAAAACTTACTATAAACCTATACTGGGACGACAATAAAACTTATTGTAGACCTATACTGGGATGACAATAAAACTTATTGTAGACCTATACTGGGACGACAATAAAACTTACTGTAGACCTATACTGGGACGACAATAAAACTTACTGTAGACCTATACTGGGACGACAATAACACTTACTGTAGACCTATACTGGGACGACAATAAAACTTACTGTAGACCTATACTGGGACGACAATAAAACTTACTGTAGACCTATACTGGGACGACAATAAAACTTACTGTAGACCTATACTGGGACGACAATAAAACTTACTGTAGACCTATACTGGGACGACAATAAAACTTACTGTAGACCTATACTGGGACGACAATAAAACTTACTGTAGACCTATACTGGGACGACAATAAAACTTACTGTAGACCTATACTGGGACGACAATAAAACTTACTGTAGACCTATACTGGGACGACAATAAAACTTACTGTAGACCTATACTGGGACGACAATAAAACTTACTGTAGACCTATACTGGGACGACAATAAAACTTACTGTAGACCTATACTGGGACGACAATAAAACTTACTGTAGACCTATACTGGGACGACAATAAAACTTACTGTAGACCTATACTGGGACGACAATAAAACTTACTGTAGACCTATACTGGGACGACAATAAAACTTACTGTAGACCTATACTGGGACGACAATAAAACTTACTATAAACCTATACTGGGACGACAATAAAACTTACTGTAGACCTATACTGGGACGACAATAACACTTACTATAAACCTATACTGGGACGACAATAAAACTTACTGTAGACCTACACTTGGACGACAATAATAAGTGGACGCTGGACAGACAGATATGGACACCATACCTGGCTCAAAGTGGTCCAATGGAAATGGTAAGAAGATGAATGTGAAATACATTATTTTTTTTATTTTTTCTTACCTTTGAAAATTAAAAGTCAAACTGACCGTAATGGCCACCTGGTCTTGTATATTTGTGAGAATTATGAGGTATTGTCATTGTCTTCTATATTTGTGATTATGCATTTGTAAATCTTTTTAAAGGCACTTGCATTGTCACATTTTGTGGGTATTACTAAAACATATTACCGTAAATTTTCGCGTATAGTGCGCACTTTTTCAAGCTGAAACTGTCGTGTCAAAAAGGGGGTGCGTATTATACGCAAGAACATGCAATTCTTGGGGTTATCATTCCCGAGTTCTGCGTCCGCCATATTGGATTACCACCCTTCACATAGTTATCTGTAAAAGTCATTGGTCTTATATGATAGTTTGGAGATAAAAACAACAGCAACAAAAAAAAAGTAAAATAAAGTAAATTTCGAATGTTTTAATCATCGGCCATTCACTCTAGCATTACGGTGAATCTAATTTTTTTTTTCGTTTCCTCTCGTTCGAATAGTGACAGTTGGTCGGGGCTATAGTAGTGTCTGAATTTCTGCCTATTTTGATGATGTATCTGTGGAATTCAATGCGTCCGGAAGTTTTTGTGCGATTGTCGTTCTGTTCATAAATCAGACAGCCCATCCCACCGATGCTCAAAGTTGGTGACCCCATGACCTCTCTTGATCTGCATGACCTGCACGCGCAGTTCTATTGTACTGGCAGCGATAACGGCATCTCGGCGATCGCATACGAAGTTGAACAGCTCTCTCTCCATCTCTGGGTGCTTCGCTGTTGCACCTATGTCAGCCCTTCTGGTCTGTGGTTGGGACTTTAGATGGTTTTTTCTTCCGTGCCTTGATATTTCACTCTGGAATGTCGAAGTGGTGACCGGCGGCACGAAACTCAAGTCTCTCGGCGTAGTCCATGGCGTTCGCAGTTTCCCCATGTCGAAGTCTGTGTAAACAATCTATAACTAAGTACCTTCGGATACCGCGGTAGGTACAGATATGGGGACAAGGTATGATTGAAACTTTTCAGACAGTTAAAACAACATCGTTTTCTGAGCAATAGTACGCGTTCAGCCAAAGCCGGGTGTCATCGATCTCCTCATACTCAACGTGTTTGTTACCTGTTAAGAACCGTTAATTATCCAATTAGCCAAGCCTTTCATGCTTGTTAAGTCAGGTACCTGTGTGAATTTGTTTAAATTAGGTAATTAAATATGTTAGGGTCACAATGACTGTGGTTTCCTCATTATAAATGGATCAAACCACAACTGTTTCATCGCAGTACCAGTAATCAATTAATCTTTCTGTAGAAAATCCTTTTTTTTTTTTTTTTGGAATCTGACCCCAAAAAAGAACCTGCGCACTATACCCGAGTGCGCACTATACCTGCAAATTTACGGTACAAGACTCAAAAAGACTTGACACTTAAATCTAGATGGGACTGAGACACTTTAGTTGGTGAAAGTATTTGTTCATGTAAACTCATGAGGAGATCTGCAGTGAAAGGTTCAACTCTGTGACAACTGGCAGTTTCTTTTTTCTCAAGAATCTAAGAAACAAACCAGTCTGAGCTGACATAGTCATGTTCGTGAGCAAGTAATGGGCCTCCCTGATGTTGTTCAGTGAGGCAGCCACCACCTATTACGAGGAGACCTCACCTCATAATGACCCTGGCTGTTCAAGCAAACTTAAATCATGTCTCATCAGCAAACTGAATGGGATCATGGCTAAAGGGAGATAACTCTTATAAGGTGAGTTTTATTTTCTACACCGTGTATCATTACTATATTGATTTCTCAAAGAAAATGATGCAAATTCACATACTTAAAAAAATACAAGTGGTCCTTGTTTCAGCATTCTAACTTGATTATTTATTGTTAACATGGTATCCAAGGTACTCATATTGTTATATCAGTATTTAACCAGTATACCAAATACAACAATAAAAAATGTTCTTACTTAAACTTATCTTAATTAACCAATAGAAACACATACACATAACAAAGTATTCAGTAACCATTCCATCTTCCATCCTATTATGCCAGGTGTCTGCCAAATTACATAAGATAAGATATATAAAATAGATTAAAAGAAGTACCACACTATTTGTGGTGACACATACAAACCCAAAACATAAACAAGAATCCTAGTGGCCTTGACAGTCACTGGAGATAAGCAATATTGAATATAAAGGTTAAAGGATAGTTATCATGTGCCAGGAAACAGAAATTACGACGACACTGAATATAGTCAGCCAGTATCATTACATGCATACCATCAAAACTGTCATCCTATACTGATAATTCTTATAAAGTAATTTCCAGTGGGAAATAACCAAAGTTATGCTCGAAAAAATAATTTTTCTATGAAAATTACAGTAAAATCTAAAAAATATTCCTCCCCAGGAAGGAATGTGAGGCTCATTTTGGTAATTAAAGCACCTTAAGATGCTTCCATTCGTGAAAAATATTTGATTCTACCATTTGACCCCTGAAGGCCCTGCCTATCAGCCCCTAGGGGTCAGTCATGATCAAAATGTGCATATCATCAAGTCGTTATCCTTCACTCATAATTCTAACCAAGTTTGAAATATTTCCAATGGAAATTAACAAATTATGCTCAAAAACCTGGTTTTCCTAAATGAACTACAGTAAATTTTAGCCCCTCCCCATGAGGATATGTGAGACCCTGGGGCCATGAATTTCATAATTTTGGTAAAGCACCCTAAGATGCTTCCATTCATGATGAGCATTTGTTACTACCTTATGTGGGCCTTGAGAAGAAGAATTTTGAAATCTGAGTCAATTTGAGCCCTTTTGGCCCCACCCCTCAGGCCTCTTGGGGGTGGAGACTGTATAATTCATAATTTTGGTTCACCTTAGGCCAGGGAAGGTTTCTGCAAATTTCATTGAAATTGTGTCAGGGGTTTTTGAGCAGAGACTTGATGAGACTTTCTCTCAGGTGACGTAAAATCTAGATGGAATTAAATATTAACACTGGGTAAAGATTTGGCAAACATTGGGTGACAAGTTCATTGGAGTTACCTCCCCTAGGATAAAAACAAATTAATTAGATAAAGAATTTTTTATAATTTATGTTGATTTATGGAATGAACAAGAGGATACACCTGTACAGTACAGTAGCGACTCTATAAATAGAACAGGTATTGACATTATTTACGGCTGTTTACTGCACAACAAAATAGGTTAAAATAACTCGTGAATTCAACAAAACATGTATAAACCTCTAACAGGTTTGGCACTCAAACCCTGTCCTGAATGGAAAATGGAACCTTGCGACATGGATGTACCACTGGTGCAACTGCCAAATTGACTTGAATACTGTGGTAACCTGGTAGACATCCCAGACCTTAAAATACATCAGAAAACTTCTGTACAATTCTGTCTGCTGACTGCAGGTTTGTCAATGTTAAACACATGCCTGACTATGTTAAGTTTATCACATGCTTTCACACCTAGGAGTGCAGTTGTCCGCCCTTTGGGGCTCAGCTTCAGTAGACATGCACCTGTGACCGGTATTTTGTCTCCGCTGAAAGAAATCAATCTCACATTTGCCTGATGTAGTTTAGGTTTCTCTGCCAACTTGTAATACCAAGTTTTGGGAATAATGTTGACTTGACTGCCAGTATCTAGTTTATAGTTAATGTTCGTACTGTTTGTATTAATGTTCAACCTCCATTCCTCGCTTGAAGAATCACTAGAAATAATTGTATCTACTGTGTCAACAAAAAATACTGTGTTGAAATTAAGTTTTTGTTTGTTTGAATTCTGACACTTCGTGAACTTTCTTGCCAAGAAAACACATTTTTGAGATATGATTTTTCTTTTGACAGTTGTTAAAGGTTTTAGCCATAGCTGGACACTCGTACTGGGTACCATGATTTCTCCCACATCTTCCACATTGCCTTTAGTCTGCTTTTGTGGTGTAGCTGTCTGTATGTGTTGTGCTGTCTTACCACTTTGCTTGGAATGTGTTTGTTTTCCCGTAGGCTTGTGTTTAACAGTATGAACCTCCTTCTGTTCTTTAACAAGATCTTTCATACGATCTTTTGTCGTTTCCGCTATTATACACATGGTTATTGCGTCACTGAGTTTCAAATCTTGAACCCTTCATAAATGAGCCCAAAGACCATTATCAGGAATCCCGCAGACAATTCTATCCTTGATAAGAGAGTCTGTTAACTCACCAAATTCACACGATTTGGCTTTGGTTCTAAGTTCGTTCACATATTGATCAATGTTTTCATCAAATTTCTGAGAACAAGTGAAAAATTTATGACGCTTGTAAGTCAAATTTTTCTTGGGCGAGCAGTACGCTTCAAATTTTCCAATGACAATATCTAATTTAAACTTGTCATCTCCATTTTCAAATGAAAAGTTATTGTATATCTCGAGTGCATCCTCTCCAATAACATGGAGAAGCAGACATGTCTTTTGACTCCAATTTATCCATATCACACTTCTGAACACCATGTGATGTTATCACCTTTAAGTGATACAGTTTATCATTTAGGCCACTGGCCATAAACTCAACAACACCATGTGTAAGTTTAACATATGAACAACTGATTTTTATTACCTCCTTATTCGAGAGTTACAAGTAAGGGGACGTAATCACGACTAACACTCAAAGTCTGTATGGTTACACACCACTATCACAGGCTGTCCAGCACTTCTTGACAAAAAATTAGGGCTAACTTTAGGGCTAAAATTACAAAATTTTAGGGCAAATTTAGGGTTAAAATTAGGAATGTTGTAACTAGAGTAGGGAGTATGAAATCATTAAACTGACTTACCTTTGCAAATTTGACAAAATAGAAACTAACATACAATGCCTTAATTGCAGGAAAGGTGTCTTCCGGGGTCTCAGTGTCCCAGCTGCTGTTGGCTGTGACCTTAAGAATCATACCTCTGTCACTCAGTCACAACCAATAACAATCTGGGTACATAGATCCACTGGTCATCTGCCTTTCATTGTCTACCCTGAATTAGAACTGCAGACTACATTAAAACACATTTTAAGTATGAATTTAATGAAAACATTTTCAGTAAATTGTAAGAAATATAAAACAAGAGGCCCATGGGCCTTAACGGTCATCTGACAAAAAGCAAGCAAAACCTAGAAAGTGGGTTGAGGTCATTCATTTGAACAAACTTGGTAGCCTCTCCTCCAAGCATCTTACAGGCCCAATATCAGCACTCATGGACTTTTGCTTGTTGAGAAGAAGTCGTTTGTATATTTTAACATATTTGACCCCTGTGACTTTGAAAGTGGGTCAAGGTCATTCATTTGAATAAACTTGGTAGCCTTTCCTCCCAGCATGCTACAGACCCAATATCGGCACTCATAGACTTTTGCTTATTGAGATGAAGTCCTTTGTATATTTTAACATATTTGACCCCTGTGACCTTGAAAGTGGGCCAAGGTCATTCATTTGAACAAACTTTGTAGGGCTCCATGCCAGCATGCTATGGGCCAAGTATTAGCCCCCTAGGCCTTCTAGTATTTGAGAAGAAGTTATTTAAAGATTTTAACATATTTGACCACTGTGACCTTGAAAGTTGTTCAAGGTAATTCATTTGAACAAACTTAGTAGCACTTCATCCCAGCATGTCACAGGCACAATATCAGCAATCTGAGCCTTTTGGTTATTGAGGAGAAGTCGTTTAAAGATTTTAACATATTTGGCCCCTGTGACCTTGAACGTGGGTCAAGGTCATTCACTTGAACAAACTTAGTAGCACTTCATCCCAGCATGTCACAGGCCCAATATCTACACTCTGAGCCTTTTGGTTAATGAGAAGAAGTTGTTTAAAGATTTTAACATATTTGACCCCTGTGACCTTTAAAGTGGGTCAAGGTCATTCATTTGAACAAACTTGGTAGAGCTCCATGCCAGTATCCTCTGTGCCAAGTATTAGCCCCCTAGACCTTCTAGTATTTGAGAAGAAGTTGTTTGAATGAAAACTTTACGCACGGCGGACGGCGCACGGTGCATGGCGGACGACGACGGACGAAGCACGATGGCTATAGGTCATCTTGACCCTTTGGGTCAGATGACCTAAAAAGGAGGAACTGAAGTGAAAAATTAGGGCTTTTTTAGAAAATTCCCTTTGAATTTTTCATTTTTTTAGGAATTTTAGCAAAACTGAAAAAAATTAGGATTTTTTAGGAATTTTAGGGACGCTGGACAGCCTGCTATCATTACAAATATCACAAGTACTTTGCTACTACTGTCATGGAAGACTTTGTTACAAGTCACACAAGTCCAAGATTCATCCTTTCATGGGATAATAAATGATCCCTCTGTGGCATATGTTATATCATTGCTTGTTTTGGATGATGAGGAACACAGCTTTTTCCTGTTCTCTTCAACTTTCGGTTTGCTGTCAGGTAACTGAATATTAACATGATTAAAGCTATGAACCTGATGATTATCTGACATAATAAGAACGGATGAATCAGTTTTTTTATCTTGTTCTGTCATTAAATTCATCAACAAATTGTTATTAAATAATAGATCAGGTTTGATATGCTTATGTCACACAAATTATATCCTGTTTTAGCTCCCAAGTCACCCCAGCACATATACTGTGATGGTTTACAGAACTACCTCCCATCACACTGTGTTTATAAGATGGGATACTTTTTCCTGACTAGCAAGTCCGCAGGCTTCTTATGTTATATCTTCAGATTTCACATGGTGTCTGTGTAAAAGCTTCCATTCATTCCCCTGAGAGAACTTGGTTTGTAGGTCCCCTAACTCACACTGATCACCATGGTAATTATCAATTTATCTATTCCTTCCATAATACCTTGATGTGCTATACTATGATTGTAGGAGTTACTTCCCTTACTAGACACAGAACTCAGATCAGCGAGTGCACCAACATGAAATTACCTGCTTCTTAAATTTTATCCCCCATGGACGCGAGATGAGGAGATCACAACCCATGTCTGCAACTTAATCAACTTTTCCCAAAGGTTGGGATACCCTTATCTCACCAATAAGATGGAAAAAAATTCTTTTCTCTTGCAAAGCTAACCTTATTAGGCATGCTTTTTGCTGTCGGTGACTTCTTAGCATCATTCTGCTTTGTTAACTAAAGTTAGGGCTTAAGTGGGAGTGATAAAGAATGATACATCCCCCTCATAACAACACAGAAGAAGGGCTTGCTTACCAGACTGGTACCTTTCAATAATAGCATATTGTGTACATGCACTCATGTATAATATGCAGGTGGTTTGCAGGGAACAATTCTACAAAAAATATTTCTCTGCTGAGTTAATTTTGCCACCTAGTATTGATACTTGGCTGGGTCAGACTACATGTCTCCCTATCAGAAAGCAATGGTGTTTTCAACAAGTTGTGCTCAATGAATTATATAAAACAAGGTGTGATCTGAAAAAAACAATTACCAGGTAGACACTACTAAACTTTTACCATCTTGACTGTGATCTGTCAAGACCGTCTGAGCTGACAAAAAAAAAACAATAATTTGGGATCAACGAAAGATCTAGACAAAGTCTGTGCCAGAAAAACCTACTGGTACTTGAGTCTTTTCTGTATCAGCAATCTTTGTGCGATATGTGAAGAATATACTGCTCAGGTCAAACTTTTTACACAAAAAAGTATCTAGAATCTGACTGTATAACGGGCCGGTTTGACACCACATTTTAAAAAAATGTGCAAAATGACGTACAACACATAGAACTGGTTTTATTATGCTACAAGACAGGAGAGTTACAGAACAGGGGTGATAACAACATATGACAAGAACACCAAGGTCACACAACACTGTTATTAATCAACTTCATTAAAACAACTATCAACACAGACATCATTTTATGTCAGTGTAGGACCATGAATTGATTCCAGTTTCATTTCTTGCCTCGTCCCAGATAAGTTTCAGGAATACAAAGATACAAATATCACAGCTGATTTGCACAGGTTTTTAGGTCATCTGACTGAAGGGTCTGATGACTTATTGCGATCGCCTTTTGTCCGGCGTCGTCTGGCGTCCATCATATGTCATCCTTCTTAAACATTTTCAACTTCTTCCCAAGTTCTACATGTCTCATTGAGCTGAAACTTACCTGAAATGATCGTGACATGATCCTGACCAAAGTTTTTTATTTCGGGTTGGTCCAAAATCCAACATGGCCGCCATACCGCCATCTTGAAAACACATTTTCGACTTCTTCTCAAGTTCAAAATTTAAAATGTTTTATTTTATGTCAGATGACCATTAAGGCCCATGGGCCTCTTGTTTTACTCTTACGGCATGGATTAATATTAACCAATATCTGAAAAAAGTCTCTGTTTGATTTGCTTATCTCCTTTCATTTCCACTGGACAACAAAACTATGACATTACTGTTTTATCCTGCCAACTGACTTGCCTTAGATGCAAAATGGAGGAACATTTGCCAATGTTGCTACAATAATAACCCAGGAACATTTCTCAACACTTTGACATCAACAATGAATAATTTCAGTGTGTTTACAACTCAATGAATGGGGATGCATTTCTGAAGATTCATCTTTTACTACCAAAATCAGCTGCCATAAGCAAATGCCTGTGGCCAGTGAGGGTGACATAGCAACCCTAGCCAATCAGAGGGTTTCGGGGCATGCATCCTCTAAATTTTTTTGCAATATCATTTCTCTCTGGTGCAATTTCGTGAATCCTGACAACGAAATTAAATGCTTAAATGTTGTTATTTAAAAATGAGTAGCATCAGACATTCATACTTGTTTTTGCGCAAAATGTATGGTTCAAATAAAAAAATTCTTTTTAATGATTTTGTTTAAAAAGTAAGGTGTATTTCTTTATTTTACACCATTATCTAAAATAACATATATGGCATCTTTTCCGTAATCAGGAACAAGTATAAACATGAGACAAGGAGACTAGCTGTAATTGTTTTCAGTGGGGTGGGAAAATCCATTTTTATGTGGGGTGGAACTAGGGAGGGGGAAGTCACTTTGCAGCAACAAAGGATTTTGCTAAAGAGTGTGTTGGTAAGGTTTCATATTTTTTGTTTATTTTGTCAAGCAATATTATATCAAAAACATGTACACCACAGAACATCGCACTATGTTTCATTTCCTGCATATATTTCAAGCTGAAGTCTAAATTTTTCATGAAATTCTCGACATGTTTACAATATAAGAGTGCTGATTGATAAGTTGAGAGCTTTGTATTGAAGAAGTTAAGACTGGTGTCTGATAATATTAACACATTTCAAGTCATTTATGCATTTGTTTGGTGGCTCATCAACATAGCGTAATTATTCTTTAGGGGTCCGAAACTAATGCGCCAAGGATGTTATACGTCCGTGCTATTTTTTTAGCAATTCATTTTTCTCTCATCTTTCATCTCACATCCAGTAGTTTTCTCTAACACATATAATTTTATAAACTTAATTCAAATAAATGACTTACCTCAAGTTGCCCTCTTTTTTGTTTTTCATAACTCATTCGTTATTTCTTTTTGTACACCAACTTCCATTAATGCCTTTTCTGCCATGTTTATCACGTGACTAGCATGCTTTCGCGCCAACGATTGGGCGGGACATATGAAACGAACGGTAAGATTGTGAAAGTTATTTTTATCTGAACTACATCGGATCAATAATTAATATCCAATTGTGTAGTTTCTTAAACTTACAAACTTATATTATCGTGTATAAGGGTATTATCGTGCATAATAATTGGTTGTGTAAAGACGGATTTATAATACTGTATTATACGTCCCTGGTAAAGATGAGTAATGAGTAGGTTTCAAAAGTCTTGCCCTTAGCATCACTTACGAGTCCCACAGGATTTGACACGAATTTCCGACCCACGGCCGTTATATATGTATTGTATTGACTATAATACATCATATGGATCCTGTGTTGAAAAAATTCGTGCCAAATCCATGTGACGAGTCAAAGACGGATGAAATAGTAGCATGAAAAAGGTTTATCATTTGGTTCTACTGTATCAATCTCTAAATGTGTATTAAAAGTGCTATTCACAATTTCGTTTTTTCTTGAATCGTCATGAATAATTATGTTCTTCAGCTTCCAAAGAGACGCTGTCAGTTTGCTACGTCAACTTGGACAAATTTATAAGCTCACTCCACGAGAATTATATTACAAGTGGTAAACACTACTAAGTGCACTGTCAGTAGTCCTCGACGGTTGGCGTAAGCTGTATGTCACGTTTTAATTCATTTGAATGGTGCCACGGTTCAGAATTCTGAAACTATCTGATATTAAGTTAATTATGAAATTTATTGAATTGTAGGGCTAGTGCACTTCACGTCTTCACACATTTGACCCCTGTGACCTTGAGAGTGAGTCAATGTCATTCACTTGAACGAATTCGATAGTCTTTCATCTCAGAATACCTTATGGCTAATATTCATTATATTAGGTCTTAGACCTGGATATCTAAGTCAAGGACAAGATCATATATTGAAAAAAAGGAAGAAAAATTGGTTGTCCAATTACAGACCGAACATCAGTATCCTGGGCCATTCAGCTATTAAACAAAATTCGTTTTAACATCTGAACATATTTTGCCACAGAGACATTCACTATGAAAAAAGATCTTTCACCAGCACAAGCTTTGCAACCCCTTTACCGCAGCCTGGTGCGCGCCCAATATAAGTAACCAGGGCTTGGCCTTTTGACTATTTAGAATAACTCATTTGAAGGGAAAATTTGACATCAGACCGATACCATGGTATATAGATCACAAAACAGTGAAAGTCATTTGAATGTAGTTTCTTTAAGGAGGGGAAAGCTACCTATGCGCATTAAACAAAAATGTCTCTCAAACCAAACATAACACACCACACAAGTATCAAATTATCAAACCATTGTTCCAGTGTCGTAACAAAATTACAATTCATAAGGTCTTTAATCGATATGTTTCAGTGTTTTAATGACGATATCTTTTACCAATATGTCTTCTGATTTTCTGTACCCGTTCCTACAGTGTATACCCTGCATGGTTTTGATATAATTAAGCCAGTGTATATCTGGTATGGAGTGATGACGTTTTATACTTCTCTTGGGCATGTTATCATTACAAGTAAATTACCACGTTCTATACTTCTCTAGAGTTGTTGTATCGCTATCATTGAACGGTCACGTTCTATACTTCTCTGGAATCATAGTTTCTCTTCAGCTGAATGACGGTGTTTTATACTTCTCTAGGGTCATTTTATCCATATGATTGAATGACCATGTTCTGTTATATCTGGAGTCATTGTATCATGTCGGACTGCCTTCCAGAAACAGTTCAAGCCAAATATCGTGAATTTAGTCTATTGATCAGAACTCTTTTGAAGCTTTTTACAATAAATTGAATCCTTTCTACCTATATTTCCTTTCACAAACATTGTCAGACTTCATCACATGAAACTTCCTGCCAAATATCTTGATTCTATGTCTTTTGGCGAATCAGAAGCCGTTTGAGTGTTTCAACATATTTAACCTCTTTCGCAAACCATGACAAGCTCCATCCACACAACCTGCCAGTCAAATATCACGAGTCATGGCTCCAGACTGTTTGGTTAATCAAGAGTTGTTGGAATTACTATCGAATTTGAATCATGACCTTAAATATTGTTCAAGGTCATTCCTTTTCGCCTTTTATTTGGCTTCATTCCAGGAAACCGTCTGTTGTCTATCAGAAGCCC
Organism: Ylistrum balloti; assembly: GCF_031769215.1. Lineage (NCBI taxonomy): Eukaryota > Metazoa > Mollusca > Bivalvia > Pectinida > Pectinidae > Ylistrum > Ylistrum balloti. Next base: position 1,642,827 of record NW_026782082.1, on the reverse strand, counting down.
CGGTTGTTCAAAGATTGATAATCAATGGTTACTGAAAATTTCAAATAGGAAGCAAACGAAAATGGGAAATTTGTTAGCCTTCGGATCGAAAGATCGGTGAGGGGCATATTGTTTGTGTGCTGCCTGTCTGTTGTCAACTTCAATCTTGCCCATAACTTTTCACCGTAAGAGGTAGGGCTTTCATATTTGCCATGTGTACCTTGTGACAAGACTTTTCTAGTGATATCAAAATTTTTGACCATTTGACCTTGACAATGACCTTTGACCTATACTTGAAAGTTAGAAAAAAAAAAAAGAAAAAAACATTACCACAATGAAGACATATGTCTCACAAAGTGTGCATGCAGTTAGCACATGCCTTACACAGTACAGTCTTAATACCTTCAGAATTTGGTTGCGATCTGTGGCATAGTGTTCCATAAAAAAACCTAAACAACAATGTTATATGTAATTTGTTGAAACCCGTCAGACTGATATAGGCCTTTCAGTATTTCAGAGTATGTCGTTCAGCTTTAGATATTTGACACCTGTAACCTTGTATGTAGGTCAGTGTCAATTTCGCATACTTCATTTGATTTCTCGAAAGCAAGATTTCAGCCCCAATATCATATCTCTAAGTTTTTGTGTAAATGGTAAGGTTTTGAGATATTTGATCATTGTGACATTGAAAGGAACAATTCAGTTTTGACCAACTCCACTGCAGGAAGCTACCAGCCATGACTATATGCCTTTCTTTTCTCAGAGATTGTTTAAAAGTAAAGTTGATTGCGCCTCGGCACCTGGTCATCTGCCCGAAATCCGGCTGTCCTTTAGGTGAGTGGTTTAAATACCACCTTTATAGTCTAGTTTCCAATACAGCATTTGTTTGATCCTCTTTATTGAACTTCAAAAAGGACAAATAACAGTATGTATATAATATACAAAATAGAATCTAACATCGTCTTGTAAATTGAACTGAGTAAAAATAGAGATGAATACAATAATATTTCTTATGATCCAAGATCAAAGTATTGACAACCGCTTCAAAAAACGGCCTGGTCAATACGTAGATATTGACGTGTAAACTGTACGATTTTCACCTGTCTTATTGCTAATAGGTCTAAAGGTGACTCACGCTGAATGGAACCCTATATGACGTCACAAGTTCAACGACTAGTAGCAACCGATTGGGAGGGAATAAGCGAAATCGAGGACAGCGAATGTGTTCAATTATTTATTGAAAAAAACCAAAGGCCGCACGGCCTGTAGGTTCACATACATAATCATATACAATATACAAGTGGCAGAATGGAGGGTGGATACAATAACATACATAATTAAATTGACAATTTAGTGTTAACAATATTATCTACTGGAAACATTCACCATTTTGATCATCTAATACATCTACTATTTACGTATTTGTATCATTTCTTAAATCCATTGCTGACTTCAGAAATCTACATATATTGAGTTGTTGTTTATAGTTTTCCTCTGTTAGTAACTTAATAAGTTTGTACACCGATGGGTGATAATAAAAATATCTTTTTACATATTTTTCCTTAGATTAGAATATAAAGGACAGATTAACATGAAATGGTACTCATCTTCAATTTCTTGTAATTGTCAATACCTTGAACAAGAAATGGGGCACCAATTATAAACATTTATATTCGGAACAATAGTTATGATAGACATACGCATACAATATATGTCTACAAGAATTATTGTTATCAAAATCAAAATCTGTCTCTAGACTTAATGAAGGCCTGCACATATATGAAAATATTGGAATTAGGGTCTACGGTAAGATGGAGGTTTCCGAATAAAACATTCAAAGTACTGAAATTTTAGATGAAAATTTACCTTTAAGTGGTATAAAGATGACACTTTAAAAAGTAGTGTAAAAAAATTAGCAAGGATTACTACAAGTACCCGTAGCATAATTTTAAGTTACAAGTGAGTTTAGTGTGAGAGACGCGGGCATATTACGGACTAAGATGAAATATTTTCGTAATTATAGTTTCCATGAAAATATAAATGAATCGTGAGGTTTCGTTTTTTCTTCATATACATGCAATATATCCCAGTTATGATTTAGCATCTTGGTTTTAATTAAATCATCTCGGCCCACTTCCTAAGTCTACTGAGGTTTGAAATAGGTATATAGGTTAGTAATACTAAACACGCTTGTGTCACGTCACGTGCTGTCACGGCATTAGGCCCAATACATACACCTTGTGGTAGGTAAGGGGTAACCTGGCTTTGAAATTAGCCAGTGGAACGGTGTAAGTTATGCGTCTTTCGATTTTCCATTTACCAACAATGTCCGCATTCATCAATGTATCAGGACCAAGTTGAAGAAAAATATCAATGAATATAAAGCGCAAGTTTTTGTAGAGCTGATATACTTCCGGTACGCATGCTCCACATGTCAACATTACATGGTAGGTGCGTATACATGGGCTGTAGCACAGGCACTCGAGGCCAGGATATTATTTTTTAAACATTGATTTTTGTTTTAGCACTCATGACTGACGTTATTTAAACGAAATATCAGCAGAATTCAAGCCTTGTGTATTTTTAATGACCGTGGACCTCGGATTTGTCAACCGACACATAAACTTGAATTCTGCTGATATTTCGTTTAAATAACGTCAGTCATGAGTGCTAAAACAAAAATCAATGTTTAAAAAATAATATCCTGGCCTCGAGTGCCTGTGGGCTGTAGGTGTCAGCGAGTCCACGACTACCGAACTATCTTAATATGTTCCTTTCCCTATCAATCTTTCTTTCTCTTTCTCTCTTTGTTATTCCTGCTCTATGAAAACATGTTCTTTCACTTTAATTGAATTAAGATTTACATCATTGGCTAGTCATCTGTCTGTCGACACTCACACTTTTCTCTCCTTTCACTTTCACCCCCAACCCCCCTCCCCTATTTCTAGGTGCTACAGGACTGGCAGGGTGCCTTATTTTCACTTGTTGTTTATGTATAAATATCATGGAAGAAATTAAGATACTAACAGCTAACTGTCAGGGTTCGAGACAAGAGTAAACGTAGCGATGTTTTTTCGTATCTTAGAAATAAAAATTATAACATATACTGTATCCAGGATACTCATTTTACTGTGGAAATGCAAAATATCATACGGGCTGAATGGGGATATTCTTGTCATTTTAGTTCATTTAGATCAAATCCAACAGGGGTCGCAATTCTTATTAATAATAACTTTGAAATGAAGGTGAGGAATGAAAAGAAAGATACAGAAGGGAACTTTCTTGCATTAGACATGTTGATAGACGAAAAAGAGGTAACTTTAGTAACAATATATGGTCCTAATACAGATAGGCCACATTTTTATGATAATGTAGTAGATGTTATTAATGAGTTTAATAATGAATATTTTATTGTATGTGGTGATTTTAATTTGGTGTTGAATCCTGACCTAGACTATGATCAAAATTATAGACAGATAAATAATCCAAGGGCTAGGGATAAGATAATTGAATTAATGGAAGAACTTAACTTAGTAGACATTTATAGAGAACAACACCCAGAGAAAAGAAGATACACATGGAGAAGAACTAATCCTACAAAACAAGCTCGTCTTGATTTCATTTTAATATCATACTTTGGTGAGAAATATACAAAAATGTAGTATAGAAACTGGCTATCGTTCAGATCACTCCTCACCTTCAATATCTTTTAAGTTTAATGAGTTCAAAAAGGGAAAAGGTCTTTGGAAATTCAATAACTCATTACTGCATGACTCAGAGTATCTAGATTTAATTAATAAACTTATTTATAAAGTCAAATTACAGTATGCTCTTCCTGTCTACAATCCTGATTATCTTACTATAATTCCTGACAATGAAATTCAATTTCAAATTAATGATCAACTTTTTTTAGAAACATTATTATTGGAAATTAGGGGAAAAACAATTTCGTACTCATCTTATAAGAAAAAGCAACAAAACGTACATGAGAAGAATCTTATTGAAGAAATTAATTCTTTAGGGGCCTGTGACAATGTAGATATAAATCTAGTTGGAGAAAAAAAGAAAACATTAGAAACAATTAGGCAACATAAAATGAAGGGAAATATTATTCGTTCAAAAGCTAGATGGGTTGAAGAGGGGGAAAAACCTTCAAAATATTTTTTTAATTTAGAAAACAGAAATTTTACATCAAAAATTATTCCAATGATAGAAAAAGAAAATGGGGAAATTATTAGAAAACAGGAAGATATCTTAAATGAAGTAAAATATTTTAATGAAAATTTGTATTCCAGTAATAGTAATATCGAAGATGTTGATTTAGATGCATATGTAGATATCTATAACAATAATATTCCTAAACTAGATAGGGCAGAATCATTATCACTGGAGGGTAAAATTACTTTAGAAGAAGCCTCAAGTACTTTAAGAAATATGAAAAATAATAAAAGGCCTGGGTCAGATGGATTTACAGCAGAATTTTTAAAATGTTTTTGGGGGAAAGTATGTAATTTTGTAGTTAGATCTATTAATTATGGCTATTTGACTGGTAAATTATCTATAACTCAAAGACAGGGTATAATTACATGTCTACCAAAGGGAGATAAACCCAGGCAGTTTTTAAAGAATTGGAGGCCAATCTCCTTACTCAATATGATATACAAAAAAGCATTAGGTTCAATAGCAGGTAGAGTAAAAAGGGTTTTAGACAAATTAATTAATATGGATCAGACTGGTTTTATTGCTGGGAGGTATATAGGGGAAAATACAAGGATAATTTATGATATCATGCAGTATGCAGATGAAAATGAATTCCTGGTATGCTTTTAATTATTGATTTTGAAAACGCTTTTGATTCTGTTAGTTGGGACTTTATAAACACAGTGTTGCTTTTTTTTAATTTTGGAAATGATTTACGAAGGTGGATAAAGACTTTACATACTGATGCTATATCTTCTATTAATCAGGGAGGAAATCTCTCAAAGTTTTTCGAAATAAAGCGGGGTTGCCGTCAGGGTGACCCAATCGCGCCTTATATATTTATTCTATGTGTAGAGATACTTGCTATAAGATTTGGGATTAATAACAATATAAAAGGCATAAGTGTAGACAATGTTCCTATTTTACTATCTCAGTATGCAGATGATACTGCTATTATCTTAGATGGTACAAAAAGATCGATGAAAGAGTCTTTTTCGGAATTACATAGTTTTGCAAAAATTTCTGGATTAAAAGTAAATAAAACTAAAACACAAGTTATTTGGATTGGCAGTAAAAAGTACAGTAATGACACTTACTTTCCAGAGTGGAACTTGCAATGGGGAATTACAAAGTTTACAGTTTTGGGCATTGATTTTAACGTGGACCTGCACCAAATTCCAAAATTAAACTATGATAAAAAACTAGTAAAGTTTAAGGCATTAATTAGAATATGGAATAAAAGGATTTTAACACCAATAGGAAAAATACATATAATTAAGTCTCTTTTGATAACACAGCTTAATCATCTTTTTATCTCTTTACCAAACCCCGAGGACTGTTTTATCAGAAAACTTAATACTGAACTTCATAATTTTTTATGGAATGGTAAAACAGATAAAATAAAAAGAGACATTATTATCAAAAACTATTTTGAAGAGGGGCTCAAAATGTTACATTTACAATCTTTCATAGAATCCTTAAAACTAACTTGGATTCGAAGGTTATATACAACAGAAGGAAAATGGCAGATTTTTGTAAAAACATACGGAAATAGCTACACTATGGCTAACTGTGGTACTGACTATTTATCAAAATGTCAGAGAAACTGTAAAAACTTATTCTGGAAAGATGTGCTACTAAGTTGGGGCAAGCTAATTGAAAAGGATGTAAACTTTGGAAGCCAAAGTGGAACAAATATTCTTAAATCCCCAATTTGGTATAACATATCAATAAAAATACAAAACAAGAGTGTTTTTTTCAGGGAATGGTATAGAAAGGGGGTAATAATAGTTAATGACATAATAAAAGAAAAAAGAAATAAATTTTTCTACAATCATCAAGAGTTCATACAAAAATTTGGCATCCAAACAACTTTTCTTACATATCAAGGTATCATTAATCCTGTAAAAAAAAACTCATTTTACCTGAAGATATTACTAATTTGAATGTTGACTATCCATACATCCCGATGAATTTGGAAATTTTTCTAAGACATAAAAAAGGAACTAAAGATTTCTACCATGTTCTATGTCAGAATAATACAGTATCTACGGGTAGAAAGAAGTGGGAGCAAATGTTTGACTTTGATAATGATATATGGAAAAAAATCTATACCATTCCCTTTAAAATTAGTAAAAATACCAAACTACAATGGCTCCAATTTAGACTCAATCAGCATATTTTAACCACAAATTCTTATCTTTATAAAATTGGTCTTGTTGACAGCCCTTATTGTTATCACTGTAAAACTGATATTGAGACTATAATTCATGCGATATGGGAATGTCAAGAGGTACAAGCATTTTTAACTGACTTTGAAGCAGTGTTAGATCTATTATTAATTCCATTTGCTTTTAATAAAGAATCCTTCATATTTGGTTCCTTTGATAGGAAAACTATTGTTGACAATTTAGTCCTACTTATTATAAAACTTTACATCTATCAGGCAAGATGTCTGCAAACTGGTCTGTCACTTTCAGCTTTGAAGAATTTAATTAAAGATACATATAACACTCAAAAATACATTGCTACAAGATTATCTCACCAATTCTAAACAGGAATAGAGAAAATGGGAAAGACTACTTCAGACTCTGTAGTGAAATTTGAAATCATTTTTGGATTATTTTCTTTTTTAACTTTGTTAGCTGAATGTATCAAAAATGAAATAAAATAATAAAGCCCCGGTCAGATCCTACCGGCACCATACTCATCCTCTCCCTCCCTCTCCTTCTTCATCTCTCTTACTGCTACTTTGCTCATTTTTTCCCTTTTCTCTAAAAACGGTACACTATAACATAGCACTTACTTAAGTATCAATCTTAGCGTCAGGCTTTCATTTTTTACTCTATTTACATTCCTTTGTACCTAAATGAAAATGGCCATGTGTGAGCGGAATGTTTGATGTGTTATGTTTCATGTTCTTCGAAAAATAAAAAATCATAAAAAAAAAAAATGAAATGCGCAAGTGATCAGATGGGTTCATTGGAGCATTACATACATATGCGAGACTTCAACGGACAAAATTCCACAGTTTAGCTAATACATTAAACGTGTTAATTTCCTAAAACCACTGGAATGAGTAAGCATAAAAATAAAATTATCTTTCCATACTTCTAATTAATAAAACTATTGAAGACTCCTGTCGCATTCACAATGTTTCTGACTTTCATAATTGCAGATTAAAATTCACATGTTGCAGCTCATTTTGAATAGAATGCTGATGAATTTGATCCAATATATGTCTGTATTTGTAAAGAACTAAGGGGTTGGTGAACTTTTGTTTATTCAATGAATGTTTAATAGGTTGTCGGTTTGTGTTGTTTAAATTTCGGATTTGTCATAATTTGACCGAAGATCAATTGAATAATAAAAAAAAAAGTATATTAGTAGTCACTAGAATTGTGATCTTGGCATGTGTGTTCAGACACCTGCATACAGTACATCATTTGTCTAATCAAAAAGAGAAAACAAGAGGCCCAGAGGGCCTGTATCACTCACCTGGATCTTTATGACCAGCAGTACTATATCTGTGCATATGTTCCACAGTAAATGCTTAAAGCAATATGACAAATTACTCCACATGGGTTCTGTCCCTTAGTAAGCAGTCCCCTCATCTGTGCGATGTTGAATTGAGACTTTCTTATGATGTTTCCAGTTAAATATAATTGATAGCTTTCTTTTAAATCAAGGAAAGAAGATGGTCAAACAATATAGCAGAAAAACTCTTAGTTATAACTGGACGGATGACCAAAGACAGCAGAAGCTTACTTGCCCTTTAGATCATTGTTTACAAACACATATATAATATATTTGAGACTTGCACAATTAAATATAAAGACAGGGATAATTAAGGTATATGTAATTATAAACCATAATCCTAACTCCAAAACAATAATAAAACGTTTCATGCATATCATTTGTGATGTCACCATGGTCAGTTAAGCCCCGGTTACTGGAGATGTACTGATAACCGGTTACTGTAGGCCTATAAACACTGCATAGCAAATGGGATCAACTTAGAATTTCTTATCTATTTATGCTGTTATTATGAAGAATCTTAAATCTCTTGCTCTTGCAATTCTCTTTCCGATCATGTTTTAATGCTGTGAATAGAACATAAGTAATTGGCCAACATGTAGTTTTTCACATTACTTAGCTCAAGCCTCTCTGACCTCCAGGGGGCTTGGCCTAATCTATTTTTTGGAACAGTTTGACATCACTGTGAAAAGTCTTTATAATTTATTCCAAATTATGCCAAGAAAATTCCTAGCCAAATATATTCCTTTAATAAGTCATTGGGAGGTTCTACATATTTGTATATAAGCCTTTGTGAAACTTTTACTGGCACATATGATAGCCTTTGATCAATCAGAAGTTGTTAATGATTTTACCAAATTTAACCCCAGTGAATATTTTTATGGGTCAAGCTATTTTTTCACACACTATGTGGGCACTATAAAGGGAACCTTTTCGCCAAATAGTATGATTTTACGCATTTTGGTTAAGCAGAAGTTGTTTAAAGGTTTAGTGCATTAGACTGCTGTGACCTTGAGTATGGGTCAAGGTCATTTCTTGTCTTAAATATTATTGGGCATCATTGAGTACCCAGTTTGGCATAATATCACTATCCTAGATATTTGGTTGGTCAGAAAAAGTTGTTGAAAGGTTTTAGCACATTTGACATCTGTGACCTTGAATCTGTGTCAAAGTGATTTCTTTTTGCAAACTTTCTTGGGCTTGATAAAAGGAACATACTGGCCAAATATAATCATTCTAGGCTTTTCGGTATTTCAGAAGTAGTCGTATAAAGGTTTAAACACATTTGACCCCTGTGACCTTTAAGGTTGGTCAAGGTCATTTCTTTTTGCAAATGTTGTAGGAAAACATAAGAGGAACATAGTAGCCTAATATAATGATTCCAGGCCTTCCAGTATTTGGGGAGAAGTCCTTTAAAGGTTTTAACACATTTGACCTCTGTGACCTTGAATATGGGTCAAGGTCATTTCTTTTTGTAACTTTGTTGGGCTTCATCAAAGGAACCTTCCAGTCAAATATAATGATTCTAAGCCTTCCAGAATTTTGGAAGAAGTCTTTTAAAGGCTTTACCAATTTGACCTATGACCTGGAATATGGGACAAGGTCATTTCCATATGCAAACTTTGTAGGGCTTCATCAAAGGAACCTGTAAGCCAAATATAATTATTCTAGGCCTTCCGGTTTTTTGGAAGGCGTTTAAAGGTTTTAAGACATTTGACCTCTATGACCTTGAATATGGGTCAAGGTCACTTCTTTTCAAAAGCTTTGTCGGGCTTCATCAAAGGAACCTTCCAGTCAAATATGATAACTCTACGCCTTCCAGAATTTTGGAAGAAGTCTTTTAAAGGCTTTACCAATTTGACCTATGACCTGGAATATGGGACAAGGTCATTTCCATATGCAAACTTTGTAGGGCTTCATCAAAGGAACCTGTAAGCCAAATATAATTATTCTAGGCCTTCCGGTTTTTTGGAAGGCGTTTAAAGGTTTTAAGACATTTGACCTCTATGACCTTGAATATGGGTAAAGGTCATTTCTTTTCAAAAGCTTTGTCGGGCTTCATCAAAGGAACCTTCCAGTCAAATATGATAACTCTACGCCTTCCAGAATTTTGGAAGAAGTCTTTTAAAGGCTTTACCAATTTGGCCTGTGACCTGGAATATGGGACAAGGTCATTTCCATATGCAAACTTTGTAGGGCTTCATCAAAGGAACCTGTAAGCCAAATATAATGATTCTAGGCCTTCCGGTTTTTTGGAAGAAGGCGTTTAAAGGTTTTAAGACATTTGACCTCTATGACCTTGAATATGGGTCAAGGTCATTTCTTTTCAAAAGCTTTGTTGGGCTTCATCAAAGGAACATTTCACCCAAATATGATAACTCTACGCCTTTTGGTATTTCAGAAGTTGTTTAAATGAAAAGTTGACGGACGGACGACAGACGCCGCACTATGGCATAAAATCACTTGGCCCTTTGGGCCAGGTGAGCTAAAAAATATAATTGACACTGTAAAAAGTCATTTTTGTACATATGTAGCCCTTCAAATATAACCTACGGAAGTAAGTGTCAACTGAATATGTCACATAAGTAACTAAAAAGCTCACATATCAGATACACAATGGAAGCGTCCTGTTGTATTTCTATAGGGCCGTTTTGGCAGCGTTGAACTTGTGACGACACAGATGTGGCTATCCATATCAGATAGTCGCCGTCGAGTCAATTGTGTGAATTTCAGATAAATCACAATATTTCTGAAACAGACCTAGCTCCGACATTCGGACTTTTCTTGTATAATATTAAGTATCTTGTAGCTAAATAAAGCAAAATACTCAGTTTACACTCAAGTCTACCGAACTCTTCCTCTTCTGTAATTCTCTTCTGGATATTTCACCAGAAAGGAAACATTCTTGACCTTGCAGTAGATCATGGATCTAAATAAGTCTTGACGGTGGGAGGAGATATATACTAACCCATCACACAGGCTCACAGTCACTTAGTACAAAGTCTCCCAAAATATAATGCACATTTGTATTTGCAACATACAAAAGTTTCTCTGCAAAATGCTTTGTTCAGTATAAAACCTTCTGAAATACACATTCAGCAGACATTAATTCAGAGTTTATAATGGAATTTATCTATACTATATAAAGACAACCAGGAAAAGATATTCCGACAAAACATTTATTTTCAATGCACTGGGTTACCGTCAGGTGTTGATAAAGAGAAGAAAAAAAGGGAGTGTTAAGCCAAGAACATAAACAATTGAAGGACTAAATATGTGATGGTTACTATTTCTTTAAACCTTACTTACACTCAAATCGTCGTTCATACAATGTGTATGGCTTTTACAAGTTTAACAATTTTGAAAAGAAACAAGATTCTGTTCTCCATTTTGTATTTTGGATTCTTTTTTTTAACAGCAGTGTCCTATTTTTTTCTTTCTTTCAACTTATTTCTTTTTTCTTTTCCAGCTAGGCCAAAGAGAGGTGGAAAATGATCATGAAAACATAAAAAATCAAGGTGTAAATATTGTTGGTACAAGAGCATGCACAAATCCAGATAGCTGGATCTGAACAGGTACACACACATGGATATTTATAAACTGTCATATTTATGTGTGTAAAACACATATATTTTCACATGTAATATACGAAACATCAAAACATGGGGGATGATTTGTTTTTTCAAAAGCACATTAAAACAAAAATAATTAAAATCATTACACTATTACATTACGTTACAGCACTAGACCTCTAAATGTCTGCAATAGGCTTATGTTCTCAATGTCTCTTATGGAACCTGTTCTTGAAGCAGTTAAACCTCAATTGACCACTTCTTAAAAGATGGAGGAACAGCGGAATAAAGCACAACAGAAGAACATCAATATGTAAGGCCACAAATATTCAGATTTGATGGAGGAATATATTGGCATGGTAACTCCTATGTTAAGCACAAAATTAGGATTTTTTTGACTTCCTGTTTGTAAGCACTACTTAATTAACGTTAAAATTTTACATGAATTTATTTCTACCATCCTGTTACTGAACAGCTTGAAAAATGGAGCACTCAAGGAGCGTGGACTGGTTGTATGTACCTGTGTTACTAGATTACTGCTCGTCAACGCCAACTGATTTATGAACTTCAAATAACATTGGAGTATGTTACTCTTCTACTTCATCAAAGACTTGCTCTTGCCCGCGTAAATGTGTATTGTGGAAGAAAAATAGTAATATAAGAAGCATTCATCACACAGTGATAATGTAACATGTATTAGAAGTCCTAGCCCACTTGTGCAGTTTTCCAATAACATGATTACAATGTTCTGTCCAGTTTTTACATTAGGTCAGCGGGACGTAAGCAAGTGCAGACTGTCTGCAATATGCACATTTATGCCAAAGTGCATACACAACAGTTCAATGCTGATGTATTCCTACTGGGATAGGATTGGGTGAAATAAATACATTGTGTGGGATAAATAACATCCATCACTTGCGCAACACTTTGGGTTTGAAATACAATTGGACATCTGATGTTTTAAAATGTGATGAAAGAACAGAGCGATTAAGTCAAAATATAAATGTCCGAAAGAAATTGTGCATTAGAACCAGTATCTCGTACAGCACAAGAAACACTTTAAACGGTTGTCCAGATTGAGGCATAGAGGCAACAAGTCACATACCAATAAACATACAAATGAACCCGTTCAAATTTTGCAATGCTCTTTTAGTTTTATTTTACGGTGGTTTGATAGGACAGCTGACTAGAAACTGGGTCTGAAGCACTGACCTTACAAAACTGGCAAAAACTCGTGGTGCATACAGATTTGATGCAAATACCATCAATGCCACCAACATCATTTTCTCCTTGAAAGATCATCATATTCTCACAGAAAGTATCCTCCAAATCTGGAATTTCTATGTCTTGAAATGCAGGACAAAGTTTTGATCTGCTAAGAATGAGATAGGTATAGGATTTTTTAAAACATTTATACAATATCAAGCTACTTTTTTCAATTGTAATAACAAATTGAAACACTAACCAGAAATAACATTAGAATTACTTTTCAAAACTGTATGCACCCATATGTGATTATACAACGCTACAGCAATAGTATACATATAAATAGCCAATTTGATATACTTGAGATACATTCAACTAATTAATTATAAATCTGAGAGGTTGATAAGGAAATTACTACAGACAAAAAAATAAATCAATGCTATGGCAGAAATCCAGTGACTGGGTGTTCTGTAAAGTCAATCCTAAAACAGGAACATCTTAAGGTGTTGTTCATAAACCTGTTCACAGGTACTTCACCATTTTAGTTTGTACCATTGTTATGTATGTCACAGATTTTGCACAAGAAACCGCTTACATATTGAAGAGCTTCTGTTTTCCTATATTCGAATTGCTAAGTAGACCGTTTCAACAATAAAATTTTGATAATTATTCTTTCCTAAATCATTTCATTTCTGTCCAAAAACTTGCCAAATTGCTGATTCTTGTTTCATTTGATCATCAAAATATAAAATTACTGCTACCAAGATCTTGTAAACAAAAACTAAACACCAAGAACATCAATCAACCTAGATTACTGCCTTTATGTTGTTTTACGTAAGGAATAACACTTACATACACAAATAGAACAGTGCGAAAGGGGTTGTCATGACAATCCATGTGGTAGCATGGCAACAATGAAAAACGAAATAAGCGCCACACATACAGATCACATATATACTACATCCACTTGCACAGGTACATGGTACACGGTCCAAGAATGATATGGCTGCACATGCACTTTTATGTTGAGAGCCGCCCACTGGTTATGTATTAGCAACACTGATCTCGTGTCTGCTCTATTATATAGTATTTATCAACTAACATAGAAATAGCAGTATTTCATAATAATAATAACATGGTATTAAAACGAGGCAGTTATTCTTTGTTTTGTTTCAAGAAATCTTCCACAAGTCACATGCAAATCAAAAAAGTTGATGAATTTGATGTAAATATTGGCCATCCTTCCTTCATACTATGATGGCCGCATGTGAAATCCTGGCACAGCCTTTCCTCCAGATAACATATATCTAGTCTTTCATTCATACTAATGAATGACTGTCAGTTCACACAGGGATGACCAATCACTCGAGTCTTTGGCCTAAGCCACTCCATCAGTTGGCCGATTCCTCCACGTCTTGCTGATTGTCAGATGTCCACAACTGCAAGGAACACATTTTTAAAATGAATAATTCAGTGATGCTGAAAAAAGTTTCTCTATTCCATCAGGGCCGCAGAGCAGTCGAAACATGTCGACGAATTTGTCGAATAATAAAACTACAACAAGTGTTCCTGGATGTTGAGAACCCTTTATTTTTGACTTAAGTTGACCACATTGTAAGGAACTCTACAGAATACCTGTGGTATCCATTCAGGAACCTAGTCGCAATATGAGACAATGTGTTGGTTCTTCAATATTGTTTTCTCTATTCCTTATAGTATTGGAATGGGTGTATCACTGATTTATATCAGAGCACCTATAAATATAATCTATTACCAAAATTTTAATTCCCAGTTGGTTTAGACTGCAATAAGTTAACAACTTGCAAAAATAGCAAAATTATGTCAACACAATGTAAATCAACAAAATGCAATGACTTCGAATGTACTTGATCTGCTGATCAAGAATGCAAACTCAAATTTAAAATACTTCAGGTTTTTTCCATGAAATTTGGCAACCTTCAATTGTTCCCATTAACTGTTGACATCAAGAACACAAACAAATCTGGTAACAGTCAAGTTAAAATTACATGTCTGCTTGTATAAAATTACATTCAGCATATCTATCGTTAATAATGATTGGTTTGGCTGGTCACTGACCCTTGTAGACCTTGAACATGAGAGACCTCGAGGTGGAGGGCTAGTGAAAAAAGACAGACATCTCAACCACTCTGCCACTGTGGCTAGATTATTATTAATAAGCAGATACTTACTGTGAGATTATCTCGCAATAACTGCATTATCAATGTACTGTCTTTATAGGAATCCTCACTTAATGTGTCCAATTCAGCAATAGCTTCATCAAATGCCTGAAAAAAAATCAACAAATCAACAAATTTTTATGAAATGGAACTTTTTCAACTTCTAGAAATAAAGCAGAAAAGAAGTGGATCAACTTCTGAAACCAGTTTTCAAATCATATTCAAGACATTCAAGACCGATTCCACCATTTCACAAATGTGCTCCTTGACAGGCAATTTGGGAATTTAGGAATATGAGAGGAACTCATACTTCCACATTTCATTACAGCTTCAGGTAATTATGAGGTAACTATCATTACTTTTCTCAAAATGATCAGTTTGAAATAAAACTGGTAAGTGGAAGTAACTGAAAGGATAATCCAAACAAATGGCAAATTTCTTGTTGTTCTGTTGATCATTAAAGAAATGTTCTTAAATTCTAAAATATTGTTGCATCAAAAGATCTTTCCTGTGCCAGTTTAAATAAACAAAAAGATGGAAATGCCAGGTAAAAATCAGACCACCTTAATATATCACATTTTTGTGAAAACAACATAATTTAGAAGCACCATGTTCAATTAAAACCGTAGACACTGTGAGTAAACTGGAAAAAAGCCATTTGTTCCCATCTTAATTGATTTACAAAACATATAGATCTACATACTACATTAAATAGGTATTGAAATCACACAATATCACTTGATGCTAAATAAGGATTAAATCCAATAAGTCACCATTGCTATTTGCAGTTTATTGGTGTCGTGCAAACATGTGATGCAATCAATACCAATCATAAAAAATCTAAAGAGAATTTCTACAGGTTCAATATCATATAAATGGATCTGATGTCAAATTGAGGTAAAAATGCAAAAAAAACACCAAAAAAACCCAGACTTACTGGAAATATCCCTGCAAATCAATGTCATTTGTAGATTTATTTTAACATTTTCTACAACAGTTGCAATATATCTGATCATTCTTACCTTCTTAGCTGTTTTGCATGCCTCCTCTGGGTTACTATCAATTTCATAAAAAAACACTGAGTAATTCAGTGAGAGTCCTAGTCGAATTGGATGTGTTGGCTGCATGTAACCACACGCACTCTCAAAGGCCTTTTGATAGGCCAGTTTTGAATTTGTAACGATGTTTTCTGAAAACATTGTACAAAACATACACATATTAAAGATTTTTGAGTTTTATTTTAAACATATCTGTGACATTTAGTTTGTGATGCAGATAACAAAGTCCGACAGTGACCGAGCTTTTAGGTATCGATTACAATGTAATGTTCCAGATAAATTTACATAAGTATTTGTAATTATGATAAGGTCTTCATCTCATATGGGGAGCAAAACATGTACAACCAGTCAAATGAAATAGTTGGGAAAAAAAAGGAAACTTTGTGTGACAAGCAGTTTTATCATAAAACACAGCCTAACTGACAATTCTAACCAATTGTGGCACAAGAATCAAATTAACTAATGGTAAAGATTTATGATTCAAAATCCAATTTCTGTGAAAGAGTTTTCTTTCCTTACCTGTACAAAACTACTTATGGACCAGTTATTTTAGCAAATATTTTTTTTTTTTTGTTGATATATGTACTAATTCTGACCACTTTTCACTAGTCGCTCACCTTTTGTCGCTACACATCCTTGCTCATGAACCTCTGCTAGGTACCGGTAATAGTCTCCCTCCATTTTCAGGTAGAAAACATAACTTTCTGTCTTTTCGTCATCTTCTTTCTTATCCCTTTTACAGTCCTCTGATAGTGCAACCTTTTTTTCGCCATTTCCCTTTGAAGGTTCAACGTTAGGTATAAGTGTATCGTGGAGCAATTTCTAAGGAAGAGAAACAAAGAACACGGTGAACACATTTTAGTTCTGCACAGCAAAAGACTTCAAATTAGTAGTTTCTCAGTAGCAAAATTTGAAGAATACAGAGGGACAAGAGACTCCAGAGGGACCTTAGCTCCATCATGGTACAATGTTGTTCCTTTTATCAGTCTTGCCCATCCATCTGAAAGCCTAATGTAAAGGCCAACAGGAACCTGCACATTTTGAAAATTAGCAATCCTGATCTTTTCAAGATGCACTTGTGTTTTGCATATCATACTTTCAAAATCAAATATGGTTGTCCATTTTTCATTTTAGTTTTATCTGTCTGTTCCAAAGTCAAACAAAATTTCTGCTATAAGCGTGCGAACAGATTCCGGAACTCACCCTCACCCGACGAGCCCTTAATTTCCTCATATAATAAAAACACATATGCTAATTATATAATTACATTATTTATTCACTGTTGTAACAACAATACATCAAACATAACACAGTATATGGTAAAAGAGTTTATAAACATGGTTTAAAACAGGCCTTCTGCATCTCGACAGTTTGCTGTTGTGTTGCCAAAGCAGCAGAGTGAGAGTTCTCATCTGTAAAATTGAAAATAAAATTTAGAATAGAATTGGACATTTGCAGAGAGATACAGGATTACATTGAACCTTATTTTACACCATCAAAGTATTATACTTATTACAGTAACTTCCTAAGTAATATATCTCTTAAAAACACTTCAGAGATAATAAAGACATAATCGTTAAACTAAAAGATTGAGTTTCTAATTCATGTGCTAAGCAGGCTATAATGAGTAACTACATTGTACCATCCTCTAGGCATTTCTGAATTACTTAGTCTAAATTTACATAATTTTCTGTTCATAAATGATGAATAGTTGTATATACTGATCCTTTCTCATGCTTAACCAAGCACTCTTTCTTCATGATACTGCAGCCATCAGTGAAACTATTTCTAACTAATGCCTTAATACATATGTCACAAAACATGAGCTTTTGCTCTGGGTCATATTTTAGCCATGGCCTGCCAATTTTCCAACTATCTAGAAACTTTCTTGAACTACTGCCCCTGTTAGTAACCTGATCAGGACTATCATTTTCCTTTTCAATAGATGGTTTCTTAAAACCAAATGATGACAATCTGGGTACTTTCCCATCCCTCTCACTAAATGGGAGTTTACGTTTTCCCATTTCATCTAACGATCTATCTCAGTGAAGGGCCAAATCTGATGTGACCAAAATATGTACAAAAATATAAAACAAAATCGGCAACATAGTGTAAAAACAACGAAATTATATCTTGTGTTTCTTGCTATTTTGATTGTCGATCAAAAAGGTTAAGAAGCCCATTTCGGGCCCTTTCAAATACACTAGTTTACTAAGTTATGTCTGCAGAAATCACAAACTCGTGCCCAATTAACGACATTGACACACCTAATGATCAACCTATCGTAAGCCAATTCCCGATAAAACAACATCTTTCCTTCAGCTAACTTACCTTATTGTTCACGGCAGAGGCTATCTCGGACTGAGACAATGGAGACATCATTGGATAATTGACGATTTTCATTTCAGGCATGTTGCTGTTTAGACAGGTAAACGTTTCTGTCAAAACACAAAAGAGTTCTAATAGCTGACCTTGCCCCAGCTGCGCGAGTCAGTCAACCGTGACCGTGTAGTACACAACGATGTCGGAGCAAAATTTACCTGTGTCACTCGTTACAAATAAGTTAAACCCTGGTGATTTTTCTCTATACAGTCATCGGTGACTGGAAATGTCTGTAATCGGCATTTTCGACAATAGAAATTTGAAATCGCCAATCTCATTTCACTTTCGCCAATGGCGCCATTGGCGATCGCCAGCGCGAGCCCTGACCAATTACTCAAATAACTGGTATTTAGTTGAGTATATGTACATAATTGTCAGTGTTACCTTTGAATACATTAAATATTAAAATCTGATTCCTTTCAGTTCTCAAGTAAACCATTAAAAATGTCATGCTGATAGTGAACTCTGTGCTTTCAACACATCTACAATTACTGAAGGTAAATGATCTGAAATGTAATTAAATATATCAATAGAATATGAAAGTTGTTATCATGACTTTATCCAACGTAATCATGTTACTTGTTTACTAATTGATTTGTATGAAAAAAAATAGGAATATCTTTCTGTTGTTACATTAGTGTATTCTTTACATAGATTTGAATAAGCTAGTACAAAAGGATCACTACCAATGTTTAGCATACTGGAGGCAGTTAGGTCAAACTGACAAACAGACAACGGACACATCATGAAGAATGTAATAAAAACAAAATGTGTGATTAAGGTCACATTATGTAAAAATAATTACATTCGAGATATACATGTAGCCCAGCTAATATCTCCAGGGTGAATATGAACACACCCATTTTTTTTTGAGGAATGCATAATCAGCTGAAAGGTGTCAGTTCAATAAATGCAACATCACTGATCACTAATCGATTTTCAGTACTCTAAAACACATACAAATATGAAAGTGTGTGCAAAGTTAGCTTTTAACTGCTTCAATTATTACATTTATTCGTAAATATCATCATTTCACATCAACTCGTCGAAAATAAATCATACAAATATCCCTACACGGCGTGTCGTCACTGGTATACATCCGCGTGTACAACACGTCCGCGATCATCGAATAACTTACCAATACTTCATTGCAAATATCTATCAGCTCCTTGGTAATTCTCCCCTTATATTCCGAAACAATACAACTCTTGTCTGAACCATCTTTTTTCTTTTCGATACTACAGATAACCCTCCAACTGGATCGTCGACAACCCACGACATTTTTGTAGGCGACAGAAAGTAGATTCCTTTCCTCGTTCGAGAGGGGTATCTCTAATTCTACCCTCCTCTTCATCTCCGCCGCCATATCATCATACCGTTCAGACTGTTCTGCAAGCTTCGCTTTTGCAATGATTTCCTCTATTTCCGCACGGTGGACACCTGTTTCTGACGCAGACATTTTCGATATTTCTTCAGTGACCCTTCCTTCTGTTCATAAGCGGAAGCCTGTAATTCTGTTCTTCGGTGACATCATTTTCTCCATCCGCAGTGTAAAAACAGAATTTTCTTTTAAATCAACATATATACAAATTAGTAGGTTCCTAATATGTTATGTGTTATTTAGAAAAGCCAGTTGAAGCTATTTTATTACTGTGAGCGAAATTATTATTTTTTTACTCGAGAACTATATTTTTCCCGATATGCTCGCATACTGGAAGCGAGTTATTCGCCCTTGCTTTCCAGAATTTCGGGGATTCAATCTTCGAAACCAAGGAAGGCGTTTGACGTCACTGTTACCTAGCAACTGCACTGGCGCGATTGATTATTGAGAACAATGCAGAAATCATCTCGTTTGGTTTTTCAATAGTTAGTTATTGGAATATTGTGGGAATTTCACTAGAGTTTTATGACATTTTGTTATGACGAAAAAATAAACACAACTACCCATAACTCCTTGTCTTTCATAACTTCCGTTTAGGGGAACACACGTGTGGACTACATCACAGACGAAATGCCGAAGTCAAAGAGAGATAAAAAGAGTATGAGATATTTTGCAATCTTTCGAAAATCTAATTGACCCTAATTGTTTTCTAGATCTTTTCTTTCCTAATGTCATAAAATCTAACAGAACATTAGTCTCGCCTGTCCATGTAAATGCATTCTATAATATATAGAGATGAGAAGGATAGGGGATAAGAGAGATAGCTGTCTACAAAGTGTATAATGACGGACGAGGTTGGTAACGTTAGATGTACTGAATCCCCAATTACAGAGGATTTGCTCATCTGAATGACATTCTCTCACTGAGCTAAATTGCAAACGAAGTGATGTTGATGTATCTACTTTGACAGTCTAGCGTATGATTCTTTGAATTGTAAACAGATTTGACAACATGTATTTGTTTGCACGCAAATGTAGTTTATTACGCACATGTCACTTATTTTCAGTATGCAATTTTGTGTGGTTTGATTTGAAAAGCACCTTAATTATAGCTGTATGCCCCATTCCTTATATAGGACACTTCTGAGTTTCAGTGCATCCTGTTAAATCCAGGATGTTTCCACCATAGGTCTCATTTGATGCTGTTCACAGTGTTTTTTAGTCATTGGCAAGCTAACATTTACTGGATCCTCCACTTCTTATTCATAACGATACTTCATAAAGTGACATAAAATTATGAATTAATATGAGACAGGCCATACATGAAAAGATTCATCTGCCTGCTTTGATGTATTTCTTTTCTGTCCATTTCTTTTAAGCTAGCAATCATCACATGGTAGGCTTTTAAATTTGCTGTATGTGTTATTGCTTTTTCTTGAGAAGTACTAAATGGATCTTTCTCTCTATATATATATAGCTTTCCCTAAGATATATTTAGATATATATATAAGACAAGGACTAGTATGATTTGCATAAAAATCTTCAGGTCGTGTAACACTATATTGTACTGGCTTGGAAGTTGTTACTTCTTTATAATCTTCAAAGGAGCACATCAGTCTGTGGTTTGTGAATTTTTAGCTCACCTGGTCTTAAGGACTGGTAAGTTTACAGGGCTCTCACATCCCATTTTGGGACTGGGGCCCAAGGCCCTTAGAATTGGGAAAAATAACAGTGTTTTCCTAAGAATTGGGAAAACTTGGGGTCTAAATTGGGGAAAAAAGATACTATTCTGCATTGGGAATCGGCCCCAAATCTGGCAGATCGAGAGCCTTGGCTTATGCCATACTGCAACATCCATCGTCTGTCCTTCAATTTTTCTCCTTAAAATTGACACTAGTCATAAACAGCTTGAAGGATTTCAACCAAATTTGGTCAGAAGCATCTTGAGGGAAGGAAAACACATTTTGTATGAACAGTGTGTCTCAGCCCTGAGGGGCAAGGCCCAAGAAGGGAAAAAATTTGAAATCCTTCTTTTCCTGTTGTAATGATGTGGTCTGAAGCATTCTTAGATGAAGGGGAATATTGGAAATAAAGCAAGATGTTTAAAGTACTACTCCTCATGTAGGAATGATTGGGGAATCAATTTTGAATAAACTAAGGGTCTTGCCCCCAGGGGCGAATGGGGTCGGGCCTAATAGGGGAATAGAATGAATTGTGTAAAATCCTACTCCTGCGAAGGAATGGAAATCTGAAAAATTCTTGAGTGAATGACAATCAGTTTTGTATAAACAGTTAGTCTTGGACTCCTTGGGCAAGAGGGATGGGGCCTAATAGGGGAAATAATGCAAATTTTTCAAAATCTTACACTTTCTGCAGGAATGGTTGGATTTGCCCAAGTTCGTCTGAAGCATTCTTTGGTGAAGGGGAATCAATTTTCATA
Organism: Ylistrum balloti; assembly: GCF_031769215.1. NCBI lineage: Eukaryota > Metazoa > Mollusca > Bivalvia > Pectinida > Pectinidae > Ylistrum > Ylistrum balloti. The sequence goes on along the minus strand of NW_026782082.1, from coordinate 1,620,875 downwards.
AATTGGGTCTTGACCATGGAATGGATGGGGCTCAATAGAGGAAACAGTGCAAATTCTATAAAATTTAACTCATTCTGTAGGAATGAATGAATTTTGCCCAAATATGGTCTGATGCATCCTTGAGTAAATTAAAGTCGTTTTTGTATAAATGTTGGGTCTAAGCCTCTTGGATTGGGAGGGGCAGGGCCCATTCTAGGCAAAATAGAGAAAAATCTTTAATGACAGGATTCATTATTGTCCCAATTAGGTTTGAAGCATGAATTGTTTGGTTGACCCTTTAAAGACTGAGGGATAGGGCCAAATGGTGAAATAGATATAGTGTGTAATGTTTGTTGTTGGGAATTTAGAATTCCTCTTCTTTTAGTTTGGATGAAGCAATTTCAGCTAAACACAGCCATGTGAGCAATATAGGCCCTATAGGCCTCTTGTTTTTGAGAAGCATTCAATAGGTCTTTCTCAAATTTTATATGTAGGTTTGCTGTGGTCTCTGGTTGTGCCTGTATTCATGGGACTGATGAGTAAAACAAATTATATACAGGCAGCTACCTTGGATTTGGCAACAAAAGATTGTTATCTCTATTTCTTAAGAAGTACCGCATAGATTGTTCTCCAATTTCCTGTGTAGGTTCCCCTGAGTTCCTAATTGTGCCCTTCTGATTTTGGGACTGAATAGAGAAACAAGGTGGATGACAGGTTATCATCTTGAATTTAGCTGTTACTTAATATTTTGGTTATTTCTTCTAAAGAATTTTCATCTTGATTTCTTCCAGTTTCTTTGACCCAGACAAGAAAGAAAGGATTAGAATTGAAACAGAAATTGATTGAAGAGGTGAGCAAAGTTATGTTGAAATATGTTTATTGTTCCATATGTTAAAAAGTCTATCCATATTTTTACATTTTTAACTTTTACAGATTATATTTTACAAACTTTACACAATTACTCCATGTTACTTCACAACAAACAATGTCTTCAACAGAACTGTAAAGACTGGTAGGTCTATTGTAGAAAGTTGCTCTATAAGCTAATTTTATTGGATTCAATTGTTTTTTAGGTCATCTGAGAGGAAGTCTCAAGTGACCTCTTGTGATCGCCTTTTGTCTGGCAGCGTCTGCCTTGCCTTGCAAACAATTCACATTTATAACGTCTGCTTAATAAGCAAAAGGCCCAGAGTGCTGATATTACCATGCTGGGATGAGGGGAAACTAAGTTTGTATAAAATAATGACCTTGACCCAAGGCCAGAGGGACCAAATGTATTGAAATCTTTAAACCACTTCTCTTCCATAACAAAAAGGTCGAAAGTGCTGATATTGGGTCTTTTTTATACTGGTTAGAAAGGCTACCAAGTTTTTTCATATTGTTGACCTTGAACCACTTTCAAGGTCACATGTATCAAATATGTCAAAATCTCTAAACAACTTCTCAATAATCAAAAGGCCCAGGATTATGATATTGTGCCAGAAGCATGCTGGGATGAAGGGCTATCATGGTAGTTTAAATGAATGACCTTGACCTTCATTCAAGGTCACATGGGTCAAATATACATATGCTAACCTACAACAACAGAGAGTGTTATCAGTGCTCTTAATTGAAAATTAAGCATTCAAACTTGGAAACAATAAATATGCATATATCAATTCTGTCCCAATGCATATATATCAGTTCTGTCCCAATGCATATATATCAGTTCTGTCCCAATGCATATATATCAGTTCTGTCCCAATGCATATATATCAGTTCTGTCCCAATGGTGGGACTGATGGACAGGTTCTAAAACTGTCCAAAAGTCTGAAGACCTCAGGTAACCATTAAGGCCAATGGACCTGTTTTTATTTTTTTTCTCTTCACAGATAAGAAGTTGTGCTGAAAAATATGCCAGAATTTTCACGTTTTCAGTGCATAATATGAGAAATGTACAGCTGAAAGAAGTTCGCAATGATTGGCAAAGTAGCAGGTAAGTCTGACTAGGCATGTATTTAAAGATAATAACAATGTGTTTAACATGTAGCAGAGACAGTAAAACAAATATTTGTGAAAAAAGATCACATTTTACCACCGCAAATTTCAAAACATAGTAGTTATCAATGTTGTGATTGATATAGATTTTAAAAAGCAAAAGCACAATAATTCAGCACCATTTTTAGATCTACTAAGAATAGATTTTAGTAATCTAATGCGAAACCCTTTTGTCTAGCATCATTTTGCATTTGTTGTGCGTCTGTAAACTTGTTTAGATGCTGCGAACCAGTATCTATAGGACAGACTGACAAATCAAACTGACTTTTCCTCCCAAAAAAAAAGCTACAATACCCATCTTCCGCCTATGTGAATAAACATGTTTTAACATTATATGATTTATACTATGAAATTTTTCATGCTGTCATATAAAATTACAATGAGATAAATGCAGGCTGTCAACTGATTCCTATATTCCTGTATTTTGGTTCAAAAACCTACATTTTGAAACACCTCCTATATTTTCCTTTTTTTATGCCCCCGCCATTTATGGCCAGGGGCATATAGCGTTGCCCATGTCCGTCCGTCCGTCGCGTCGCGTTGCGTCCCAAATCAGTATATACCACCTAACAACTTCATTCGGACCTTTCACTATTATTTCACATGGGGGGCGGGGGGGGGGGGGGGGGGGGGGGGGGGGGGGGGGGGGCGGGGGCATTGATGTCTTACAGACATTTTCTACTTTCATTTGAAAAAGATTTCTACATTTTTCAGGAAATTTGTCACCGATAAATGTAGAGATTGTAAATATTTCTATGATATGGCTTTTGTCTTCTTTATTTTACAAGTTAGAGAATTCTTAAGTCTGTATGGGCACCTTGCAAGGCAGTATAACAATATATTGGCCTTTTAGGTGCCCATTCAGATGATGATGATGAGCTATGCAGCAGCTCTCTGCCTGGATTGTGATGCTGTTGAAGTGAATGGTTACTTTAAGGTAGATTTTAACCATTAATTAATACAGAAACAGTAAGTGAAGGTAAGAATTTATAAGTATAATTGCCTTTGAATGAAATGATTTTTGGTTGGAAAACTCCTTTATTTTGCCTCCATACTAGTAAAAAAACTACTATATTCCTCCTATATTTTGAAGAAGACTTGGTTGACAGCCTGTAAATGAATAAAACGAGAAGTGTATAATCAGCCATGACAATGTTTTCTATCTACAAGTATTTCAGACTTTGTACGGTTTATAAGACTACATTTCTTTACCTATACTTCCTGTGGTGTAATAAACTTGAGTTTTCGTGTAATGATTGACAAGGAGAGGCTACTCGAAAAAAAATGAAATAATTTCAATGTTCATCCGCTTCTTGACATTTATGCGAAAATATCTTCATACATAAGTTATTAAATGCTCTCATTTGTTGGCAGTAAACTCAACATCCACCCTTTAATAAAACCGGTTTTTACTCTACCTCTCTGTTTACACTTTTCTTCTCTGTTAATTTTTTACTGTCACATGTTGACCTCAGGTACTGAAATAGACTAACCAAACCAGGGCTGAGTTGGGAAGAGTGCTTGAACACTTATTTTACTTTTGGTTCCCATTCCACAAAGCAACTGACTTGTCCACTCGTGATGCTTGATAACTGAGGGATGTGGGTACTTTTCTACCTCTGATAATAAAATCTCTTAAACAAATTGGTGGTAATCTGAATTCAAGCAGTCAACTGTGCAGCCAACTCTGCTGTGCAAGACAGTGTCAAAATAAATGTTGGTTCCTGAAAGGGTTTGCATGCTTCAATTTTTGCTCACCTTGCCAAGTGAGCTCATGGTATACCAAGGCGTTTGTCGTCCTTTCGTCCATCCCTCAACATTTTCATACAAATCACTGCTTGTCATAAACGACTTACAGGATTTTAACCAAATTTGGTCAGAAGCATCTCTAGGAAAAGTGGGAAAAAAATTGTATAAATGGTTGGTCTCAGCCCCAAGGAGCCTGCAGGGCGGTGCTCAAAAGGGGAAATTTTAAAATTCTACTCCTGTAGGAATGACTAGATTTTGCCCAATTTTGGTTTGAAACATTGTTGTGCAAGGGGGAATCAATTTTGTAGAATTGGTGGGTCTGGTCCATGTAGGATGGGAGAGGCAGGGTCCAATAGGGGAAATAGAGCAAATTCTTTAAAATCATACTTCTCCATTAGGAACGATTAGATATCACCTAAATTTGGTCACAAGTATTTTTAGGTGAAGGGGAACAAAATTTGTGTAAGGATTAGTTCTTACAGGGCTAGAAAAAAATATTTTCAGCTACTCGTCTGTCGGGCAAGTGAAACTTGAAATTCACTTGCCCAAATCCAATATTTATTTACCTGAAGAAAAATGGTAACAAAACAATTTAAGGAACACAAATTTTATTATCAATTTCTATATTAAATGTTTAAATTCAACACTTGCTTTTATTGTTTTACTCATGAGTTTACTTAAATCCAGTAAGCTTATGATATCTGCACTTCCAGCCTGTCGCATATTTAACTTGTTACAATGTTATTTTCACTAAAAGCTGTCAATAGACTGGTGGATCAATCAACACCTGGGCCAATTAATCAGTTCAGTTATCACTTGAAGGACCTAGAACTTCATCAATATCAATGGGATCTTTAGAGCTTCCTGCTACACTAACAACTAGTTCATCTACTCTTTTGATGACACTCTCATTCTCTTGGTGGGACACAACATGTCTAGTTGTTTTAGTAGTGCTGAGCCAGTTATCAATGCATGGATCTGGGTTGAAATCTTTCACTGACTGATCCATGTTTGTTACTGTCATTAAGTCAGTGAGATGATCTTGTGAGAGCTGTGATCTCGGCCTGGATTTTATGTTCTTCATGCTAGAAAACTTCTTTCATATTTGGCAGTGGAAGGTGACAAGGCAAACATGATATTTACAAGAAGAAGCACATTAGTGATTTCACTAGACTGAGATTCAAGGAGTCCAGAATACACTTCTACAGGCCTGTATGACTTCATTTTGGAGACTTTCAATTTCAAAGCCATCAACTCCCCTGGGATCTTAATTCTCTCCTCCTCTGCCAGACAGAATGAGAAATACTCCACTAAGTCCTGAATTTCTGAGTCACCCAAAGTAAACAGGAGATTCCTGTTGTTAGGTCATGCTCTGAAGGCAAACACTGACAAATAACTAAGAGGAGGTTCACCTAAGCATTTTAATCTTTCACCTATATAATCAATACATTTGTTAAAAAATTAAGAAAATGTTGCCTTAAAGTTCATTGGGCTTGTAGTGAGTGAAATTTCTTGTCTACTTGCTGACCCAGTTGTGAAGACATGCCTTTCATCATCAAAGTTTGAGGAGAATTTTAGAGTAAAATTTACCAGAAGATCTCTTCATCACTTTAAATTTTGCCAACTGCACCTCAAGTTTTTCACTCACTTGACTGACAAGAAGATCCTCAGCCTGAAACTGGACACTCACCTCTGAGAGCACCTCAGTCACATCCAGCATGAAGTACAAGAACCTAAGAAACTTATCAGACACAAATTCTTTTCCGACTCCCTTCACCTTTGTGACGTCATCTCCTTTACCCAGCCCTGCATGTTCCATGTGAAGTGAAATACTTGCCAAAGATTTCTCAATAGCCAAAAAAGCCCTGAACCTACTTCCTACCCACCTTGTCTTTTGTAAACCTGCTTGCGATATGGTTGCTTCATCTAAAATGTCTGAGATATCTTTCAAATCGTGCTGGCGCTTGGGGGAGTAATAATATAACTTAAAAATTTGTTGAACAGTGTCTAGAAATTGTGAAATATACTTCTTTGTTTTTGTAACATTCAATACCCCAAGTTCTAAGTTGTGGGTCACACAATAAATAGCTACGAGGGGATGATCAACAAATTCTTTTAGTTTTACTACAACTCCTCCTTTTCTACCTAACATCACAGATCACACACCCCATTTTGGGACTGGGGCCCAGGGCCCTTAGAAATGGGAAAAATAGTGGCGTTTTCCTTAGAATTGGGATAACTTCGGGTCTAAATTCGGAATAAAGATACTATTTTGCACTGGGAATGGGGCCGAATATCGGCCCCAAATCTGGCAGATCAAGAGCCCTGCAGATGCCCCATCAAAGTTACAACAAATCAACTTCTCTTTCAATTCCTCTTCAGTCATTCCAAGAGTATCAAATGCTGTCAAAATACCATGGAAAACACCTTCAGCTGTAGCAGATTTCAGAGACGCTATGTCAGTGAAAGCAGTCTCAGGATTGCCTTTCTCATTAACAAATCTCAAAAATACAGTCTCTTGTTCAGTCACTGAGGAGTCTGTGGAACCATCCGCAAAATCAAACAAAAACCTAGCATTTCTAACTTTCTCTTTCACTACATCTTTCTCTACTTCAGCAATAGCAGACACGAAATCTTTGGCACCTTTATCATTTCTATACTTTGCCCTACATCAACTCCTACCTTTTCTAGTAAGTCTGTCAACCCACAAAATTTTGTGAATGATAAATTTTCTTTGGCCAAATAAAATGATGATTGAACAAACTATGCAATCCGTTTCTTGACGTCTGGTCCAGTTTTTTCGTCAGTTTTGAAAATAATGTCGGTAAGGGGGCAGAACTTTCCTTATCTTTCTCTTTGTCCAATAGGAAATGGTCTTCACAAAATTTCTGTCTGTCAGATTTTTGATGATAATGAAGTATATCCTCCCTAAACTTACCACCAGACCCGGTCCCTATGAACTATTTTGAAGTATTGTCAGCAAGGTTTGGATATTTCCTCCAGTAGCTACAAAACATGACATCGTTTTCAGCATCATGAACAACCCAAGGATAAGATTTCAGTCATGAAGCATGAAATTTCCTAACACGCTTTCCTTCGTACTCAGCTTTGCATTTTTTTTATTGGATTTGTTTCAGAACTACTTGAATCTGATTGAGTTGTGTCTGCCTTGTCACCTTTTGCTGATTTTGGCGAAAAAAAGCTCTTCAAATTAGCCTGTTTTGACATATTTAATTCACTGTTAACGTGAGCGAGAACATCGACTTTTTGACAGTAACTACGTACACAAAACAACCTTGTTTACAACATTTGTGGTGACGTAATAGGTTTTTGCATAGTCTGGATCAGCCCGAGTCTTGACACGTGATGTGAACAAGGATGCTACATCTAGACGGGCGGACGAGTGGATTTCTCTAACCCTGTTCTCAGTTCCCAGGGGCCTTTAGGATTAGGGCCTGGATGGGGAACTTTTACAAGCTCTTTAAAATCTTACTCTTACTCCTCCTATATGAATAAATGGATAACGTCCAAATTTGGTCGGAAGTATTCTTGCTTGGATGTAGGGGAACAAAATTTGTGTAAGGATTGATTCTCAGTTCCCAGGGACCTTAGGGATGGAGCCCAAATGGGAAATTTTGCAAGTTCTTTATAAGCTTACTCTTCCATTAATGATAAATGGATATTGTCCAAATTTGGTCTGAAGTGTTCTTGGATGGAGTGAACTGGGTCCAGTCAGGGAAAGGTAAGTTTTGAAAAAGTCCTTCCATACAATGATATTGTCCAACTTTTGTTTGAAGCAATTTTGATGAAAAGTGAACCTGACCACAAGGGTAAGACCTAATAGGGAAATTATATTAGAAATTGTTTGTTATATCAAATTCTTCATTTTCTTCATGGCTGAATAGCTAAATTAGCAAAGTGATCGATGCAGGCCCCTAGGACCTCTTGTTTTATATTCTGAACACAATCAAGCCAAATATCTTACTTAAAAGAAAAGTATTGCATCAAAAGCAGATTTGATATATTTTAACTGTACAAACCGAAATATTTGTCCATATTTTCCTCCATAGGTATGCATGCTGATTCCAGATCAGTGCAAAAATAATAATTCATTTATCAACCGTAATATTGTGTTAGTAATTTTGTGGAATTTGTGTAAAAGAGGTTCAAATATCAATTCATAAACTACATCACAACACCATTGTATATATTTGATACTTCAGTGTGGTGTTCGAGCATTCAATTTGTACCATCACACTGGTGGCGTTTAACCACGGACTTAGAATAGGACTTGTCATAAATTGCCTTTGGATAAGATATATATTGTTACAATTTAGGTTGGTAAGTCCCAACAGTGAAAAAAAAACAGATGTGAGAAGTCCATGATGGAGGCAATACAACCTGTACTACTTTCAGCTGTTTCTGTTTCGTTATTATATTGTCCATCATATCTTCAAATCAGCTGCAACTCTTTGAGAAGTTTTGAATTGTTTGGAATTCTTACATTTCAGATGTCTGTCCCTGGTTGTACATTATGTATTTTGAGACTAAGTAAAAGATCATTTTGATATGGAATGCACTATTTTGTAAATACTGGCTAACAGACAGCATTTGCTATGATTTGTTTTACCCAGTATTTCTTTTAAATTTCTTGCATTGAGAATTACTGGATATATAATGATCAAGTTTCTGTGTGTTACACATTTTCCTTTGATCCCAAGATGTGTGTATTTGATTTTGAGACCTCTTTTGAAGAAAAGAAAAATTGCACAATTGTTGCAAATATCTGTTAATGATCTATTGTTTAGCTCACCTGGCATTGGCATAACACATCATCTGTCTCTGAACTTGTTCATCTTGAACATACCCTAGTCACTGTGATTTTTTGTGATAGCTTAAATCAACCAATGTTTCAACATTTTAATTACTTTTATATTTTCATTTAGACCTACCTACCTTCCTGAGCAAGCAAGAGCATCATAGGTTTAAGCTCAAGGCCTATTTCTGAAATTTTAGTCTCACACAAATTTTGTCATAAATGCAAGTTTACAGTGTCATCTGTCATGATGATACATGTGATATATAGAAAATACCTTTTCCTGGTAATTTCCACTTGGAGGATGGACTATTTTTACACTTCACAAATTTATATTCTAATAATTACTTGATTTACGCCTTTATTTCACTACACCATGCAAAACATCTATAAGAGCTCCCAGTACAATAACTTTATTTTCGACTTCTTCTGAAAAACCCTAAAAACCAATTTCAGTGAAACAATTGAGAAACCTTCCATGGGAAAGTGTAAACTAGAACTATAACGATAATGTCCCATTCACCAGGGGCCAAAAAGGGTCAGATTGACCCAAATTTCAAAAATCTTCTTCTCAATACCCAGAATATAGTAGAATCAAATACTCTTCATGGATTAAGTGTCTTTAAGTAAAACTCTTCTGTCCCTGTACAAATATAATTTCTCCCTTTCTCTTCTCTAAACTTAAATTTATGAAAATCTATAATTATGATACAATGCCTTTTACCATCATTTGGTCAGTAGTGAGTTCTCTTTTACTTGACATGCTTTATTTTCAGGTTTTTCTTTGGCAAAAACAAAGTTATGTCCCTTGCCCTGGGTAGGACCCCGGAAGATGAATGTAAAGATAACTTACACAAGCTTAGCAGTCAGCTACATGGACAGACAGGCTTACTCTTTACAAACAAGCCCAAAGATGAAGTCTTAGAGTAAGTCTTGGTTTATTCGTTTGGGACAATTTTTTTTTTCAAGTTTTAAATTTGGAGTCACATTAAAACATACAAAACAAATTAATTCACAGTATCTACCATTTTGTGATTTTACACATTTATAGTGATTCACATGTAAACATACCACACACATTTGATACATACATACACACATAAATATATGTATACACACAATAAACACATTCAGTATAGTAAATTATGCAAAAATATACATCATTTACATACTTGTATATCACAGAATCTAATATGTAGAGAAATGATAGTGAAGACAAAATAATAGAAAAATACTAGACATTGCTACCCTAGAGGAAAGGGGAGACGACTAGGGTAACGAGAAGAAGAGGATTGAAGATGCTGCTTTACCTGAGGAATGTCTAGGACAACTAGGTGAAAATGCTTAGATATCAAGTTAAATAGGTTTTTCCATCTACTCCACGAATTTCTAAATTTTTATTTCAAAAATTCAATTTTACTATTTATTATATACTTGTGTAAGTTTGGTTTTTTGTCACTTCATCATCAAAGTGGCACAAAATTACTTATTTTGATGTTGGCTTCCATAACAAAGTTTATAAGAAACCATGTTTAGCTCCATTTATTTTAGAAGTTATGACCTGAATTTGAGGTGAAAACTTGAATTTTTGGCAGATTTTTAGAAAAACTGTTTCAAAAGTAATCAAAGTGACTTTAAACTTAACTAGTTAAAGACCATTTATTTGACTTTTTTTAATAAGGGGTGCGGGGCTCTAAATACTGTACAAGCGCCAAACATAGGTTATAGCACCTTCTCAGTAAACTGTGAACATGTAAAGGAATCGTCAGTGTCAGATGTCTAGTTTGTATTTCTTTGAATGCTGAGAAACGGACAAGTCTTTGCTGACATTGTTGTGTCCTTTGGGCACTTTAATCTATTTGTTCTAGATGATTCCTCTCTTGTATGTTGTTCAGTGAGGTAGCCACTAGCTGCAACGAGGGGATCACTCCCCAAGATGACCCTGGCTGTTCTTGGATAAGTTGGGCGGGGTTCAAAAAAAGGTTCCAGGTTTAATCTGTTTCAGTGTTGCTGTTCTTCATCAACTAGCCCTTGGAATGAAAAATGACAACTCCTACTACATGGCTGTCAACATGCTGAAATCATGTCAATATTATGTTGTCACATTTAAGCATAAATCCAAGGGTAAATTGTACCTACCTGTCAGTGTTATTTAACCAATGTATTCATGTTGTATGCTGTTTTATTGGTTGTTGTTACCTTTCCTACATTTAGTACCAACTCTTCATTTCTCTCTAATTCCACAGTTATTTTGACAATTACCGACAAGCAGACTACGCTAGATCAGGAAATGTTGCGACACAGACTGTGTTCCTAGAACAGGGACCAATGCCAGAGTTTTCCCACTCTATGGAGCCTCAGTTACGGCAGCTGGGTCTGCCAACAAGTCTTCAGAGAGGTACCGTATTTATCAGTCAATTATGCCTGGTATTACTGTACAGTTTGTTAATTTTCAAGGGTTTGAATTGTTCACTGTAATAGAGTATAGAATCATATTGTAAAAAATTAATAACTTTAGAACAAAAATTAGGGGTAAAACCATTGATCGTTTGAAGAATTTGGGTAAAAAATTATGTGGTTTGCATTTGATACTGCAAAACTATAGTTTGTTTGTAAAATTTTGGTTGGAAAGAAATACATATATCTGCATTTGACGTTTGGTGAGACCATATTTCATTTGTAAAATTTCGATGAAAAAAATGTTGTTTGCATTTTAAGTTTGATAAAAGCATTGTTCGTTTGAAAAATTCTGTTGGAAAAATACAATATTTGCATGTGACTTTTGTTAAAAATGCAAAAATGAAAACCTCTAGTATGCCCATCTTGTCAACTGGTTTGTAAAATTCCAACTAAATCTATTCCATTGTCCTGTTAAGAAACCCAGCACTTGCCTTGGAGTCAGTTGTAATGAGCTGACTTCTGTTTGTAATACAGGACATATGTAGGGTAGTAAAGCCTTCGTACTGAACTTGACTTGATGGACTATGTAATCGGACTCAATAAAAATCAAGATTAAATGATAACTTGGACGGTGGAAACACACTTTCCCAAATGTGAATTTTACTTCTCTGGTCTCTTGTTTATTTAGAGAGGTATCATTATTTTATATCCAGAAATGTCTTAATTTCCAAGTAATTCATCGATATTTTGTGTTCCAATATTAAGACATGACAAAAAAACTTGTCATCAAATTTTACAAAAATACACATTTGAGGAATTCTGAACTTTAATGCGACCCATTACACAGTGTGATTTTCACAAAAATATATCGTCAAGAAATAAAATTTAGTATTGCAGTCTGTTCTGTTTTATATCAGTTGTACTGTAGCTTGGCTGTTTTTTGACAGGTACTGTCACACTTCTGCGTGAACACAAAGTCTGTGATAAAGACGATGTATTGACACCAGAACAAGCTAGAATATTGGTAAGTTCACCAGATTAGTTCAATTCTCAATAAGTTAAAAAAATTCACTACATTTGTCACACAATCCTGATAGTGTTCCTTTCATCCCTTCACACTTGTGATATTCTTGTGATCAATTTAGCTTGTGTATGTGCTCTTTTAGTACGAGACAGCTTTCTCAGTGTTTTTTAGCTGACTGTTGAAAAGTAAAGCTCATTTTAGAAATACAGTAAGACTCGTTTGTGTCGAACACGCTTGAATCAAAGACATCGGATAAGTTGAACGATTTTTCTGTTAAAATTTTTTCTCTTCTTTATCTTTTTAAATGAAACCTGGATAATTGGAACACTGTTGAGTCGAATAAAATTTTGTAGTCCATCCCTTAATAATACTAATAATAATATACAACATTTATATAGTGCCCTATATAATTTCACAAATTACTCTAAAGCACTTTACAGTGCATGTAAAATTTAGTCATGGTATCAATAATACATTATACATCTACATATATGTATGATATGCTGATCATTGTGTCCACATGATCACCAGAAAAACACCACATGTATGTACCTGTAGCAAAAATTACTAGTCTAAGAAAAAGCACACCTGAACAGATGGGTCTTAATACCCTTTTTGAAAGTGGCGAGTGTTGTTGATTTCCTGGTTTGTGATGTTTGGTTATTCCACATTGTGGCAGCAACCTTTCCAAAACATCGGTCACCATAAGTCACAGTACGCGACTCAGGCACACATAACAGGGACTCAGCCTCTAATCGTAATGAACGTGAAGGCTGGTGGGGAGTGACGATTTCCAGGAGCTGTTCCATCGAGTGCTTTGTAGGTGTGAATCAGAATCTTGTACTGTGATCTATGATGCACAGGTAACCAATGTAGGGAATGTAGCATGGGTGTAATGTGCTCACGTTTTCTAGTACTGGAAAACAGACGCGCAGCAGTGTTCTGGACTTTCTGCAGACGCCTAGTTGCCGAGTCAGAGATTCCATATAAAAGGGCGTTCCCATAGTCCAGGTTAGAAGTCACAAGTTAATGTAACAGTGTCTTGTATGCATCCATAGTGATGAACTGCCGAATACGTCCAATATTCCGAAGTTGGTAGTTACAGCTTTTTGCAATAGCATTCACCTGCTTTTCCGTGGTCATTGAACTGTCATAGTGTACGCCCATGTTTTTAACAACAGGAGCTGCCTTAATGGTTTTTGTACCAACTCTTAAGCTGGATATCATGTGTGTGTTGATGCTTTGGTGCAATAACAATGAGTTTCATCTTATCCTGGTTAAGCTTAAGCGTATTGGTGTTTATCCAGGCACTGATGTCTACCAGGCAGGCCTCCATGTTATGAGTGATGGTATCCCAGGTATGTTGGGGTCTGATAACCATATAGATCTTGTGTCGTCTACATAACAATGGTAAAGCAGGTTATGGTGACGACTGATCTCACCAATTGGTTTCAAGTATAGACAGTACTTGCAACATCCAAGCACTGACCCTTGTGGAACACCCAATCCAAAGATTTTATCATCAGATGTGGCTGATCCTATGGCCACACACTGTCATCTGTCACTCAGATAGGACTGGATCCAGGGTAAAGCATCCACAGTGACTCCAAAAGAGTAGGCCCAGCATGACAAGGACTGCTCTGCACTTGTTATCTAAGGCTGCAACAATGTCGTTGTGTACGCGAAGGATTGCTGTTTCACTGGAGTGTCATGTGAGGTAGGCTGACTGCAGGTTGTTGTGCAGACTGTTTGCCTGCAGATGCAGCTCTAAACGCTTGGAAACAATCTCCTCTAGTATCTTAGATAAGAATGGAAGATTTGATACGGAACGGTGGTTATTTAATTCCTCCTTGTTCAGCCTAGACCTCTTAATTAATGGTTTGACATTAGCCTTCTTGTTCCACAATGGTACCTTTGACTCGGCCAATGATTTGTTTATTATCGACGTAATCAACGGAAGCAATGCTTCAAGACATTGCTTCAGTAGACATGTGGGAAGCGGATCCAGCTCACAGGACTTAGATGGCGAGTTGGTAATAATCTTGCGCACCTCGTCCTCAGTTGTTGGTGTGAGCTGTGTCAATGCTTCGCCATCAGATGGTATATCAGCTGTCATTACAAGGTTATCACTGTTTACTAGACTGTTCACAGTACCAGTGTTCGTTCTGATAGTCATGATTTTCAAGAAATAATTACTGAACTTGTTAGATAAGATATTTTCAGATGAACAGTTTGGTAGGATTGTATCGCCATTCTGGCCCATAAGGTTTTTGGTGAGCCTGAAAAGTTGCTTATGGTCGGTACCACATTCTGCTATCTTATCTGGATAGTATTTCTTCTTTGCTTGAACAAGCAGCAACCTGACTAACCGACATTGATCCTTGTAGATCTGTTGGTGGATTCAGTTTCGTTCTGCGCCATTGTCTGTCTGCTTTTCCTCGCTTCTGTTTTGCCTTGCGCAATTCCTCTGTATACCAGGGAGCATTTGGTCTTTCAGTAATCACCTTGGTCTGCAGCGGTGCTAGTTTGTCTGTCAGGTCATTTATACCAAAATTGAATGCTTCGACAAGATCGTCTACCCCACCAGCAGTTGACTGTAGTGTGTGAGAGGATTCAATGTCTCTAATGAAATCTGGTACAGAAATTTCACGATATCTTCAGAAACTGACCTCCTTTCTAATACGACCTGGTTTACCACAACTGAGTGTGATCACCAGATGGGTTCCCCTAAGGCACAGGTCTAAGACAGATGGTTCTCCATAAATGATCAAGCTATTTTCTCTTGTGATGACCACATCGAGTGTATGGCCATGGACATGTGTAGCTTTAGTCACATGTTGCACTAAACCACGAGCGTCTTGTAGCTCAGAGAACTGATGAGAATCAGCGTTCATTGGGTCGTCTAGATGGAATTGAGATCACCTGTTATAATGATCTATTGTGGTAATACAACCTAATGGTCCTGTCCCCTCTTGTATAAAACATCTCAACTTGAGATTTCCTCAAGTCGAGATTTTCCTCAGCTGATATCTCCTCAAAAACGGCTTGTATAAAATTTTCTCAAGGAACAGGAGGAAGTCATTGGCTAGGATGTCCTGAAATTCCTTGAGGAATTTTCATATAAGATATTTTCAAGGAGATATCAGCTGAGGAAAATCTCGACTTGAGGAAATGTCAAGTTGAGATGTTTTATACAAGTGGGGCCTGATTGTTTTACCACTCTTCCAAAAACACAGCATTTCTGAAACGTTTCGTTTAGATGGAGGGAGCCTGGATATTATACACAATCTGATTTGTACATCACCAGCACGAATTTGAGCAACTGAGGTGCTCAAAGTGGGTGAAGACATCATCATGACTAGAAGCAAGTTGTCTAACATTCAGATTTTTCTTAATTAGCGCCCCCACACCACCCCCACGTTTCTCCTGGCGGGAATTTTGTATGTCATATCCTGGTGGAACAAGCTCCGCTAACACCTGGCTATCAATGTTTGTTCCAGGTCTCCATTAATGCCAAATATCAATGTCCTGAGAAATCACTGATAGAGAGTGCCTGATTCTTTACTGCGCGACAGTTCAGGGACATTAGATTCAGTGGAACAACCGATTTTGAATGGGTGACCGTCATTGGCCTAATGATGCCATGCAGGTTCGTGTGCAATACAGGTGGTTTTGTATTGCACACTGATGTATCATTTCTAGACTGTACCAGTGTTTCAATGGCTGATACATAAGCTGGTGCAGCATGTCCAAGCGAAAGTGTCTGTGAGGCAGACAGGCCAATTGTGGTGATCAGCTGGATGAGATTATCGGCATTTGAAACCATTGTGGTCTGCGGCCTTGGTTTCGTCAGACGTAAAGCGGTGGCCTGTAACACACGATATTTGTCTGACAGCCCCTCTGCCTGCCTTAGTCCCTCGCCTTGTGCGACGTATTTTGGGCCAATTAATCCTCTGCAGAGCCTTCAAACAATCTTGATCAATAGCAGGACTCACTGGTCGAATTACCAGGAGAACAGATCTGCTCTATCTAAACATGCTGCACTGTGGTATCCAATTGCATAGATCTTAAACTCTTTCAGGTATTTACACCCACCAATAACTTTCTCATTTCTAATAGAATTATTAAAACAAACTAAAATACTTCAAAAACAATAAAATATAATCTTGTAATACCCGGTAATTATGATGAGCAAGGTTTACATGTCCAAAATATGCAATCTCAGTATTGGACAATTCACCCAGTTCAAAAATTTAGAAGATACTGAAAAATTTCAATAATATTTGTTGTGGATTAATAGTAATGATGTAGAACATTCAAGCGTCACCCTATCTTGGGTGTAAATTTTCTGGCTTCGTTCCAAATGACTGAGTGTGCTCGGTCAGCTGTATCTGTGTTGATGTACCCTTTTGTAATTTCGATCGAACATTAATACCTGCGTCTAGACAGGAGCACAGGGGAAAGTTAGAATTTATACAGAATTAGGCAATTAAACTTAAAATACACTGTTGCAGATTGATAAACAATACTAGTTTGTCATTGACACATCTGTTCATGATTTTAAATACATTTACTAGATATACATGTACTAAAACAAAGTGATTTTATTTTATTTTTTGGTTTAACTCTTTTGGTGCTGTGAGTGTAAATTTTTAGTTATACAACAGTGGTGTTGCCACTGCCTTCACGTTTTTGTAATCCACCTCAGTGCTATCGATGTTATATCAATGTAGAATGTTCATGAGTATGTATTTATTGATTTTTATTTTCTTTAGTTATTGAATTCACTAAGTAATGTGTAAATAGCCGGGTCAATCTTCAATGCAAAATGTCTCCATTCATGGATAAGGTGAACCAATCTGATAAGTCAGATATTTCATTTGGTCCAGTCAACTTTGATTTATCTGTGTTTTGCTGTAGTGAAACATATTTTCAGTAAAGTCTGTGTAAAATAGAAAAATTTTCAGCACTGATTTACTGTTGATATAGCTGTAATATGATCCTAAGTCTGAGGTATAGACCGAGTACATCAAACAGTGGGAGAATGTATTTATCTACTATAATTAGATAAGGGAGATAATCCTTACTATGTTCCATTCATTTATTACCTCCCCTGTACATCACTCTTACTCATTGAAGATAATTTTGTTCACAAATAGAAGTGTGTGTTTGTCACAGTGCTATAAGTGCATTAACAGAATGAAGCCTCAAATGACTCCTCATTTTCTTATCTAATACAGATAACAATAAAATTCAAGTGATTACAAGTAAGTTGGCTTCATAGTCTGGCACCTATTTACCATGAAGTATCAAAGGAATTTTAATCAGAGTCCTCTCTGAAGTTTGGATATTCACAAATCTTACTCCAAGAATTGAGAATTCTTTGTTACGCTCTTCTTTATTACCTCACATCGTTGGATAAGGCAGAAAATTCAAACACTCGGTAGCATGTGAGATTTACCTGCTCTAACTACATGCAGGAACACAAGTCCTTTATGATTATTACAAAGTCCTTTGGTATTGTAAGTACCCTAGTGGTGAAACCTAGGGAAGGGGACCACAGTATTCCCCTCGTTCTATCTGTCCATCCCCTGTACCTGTGAAAGTTCGTCAGTGCTTCAGCAGCTTTATTCCTTTAATCACACAATTATTAAGCAGCAATTTACCTTTGAAATGTTCAAGTTTTTAAGGTGGTTGGGACAAGGTCAAGGTTACTATTTTTAAAAAATTCATATTTTGAATATTTATTTATATGTGCTTCCACAATACTTCATATGCATGTTTTCTTTGATTTGTTTTTCTAGAAATTATTTGGTCACATGATGGCAGAGTTTCACATCACTTTAGAAGGGATGTGGGAAAAAGACAAGTGGAAAGTGTTAGCAGACCGACCTGTACCAGTAATACCCCCTAAAGTCACTGTCAGACGTAAGTACTCCGGTTACCTCCTCGCTTTATATGCAACATCAGAGATATTTAAAATTCAAAAACAAGTAAACTAATCAATATGAATTGAGTTTGTGACTTGTACATATTTCTGGGTCACTTGATCGGCATTTGTTAACATTTTCACATCATTGACATCTTGGAAACTGCTACAGTGATTTCTATAAGATTGGGCAGAAATGTTCCAATGTCAACGAGAAACTAAAATTGTAAATTGTATTATTACAATCAACCCCAACCGTGGATTAAGATACCATTGAGACAGAATAGAAAACTGGAAACTGTCCAGCTTGGTCCACAATGTTGGATGATGAGAATTCTTCATTTCGCATTATATGTTTACCTGATAGAGAGGACCTCTGTTAAATACCATAAGGAATCTATTCCAGAAGATAACACTATATTAAACGATTAAAGTTTGAGTTCTCCTATGTTTTCCAAGGATGTGATAAAATAGAAAAAAGAAAAGAAAAAAAAATTAAAGTGATAACAAAGAAAATTGTACTCCATTTCATGGTTTCAGTGAAAAATTAGGATGGTAAAACTATGAAAACTTCATCCCTAGAATACAATTTTTACAGGATTTGTTCATTGGTTCTTTTTCATTTGTGTCAATACTGACAAATACAACATAGAATTTATAATCCTCACTAGGTCAGGGGTAGAAATAAGAAAATTACTTTGGGCCACCTCTTCAGAAGATTTACTGGCCCTTCTGTCATTGCAGTGGCCCTGGGTTTTCTGCGAAATAGGGGGTCCCGGGCTGTCTCTCCTCTTGTAACCTAGAAGCTCTCTGGTGCATTCTAGACAGTTTTCAGCTTGAATAACCAGCTTTTGAAATTGATAATTTTGATGTATATATATATTTTTTTCAGAAAAAATTGAGGAAATTTTATATGATTACATAGATAGGACAATGAAACGATGAAAAAGTAATTTTAAAATTATTCAGATGAAGGTAAAACATATTTCATGTACTATGTTTGTATATTTTCAGCCAAGAAAAAGACTGATGATGAGGATGATGAAGCAGAGATGGAAGCTTTAGTGGGCGACGATCTGATTGATAGTGATGATGAAGAGACATAGAACTTTTACTGTTTGTGTATTAAAACTGTCAATTCTGCTTCTGTCTATTGTCCCAGGAATTATATCAACCATGGCTGGTAAAGACAACAAATATCATTCCTTTCTGTCTGTTGTCTCAGGAATTATATCAGCCATGGCTGGTAAAGACAACAAATATCATTCCTTTCTGTCTGTTGTCTCAGGAATTATATCAGCCATGGCTGGTAAAGACAACAAATATCATTCCTTTCTGTCTGTTGTCTCAGGAATGATCCTAACAAGGGCTGGTAAAGACAACAAATATCATTCCTTTCTGACTGTTGTCTCAGAAATTATTCTAACAAGGGCTAGTAAAGGCAAAAAATAGCATTCCCGTATACCTGCCCAATAATATGACATTAGCTTCCCATCAATGTTCCTTGGCAGAATTTAATATCTCATGGAAAAAGCACCTGTTTAAATGTTAGATCTTAGTACCAAAATCATTTCTACAAAATCACCATAATCAAACCCATTAAAATCTTCATTGGCAAGTCTAAGGAAGCCAAAACATAAAAGTACAGGAAGCAGACAACTGTTCTCTCTAGCTACCCATGAGATGTGGCCAGTCTTGTCAAGGCATTGCAAGCCTTTAGAACCAGTGTTGATTCATATGGCTTTATAGGTTGGTGTTAAAGGCTTGCATGTCAATGGGAGAATAAGCAACGGCTCTTTCACATTTACCAACCGGGAAACATTCAAGGACTCGGTGAATTTGTCAGTAGTGATTTTCTTAAGAGTTGTCCAAAGATGGGGATGTTCAATTGGTCATCCGATAGCCACTTAAGGGACTGAAGTAAACAGGAGATTCTGTTTGTAAAAAGCCTGTTTACGAAGTCACCATACTTACCTACATGAACCTACTCTCTTTCTCCACAGTTCGAGGATGTCGAGTGCTCTAAATTTTCAAACGTTTTGCAGGTGGGTGGGTATTCTGATTTCGTAAACAAGTTTTAAACCCCCACCCCACATAAAATGTCCACTACCCAGCAAACACTTGATGGATCACTCATACATGTCGTAAGTCAAATCCGAAATTCAAAACTCCCCACCGATACATGTATTTAAAACATTATTGTTCTTATGCATATAACTGCTGTATATATATATCGCGAAACATATTCTCCAGGCTGGTTAAGCATAAATGAAATAAAAGTTGTTATACAACTCGACCATAAAAGAAGCTATCCTGGACGTTTCTGTGAAGTCCTGTCACCTTCATCAGACGATTGACTTGTGTGAGTCATTTCAATTTTAATGTATGCAGTGATCAAGAACTATCGAATCTTTCCAATTTTACCGTACACTCTTGTGGAAATGGCGATAAGATTCTAGCAAAAAAAACACATTGATGATCCTCCACTTGTACACTGATCTACATCAAATGGTAGCATTATTCACTTCACAATGGACTTTAGTCTGATGAAATACACACAATACATTTCCTATGAGACTTGTGATGTTACGCACACTTCCATCACATCATGAGAATCTCGACAG
Organism: Ylistrum balloti; assembly: GCF_031769215.1. Lineage (NCBI taxonomy): Eukaryota > Metazoa > Mollusca > Bivalvia > Pectinida > Pectinidae > Ylistrum > Ylistrum balloti. Next base: position 1,600,317 of record NW_026782082.1, on the reverse strand, counting down.
ATTTTAATGTTTTTATGCCCCATGGTATCATGACTCAAGTTTCTACACCTTTTCATGTTAAGATAGTCATCAGTCAAGGTTAAGGAATCAAAGCACATATTCAACAATGTCTACCAATTTATAACTCAATATTTATATGCTTGGGAGTGGGGACATTCATATCTGACGGCTTTCTTCAAGTTGTTACCTTTGTCACTTTTAGTTTTTTCTCATGTTAGCTTACTCTGATGGGAGCTTTACTTGTCTCAGAAAAGAAATGTTGAAGGATTTTTATTTCCAAATACACCGTTTCCCTTTTTAGGTCATCTGACCTGAAGGGCCCATAGCATGCTGGCATGGAGCCCTACAAAGTTTGTTCAAATTAATGACCTTGACCCACTTTCAAGGTCACAGGGATCAAACATGTTAAAATATACAAAAGTGCTGATATTGGGCCTGTAGGATGCCTGGAGGAAAGACTACCAATTTTGTTCAAATGAATGACCTCGACCCACTTTCAAGGTCACAGGGGTCAAATATGTTGAAATTTTTAAACAACTTCTCAAAAACCAAAAGGCTCAGATTGCTGATATTGGGTCTAGCATGCTGGGATGAAGGGCTACCAAGTTTGTTCAAGTGAATTACCTTGACCCACTTTCAAGGTCACAGGGGTCAAATATGTTAAAATATACAAACGACTTCTCAATAAGCAAAAGTCCAAGAGTGCTGATATTGGGCCTGTAGGATGCTTGGAGGAAGGGCTACCAAGTTTGTTCAAATGAATGACCTCGACCCACTTTCAAGGTCACAGGGGTCAAATTTGTTGTAATTTTTAAACATCATCTCAACAACCAAAAGGCTCAGAATGCTGATATTGGGTCTGTAGGATGCTGGGATGAAGGGCTACCAAGTTTGTTCAAATGAATGACCTCGACCCACTTTCTTGGTCACAGGGGTCAAATATGTTAAAATATACAAACAATTTCTCTTCAATAAGCAAAAGTCCAAGAGTGCTGATAATGGACCTGTAGGATGCTGGGATGACATGCTACCAAATTTGTTCAAATGAATGACCTTGACCCACTTTCAAGGTCACAGGGGTTGAATATGTTAAAATATGCAAATGACTTCTCAATAACCAAAATTATTAGAGTGCTGATATTGGGCCTGTAGGATGTTTTGAGGAAGTGTTACCAAATGCGTTCAAGTAAATGACCTTGACCCACTTTCAAGATCACAGGGTTCAAATATGTTAAAATCTGTAAACGACTTCTTCTCAGTAACCAAAAGGCTCAGAATGCTGTTATTGGGCCTGTAGGATGCTGGAAGGAAGGGCTACCAAGTTTATTCAAATGAATGAAGCCCACTGTTTTAACAGTAGACTCACTGTTGTTAGAGTTTGGCTTGCTTTTTGTCAGATGACCGTTAAGGCCCATGGGCCTCTTGTTAAGTTTTGAACGCTGTATGTCGGTTTTCTTTCGCCCTTGTACCATTATACATGAATTCGCCTTGGGTTTATTTCGCCCTTTGATGATTGTATAAAAGAGTTATATAAGCGTAATAACTAATTACACAGTCGTAAACTCATGTCGATAACCTTGATCACTTCCGGAGCATGTTGATAACCTTGATCACTTCCAAATTATGTTGATGATCTTGATTACTTCCGGATCATGTCGATAACCTTTGGTCACTCCCGGAGCATGTCGTATGGTCGTTGTTTTCAATAGAATGTCTTCTCTACTGTCTGTTTTAGCCAAGAAACACATTTTAACAAATTGTTTTGAAACTAACCATTTATTGACCATTGTTTTAACCTCTGACTCGCTGTATGAAATTGTTACATCCTACAGTTGATTGAAGTAACGGACTGCCGGCGGTCTGTTATCTTTTCAGGGGGAATCAATGCAAACATTTCCTTCGGTAAGATCAGTTCATCAATGAAGAGGAAATATAAGAGAAATGGTCTTAAATAATTGAATAAAAGTACGAAAAAAGTATTCGCTGTACCACAGAAAATAGAAATAGCTGGAACGTGGTAGAGTTAAAAATATTTTTTGTCATGAAGAGTCGACCTGTCTTTTTTTCTTCTTTTTTTTTTAAGAATACCAGCAAGTCTACAAAATCATAATCAAAACCTCAAATTCAAGGTATACAAAAACCGAAACCAACAGACAAACTAACGAGCATCATATTGTACAAAGAAATTGAATATTTCTCAATGGGATCGCAATGACTTCCCCATAATTTTTTTCAACCTGCATCTTTGGACACCATGTGTTGCGAGTTTGGCCGTAAGTTCACGACTTCTTGCACGGAAATCGTGATACTGGGAAAGGCCCTTGGATATCAAATCAACTATGACATGAACGCACAATAGATTGTGAGTGCAGACTGCTGCTATCCAGAAGTGGAAAAGTTACTATAGGGAAATTTAAATCATCACGTTTATCATAATATCCAAGTTAACACACTTTTGTTTTGAGATCAAATTTATTATGAAAGCAAGTAATTGATCCTTTATTGTAAAATGTGTCACTTCAATAATTTTTTGTTTCTGAAGTAGCTTTATCTGTGCAATGGTAATTTCACATTTATAAAACGTCCACGCTTTCTCCACCAGTCATTTCCAGAGTTGAAATGACTTGAAAATGTTCAGCATTCAACAGTTTGGCTTAGCATATATGAATCAGATAACTCAAATTCTGTCCATAGTCCACACGTGACCCGATCTGACTAAACACTCCTGAACTTGTCCTCATTTGCCGCGCAATAGAGATTTTTAAAAGCACACCAATATATCATAGACAATATTCATTTCTCCGGACCGGAAGATGAGTATTATAGAACCGGAAGTACTTTTCTGAGCAATGCTATTTGTCAAATATTTTACGATATCACATAAAATGGCGTTGTCTACATTGGTTTGGCTAGTCAGTCTGACGGAAATCCAATTGATCAAGCGTGTGTATTGTTGAAACTGTATTCAATGGTATATATCATCTTTGAATTATCCTTACACACAGTCAGACCAGAAAGTAACACATGGTACTCGTCATAGCATTGGTGTCGTAACGATAGATAGTCTTTACTGTCACGTGATTTCTGGTTAATAATAAATAAAACTTGTTTGTACATACGATTATCTAAGACTGAAATATATCATTTGTGGAACTCAAATTTCGTGATTTTTTCGTTGGCACTTGATTTCTTTAATAAACAGTAATTACGAAATTCACTTGTACTGAAAATTAATTTCCTCCACATTTTTTATTTGTAGATTATTACTACCCCCGAAATCAATGAAAATAAAAAAGAATCTCTGAATATATTTTTCACAGAAATTCAGTTACATATTTCAAATAAATTAATTCTTTTTATCGCACTCTATCTCCAAATTCTCATCATATACTTCTGAGTATTTCTATATGCTGTATATATCCATCCGGTTTTAATTTATATTCGATGATACCCTGGTCGTCCATTAAAGTCTTTGAGTGATGACATCTCGGTTAATCACATCTTATAAACGCTGATAGTAGAACCAGTGAAACAACATCAAGCAAAAAGGAAAGGAAGCTACATTCCTTTATAGTTTTGCTGAGAAACTCTTGTCAACTTTTCCTTTTACGGGACTCAGATATGTGTGAAAGGAGTCCAGCACCTGCCAAACAATAAAAAATAATATATCGCTGAGATTGTACAAAAGCCACACAAGTGAATAATATCTTTTAATATAAATTTAGAATTGGATACAGAAAGGTCAAATAACCTGCCCGAAACTTTGATAGGTAGGAGAAGCTTACAGATGTGTAGAGTGATCAAAGGAAATGTCAAAATTGAGACACGGACTTACTTTTGAATTGATTACTGTTAAGATTTATTTAACGCGAAAAAATGCTGTAAATGTAATTATTTTCGAGGATAGAACAAAACCACGGAAATAGAAATTGGTATTTCGTTCCATATTTCCTCCGCAAAATACACCTCTTTGCGTCAAAGATGTGGCTCACTAGCGATAATTCAGCAGCGCGACCGGAATTGGAATACCTGGCCCCACTTGTATAAAACATCTCAACTTAAGATTTCCTCAAGTCGAGATTTTCCTCAGCTAATATCTCCTTGAAAATATCTTGTATGAAAATTCCTCAAGGAATTTCAGGACATTCTAACCGATGCCTTCCTCCTGTTCCTTGAGAAAATTTTATACAAGCCGTTTTTGAGGAGATATCAGCTCAGGAAAATCTCGACTTGAGGAAATCTCAAGTTGAGATGTTTTATACAAGTGGGGCCTGATCAGATGTGAAAAGTGATTTGGTCATCTGCTAGACAACACGGAGTTTCGTCCGAGTAATATATTTATTTCAATTTAAGAGCCTAATTGCTTACATCTTTCTTATTAAGTGGCGACGCTTTTGCATAATCATATAGCGCCTGGTACACGTCACCATCGTAACGTCCTAGGCAGGAGTCCAAAGCCTTGTCAGGGTAATCGAAGGCATCCACCAAGGCAACAGCGTTAGGTCGTATTTCGTCCAATAGGTACGTCAGCTTTCTGGTTACGGTGTCCACCTGCCCACTGCTCAAGAAGCCGTCCTGAAATACACAAACTCTGGCATGCAGCATTTTATAAATTCTGGAACATATCCTTACAATATGCTTTTGTCGATGTTAAAATATATTTCAAATTACATTTTTTTTCCCGGGAATTTTGTTTAAAGTTTCCTTATTTTAAAGTAATCTTCCTAAGCATTGACAAAAAAGTTTAGAACCAACACTTAAATTCATATAATATGAGTCCATGATTCGTGATAAACAACTAAACTAACTTGTAGTGTCTAATGCTACATAATTAAGCTTCTGTTGCTATTTGCAAATTGCCACCGACACCGGAAGTAGAACACAATCTAATCATCACATCGGGATTCCAATATTGTCAAACGAACAATCCACCTCTCTCGGGTACATTTCCAATCTTCGAGAAAGCAAACTCTAACTAGAGGAGTTTGGGACCAAAATGTTTACCTGGATAAAATCCCCAAGGTTCTCCAAAATGCCATTGACAGCGTACAACTTGCACACGGCGACCATCACCTTTCTTGTCTCGTCATCAAGGTTACTAGTAATTACCTTTGTGGAAAATGTTTTTACCACATATGCATGGCAATGTGCCTGTAAGAACACACATACGTATTTTGATAAGAGTTTATTGAAACAGATTGGAAAATCGTCATATACGTACATCGCTGTTCATTATGCTATTTCGTATCAGAAATAATAACTAATGACAATGTTTTATATATTGTACTTCTCATAACCTCCCGAAAAAGACACTTTTATGAAAAGCAAAGGGAGATAACATGGTTTTGTAAAACATGTAGCTTCTCGTAGTGATATTCACTGCCTATGACGATGTTGATATTTATAACATGTATGAAAAAAATTGTATTCTAATATTTCATCTATTTGATTTATTTCTATCTTACAAAAGCTGCAGAAAGGATTATCAAGAGTGTGTATGATGTTTTTGTTTTTTAATGTAAAACCGAGGTTTCTTATGTAAATGTTACATGATCACGATATAATGACACGGGGAAAACATCCGGCCAGGGATTATTTTCATCATTCCATAAAAAATATCTTATTATTTCTTTTCACCTAACTGACAAACTGGCGAAATAGACGAAACTTAAACTGCTGTTATTTCAGTTGTATTAAATCAATTTTAATATTAATCTTGTCAAACTGATACAGTTTATCTGCCACGTCAGATTGAACAATTAATTTATATCGATAAAACATATTGGATGGTGATATAGATAAGACACTTAAACGTTGAGGCGGTGTACTTTACTGAACTAAGTGAAATAAAGTTGAAAATAAAAGATGATATATATGAGAGACGGGGTGGGTATATAAGATTCAGAGTAGCGATATAGGGAATTAAACAGCACTATACATTGTTCATCTATCCTGAAAAATGCCACTAATGCTTATTTCAAAACGGAGGTGATCGTGAACACAGAAAAATAATCTTGATTAAAATCAGAGGACCATAGAGGAAAGAAAAACTACAAGTTTCATAACAATATTGGAAAGGAGTACTGCATGGTCGCCACTAATACTACTGGGAAATCACATACCATAGTTGCCCACACGAATTGCTGTGTGGTTTTGTTCCAAGCTTGCTGCTGTGATAATCCTTCCTTGACAAGACTTTGGATATTTGTAGCGGCTGCTTTCACCATTCTTGGATTAGAGAGAAAAGTGTGAGCTACATCATTTATGCACACTGCCTGACGTAAGAGACGCAACGTACCTTGTACGAGGTCTTGTTATCTCCCGCTTTCACCGAAATGGGGGATAATAATTTGAGTTCGTCCGTCCGTCCGTCCGTCTGTCACACTTTCGTTTCCGTGTTCTAACTTCCCCCAAATATCATCCAATTTGGGTTAAACTTGGTCAGCAAATACATCTTGGGGTCATTAAGACTGAGTTTGACTATCAGTGTCATCTGTTAATAATTATGCATACTAATGTGGTATCCTTTGATTTCATTGGTCGGTTCATTTCCGTGCTCCAACTTCCCTAAATATAATCCGATTTAGATGAAACTTGGTCAGCAGATATATATTAGGGCACATAAGACTGAGTTCAGCAATCAGCATCATCTGTTAATATCTATGCCTGCTTAGCACCATTATAGTTACTAGTATGCAAGTTTTCTTCAATTAGTTTACTTTATTGGTTAATATTTGATATGTCCAATAAAACATCTACTCTCTATAATCTTTACATCTTTCTTTGGCTTTAAAGCAATACATCATGGCTCAAGAGAATATATCATTCTACATAGCATTATGACATGTTTACTCCTAACCTCTAAAATATTTACATATAGCATGTTTGGAAAGCGGGGGATATAAATTCAATGAATTTGCTTGTTCCAGTTTCTTTTTGCAAGTCTCCGTAAAATAAGTAAGCATTTAAACTGTTTATATAGCAATTATGAAATATCAATTTGAAAATTTACCTCGCCGCACGATGTTCGTAGGCCAGGACAAGACTTTCAAGGGATACGTCCGATTTCAAGGTTGACTTGACGGTCAAGTCAGTTCCCAAGTAAGACACAAATCCAGGTAGTTTCTCTCCCATCTGGACTTTCGTGAAACATTTCAGTAGGTATCTATCAAATGATACGGACAATGAATGGGTTAAATCCACGTGTTGCCAGGTTTCTACCAAGCGGTATATTGGGTACAATGAGCGATTTCTTCACTCAGTTTCAAGTGACAAGATATAAAAATTACTGTGAGAATGATACTTATAACACCGGACATCAACACTAGCGTAATGAATACACTCTCAACACGAGATCCAAAATGAATAACTATTTTTTTGCAAATGATATCACCCAATCGTATTTTATTTAATTGTCTTTTGTATCACACATATATACATTAATTTTTGAGGAATGAAAAATGATGATGATGATGATGATGATGATGATGATGATGATGATGATAATGATGAACTTTCTTGTAACTATTTAAATGAATATAATTTGGTACGGAACTCTGTTAAAAATTACTGTAAACAATTTCCTTTCCAATACCATGAATGACACCGAAAACTACTATATACCTTGCCGTCTGTAGATACAGTACTGTGTTCTCTCCCTCGTATGTACTGTTTGGGATCGCATCCACGTAGATTTTCGGTATACCGCTGGCGTGAGAGTAGCCATGCCCCCCACATGCTAGTCGGCACACTTCTATACTGGTGCAACAGTTGGAACTGGAGAATGCTTTCAGACCGGCCGTCAGTCCGTGTAGCTGGACACGGGAAATCGGGAATATTACAAAATATTCTTCAATATACTAATTTATTAACAAGATATCTTGGCGCCCACCATCGTTATATCTCAAAAGCTCTTTGTCATTTAAATATTTTCCATTCTTTTATTTTTTTCTGGTCCATCTACAATCAAACAAGCAAAACTAGGGGCAATCAAGAATCTTCATATCGAAATTAAGAAACGCTCAAGCTAACTTTCAAAAATCTTTTCAAATATTCTTGCCAATTCAATGTTGCTTGTTAGTTTTTTTGTTTGTTTTTTTTCTCGGTCAATCCAAAATTTACCAAGAAAAACATGGCCGCCTGTCGGCCATTTTTTTCCGATCAGTCCCATAACTGAATCCGTACGAAGTGCACAACGAGGAGCAGCAAACTGAACTTCCCACAATCTGGTGATGGTGGCTGAAAACTGTTGCGCAAAATATTATTTACTTTGTGTAGTATTCAGGATTTCCCAGAGAAAGAATTTGTAAGCCTTAGTTTGGCTTGATTGAGTTCATCTTTGGGCTTAAGAGTAAGAGCATAAACAACGTACCTAGCCAAATATTTCGGGTTCGTCCTATATGAGGACCAAAAAATATCTCAGCCTTGCTAAACAAGCTTTGCCGTTGACGGCTTCCTTCCTGTAGGAAGGGGATATGTCATCCTCGGAAATCACTAGAGGGTTCCCGTCTTCTTAGATAGGACATTTTTCTTTAGCACATAAGGTAGCGTGTAAGTCTGAGATATTAAGACTCCCTCAAACATGCATTGGTGTAAACATCGAAAAGCTTGAGGAAGGAGTCTTTCTTTTGGGAGAAGAGTCTTTCTGGTAAATAAGAAACTCACCCTAGAATGTTGGTCTGATGTTCTACGGATCTAGGGTTCGAGTTTCAGCGATTTTCACATGATGCACCCTTCAAAGCACGCCAAAAATCACGTGAACACTTTCCGTGATGTAAACACCACACAAGATGTAAGACTGAGAACACCACCAACATAAAATAACACACTTTCAGCATGAATCATGTACTGGAGATTCTACATACATTGCCTTGTTAATAAACAAAACTCCTGTAGACGTATAATAGTGTTAACTCCTCATCATAACCATGTCCAGTAGATTGATCAAGAGCATTGTTACTACAAAATCACTCGGTGAAAATCACCCCATTGGAGTATTTAAACATTACATTTTCCTCAGCACGTGAAATCAACGAAAATGATTGATGTTACAGCATTGGACAATACTTACGTCACCAATCTGGTCGAGTTTGCCTTGTTCCACGTTACTGTTAATTCTGTTGTAGATCCTATATATTTCTGATCCCGTGAAGTAGAACGCGTACGCCATGGCGACCGCGGGAAATAACTTGTGTTGTTGTGTTTGGTAGTCAATAATCTGTGCCTCTGGTCCTCTGTTAAAAGGACAAAAACTTACACTGATGTACAAGTCAATGAAAAAAAAACTTTGTTTAAAAATAACCTAAACTAATCACTCTTGTAGAACCGTTGGAAGCGTAAGGTTAAAGGTCGCGCGTTAAAGATCCCACGTGGTCGGGCAGCTGACCCCTAACCTTCTCACGTCCGTTCGGGTGATAGAACCCCGGATGTCTAGATGAAAAGCGAGTGGGTACCACTGAGTCAGTAAAATATCAAAGTGACTCATATATTAAGATACTAGTGCAATTAAAAAATCATGCGTTGCCACACTTATCCTGATAGCTATTGAAGTTGTAACTTAAATTATCTTCAATGGGTGGGATCGGAGAATGAGGAATCTTACCCGGGGGATACTTCTGTCTGTCTCCGGACAGCGCTATATCTGACTGCGATGACGCATGCCTGAGCGAGACAACGGGATACATTAGCCACTATTCTCACTCGGATGAGTGTCATTGTTCCATACGATATCTTGGCGTTTGGCGGTTTCACGTATGTCCCATCCTCAAGCACCTAGGTAGGGAAATATCACTTAAAAATAGGTAGCTGGTCAACAAATATATGATATATATTTTGTGGTGATAAGTGTTTCACAATTAGCTGTTAACAAGCATATATGCTTATTATCAATCCAAATACTTGTTACAAATGAAAGCTGGTGCAAATTTCAGTCAAACATTCCATGATTGTTTCAGAACAAAATTAAATATATATCTGTACAATTATCTTTTATATTTTGATATTTCTGATTTTTTCATCGTTTAATAAATTTCTCCGAAAGTACTGTGATGACACATTGTATAAGAAAATTGGTCAATGTCAGAGATGCTTGGTTCGAGACTTGCAACCCACTCTCAGAAACGGACCGGTCAGTATTGAAGTAATTGCGTTTAAATTCTTGAACAAGACACTCAACTCTGACTGGTATGGATAACATGCAACGGACCTCTCGTATGCTGTTCAGTGAGTGGCTACTACTAGGACAACAAGGCGATAAACTCAGCTCTCCACTGATTTTTGATAACTCTCATATGATACTATCTTCAGTTTGGAAGATTGTAAAAAAATATGTGAATATCACCATTCAATACCAAAATGAGAATTGGATATACTAGTCAAGAGCCAAATTCTGAATTATACTGTATACTACAGCTGTTTCAATACCAAACAAAACAAGGGGTCAAATGTTTGCAAAAGTACCGACATGTCAACAGAATCTGAATTCAAACTCAGATTCGTTGAAACTTGGGTAAAATATGAACAAAAGATATATTTATACGGCCTCTGAAAACGTAAACGATAAAAATACCTCGTGTTCCGGAAGGGTTGTAAATCTTGGTCAATTCAAGAAGGTAATGTCATGTTCCCAAATAACATAAACAGAACCAGCAAACATACTAACGAGCTTCATTGATGTCTGTTGGAATATTTCGCTCTATAGGTGTAAATCACATGTAGCATCTACCTTGGAGTATCTCATCAGCATGTTTTCCCTTGGTATCCTGACATTGTTGAGGATGAGATATCCGTTATCATTAGAACCATACCCAAACTTTGGACCAATATCACCAAGTTCGACTCCTGTATAAAGATAAAAAAAATGACAGACATTTTAGAAAGTTCTGTCCTCTATACAACAAGGACACTCGTTAGAATGAAATATAGATTCAGTGTAAGCATTTTAGTATTATATGAGGTAATTTGGTACAGATAAGAAACCATACAGATGCTACGCTGTTTATACTCAACTCTTGTATTTGGTATTAATCAGTCGTTAGAACCGACGAGTGTTGACCTAGAATCAATTAATGTTTCTATATTTTTTCTTATATAGGAATATTTTTTCTATTTTCCCTCGAGTAAATAAAAATCACACGACTACTATTGTGCTCTTTTATATTGATTGAAATAGTACATTATTTTTTAGTAAAACTTGTAAAAACACTTACTATAAACTAATTATTTTAATTAAAATTGTACACTTTGCATTTTAACAAAAAAAAATGTAAAAGAATATCTTATACACATCTGTCTCATTTTTTCACGGACAAAATTCTCGCGATGATTTAATGTACCGCGAAAATACTATCTTCGCGAAAATACTGACTGTACATTTTTTTAACCTGGATTTAACAGATTGTCACATGATGTGCTCGGCAAGGCGTTCATCCTGATCATGTGACTATGCCTCCGTTATTTCCCTCAGTGTCCTGTTGCCTGATTTTCGTTCAGCTGTCATTTCGATGGATGTTGAATGTTGTCGTCAATGGCATCTGCTTTTGTCGTTGTAGATATATCTAGGTTTTCATTGTCATCTATCACATATATACAAATAGATAAGAATTTTTACACTTCAAGATGTCTTACCTGGTAAGCTCTGGTGCGTGTTAAGATCCCGGAGAGGTACCAAAAACGTATGCATTCCATAACATTTGCCGCTTGTATAAAGCTGTGCCATTAGGATGCAGAAGTTGACGGTTTTACCCACTAAAATTAATGGCAATGCCTAATAATTTAATCCTGTATGAATCAAGCATTTTCATTGGCCAATTTATTTACGTTATCACTCACAACATTAAAAATCGAAGTCAGTTTGTAACAACACATAGGACTGACTAAGGCTGTGGTGTAAGACAATACCAAAGAAAAGAATCAAATATGAATATAAAAAAAAAAACATTGCAACTGAATTATTGTATTACATACACAGCTAAGCGGTTTATATAATGTACACTTCGTTTTTACGTTCCCCGAAGGCAGAGCATACAGTCACCGCTTCGTCCGTCCGTCTCGCCGTCCTTATTATTTCCGGAGCATATCACAAAAATAGGAGTGTATCATCATAAAACTTCATAGGTAGATAGATCTCGACAAGAAGTGAAGTGTACAAGAACCATAACTCTCTTTTGCATAATGTAGTTACTGTCCTATGATACTTTTTTGCTACTTCAATTTTGTCAAAATCCGGGGAGTGACCATCAGTTCTACCGATTATCTCGTTCGTTCTATGTTTCAATAACATTAAACAATAACTAAAGTTAAAATATCATTTTAAATCGGTCTTCATTTTGTTTTAAGATAAAAGTTAGTTTATATATACATGAAGTTCTTTTGAAGTTATCATTTAAATAAAAATTACGAATTACGGGGCTGGGGAATTTTGACATTTTGAATCTTTTCTCCATCCTTGACAATAGTACCTTTCGCCATATTGTCATCGGAATTGATTACCATTTCTGATCTATTCTACTCATACAATATATTTCAAATGATTTTGTCGTGTCATGATAATGTTTTTGAACAAAGCAATAACTAAAGTGTTTGAATACTATTTTTGATTATTGTCAATTGACTCGCATGATAGATGTAATATTATACGTACAGTGGCCTGGCCAATACTTCATCGACGTCAGAGTTGGAGACTGAAGAACAAACTCTCGCGACTTGGGGTCATAGGTCGCAGTTGTTTCTAATCCCCGGATGAAAGTCCCTAGATATCAACATAACAATGAAAATTATTTTACATTTTCCCCTATCCATTGTTTGGAAATATTTTGTGTTTTCAAAATATGTAATTTAGGCACTGTTCAGGAATTTCGTCTTTACACTACGATAATAATTTTTTCATAATTTTACTGATTATCATGGATTCCATGATCGCATGTTAGCTGGTGCGTAAATATACCCAGGATGTGCTGGTGTGGAATATTAAGACTTGTTCGTTCAGAAATTTGAGCTAATCTTTGTACTTGTTTGGTGTGTTTATGTCTCTTAGACAGAAAATAATATTTAATTGAAATACGTTGTAAATCATTTTCGTTTCGCTGCGATTATCCCTCAGCAAATTTCGCAATCAAAACAATTTTTTAAATATTAGGAAAGACTACAAATTTCATAACTTCCTGAATCATTACATCGCCAGTTAGTATGCCTGGTGATTCCGTTGTTGTTTACTTTTTTCTCGTTTGGGAACATGACATAGCGGGCGTCGTCGGAAAAGCAGAATTACCCTTCCGGAACACCTGGTCTGTTTCTCCATGTAATTTTTTTTGAGTTTCCAGTTCATCTTTCTCTTGTTTATTTTGCCCCAGTTTTATCGACTTCGAGTTTGAACTTTAAACTTTGAACTTGCCGTGGCACAAAAATCGCGGAAGTTGGTTTCCGCAAAAGGAGGAGGGTTAATGTTTACTCGTCGTTTCAAAACACAACGACAAATTTCTGTCTATACGTACGTACCGAGGCAAAGTTCTGTCTGTGCGTTCGTACCATGACCAAGTTCTGTCTGTGTGTACGTTCCAGAGCAAAATCATGGTTATGTTTGCAAACTATGACCAATTTCTGTCTGTGTGTACATACCAAGACTAAGTTCTGTCTGTGCGTACGTACCATGGCCAAGTTCTGTCTGTGCGTATGTCCCAATAATCTCCAGTTTTTCGGCAAGAGGAAGATATCGCCTTTTCTGGTCCTCTGTGCCCTGTTTCCGGAGGGTAGGTAGGAACATACTGGAATGTACTCCTATAGGACTGTTTTCGTGGTTAGCACCAGTTCTACATCACAGAAGAAAAACAAAACCTAGTTCCACCATTCATCTGTGGAAATTTCACTTCGGAAACGTCGTGAAATGGAAAGCTTTGTAGATACTTAACTTTAAGTCTGAATGAAAAATTTATCTACGTTAAATTTTTTTTTCGTTTCCCCCAACGAAAGGATTCGATAAAGAAGACTGATTCTGTACAGTTCTCAAACACAAATCTATATTATTTTACAGATATATACCTCTTTCAGTTTAGACCAATAATTAAACCCAACGTTCTTAACCCAAGCTTTTCTGTTTCCCAGTTGAAAGTAAACACGATAGAGGTTGAAAAAAGGAAAGGATACAAACTCTGTGTAATAGAACATATCCCGTTCTTCTGTTAGTTTCATCTCCTCAATACGCTTCGCCATGTGTAAGTGTTTCCTCAGCGCTGTTTCATATTGTTCCTCTCTAGACATACACGCCCAGGCTTTGTTGTTCTCCAGTACCGGATCATTGATGGCCACGTCCTCTGCAACACAGAGAAATATCGCTATAGGGAACCATTAGACAATATGTCATTTTACGACAAGGCCAATGAAAAAAAAAAAAAAAACATCGCACCGAAATAAATTTATTTACAATGCAAGTGTATATGACTAGACCAATGGCGATGTAAATTAAGGCAGGTGAACTGAAAAGACCGTTAGACCATTCTCGAGGTAAATATCGGCGGATGGAATAATTTCAGATTTATTTACGACGATAAGAAAATCCTACAGATGTAAAATGTAAGATTGATATGAAACGTACTAACAAGTAAACGTAAATACAGTCGGATGGAATAAATTAAGTAAAAAAAAATACCTAGATTAAAGGAAGCAAAACTATTACTAGTAACTAGTAAATATACATGACGATATTTTTGTTCTCTCAATTGACATCACCCACCAAGGAAATTTGCGTTGCTTGTCTGTATTATCATATTTGCTTCCGAAACCTCTGAGGCATTTTGATTCGGCAAAATGTTCAAAACAGATTTAACTTCAGATAAGTATTTGTGATTTGAACTGACTATGCGAATAACACTATCGTGAAAAGTACACCGGGTTGTGTAATAACTAAACCTAGTCGATATAAGGGAGTATGACCCTTCATAAATTACCTTTGTAACACTGTTGGATTCACGTGCAGATTACGGACTGTTTATTCTTCTGTTTTTGTTGTTGTATTTTTATGTTTTTGTCGGATTAAGATTTGACAAGCGGGTTATAAAATTATTGCGTATCTGACTGCGTATGTATTAAGATATGAGATTTGGTAACCGAGATTTTCTGTCTTATGTCCATCTGTAGAATATATACAGTCTTTCTTATTGGAATAAATATGGGAACCTAATGCATATACACAGTAGTCTATCTATTATCAAAAGCCTTAGTTTTTGACCCCGTTAAGTTTAATACAAGTCCGTGTTGTATGAATGTTTGATTTGAAAAATAAACAATTAACACTTACGCAGATATCGCCTCCTTTCGGTCGCTGCAACCCCTCCATAGATAAAGTTTGTCAACGTTTCGACGTCGAAGTTGGCATTTTTCCTTTCTTTTGCCAGGTCGGCGTTCACTGTTACTCTCCCTCTCGCCGCCATGTTGGATGGACTGTACAGAGATAAAGTTTAGGGGCCGTCTCAAACTGTTTTATAGTCCAAATGATTTTATCTATCACGTCTGTCGGCTTGCAAATCCGCACGTATCGCTATCATTATCAATGTTTGCTTAATAAAATTTTACATGAAGCGGATTTTTTTTCGAGTTCGGCATTTGAGATGCAATAATGTTACAGTGGCATGTCTGTAGCTGATAGTTCAGTAATATATCTGTCCTTATATGGTATTTGAATCAACACATGACGATATTAAAGTTTACAAACTTATCAATATATATTTCACCTTTTAACATATCGTGAGGTCATACAAGTATTCACGCGTGCTATATATTGACCTATTGAAATACTTTAAAGGTGATTTTGTTTCAAGCAGGTTTTATGTTTCTCAAACATCCTTCTCTTTATGTTGAAATCTTACATAGATAATTGTAGTATACAGACTGTGCTAAAATATAGTGTGTACGGGGTAAGGGTATGTTCCTTTCACCGTATGTCTGGTTTATTGCTATGTATATATCATAGTCTGTCTACATTACTGGTATGTTGATATCATAGTCTGTGTGGGTTACTGGTATGTTTATATCATAGTCTGTCTGGGTTACTGGTATGTTTATATCATAGTCTGTCTGGGTTACTGGTATGTTTATATCATAGTCTGTCTGGGTTACTGGTATGTTTATATCATAGTCTGTGTGGGTTACTGGTATGTTTATATCATAGTCTGTCTGGGTTACTGGTATGTTGATATTATAGTATGTGTGGGTTATTGCTATGTATATATCATAGTCTGTCTACATTACTGGTATGTTGATATCATAGTCTGTGTGGGTTACTGGTATGTTTATATCATAATCTGTCTGGGTTTCTGGTATGTTTAAATCATAGTCTGTTTGGGTTAATGGTTTGTTGATATCATAGTCTGTCTGGGTTACTGGTATGTTTATATCACATTTTTTTTTCAAATTCGGCATTAGAGAGGCAATAATGTTACAGTGTCACGTCTGTAGCTGATAGTTCAGTAATAAGACTGTTCTTATTACGTAGTAACTCTCGGTGTATTTGAATCAACACATGACGATATTAAAGTTTACAAACTTATCAATATGTATTTCACCTTTTAACATATCGTGGGGTCATACAAGTATTCACGCGTGCTGTATATTGACCCATTGAAATAATTATGAAGGTGATTTTGTTTAAAGCAGGTTTTGTTTCTTAAACATCCTTCTCTTTATGTTGAAATCTTACATAGATAATTGTAGCATACAAACTGTGCTAAAATATCGTGTGTCCAGAGTATGAGCATGTTCCAATCACCGTATGTCTGGGTTATTACAATGTATATATCATAGTTTGTCTACATTACCGGTATGTTGATATCATAGTCTGTGTGGGTTACTGGTATGTTTATATCATAGTCTGTCTGGGTTACTGGTATGTTTTATATCATAGTCTGTCTGGGTTACTGGTATGTTTATATCATAGTCTGTCTGGGTTACTGGTATGTTTATATCATAGAGTGTCTGGGTTACTGGTATGTTTATGTCATAGTCTGTCTAGGTTACTGGTATGTTTATATCATGTCTGTCTAGGTTACTGGTATGTTTATATCATTGTCGATCTGGGTTACTGGTATGTTTATATCATTGTCGATCTGGGTTACTGGTATGTTTATGTCATAGTGTTTCTGGGTTACTGGTATGTTTATATCATAGTTTATCTGGGTTACTGCTATGTTTATATCATAGTCTGTCTGAGTTACTAGTATGTTTATATCATAGTCTGTCTGGGTTACTGGTATGTTTATATCATAGTCTGTCTGGGTTACTGGTATGTTTATATCATAGTTTATCTGCGTTACTGGTATGTTTATATCAAAGTCTGTCTGGGTTACTGGTATGCTTATGTCATAGTCTGTCTGGGTTACTGGTATGTTTATATCATAGAGTGTCTGGGTTACTGGTATGTTTATATCATAGTTTATCTGGGTTACTGGTATGTTTTATATCTTAGACTTTCTGGGTTACTGGTATGTTTTATATCTTAGACTTTCTGGGTTACTGGTATGCTTATTTCATTGTTTTTCAGGGTTACTGGTATGTATATATCATAGTCTGTGTGGGTTACTGGTATGTTTATATCAGAGTCTGTCTTGGTTACTGATATGTTTATATCATAGTCTGTCTGGGTTACTGGTATGTTTTATATCATGTCTGTCTGGGTTACTGGTATGTTGATATCATAGTCTGTGTGGGTTACTGGTATGTTTATATCATGTCTGTCTTGGTTACTGGTATGTTTATATCATAGTCTAGGTTTTTGGTATGTTTATATTATAGTTTATCTGCGTTACTGGTATGTTTTATATCATAGCCTGGGTTACTGGTATGTTTATATCATAGTGTGTCTGGGTAACTGGTATGTTTATATCATAGTGTGTCTGGGTTACTGGTATGTTTTATATCATGTCTGTCTGGGTTACTGGTATGTTTATATCATAGTTTATCTGCGTTACTGGTATGTTTTATATCATCGTCTGGGTTACTGGTATGTTTATATCATAGTGTGTCTGGGTGACTGGTATGTTTATATCATAGAGTGTCTGGGTTACTGGTATGCTTATTTCATTGTTTGTCAGGGTTACTGGTATGTTTATATCATGTCTGTCTGGGTTACTGGTATGTTAATAACATAGTCTGTCTGGGTTACTGAAATGTTTTATATCATGTCTGTCTGGGTTACTGGTATGTTTACATCACAGTTTGACTGGGTTACTGGTATGTTGATATCATAGTCTGTCTGGGTTACTGGTATGTTTATATCATAGTCTGTATGTGTTACTGGTATGTTAATATCATAGTTTGTCTGGGTTAGTGGTATGCTAATTTATTAATAACACGCGGAGGTGGTGGCAACTTATGCTTAAATTTGATTACACACTCTAAAAACAAGACGGATTCCGGATGAAGATTCCGGATTTTTTTTTTATAGTAAATATTTGTTTTGTTTTATTTTACTTCACTTGGAGTTGACCTCTTGAATATGACGACTAGAGTTATCTTTCTTTGACAAAAGAAACGCCTTGAGTGATAGTACTCAGTAGCTGGGAATGTTTTTATGGAAACACTTTCTATCAAAGAGGTAAAACTAATTCATTACCATATTTACATACTAAACAGGTGTGGTGGAAAAGACTTTTAAAATCCCGAAAATCTAGCATGATGAAACTTTAAGTGTCGCCTACAATGCACGACCAAATGGACCCGACAACAAGCATGATGGAAATCTCGTGAATTGTAATGTAAATGTCGAGATTTGTGATGCAAATCGTGTGATTATAATGTCTTGTGATTATTAAACTGATTACGTTGTAGCAAAATTGTCACTTCAATTGTTACTCTTAAGATATCTATATTTTCAATCACATGAATTGTGATATACAATGTAACATGTTCTGAAAGTAAAGATAATCCAACCTCTACCCTGTTATTTAAATGTTAACTGTAATGTTCACCATTAGATTTAAAACTCATTCTAACCTAACTGGAATTGTTTAATTGACAAGAAACATTCTGAATAAAAAACAGATGATCAAGTCTAAGAACAACCTTGACTATCATAAAATAGTTTTGCAAACAAAAACAAAAAACAAAACAAAAAAAATAAAAATGTTCACATGTCTAAGCTGAAGAAGGTAGGTTAAGACCATACAGACGGCAAATAACAATGGCAGTCTTATAATATTTTACAGTGTAAATCTAACGACACAATATATGTTTTCATTTTTTTTTAAATATTCAATGTTTTTTCTTTTGATTTTTCGCGATAGTTAGTCTTGGAATGCTATTTATATCAGCACTGATCGTGGAAGAATAGGATATGACGACTGATACCTGATCTTGATATACCACGTGCATTTTGGTGTTTACGGTTCCATAACGTCATAATATAAAGAACGTAATGACGTGCATACTTGGGACTTAATCTACCTCAAACGTCGTGTTTTTGTTTAATCTAACGGACACCTTCCCATGGGAAATTATCAAGCACCTCTTCCAGTTAAAAAGTAAAACAAAAACAAAAAACAAAAAGTGACGCCATTTTGTTTGTTGAAGTAATGTAAAACTTACCAAAATAGGAATGATTGTTTCTCAAACAGAATTGGATTTTAAACTGTTGACAGTTCCATAATTACCCTTTCCAATGTCTCCATACCAAGGTTTACCAATGTTTAACTACCCAGTCTGAAATATTTTCTGTAAATTAAAGACTTTGGTATTCGTAATATGTTTTTGCCTTAGTATCACGATGTTCCTAGTATTTGAGTACGTTAATGACGCAATTTTGTTACTTTTACTTTGATTTCATTGTTAGACTTGCAGACCAATATTTTATTGTTACCTTTCTAAATCAATCGACTTTCCATATCTTAATCTGGTTGTTTAGTTTCTTTGTAACTATGGTTCTTAGACGGTAATCTTTCAGTGTTGTCGTTTGCCGATCTTGGATGGTTTTCTTCCCCTCCATGAAGAAATGGTAATTAAAGCACCTTAAGACGTTTCCATCCAAAAATGAGCATATAATTTTACCATACCTAGTAGTTGAGAAGAATAATTATGAAATTCAAGTCAGTTTGACCCCATTTGTCCCTGCCTAGCAGTCCCAGGAGTCAGCCAGGATAAATCTGTTCATACAATCTCGCCGTCATCCTTCATTCATAATTCTAACCAAGTTTGAAATATTTTCAATGGAAATTAAAAAAAAACCAATTATACTAAAAAATCTATTTTTCCTATATAAACTATAGTTAGATTTACCCCCTCTTCACAGGGAAATGTGATACCATGGGGTCATGAAATTCACAATTTTGGTAAACCATCTTAAGACGCTTCTATCTATAAAAAACATTTAATTCTATCATATCTGGGTTTTGAGAAGAATATTTTTGAAATCTGAGTCAATTTGACCCCTTTTGGCCCTGCCTATCAGTCCCTGGGGGCAACCAGGATCAATGTGAGGATGCCACTAAGCTGTTATCCTATATGTTAACATATGTTTTTCTATTTTATATGTTCATTGGTTTTTCTGATGAATCCGTTGAGTGTATCTCGATAATTAGTCTTAGATTGTAATTAATACCAGCATTGATTGTGGAAGAATAAGATATACGACTGATGCCTAATCTTAATATACCACATGCATTTTGGTGTTTATAGGTTTAACTACGTGCATACTTAGGACTTAATCTACCTGAAACGTAGTGTTTTTTGTTTAATCTAACGGACACCTTCCCGAGGGAAATTATCAAGAACCTCTCTTTTCCAGTCAAAAAGTAAGAAACAATGACGTCATTTTGTATGTTGAGATAATATACAACTTTAACCAAAATAGGAAATTTAATTGTCGAAACAGTTCCATAATTAACCTTCCCAATGTCTCCATGCCAAGGCTTTACCAATGTTTCACTACCCAGTCTGAAACATTTTCTGTAAATCAGAGACTTTGGTATTCGTAAGATGTTTTCGCTTACTATCATGATGTTTCTAGTATTTGAGAACGTTAATGTCACAATTCTGTTACTTTTACTTTGATTTCATAGTTTGAGTTTTAGACTAGAATTTTATTTTTATTGATCAATCGACTTTCCACATCTTAAACTTAGTGATTGTTTTCTTTGTATTTATGGTTCTTTGACGGTAATCTTTCAGTATTATCGTCTGCCGACTTCGAACGGTTTTTATTGTCATGATCTTGGTAGGTTAAGACATTACAGATGGCAAATTACAATTTTAATATTTTACAGTGCAAATCTAACGACACAATATGTTTTTCATTTTTTTTAGATATTTAATATTTTTTCTTTTGATTTATCTCGATAATTAGTCTTGGAATGTTATCAATATCAACATTGATCGTGGAAGAACACAATATTCCACTAATACCTAATCTTAATATACCACGTGCATTTTGGTGTTTACGGTTCCATAACGTCATAATATAAAGAACGTAATGACGTGCATACTCAGGACTTAATCTACCTAAAACGTCGTGTTTTTTGTTTAATCTAATAGACACCATCCCGAGGGAAATTATCAAGCACCTTTTTATCCAGTCAAAAAGTAAAAAAAACAATGACGTCATTTTGTATGTTAAGATAATATAAAACGTTTACCAAAATAGGAATGGTTGTTTCCTCAAACGGAATTAATATACCCATGCTTACGTAGATTAAGAAAACCAAGATAATCAACATAAACAAATCCTGAAGTAAACAAACGATTTTACAATGTTCTTACTCTCCTTGCACCTTTTTTCAATATTTAAGTCTTCTGTGTATATTCTGCCATCGACTTTGAGTTTTAATTGAGATATATGTAAACATGTCGATATGACTTACTTTCCATCAGACGAAAAAAACAACAAAAAAACCGTAGTGTTGTAATATTCACTAATTTTATTTTTTACACAAAAGTTTAAACAGTTCTCGATGAGCAAAGATACATTGAATGGTTAGAACAACATAAAGAAATCTGTGAATTATTGGTACACGTAGTGGATAGGGGTTCAGATCATTACGTGTAAATCTTGTATAAAATACCTACAAAAAAAGGACAGAAAATCACACACCTGTGTATCGCCCTCCCTGTACGAATAAGCATGGTGAACATGTGAATGAATTATTGGTACATTGTCATAATTGGTGTAGAGGGCAATTACAGTAGGGTTTGTATTTTTAAAAATGAATTATGGTGGAACATAATAAACATGGTCAAGTGAATTGAATAAATTCATGTTAAATTAATCTTCCCTGTTGAATAATCGCCAGTAGATGGCGCTGAATTGTTAATGTCGCATTATAGTTTTCCAAGAGCTTGACATATTATAACACGTAACTAATCGACGAACATCAACACTCGTCACTACAAACTATCTATGGTCAGTGTTTACAGGTAAATTGTAGTCTATCACCTCAAGTGACTCTCTGATTACAATGGATTGGTCATATTATAAAGACAATTAATGGTTTTTGATATCAATCTGGTATTCCAAAGACATGAAAATATATTCATCTGTTCTTCAAGAGTATAGAGACTGGTGAATGTAAACAAGTTATCATTCCGATCTTCTGTTGGGGTATTACTCACGTCCAAAGATAATTAAATCTACACATCATCCTCATACGAGGTCAGTACCTACGTTTTCAACACTAACAATTATCCCCACACGAGGTTATTACTTAAATACTCAGTGTTCAGAAAGTTACAGATCATTCTCATTCCAGGTAAGTACCTACATTTTCAGAACTAACGACCATCCTTATACGAGGTAAGTGCCTACATTTTTAATATTGATAATCATCCTCTTAGGGAGTTATACAGATCATCCTCATACAAGGTTACTTCAAAAACTTGTTCAGTTAAAGGACGGTTTTGATAGAGAGAAATCTGATCACTTCAGTGCAAGTGCACCGCTATAAAGTATCATTATGTGTTAAAATGCATCGTTATCTGTTTAGGAACTAGTGTGTTTACTTTATTTACAGATACGTTTTGTATCAAAATATTTATTTAATGTCATTAGGTGTTTGTGTAAATGTATTAACCACGATAGCAGTGTCTTTCCTCAACACTTTGGCTATGAATATTAATGTGTTATTTTGTGAGTATCTATATACAAAACTGAAATACCATGTATAGATCTATTGTGAAATTAACCCCATATGTTGAATGTGTGTCTATTTCAGAGATTATCTTAACAAAATCGTACCTAACAAAAGATTCCCTAATAATAATACAGATCACGCAACAACAAAGAAAGAATGTGCAGCTATATACTTAAAAGATCCATGGCGACCTTCAAAGGTTTTTGGCGAGAAAGCTTACTTTAGTTACCTACTCATCCATTTAAACGAAATTACTTTAAAAATAACAAAAAATGAATAAAACATCAGAATGAATGATATATGGACAGAAATATTTAAACACCCCATGCCCAATAGTCTCATATATAAAATCAAAACGGTTGCTTCACATCATCTAAAATTTTAATCAACACGGATATATATAATCACTCTGCGAGTTGGACTGTAAAAAAAATCTGTTTTCATAAGATGGACAATCGGAATTAAGTTCGGACTAACAAGTTCGTCAATACTGGACACAGTACGATTTCCACAGCAGTGTTTTTTCGTGTTATTTCGCGGTTTTATTTCGTCCATGAAATTGTTATAACTGCTTTGTTATCTTCGTGGTATGTATTATTTTCGCGGTAAATCTAAACTCTTGTTCGTTTGACAGTATTTCAATATTTCGTGCTGTTTTAACTGTATGGTAAATTTGATGGGTATTCTTTTGTCATCCGAATCCTATATTTAGGATAGTCTAATTTGTTTGGTCGTTCTGAGCTAAACAATTTTCATTGAAGTAGTATTTATATCTATCATAGGTAAATGTGATAATCAACAGCACAGTGAAAACTTCGGCTTAAACTACGTATCCTTCTTCATCTAATCGCGAATTCAAAACAGTACGAGTAATTTGAAGTAACGCGAAAATAACTAGGTGCGAAATCTGTAATCAGTACGTATATTTTGTCATTTATAAATAAATCTACAAGATACTAGTGTTTGATTTTCATCAACAAAAACATAATTTAAATCTAAGAAGAGAAGCATTTGGCCATTGACTAAATTACCAAGTTAAGCTTATTTCGTAGTTGTAACGCAACATGGTTTGTTAACAGTATAATCAAAGACATGACAAAATAATTAAACAATATCGAAAAAAGAACAAGCTTGATTGTCTAATAAAAGTTACGTTGTGAGCTGACACGCTTAGCAGGACTTAATTTACACAAGAAGAATTTTAATTTTATTTACTAAGATGGTCAAATGTATTGTCTTTATTAAGGATAATAAATATACTTAAACAAAAATAAAAAAAGTATGTTGGACGAAGATATCTGGACAGTGACACATGTATAGGTTTCAATATAAATATTCATAATTATATTGAAATATAGAAGAACATCTCATGTTAATAAATTAATTCTCATTAAACAGTATAACCTCTGAACCGGACATTTAAACACACTGAAACATAGAATCCGGAATATGTATTTTGATAAACCAGTCCATTTGTAAACAAACTGTAATACGTTTCTTTGATACCAGCCGACTCTACTAAATCTGCTAAAAGCGAAAAATTAAAGGTACTGATAATGAATTCATTGACAATTCAATTCACACTTTTTTCTCTCATGAAATATCCACAAAAAATCCCGGGACCTGATATTAAAAATGACGTACCAGATTCGAATGAGGCACACAGACTTACTTCAAATCTAATTATCGTGAAGTTTCTGAAGTAAATAAATATGTGAGAGTGAAAAACAAAATTAATTTTTACTGTATTATCTGCTCACCATGTATTTAGTACCAGGCCCCTCATATTACACTTGATAGTATTATACTGATATACTATGTATATATATATACAGGAATGAGAGAAGTGTGTCTCTGGTAGATAAATGCTCCATCAATACATATATATCGTGTGTTTCAATACCACACGCGCAATGCATGCACGTGCATTGTTTTACATATCTAACGGTATATTTATTTGAATGTAGCATCATAATCTTAATAGGACTTGTATGCCAATAATAAAATGTAAAGATAACTATGCACAATGTGCCAAACACAATTTCATTAATATATATATTAAAATGTTAAACTACACTTAACGATTGCTAGTGTGGTTAGAAATGTCTCAGACACAAAGTAAAGTGCACATAATATCCATCACAGAATAGCAGAAAAAATATCTGTGAAAGTGGTTCCACTATATAAGGACAGGGGTATACATTCGCTCTTAAATCAATATCTTAAATAAGTGTTCCCTTTGAGTAACGAAATATACAAATTCATATGTATCTAAACTGAAATTTTATTGCAAAGTATGCCATTATTTTAAAGGAATTACTACCATATGGTGCTACTGATACAGGATGACGTAACGGCATAATCGATCACATTACAGGTTTGCGTCACAATGACGTCACTGATATGACGTCATCTACCACCATTCTATATTACATAATACATGCTTACTCAACCGCAACGAGAATGATCATTTAATTTATTTACAAACATGAAATTCAGAATAGAAATTCAAAAAACGGATGTGTAATATAATATGTAAAATTAAAAATATCGATGTATTTCTATGTTGAGTGGAGGTGAAATTTCTTACACTTGTGCAATGATAACAAAAAAAAATGCATTCGATTAAATGCTATTTTTCAATGAAATGGCAAATAAGTTTTTAAAACACTTCAAGTAAACATTCCCACTACTGCTTTCTTAAATTTGTTTTATAACGTCATATTGTTTATGTGCTGGCTTGAAATCTAAGTATTGTTTAATATCAACAATTCATATGACGCATATAATACGTTTGGTTTGCTTGTCAAAACTTTTGTACTTCCGCGCAAAATACATATATTAATAAGTATGAGAGAATATCTTTATATTTTCATTGCTAAGAAATATTCATTCCATTCTCATTTCGAATCTGTGACCTTTCTCGATTAGTCGTATGTGCAAATAAGCCTGTCTAACAACCTACCTTGAACATTGTTCAACATAATTTCTTACAAGCACATTTACACTGAACAAAGCGTGCCAAAGGACGTTCCAACATGAACAAATGCCTAACATAAGGCTTTCCAACGTTAAGACTTATATGTTGGACGAGTCACAAGTCTTTCAAACAGATATTCTTTGAAGATAGTGTCTAACATTTTTATTTCCTACCAAAGAGACCCAATAAATAATAGCTGTGTTCCTAGTCTAGGTTTTTTAATGTGCTTGAGTTCAGTCATAGTACTTCGGCAATACTTCAATTAAAAAATGTCAAATTTGATCAAACTAGCGCAGATCCACATTTCAGCTGACTTAAAGCCAGGTTTCATGTACATACTTAAATGATGTTTTTTCCAACTGTATATTTGAATCATTTGCAAACAAAACTGGAATGTCACTATAGGTTGAGTATAACTTAGGAAAGTTTATCAAGTATTATCGTTAACTTATAGTATCAAAAAGCGAATAATCGTCACATTTTCGCGTACACAAACACGTGTATTTTGGTATATAGTAAGTGTATTTTGGTATATAGTAACTAAAAGAAACCTCATCCTCAGCCGGTGTCTGTCGTTTACACAGTGTTCTTACAGGTTAATTACACACAAAATCAAAAGAATAACTTCGTTGACAAGTTTTCACAAGATGCCAAAGGGGGGAATTTTATGCAACATCTTTTCTACGTTGAAAATGTTCAATGAATGTCCACGGCTGTATAATGTTAGATGCTAATAAACTATTTCCATTTAGATGAAATATTAATCAACTTGTACCCCACGTTTCAATTTTTATTTCCCTTAGTCGTCTCCGCGGTTTCAAAATGCAGCATCACTGACGAGTCCTAGAAGGACGAAACAGCTGTATGATACAAATTTATTTATAATTTCGTTCTACTATATCTAATTCTGAATTAGTATTGAAATTCCATAGTGTGGCTTTTGTTCAACCTTTGCAACATTATTCAGTCCTGAATGCAGAAATGATTGTGTACAGAGAAGCTTACCGATAACAATGTTTCCAGTTTTCCAATTGTTAAAACATAACAAATAATTAATGCATGGCAGATTAGTAATATATAAAACGAAATGTGGTATTACAAACTGTAAGAACATAGCAAGTGAATTTCACACGAACAGTAGTAGATGAATCTATTCGTTCGTCTACATTTCATAGTTACATTTGGCTTATAACTGGTAAATTTCCTCTTGTTTGCTATTTAAAAGTATCGGGAGTTTTCTTTTATCAATAGGGTACACATTTTCAGTTATATATATTCAACTATCAGCTTTAAACTTTATGTACAAAAATCACCACAAATATAACTTTCAGTAAAAAGGCTACATCAAAGTAATGCTTTTAACACGTGTTTCATTGTTAAAAGGTGTATTTGGTTAACAACGAGTAAAGCTGACATGTTAAAATTGATTCCATCATATATCTCTATAAACCAAAACAGTCGGAATCAACTTGAAAACTTAACAGATTTCATAACTAACTCACAGAGTAGCCAATCATCTGGCTGTAACAAGGTTTAAACAAACAAGTATTGCTTAACGTGTCAACTAATAAACTAAACACCCCTATACAATCTTTACAAAGAAAATATCAAAAAGCAGTGTTTCCCACAAGCCTCCTGACGCTTAGAATAGTTTCTTCATGGCAGATTCCGGAGTTACTTAAAAGGTGGATATTTTTAATGGGATTTATTTTCTCTGTTTTCGGAGAAGAATAAAATCGCAACAAAAATAACACATATCGTGAAAACTAAAGTCCGTTTTTTAATTTCGGATGAAAAATATCTCCTTTTTTCATTTTGACCTTTATGGCAATGACACAAAAATTTTAACAATCCGAAAAAACGACCTTTACAGGATATTCCTACGTTTGAACACCGCATTCAGTAAACATATTCATTTTGAAATCAGAAATATTAATAAAAGCCCTTGGTTTCTTACCTCACACCGACGTTCATACAAAATGTTCATCCCACTCGTATAACATATCGCCAGCAATTGGTGGTTACTCAAATTTGAAATGAATCTAGATTGACCTTCGCTTTAGATTTCGTTGAAAGTGATAATACATATGGGGAAAACTCCGCTTTAAATTCAAATTTTGCAAACAATATGTTTTATTTCAGTGTTGACAGAAAAGAGTAAACCTTCGATAAATTAAGTCAAACACCCATTTAGTTCTACATGTCTTGTTTCTAGTGAAAAAATAGAAGCTAACTGGCGCGAAACCTTAAATTCTATGTTCTTATCTTTTTGGGTAAAAAGAAATGATTTTGAAATAAGTTTATAACCTTTCATATCAGTGCCTACAGATCTGCAGACGAACCACCAGGTAACAATCTTAATGGTCTATATATTTTGAATTATTCTAACGGAAAATTTGATACTTTTATACCGTAAAATTTCTTGAACAATCAGTTAAAAGTATTGATATTTTTTTCTTTTGTAAAATTGGCGCATCGAGAAATTAACTGTTAAAACAAAAATCATATATACTGTTTTTTGATAAAATAAGAAGTTATTAATATGAAAATCATATTTATAGAATGACACTATGAGTTTGTAAAAAGCTGGTTTTCAAAAATTAACTTCAATCCTGCATGGATTTTTATGAATAAAATATCTCATTATTTATCTATATAGGTTTACTCCTGTTTGGATTTTATTGATCATATTGAAATTCGAAAACTAATCACATTGTTGACTAAAAATATTTTTGAAAATGAAAAGGCTTTAACTTTTTTTAATTCTCATACTGGCCATGAAAAAGATAACTTCGACAATTAAATGAGTTTTTTAAAAGCAGTCGTTGTTCAACAGATACAAAATAATGTCATTCAGGTCTCCGAAATTAAATCTTTAAACATCGTTGTCACTTTCAATCCCAGTCTAAACTACTAAACCCTCAATGTAACACACTGATGCGATTGTTTACATCTAAAGTTTATGTATATAATGGAAGGTAATCCTCACGCTGGATGTTATACAATGTTAACTGTTCAAGAAATATGAAAAGGAAATTAAATAAGGCATATTTTTCCTGTTTTATCAGAATGTGGCAAAGAGACAGATATCAAGTCATAAATATATGATATGAAAGTATAAGTTTCGGATACTGTAAATGGTGTTATATTTCAGGGTGACAATTTTCGCTATATTTGCAAAATTATAATATCATAAGAAAGATATGGCGAAAATAAAATCTAGAGAGAAAATTATTGTTCACTTCATGATTTCCGCTGTAAGTGTTTGGTAATACCGTGACAATCTGAAATCCTTTACCTTAATTTTATCCAAACAATTTTGATACAGATTTTCGACGTAATAAAGCATACCTAATGAGTAATTTTAACAACATTTTGCAGATACTTAAACAAACGGTTTTGCAGAGACTGGTTTTTTACCTTGCGGAAGTATGGGTAAAAATGACGGTCACACATACTCGGGCCATACCCGGCCATACTCGGCCACTCTCGGCTACACCCGGGCAAAAAAATGATGCTACAATACATCAATTAACATAAACTCAGAAAACAGGAAACTAAAAGTCAAATATTAAATCTAATAAATCACACATAAATTACACCACGTCATGTAAAAAGTCAAGGGGCTGAGCAGATATTGAGTATTATAAATATATCATGTGAGTTTGAACATAATATCATCCATAATGATTTCCAGAATTATACTCAATCAAAAAAATAATATAAGTAATTTTCTCTATATGTTTCCGAAACCTGAAGTGATATTTCTGAACGACTACGTTTATAAACAATAACATGTGTTTAATACAGACTCAGACATTCATTTCGCCACTGGTGTTCAAATGGTAGTAATACATCACAGTCAGGTTTAAATGGGAATGACTATTATACTGGGTCTGCCATACTAATATTTTGTCTTTTAATACGATTCACTAAGGTTCCACATACCATCGTCAAAACTGAGAAAAACGTTTCAGGTAAATTTTGTCCGTTTCTTTTGTTTCTGATTTCGTTCTTCGGCATGGAAATTTGGCACGACTTGCCTGTTTTGTCAACAAACTAACTGATCCCGGATGCACGCAAGGAAGATTTTTCTAGTTCAGTGTCAATCTGTTGATGATAGTGTTTAAGAATATCAGAATAATGGACAATCCATGAAGAGTTTTTAATTTTCCAGGCGTTGACATGGTTAGTGACGTCAGTGACGTAGTCATTAAATTACATCATGTTAATATATATATCGGGGACGTTGTCACAGCAACGGAATGATTGACAGTAAGAGATAACCACAGTTTAACAGTATGCCGTTCAGAAATGATTGACAGAAGAGGTTTCCATGTAGTATAATTGTATATCATTCGGAAATGATTGACTGAAGGAGTTACCATGTAGTATAATGGTATGTCATTCGGAAATGGTTGACTGAAGGAGTAACCATGTAGTATAATGGTATGTCATTCGGAAATGATTGACTGAAGGAGTAACCATGTAGTATAATGGTATGTCATTCGGAAATGATTGACTGAAGGAGTTACCATGTAGTATAATGGTATGTCATTTGGAAACGATTGACTGAAGAATTACCATTTTGTAAAATGGTATGTCATTCGGAAACGATTAACTGAAGAGTTACCATGTAGTATAATGGTATGCCATTTGGAAACGACTGACAGAAACTTACTTTACGTTGTAACATTATGTCATTCGGATGTGCTTGACAGAAGGATTTACGGTTCAGTATACGGGTATGTCGTTCGGATAAGACCGTTGAAGATGTGAATGGTATTTAAATATGCATATTGGCAAAACGATGTCTGTGGTACAGTTTCAATGACGTAATGACATAACGGGTGACAAACCTATACAACACTGCTATACTGAGCTGTGAATGAGTGACTTAGTCATAAAAAAGGAAATAACCATGTTCAAAACGACCCTGTAGATTCTGTCGTTTGCTAGACCGAGCATACATTTCTCAGAAGGAAACAACCAATCACATAGGCCACACTAAACGGTCAGTAGCAGCACGTGCTAGCTACAGAGTGTCTGGTCGCCAGTACAGGCTTTTTCATTAGTAACATGTTTCCAGACTCGTTGCTTTCTCTGTGTTGTTCATTGAAACTCTGCCATCACGAACAACGGACTTTATTTGTTTCGGTTCTATACTCGTTTAATTCCAATCGAACAACATTCAAAATATTCCACCGCGGGTCACTTTTGTCTGGTTCACAGTCAAGGACACTGAGTCGTGGATTTATCGTTACTGCAGTGTGCATCCCTACCGCATATCACTTCAACGTTTACACTTCCGTGCAGTCGAATCCTATCAATGATCAAACTGATCATTTATCATTTACATGCACATTGGTGATACGTTTCACTATCTGGCTTTTCAGATAATGACTTATATGCCTCTTTGTGCTGATCCACATTCTAAAAAGTACACTGCCAAAGGACATGCGCACTGCTAAAGGTTCATCGGCGTTAATTACAGACATACACGTGCTCTTCCGTATCATACAACCCTTATTTGTCTGCTTGTAGGAATAATCACTGCAATAGTTAGTCTATACAGTCTATACTATCACTATCGCTTCCTTTACGCAAGCGCACTGCTGTATTCCGCCCAGTTGCCGCTACTCGTGCTGGTCCACAGTGGTTACGTGTTTACGGCTACCAGGTTGTTTGAGGTGGGAGGAGAGGAGGAGGGAGAGTGGTTGGCTGATCGTTGTTCAATGCTTGTATTGTTTGCTGTCGTTCCGCCAGGGGGCGCCTTACCCACATCAGCGCCGTCTCCTCGTATACTTTTGGGTAAGTCTGAAAAAACGCATATGATAATATAAAACATACTATATATTTTTTTTTGCACTAAACAAGTAAAAAACAAAACAAAAATAGCAAAAGGCTTCAGCGATCCCACATTGATCTTTGTGCCCAGCATCTGTAACAGTCCTATGATGCAACTTTTCGTTACATTTTCCCTCATCAAGTTTATTACAGAAAAGGTAACATTTAACCTCCGACCTTTAACATTTTTTCGATAGAACGTTCGTGGTCATCTCACACCATACTCTCAGCAAATTTACTAAATATGACCTTCATTCCTTCGTACTACACAGCCTTGACACTAAGCATAAATTTAATGAGAAACAGCATTACAAATATTTTGACATTCAAGACAGAATGAGAGTAGGGGCAGTCATGAAAATAATGACTGTAGGGTCCATTTCGAAAACACAATGACTGAAAGAACAATTTCGAACACACAATGACTGAAGGGGTCATCTTGGATGCACAATGACTGAGAGGGCTATCTAGTATACAAAATAACTGAAGGGTCCACCTCGAACAGACATGACTGGAGAGGCCATCTCAAACACGTAATAACTGAATGGGCTAATTTGAATACACAATGAACAAAGGGACAATCTCGAATACAAAATGGCAAAAATGCAACCTTGAAGATGCAAAAGCTGATGGATTCAACTCGAAAACACAACGGCTGGAGGCGACGTCAAGAAAATACAAGGAACGGTGGGGCTATCTATTTCGAACACATTATCACTTAGAAATCTATCTCAGACATTTCATGAAACTCAAAATATGGTTTGCGTGTTTCACATAAAGATAAATTATGACAATTATGCCAATAAATGGTCATGTGCAAGTTTGAGCAGATCTTGAAAAACAGCTGTAAAAAACTTCAAATTTCAAATGAATCGCAACTCATACTTGTATCACCATTTGACTTATTTGGTTTCAGAAACGTCTCAATCCTTTGAGACAACGGACAGCTCATTGCGCGAGGAAGCGCAAATATAGTTCCATCCTACGTGCAGTCGTATTCGGATTGAAACCATGACGACAAAGCAGTCATGCACAAACGTGTCGTGAACAAAGTTTACATTTTCCATAGTTAAAGTCTCACAAGAGCAGTTGAAAATTACGTCTTGTATATTTATGAATTGACTGTGCATAATAAGTATGTCTATGGTTACAAGCTACAGTGACATATCTACAATATATTAAGACCGTGCTGATGACAGAGATATTGTCAGGAAAAGTGCGAGTTATTTAGAATAAACACCTGGTGCAATGGATGAACCAAATGGTGATGGTCAGTCTTCCTATGGCTTCTGTAGGTCACAGCTATTGTTGATCAAAATGGCTTATTCTGATACCCTAACAATTTTGAATTTCGTTTCTTATAATATCCAAAAGCAAAGAGAGCAGTTTTATGGTTTCAACGCAGTAAAAACTATTCCCAATTAAACTGGATTATCTCTTTAAAAGATACTCATCACAGGTCTTGTTTCAGGAAACTCTGGAAGGGAGATTTCTATGTAAAACCATTTCCTGAATTCTTCACTTGACTGCTTTATACATGCAAGTATATTTTATTTATTTTCGAACCTGAACGTTAGCGTATGTTAAAGATATACTCACTTTTTTTCTCTGTAGTAGGTGAAATTGAGGGTATTGTCGTTGGAACTGAATTTGGTAAAGCGTTGCTATTGGTTACAGCATTAGAATTTGCATTTAGATTAGCACTTGGTGCCATTATAAGACTGGACAAAGCAGTCGTTGCTCCTCCGGCATCTGTCAACGAAAAATGGGCCAATCAAGATTGAGTGTGAACCAGGAAGTGACGCACAGTGCAAGGTTTATATATATACAGTAGCATTATATAGCAAAAATATATATCAACGTCAAATTTGTATTTTAACGGGAGGAGATAATAACGTTTTTCATCACGAAGATGAACAAAAATCCAACTGTGAGGAAGGTCGATAAATGCTCAATGTTTTTTATACAGGAATATAAATGTATATATTGGTTGCTATATAATGTTGACATAAAAGTTCCTAACACTTCGATAATACTATTCCAGTATGCCTGTTCTTATTTCTGTACTGCTTCAAGAGCGGTTGTCGTACTATCATACTTACGGTCAGGAATCATATAGCTATAACAATGTTACTATATCCACTGAAATTGAAATTATTTTGAATCAAACACCCTAATCAGAACCCCATAATTACCGGATTTTCCAAATGAAGCAAGCATTTTCAAATTCAAAATTGTATACCAGATATTCATGTGTACCCCTTATGTCTTTATGACATATTACGGGTTAGCTCAAACTTTCCTCGCGGAAATTAATCATAATCTAAAATACAAACGTTTCGGTTCGCTTCATATGGAAATTCCCTAAGACACAACAAACCAGAACACTGATAAAGGAGTCTAGGTATCAAAGAACAGTTTATACAGATAGATAAAGGAGTTTAATACACAACTAGCTATTTCTACGCAAACATTGGGATAATCTAAGTGTTTGTAAACTGTATGAATTCAATTTTAGAATAAATAGACCAAATATTGAAACATAGCACATTTTTTTTCATTTCATTTAATTGAAATTCATATTCCACGTTTTTAAATATCTCAGAAATTGCTGTATAGTGGTTAGAGTGAATCTTTTATAACATATTTCTAATATTTACTTCACTAACCACAAAAATCTACGAATTATTCTCATAATCCGTTTTGCTGTTATTCAACCACAATGAGTTACAACTTACACCAGCCTAACAGAATATTCGTTCTTAAAATCAAATAAATTTAGGATTTTATACATGTAAATTGTGTTATAATGATAAACTAGATATAAAACCTAGATATTAAAGCAAATACAGATTTGTGAAATAAACATTGTGGTTGAACAACAAAACCAGTAAAATATAAACAGTGTCAGAAATGTATGCATATTAACAAACAAGTTCTGTTAAACTAGTATCAAATTCAAAATTCATATAAGGATGAGAAGTACAAAAAGAGTAAATCATTATCTTTAACCAAGCCATCGATTCCAAAACATCCACGTACAAAGGATGTACAAACAAGTTCACGGAAATGTTTACAGCAAAATGCATTGACAAATCAAACAAACAACACGTGACTTCCTGACACCGTTCATAAGCATAAACTTCCGGTCTTATATTTTAGATATTAGTACATAATATATATATTACGAGTAGAAATAAACTAAATGCAGGAAAAATACCACAATGCACAAGGTTTCATTAATGCCAACAAAAGTTAAAATCATGCAAGGTTAAAAATACCCTGAAAAAGGCCAGTTCTATATTGTGTATACTAGCTCAACTACACTCAACACACAACGAATCAGCCATCCTAAAAGACATAGATACCAAATCGACGATCAGACAATGGAACCAATCCTAATGTAAAGTAACAGCACGGGATTAATGAGTATTATCCCTGGAAATGTAAATAGGTTTTCGAGAAATGGATATATAATAAGTTTTGAAAGCAATTTCAGGATACTGTAAAATCATAAATTTTCGTGGGTCACAAATTTCGTGGTGTTTCCAAAAATGTACATTTTCGTTGGAACTGGATTTCGCGGATAAATGTTTCTCACAAAATCCACACATACTATAACCCATCTTAACTTTTATATCTGTGTTTTAATCATTTCGTGCTAACATAAATTCGACCACTTTGAGTAGGCACGGATTAAACGTAAATAAATTCCCTTAAAAAAATAACGATTTTACAGTAGGCAATCTGGTCAAATTGAAATTCAGTTACAAATTATATTTACATAACACTTAACTCCAGTTACAAAAATGAAAGATAACCTCTTATATTTAAAAATTATATTTACGCTATGCCCGTCTAAGTTACCGAAACTTATATGTAGTTCATCTTTCAATACAAAAATGCTGAAAAGTCATTACCTGCTCATTATTGAAAAACAGGAAACCACCAATCAAAATAACACTGATATATTATCAATTATGATTCACTACAATAAAAGGGGACTTAACTAAAGTATAAAATGAGATAATGAAGCATAAAAAAGAAGAAGAAATACATTCAAAAGACAACTCCAAGTACCAAAGAGAAGCTTAAAGCATTTTATGCAGTTAGGCAGTGCTACTACGAATGATGGGCCCAATTTAATGTTGGTGCATTCTATTGTGTGAAGTAGTTTCTAGAAATGACAATAAATGTGAATGTGTCTATTCTATAATATGACTTTGTATTCTTAAATTCTTTCGTTTGCAAAATAAACAGTTAAATGTTTTGAAAAAATAGAAGCATTGAAGACTAAGCAAAATCATTGATAATTTTACAAAGACTGTTTACAAATATATTATTAGTGTGAGCTTGTGTGTATGTGTGTAATGGAAAGTGAGGAACGCTTTAGACTAAAACAATAAATTTTTTATCGTTGTCAAATAATATTACTAAAGTTTATGACGTAAGAATTCGAAGATGTAAACACGTGACATGTTCAGGATATAATTAACTCTGGTGGTACAAAAAGGCTTCCTAACGACCTTGCAAGAAGTCTTCCAAATGATCATTCGCTTGCTCGCTTTGGTATACCATGGATGAAGCTGAAACGAAAGCTAAAACGTAGAGGGTTAGCCGAAAGTAACATAAAGGGTCACATAGATAAGATATAGTAATAAAAGACTCGTAGAAATGGTTGGTTCCGGAAAGGCACGGACAGCATAAATATAGTAACAAGTAAAGCTAGTTAAACTACTGAAGGGAGGGAACTCGAATCACAAAACACGGTGTCCAAACAAAAGCAAAAAGCCCACACGTTGTACAACAGAAAGAGAGTGATGAAGAGAATATCTCTCGCCTTGGGTGACCCCATTTGCCGCCAGGTGGCGTCAGGGAATCACCCAGTGCCACACAGTGGCATTTTGTAAAACAAACAACGGGCAGGTCTTTAACGTTTTTCGTTTGTTTTGTGAAGAAAATGCTTGTTATACTGACCAGAAACCTTAATTTCAGTAACTTTTAGTGGAGTGCCGGGATTGGAACTTATTTCCACGAGTCGGGGCGGAGACTTTTCCACAGTGTTTAGTGGACGAGTGCGGGGCATAGAGTCCAGCTCCCTGTCCGACGTATGGTTTAGCATCAACATTGGGATACTCTCTTCGCCATTGCGGCCTGAACAACAAAACAAAAAACAACAGTGTTAGCGCACAAAGCACGGTCACCATGCACGGGCAAACTGACCAATCACAACGAGTACAACAGATTTATCTGACCAATCAAAATGCTTGGCATTTTTATATATTCTATACGTTATTTTCTGTCTTGAAAACTGATTAACAGACCATCAACAATGAAGACCACAGTTATATTTTGCAAAGATATTGAACGAATTAGTTTAAAATATTCTGATTGAATTATGAATGTTATCTTTGTAGCGAAATGACACTGCAGATGTTTTTTATTATTTGTTTTAATCATCTTCTTCCACCCTCTCAAATCACATTTTTCATCTTCTCATTTCAGCCGCGAAAATATTCAAGTAGAGAACATATTATACTAATTTTTCCTTGTATTATTTTCAGATTTACTATCCTGTTTCTTTCTTCTTTTTTCTGGTTTTCCAAGTCATCTGCATTCTTTGTATATCAGAGATAAATTTATTTATATCTTTTGTTTTCTTAACTTACCCAAATTCAGCTAAAGCAATATAATCTTTGTTCACGCTTTCACGTTATCACGTGGTCCTTGAATTATGTAGAGTTATGTAGACCCAGAATATATTATTTTTTTTCTATATCGAGCTTCAAATATTTATTTTTACTGTAATGTGTGTAAATGTTATGTTTATCATGGTAAAACGATAAGGGATAATGATTATAATACATTTTTAATACATTGTTTGATTCAAGCACAAGTTCTGATTGGTCTTCTTCATTACTTTAACCCTGATACGCGAGGTCTGCTGACTGGTCAGAATGCTCATTGGGCGTTATATAAGAAACAGGGGTTATTATCACGTTGTAGATGATCAATGGGTCTGATCGTGGTTAATAAACAAATACAATGTGAATACATACGTTATATAGGTCTTAGAAAAACACCAAAATGCATTTACGTTCAAACACTGTTAGAGCAAGTCAGGAGATGAAAAAGACAATGATGATGATGTTTTCCTCTCACATAAAGTACTCCAGACTATAAACTTTTGTGATAAAATTCCTACCCTACAGTCAGAGAGATTATTCATGTCGAGTTTCACAAATTGTATATACTCTATTGTTACTATGAATAAGATTGTACAAAAGAGCACACATTTCATCTTATACAGTATATTCTAAGTTATATATCAAGTTGCAGCATACAGCTGATTTGTTCTTCTATGATTCGTCAGTGATGCTAGGGGCCAGAAGTATCGGAATCTAGATGTTGAGATATGGATGGAAAGGTGCCTTCACCCCTTGAATCAACTCATCCGGCAAAGTAATTCACGATTTCAATAATTTGAAGCTTGTTCCAAACATTTACATTTGGAAAATATCATCCTATATCTATGTTTGGAATTACGATCAAGAAAGATGTCTAAAACACACGGCATTGCACAATACAAACAAGGTTAGCAACAACGGTAGACTCCCTTTTTGTTATTTTAGTCAATAAAACGAAAACATTGCATTTATTTTATCAATTAGAATAATAAAAAATAAAACAGCTACATAAAATGATTCCGTATGTATTCTGCAATTCTTGAGAGTGAATAATCATGTTATCATCAGTTGCACTTAACATTATCATGCTATCTAAACTCTTATCAATTTTATTATTTCTAATGATATATTTGTTAAATCAATAGAATACCTCAAAAACAGTAGTAAGACTTTATTTCATGTAAATTGATCACCAATCTGAAAACGTTGCTATGGTTTTCAAAAGGAAACATGAAAACACATGAAAAACGCACTATGTGAAGTGAAAGTGAAAGTAGCGAAGCCTAGTATACAATCGTGTGTAATTAGAAATAGTGATAGTGACACTGCTAAAGGCTGCGGAAGGTTTAGCCAAGAATTAAGTATGAAGAAACATTTGCGATACAAAGAAAACGCTTTTTTAGATCAAGTATGTCGATGAGTCTTATGGCAAAGTCAAAAAAGTAAAAACAGTAGAAACAATTGATACAATGTCAAAAGGTAGGGAAACCCACAATAAAACGACCTCTAGAAGATTGTATTTGCTGACATTCCGTTCCCGTTCAAATATGGTAACGTGAACCGATACTAGTATCAAGATATTACTGATGACGAGACTTAGGTATCCTCAACATAATAATGCTAATTACATAGAATTGAATTAATAATGATGATATTGCATTGTTTATGCCAAACTGTATAACCTATTGTAACACATTTTTATAATCAAATGCTTCGAAGTTTGTTTTATATCAGGTCTGAAAGGTTATATACCACGTATAAATAACTTGATGGTTAAAACATTAAACGATTAACTAACAAAATCTTAACTTCACATATGTCACTGAAACCGAAAAAGTCAGCTAAAGATTAATTATTAATTATGTTATATATGTCACTTAATGTTAAATAGTTAACTGACGTCTTACTCTTTCTTTACTTCACATACACTAATTCATATATGGAAGTTAAAAAGAGCTTTTTAAATCATACTCAACTCCATATACTTCACTGCACGTTAAAAAGTAATCTAAGGAGAATGAACTTAACATTCTTCATTGCAAAGTTGATGAACTGACTACCTTAACACAATGCCAGTAAAACAGATCAATAACATTTTAACAAACACATAAATGAACATATTTCATTGTTACTAAGGAAACTACCTTGATATATTTCACGAAAGTTGAAAAAATGACTAACTTCTGGCAGTTTATATATAACCTACTTATACGGAAGTTAACTGCATATACTTCATAAAAGTTAAACAGTTAACTACCGGAAGTTACTTATTTAACAACGTTTACCTACTGTAATTCCATGCAGATACATTTTAGTATTGGCTCTGGAATATATAGGTCAGGTTTTCCTAATGACAATTTAGAGTCAAAATTACCTAAAACCTTTAAAATACGTTATTTAAACATGAATCTAAAGTATTATCAATCCTATCGTTTCCTATCCTTTTTCTGGTGTAAGGACTTGTTCGTCATATCAGAGTTTACCTTGCCATGCTGCATATGAGACGAACACATATCGAGATGAGAAATAGAAGATGAAAAAGTTATGAGGGAAAGTCGATGGAAATAATCTTCAGACCAGAAAATCCATTCAAAGAACTCGATGCATAGATGAGCAGAGTCATCATCTAGAAAATCCATCAATGCTTTCCCCAGACGAACACGATACCCCACAAGACATGCCCAAGTCAAGTTATAAAAGAACAAGAATTCCGAGTAAATATATTATAGGGAAACTTGAGATATAAACAAACAAAGAATCGTATTTCTAGTACAGAATCGAATGTTATTGTCTTAAAAGATCACTGCTGAGGCCAATGGCGACGAGACTTGACGCAATGTAGACAGCCCAATAAATACCATAGATCTGTACATCGTTAAATGTACTTAAGGCCGATCTTTATCAAATAAATACGACACGGCCACTTCAAATAACAAGATGGCGGTGAAGCTCTTTTGATATGATTATCGATTTTCTGTAATTCAGAAATGTATTTCATATGGTTAAATCAATATTTGGGAAGTTACAAGGCAATGGTTTGTAGCGTGCCATGACAAGCAACACCGCCTCGCCAAATCTCGGGCCATCGTTACTCTGCGTGATTTGCCTCGTAATGAATGTTCCTGCATTACAAAATGGAGAACATTACCCATCATACTATACCTAATAAGTATCCATAATGATACGGGCCTGTAGAAAAGACGGAAGCATGAATAATAGCGGAACGCACACATTTCGTTTCCAGTTATAATAGTGAAACGCACGAATTGTTTTGAATACATTTGATAAGAGCAATGGAATTTGTTAGCTGGCCGTACTGACTGAGGACGATAGACATACCAAACCAACATTACATGTCTAGTGTTTCCTAAGTTGAGAATGTCAATCAGGAGAAACGTTATCTTTAATTCAATAGGTATAATTATTATCGATATACTTGTGTATTTAAAACGCAACCAGGAAAAAATACTGACACAAAAAGATTTAGATATTTTCAGACATTAAAAATACATATTTGTACTTACACATGTGACTTAGACGTATTGATCAAGACCGTAACACATAAAAAGATTTCGACATTTCATACATTTAATATCATCATACATTTAAACCGATCATAACGATTTCAAAAGTAATAGAAACGAATGGCGAAGAGGAAAAACATAGTAAAATCGTTCATACGTTTTAATGCGCATTTCAGGTTTATTACAGAACTTTATCAAAACAACAGGTCCACAGGGCCATTATCGCTCAAAAGTTCTTTATGATACATATATATAAATATATATTACAATGACTTAAAACAGCACGTCGAATTAAGTATTAGCGCTTTCATTCCTGAATCTTCATGATGCTTAATCAATTTATTAATTAAGAATTAGTTATTCTCATATAGTTCACCGGACACTGAGAATTCGACTTTTATATTTGAACATATATATAATATAACAATTTGCAATGTTTCCTTTAAGTTTGAATTGAGTACAGGAGAGAACAACAAAGACTGACCGGGTCGAAATTGAGAAGCAGTTAGAGGCAAATATAATAACGACAATAAACGATCGCCATTTATGAGATAATAATTTGTCTACGGGAACTGAACTTTTTTCCTTCCTTCGTTCATAAAACTAAGAATCCCTGTTCTCTTGAGACATTCTTTACTTAGTGAGGATAGAATTGTATCATCTGAACTGAAGACATAGTTGTTTTTAGCGATGTAATCCTTAGTTTATTACTCTTCCATACTGTATTATGTTATAACCAGCAGAAAATTCATCCAATTAGTTTTAAAAGGCATTAAGTTAGGACAGAAGCTTTCTATATTAACTTTAAACATTATTTTGTGATGAATTCCTTGGGAACATGACCTGGATAAACTGTCTTGTTTAAAATGTTGTGGGGCGGCATAAAACGACTTCTAGACAGCAGAAGTTGCGTCAGGCCAAAGACTTGAACTTTCATGACAGCTAAAATTGTTAACCTTCACCAATTCGATGTAGCCATTCCAGTAATTCAAGAAATAACCTTTTGCCATTTTAAATCAAACATGCTGAAAAGTTTTAGTTCTTCCAGAAAAACAAAATGAAAATGAGAACAATTTATTATCGCGTGCTTTCAACTGAGATATACCTATAACCTTTATTTCACAAAAATTACGAAAGAAACTACTGGTTAATATAAATAACTATTGTTGGCCTGGATGTAAGCGCACGAGGTGTCTTACTGTGGGAGGGCACCAGACCCCATACCTTTCCATGTCCAATCGAGGTATCGAACTGTGCTTGCCTTGGCGAAAGAGAAGTGTGTTACCACTTCGCCACTTAGCCACGTTAATGATATGATATTTCAGACATTTAACACCCTTTGTAATAGAACTCCGTGGTATTTTGATACTAAGCCGGATCCTTTGATATCTAATATTCACTACATAACAAAAACGATCTGTATATGTGATACGTGTTTTCTATTTAGGTTCATTTGCAACATGCCATTTTATTGATCAATCTAACTATTTTGAGTCAATATAACATTTACACCAAACATATCAATGATATACGAAGTAAAAGTTAAAATTGCTGACAAAGTCATCGACCTCGACTAGCCCTAATAGCCCTCGATTGGCCCT
Organism: Ylistrum balloti; assembly: GCF_031769215.1. Classification (NCBI taxonomy): domain Eukaryota; kingdom Metazoa; phylum Mollusca; class Bivalvia; order Pectinida; family Pectinidae; genus Ylistrum; species Ylistrum balloti. The sequence continues at coordinate 1,557,576 of NW_026782082.1, read as the reverse complement.
CATAGTCCTCGACCAGCCCTCATAGCCCTCGACTAGCCCTAAGCCCTTGACTAGCCCTCATAGCCCTCGACTGGACCTTATAGTCCTCGATTTGCCCTCATAGCCCTCGACTGTTCCTCATAGCCCTCGACTAGCCTCATTGCACTTGACTGAACCTTATAGCCCTGGACTAGCCCTCACAGCCCTCGACTAGCCCTAAGCCCTTGATTAGCCCTCATATTCCTCGAATGGCCCTCATAGCTCTCGACTAGACCTCATAGCCCTCGGCTAGCCCTAAGCCCTTGCCTAGCCCTCATATCCCTCGACTGGCCCTCATTGCTCTCGACTAGCCCTCATTGCCCTCGACTGGCCATTATAGTCCTCGATTGGCCCTCATAGCCCTCGACTGGCCCTCTTAGCTCTCGACTAGCCTCATAGCCCTCGACCAGCCCTCATAGCCCTCGACTAGCCCTCAGCCCTTCAGTAGCCATCATATCCCTCGACTGACCCTCATAGCTCTCGACTAGCCCTCATTGCCCTCGACTGGCCCTTATAGTCCTCGATTGGCCCTTATAGCCCTCGACTGGCCCTAATAGCCCTCGACTAGCCTCATTGCCCTCGACTGGCCCTTATAGCCCTCGACTAGCCCTCATTGCCCTCGACTGGCCATTATAGTCCTCGATTGGCCCTCATAGCTCTCGACTGGCCCTCAGAGTCCTCGACTAGCCTAATTACCCTCGACCAGCCCTCATAGACCTCGACTAGCCCTCATTGCCTTCGACTGAATGACCTGACTTACTCACCTCGACATGCCATGGGAACTATTACATGGTTATAATAACTGCGCCTCGTTTTCAATGGGCACTATGTCAAATTACTTGCTTATGAATGCAAACTCATCGATGACTATTAGGTAATAGAATTCATGATGGAAAATACACCGCAGTGGGGTTTTTTTATCATGCTAATACTGCCGCAAATGGCAATTTTTATTGATCTGTCGACAAGGTTAAAACACGTCAATTTGTTTATAAACTACCAATAAAAATAATTTGAATTTTTTCACGGCAAAAAGAAAATAATTTTCTTTTAGTTGTCATTGTCATAAACGCTGTAACCAATACGTAAAATGTTCATTATGCAGAAACATCAGTAAAGAAATTGATCAGTTTTAGAAATTCACATTTCTTCACTTTGCCTGTCAATGTATCTGTTACATTAACGATACAATGAACCTCAAGTAAAAAGGTTAGCGGTGTGATGAACTTCTAGACTGATTTCTGTAACATTTCACCAGTATTATCCAGCATCTGATAATTAATAAATGGTGTGTCTCTTGTTATGGAAATAAGAACGAGACAGCGACAATCACGTGGCCATCCTGTGTTAATGAAGATGATATGTCTATATAATTGATGTGGTGTATCCATCGCGTAAATGGATGTTTTGAACCGATTCCAACAGCCTAGTCCAATCTTCATATATAACACTTTGACGGACACATCAACATACCGCTTGGTGTATATTTCTATAACTTATCTATAAATATTAGATAGAAAACTATCACTTTTTTTAATTTCAGCTCGTAATCCTGATGAAATCATCAAGACATTTTTGTTATTTATGTTCTAAAACAAAATGAACGTAATGACTTTATTTGCCATACATAAATGATTCGGACACAAACCTTTCCAGTCATTTATCGGACCTCACGTATCCTATTTTGTACCGTCATCCTACCAACCTAGCCCTTTATCATTGCTTCCTAATACTTCAGTTTACATCTGTATACCTTTATCCTTAATCTTTATAATATCAGTACACTCGTCTGTCATACCCTTGTTTTCCTTAATCACATCAACCCAATCCTTTATTACATCTATTTTATTTATTACCTGCCTAATCCTAACTTTCATCCACACACAAAACTTTATCATACTTCCTTTTTTATCATATCTACATGTACCTTTTCGTTATCTTACATAATTAGCCTTAAATTCCACCTACCTGTTTATTTAGCATTCCATCTAATCCTTTATCACACCTACTTGTTAATTTGTAATGCCACCTATTCCTTTATCAAACCTTCCTTTTTATTTTTCATGCCACCTATTCCTTTATCACACCTACCTATCTATTTATCATGCCACTTAATCCTTTATCAAACCTTCCTATTTATTTATCATGCCACTTAATCCTTTATCAAACCTTCCTATTTATTTATCATGCCACTTAATCCTTTATCAAACCTTCCTATTTATTTATCATGCCACTTAATCCTTTATCAAACCTTCCTATTCATTTATCATGCCACTTAATCCTTTGTCTCACCAACCTGTTTATTTTCATGCCACCGTATCCTTTATCACACCTACCTGTATATTTAATTAATCATGCTGTTGTAACTCTAACCTGTTCATTTATCATATCAGAACTAATATGTCTATCTAATTCTCCATTATATCAACCTTATCCGATATTATACCTACTCCTCTGTATCTACCTATCATCGTGTATCCTGTATAGTGTCACTTCCGGTCATCCCCTCCCCCTGCACCTGTTTAGTGTCACTTCCGGTCATCCTCTCCCCCTGCACCTGTTAAGTGTCACTTCCTGTCCCCCCATCCCCCCCCCCCCCCCCGAACACGTCTGTCAATAGTAATCATTAATACTCAAAAACGGCATAACTTTGATGTTACGAAAAAAATGTACCTATTTTAGTATACAAAAAGATACATGGTTGACATTGACTGCGCATGCTCCACTGGGAGGTCCGCGAACTTTGCCGATGTACCATAGTTTGGCCCTTACCATTCCCGATCATCACGATTTTGGCCGCTTAACAAACCTGAAGCACGCCATGTTTGACGCCCAGCCCACAATCGATACCTCTGTCGCAGGGTATTGATAGCGCGCGTTTGATTGCTCAAAATAATTAACATAAAACTACCTTTACAGGGGTATTGATCCCTGTAGCTGGCGTGTTGCTGGGTTACGTTACACTTGCAGTATTCGTGTCTAGATATAGATAGTTGGAGAAAACAACTACTTATCAATCTGTGTAAGCTTGATATAAACACATCATTGATTTCTAAGTCATTGCATTCCCTTTTTTTCTGATAATGTGTACGTTTTTTTCCAACAACGGTTACGAAATAAATTTACAAAATTATTATAACAGATTAAGAAATTATCTAATTATTTCTTTCATTGTGAGCACAAGATAAACGTTAGAGGTTTAATCCTGGATTTACATAAGGGATTTCAGTCAGGAATTGTGAATGGACAAATACATAACTGATACAATAAACATTAAAAATAACTTTGTTGCTTCTCTGTCATCGTTTTGAATAATTAAGAAAAGCTTCATAGCAAGATCAAACAGGTCGTCAGCAAATTCTCTTCAGTTGATACAATAGAGCTCAACAAGAAAATGATTAAATCTGCATGGTCTGATTACAGAAACTACTTTGTATGGAATTTACACCATAAAGAGTATCCCGTCTTCTTTCAGTCCGCTCTATATGCATTCTACAAGCTGCCTTTGTGAGGAGCATATGACGTAATGGTGACGTCATGAAGCGATGAGAAGGTGAAGATGAGACACTGTTATATGAGACAAAACAAGATGGATAATGTGACTATATAAGAATGATGATGCATAGGCGATAAAGGTGAGGAAATCTACTCTCCAGTTCTACAGAAAAGGTATACACACAATCAGGGCAAAGTGACGTTATTTCATGCCAGCTCCTTTCTTTCGACAAACACAAGGCGAGATTACAGGAGCATGCGCGGTAACTAGAATGTGAGGTACATTTGTACGTTCATCTACTATTTTGTCCTCACTACTGCGGAAACGAACATAGCACATGCGCCAACGGAAGCGTATAACTGGTCATAAGGCGTATCTATCAGTACTATATATTATAAGATACAAGATTGGGAAGTGCACGGATTCCGTGGTGAGGGTGGTGTTAAATACAAAACGTGTTTCCATGGCAACCTGCCTCCATCACATCTAATATACACATGTACCCATGAACATACATAGCATGTTGCCTTTGACTACCTCTAGTGCACATGCGCTACACATAAAGATAACTTACTACGGAAAGGAAACATTTCCTGGATAGCACCCCCTTGGGCTTAAGGGAAAAAGTAAGAGTGATTTACATTATCCAACAACATGTATTTGCAACAAAACGTCGCCTGGCAGAGTTTTCTGTATTGACAATCAATTTTTATATCCTTACATACAAATGACCGGAAGTGAAAATATGCTTATTGTATCAGTGTAAAATTATCCTTATTTAATTAATTAATTAAATTAACAATAAACTGATAACGTCCAGCAGGACATAACAATAGTTACTAACCATCACACCCTATCTACACACTAACAAATGGCGTGACAGGTTTAATCAGTATTGACCAAAACAAAAACAATTTACTCGTCTGCAGAAAATCTTGAATTTTCTCGAAGGATAATTTTCTGAGCTTTATTTTCCATAACATGAATTATACTATATCTTTATAATTCAATAAAGTTATACACCATAGATATACTTTTTGGATAAACATTCTTGAACGAATTTGTATCTTAAACCTTGCTCCAATCACAACGTGTATGTGTTTAATACCAAGCAAACGTTTAAGAATCCTCTGATATTTTGACATTTGAAATAATTTGATAAATCAGAAAAAAAAATATTTCAAATGTCAAAAGTTGATTTAGAAAGCCCAAATTTTCATTGCAAATAAATAATAAATGTCACAGATAAATTTACAAATTTAATACAGAAAACTCGCCTGACTCTGCTAAATAAACAGGAACGTATAGCAATAAAGATAAAAATTTGCTCTATATCTACATCAACATCAAGGGTTCTGAGGATGCGCACTGAATACCGGAAGTAATGTAAATTTCAAGCACATGAATGTTTGAAGTGATTCCTCGGTCTGTACTGAACAGATGAGCTTCGACGCGCCGCTTGTTACCAACATATGAACACGTCATATGTTTTGATGTTGTTTTCACATGATAAAATATAAGATATGAATCCTATAAAAATGTTGTGAAAAGACTGATCTCTTATGCTGGTATGACAATTCAAGATGGATGTGATGAACAAAAGAGCAATGAAATGGTCGCAAATGTGATTTTATGATTTCTGAAAAAAAATACAATTTCGTGTAAATTTCTACATGCAATCGGTGGAAATGCTATATATTTACATAATATATTCGTATACATAATATATCTATATATATATATATACATAAATCAAACCAAATACGGCGTTCACAACGGCCGAGCTATAGACGGATATATAGAAATAAGACAATCTGTGCTTAAGATGCTGGATTCTGTGCCGTCAAACATATTGCTACAGTGTAGATATACTTTGCAGTGATTAACACTACCTATCACAGACTAAGATAACAGATATTTTCATTAACAAACATACTACGTATCATTTTGTAAATATTTTGTTTACAAAGTAAATAATCTAATTTACAATACTGTATATATATGTGTATATGACATAAACATTGTTTTCTACAACAGATGCTCAGCGCACTGACGCAGATCATCAATCTCAAGATATTTACTGACTTAGATGTTTAACTTACTTGCAAATAAGCACATACATACTGTTAGTGCTCAGCAATGATTACAAGTCTGACTTACCATATCAACAACACATGGCGATAAGTTAATATTAACATCATTCAATATAATATATGCAAACAAACGGAACGCAATAGTCAATTCCTTCGAAGAGCAAGCTTTCATTTTCTGTATAAATATTCTTCTATATTGAAATGCATAATTTTCCTAATATAAAATATTTTTTCTACCATAACAAAATAAATCAAATATCAACTATGAATAATTTCAAATTTTTATCAAACGCTTTGCATCTAAGTATACTTACCTATTCTGCTAATTTTTGTGTTAAGCGCCCCTGGGTGGTTCTGTTTAATGGCGTTCATGCGCCTATTGGTTGGTCCCTGCCCCCCGGGCATCCCCGCTGCCTTGGGACCTTTTGGCCGCGGCGCTTCCACTGGTAACACTCGTCTTCGCTTTTTCGGCAATTTAGAGCGCGCTTGCGTATGGGAATAGAAGAGTGCAAAGTTACTGACAATGACGGGTACAGGTAGAGCAATTGTCAATACGCCCATGAGGGCGCAAAGCGCTCCAACAAACATGCCGACATACGTTTTAGGCACCATGTCTCCGTACCCTACAGTTGTCATGGTGACAATGGCCCACCAAAGCCCAACGGGGATACTGGTGAAGTCGTTTTCAGGATTGTATTGGATTCTCTCAGCGTAGAATATAAGAGCCGCAAAGATCACGATTCCCAATACAAGAAAGAAAATCAAAAGTATCAATTCCTTGGCACTAGCCTTGAACGTGTGGATAAGAATTTTCAAGCCAGCCGAGTGTCTAGTCAATTTACACAATCGCATTATACGGATAATACTAAAAAATTCCAGAATGTCGCTTTCCTGTTTTAGACTTGTTAATAAAAAGTCGAGATAAAATGAAAGCGTGGCTATTATGTCTATTATATTCACCGGTGCTTTGAGGAAATCCAGTTTATTCGGAGCAACTATTAGACGAATGATAATTTCAAACGTGAACCATGCATTACTAGCACACTCTATGTAGAAGAACGCTTCGTGTGGCTCTGTTTTCCGTTTTTCCAGGCGCCATGTTAAGCTGCCGTCTGACGCATTTGAGGTTGTGTTGCGCAAGACTGGAACTCGCATTTCCGGATGTGTTTTTAGACAGAAGGACAGAATAGAAACCACGATGAAGAAAACTGACACCACGGCAATCACCTGCAATGGAGAAAAAACGGGCATTACTTGAGGTGCAACGAAATGGTGACACAAAATTAACGCTTTCGAACAAGAACAAAATCAAGTCAAACATCAACAGAGGAATTAACTACATCCTACTATATCTGCAAGAAACATTACTCTCATTTCTTATTTTAAGGATGTTTACGTGAAGTGTTAGTTGAAATTATTTGGCGCATTTTGCGCAAAATACATACAAAGCAATTTCACCAACTATGCCTCATGTAAAGAACATGGCGTTGATAGGCACACAATATTACTTTCATTACCATTAACAAAATTGACAGAGGTATCCTTTGGGAACGAGCTTAGGTTAAAGCTATTTGATGTAAATACCTTCGCGTTGTCTGATCTATGTATAGAAACATCCTTTAGCCCCTAATGTTGCCTGGTTTAACCTGGTATATAAAGTCAATGTTGTCTTGTAGTGTTGAATTTACCTGCATTGATTGTACCACCCACTGGTTTCTTGATGAAGACGATTTTATTTTAAGTTACATTGTCATGAGAAACAACAAAGTAAACACCAACATGATAACATAATTTAATTCAAACTCAAATAAAATGAAACTAGAGAAAATTGTGAACACAAGAAAGATTTATACAGAGATGCCCTAAAAGTATAAGGAAAATAACACATGGTATTCTGAAAGGACAAGCGCCTTCTGCTTCACGATAACTCCGGCAATGTAAATCTTGGTCAATCCAGGTTGGTAAGTGCGATGTGCTAAACATAAAAAAGGAAAGTGTACCTTTTTGGTGAAGCGGTTCAATTTGCAGGTCAGGTCGTAAATAAAACTCACAATTTAAGTAACCTAATCTGAACACGCGAATGTTTTTCGTTCGTTAACGGATCATTTCGTTTTAAAAATTGTTATGCAGCTCAATAAGCCAATCAAAAGCACTGGAACAAACCCAAAAATGGCGATTTTTTTTATGTCTCAACCAATAAAAAAGCGTGTTACAAATAAAAATAATCAATGATAAAACAAAAAGACAAAACAATACTGCTGCTTAATTTATATACCGTTTAGCAGGTTATTTTCAAGGGTCAAAATTTTCGCGGTTTTCTTTCAAAATGACCAAATACCATTTCACAAATCAAAACATTGTGATATGAATGTAAAAGGACATTATATTTTCACTATTTCACGTTAATGTACCGCGAAACTGAAGATATCACCCCCGAGAAAATAACTGGCTATATTGTAAATAGATATACAATATATATTTTGAATGAATTTTGTATCTCACATCTAGAATATCACAATTACAAAATCCCCGCGCAGTTTAAATGGTGTCATTAGGTAGTTTTAGGATGGGGACATTTCCCCTAATATATTATACAAATAAAATTTGAATGAAACTACATTTTAACAGAGTGTTACTATTCTTTCTTGTTTGTAACAAAAAACATGTTCAGATTAATATAGACACTTTGCTGAATGATATGGGAAATAATTTTGATGACGTACTATTTGTGAATTTTGTCAAATATCACCAGAAAAAAATTATTGCATGTGATTTGAACAAGTAAAATATTCAGACACAAAGAGGATTTAAGCAAGTATATTCATACCGTAAACGAGAAGTACTTTGTAATGCCAAAACGTTATCGCTTCGTCTTTTAACATAAGTTTTATTTTACCATTAGTTTATCAATATTGACTTATCAGCGTACCAGCAATATATGTTATCTAATAAAACAGACCCCGTTAAGTAAGACTCGTTTTGCAATGATACTCCACGGCTAGGGGCTCCGGGTAACTTTCAATTGACCATACATCTATACAGAATAGAATAATTAGATAAAAGAAATAAAGTTTATAACCCATGTAAACAGACGTCCATAGCAACCCTCAAACATTCTCCTTATCCGGAATCCCTTTTTTTCTGTTTTATGTAATAACCATTTACAATTCATTTGTTCTACCCAATTTCCGGTGGCCGTTTATTGCCGTCTGTTTGTGTGCTGAGCTTCCACTCACTCCGTTAAGTGTTTCACTAGCGTATAGCTGTTTTACGACGACGTTTTAATCGTGTAATAAAGCAACATATTGATTCTTATTCTTCATGCGTCCACGATCTCTGATTTAAAGTCACCACTAGCCAGTCGGCGAGGGAAGAGTCGGTGAACTCTAGATTTCCGTATGAATGGTGGGGTATATACATCGATTTGGTTTGGAGTTAAGGACAAAGAACAGACTGAAAGCTAGCAGGAAGAAAGGCCTTCTCCCGAAACAGATACAAGGCTGACTTGAAGCAGGCAGGATGAAAATGGAGTCTGGAAAGGTGAAGGTCAATACAAAGAGAAAGTTGTAAGAGAAGTGAAAGAAACTTCTTTCTCGAATACAGAAGTAAATTGCAAATGAAAAACTGCCAATGAACAATGAAAGATGATTCGACCATAAAATCACGATCGGGAAAGTAAAAAGTTGTATAAGATTAAAGAGGGTGAAGTGTAATATTACCTAATACCAGATCACCGATATTTAAACAAAATCCTTTTAAACTCGAAATCGATAAAACGAGTGCAGAAATTAGAGATTAACACAATGATACGCTAAAAAGTAGAGGGAGAATTACACGTATTTTGATTTATAAGTAAATCATGACCCATTCAAGTAATGTCACGTTCCATAAATGAGAACGGGGTCATTACCAACGATAAAACTGTCCACCATGAGCGAATCGTGAATATCTCACAACAAGCTACGTACATGGTGTTCAGACTATAACGATATAAAAGAACAAGCACGTCATATTTTTTTAAGATGGCATATAATCTATTCGTACTCAAAATTATTATTTCGCTTGTGTGACTCAAGCAAAAGTCGTGTCACTCCCCTTAGCTGTGTTGTTTCCTTCTCCAGGAACAGAAGTTATTATCCTTTGCTACTCCGAAAGCAGAAGTGTACTTGTTCGTCCGAGAGCGTCAGTTAATATTTCTGTCAGCCTTTTGCGATACCTGGTATTATTATTAGCGGTTCTATGTAACGGAGTGACCAATAATAGTACTACACTTCTCACTTGACAATATCAAAGAGAAAGCACTCTTCCCAAATCAGTAGTTAACCAATTTGATTTTTTTTTTCAATTCTGAAATAAGAACCACAAACGTGAAAACTTACTTATCGAGTTGTCTGAATCAAATCTGTTGCGAGGGAAACATGGCTGTAAAACTGCTCTAGAGGAGCGAATTTCCCAAATAAGATACATGTTTAAACTTAAAGCTTAAACGCGTTTGTCTGGAACACGTTTAGCCGCATACCTGGGTGAATACAACACGCTTAGCAAAAGACAACCCCTGTGCTGAAAACACACACGTTTAGAAGAACATCACTGAACACGAGCATACTAAACTACAAAAGTACATATATTGCTGCACACAAGCACACTGAACTGAATACGAGCACTGAACTACAAATGAACACATATTGCTGCACACAAGCACACTGAACTGAATACGAGCACTGAACTACAAATGAACATATATTGCTGCACACAAGCACACTGAACTGAATACGAGCACTGAACTACAAATGAACACATATTGCTGTACACAAGCACACTGAACTGAATACGAGCACTGAACTACAAATGAACACAAATTGCTGCACACAAGCACACTGAACTGAATAAGAAAAAAACTAAACTAAAAACTAACACTTATTGCTGCACACAAACACACTGAAAATGAATAGAACACACTGGGCTATACACGAACATATACGAGGCAGACAACAAACACATATGCTAAAACACTTGTGTGAATTTTCCATGACAAATGTAGGCTGTTTCTAACCTAGTAGTTCATCACTCTAGAATGCATTTCCTGTGGCACGTCGATCTAGTGTGGCTTTGTTACGATGGAAGTAGTGCTGACGACAAGTACTACTGAAAAACTACCATTGCTTTCTTCACTACAAAAACTTTTCAATATTATATTTACGGCAATGCTTTGCCCTATAATTCTAAATGACTCGCAGTTAGATTCTCCATTCATGAGTTCTTGTATGCTTAAAAAAGAAAAAATACCCACATGTCAAAATCATATATCAAATGATCTGATCTACATACAAAAAAGTTTCTATCATGACATGACTTCAAGGGTCATTGCATTTGCGAACGTGTATCCAGTCTTGATATTTTCTATGACTTGAAGGTACCATGTTGTAAGATTTGGTCACTTATAGAGTGAGACTATTTATCCCTCTGTGATGTTCCTCTATATCAGTAACTAGTTTTTTTACATGCTGACTTGTCAATATCTTTTTTTATTTGACTTCTTTCCCATGATCTTCCATTTTCTTGGCTGTTTTTCGTCATGGGTTACAGTAATACCTTCTGTAAACAATACCGAGTAATTATTTCAACTTTTATTTTTGAGTCAAATATATTAAACTACTTTCTAACTTTATTATCTACTTCCTTTGCCACGTTTCTTGTATTCAAGTTAATAATAATGGAAACGAAACATAGGAGTACTAGTCCTTGTACTTTACGGACAGGAGAGTAGGCCAACCTTGTCTCTGTCCGACCAACTGACAAAACATAACAGAAAATTCAAAAGAAATAAAGTCATACTATCAATTGCCATGACAACTGGTAGGTAAACACAATTATGGCAACATAATCAAAAATTTTAACTCAAAATTGATGAAAGCAAGGTGAAATATGGAAGAAAAGATATAAAAAGATCTTTGAAAAGTACAAAACGATAAGACCAAATGTTCCGGAAAGGACGAAAATCATAGCATTCTGTAAAATTATTTGTTTTCCTTAGGTTTAAATTTCGTGGTCTTTCACACAACACTATTTCGTAGACACTTACTTTTTGAAGGAAATTAGCACTCAGTTAGCCGATTTATACTTATGTACACCTACTCAACTTGCTTTGAAAATTTATGCAGTCGCACGCATAGCTCAGGTAGCTAACGACCAAGGCGAACAATCTAGCATCCGTAAACATATCTCAAGTGCTGTGCGGCCAAAGTGAAAAACACGAGTCCTAAACATATCTAGAGTGACAAACGACCAAAGCCAAAAATACATAAATCTTAAAAAATATCTTAAGTGACCAACGACCAAAGCCAAAAATACATAAATCTTAAATATATCTTAAGTGACCAACGGCCAAGGCGAAAAATCTAAGAGTCGTTTACATATATGAAGAGGCCTACGGCCAAGGCCAAAATACATAAATCGTAAACATATCTCAAATGACCAACGACCAAGGGGAAAAATATATAATTCGTAAACATAACTTCAGTGGCCAACGGCCAAGGCGAAAAATCTAGGAGTCGTAAACATATGCAAAATTAACACCAACTGCACTGGGGCACCGTAGTGAAATGACAATCGATCGCAACATCCGTATGTGTTTCGCTCAATGTGTGTCTTCTAAGCCTGATGATAGTACAACAAGCACAGCGAGCGGGCTTGGTCTACGGTAGAGTGACGGTCCATCTTACCACAAGAAAGCTTACGTTTAAATGTGACTCTTGTATGAAGCCGTTTTAATATGTGTGCTCTCCGTTAAACGACGGTGGGTTATGCAGCAGGTTTCAATGACCCAGTTCCAAACTGCTCAGTAATGACAACCTTGACTTCTAAATAGTCATATATTTCCATGTTTTAATTCCATGTCTTATATGTCCGACAGAAGGTCCTACCATATGGTCAGTGAAGTACTTCTATGAATATAGTGACCTACAGCATTTTAATTTATATGTACTTAACCACATTTTATTGGATTCAAAGCGATACGAGCTGAATGTAGACCTTAATTACTACTGAAACCTTCTCAGCAATGCAGACTTTTCACGTTGTGCTTCTCTGCGGAAAGCATGCACACTGTTTATTTACGTTGTGTCCTTTCTCCGTGAAAGGCGTGCATACACTTCTGTTCGGTAGTGTCCCTTCTCTGATGAAGTCGTGTATACTGTTCCATTCAGTAGTGTCTAGTCTCTGGGGAAAGCGTGTATAATGTTCCATTCAGTAGTGTTTCATTTCTGGGGAAAGCGTGCATACTGTTCCATTCAGTAGTGTCTCGTCTCTTGACAAAGCGTGCATACTGTTCCATTCAGCAGTGTCTAGTCTCTTGACAAAGTGTGCGTACTGTACCATTCAGCAGTGTCTAGTCTCTTGACAAAGTGTGCGTACTGTACCATTCAGTAGTGCCTCGTCTCTTGACAAAGCGTGCATACTGTTCCATTCAGCAGTGTCTAGTCTCTTGACAAAGTGTGCGTACTGTACCATTCAGTAGTGCCTCATCTTCGGGGAAAACGTGCATACTGTTCCATTCAGTAGTGTCTCGTCTCTGGGGAAAGCGTGCATACTGTTCCATTTAGTAGCGTCTAGTCTCTGGGGAAAGCGTGCATAATGTTCCATTCAGTAGTGTCTCGTCTCTGGGGAAAGCGTGCATACTGGTCCATTCAGTAGTGTCTCGTCTCTGAGGAAAGCGTGTATACTGTTCCATTCAGTAGTGTCTAGTCTCTGGGAAAAGCGTGCATACTGTTCCATTTAGTAGTGTCTCGTCTTCGGGGAAAGCGTGCATACTGTTCCATTCAGTAGTGTCTCGTCTCTGGGGAAAGCGTGCATACTGTTCCATTTAGTAGCGTCTAGTCTCTGGGGAAAGCGTGCATAATGTTCCATTCAGTAGTGTCTCGTCTCTGGGGAAAGCGTGCATACTGGTCCATTCAGTAGTGTCTCGTCTCTGTTGAAAGCGTGTATACTGTTCCATTCAGTAGTGTCTAGTCTCTGGGAAAAGCGTGCATACTGTTCCATTCAGTAGTGTCTCGTCTTCGGGGAAAGCGTGCATACTGTTCCATTCAGTAGTGTCTCGTCTCTGGGGAAAGCGTGCATAATGTTCCGTTCAGTAGTGTCTAGTCTCTGGGGAAAGCGTGCATAATGTTCCATTCAGTAGTGTCTAGTCTCTGGGGAAAGCGTGCATAATGTTCCATTCAGTAGTGTCTAGTCTCTGGGGAAAGCGTGTATACTGTTCCATTCAGTAGTGTCTAGTCTCTGGGGAAAGCGTGTATACTGTTCCATTCAGTAGTGTCTAGTCTCTGGGGAAAGCGTGTATACTGTTCCATTCAGTATGTCTCGTCTCTGGGGAAAGCGTGCATAATGTTCCGTTCAGTAGTGTCTAGTCTCTGGGGAAAGCGTGCATAATGTTCCATTCAGTAGTGTCTAGTCTCTGGGGAAAGCGTGCATAATGTTCCATTCAGTAGTGTCTAATCTCTGGGGAAAGCGTGTATACTGTTCCATTCAGTAGTGTCTAATCTCTGGGGAAAGCGTGTATACTGTTCCATTCAGTAGTGTCTAGTCTCTTGACAAAGCGTGCATACTGTTCCATTCAGTAGTGCCTCGTCTCTAGGGAAAGCGTGCATATTGTTCCATTCAGTAGTGTCTCGTCTATTGGGAAAGCTACAAACTGTTCTGTTATGTAGTCTCATCTCCTCTGAAGGCGTAAACATTGCAATTATATGGTGCCCCTTCCTTTCTGAAGAAGGCGTGGCCACCGTTCTATCAATACTCTCCTACTGAGTAAGTAAATGTAGTAACGGTGTAATATATGTCTTACATTTAGACGAGGGAAGAAAATAAAGACATGCGTCACTGAAGATTGCCACCAATATCTTTTGACAGTTAACATTTAACTTCATCCATCTTTAGTTGTAGTCTTTAACAAGAATATCAAAGCAATGTTAAATGTATACACATGAATATGTGTGTGAAATAAATATTAGACAAAATGTCATTGCTTGTGTCTTTTGAGACGGTCCCCGCCGCCGCACAGAAATAATCATATTGATTTTGCGATCAGGGGAGATGTTACATTAACGGCACAAACATCAGTTATGGAAGCCGTGAAGGATCGTTTGGATGTGATAAATTAACGACACAAACATCACCTACGGTAGCTGTGACAGATCATACGAATGCACTTATTAACACAAAAACACCTACTGTAGCCGCGAAGAATCATGCAAATGTATTATTAACAACGCAAAAGCACTTACGGTAGCCGCGAGGGATCATACAAATATATTATTAACAACACAAAACACCTACGGTATGAGCAAGGGATCATACAAACGTGTTATAAACGACCGAAAAAATCGCCTATGCTAGCCGCGAGGGATCATAGAAATGTATTATTAACTACAGAAAAATATCCTACGGTAGCCGAGAAAGATCCTGTAAAATACATCACTCGCAACACAAACACTACTTATTGAATCCTGAAGTTTTTTTTTAAATGCATGATAAGCATACAAATACCACCTACGGTAACCATGAAAAGACTCTGAGAATGTATTATCAATAACACAAAGGAAACCGCAAAGTAACGATGAAGGATCGTTCAAATGTGTTAACACAAACACCATCTACAGCAGCCGCGAGGGATCATACAAATTTATATTTAACGACACATATGCTATCTACGATGAACGCGAAATAACCGTCTGGATAAATCATTAAGAACACACCAGCTATGGTAGACAAGAAGGATAGTGAAATTGTAATAACGCCATTTTATTGTAGCCTTGAGGGATGATCAAAATGTATTATTGACAGAACAGACATCCTCTGGTAGCCGTGTAGTGTCGTACATCAATACATTACATACAGATAGATAGTAATCGCATATGTGTAAGTTTAAGGGCAATACTTTCACCTGCAATAGTCTAGTATGATCAGTAAAGATGGGATTTTAAGGACAAACACTCCTATAGTAGCCTTATAACACCGTACAACTGGGATTTCAAGGGTAATATCACCTACGGTGTCCTTTCGGAATCGTATAGATATAGCATAGATAACACAAATAGAAGCCATGGAGGTGTCACACAACCACACGAATCTGAACAAGAATATCTCTACCTCTCCTTATCATAATGAATTTTAAAAAACCAGGTCATATTAATGAAAGAATATAACATAGATATCATTCCATCGATGTATGTCTTAGTTTCATGCAAGCAGATCCGTTCGCATTGAATACAACAACATGCTAGTTTCTTTGTTATGTTATCTACATATACTGTTTAGAAAGCAATAAAGAATAAATCCAGTCCACAGTTTATACCCAAAATAACTGAGAATTAAAGACTGGACAGGCAATTACATCAGCTGCTTATCTCGATCTTTTCCTACAATGAAACCATCATGGACAGCTTTCCACCAAGTTATACGATAATCGTAATACTTTCAATTTCGCCATTGTGAATTTTCTGGATAGCAACACTCCCGCATCCAAAACTTCAACTGTTTACATGTCGCAGTTGTTTCGATATTCAGATGCCTATTCTCATTATCAATATTTTCGAGCAAGAGGTCGTCGACTGACGGACAAACTCGTATCATACGGTTTCAAATGATGCAGGTTGATGAAAATTATGGGAAATTTTATGGTCGCCATAGTGATCTTCTTGAGAAATATCCGAAAATTTCTTTGTGTGATATGAAGCTTGACGTGCGTGACGCTGGTTACTTTACCAGTTGGTAAATTGTTGTAAACCTTGTTATTATTTGAGAACGTGACATTACTTACTTGAATTGACCAAGGTTTACATGTGGATGAAGCAGAAGCTTTATCGCCCGAAACACCTGGTCTTATTCTCCTTATACTTTTAAGGATTTTCCGTGTAAATCTTTTCTTTTGTTAATATTTTGCCCTAGTTTGATTGAATTTGAGTGTTTGATCATGTTGACATGGTATTGTCTGGGGCTATTTAATTGTACTATTCAGTCTAAACCGTAAATGTAAAGGTTGTTTACATTCCTCATTAGAGAAGGCTATCTTCACACATTCCACACATTGATGGGATGATGGTCAAAGCTTTAGGCTTGGAATTTGATATTGAGATGACACCTAATGATAAAATATCAGTTTAATACGAAGTTAATTGCCAATTTCCGCAATAAACCGAAAAGTGCATTTGACTTTCGATGGGAAACCGTTAACAACGCGCGAAATGTTATATTTGAGGAAAACCCCATAAAAACAATAACAAAACATAAAAAAGTAGAAAAAAAGGAAAAAAAGACGTATCAACTATCACATTTCATTTTAAATGGATAAAAATACATGTTTTGCTATTTTTAATGATACTCATTAACTATAAAGTAGCATATATTTTAAACATCCTTCAAACGTTGATTTGCAACAGTGCTTCTTGTAAGGCAATGCCGAAGAACTCGATGAATGAATTTAATAAGCCATATGACAGTTTGGATGTCGGGTACACATGGCAGTTTGGATTAGATAAACACAACAGTTTGGGTAAGATCAAACTTGACAAATTGATATAGACTGCAGAAATATTATACAGTGACAAACCAAAGAATATATCATATAGTTTGTGAAAAAATCAGTTTACATATGATAAATAATAGAATATCGATCTTTACAACATATTTCTAAATATAATTTACATATATGTATCAGATTTGAATACGATATTATGTAATCACTAGCCAATACATTATACAATAAGTAAACATTATCGGGTACAACGTACCGGCATCGTGCAATTTCAAGAATTTTTAAAGAAAAAAATAACAAAGTCAATCAATACATGGGTTAAACCGCACAATAAACGCTTAGACACAACAACCAATAACAGGACATATGATTGTAAATATGGAATAAAGATGTAACTAAAACTACACAAAGTTGTTCAAGAGAACGAAATATCTACCAAAAACTTGCTTACAGATTGTGATAAATTTTCTACTGTTGCTGATAATTATATATATTTTTCACAGATGCGTTGTTTACCTTTGTTATTAACTTAACACAATAGAGTTCACGCTCTGTATCAACATTGGTATTTAGACAAACACTTTCTATGGTATTCCTGTTCTGTAAAGCAGGTAAATTTGGTGAGATTGAAATTTAAAAAACTTTCTTTAAGGAAGAAAATCAACATATTGCTCACTCATGAACATTAATCGCTAGTCATTATTTGAAAAGAAACTTGTTGTTTTCTTCAAATTTCATACTGTGTGATAAAGTTGACCGATATTTGTGATCATGCTATTCCGAAACGGATTATTCAGCGGTAATGGTACATTACCTTGGTTACATAAACATAAAATGATTGCTTGGTTACCAACAGAAACGATAGCTTGGTTACCTAAACCGATAGCTTGGTTACCTTAACATAAAATGATAGCTTGGTTACCTTAACATAAAACGATAGCTTGGTTACCTTAACATAAAACATTAGTTTGGACACCTAAACATAAAACGATAGCTTGGTTACCTTAACATAAAACGATAGCTTGGTTACCAACAGAAACGATAGCTTGGTTACCTTAACATAAAACGACAGCTTGATTATTTAACTATAAAACGATAGCTTGGTTACCTTAACATAAATCGATAGCTTGGTTACCTTAACATAAAACGATAGCTTGGTTACCTTAACATAAACCATTAGTTTGGACACCTAAACATAAAACGAAAGCTTGGTTACCTTAACATAAAATGATTGCTTGGTTACCAACAGAAACGATAGCTTGGTTACCTTAACATAAAACGATAGCTTGGTTACCTAAACATAAATCGATAGCTTGGTTACCTTAACATAAAACGAAAGCTTGGTTACCTTAACATAAAACGATAGCTTGGTTACCTAAACATAAATCGATAGCTTGGTTACCTTAACATAAAACGAAAGCTTGGTTACCAGGAGAAACGATAGCTTGGTTACCTTATCATTAAACGATAGCTTGGTAACCTTAACATAAAACGAAAGCTTGGTTACCTTAACATAAAATGATAGCTTGGTTACCAACAAAAACGATAGCTTGGTTACCTAAACATAAATCGATAGCTTGGTTACCTTAACATAAAACGAAAGCTTGGTTACCAGGAGAAACGATAGCTTGGTTACCTTATCATTAAACGATAGCTTGGTAACCTTAACATAAAACGAAAGCTTGGTTACCTTATCATTAAACGATAGCTTGGTTACCTTATCATTAAACGATAGCTTGGTAACCTTAACATAAAACGAAAGCTTGGTTACCTAAACATAAAACGATAGCTTGGTTACCTTAACATAAAACGATAGATTGGTTACCTTAACATAAAACGATAGCTTGGTTACCTTTACATAAAACGATAGCTGGGTTACCTTAACATAAAACGATAGCTTGATTACCTTAACATAAAACGATATCTTGGTTACCTTAACATAAAACGATAGCTGGGTTACCTTAACATAAAACGAAAGTTTGGTTACCAGGAGAAACGATAGCTTGGTTACCTTATCATTAAACGATAGCTTGGTAACCTTAACATAAAACGATAGTTTGGTTACCTTTACATAAAACATTAGTTTGGACACCTAAACATAAAACGATAGCTTGGTTACCTTAACATAAAACGATAGCTTGGTTACCAACAGAAACGATAGCTTGGTTACCTAAACATAAAACGATAGCTTGGTTATTTAACTATAAAACGATAGCTTCGTTTCCTAAACATATAACGATAGCTTGGTTATTTAACTATAAAACGAGAGCTTCGTTACCGACATAGTGAGTCTGGTTACCTTACTTAACCTTGACTGTGCCTGGATTTGAGATATCATCTACAGCTTACTTGTTAACAAAAACAGATAAAGATATGAGGAATGACCGTACCAATGATCTTTATGAAGTTGGAACAAGTCCAAATAACAAGCATAAATGTTATTGTTTGACACGTTGACCTACTAGGACTCGTGTAAAGATAATTACTGAGATTTGAGACAAAAGCGTTCCGTTTTCACAAATATGTACTGTATGTTTGGTAATATTCCGGGCAGACTTAATTTCATTATATTCGCGGTCTTTAAAGATGGCGCGAAATTAGCTCACTAGTAAATGTTCAACTGAGAACTAAATTCTCAGATAATCCGCATTGTTAGTCGACACCGACGTAAAGACACGTTCTCCTGTTTACAGGTAAAAGTGAAGTATCGCGATACCTTATTTTCATGAACCGCAACTACCAGAACGCGAAATAATGTCCCCGCGAAATCAAACAAGTCTACAGCATATCCCAATAAAAAATGTTTATATACTTTGTAAAACTGTAATGGATAACAGTTTAACACCCTAACTTCATCGAGCACGCACTCCATTGTGACTAGGTAGCTCTCCTAGACGTTAGAGTAGCCATCGAATGCTGGATACTAGCGCCCTCTAGCTACAGGCGAGCCGGAAGTCTATACGGAAATATGTAACAATACGTACAATATCAGCGACCAGAAATTCTAGAAAGGAATAACACTATTATGAGTTATAGCTAGACTAAACATCGATTTATCTAAATTGTTATCTCGACGCTAAATATTTGCAGAAGTTTATGATATATTTTGTTCACCAGACTAAAGATAGGCATCGAATTATCATATATTTTGTTCACCAGACTAAACAATGGCAGTGATTTATTATAGTTTTTGTTCACCAGACTAAACAATGGCATCGAATTATCATATATTTTGTTCACCAGACTAAACAATGACAGTGATTTATTATAGTTTTTGTTCATCAGACTAAACAATGACAGTGATTTATTAGTTTTTGTTCATCAGACTAAACAATGACATCGAATTATTATATATTTTGTTCACCAGACTAAACAATGACAGTGATTTATTATATATTTTGTTCACCAGACTAAACAATTGCACTGATGTGTTTTATTGTAGATTTTGATCAGCTGACTAAATAAAGGTGTGATTTATTATATATTTTGATCAGCTGACTAAATAAAGGTGTGATTTATTATATATTTTGATCAGCTGACTAAATAAAGGTGTGATTTATTATATATTTTGATCACCAGACTAAACAAAGGTTGTGATTTATAGATTTTGATCACTTCACTTATTGTTTTATATATTTTGATCACTGGTGTGATTATTATATATTTTGTTCACTTGTAGTTTTTGATCACCTGACTTCACAATCGTGTGATTTATTATATATTTTGATCACCTGACTTCACAATCGTGTGATTTATTATATATTTTGATCACCTGACTTCACAATCGTGTGATTTATTATATATTTTGATCACCTGACTTCACAATCGTGTGATTTATCATATATTTTGTTCACCAGACTAAATAATGGCAATGGTGTGATTAATTATAGATTTTGATCAGCTGACTAAATAAAGGTGTGATTAATTATAGATTTTGATCAGCTGACTAAATAAAGGTGTGATTAATTATAGATTTTGATTAACTGACTAAATAAAGGTGTGATTAATTATAGATTTTGATCAACTGACTAAATAAAGGTGTGATTAATTATAGATTTTGATCAGCTGACTAAATAAAGGTGTGATTAATTATAGATTTTGATTAACTGACTAAATGAAGGTGTGATTAATTATAGATTTTGATTAACTGACTAAATAAAGGTGTGATTAATTATAGATTTTGATCAGCTGACTAAATAAAGGTGTGATTAATTATAGATTTTGATTAACTGACTAAATAAAGGTGTGATTAATTATAGATTTTGATCAACTGACTAAATAAAGGTGTAATTAATTATAGATTTTGATTAACTGACTAAATAAAGGTGTGATTAATTATAGATTTTGATCAGCTGACTAAATAAAGGTGTGATTAATTATAGATTTTGATCAGCTGACTAAATAAAGGTGTGATTAATTATAGATTTTGATCACCTGACTTCACAATCGTGTGATTAATTATAGATTTTGATTAACAGACTAAATACAGGTGTGATTAATTATAGATTTTGATCAGCTGACTAAATAAAGGTGTGATTAATTATAGATTTTGATCAGCTGACTAAATAAAGGTGTGATTAATTATAGATTTTGATCAGCTGACTAAATAAAGGTGTGATTAATTATAGGTTTTGATCAGCTGACTAAATAAAGGTGTGATTAATTATAGATTTTGATCAGCTGACTAAATAAAGGTGTGATTAATTATAGATTTTGATCACCAGACTAAACAAAGGTTGTGATTTATAGATTTTGATCACTTCACTTAACACTGGTGTGATTTATTGTAGTTTATGATCACCTGACTTCACAATCGTGTGATTTATTATATATTTTGATCACCTGACTTCACAATCGTGTGATTTATCATATATTTTGTTCACCAGACTAAATAATGGCAATGGTGTGATTAATTATAGATTTTGATCAACTGACTAAATAAAGGTGTGATTAATTATAGATTTTGATTAACTGACTAAATAAAGGTGTGATTAATTATAGATTTTGATTAACTGACTAAATAAAGGTGTGATTAATTATAGATTTTGATCAACTGACTAAATAAAGGTGTGATTAATTATAGATTTTGATCAACTGACTAAATAAAGGTGTGATTAATTATAGATTTTGATTAACTGACTAAATAAAGGTGTGATTAATTATAGATTTTGATTAACTGACTAAATAAAGGTGTGATTAATTATAGATTTTGATCAGTTGACTAAATAAAGGTGTGATTAATTATAGATTTTGATTAACTGACTAAATAACGGTGTGATTAATTATAGATTTTGATCAACTGACTAAATAAAGGTGTGATTAATTATAGATTTTGATCAGCTGACTAAATAAAGGTGTGATTAATTATAGATTTTGATCAGCTGACTAAATAAAGGTGTGATTAATTATAGATTTTGATTAACTGACTAAATAAAGGTGTGATTAATTATAGATTTTGATCAGCTGACTAAATAAAGGTGTGATTAATTATAGGTTTTGATCAGCTGACTAAATAAAGGTGTGATTAATTATAGATTTTGATCACCTGACTTCACAATCGTGTGATTAATTATAGATTTTGATCAGCTGACTAAATAAAGGTGTAATTAATTATATATTTTGATCACCAGACTAAACAAAGGTTGTGATTTATAGATTTTGATCACTTCACTTAACACTGGTGTGATTTATTGTAGTTTATGATCACCTGACTTCACAATCGTGTGATTTATTATATATTTTGATCACCTGACTTCACAATCGTGTGATTTATTATATATTTTGATCACCAGACTAAATAATGGCAATGGTGTGATTTATTATAGATTTTGATCACTGACTAAATAAAGGTGTGATTAATTATAGATTTTGATCAACTGACTAAATAAAGGTGTGATTAATTATAGATTTTGATTAACTGACTAAATAAAGGTGTGATTAATTATAGATTTTGATCAGCTGACTAAATAAAGGTGTGATTAATTATAGATTTTGATCAACTGACTAAATAAAGGTGTGATTAATTATAGATTCTGATTAACTGACTAAATAAAGGTGTGATTAATTATAGATTTTGATCAGCTGACTAAATAAAGGTGTGATTAATTATAGATTTTGATTAACTGACTAAATAAAGGTGTGATTAATTATAGATTTTGATCGACAGACTAAATAAAGGTGTGATTTATTGCAGATTTTGGCTACCAGACTAAACAAAGGCTTTGATTTATTATAGATTTTGATCACCAGACTAAATAAAGGTTGTAATTGATTAGATTTCGGTCCCCTGATTAAACATTGGCAATGGCTTTTTACAGATTTGGTCAGCAACGTAAAGGCGATGATTGCTTTGAAAAAAAACCACAAGAACTATGAACTAACACTGAACATAGTAAAACGATTTTAACATTTTACATTTTTTAACAATTTAAAATTCAAATATTCAGACTAAACATGGATAGTGACTTAGTAACCATGTTTTAGTTTCCTAACTGAAATATTATGTGTGCACGATATCATCTATGTACATGTTGCATGATCACAGTTATCGGTCAATTTCTTACAAGAAATCAAAATATACAAATAAAAAAAAATTGAGAATAATTTGAAATCTGAACTAGTCCTAATCCACGCTGTGCTATAACTTTAAATTTGATATAGCCTTTATCCGAATTGAGGTATGAATTCAATCCAATATCATTTTTATTCAATCAAATGGTGATGTAAATTAAACAAAAGTAATTCAGTATCGCAAATCATCACATTTTAAAATACAGATTTATTTTTTTCATATTAAAAAATGACTTACCATATCAGGCGAAGGCTTTCATCATGCTTGGCAGAACAGGAATTTCCTACAATTTCTATCTACAGAACATGGTGTTCTAGGTATAAGATAACCCATCGAACATGTCACTTTAATTCTCATTATCACTTTTCTTAGTATTGTTCACTTTACAACTGGTAAACAAACCATTGTATTGTTTAATATTAGATGTCTGAATTATAGTCAGTAGTCCAAGAAGGTTGTGTATACATAACAATATTATAATTATAACTATATGAATTATCATAGATATGAATAAAGAAATTATAAGTATTGTTATTTGTAATAGAATAACTGAATATATAGTCATGAAAAAATGAAAATAAATATAACCATATTTGATCTCAACACTACGTCCTTAACCTGGTTAACAACGTCACCTGTATATGTTGTTATGGTTTGATATTATTTATAGTTCCCTCACGCATGACCTAGATCATATATATATTTTACAACATATATTCTAATCTACAATACTTATGGGTAGCAGTGCATTTATCAATACATATATAGTATATAGTTAAATTTATAGACTAACAATACTAATCTACTAATTAGGAATTTCAATGTAAATACATATTATTATTATTGTTTTAATGGTAGCTAACAACAGCAATGGCGTAATATCTATGGAGGGTGAATTTGGGTTCTAACTAAAGGAGAGTCGCGGGGAAGCGATAAACAAAAACAAACAAAACACAAACAAATAAGGAAGAAACAGGTAAAACAACACTCTACCTATCCTAATCAGGAGCTATGGGTGTTTACCCAGCTATCACAACGTCATACAGCGCGCATCCTCACAAACGGTTACTTCACATGGGACACTCAATGATTTTAAAGCTGTTGTAATGATGATATTCGACGCGTAAAACACCAAAACAATCTCGCTGTCTGGAAGCGGTGCAGAAATAGTTCTTCATTAAAAAGCTGGTGTAGGAACTAGTTTTGCAGTTATTAAAGCGTAGTTTTTTTTGTTTTTATTCTTCGTTTCCTTCTTTTTCACTTTGACATTTGCTAAGAATATATTCCATTATTTGTAAGACAGTTCAACTGACCCTATTTTCTGTGTAAGGGTAAATGACCAGTTAAGTATATATGCCAAGCCATTATAGGTAATGTATAGTATTAATGAATATTGATTTCGCTCTGGATGATTGACAGGAAAGTGCACGTTACATTGTAACACTGGATAATTCTTATCACAAACACATTAAATTGTCTCTGCAAACAAAAACAGACATAAGTGTATGGGTAAGGTAGCATATATACTTATAGGTGCTACCCGAACACAAATCACAAGTTTAAAGTGGAATGTAGCGTAAAACTCCTAATTCCGTGTGATATAGTATCGTAGTGGAATACTGTATAAAATTAATACGCCAATGTAGTATATAACATTTCTACACCAAGCAGCGAGTTTTTGGACTATGTCAAAATTAACATGACTCGATTCAGAAGCATCGAAACCAGGCAATACCAACGTGCCAATAAAATACGGAGTAGTACCCATGTGAAGCGATTCTGTCGCGTATGTAAATCGACTGACGGTGAAAAAAAATTGTAACGAGAAAATGTCCATGTAAACAAAGACTGCTGAAAGTGCAAAAGCAAAGCAAGCACCTGTCAACACATATCATATGGACTTTGAACACAACACAAATCCTGATTGCCTAAGTTCGTGAGGTTGCGGGTAGTATACGTATTTTCACTCGACATTGTAAAATGTGGTTTAAATATATATAAAAGTTATGACGATTTGTGGAGAAAAATATCGAAAAACTACAGACGAAACACGCTGAATTTAAGATGAATGTTAACTTACCTTCTATTGGAGCGAATGTAATAGCAAGACATACATCGAGCATTATCTACATGGCCACTAGTTATAAACCACGCCAACATCACGAAACCACGCCCATAAGCACGCCTACCTAACACGACCACGCCCATGGCCACGCCCACATCAATACAAGTATGTCTTTCCATACTTGTTACAATGACCAGAAATGAATAAGTACAAACTTTGCCGAAATTTAAAAGAAGATATCTTTTTATATATATACATATATTTTAGAAATTAATCAATTTTTTATGATATTATCATTGGATGAAAAAAATTAAGAATATTAAAATGATATTAATATATAATTGTAAATGAGAAAAAACAAGCAATAAGGTTGATATTATTGGCAAATTAATAGACTTCAAATGAAATAAAAACAAATAAATAATAACAAATGTTTAACAAACTGAAAGAAAACATACCGAGATGAAGAGCTTCGTGATTACGTTAAGGGATAAAAAGTCGATCATGGAGTAAGCAATGGGATGTTTTCACTGAGAGAGTTAAAATATGCAATTAAAGCCATAAACTGGAAATACGAGTTCAAGCAAACACTGTATTTGAACTGATTTAGAAAACACAGACAGAAGCCAACACAATTTCCAAAATTGCAATATTATACAAAAACTCAGTACGTTTGCATCGGTTTAAGCAATGGCGCTAAAAGCTCATGGAACGATTATATACAAGTACAGATTATACTACATTAAGCTTAACGCTAGCACAACATACGTAATATAATCACGTGATCAATGTACGCATACTCATTAAGATTCATGACCTGATTCAGCCAATACGGAACATTGAAATAATTATCTGGACTTCAAATAGGACGTGTAGATCAATACCTAGAGTGAAAATTCTAGAACACAGCATCCGAAAGGGTGGTTTATTAATTTGATATAAGCCAAGGTCTGGTGGAACAATAGAGACACAATGATAGAATAAAGACTTTTGTAATAGATCAACGGGTTTTCTTTATATCTCCAATAAGGAAAATTCAATTACGGCTTCTAAAAATACCATTACTCTCAATATCTCTTCATAACAATAATAGTCACATCAAAATAATATTCCAATAATGGTTTACCCACTAATTATGTTCCTGAAAGCGGCAACCGAAATACGATATCCGCCTTATAATGATAATCCAAACGAAACCACAAATAGTACCTACAGTCCATATAGTGATTCTCCATAAATACACAAAATCTAAATTAATGAACAATGAAATGATCTGTTGCTATGTCAATTATGGAAAAGCCTGACCTTGCTCTGTAGCACTATAACCTACTAACAGCCAAACATATATTGAACAATTACAATTTCTACTTTATCGTAAGAATGGATTAGTTTTAAAGACATTCTGTCACCGTCTCATCTATCGTCACAAACTGTTATTTCAAGGAAACTTTACAAAAACAACTTGTCCTGACATCTTGTCTTATGACACAAATTATTGCAAATGATATGCTACGAACCTAACTCCGCTAGCCTACACAAAACTATTTCAAGGAAATACTATATAAACCTAATGCAACCTGCCCTATTGTACAACACAAACTGTTTTAAGGATATGCTATACAAACCTAACTCAACCCGCCCGATTGTCTTACATTACAAAATATTTCAAGGCAATGTTTTACAAACTTAACCCCACCAACCTATTGCCTAACGCCACAAAATGTTTCAAGGCAATGTTTTACAAACTTAACCCCACAAACCTATTGCCTTACATCACAAAATGTTTCAAGGAAATGCTATACAAATCTAACTCAACCTGCCCAATTGCCTTACGTCACAAACTGTTTCATGGAAATGCTTTACAAAACCAACCCCACAAGCCCTATTGCCTGTCCCACGTCAGTTGAAAAAACAACTATGCCCGTCGCCTTGTCTTGTGACAAAAGCCTTAACTGTGAGAGTCATGAAACCTATTCTGTCCGTGCTGATATCTTACGTCACAAATTTTAGTACAAGTATTACAAAACAAACCATATCCATCCTACATTCAGATAAATGAAAACTACCCTCATCTTGTTAAAGATCCGTAGCATCTACTTCCTTATACCATACACAAGTACTCAACCACTATGACAAGAACGAATAAGAGCAAACAAAATATGTAGCATTTTCAAGTGACAAAACCACAGTCCGCCATTACACGTAAAAGAAGAGTAAAAGAGTTATACTATTAAAATATCACATTTGACATACGATTTATTTAAATAATTGCTGTATTGGCTAGTGTTACATTCGATATTCAAGGCGAACGACCTAACACAACGCAAGGGTATCAGAGTTCAGGTCACTGTTTACAGAGAATATATCTTCGTTAACTTTTAACATATTTATCCTTAATCATACTGCTTACGGAGGGATTATCACGGCTATTAATCAACATACATTACTTTCCATTTCATATTTCCATTATGAAATTAGATATGAATAATGCAAAACTATATTTACCGGAGTCGGCTACTAAATCCAAAACAATAGTAGAGTTTGAAATTAATTTAGATAATTATTGAAAAATTCGGGATATAAAATTTAATTACTTAGTCAGTTATAAATCAGTCACCGGAGGTATAACCTAATATACTATGTATTTTATACGGTATACCAGTAATGGTATGGATGTAGAGGCAATTAAATGCCTGCGTCCATATCATATCCTATTGTATCTTATTGTATATTCAACGATGTTGATAGCCCGTCGTTAAATAATTAATGACACACAACAATAAAAGCGGTTTTTTATTGTTTCTCTTGTTAATATTTTGCCTTTTATTTCATAGAATTTGAGTTAGAATAAATGAAGATTTATTACTGACATGACGGTACTTCTTTATTGTATTTATATTCTTTCAAACATGAATATAAGTATTCAAAGTTCTTTTCCTTCCAAAGAATCGTGAAAGAAAACAATCGTTAAAGTTCATTATTGACAAGAACACAAATACCCATTAAAAAAACCCAACTAAAGATGGAAAGGAAAGTGAACCATATTATAATAAAATATTCTTTTATGGAATATCAGGACTTGACAAAATATTCAGCTGAAATTCTTTCACTTTACAAACGTTTTCTTACACCTACCTGATGTTCTTGAAAAGGAGCGATAAAATCAAAGTCGTTAAGATTCATTTTTAACCATTATCATAATAAACTAATTACACAACAAATGGTTTGTGTGCTCAAGTAATTGTCACGAATGCCTATCTCATCTAATAAACATTGAAACAGAAATGTTTTGAAAAAGATATCAGATTGGTGAAAACGGGGTGATGTGATGTAAAGATATGTCTCTTTAATGAATTCTAGATCACTGAAAATTTGTTATAGACACGAAAGCACATCATATAATAAAATGACGTGAAATAGCATTCTCTACATTTCAATAAATCACACATACAATACACTATATGACTTACAATCTACAATGTAGAGCTAGATTTCAGTAGGGTTCACTATACAAATAAACTATTCAACTGCCACTCCGTAAGACATTACTAAACACTTACTGGTATGATGTTTACTAGGTAATAACCTATTAAGCTAGTTCCTTATGTAATATTCTATGCTATTCTTGTTACTGAAGTTAAAAATTGCATTAAACTTAGCCTAGACAATAATTGTTCAATATCACTGATCAATCAATGACTAAGAGACCATAAAGAGATCGATATTTAGAGTCACTCATCCATATCGATTGTGTACTGAATGAAATGGAGGACCCAGCGAAGAATTTGACACCGATTTACACTTTATGATCATTTTATTATTATTATTTTCTATTAACAGATCCATTATAAACTGTAATTGTTAGAATCATCATTGAACCTTAACAAATGAGATATTATGAAAGGCATGAAATGAATATGTTGTATAAATACTTAAGTTGTTGGACCTACATTGTTGAGATCGACAACACTGGTATAGAAACGACATCTAGATTATATCCAGATATCTGCCGTTATAAAGAGTATCCCTATGTAAGCCAAATGGATGTTAGTAGCTAGGCCTAATTCACTTGCATTCACTTGCAAAACGTGACCATCAGTTGTAGAACTATAGTACGGAGGACTGTCCTTAAAAGAGCAGTAAAACGTCACATATTTGCTGCATTCCAGAATTCTGGAACACGGTAGTGACGAAGGGTGATGATAAGCTGACCAACACATCACGCCCTTGATGGATGACGAGGGATAGAAGAGAAGAAACTGCTCTCCTGTGTTGACTTCAGTACTTTGTTAGGTTAATGGGAATCTTAGGGTAAAACGTGTGTTAATCTTGAGCAGATGACGTCACTTTTGATATTTTGATTTCCAATCACGTGACGAAATCTAGAGATATTTATGCGAATATCATGAAGAGATACTGCCATTTCGGATATCTATGAAATCATGGAAAAGTGATGTAACTCACGAGGTCTATCTAAGTAAATTCCAGAAAGATGATGTCGTTCACAAGATCTACCTGAGTAAATCCCCGAAAAGTGATGTAACTCACGAGGTCTATCCGAGTAAATCCCCCAATAATGATGTCGTTCACTAAGATCTACCTGCGTAAATCCCTGAAAGATGACATCACGATATAGAAATCTTGGAGTACATTTGACCAATGACATCACTTGAGAAACATATGAAAGAAACGGCAAGTTTACAATTTATATAGGAATTAAATGATACGAAATATTTAGAATACCAGAGATGGAAATACGAGGAAAAGTAGAATTAATAACGAAAACGATATATATAGCGGCCTTAAAACAGACAGTAAGACATGCCAATTTGGTCTTTCAAGAGCACGTCGTCAGGTCATTATTGACCATTTGTGAAATTAGTCAATCCACAACTACCTTGTAAGCGGTACCTGTGACTGTCAGTATCTGCTATCATAACACTACAAACACCAGTCGTTTGATTAAGCCCTCGATCGCATCCCATTTTCAACAGCAATTCTAATCATTTGATCCCATCGTAACATTGAAATAATGGATTGTCAGCCATTATCAGTACATGGACAAGAAAAAGGTGCCAGGACTATCGTCAAACCGATGGTACAGTAGTCAGGACCGTTGTCATCGATCAAAGTCAGTTCCTGTTCAAATTAAATTACTCGCGAAGCAGTCAAACCCACAGGGCAATCGGAAGTCCCTCGGTGTGTTTGGTATATTTATAGGCCATGATCAACACAAGATAGCAAACATGACCGAACAACGGAATTGTACTTGATGCAAACACTAGCCAACATTTAGGGTTAGAGACGTAGTAATTACGCTGATGTATGCCTGTTCGTGCGAGTTGTTTGAACATTAGGAAAGTTACTAAACGCTTTCAAACTTAATTTTACATATTTCTGTGAATGACATTTTTGAAAAAAAAAGCGAAAAATATTAACATAAGAGCATTAAGTCATTATTACTAAGGCGTATAGTGAAGAGAATTACTTCCTGGTCAACCATGTACTATGCATTTAGGATAATATGCAAACGATTAAAGTCCTGGTCAACCATGTACTATGCATTTAGGATAATATGCAAACGATTAAAGTCCTGGTCAACCATGTACTATGTATTTAGGATAATATGCAAACGATTAAAGTATTATTTTGTGTTTTGCTCTCACTCCTGATATCGTGTATAAGACAAAAATGTCAATTTCAAATAATATTCTGACGTGAAATACTGAGGTGAAGCGTTTTCCTGGAAATTGTTATATAAAAGCAATATAATTTAACCTTCGTGTGCATGTTGGTCCGATATATATACTCATGGAAGGTAACACTACAAACTGGTACTAAAACTGCTTCATCTTTGATATATATAAATTTCCCCATGTATACGGTGATAAATCAATCAGCGGACAGCTGATATATCAAATAAAAATTCAAAAATAAAAATAAAAAAATATATAAAAAATAAAAAGAATCAAATAAACAAAATTGTATACGAGGATTCATTTATTTAACGGTTGTGGGAGAAAGATTTGATTTGATAGAATTGGTCTTTTCTACACCAAGTACTCGTTATTCTAACATCGTCTAGATTTTAGTACATTAAGTTAAATTGTCATATGATTGTTTTAATGCGCTTTTTCAATGCTACCAAAATAAAGCAAAATTTTATAACAAGCTTGCTTTTTCTTTATCATAATACGTCTTAGTATTTGAATGTTTTATTTAAAAAGTCCATTCAATATTAAACTGATTTTGTGACATTAACTGTCATAGTACATTTAGTAAACTATCGGTTGGTTGTTTTAGTCTGCTGATTATCAAAAGATACGATCAACTTCATTTTATAACAACACTATAAACAAATCCGTTATGCAAACAGTAGCAGAATTTCTAAATTCATAAAAAGCATATTTCATAATGTCAAATTAGTATCATTTATTATGATTTTTAGTTCAGAACAAATCTGTTGTTGATACTTAAATTACACAATTATCAAGTATAATGCATCGTTTGAAATCACATGGTTTCTAGTATAAAACACTGTTAATAAGCCATGACAACATAAGGGCTTTAGTAAACATCATCGCTAGGGACATGAAAGACGTACAATAACCAATAAAAAGGGGACACAACTGATAGGCGATCTGGACTTAATAGGCGGAATATGTCATTTATTGACTTGTTTGTACCTCCATGCCAATTTGTCCATCATCGACATATTCTATTACAATCCAAACTAACTGAAAACTTTAAACATTGACGTAAGTGGGCTTCTAACTACCGGAATAGAAATGATAATCAATTTATTGAGATTGATAAGAATATAATCTCCTTGTCTAAGGAATATTGATGCATATACATGTAATTATTCGCGAAACATATGTTAATGTATGTAACCTGCGATGACACATCATGCATATTCATATATTTACATATCTATATATACATAATAAAACTGGTAAGCCTGAAATACTATTTTTCACTGTGGAAACAAACGAAAACATATTCATATAAGATATCAACAAATTGTGATAGGCGTTGAAAAAGAAACATGAAAATCAATTTTCTTTTTCATTTTATTTCTTAAAAGAAGAAATGCTTATAAGAAGAAGTTTTTTTAACTTCGTATTATTGGGTTGGCTTCACAAAAACTTTAAAAATCATTTTTTTTTAAGAAAAGGAGGTGCACCCGTATTTTACTGGTTGTAAAGATGGTGTAGAGGAAAAGACTTAACAAAAGACCGGAATTTGAAATGCGCTTTTAAAATAGAACTTGGAGATTGACACCAGCTGATGTCCAATATTGAATGCGACAACACCATACATATTTGTTCTCTGCTCAGTCGCCTTCTAGGTTTCAACAATTTAGGTCTTTCCCGTCACTAATGAGCCTAAGAAAGACAAAACAGCTCTATATATACAGTTAATACATTCTAATTTTAACTGAAAGGTGCTAATTACCTTGTGTGTCTTTTGTACAATTCTTCTAGGAGAAGAAGTCGGCGATATTTGACGACGAGAAGGGAATCAAGA
This sequence comes from Ylistrum balloti, assembly GCF_031769215.1. Lineage (NCBI taxonomy): Eukaryota > Metazoa > Mollusca > Bivalvia > Pectinida > Pectinidae > Ylistrum > Ylistrum balloti. Next base: position 1,524,279 of record NW_026782082.1, on the reverse strand, counting down.
AAACAGATATACACACTCGAGACTACAGAAGGTAGCGAGTACTTACCAAAATAAGTTAAATCTAAGCCGAGTTTGTGTGCGTTTTGGTTTTGGTTTGTTTTTTGGATAAAAAGTTTGTAAAGATGCGAAAAGGTAAATACATTCTTAGCCAGTGCCAATATACTTCTTGTATAAAGTAGACAGCCTGCGAAATACCCTAGAATATCAGTAAAACATACAAATTTATCTCAGATAATTCATATTTAAACAAATATGTAAATATGAATTATGCATAAAACCCCTTCATACAGGTGTTTCGTCCTTTTAGGAATGTTTTCAGTGTGTTACAGCTTATAGACGTATGTAATATGGATATTATAAGCAAAAATCAGCACATTCAACCAGGGTTCTGTTTTCATACAAAGAGAATAAAAGAAAAAAACTTGTAACTTTGACTAGAAATGCTATAAACGGAACATTACAAGAAAATGAAGATGGATGTTATACCGTTTTCAAGAATAACCAACACCAGTGATGTCCCTGCTTAAACTTAAATTTCATTTTTGGTCAACATTTTCGTTTTTGTAAAATTTCACTATTACGCCTACATCAATACCATGGTCAAGGGACACTCAGATAGGTCGCAATAGCCGTTTAAATCAATATTCCAAAGAAATCACTTTGCACGATACAGAAAATCAGAATAAAACCATTTTAGAAAGTATTAAATTGATTTAAGAAGAGATTGTCTAGAAAGAATAGATTTGATACAGATTGTCAAAACAGCCCCAAGCCAGTAAGTAACGTAGATTATTTTTTGTTAAGAAAGTTGATATTACTCTATAACAGGGATATATATAGCTCACAATGATTCCCCAATCAATCGCACCGTCGGATATAAGAATCTTCATTCCCAAGGTAGATACAACTCAATACAACGAGAAACATATAGATTTGTTCTTGTCAAAAACCAATTACATTGTCAACATTTGGCTTCAATTCCCAGAATAAAAGAGTGAAATACAAGGAGTGTTTAGCTTCGGGTAAGGAGTATCGTCAGAACTATATACAGGTTGGCAGAAGTTTACATACACAATCCCCCAATAACATGTCGAAAGTAGTTTCAATACAAACGTTCAGCACACAAAGGGTTTATCCATAAATGAAGAAATATTGGACGAGGAAAAATGTTGAAACAATAGAAACACAAAAGATTTAAATACAAACACACGATAGACAAGCCTAATTGTATCTTTGGTGTAGCATCTTGCACATCTTTCTATATCTTACATACATTTTCACATTTTCCAGTGATTTTAGGGGAAAACAGCGTGAAACCAAACCAACAATTTTAAGTTTAGAACATGGGTCAAACAATTTCAAGAATTTCAAATATTTTTCGTTACAGAGAATTCAACGACACCTTGATACTAGAAGCTTAACGATAGGATATTTTAGGCAAGTGTTTTACATGTTTAATGACGTTTCAAAATTAGCCTAAATGGATATTATCTTAGTTCAGTCTTTCAAACTGTTAATACGTTATAGTTTGATCAAATTTTAGCAAATTATCTACAGAAAAGAATTTATGTAAATGACAGCTACTGACATCTTTGCGATGCCAGAAAGAGAGGATCTACCCCTAAACATTGTATACATGGGTGACAACAGTGGGCATTACCGGAGACGTAAGAAAAGCTACTTCCAAGGAAGACTAATATATGTTAAAACTGAATAGTAAAGCTCATTGTTGTTAAGACTGAAACGATAGAACATATATATTACCTTTGCTGAAGATGAAGAGTAAGGTTCGTCAAAGAGTGCCCAAATCTTTGGCTGGATCCGTTGCCAACAATTGAGTTCACCAGCTCGATATTCTTCTTCCCATCCGAACTTCTTCATTATATCTTCTTCTGTAGGCTTATCCGTATCGAGATCGAGTCTGTCCAATATCCCTAACACATCTTGTGTGTCTCTATGTGAAGTATATGTCATCCAGCAACATGGCTCCACCTGATTCGAATCCAGACCCCAGAATTCCAACTCTTCCTCAAACAGGGGACCACATACGTCGGTAGGGTAATGTAGCTTCCCAGACCGATAGTAGTTCAGAATTTGAGCAAACACCCCTGGATGTCTGTCAAAGAAATATTCGTTCAACACAGGGTCGTAATTTGCCAATGCCTCAGTCAATCTGGACAGACGTGTGGCCGGAATTTTCTTAAGTGTTGCCTTGTACGTTTCGTGCCGTATACCACCGACATTGAGAATAACGCGGTTGTCCGCATCAAGTGTGTTCATCGTCATTTTCAATTTTTTAAAGAATTAAAATCTCCAGTTAAATTTGCCAAAGTTTCTTTTTTTACATTAAACTCACTATACACATAAATATCCTTTAGTATCACCGAAAGGAATCATCAAGTTCATATTGGTTCTTTAACTGTATCACAGAACTATGCATTTATCTAGAACGTCCATGCGCTTTTAAGTATAGGGAAACCGGAAGTGATGATCGCACCCAGGAAGCCTTAATATCATACTGACACATTTGTGTTGCTATCACAGAGGTGTGTACTCATCCGCAAAAAAAAGCCACGGAACACTGGCTGCTTCTTTCTTTCGTTTTCCCATTGTGGTTGTGTAACTCCATACGTTTTTCTTAGTTAAAGCATGACCTGGAAAAAATCCAAACAAAATTTCATTAGAGTGAAATCAAGAAAATAATTTAAGATTAATGCATTTTAAATAAATTGTTTTATACCAAGAAAAATGAAATACTGCTTTCATCACTTTAACAAAAAAAAAAACAGTTTTCCGAGAAAATCCGTTGTAGACTTTGATTAAGATAACAGAAGATACACCCATAAAAAGGCACACCAATATAAGCAAAAAATCTCAACAACATATATATTCAAATAATATCAAAGTGTATCACTATGATTGGCAGTAATCACATCCGCAGTAGATATACATCCATACCAAATATCTAGGCTGCACATACGAGTGTAGTGCAGGTCCATCTAGTCACTACAGAAAGTTACCAGCAATTTACAACGACATACACTTATTATCTGTAGCAATTTACGTTTCCATTGAAGTGACAGCAGTGCCCTTGTATGCATGATGTGACCTTTCCATATAACAAGTGTATACCAAAAACATTAATATATATACATATCTAGTAATATCTACGTGCGTGTTTTAGTGTTGGCCGATGGAAATGAAAATATATATATAAAAAATATATCGATATATATATATATATACAAATATATTACTATGGCAATCTACCGTCCTTTTCATTTATCGTTCATTTCATCATGTATAGTGTAATCAATGCAATTACTTAAGTCTTCTTGTTCACTGCTCACACACATGACGCACCATATCAGTACGAGGTTTCGCTCTGACACGCACGTCGGGGGATCGCCACAGGACACCTGTAATCGCCGGCATTACAGATCCAGTTAACTCTAACGAGACAACCCAGAATTAAATCAATGTATTTAATTGTGCAATATTGGATTCAACACATTCTGATCGTGACTTTGGAGCTTTTTAGTTTGGCATTTCTTGCAAATATACGTACAACCTTTGTCAACAACTGTAGGAGACGGAAATCAATTGCAGGGTATCTAAATTGGATACCATAGATATAACATTGAATAAAAAAAAATCGGTGGAAACTGTTAACTTGTTTGAAACCTTACTCTCCAAGTCATTCCTAATTTGATATCTATCATAATAGCAAGTTCTTCATGCGTGCACACCCCCTTCCGAACCTCTCAAATATGAATATATACACAAATAGATTACGTAATTGAGTGAAATTTTGATATAGTGGTTCCTTGATAACAGACAGACAATCAAAGCCAAAATCATCGACTATGTTCAACGTCCGCCATATTCAACCGCTCGACCTTTATATAGGGTTAAATGTAAGCGATTCCAGTTCCCACGGCGATAGAAACAGGGAAACGTGGTGGCTACCGCGTATGTTGAGTTACAGATTTGTTTTAAAAAAACAAATCTATTCATGTGCTTATTAAACGCCAAACTTTCGGCGTTCAATGGTTTCTTCTCACGAGATATCTAAAGCCATTGGACAAACTGACAACACATAATTTCGAGAGGTACAGGTTGTTGAAGAACAAAACAGACTCCTATAATCACAACGCGATTTGGAAATTTTCTGTTTCCTTGATCGATGAAAAAAACAGTCTGTTTGATATAAGTTTAACTGGTGTCTTTGTTGTCACTGCCTTCAGAAACCACAACATGGCGGCTTGCCTTCAGAAAACGCAACATCGCTAATATCGGACCTTGAATGTGACCTCATCAATATCTATTCTAGAATCACGATATCACTAATGATTGACCTCAAACGCGATATCACTAATATCTGACCTAAAACGCGACATCGTTTATATCTTACCAAGAATGCGACACTTCTCATTTTTGGTCTAAAACGCGACATAACTAATATCTGACCTAAAACGCGACATAACTAATATCTGACCTAAAACGCGACATAACTAATATCTGACCTATAACGCGATATCACTAATATCTTACCTTCAACACGACATAACTAATATTTGACTTATAACGCGACATAACTAATATCTGACCTATAACGCGACATAACTAATATATTACCTAAAGCGCGACATAGCTAATATCTGAACAAAAACGCGACATCACTAATATTTTACCTATAACGCGACATAACTAATATTTGAACTATAGACCTATAATCCAACATAAAGTACATCTGTCTAATAACACGACATTACTAGATCTGACCACAAACTTACGCTACGAAAGTTTCAACTGTAACTCTCAACGCGGACGCCCGTGTCATGACACCCTCTTTGAGATGTACTTGCAATGTGACTGACCTACTTCACTAAAACTCCCACTATGAACCGGTTTACTCCATCCCCAGTGTGTATTATATTGCGAAGACTCATACTGAATAATACTTCAACAAGCCTTACTTTAGAGAAACGCTTTGTTCTGACTTTTACTACCAGCTGGTGCATCAAATTCCGAAGTGCAACCTGTTTAGCTCTGCTTCACCGCGCAATAATTTGCGTTTACTCACACTGAGAACTAAACCACAAACTCTGCTGCGAACTATTTTGTTGTGAGTTACCTGAGAAATACTTTGTTGTGAGTTTATCTGAGAAATACTTTGTTGTGAGTTACCTGAGAAATACTTTGTTGTGAGTTTACCTGAGAAATACTTTGTTGTGAGTTACCTGAGAAATACTTTGTTGTGAGTTTATCTGAGAAATACTTTGTTGTGAGTTTACCTGAGAAATATTTTGTTGTGAGTTTACCTAAGAAATACTTTGTTGGGAGTTTACTTGAGAAATACTTTACTGTGAGTTTACCTGAGAAATAATTTGTTGTGAGTTTACATGAAAACTTCTTTGTCAAGACTTAACCTGTCAGCTTCTATGTTGTGTGTGAACTTTTTTGTGAGTGAACATGCAAATGAACCTTTTTTTACTTAATTTCTTTCTCGAACTGTTCTCAAACACAGCAGTGCATTACTAGAACTACTGCACAATCGTCAAACTAATTTCTTCAATGACTTGGGTATGTAAATAGGTATTGATTTACACATATTTTATTTTATTGCAACAATTCCAATGGAATTGGGCACAAGTTTTCCAACCCCCTTTCTCCATAAAGTTTGACAAAATACATAATGACAAGACTGAACGACATTATGTTTAAAGAATAAATTAAACGCGCAGAGAGAGAGAGAGAGAGAGAGAGAGAGAGAGAGAGAGAGAGAGAGAGAGAGAGAGAGAGAGAGAGAGAGAGAGAGAGAGAGAGAGAGAGAGAGAGAGAGAGAGAGAGAGAGAGAGAGAGAGAGAGGGAGGGGGGAAGTTCATATATAAATTTTATGTAATTTCGTGTAAGTCAGTCTCTCTCCCAACCGGACAACACTAGTATAAGTGTGTATAAATTAGTATTCCGATACCTTAGATATTAACATGAATTGGCTTTCAACATTTTTTCCTTATATACTACAATAATATTTCAATATATAATCAACTGATGTTTTTCCCCCAAGGAACGCTTCCCTCGTGACACAAGGAATTACAGAAGACCACCCGATATGATTCCACATTCAAAATTACTTCGTGCCGTGAGAAAGGAGATACGAATCGACGAAGAAAACAGATGTGAGAATTTATCAATTCTCTTCCACATGAATTAATATTGATATTCGTTCTCAAATTAATGTTCTGCCTTATAGCAAACGAGATCGGTATTGTTCAACATGCGGTCTTAATTCAAATCTAATATTATTTTATTACTAAAGGAGAATTCACGGAAAAAACTAAACGATTTTCGTTTCCATGATTAGACATGATATAAGCAAGGTCAGGATAATGCTTTGAACTAACCATATTTTTATACTACCAGGTCGGTTTAATTCAATCAGCCGTTCGACGCGGAAGGAGCTGGCAAGTCGATCTGATATAAGAACAGTTTCGTACGAATCACCGGCATCCTCAAGCGTATTCTGTTCCTTCTAACAAGATTTGTGAGGTCTCCTGGATCTGATGTTGCCTTGTAAATCTCACAGTTTTTTACCCCTCATTCTAATTCATCTCAACAGCTAGTTCTTCGTCGACTTTCTTATGACGTCATGAAAAGGCCACCGGAGTATACACACTTCAACAAACTAACAGACGACATTTGAAGTAATCACGGTAGCTTGAACGCTTGTTTTGCACGCAGTATGTGCTATTCTCCGTGAACGTCTGAGAGGGGAAGGTCTTTAAGCCGTAGCTTCGATTAAAATTTTAAGTAAGAACAGAAGGTCTTTAGTTTGTCTGTCTGGTTGAACCTTCGCACGGACAAATTGATATTGCAATGACTAAGAGATCTGACGCAAGAAGAGTTTATTTCAATTTTGCAGACGGTTAAGTTTTTACGACCCACATGTTGTTATGTTTAAATTTCACATAAGCACGTGTTCACTTTGTGTTAAATGCCAGTTTTGTCTGTGAGGTCATCTGTTTCTATACATTGATGAATGTTAACGTTTCGCATACCCTTCAGAAGTCTTTTTCACCACAAGTTAAGAGTGAAGAGTGTAAACAGACGTTATAAATGTTTCCATTCTCACATCAACGAGTTACACGGTCGAAACATACTTTTGAATACTAAAATATCGCATTATTGATCATTAAAAAGTGAAAAGAATATGTAACTGCAGTAACGAATTGCATTTTTTGACCCTTAAAGTTACAACCAGCTACTAACTACCAATTCTGTTTATCTAATTTTCCCATAGACAGCAATGTGCGTGATTTACAGAATGCCGAAACAGAACTCTGTGTATCAATGACAAAAGAAGACTTCATTTAGTAGAAACAACAGTTGATACGAAACACAGCCGCACTTAATCTTTTGATGCTCTATCTCTCCCCTCCCCCCTCTCTCTCTCCGCTCTCCCCCCCCCCCCCCCCCTCTCTCTCTCTCTCTCACCTCCCCCCTCTCTCTCTCGATAAATATATATAAATATATATATCTTTACAATTCATGTCTCCTTTAATCATTAAGTCTTATTCTATTGAAATACCTTCAGGTTTTCTTATATCAATGAAATATCTTCAGATTTACATCCAAATATTAAAACAAACATTATTCCATGTATATATGGATAAGTAGCTATTGTATATTGGATTTTATGAAACGAGACTCATAAAAATATCTGCATACAGTTTCAAGAATATAGAGACTGTTTAATTGTGAATTCAGTAATATTATGTATTTCGCGAATATGGCTAATACTTTGATCGTTTTTGTGTATTTTAGTATCACGATTGAGGTCATTTTTTGTTAAACAGTAATCTGTGGATCTGAGAAAAACAAACACCTCACTTTCCTCAGTGTGATATTTCACTGGTAAAACTGAAGGACATACATACCTGTGTACAAGAGAAACGCCATGATTGTTATGAAGTGCCGTGTACCCTTTTTTCATCTCCATGTAATGTGGTATGTATGTAAGACACGTCGAGAGAATGATAACATTTAATTATATGTAAATATAGAGACGGGTTTACACGTGCCTTTGGGTTCAGCACGTGTAATCAGTCATTCGTGAAAATAGATACATACTTACTTGCATTATACATATACTTTTAATGCGTGGAAATCAAATAAAGTTACTTGTATAACATACATTCATTCAAACGCCAGCGCCTATACAGCACTGCTCCATCGGTATGGAAACAGCTTCTTCTTAACACAGCAGACTCCAGAATATTCACAAACAAGTTTATCTTTAACTATAAATATGAAAATAATGAAAGTCATGCCTCGCAATAGATCGCCCGAGTTAAACCCCCTTGATTGATATCAACATCTTGTACTAAAAATAGTTGAAGATTTTGTACAAAAATAAATCGTAGTTCTTTTCGAATCATAAAATTTAAATACAGGAACATTTTATCATACATACGACACCGAACACAATCCAAAAATAAAAATCCGTTCTGCCATGTATTCGTCAAGTGATTCCCAAGAGGAACAAACCAAGACAAGACCCACCTGGTGATGCATTGCAATCATGCAAGGTGTATTTTCCTGTCTCTATCTCTCAGGTAGAAGCAAGATCCCCCAACGCTTCAGAGTCCAAAACTTTCAATCGAGACGAATAAACAAACAGTCCCCGTAGTGTTTGTGAAGACACTGGTCATCCCAGATTCAGATGACCGACTCGGTGTCCGGAGAGTATGGATAGTTGCCGACTTTCACTAACACAGGCCACGTGTTCACAGATAAAATAGAAGTGTAAACCCTAATGAACAGACTCTTTGCCTCATAAAAGGTGTCGTAGAATTGTCCCTTCTTTCGTTAAGTTGTATCCCGATATACATGCGCAGGATCAGTTTTCTACATGTATGATAACTACATTAGACATAAAACTGTTGGAGACGTGTAATGCACGTGTAGAATCCATAGGAAACACATGTAAAACCGACACTAATTAACTCAAAGTAATTCCATGTAACCTAATTGACATGATGGAATTCTGGCTCGGTTTGTCATAATTCTGTACAATATCAGCTCTGACGGGCAAAAACCTGCAGAGTAGAATATCGTCCGTAGTGATATGACGGGTTTTTGTTGCCTTACATCTGTACGCATGATAAAGAAATATATCGTGGTAATCAACCCTACACAAAATATAGTCATAAGGGCTAATAACTAGAAATTTTATCCAGGTAATATCTAATTCACATGGCGTCAAACCACTTTTGCCAAGACCTACGCCAGAGGACGAAAACCTGTAATAGCGAGATTCTTCATGGCCATTTGTATGGTAGTTTGGTTACCTAAATATTAATGGTATGACGTTAACGAGTAAAGGAATGCTATACATTTCCTAACAAAGTCATCGGCGGTCGTCTATGACTCATGACACCAAAATGTGACAATATCCCATACTCCAACAAGCAGGTAAACAGTTGTCAATGCCGTGCACAGATATTGCAAAAGTATTATTTTTAGACGATTCAAATTTTTGCGATTTTGTCTAAAACTTGAAGCAGAGAGAGGTATTTTTAACTGAAATAATAACATAAACTTTATGATTGTCTCTGTTATATCTATGATTGTATTCAATCCTGGATAGCAGCCAAGAAAGACAGTTTCGAAATTAAAAAATAACGGAAAGTTTTCCTATATTTCTCCCAACTAGGAAATTGGCGTATATTGATGCTGTGTTCATCACCCCGTGAACAGCGACCAGTCTGAGTCATGTTGCGGAGGAAGCTCCTTGTATTGGCCGATAGCTTCCTCCATGAACAACATGTGGAAAGTCCGCTACATGCCGTCCTGAATACTTAGGGCACGGTGTCTTGCCTAACTGGAACAAATCCGTAAGCACATACTGGTTCGTTGCTCATTTTCCTGAGTAACAAGGGTGTGTTGGAACACATACTTCAGATCTACACTTGGGATTACGTAGGTCAACGCTATTACTGACTGAGATACTAAAACAAGAAGTTAATTGAAATACAATAAAAGTATGCAGAGGAAAAAGTAAAACCGCCAGCTGCGGAGGACAACAGCATCGAAGTACATACAAAAAATCATATCATTTGCCATGAAATATTATCACATAGAAAAGATATGAAAACTCTTGGTTCGTGTTATAACCTGCCTGTTCTCGGAAAAAAGAAAGATAGAGTTAGCTATTGTCCGTGACAGTCTACTGTTCACTACCGTTCAGCTTGTTCATTTGATTGATATTTTTTTCCTGTGAAATGTCAAGAGAAAGCAGTCTGAATTCATGCAATGTTACAATCCTTAACATATACTATAAAACCATGTTATTTCGTGGCTTCCCTCGAAAATACCATTGGTTGGCATTTGATTTTTCATTGCAAGGTTCTACTTGTTGCCTAATTCGTGTATCCCACCTTTTCTGAATCCATTACAAGATTCTACTTGTTGCCTAACTCGTGTATCCGACTTTTCCTGTTTCCATAACAAGGCTCTACTTGTTCCCTAACTCGTGTATCCCACTTTTCCTGTTTCTATTAAAAGGTTCTACTTGTTGCCTAACTCGTGTATCCCACTTTTCCTGTTTCTATTGCAAGGTTCTACTTGTTGCCTAACTCGTGTATCCCACTTTTCCTGTTTCTATTGCAAGGATCTACTTGTTGCCTAACTCGTGTATCCCACTTTTCCTGTTTCTATTACAAGGTTCTACTTGTTGCCTAACTCGTGTATCCCATTTTTCCTGTTTCTATTGCAAGGTTCTACTTGTTGCCTAACTCGTGTATCCCACTTTTCCTGTTTCTATTACAAGGTTCTACTTGTTGCCTAACTGGTGTATCCCACTTTTCCTGTGTACTTGAGACGGACTAGATGTTAATTTTGATCTGCAAATCTATATATCATTATCGTAATGACGACATCTGTCCATAACGTGTTGTTATACAGTATTTTTACATAATTTTATTAACGAAATTTACGTCTGTTTTGAAGAAGGCATTTTATCCGTAGTTCTATCACTCAGTGCGATAAACACACAAATATATAACCAGGGTGTACTTTAACAAAGCATTTATTCTACCATTAAACTAGTGATTTAAACGAATCAAATTTGAAAAATCTCTAAAACGCTTTAAACGTAGCATTTGTGCAATTATAAATCTACAATATAATATAACGCACATATTTCCGCGGGAGATATACTTTTAATAATTCGTTGGTCTTTCATGAAATCGGTAATATCAATGAACATACAAACTACATCCTCCTTATATACAGATATTGAAACTATCAGCTATGTACCTAACTTTGGAGTCTAGATATGTCTTTTATACTTTTTATAAGTGACTTTGACCTAAAGTACATACTACATGTAATTATTGTTTTATGTACAATTGTCAGATGACACCGATGGAGAAATAGGGATTCCGTATCCAGTTAGCAACGTAGCTAAAATTCCCAAGGCACCTACAACGTAATGGCTCTCACCCAAAACGTCCTATGATGTCTATCAGCAGTCAGAAAGCCATCGTTTTATCGTTATATTGCCAACGGAAGAGATTGTATCCAAGAAATTAGCGGAATAATTTAGAGAGTGTGTGTGTGTTTGTTGATATCATCTCTACCCTGGTCATTCAATAGACAAAGACGTATATAACATCAGCTCATACACCCGAAATTTTTCATTCTAACACGCAAATCCTTTGACGGGTTCCATAAAAAGTATCGACAATTTATTCTAGGGCTGACAACAACACACGAACAGGCTTGACAACTGGATCGAAAAAAATGGCATTGGTATAAAAGATTGACATCTGCTGAACTGATATATCCGACGTCCTTGAGAATTGGATCAAAGATTGACATCTGAACTGATATATCCGACGACCTTGAGAATTGGATCAAAGATTGACATCTGCTGAACTGATATATCCGACGTCCTTGAGAACTGGATCAAAGATTGACATCTGAACTGATATATCCGACGACCTTGAGAATTGGATCAAAGATTGACATCTGCTGAACTGATATATCCGACGACCTTGAGAATTGGATCAGAGATTGACAGCTGCTGCACTGATATATCCGACGACCTTGAGAATTGGATCAAAGATTGACATCAGTTTGCAAATGAGCTTTTCTTTCATACCAACATGAAACTGAACAATATTCCCATCAAAGCTGTTTCTGCAACTGACAAACCCAAAATGACACCACCACGTCTGAAGATTGACTTTCCAAACGATTCTCTTAACTGATTTATTTGTATTGTTTGAAAGAGAAGATCGGGCAAAAAACAACAAGTGTTTGAAAGTTGTGAAGGCCCTGAAACTAGGCTGAAGTCGCCTGCATAGTACAACCCTAATTGCCCAGACTTACAAATTGCTGAACTGACAAGGCTGGGCAGGCCTGTGGATCGATTGCGAGAACTGGAGTATCAATTATTCAATGCATTTGAGGGTTATTTCGGCGAAGGTTGACAGAGAATAGTTTCATGGTGTACTACGGAAGGATATTCTCGATGCCAAAAGGACCTCGAAACACCTACACATTCGCACACTACTACAGTCTTCAAAGGAATGTTTCCGATATTGAGACCACACAATGTACCTACACACTTGCTCAATATGATCTGAGGACAATCCCGACACCGAAAGGATCACAACACACCTGCAGACTCGCCCACTACTACTGTCTTCAAATTAACGTTTCCGATATTGAGACCACGCAATGTACCTACACACTCGCCCACTATGATCGAAGGACAATCCCGACACTGAAAGGATCACAACACACCTGCAGACTCGCCCACTACTACTGTCTTCAAATTAACGTTTCCGATATTGAGACCACGCAATGTACCTACACACTCGCCCACTATGATCGAAGGACAATCCCGACACCGAAAGGATCACAACACACCTGCAGACTCGCCCACTATTACAGTCTTCAAATGAATGTTTCCGGTTTTGAGGCCACGCAATGTACCTACACACTCCCCCACTACCACAGAAGGATGTTCCCGACACCAACAGTATCACAAAACACCGACACACTCGCCCTCTAACACAGAAGGATGTTTCCGACACCGAAAGGATCACAACACACCTACACACTCGTCCTCTACCACTGAAGGATGTTCCTGACACCAACAGTATCACAACACACCTACACACTCGCCCTCTACCACTGAAGGATGTTCCTGACACCAACAGCATCACAACACACCGACACACTCGCCCTCTAACACAGAAGGATGTTCCCGACACCGAAAGGATCACAACACACCTACACACTCGTCCTCTACCACAGAAGAATGTTCCCAACACCAACAGCATCACAACACACCTACACACTCGCCCTCTACCACAGAAGGATGTTCCCGACACCAACAGCATCACAACACACCTACACACTCGCCCTCTACCACTGAAGGATGTTCCTGACACCAACAGCATCACAACACACCGACACACTCGCCCTCTAACACAGAAGGATGTTCCCGACACCGAAAGGATCACAACACACCTACACACTCGTCCTCTACCACAGAAGGATGTTCCCGACACCAACAGCATCATAACACATCTACACACTAGTCCTCTACCACAGAAGGATGTTCCCGACACCAACAGCATCACAACACACCTACACACTCGTCCTCTACCACAGAAGGATGTTCCTGACACCAACAGCATCACAACACACCTACACACTCGCCCTCTAACACAGAAGGATGTTCCCGACACCGAAAGGATGACAACACACCTACACACTCGCCCTCTACCACAGAAGGATGTTCCCGACACCGAAAGGATAACAACACACCGACACACTCGCCCTCTACCACAGGAGGATGTTCCCGACACCAACAGCATAACAACACACCTACACACTCGCCATCTACCACTGAAGGATGTTCCTGACACCAACAGCATCACAACACACCTACACACTCGTCCTCTTCCACAGAAGGATGTTCCCGACACCAACAGTATCACAACACACCTACACACTCGTCCTCTTCCACAGAAGGATGTTCCCGACACCAACAGCATCACAACACACCGACACACTCGCCCTGTAACACAGAAGGATGTTCCCGACACCAACAGTATCACAACACACCTACACACTCGCCCTGTAACACAGAAGGATGTTCCCGACACCAACAGCATCACAACACACCTACACACTCGTCCTCTACCACAAAAGGATGTTTCCGACACCAACAGCATCACAACACACCTACACACTCGCCCTGTAACACAGAAGGATGTTCCCGACACCAACAGCATCACAACACACCTACACACTCGCCCTGTAACACAGAAGGATCTTCCTGACACCAACAGCATGACGACACACCTCTTCCACAGTGTTATATTCCCGACACTGTGCAGATCCCGACACCCATACATGCTTTCCCTCTACTGTTGAAAATTTCCCTGATAACGAGACCACCACTTTCATATTTGTCGTTCTTTATGGAAAAATGTTCTCGATTAAAAAAGGCCTGCAAAAATGATTTTTTCCATGCATCTGTTTTCACGCCTAAGTGTTAAGCATCATCTCACCTAAACGAGCCACATCGAAGTCTATAGATTTAATTCATACTGTTCCCTACTGGTTGTTTAGGTTTAATGAACTGGTATTGAGGACTAATTAGTCTGTTATCGGTATACAATGATCGAATGGTTTGTCATGCTACGCTGTCCAGGTTATGACATTTCAGTTAGATGACGCTATAAAAACGTCCGACATCAGCTCTATCATTAGACACTGTCTAAATTTTATGCACACTTACCGAAAGCAACAAATAATATCTAAACTCTCTAAAGAGTATCAAACCTTCGACCCTGAACCAAAGCAAGAATGGATGTGAAAAACATACCGTTTAATATTACATCTCATAACGCACATTTAATAAGTCTATCGATACAAAAAAGACAGAATCAAATAAACTTCATATCTTTATAACCTTACTTGCTTTAAACATTGTTTTATTCAGTAACATAGGAAAGAAACTCCCGAACATAAGGCAATAACACAAGTACTCTTCCGTTTCAAACATTTCATCGGCTTTGACCTCTGAAAAGTGTGATTACACCTACTAGGCAATAACACGACAGAAATAACGTTGTTTGCTATTATGGCTTTCAATGACCTTGATAATGAAAATGTTGATCGTCTCTATCAGTTTAATGTTTGGTAAAATACATCAATGTAGATTTTTCGTAAAAATCTTTATCAAGGAAACGCTTATGTGATATTACATCTGGTACGTTTTCAAACAGTTGATAGGAAGTGTAATGTGCAAGCGTTCGTAATGTAAAATAGGTCTTGTCATGGAAATGTTTGTTTAATATTTTCCCATAAAATACCAAAATATAGTATCAAAACATTTATGTACCCATTATAAACTACTTTACTTTCCATAACGGAAAAAAGCCAATTAATTATTCAAAAGTATGCATATTGATGAAGTACCTCTTTATATAACTGGATACATTTCACATTCTTATAAGGTATCGAACGAGACACACGTCGAACACGAGGAGATTCTGCCAACTGTGACCATACGATTATTTAATTCGACGTGTATAAAAATCTGATAATCTGTGCCTCGTTTTGATTGTTGTTGATGTATTCTGCAAAGGTAATCGATAAATCCTAGCGATGACACGGTATATGTATGTGTGTGTGTGTGTATTACTGCCTCACAGCAATCTCTCCTCACCAGACAGGAGTTCGACTGCCTTCTGGCGATGCATATACAACTCAGTTTCATCCAATTAGATATTTTCATAATATTTATATAGGCCAACGGTTCGTGTTGGTGCTGGCGATGCCAGAAAGACTTGGAAGTGTAATTCAAAGAATTAGGCGGGGAAACAAAGATTGTTAGGGTTGAGATGGGAGTTCGTCTACACAGTCATGGCCGGGAGACGATAACGCTAACACATCGTTGCTGTTAAAAATGCATTAAGGACATGCTGTCAGCATGTTCGCTAGTACTAAAGCGTCAGTTACGTAACACAGCGCTGAATACGGAACCTAGTGTTGGATACATAGCTTAACGTTGGAAACGTAACTTAGCCTAAAATTCGTGATAAGCGTTAGATACGTTGAATATGTAGCTTAGTGTTAAATATTTGCGTGTAATTTAGTGGTAAATACGTATCCTATAAGTTAATAAGTAATTTAGCGCTAGATAGGTAGTGAACTGGTGAGTATGTAACTTAACGTTAGATACGTACATGTAACCAAGCTGTGAATTTATATATATATCTAAGCGAAAGATACGTAGCGAAGTTGTAAATACGTAACTTAGCGTTGGTTACGCAACATGGTTGGAAACGTAACATAGCGTTGTAAACGTATAAGAGTTTCAGAGATTGAAAGGAAATGTGTATTTATATAGAAAGGTATGTACAACTAACAATCCTGACAGTTTAACGTTACATGCAAGTTTGCTTATCACATACATAATAATGCATGACGGGAGAAGCATTAAAATGACACTGACTCTTTTGTATTCCGTACAAATTAAATGCTGTCCATTTTGTGGATGGTAGTGAAAAAAATATCAATATGAAGGAACTGCAGTTGAAGGATTTATGTATCTTGATATTAGAATGTTCAGATTACAAACTAACCTCAAAACAGTAAGGTGTCTTGGTGTACGAAATTAAGTCTTGTTGTATCTTACGTCCTCTTGTCTGCAAAGACGGAGAGACACATGTTAAGCCTAAGTTGAAACATAGCCCACACGACACTATCGTCAATTAAAGCCAACATTTTGCAACTTAACTGAGCGTTTTATTATGCATTAAACGCATCGTAAAATCTCGTAATCTATTCATGCTACAGGGGTGTAAAATGTAACAGCTCGTTTATTTTGGCCTAACTTCGTAACATGGCATCTGCCTCCGACGGCAGTTCGAAAACCCCAGAGAATTCTAAACATTCACCCTCGGGATACATCGGAACTTTACGTATGCAAATATCAAAAGTACAAATTGTTATTGATAATCCGCGCTTATACACAGCACGTTATGTGTGGAAAGCTTCCGCTCTTTTCATGTTATGAGCAATGCCATAAGCGACAGACAGATAATAGCATAAGCGGCCAGTACAACGCGTACACTCGAGACCTGAAATATTTATATTGTTTTAGTGTTACACTCTATGAAATGACAGATGTGGTTAGTTATGTACCGGTCCATCTAAGGACAAAACAGAAACGAATAAACAATCAACATGTTTAAACATCCACGAGAACGTCACGGTTCTCCATAATGTGACTGTTCATCAATACATAAACCGGAACTTAAAAGTAGGTCAATTCAATTCAGGTAAAGACATCCTTGTTGCCACCCACCTTGCCAAAGGAATCGGAATGACAGTTCAAATGGCAATGGATATTTCTTTAGAACATATAAATAGCCTAACCTATGTTTTATGAGCTGTATTTTTTATTAAACAGATACGTTGAGTATAACACTTTTCACTGACTGTAGATACTGATATAGTATATATATAAGTAAGATATATCGTTTAAAATACATTGGAATACATCTGAAAAGCCCTGAAAGCGTTAACATGGTGTTGTGTTCAATTAGCTGGCATTATCGATCGAAACAGCCCATCCAGATCGACAAATGTAAGAGTACAAATTGAATGCACAAGACAAGTCTTAAGGACAAATGCAATCATTTAAAATTCTGATATAAGTTTGGCTTAAAAGACAAAACCTTGCGTTTTGGGGCTACAGAGTAATTCTACAATATGGTATATATACGAAACTGGTAAGTGATATTTTTTCTGAGGCACATACAATATATGTAAGTATGTAAGATAAAATTACGAGTCATGTGTACAATGAACACGAAGGGTATGATGTGATCACGAAGACGATAAATGTAATAACCAGGGACTGAGTAGCTATATATAATGTACCTCTGTCGGGAATCGAACCCACAGCTTTTGCTCCGAGGCTGTGAGAAATTTCAGATACGTTTTATTATAAGTAAACATTGTATATGTATATTGCACTTCAAAAGATTTGTAGATCTCTCATCAATATTTCAACTATTTGTAGTATTTCATCACAAATGTATTAGTATATGGCATATCATTTGGCGTATAACAAGGGAAAAGTTACTATTTATCTTCAAATAGACAAAGGGCAATAACTCTGTAAACAAAGTATATATTCCGAGAATATTAATTAAAGAAGTAAGTGATCAACATAATACAATAGAAAAGAGTATGGTATGAAACACCTACTACAAGGAGGGACCTTATTGAATGTAATCCGTTGACTGTTCGATTAAGTATAAATATACATAAAAACGAGAAACAACAAACAACAACATCAAAAGTAAGTTCACATGTGTAACAAACGATCAGTTTAGGAGTGTCTCACGAAATCACTTACACACAATCTCACGAGACGGAATTACCCATAAAGCCCTGTCTTAGACAACGGCGATTTATGAATGAATGATTAAATCCTCTTCAAGTTGACTGATTCATACTCCGTGGAAATGAAACAGACTTCCATGGTTTTGAAGTGACGTGATTCTCAAACATAACCGGTAAGAGAATATCTAATGATGGTAATCTAAGACTAAGCATATACATCTGTATTGAGTGACTGAGAGGCAAAATATTTCTGGGCTTTCAAAGTGGCAAATTATAGACCAGCTGACCTTATATTCTGAATTTCCTGCCTACCGATTACTAACTCGCACCTATCCACCTGAAGCCCTTCCCTCTAAAGCCCAAACCCTCCTTGTCCTTTAGAACCAGGATGCTACAATCTTCATCCGTCCCCTTTTAGCCGTGTTCCTACATCATCTCCCCTTACCTCACCATCCGTCAGCTTCTCCACATAGATCCTCTCCTCAACAAGGCCTACCTAAAACTTGTCCCCTAAAACCGCTCTCCCAATTAATGCGTCCTTCACACCATCCACTACTATATGTTCCCTATATATCTCCTCTATAAGTTTTCATACCACTTCTCCTCTACAAGCCCTTCACCTGAACCCAATAACACTGAAGCCCTTCCTACAATCACTTCTTACAACTCATCCTATATCATCCTAAATAACTACTAATCCCTCCCTACGACCTCTCCTCTGTCTTAAACTTGTCTACCAATCCCTCCCTACAAAATCTTCTCTGTCTTAAACCTGTTTACTAATCCCTCCCTACAAATTCTCCTCTGTCTTAAACTTGTCTACCAATCCCTCCCTACAAACTCTTCTCTGTCTTAAACCTGCCTACTAATCCCTCCCTACAAACTTTCCTCTGTCAACACCTGCCTACTAATCCCTCCCTACGACCTCTCCTCTGTCTTAAACCTGTCTACTAATCCCTCCCTACAAACTCTCCTCTGTCTTAAACCTGCCTACTAATCCCTCCTTACAAACTCTCCTCTGTTTTAAACCTGCCTACTAATCCCTCCCTACAATCTCTCCTCTGTCAACACCTGCCTACTAATCCCTCCCTACAATCTCTCCTCTGTTTTAAACTTGTCTACTAATCCCTCCCTACAATCTCTCCTCTGTCTTAAACCTGCCTACTAATTCCTCCCTACAATCTCTCCTCTGTCTTAAACCTGCCTACTAATTCCTCCCTACAATCTCTCCTCTGTCAATACCTGCCTACTAATTCCTCCCTACAAACTCTCCTCTGTCAACACCTGCCTACTAATCCCTCCCTACAATCTCTCCTCTGTCTTAAACCTGCCTACTGATTCCTCCCTACAATCTCTCCTCTGTCTTAAACCTGCCTACTAATTCCTCCCTACAATCTCTCCTCTGTCAATACCTGCCTACTAATCCCTCCATTACAAACTCTCCTCTGTCTTAAACCTGCCTACTAATCCCTCCCTACAAACTCTCCTCTGTCTTAAACCTGCCTACTAATCCCTTCCTACAAACTCTCCTCTGTCAACACCTGCCTACTAATCCCTCCCTACAATCTCTCCTCTGTCTTAAACCTGCCTACTGATTCCTCCCTACAATCTCTCCTCTGTCTTAAACCTGCCTACTAATTCCTCCCTACAATCTCTCCTCTGTCAATACCTGCCTACTAATCCCTCCATTACAAACTCTCCTCTGTCTTAAACCTGCCTACTAATCCCTCCCTACAAACTCTCCTCTGTCTTAAACCTGCCTACTAATCCCTTCCTACAATCTCTCCTCTGTCTTAAACCTGCCTACTAATCCCTCCCTACAAACTCTCCTCTGTCTTAAACCTGCCCACTAATCCCTCCCTACAATCTCTCCTCTGTCTTAAACCTGCCTACTAATCCCTCCCTACAAACTCTCCTCTGTCTTAAACCTGCTTACTAATCCCTCCCTACAAACTCTTCTCTGTCTTAAACCTGCCTACTAATCCCTCCCTACAAACTCTTCTCTGTCTTAAACCTGCCTACTAATCCCTCCCTACAAACTCTTCTCTGTCTTAAACCTGCCTACTAATCCCTCCCTACAAACTCTTCTCTGTCTTAAACCTGCCTACTAATCCCTCCCTACAAACTCTTCTCTGTCTTAAACCTGCCTACTAATCCCTCCCTACAAACTCTCCTCTGTCTTAAACCTGTCTACTAATCCCTCCCTACAAACTCTCCTCTGTCTTAAACCTGCCTACTAATCCCTCCCTACAAACTCTCCTCTGTCTTAAACCTGCTTACTAATCCCTCCCTACAAACTCTTCTCTGTCTTAAACCTGCCTACTAATCCCTCCCTACAAACTCTTCTCTGTCTTAAACCTGCCTACTAATCCCTCCCTACAAACTCTCCTCTGTCTTAAACCTGTCTACTAATCCCTCCCTACAAACTCTCCTCTGTCTTAAACCTGCCTACTAATCCCTCCCTACAAACTCTCCTCTGTCTTAAACCTGCCTACTAATCCCTCCCTACAAACTCTTCTCTGTCTTAAACTTGCCTACTAATCCCTCCCTACAAACCCTTCTCTGTCTTAAACCTGCCTACTAATCCCTCCCTACAAACTCTTCTCTGTCTTAAACCTGTCTCCTAATCCCTCCCTACAATCTCTCCTCTGTCAACACCTGCCTACTAATCCCTCCCTACAAACTCTCCTCTGTCAACACCTGCCTACTAATCCCTCCCTACAAACTCTCCTCTGTCTTAAACCTGCCTACTAATCCCTCCCTACAATCTCTCCTCTGTCAACACCTGCCTACTAATCCCTCCCTACAAACTCTCCTCTGTCTTAAACCTGCCTACTAATCCCTCCCTACAATCTCTCCTCTGTCTTAAACCTGCCTACTAATCCCTCCCTACAATCTCTCCTCTGTCAACACCTGCCTACTAATCCCTCCCTACAAACTCTCCTCTGTCTTAAACCTGCCTACTAATCCCTCCCTACAATCTCTCCTCTGTCTTAAACCTGTCTCCTAATCCCTCCCTACAATCTCTCCTCTGTCAACACCTGCCTACTAATCCCTCCCTACAATCTCTCCTCTGTCAACACCTGCCTACTAATCCCTCCCTACAAACTCTCCTCTGTCTTAAACCTGCCTACTAATCCCTCCCTACAATCTCTCCTCTGTCTTAAACCTGTCTCCTAATCCCTCCCTACAATCTCTCCTCTGTCAACACCTGCCTACTAATCCCTCCCTACAATCTCTCCTCTGTCAACACCTGCCTACTAATCCCTCCCTACAATCTCTCCTCTGTCAACACCTGCCTACTAATCCCTCCCTACAAACTCTTCTCTGTCTTAAACCTGCCTACTAATCCCTCCCTACAAACTCTTCTCTGTCTTAAACCTGCCTACTAATCCCTCCCTACAAACTCTTCTCTGTCTTAAACCTGCCTACTAATCCCTCCCTACAAACTCTTCTCTGTCTTAAACCTGTCTACTAATCCCTCCCTACAAACTCTCCTCTGTCTTAAACCTGCCTACTAATCCCTCCCTACAAACTCTCCTCTGTCTTAAACCTGCCTACTAATCCCTCCCTACAATCTCTCCTCTGTCTTAAACCTGCCTACTAATCCCTCCCTACAAACTCTTATCTGTCTTAAACCTGCCTACTAATCCCTCCCTACAAACTCTCCTCTGTCTTAAACCTGTCTACTAATCCCTCCCTACAATCTCTCCTGTGTTAAACCTGTCTCCGAATCCCTCCCTAAACTCTAATCTGTTTTAAACCTGTCTCCTACAAGATCTATCTACAATATATCTTACGCCTTCAACCTGCCTCCTACAATCCCTCCCTACAATCTCTCTTACGGCTACAACATGCTTTCTGATCCCTCTCTACAATCTCCACTCCGCCTCCGACAAACCTTACCTGCAGTCTCTCCTCTGCCTTCAACTTGCCTCCTACAATCACTCAAGGTAAACTCTCCTCCGCCTACCATGCACCTTCTATACTCCCTCCCTACAATCATTCCTCCGCCTACAACGTGCCTTCTACAATCTTTCTCCATTCTACAACTCCGATCTTATCATTACGCATTCCCTAGCGATGTTTGTACGTATGTTTCAAACGTTTAACACGCTGTTTTAATCATCGTCGCTAACACTCCAGTACGGCACCACCCCCTCCAAATTATATTTATAGACTGCTATGTACTTAAGGTTTAGAACCTTAGAAAGAAGAAACTAAGTAAAAGTGCCATTATAAGCAACAGCTTTCGGAACTCCTCGTCCATCATCGGTTCTATCAAACGCCTTGCAGTGTAATAGCTCAAGTCAAAATCCAATTCAGAACCCCTCGTAACAGTCCCCAGAACCACATGTTCGTACGATTTCTACACACCACTCTGCTACGGTGAAAACATAAAGTTACAATTTAACAAAGACAGGTTTGAACTATACAAGGTGAAATTAACAGTTTTTCTGTACAATGGTATATGTTCTTTAAAATAAATCTTCAGATGTGTTCTGGTTTGTAAAGATTTCATTCTGGGCTGAATGGAATGACAACGAAAAAACGAAGACAAGTTCCCAATAAAAGACCAGAAACAGTGACGTTTATAAACGGCCATGATTCATGAGTGACAAAATATCCTAATCATACCGCTTGAACCTAAAAAGAACACCAGGAGTTGTGAAAAAAAACGAGAGGTCCCTAAGTGATTATTTTCGGAAAACATCTTGTAATAACATGTGGGAAAAGTTCGAGTTTTTTATGTGTGAAATGGAGCTTCTTTATAACGGTACCTGAAGCTTTTCGCCTATGATTTGATCCGTAGATACCGGCCAAATGGCAGAATTGTATGGGGTACAATTACAGGGAATTTGGCAACGTTTGATGAACGTTTAACGGAAAGTATATATGTATTAAAATGTATACCGGAGTCATCTAGTACAAAGTTTTCAGAAAGTATACACATATTGAGACGTTCATGTGCTCCTATATCATACAAATGATTTAAACCTGCCATTCAGTACAAAACAAATACAGGTACAAAAATGTACAGCGGAGTCATTTAGTACAAAGTTTTACGGAGATTGTAAAAATACACGTCGGAATCATTTAGTACAAAGTTTTACGGATATTGTAAAATACACATCGGAGTTATTTAGTACAAACTTTTACGGAGATTGTACTGAACAGTATAAAGATGTACATCGGAGTCACAAAGCACAGAACTGATTGTAACTGTCTATAAATGTTTGGATGTATCGTACTAAATCTATAGCGAAAGACGAGCTGTAATTTGCAATGCACGTGTAAACGAACCAAACTATATCTAAGAGACGTATAAATGGAGTTTAAAGCGTGCTGCGGATAATCGAGCCCGAAACCTTCCAGGTGCTGCCGATGATTTAACGAGGTGTTCCGAACGATTCTCGCTAATCGTGTAAATCTGTTCTCAATACATGAAATTCTCATTAGAATTACATCAATCAGATGTACATACATCGTGGTCAGAGAAAAACAAATCATCTTACATAACACGACGTTCGATAAACCTACCGCAAATGTCTCTGAATGTCTGTTATATAGATCCTGCAATTAAATGTCCAGTGAATTCCAAAGAATTTTCAAACTCCTAACATCTGAGTTGTCTAGCCCACCCTAAACAACAACCATAATTTCCAATCGCTAATTCGTATCATATGGTTGAGCGACGTTAACTACAGGTGGCGCCACGGGTCGTAGACTTGGCGCGTGACTCGCTCGTGAGTTAATGTTTATATCGGAAATTAGTAGTATGACATGTAACCTCTCGGCCATTATCAGAGGGGGGGGGGGGGGGAGGGTGTGTGTGTGTGTTTGTACGGGGCTGCGGTTGGTTGGGGGGTGGAGGAAGGGATGGAAGAATCCCAAGCACTCTCTGTCGGACAGGAGTGATTCGACAGAATAAATAATTTCCCCAGAATGGTGCCTTTTGTTACGTGCATGTATTTATCAAGATAGATCAACACGTCTAAAACAAACAAATTTAAACATTGATACCAGTGTATCACTTTACCCATCGTCATAGAGTGTCATAATATATAGTAAAATTCTAAAACTTTCTACGAATGCTTGAACATTTAGAATCCGTTTCAGTATATACAATGTCTGATTTCAGTAAAACAACACCATTGATTTCTATGGATACGTTCTCGTAATCCTTAGGCTCGAGGTCAAAGACATAATCAGGACATAAACAAATTTAGATAAAAAATTTAATTAAATACTGAACGATATAAGTTAAAACCAGTTACTTGGTCTACTATCCGATGGTTAGCTGATCACTGCACAAAAAAAAACAAAAAAATAACATTTAAACAAACGGAATTTGATGAAAACAAAATCATATGATCGGCATGTGGAGGCCTTGTAAAACAGCGGTTGTAGTGTAGGTGGATCGGTTGTAGGTGTAGGCCTTGTAAAACAGCGGTTGTAGTGTAGGTGGATCGGTTGTAGGTGTAGGCCTTGTAGAACAGCGGCGGTAGTGTAGGCGGAAGGGTTGTAGGTGTAGGCCTTGTAGAACAGCGGTTGTAGTGTAGACGGAAGGGTTGTAGGTGTAGACCTTGTAAAACAGCGGTTGTAGTGTAGGTGGATCGGTTGTAGGTGTAGGCCTTGTAAAACAGCGGTTGTAGTGTAGGTGGATCGGTTGTAGGTGTAGGCCTTGTAAAACAGCGGTTGTAGTGTAGGTGGATCGGTTGTAGGTGTAGGCCTTGTAAAACAGCGGTTGTAGTGTAGGTGGATCGGTTGTAGGTGTAGGCCTTGTAAAACAGCGGTTGTAGTGTAGGTGGATCGGTTGTAGGTGTAGGCCTTGTAAAACAGCGGTTGTAGTGTAGGTGGATCGGTTGTAGGTGTAGGCCTTGTAGAACAGCGGTTGTAGTGTAGGTGGATCGGTTGTAGGTGTAGGCCTTGTAAAACAGCGGTTGTAGTGTAGGCGGATCGGTTGTAGGTGTAGGCCTTGTAAAACAGCGGTTGTAGTGTAGGTGGATCGGTTGTAGGTGTAGGCCTTGTAAAACAGCGGTTGTAGTGTAGGTGGATCGGTTGTAGGTGTAGGCCTTGTAGAACAGCGGCGGTAGTGTAGGCGGAAGGGTTGTAGGTGTAGGCCTTGTAGAACAGCGGTTGTAGTGTAGACGGAAGGGTTGTAGGTGTAGACCTTGTAAAACAGCGGTTGTAGTGTAGGTGGATCGGTTGTAGGTGTAGGCCTTGTAAAACAGCGGTTGTAGTGTAGGTGGATCGGTTGTAGGTGTAGGCCTTGTAAAACAGCGGTTGTAGTGTAGGTGGATCGGTTGTAGGTGTAGGCCTTGTAGAACAGAGGCTGTAGTGTAGGCGGATCGGTTGTAGTTGTAGGCCTTGTAGAACAGAGGTTGTAGTGTAGGTGGATCGGTTGTAGGTGTAGGCCTTGTAGAACAGCGGCGGTAGTGTAGGCGGAAGGGTTGTAGGTGTAGGCCTTGTAGAACAGCGGTTGTAGTGTAGACGGAAGGGTTGTAGGTGTAGGCCTTGTAGAACAGCGGCGGTAGTGTAGGCGGAAGGGTTGTAGGTGTAGGCCTTGTAGAACAGCGGTTGTAGTGTAGACGGAAGGGTTGTAGGTGTAGACCTTGTAAAACAGCGGTTGTAGTGTAGGTGGATCGGTTGTAGGTGTAGGCCTTGTAAAACAGCGGTTGTAGTGTAGGTGGATCGGTTGTAGGTGTAGGCCTTGTAAAACAGCGGTTGTAGTGTAGGTGGATCGGTTGTAGGTGTAGGCCTTGTAAAACAGCGGTTGTAGTGTAGGTGGATCGGTTGTAGGTGTAGGCCTTGTAAAACAGCGGTTGTAGTGTAGGTGGATCGGTTGTAGGTGTAGGCCTTGTAGAACAGCGGTTGTAGTGTAGGTGGATCGGTTGTAGGTGTAGGCCTTGTAAAACAGCGGTTGTAGTGTAGGTGGATCGGTTGTAGGTGTAGGCCTTGTAGAACAGCGGTTGTAGTGTAGGTGGATCGGTTGTAGGTGTAGGCCTTGTAAAACAGCGGTTGTAGTGTAGGCGGATCGGTTGTAGGTGTAGGCCTTGTAAAACAGCGGTTGTAGTGTAGGTGGATCGGTTGTAGGTGTAGGCCTTGTAAAACAGCGGTTGTAGTGTAGGTGGATCGGTTGTAGGTGTAGGCCTTGTAGAACAGCGGCGGTAGTGTAGGCGGAAGGGTTGTAGGTGTAGGCCTTGTAGAACAGCGGTTGTAGTGTAGACGGAAGGGTTGTAGGTGTAGACCTTGTAAAACAGCGGTTGTAGTGTAGGTGGATCGGTTGTAGGTGTAGGCCTTGTAAAACAGCGGTTGTAGTGTAGGTGGATCGGTTGTAGGTGTAGGCCTTGTAAAACAGCGGTTGTAGTGTAGGTGGATCGGTTGTAGGTGTAGGCCTTGTAAAACAGCGGTTGTAGTGTAGGTGGATCGGTTGTAGGTGTAGGCCTTGTAAAACAGCGGTTGTAGTGTAGGTGGATCGGTTGTAGGTGTAGGCCTTGTAAAACAGCGGTTGTAGTGTAGGTGGATCGGTTGTAGGTGTAGGCCTTGTAGAACAGAGGCTGTAGTGTAGGCGGATCGGTTGTAGTTGTAGGCCTTGTAGAACAGAGGTTGTAGTGTAGGTGGATCGGTTGTAGGTGTAGGCCTTGTAGAACAGCGGCGGTAGTGTAGGCGGAAGGGTTGTAGGTGTAGGCCTTGTAGAACAGCGGTTGTAGTGTAGGTGGATCGGTTGTAGGTGTAGGCCTTGTAGAACAGCGGTTGTAGTGTAGGTGGATCGGTTGTAGGTGTAGGCCTTGTAAAACAGCGGTTGTAGTGTAGGTGGATCGGTTGTAGGTGTAGGCCTTGTAGAACAGCGGTTGTAGTGTAGGTGGATCGGTTGTAGGTGTAGGCCTTGTAAAACAGCGGTTGTAGTGTAGGCGGAATGGTTGTAGGTGTAGGCCTTGTAAAACAGCGGTTGTAGTGTAGGTGGATCGGTTGTAGGTGTAGGCCTTGTAAAACAGCGGTTGTAGTGTAGGTGGATCGGTTGTAGGTGTAGGCCTTGTAGAACAGCGGCGGTAGTGTAGGCGGAAGGGTTGTAGGTGTAGGCCTTGTAGAACAGCGGTTGTAGTGTAGACGGAAGGGTTGTAGGTGTAGACCTTGTAAAACAGCGGTTGTAGTGTAGGTGGATCGGTTGTAGGTGTAGGCCTTGTAAAACAGCGGTTGTAGTGTAGGTGGATCGGTTGTAGGTGTAGGCCTTGTAAAACAGCGGTTGTAGTGTAGGTGGATCGGTTGTAGGTGTAGGCCTTGTAAAACAGCGGTTGTAGTGTAGGTGGATCGGTTGTAGGTGTAGGCCTTGTAAAACAGCGGTTGTAGTGTAGGTGGATCGGTTGTAGGTGTAGGCCTTGTAGAACAGAGGCTGTAGTGTAGGCGGATCGGTTGTAGTTGTAGGCCTTGTAGAACAGAGGTTGTAGTGTAGGCGGATCGGTTGTAGGTGTAGGCCTTGTAAAACAGCGGTTGTAGTGTAGGTGGATCGGTTGTAGGTGTAGGCCTTGTAGAACAGCGGTTGTAGTGTAGGTGGATCGGTTGTAGGTGTAGGCCTTGTAAAACAGCGGTTGTAGTGTAGGTGGATCGGTTGTAGGTGTAGGCCTTGTAGAACAGCGGTTGTAGTGTAGGCGGATGGATTGTAGGTGAAGGCCTTGTAAAACAGCGGTTGTAGTGTAGGCGGATGGATTGTAGGTGAAGGCCTTGTAGAACAGAAGCGGTAGTGTAGGTGGAAGGGTTGTAGGTGTAGGCCTTCTAGAACAGCGGTTGTAGTGTAGGCGGATGGGTTGTAGGTGTAGGCCTTGTAAAACAGCGGTTGTAGTGTAGGCGGATGGGTTGTAGGTGTAGGCCTTGTAAAACAGCGGTTGTAGTGTAGGCGGATGGATTGTAGGTGAAGGCCTTGTAAAACAGCGGTTGTAGTGTAGGCGGATGGGTTGTAGGTGTAGGCCTTGTAAAACAGCGGTTGTAGTGTAGGCGGATGGATTGTAGGTGAAGGCCTTGTAAAACAGCGGTTGTAGTGTAGGCGGATGGGTTGTAGGTGTAGGCCTTGTAGAACAGCGGTTGTAGTGTAGGTGGAAGGGTTGTAGGTGTAGGCCTTGTAAAACAGCGGTTGTAGTGTAGGTGGAAGGGTTGTAGGTGTAGGCCTTGTAAAACAGCGGTTGTAGTGTAGGTGGAAGTATTGTAGGATAGAGAATGTTTAAAAGCGTTGTATGTCCCTGATCTTAACACGGAGAGTAAAGTAACAAAAACGTCAACTAATAAATTTTGGCCAAAAACATTTAGCTTGGAATGTGTGTCTGAAATTCTATCCCGATACTACCCAATGTTCCAACTATGACATTCATTGAAAAAGGAATTAAAGGGAAGTATCCGATAGCATACAATACAGAGAGAACAATTAAACTAAATTATCAATTACACTATTGATCAAGTGCACAAAATTCAATAACTGCTTAAGGGTAAAAACCAGTAGTTCACCAGAAAAATAGCAACAGACGGACAACCCGATGAACATCGATCGGGTGGAGTATTAAACGTTCCTCTCAATTTCTAGTTTACATAAATCTCGATGTATGTGTATCTAACGTTTCCCGTCCTATACACACAAAAACCAGTCCTGATCTACGTTACGTCACTGGAAGTCTTAACTGTTACCTGTCATTATGTTTTGCCGCGTTCCTGCGGTCCTACGATTGGCGGTAATTCCCGCCTAATTTGTTTGCACGCGCTCCAGTTTCCGCGGGACCATCCATCAGTCCCTGTCTGTTAGAACTCCCGACTCTCGTCTTACAGAAATGTACCTATCAAACGGTGTCAATTATCTCTGGACATGCGCGTGCGCGCGTGAAAACCCCGGTGATAACGATTGTGACGTCTGCTTCATCAATCAAACGTTTGGTTGGTCATTAATTATCCGCATCTTGCAGACGTTTGAGCTGGTCGCGTGCCTCATCTCAGTGTTGGTATGGTATTAAAACTAGGGAGTCTCGTTACCTATCGTAAAGAGGCATTTTCCGTTTTTTCTACAGAAAACGCTTCGTTAAATCTTTCATATAAAATCTGTCCTACAGTCCGTATTAAGAGTATTTTTCGTCGTCCTATCTGTTTGACATGGAACCAGGGACTTGGATTTCCAAGATTAAGCTGCAAGAGGTTCTCACCGATAAAGATCATTTCCAAAATTTTCCACTGTCCAAAATCGTTCTCAACTGAGTGGAAGCTTATATCTTAGTAGGGTTCGTACATTGTAGGTGGAATAACATGGTATAAGGCAGGTTATCATAAACTTATATTCGTCCTCATTAGAAAAGTTTACTGTACTAACTTCATACCTGTCCATTCCGTTTGTTCCCAATTATAAGCACTACATATACCCACCAGAGTACATAGGGTGTATGATATAGGTTGTTTGTCCAGAGTAGGTATGTTCTATTGTCCAAAACGTTTGTCCATTTCAGACAGAATCTGTCGTTCTTCAATGATCGTCAATAAACAACAGCTTCTTTTCATGAAGTAGTGATTATTGCATGTCAAATGTAATTACCCTTTTAAAAGTACTTAAACTGTATTGAACTAAAATTTCTCAATTTTATAAAATCAAAATTTGTTCAGGTAACTGATTGCAAATGAAGTGATATTTCATCAGGTAGCCTCCGGGGTCTAAAAACAAGCTAACGTGTATCACGTTACATAATTGTTCATCAATTTATCGATATATTTGTCTGTTGAATTACTTTACCAGCCTTCTGTTGGACTCTCTAGCCGAATACATGTGTACAATATACAATAGCAGTAACCTACTTAAGACACGTGCGTCCATTCCAATATCTTATGCTTTATAAAAGTACCTAAAGTACACGAAGATTTCTTGGTGGTGATTATAGAGGGCGGAAGTCAGATCACATATAAATAGCCATATTGAATCCCTTCCATTATTTGGACATAACCTCTTGAAACAGACTGGTATTAAATGGTTCATATACTCTACATTTTGCCTTTTCTTTGTCTTAACTACAGACGAATATAAGCAAAGGACATTTGAACTAAATCACATTATTTGAAACCGATTCACGTCAATCGAGTTTTCAGATTGAAATATTTGTTTTCGAGCGAATATAAGATATTCAGAGAAGACATAGTGTTAATCGGAGTACATGGACATTTACTATTGGACTATTTCTCCAAATAAAGTGTATACTTTGCTCTTTCGAGGTAATGTAGAATAAAACACTACATCATCGTTTAAAGGGTTTTGAGTTTGACTTAAGGTTTTGTTGTCACATCTATATTTTCTAAATTGTTGTATCATTTTATAGATCTAGATTTATAGATCTTCAAAATCGGGAATCTTCGGTAAAATAAGAATAAAAAATATGGACACGGACACTAATGAAAACCGATAACTGAAAGTAATGGTAGGGTTACAAATTCAAAGTATACACACGACGACTAAATCTCGAACAAGTCACCAAATAGACCAAAACAAGCACAGCTCGCAAAGGACAGCTCGAACGAATATTAAATATTAAAATATTAAAAACGACTGGAATGAATCACAGCAATATAGACGGAGAATACAGAGACAGATTGTGTTACCGGCGTAAAAAAAGAAAAACTATTATCATTTGTTTTTTTTAATATAGAATCATGAAAGTCTCCGTTTCTGTTAGAAAAAGTACAATCGTTTAAAAATGCAAATATTTTAAACCGATGTAGTTGACCTATAACTAAACAAATTATATTTTCTGCTGTTGCTATGGACACCAATAGAATGGCGTCATATTCTAAGCTCGAAACTGTTAGAGAAAATCAGACACAGGCGACTAGATCGATAAGGCTCGAGCAGGACTTCTTCACCGCCTCGGAGACAGCAACTAGTACACACGAGGGCGTCTTCAACTGTAAACAAGAAGCTATGGAGACTGCGAGAACTACTGTAAACAACGGAGTATGGAACCCTGGCGGGGACACACTTCTACAGGCGATGGTTTACAATGCAAAACAACACAGCATGGAGACATGGCGGGGACACACTTCTACAGACGATGGTTTACAATGCAAAACAACACAGCATGGAGACATGGCGGGGACACATTTCTACAAACGATGTTATATACTGTAAACAACTGAGTATGGAGACATGGCGGGGACACACTTCTGCAGACGATGGTAAATACTGTAAACAACTGAGTATGGAGACATGGCGGGGACACACTTCTGCAGACGATGGTAAATACTGTAAACAATTGAGTATGGAGACATGGCGGGGACACACTTCTACAGACGATGGCATATACTGCAAACAACTGAGTATATCAACGAGAGGTCGTATTCTCTGAAGAAACCTTCAGAACACATCCGCAGTAATGCTGGCTGGGCAGGTGACCCCATACCTTTCCACGTCTGTTCGGGGAATCGAACCGTAACGTCTAGAATGAGCGCCTACCACTGCGGATTTTTCTCTGTTAAGTATTGTAATAAACATTATTGTTGTCAATTTGTACATGTCGTCTATTAGATGACATATGTGAATTTCTATGTTATGTCCACAGCAACGTTAACAGAAATTACTTATATGAAGTTTGTTACCGTTACCAGTAAGAAACTTCATTTCTATCGTGCTTTCTTGACCTAGATTTATTTTTTATAAAACATTTAAAACAGAAAGAATAGAATGTGTTCGTTCTAGGATGTGTTCAAATAGACACTAAATATGTATACTGTATACCGGGTTTTTGGATGTGACATTTTGATTTGTGTGGTTTTCACATTTAGACCAACCCACAGATTTTAGACGACCACAAACATTTCAACTATAAATGTATCAAAGACAAGCTGTTTTTGTGATATCCACTGTTCATATACAGATAAAATGTAAAGAAATGTATGTTCCCGTTCTTATGCAAAGTAGAATTTGATCAGATGTAGAAGTTTATATCGTCATACCATGTGGTAAATATGAACCAAATCTATGGTGAGGTTCTCAAGATTATTAGGTTGAATCGAACGAAACGCAACAGAATGAGACGTGGCATGAAGCGACAGGACGGAACGGACAAACTGCTTGTTGGCATCCACCTGAATTAATCTATAATCTATGCTTCAATATCAAACTCACCGAAATAGGTGGATGGTGACAAAATTTAGTGCTTTTTTCAGAGGCATCCTTCTTTCGTTTTTTATGTTGGTAGTGTCATTGAGGCACGATGGGATCACACTTGTATGGAAACCTGGAAACACAAAACACAACGTTATTACTGCGAACATTTAAACACAACAGTACTATAGTTATCTACGAGTTAATTAATTTCAGCCAAATTTTCTTATTGAATCAAACATTCAGATTACAGGCAATGACATAGATATATGTTGTTACGGTGCGGGGCGGGGTAATTGGAAGGGGCAGGGCGGGGAGGAACTGATCATCCTCCGTATCTTAACTCGTTCCAATTGCTTCATTACAGTTCAAAATAATCATATAATATTACAGACCAGACAGATGTTATAACATCATTGCCAACTCACAATTATTGTACTATAGAGACAGTTTCAGCTGTAATAGACTCTGTGACTTCTGCAATATACGTGTACTTATCACACACTGGGTTTGATTCGCACGTCTTAAAACGTGTCCACGAATTAAGTCAACATGATATATCAACTTTTATGTCAATTATTGTTTTACTTCATCTCAGTTACATAAAGGTTTGAATAGTGTATGCAGCAGATGATATTCATTGTGCGAGATAATACAGTGTGTTGTTCGTTTTGTTGTTTTAGAATGACACCACCAGAAATTTTTAGGAAGGCAATATTTTGATATCTTGTGTTACTTAACTTTGAAATGATTTAAAACGAAACAAATATAGAAGAAAATTGTGAATGAAAGGATAAGCTTTCCATTTTGTTGTGGTTATCGGGTGATAATTAAAATTGCACCCAGGTAAACTGCGCGTAAACGGCTCCGCCAGGTTCTTTCACCTTACCCGAATCAAAGTGTAATTACCCTTAATAACTTATAAAAAATTGATAAAAATACCGTAAAAAATTCGTTTATATGAAACGGTTTCGGATTCTCCTTTAAAAGCGATGTCATAATATATTGGAAAATGCGATGCGCCATTTTGAAGCATAGGCGAGTCATGTTGTGGAAAGTTCGATATCAGATGTTATTTCAAAACTAGGATAAGTAGTTGTACAATTCACTAATAGTTTTGTTAGAACTCACAATCAAGTGTGTACATTCAACTCAGAGCGCCTGTGTTGTCCATGTTTTTTCTCAGCATTCCTGAGTCAGTTCTTATTACAATACACCCATTGTAAAGGGTACACGTGTCGATGGGCATACATCTCTACGCTGGGTTTTTCTCCGCACGTCATTCTGGATTGACAGACGATCAGATAATATGTCTGCACGTTCATTACACGACCAAACACAACCAGGTGGTACAACCATTCTAAATTTGTCGATTTCACAATTCTTAAAATGAGTGTCAAACTTACTCAAATATTTACACATCGTTTTATCTGTGGGTCTGAGGCTACTCAGACCGTTTTGCACAGAATTACCTAAACAAACTCTCAGCTGAACCGTCGATAGTATAAACACGTTTGTCTTGGATACGTTACATAAGTCCCAGTGACGTCATAATATGCCAGAACATGTATTCATCGCCTGTAGGTTTCAGGTGCTGGTGCGGGGGTTGCACACACTTCCGGAATATACATGCATCTAGTAAATACAACTTCCGGTCTCAGATTCAGATTGTCTTCCTGTCGAAGTAACGTTTCGACAATTTGGTATACATACAATGGGCTATTTGAATATGCCTCGTTCCGTTTATTGAATGGTATTGGAAGCGTGGGCTTGGATCTAAAATTCTCTGATATTTCCATGACAAAGAAATTCTAAGATCTCGCGATATGACGATATCAGATCGGATATCATACTATTCTTACGTTGGTAATTATACATACGATCACTCTACGGTACATGGCCATTGTTTATCTACAAACACCCATTACAATATTCGTATCCTATATTTTCTTCTTGCTTATTAAGCAGTATCTTTTGTGGCCCCAGAGATGACCGTTCGCACAGGAACAACTTTTGTTGTCAGAAGATTTTGCTTTCAATAGCGGATTCATATAACTCTATAGAGGCTATTTATACAGCGAATGTAAAGACAGTATTGCATCTTACAATAATTAATTTACACAACTACGTCTGAATTCTCGGATCTCCCGCCATAAGGAAAACTTGCGTACATGTATAAGTTACTAGAATCTTATGACTAACACTCTAAAAATGTAAATGTACAAAGAACTATTTATAGAATGAGTTACGGACAGACGGTCTACGGAGGTCAATACTGGGTGGACTAGGAGTGTCCGACTTCTTGTACGTACAAGACATCTGAAACGTTCTCGTTCTCTTCCTTCTCGCGTCAAAATCTGTCTGGTACAGGGTGCCACGCCCTGTCATTGTTCAGTGTGTCAGGAATTACACGTATTAGTTCAGAGTGAACTTGAACCAGAAACCTTTGTCACATCTGAGAAGAGAAATTGTACAAAGAAACCATGCACATTATTTAATAATGAACATCAATAGGAAATCTTGATCACTTTCATAGTGAACATCTTCAACAAGCAAAGCTAAAACGGCAGATGCCTACTTTTAATTTACATCTGAGTACCCCACATGGGCAAAGGCAATTATCAAGCCATGAAAAGCATGTGTAAACTTGGTATTTATAACACATTAGCCATTTTGAGGGACCACAAGTGACCAATTTACTGCCACTCGCTCTGTTCCGGACGGTTTATGGTCGGTTTATCGTTGCACGTGCCGTCTACTTCACCAGTTTCTTTGGTAACGACGGTACACTAACTTATGGTTTTATTTGCTACTTGAGGAGAAATCATACATGGCTCAAGAGAAAAGTCGAACTGACCATATTATAGCAGCTGCGAAATAGGATATCCCATCATGCATCGCACAACATGGAGGCTTGTGACGACATGATGGCCAGATCTAAATGGCTGAAAAAAGAAAACTTGCAAAATGTTCAGCTTGGATTTAGTGCCCAAAGATATTTCATTAAGAATCTATTACACTGCATTGCTCAGTGTCTTTACATCAAGGTTATATTCCAATGTGTGGGAGAACGATCAATATCTGTGTGCATAATTACTCGATATTGGCTCATTCTGTAAATGAAATATTATTCAAGAGCACCATCCATAAACACTGTAATAGTATACCGAATAGTTGCTTAATTTTTGCGAGTCTAATAGTTTGTGATTGTCTTGGTCAGAGTATTTAAACTGAGGCTCGTACAAACTCCGCATTCTCGAATTTACGATTAACATATTAACACACTCACACAATTAAATGTACATATAAAAATCTTATAATTTACGATGACAAAATCTGAATTATATCTGTATTTTTATAATCGAGAATAAGGTGAAGATAAATCCGCGCTATTAGTGTTAATTTTCTTTACAGCAAAAGAGTACATACCAAATGTAACAGGTAGTGACGTCAACATAACAGGCTTACTAACAAAAATCGTTTTTATTTTGTAGCGAGCAATATCAATTTATAGACTCATTAAATATGCGATCTATAAAATTAATTGATATCAAAACAGAATATTATACGACCTTTCCGATCAGTATATAACGTTATCATTACCTTTCTGTAAACTTGTATCACATATTTTTTTCTTTAATCAAAACGGACTTTATCATGACATTTTCTGGTTTACAATATATCTCAGTCGGTTAGAGGGCTGGTCTATGTAAAGATCCGAGAGGCGGTCCAATGCTCCTTACTCATTTGGATTTGTATCTCAAAAAACTGACAAACTGGCCGGTCAGTGTTGTCTTAATTGTGGTCTTGGACAAAACATTTTACCCTAACTTATCTTGGATGCACGCGATGGGCATCTCGTATGTTGTGAAGTGAGGTAGCCATCAGCTACAGCAAGGAGATCCCGCCTCAGGTTGACCCTGATTCATCACGAGGCGAAAATCAAACAAAAAAACGGGGGAGCGATAGAAAACGATGATTATGTTCTATGTAAAACATTGCGCTTTACTGAATACACGTTAATGTTTGAGAGGACGTGATATTTTCTGTCGGGAATGTTTTTCATGTACCAAAATTAGCTCAGTACATGACATCTAAATTCCAGGTGCGAAAAAAATGTGAAAGTATATGGAGTTGGTGTAAAATCGCTTGAGATGTATACATTTGAAGGTGTTTGGATATGACAGGAACGTGTGTATTTATAACATTTCCGTGTATCACGTTTCCCGTAATAATCTAGCAGAACGGCTTGCAGATAATTGGTACTTAAAACGAATTACATGTACATTATATAACCGTTTTACCGACAATATCCGTGTTCAATATCGAACGGTCTTCTTCAAGATGGTGTCCATTATTACAGACTCCCACACGTGCAACTTCACGTCAGTTGGAATATCCATACTCGGGTTGGTAGGGTGCCGCTGATTAGTCGTTTAATATAGCGCCAAATACAACGCAGTCGTTACGGATTACCTTAACTGGTTTTCAATTTGAAGAGTTCAGCAAGGGGGAATTAGGTCAGACACCGCTAAAGCTTATCATGAAAAGCGATAACTATACAAGACGTGTACCGTACGGGGTTAATCAATTGCTTTTTGTTTTTGTAAGATATTTGCAGAACTCCAACAAGATCTTGAAAGTCAAGGTATATAATTCCACCTAACGCTATCTTTATCGTCCTCTCTGAGACACACAGGTCGTAAAAGCATGGTCCTACTTCTATAAGCCAAGTCATGATGTGTTACGGTAGATTTTTCGTGGTGTGTTCTGTTTGATTTTTTCATCGCAGCTCCCTGTCAAAGTAATGATACATTTAAATGCATGCCACTTGACTTCAAATATATTCTAGGATATGTGCGACATACCAAATGTACTGACTGAACTCTGTTTCCTTTACCGTATGAAATAAAACATGTTTATTTTTCGATAATAAACAAATCATCATTGTTTCTATATCGATTCTCACATTGAGAGCGTGACATTAATCGGTTTGGTAGATGTTTATGACTTGGAAGGCATTCACACTAACAGAACACAAGGTTTTATTTTCTTCCATTTCACGGACTATGAACTAGAATTGACCGTTTTGCTTATATATGTATGTGTATTTTGTTACTGTATGATAAATATGTTGATGTTCAGCCAAATTCCCATGTGCTCGGCTTTGGTAGACGCTAATTTTTATCCAGTAACGATGCTCCCTTACTCATAATAATTTGAAATTCATTTGGCATTTTCCAAAACGACAAAATTGAAAAATTGTTAGAAAATGACACATAGATGTTGTTTTCAGATGAATTTAACATTATAAAAATGTTTGTAAAAGTTCAATGCTTTTTATCCCAACAGACTTGTCTATCAAATCCATGTGATGCAAATTCGAACAAATTTCTCACAATATTTTTATCGACCAATCATCGATAATGTGTGTGAACCTGTTAATAGTAATGCTTCACAGAATACACGTGTAACATTAAACTGACATGTTAGGTTGTTTTTATCTCATACATGTAGGTAAAAACCTGCCCTTCTAATTACCTCCTGTGTAGAGGTCTGTGTGTGAAAGTATCGCTTCATGAAATATATAACACGCCATAACGTAAGATGTAGGGTTAATGTGGGAAAAAACAATTGTAGTGCACTTATCTTGACATATCTCAGTTCATCTAATACACGTGCAAATACTCAGTATTTGTCTTTATCACCTACATGTACTCCGTACTCATCTATTACACCTATAAATACCCATCTACAGCACCTATAGATACTCCCAACCCATCTGTACAACACCTACATGTACTCCGTACTCATCTATTACACCTATAAATACCCATCTGCAGCACCTATAGATACTCCCAACCCATCTGTACAACACCTACATGTACTCCGTACTCATCTATTACACCTATAAATACCCATCTGCAGCACCTATAGATACTCCCAACCCATCTGTACAACACATACATGTACTCCGTACTCATCTATTACACCTATAAAATACCCATCTACAGCACCTATAGATACTCCCAATCCATCTATACAACACCTACATGTACTCCGTACTCATCTATAATATATACGATTACCCCGTTCTAACATCTACAGACAATCCGTACTCATCTTTAACACATACAGGTACCCTGTACTCATCTTTAACACATACATGTACCTTGTACTACAGTATTCCGTACTCATCTATTACACCCACAGGTACTTCTACTTCGTACCTGTATATAACATCTACCGGCGCTCCGTACTCATCTTTAACACAGACACTCCCTACTCATCTTTAACACATACAGGTACCCTGTACTCATACAGACACTCCGTACTCATCTTTAACACATACAGGTACCCTGTACTCATACAGACACTCCCTACTCATCTACAAAACACATTCAGAAACTCGTACTCGGTTATGATATCTACATCTACAACACGTTAGAAGCGCAATTGCTGATTTCTGCAGAATCTGAAAAAGTATTAACTTTTTTTCCATGCTGAATTAGCAACAGACATTTCTTCGTACGACTATAGAATTTACCTAGACGGTCTTCAGAAGAATATATAAGTGTGCTACATTATCCACTTTGGACAAGATAACATACATCAATTATACAAGTTCATTTGGAGAATTCTGTGCGAAAAGGTCGACTGGATAAAAGGCAAGTAACGTGTAGCAACTAAGGTATAGGTATAAAGACATCACGTGACTTTCCGTTTGATTCAATTAGTGAAATTGGTCCAAGAAGCAATAAATGGCAATGTGTTATCGACAGCTGTCATAGAAACATAGTTTTGTAATATGAATTTACCATAAATAGATAGCTTTACTTCCTCTGGCTGTGTGGTAGTTAACTTATATTGATATCATCATTCTTATATCAATACCATACACATGTTTGGTGCTAAAGCACGTGTGTATTTCCGTGTCAGCATGCGCGTACACATATGAGTGATGTACTGGTGTAACACGTGTATAACAGTGTACACGGAGATACACTTCATATTGTGCAAGCATACTGACGACCAAGGAGGCCAAATGACAAAACTTGAAGACATTGTAAATGAAAATAAATTAAAGTTGAGAAGCTTAATCTTTAAAGAAAAAGGAAATTCAAGAAGAAATAGTTTTGTAAAAGTAGTTGAAAAGGTAGTGTCTGTTTGCTAGGTCAACAGTCAGGGTCATTCAGAGCACTTGTATTGCCCAAGGACACAATCACTTCAGCACAGACCGGTCCGTTCTAAGAAACAAGTGAGTGTCGAACTATGTATCTAGGAACTTCACCTGAAGTTACGAAGGCTAAAACGTTAATCAACTGCGGCCCAAACATCACATCAGACCATAGAACACATACGTGTGTTACAAATAGTCAATCAAACTTTAGTCCGGTCAAGTCTGGTTCCCGGTCTGATTTTTAGCAAGTCCCCGCCTTTCGAAATGGCGATGGATTGGTTACCGTATGCCAGGAGACAGCGAGAAGATAATGTCAGCTTTAACATCAGATGTCAACACACATGTATAAGCCATAATTCGTTTATCATTTTACTGCATTATAACACCAGTAATTGGTCGTAAATATCTGTATTCTTGTGAATCAGAAATGTCACTAACTCTACACATGCTAT
Source organism: Ylistrum balloti (assembly GCF_031769215.1). NCBI lineage: Eukaryota > Metazoa > Mollusca > Bivalvia > Pectinida > Pectinidae > Ylistrum > Ylistrum balloti. The sequence continues at coordinate 1,484,081 of NW_026782082.1, read as the reverse complement.
GACACACAACGTCATTAAAACACATATGTCTGGCTAATGAATACTCCTGTGTGCTTATGAATTAAAATATAGCCAAATCAATACAATTTTTACATATTTAACAATAAACCTTTCAATTCAATATCAGACATTGTTTAGATAGAATGGATTTGGTAGCTGATTTTTACACTTAACCCAGACCGGCAATATTGCATAATAATGGTATTGTATAACAGCCAAATTAACAGAGTAAAAACATACAGACTCACAGTATTCCATTGGTTAATAAAGCCCGCAAACACCAGCAGCATAGAACTTATAATGATTAGGTAAGCATAATTATATAACACAGAGGGAGAAATGGAACTGTGTCAACAGAGACCAACACAATACATCAGTTAGGCAAAGTGGAAAACGTTGGTCAGAAAAAAAAAGAATTGTTGTACAAAATGTAAGAGAAGAAATCTAAAATTGATACGTTAGAAAAATGGATTGAACAGAGTTCAATTAGATTCAGATTAATTAAAATTCTATTAACATACTCATAAGAACATTAATTATTTGATGGAAAAACGAACACCAACATGTAAGTAATTATTCGGAAAACAAAGTCAAACTGTATGAAGGCCCATATCCCTCAGTTTCATTTGTTAGTCCTATAGACCTGGAACATACCAGGTAGCTTAGAATCCTAAACATAATAACATTTAGACAGAGAAGAGACAGACAGAAAACTAAATTACAACAGTTAGACAGAGAAGGGACAGAAAACTAAAATACAATATTTAGACAGAGAAGGGACAGAAAACTAAAATACAACAGTTAGAGAGAGAAGGGACAGAAAACTAAAATACAACAGTTAGAGAGAGAAGAGACAGACAGAAAACTAAAATACAACAGTTAGACACAGAAGAGGGAGACAGAAAACTAAAATACAACAGCTAGAGAGACCTTGTTTACATACGTAATGAAGAAAAACCTTAAATAAAATAGTTAGGTAGAGAAACCTTGTATATGTGTGTTAGGAAGAAAAACCTAAAATAAAATAATTAAGTAGAGAAACCTGTTGGAAAAGGTAGGTACACATTCTTTAGGCAGAAAACCGTAGAACACACGATTAGACCAAGAGAACAGGATCTTGTATTAGGATGTTTTAGCTTTGAACTACCAAAGTAAATGTAATTGTTGATATGTGGTACTATTAACTGTGCACGGTTGTTAAAATTCACTAACTACATGCGTTGCCTACCTAAAACCATATCAGGACGTCGTCATATAAAACTGGATCACTGCGTTCAAACATTCCTGTCAGAATTCCGGATATTATATACCATGTACCGGGTCCGGTGTTTAGAATGCCTACAAAAGTTGTTTTCAGTGATAATACACATCTGAGACACGCACCCTGGTAAAGAAGAGCTTTGACAAGGGGTGGCTATATGTGTAACTGTTTATACTGTACAAACCAGAAACACGTACACGTGTGTAAACGTGCGGTTCAGAGAGAATTTATCAGAAGAGTTCAACAATTTTGTTTTAACTAGATTGTAAGCCAGGAGAACGCACAGTATATATACGTGTGTGCCTACGGCTTTCTGTAACTGTATTTAGTCCACATTCCGGAAGTACTTTAATTTGGACAAGGCTAGTAAAAATGACCTCCGGCACAATTATCATCTTAAATTTAGGTTCATTTTTATGTGTTTGTTTATTCAAAACTAAAGTGAATTAAACAAAAGTCTTAATATCGCAAAGTGTAAAATAGAAATGTTATGGTTGTCATCTTATGTAAATTCACTTCGCAATATTGTCGCTTGTGTTGCTTACTCTTCTGACAAAATATCCGTTATCGTTCCCCAGCCAAGGTTAGTACAACTGTTATTTGTTTACAGACTTACCTCAAACCTCATCATAGCATGATACGCGATATGCATTATCTCCTTAAACTCTACAGCCACATCTTATATACAGGTAAAACTCAAACACACGGGCAAGGCTCACGCACATTTCAATAACATCACACTTAATCGTCAAAATGACGTCACAAGCTGCATTCACAACAGCTGAAACATAATGTCTGACTAAGGCGGGAAACCTCATCCAACAAGTAAGGGTTCAGAGCGTTCTATTTCCGCACGTTCATGTCTAACATGCATGGTATACATATAATGCACGTTTAATTCACTGAGTTCTTGTAATGTTAACGCTACAACAACCATTTACATTCACTACTGGAAAGTTTATTTTAATTTCATACTTATCCATCCTCATGGGGCTTTTTAAGTTTTGAAGTACAATTGATAATAGTTAAAGATTAAATCAGTATAATTTTTGTGAAGTTGGGCGACGATAGAGAATATTAGTTCCGTACTTTCATTGGTTTAGAATTTGAAGGGTTTTTTCCACACAAGCATTAATTAAGTGAGGTAACTCGTTAAAACAAATTAACAGCAAACGATGTTCGTCTCGTGATTGTCATGACAACATGGAATGTAGTGACGTAGAGTTGTCAGCATAACAGGTAAGTTTCGTACTTTCAGAAATTACACTGAAGATATTTGCAGCTTGATATAATGTAATGCTAATTCATATATTTTGAAGTTGACGGTAAGCTTATTAATATTAAACTAATATAAATGTAATCTATTTCCTTTAATCTGAGTAGCAGTTTCCAGCATTGAAGAAATTATCCATACACCCGTTATTGTATATTATTGTTACCCCTCTAGACTTGCCATCAAGTCAGTCAAGTGCACGTCAAATTCGCGAACATCGCGCCAGGGATTTTAACAAAGACACCTTTTTCCACAAAAGTGCTGATTGCTGAAGTTTTTTGATCATCATTTGCAAACTGAACTATAACACACTGGCAGTTCTTTCTGTCAGTTACAACGCATGTGCACATCAATTCACGTACGCCTTTTAATGCATAAACATGCACGTTCGTACATGTACATCACCCTCAAGGCGACTACCAAAGCAGCAAGCACCTGTTGAGATTTTCAAAACCACCAGTCTAGATAATTCTGATCGCTGCAAAATAAACCTTATCACTTACACGTGCATCGCCTGTTCTACAATACCGTAGTAGTTAAAAGGTAATAAAGTCAGTTACACGTGTTTTGCACGGTAAAGAACAAGCAAGTGCTGTGTATCATTATTCACCAATTACAAGCGATTTTTATACACGTGACTCTCCTTAGCAATGCTCTCTATAACCTGATTGAATTTCATTCTTGAAATTGTCTTATTTATCTATAACCTATCAATTAACTGCTCTCTGAAATGATTACACGCTTCAATGGCATTCTTAAGATTTTTGTGACGTCGTTTCTAATTACTAAGTCATGTTGTAAGTACTGATTGACAGTGAGACATTGGCACATTTTTACCTACAGCTCATGAATATTTAAAAAATATCTGCAAATATTGAGCTTAATGTTACTCATATTATCCATACGAACTATTCAACAATCTTGTTTACTACATGATAAACATATGTTTGGCAAAGATGCCGTCATGTTTTCCCATCAAATATCAACACTTGTATGAACGTTAATATAAATATGCTATTTGTTTCAACAACATATGAAAATAGACATCTCCATATGTTTGTGTACTAGGATATTTGAGCAAACAAATTGCTGTCGCGTGCTTCAATGCATACAAGAAGGCAGCCAAATAACCCACAGACCGTTGCTTCATCTAGAAAACATGGCCTTTAAACAAACTGTACCAGACAACACAAAGAACAACACACTTATATATTTATCTGCTTTGGTTAATGTCGACAAATTAATTCAAACAAACATCATTTTATGAAGTCTGTTATGTCGAAGAGATCCAGATATACATACATAATGACTCGACATTTCCGTCTTTTCGTGAAAACATTTTGTGCCTTCATTCTGCCGGGTTATACACTTACGTTTTTAACTACTTTCAATTACATCTTGTTATATCGGCGGCAACCTTTATTTGTTTACAATACTTGCAGCATTCCTACGCTGATGGCAGTTCATGAGCAGGTAATACACAACAGATTTCGGAAAAGTTACACCGTGCAATGGCATACAATGGTAAATATTAGACCATGAATGCAATGTATGCATTTCATCGTCTTTCCATGCCCTATCCCGACCTCCAAAATACATGGCTTGTGCAACAGTCAGTTTATTGAATGAAGATGACATCATGAAACAATATAATGTAGCAGTAATACATTTCCATTGACACTTGAGACAATTACAGAGTAGTATTAAGAAGATCAGAGGGGAGGGGGAGGTTTTGACAAGAGCGGGAAACACATAAGGTTCACCGGGTTAAGTTTAAGGGGAGACAACCCACATTCTGTTTAAATGAGCAGCGCTTCCGGGTTTAACTGCTTTGTTTGTTTGTTTTTATTTTTTAAAAAATATCCTCAACAATATCGAGGTTTTTTTTAGTTTATTATAGTTTATTGTGGTTTCGCATTGTTATAACATAAAACGATTATTTATAGGACAAGCCTTGCACGTCATAAAGAACATTTTCACCAGTATAAACGCTATCAGTTAATTACGATGTAGGTGCCAAATCGTTCAGATTAATAAACTTTCACTGCTCGAAGCGTTTCTAGATATACACATATACATCTTGAAAACGATACCTGTTAGACGAGATAAACCGGAATTTTAATAGACCGTATCAAAATTTTAATACGCATCATTAGCTTGATTAAAAATATACTGGGGAACGACCAACAATTAAGTCTACGCGAGATCGCAGTTGATAGAAGCTGACTAACGCATTATATAATCCCAGTGTGAACAGCTGGGGATTTAGAGAATTCTATAAGTTTTATATAGTTCTGAAGATTTCGGGAGTTCTGTGCCAAGCAGTGTACGTCAGGGCTAACAAACATACCCCCTTCAAACGTATCGGCTCTGAGGTGTATTGCAAAGGTAAAATGAAATGTTCTGATCGGAGGTACACAAAGGTCTTTGAACACTTTTATGTCGATAAAAGAAATCCACATTTCCTTTCTTCGTCGCCAGTAAATCTCAACAATGCCAATTTTTTATGTCGAAAGCTTAAGTTTAGAATTTGTATAGTTAACGACGCTGTGCAGTCTTACATCGCGTAACATTCAGTAGGGCGGATACTGAAACAGGTCTTTACTCAGCCTGATGGGAAGTTAGAGAGTATATATTTAAGTCTGAGGGAGACAGATACAGAGGTTATACATGTAGGTTAAACATTATAACGCGTAAGCTAAGTCGTAAGGACGTAATGGCGGACGTTCAAACTCTTAAATGAATGATAAAGCTATGAAATATATATTGAAATTATAGGTTACAGGTTATACATTGTTATGTTTGGTAACAAAAATACTGAGTTAATTATTAAACTTTTTTCATCTCCACTTTTAAGGCATTTCGACCTTTCAGCGGACGAGCAATTATTACATCGACAGGTATGAGAGTATATACTGAGGTGACAGGTTAGAAAGTATATACTGAGGTGATAGATTAGAGAGTATTATGAGGTGACAGGCTAGAGAGTATATACTGATGTGATAGGTTAGAGAGTATATACTGATGTGATAGGTTAGAGAGTATATACTGATGTGATAGGTTAGCGAGTACATACTGATGTGATAGGTTAGAGAGTATATACTGAGGTGATAGGTTAGAGAGTATATACTGAGGTGACAGGTTAGAGAGTATTATGAGGTGACAGGTTAGAGAGTATATACTGAGGTGATAGGTTAGAGAGTATATACTGATGTGATAGGTTAGAGAGTATATACTGATGTGATAGGTTAGAGAGTATATACTGAGGTGACAGGTTAGAGAGTATATACTGAGGTGATAGGTTAGCGAGTATATACTGATGTGATAGGTTAGAGAGTATATACTGAGGTGACAGGTTAGAGAGTATATACTGAGGTGACAGGTTAGAGAGTATATACTGAGGTGACAGGTTAGAGAGTATATATACTGATGTGATAGGTTAGAGAGTATATACTGATGTGACAGGTTAGAGAGTATATACTGAGGTGATAGGTTAGCGAGTATATACTGATGTGATAGGTTAGAGAGTATATACTGATGTGATAGGTTAGAGAGTATATACTGAGGTGATAGGTTAGAGAGTATATATACTGAGGTGACAGGTTAGAGAGTATATACTGAGGTGATAGGTTAGAGAGTATATACTGAGGTGACAGGTTAGAGAGTATATACTGAGGTGATAGGTTAGAGAGTATATATACTGAGGTGACAGGTTAGAGAGTATATACTGAGGTGATAGGTTAGAGAGTATATACTGAGGTGACAGGTTAGAGAGTATATACTGAGGTGATAGGTTAGAGAGTATATACTGAGGTGATAGGTTAGAGAGTATATATACTGAGGTGACAGGTTAGAGAGTATATACTGAGGTGATAGGTTAGAGAGTATATACTGAGGTGACAGGTTAGAGAGTATATACTGAGGTGATAGGTTAGAGAGTATATATACTGAGGTGACAGGTTAGAGAGTATATACTGAGGTGATAGGTTAGAGAGTATATGCTGAGGTGACAGGTTAGAGAGTAAATAATGACTGTTGATAACTTCCGAAAAGTAACAGCTTTCAGCAGATCAGACACCATATGTATTATTTCCTACATCACAAGACTATATACAAAGCACAGATTATTGTGATAATTACAGGTGACATGAGGTTATAACCGAAGTCATAAGCCCTTCTGATGGTCTTTGTAACTACTGGAACACAGATGTGAGTCGATGACAAGAAGAAACAAACCTGTATGTATACTCAAGGCCATCATCAAACGTGGTTTTATCGCCCATGGAGTTAAACTGTGTCTAATTATAGCATCAATTTACCAGTTGAGCAGGAAAAAAATCACGGCTGGTTTGAGAGAATTATAAAATAAGTGATCGACAGATATTTCTACTGATGGATTTTGGGGGGAAAATTCATAAACACAACATATGACGTATTTTGCGACTTGATAGTTCATCTCACGTGTCTCGTTGATAAACGTATCTTAACTAAATATTATTACATTTGATCATAGAATTTCTGCTTGATGGGGCGTGAAGTTGACAATACTTTAGTAAGTCTGATATAGATAATGTTTACACATCAGACACTATCCAGACTCTCTCAGCAGGCTTCTCCCCAGCAATACACGCGCTTCTTGTAGGAACTATCTGCCCTCTGATAACTCTAAAGAACAAGGCCAGTTTAACCGATAACCTCAATTCGTTTTACAACCCAACGGCCATACATTGACCAGATAAGATTTAGACGCTTTACATTATAGATAGAATCAGGAAATGGGTAAACTTTAGATGTGTATCGATGTTAAACCTGACATTCGTGCAGAGATCTGCATGGTCATGATTGATAATAGGCATGTTACGATTCATAAACATCTACTTGTGAGAGCACGTGCAGCTGAAAGTATTTACAGGGCATAACACCATCGTCAGGTACATACAAATCTACTTTATAACAGGCACGACAGTCCTTTATTATAGCAGAGGAGACAACCCTTCTTTACAGAGCGTTAACAATAGGTGAGACGGACCTTCTTTACTACAGGTGAAATAAATCTACTTCACAACAGATATAGCAAAATAAATGATAATCGTGTTTTTGTGTGGCGCAGGTAAGACATACCTGCTTTACAACGAACGAGACATACCTTCTTTACAACAGATGATACATACCTGCTTTACGACAGGTCACATAAACCGTTTTTACAACAGGTGACATAAACCGTCTGTACAACAGGTGACATAAACCGTCTTTACAACAGATGACATAAACCGTCTTTACGACATGTCACATAAACCGTCTGTACAACAGGTGACATAAACCGTCTTTACGACAGGTGACATAAACCGTCTTTACGACAGGTGACATAAACCGTTTGTACAACAGGTGACATAAACCGTCTATACAACAGGTGACATAAACCGTCTTTACGACAGGTGACATAAACCGTCTGTACAACAGGTGACATAAACCGTTTGTACAACAGGTGACATAAACCGTCTGTACAACAGGTGACATAAACCGTCTTTACGACAGGTGACATAAACCGTCTGTACAACAGGTGACATAAACCGTCTTTACGACAGGTGACATAAACCGTCTGTACAACAGGTGACATAAACCGTCTTTACGACAGGTGACATAAACCGTCTGTACAACAGGTGACATAAACCGTTTGTACAACAGGTGACATAAACCGTCTGTACAACAGGTGACATAAACCGTTTGTACAACAGGTGACATAAACCGTCTGTACAACAGGTGACATAAACCGTCTTTACGACAGGTGACATAAACCGTCTGTACAACAGATGACATAAACCGTCTTTACGACAGGTGACATAAACCGTCTGTACAACAGATGACATAAACCGTCTGTACAACAGATGACATAAACCGTCTTTACAACAGGTGACATAAACCGTCTGTACAACAGGTGACATAAACCGTCTGTACAACAGATGACATAAACCGTCTTTACGACAGGTGACATAAACCGTCTGTACAACAGATGACATAAACCGTCTGTACAACAGATGACATAAACCGTCTTTACGACAGGTCACATAAACCGTCTTTACGACAGGTCACATAAACCGTTTGTACAACAGGTGACATAAACCGTCTTTACAACAGATGACATAAACCGTCTGTACAACAGGTGACATAAACCGTCTGCACAACAGATGACATAAACCGTCTTTACGACAGGTGACATAAACCGTCTGTACAACAGATGACATAAACCGTCTTTACGACAGGTGACAAACCGTCTGTACAACAGATGACATAAACCGTCTTTACGACAGGTCACATAAACCGTCTGTACAACAGGTGACATAAACCGTCTTTACGACAGGTGACATAAACCGTCTTTACAACAGGTGACATAAACCGTCTTTACAACAGATGACATAAACCGTCTTAACAAAAGGTGACATAAACCGTCTTAACAACAGGTGACATAAACCGTCTTTACGACAGGTCACATAAACCGTCTTTACAACAGATGACATAAACCGTCTTTACGACATGTCACATAAACCGTCTGTACAACAGGTGACATAAACCGTCTTTACGACAGGTCACATAAACCGTCTTTACGACAGGTGACATAAACCGTTTGTACAACAGGTGACATAAACCGTCTTTACAACAGGTGACATAAACCGTCTTTACGACAGGTCACATAAACCGTCTGTACAACAGGTGACATAAACCGTCTTTACGACATGTCACATAAACCGTCTTTACAACAGATGACATAAACCGTCTTAACAAAAGGTGACATAAACCGTCTTTACGACAGGTCACATAAACCGTCTTTACGACAGGTGACATAAACCGTTTGTACAACAGGTGACATAAACCGTCTTTACAACAGGTGACATAAACCGTCTTTACGACAGGTCACATAAACCGTCTGTACAACAGGTGACATAAACCGTCTTTACGACATGTCACATAAACCGTCTTTACAACAGATGACATAAACCGTCTTAACAAAAGGTGACATAAACCGTCTTTACGACAGGTCACATAAACCGTCTTTACAACAGGTAACATAAACTGTCTCTACAGCAGGTGACATAAACCTTCTTTACAACAAATTACACAAAGTTGATCTCAACATGTTTACAGCAGGTGAGACAATGTTATTTTCAACATTCATATTGACGACAGTGAAAGAAAAAACCGACTCTTGATAAAACTGGACTTTATCCTAGCACATTTAATCAGCGATGGTGCGTTTTGTCCAATGGTAATCTCTCCATAAAGTAGGTCATAAATATAAAGCTGATAGACCCGGGAGAGTTCAAATCGAATCACTGGGCACGAGAGCATGGGATGGGCACGAGAGCACGGGATGAAATATTGTATATAGGGCAATACACGTATAAATACACATAAAAGTGACCAGAGGTACGACGAATGCTATGGCAACTAAGGGTAATGTCGCATTAGGGACGGCAGGAAATACTATTAATTAAATCAGAAAGCACCTTTTCGTAAACTGTCGGTGAGGATTCTGAGGGACTGTGGGAAACGTATCGGCAGCGAAAAATTTTCTGACAACGTGCGCTTTCGGGACATCTTGGTTGATCTTCCCTCGCGTCCCTACATTACAACACATTATCGGCTCTATTTTGGCCGCTTACTATTTAGAACGAACGCTCTTTTCCTTTAAGTGCGGTTACTACACATCCCGATTACTATAAGAAATAATTGTCGTGCGTCCGAATGTTGACGCATGCGCAGGTGTGTCAAAGTGCTTCAAAAATAATCGTTGGTTGAGCTATAGTCATCTAGACATGCGCATCACAATCTTTAGCTTCTCTACACATGCACATAGCCGGTTACCTAATTCAAGCCAACTATAGTTGCAAGAGAGTTCAAAACCCCTTACATTCGAAACACTTCTCGTATTTTTTTCTCATATGTGTGTACATTATGAACTTTGCCTGAGATTACACTCGGAACACCACTGTCACCTTAAACACGATGTGTAATGGTGTCTTCCTTAACAACCTATACAATGCAAAATCATGGAGTCAAATTTCACTAATTTCATTCAACATTTTATATTTATAGTAAATGCTAATTTAATTGAAAGCGTTTAACGACGCACGTTAAAAGACAATGTATGACATTACGGTAGATCACGTGATAACCTACGAAACATTCGCTTCGGGTTTTGTCACGCTCGCTTCAAACTATTCTTTTTTGTCATATTATTGAATTCGCCATAAAGTACGTAGGTGTGTATTAAAAATGTTAAGCTTATAATTTCAAACTTTAAAATAACACCCCTTTTATTTACACATTTGTGACAAAAAGTGAAATTACCCATTTTCAGAGCACAAATTATTTGCTATGTGTAAAATTTACTTCACCTGAAGAGGGATGACAGCGAATGAGGAAATCCCTGTTACTTATCACTGACAGTTGTAATGATTGCAATTCAATAAAAATGTAAATATGCAAGATGGAAATTGTATATCAAAATGCAAATTTCTCCAAAACAAGCTGTAATATGGATACACCATGAAATCTACACCCTGTCATAAATACAAATGCAGATTTCACACACTGGATGAATCACGTGACGATCTAAAACGTGTCGGGCATAAAGTAATCAACAACTTCGCGAATCGTTTATAAGCCTGGTTACGTACTACTAACAAACTGTGCCAGGGTATAACACACATGAATATCAATCAGTATGTGGGCGTGTCCAAATTTACGAACAAAAGGGGACTAAAATTTGATATTTTCATTTACTTCTGTTTTTATTGCTTTTATATTTTGGTTCAGAGAAAATCCTTACAGATCGCATCTAAAGAGGACACCAATTAATTAGTTCACTGCAGTCTTAATCACTGGATTTCTAATAATCAGAACGGATTTGGTCGACCAGATGTTAATTTTGCTTCGCTCAAAGTCGCTGTTACGGTACAAGTGTTGAAGTGGGACGAGTCGTATAAACCTAAGGAGTGGCTAGTATAATGGTAACTAAACTTGTCAGTTTGAAAAGAGTGGATAGAAATACAATAATTGGTTTCCATACAATTTATACTTCTTACTTACATTTGCTGTAGCTTGTAGGCTGATCATTCCATCGTATCTTGGTCTGGCATGATATTATTAAATATACCGTGTTTGATTTTGAGGAGAAAGTTCGGTCATTTATTTAGCAAAGTCGGGCCATAGATATCAATTTATTTCTCAAATATAATTATTTTATAAGAAAAATCGAACTAATTTAGAAAGTTTGGAAAATAAATCATTCAGTGAAGGCAATTCACATTCGAAAAAATGTCACTCTAAATAGTGTGCCCTTTTTTGTGGTAGACTAAAGGGTGAAAAGATGCCCCAAAAGTAAGGATTTGGATTGCGTCTCATTACACCCGTAATACCTTAATACGGAATCCGGATAGGAATTTGTCGAGTTAAAGACAGAAACGTGTAATTTAAACACTGGAGACTAGGATGTTCACCGCCATCTATCTAACACACATGCATATATATTTATGTGTGTTAATTACCATGTTGGCGTATCTACAGCAGTCGCTATCAGTAAAGAACCATTACAATGGGGGCACACCGACCCTTCGACAGAGTGATATAACTCAACCCTGGGATTGTTACACGCTTGTATGTGTGCTTTTTAAACGCAACTAAGACGTTGGAAAAGATTATCGACAAAATCGTAATTCAACCCTTAAAGTCCATAAAAGGAGGAGAAAAACGGAGTGACTTACTCGCAAACCTCTACATGACCAGAGAGATCAAAATAAGGCTTGCCGGAAGGGGAAGCGTCTTCTTCTTCGGAGATATCCGAGCGGGAAGATGGCGTAGTGGTAAGCTAATAAAAGGCACGTGCGATATATAAATCTAGGTCAAAACAAGTGATTTACCATCTAGGTCATGATGCTGGATATGAAACCTTCCAATAACCTTGATCATATGGGAAGATAAAAGTATTATGTTTCACTTGACGAAGATGTTTCTTGAATAGAAATTAAAACAAGCAGTGGCGATCAATGTTACAGCTACACTGAAATGATGTGTGTGATCGCTTAAACTGTCTACAATGAGTCTGACAATTTTCTCGTTCACGAAAAATACCGAAGATTCTTGACTAGTCGCGTTCTAAAAAGAATCGTCCTTCGTCAGGGGAGGTAATTCTAGACTCTGATTACTTCGGTGGGTGTTAAAGATGAAGGATAAAGCAAGATACGGTAAACTCATTACAGCAGTATTACACCACTGATAAAATCCTCCCTGTGTAGTTTATTATCAGATAGTTTTGTCCGCTTTCTGACTTTGTTCTATATACTCTTTAGTTTTTGAGTCCAGCGAACGATAAATAAAGCACATACTTAAAGAAAGAAGCAATTTTTTACAATACCTTCCGTAAAGAGAATTGTGAGAGGTGTCATCAGTATGTAATTAGCGCATATCCAAACTTTTCAGTTTCAAAGAAGACCGAGCTCAAGACTTAATTTATTTTGATGTATCACAGTATAAACACCAATGAACAAACCATCCCACACCATCAACACCAATGAACAAACTATCCCACACCCTCAACACCAATGAACAAACCATCCCACACCATCAACACCAATGAACAAACCATTCCACACCATCAACACCAATGAACAAACCATCCCACACCATCAACACCAATGAACAAACTATCCCACACCATCAACACCCATTAAAAAACCATCCCATCCCACACCATCAACACCAATGAACAAACCATCCCACACCCTCAACACCAATGAACAAACCATCCCACACCCTCAACACCAATGAACAAACCATCCCACACCATCAACACCAATGAACAAACCATCCCACACCCTCAACACCAATGAACAAACCATCCCACACCATCAACACCCATTAAAAAACCATCCCACACCATCAACACCAATGAACAAACCATCAAACCCCACACCATCAACACCAATGAACAAACTATCCCACCCCACACCATCACCACCAATGAACAAACTATCCCACACCATCAACACCAATGAACAAACTATCCCACACCATCAACACCAATGAACAAACCATCCCACACCATCAACACCAATGAACAAACCATCCCACACCCTCAACACCAATGAACAAACCATCCCACACCATCAACACCCATTAAAAAACCATCCCACACCATCAACACCAATGAACAAACCATCAAACCCCACACCATCAACACCAATGAACAAACTATCCCACCCCACACCATCACCACCAATGAACAAACTATCCCACACCATCAACACCAATGAACAAACTATCCCACACCATCAACACCAATGAACAAACTATCCCACACCGTCAACACCAATGAACAAACTATCCCACACCATCAACACCAATGAACAAACTATCCCACACCATCAACACCAATGAACAAACCATCCCACACCATCAACACCAATGAACAAGCTATCCCACACCGTCAACACCAATGAACAAACTATCCCACACCATCAACACCAATGAACAAACCATCCCACACCATCAACACCAATGAACAAGCTATCCCACACCGTCAACACCAATGAACAAACTATCCCACACCATCAACACCAATGAACAAACTATCCCACACCATCAACACCAATAAACAAACTATAACACACCATCAACACCAATGAACAAGCTATCCCACCCCTCTCCCTCAACACCAATGAACACATCATCCCACACCATCAACACCAATGAACAAACCATCCCACACCATCAACACCAATGAACAAGCTATCCCACACCATCAACACCAATGAACAAACTATCCCACCCCTCTCCCTCAACACCAATGAACACATCATCCCACACCATCAACACCAATGAACAAACCACCCCATACCATCAACACCAATGAACAAACCACCCCACACCACCAACACCAATGAACAAACTATCCCACACCACCAACACCAATGAACAAACTATCCCACACCATCAACACCAATGAACAAACCATCCCACACCATCAACACCAATGAACAAGCTATCCCACACCATCAACACCAATGAACAAACTATCCCACACCATCAACACCAATGAACAAGCTATCTCACACCATCAACACCAATGAACAAACCATCCCACACCATCAACACCAATGAACAAACCATCCCACACCATCAACACCAATGAACAAGCTATCCCACACCATCACCACCAATGAACAAACTATCCCACACCATCAACACCAATGAACAAACTATCCCACACCATCAACACCAATGAACAAACCATCCCACACCATCAACACCCATTAAAAAACCATCCCACACCATCAACACCAATGAACAAACTATCCCACACCATCAACACCAATGAACAAACCATCCCACACCATCAACACCAATGAACAAGCTATCCCACACCCTCAACACCAATGAACAAACCATCCCACACCATCAACACCAATGAACAAACCATCCCACACCATCAACACCAATGAACAAACCATCCCACACCATCAACACCAATGAACAAGCTATCCCACACCATCAACACCAATGAACAAACTATCCCACCCCTCTCCCTCAACACCAATGAACACATCATCCCACACCATCAACACCAATGAACAAACCACCCCACACCATCAACACCAATGAACAAACCATCCCACACCACCAACACCAATGAACAAACCACCCCACACCATCAACACCAATGAACACATCATCCCACACCATCAACACCAATGAACAAACCACCCCATACCATCAACACCAATGAACAAACCATCCCACACCATCAACACCAATGAACAAACCACCCCATACCATCAACACCAATGAACAAGCTATCTCACACCATCAACACCAATGAACAAACCACCCCATACCATCAACACCAATGAACAAGCTATCTCACACCATCAACACCAATGAACAAACCACCCCACACCATCAACACCAATGAACAAACCATCCCACACCATCAACACCAATGAACAAACCACCCCATACCATCAACACCAATGAACAAGCTATCTCACACCATCAACACCAATGAACAAACCACCCCACACCATCAACACCAATGAACAAACCATCCCACACCATCAACACCAATGAACAAACCACCCCATACCATCAACACCAATGAACAAACCATCCCACACCATCAACACCAATGAACAAACCACCCCACACCATCAACACCAATGAACAAACTATCCCACACCATCAACACCAATGAACAAACCATCCCACACCATCAACACCAATGAACAAACCATTCCACACCATCAACACCAATGAACAAACCACCCCATACCATCAACACCAATGAACAAACCATCCCACACCATCAACACCAATGAACAAACCACCCCATACCATCAACACCAATGAACAAGCTATCTCACACCATCAACACCAATGAACAAACCACCCCACACCATCAACACCAATGAACAAACCATTCCACACCATCAACACCAATGAACAAGCTATCCCACACCATCAACACCAATGAACAAACTATCCCACACCATCAACACCAATGAACAAGCTATCTCACACCATCAACACCAATGAACAAACCATCCCACACCATCAACACCAATGAACAAACCATCCCACACCGTCAACACCAATGAACAAGCTATCCCACACCATCACCACCAATGAACAAACTATCCCACACCATCAACACCAATGAACAAACTATCCCACACCATCAACACCAATGAACAAACTATCCCACACCATCACCACCAATGAACAAACTATCCCACACCATCAACACCAATGAACAAACTATCCCACACCATCAACACCAATGAACAAACTATCCCACACCATCAACACCAATGAACAAACTATCCCACACCATCAACACCAATGAACAAACTATCCCACACCATCAACACCAATGAACAAACTATCCCACCCCTCTCCCTCAACACCAATGAACACATCATCCCACACCATCAACACCAATGAACAAACCATCCCACACCATCAACACCAATGAACAAACTATCCCACACCATCAACACCAATGAACAAGCTATCCCACACCATCAACACCAATGAACAAACTATCCCACACCATCAACACCAATAATATATCTCGTCTTTACTGTGTATCTTAGTATCAACACACAATCACAAAATATTCCAAACGACACAAACAGCATAGCCAAGATGCGATCAGCTGATTTCAAAACTCGGAACCACTTGCAGGCAAAATGATGAACCCAAACATTAGGTAAATCTTTACCATGAATTATACAGAATAAGAAACATCTTCTGGGATGCCGTTTAGCCAGACATCGCCCATCTCTTGTGGTGTTGACAACCCTATAGTCATGTTATCTTTACGAGTTTTAGACAATTTTCCTACAACCACTTCCAGCGAGAAAAACTGATAAAATCTTCATACTAAGTGAACTCGGACAGATATCGTCCTTATACTCTCTCTTTCAGTACATAGCTGTGTGAGAAGTTTAAGTTCTTATTTAACAGAGATAAATAGTTATCATGTTGTATTTCGCTCAAGTAAAAATCTTTTTTCACAAAAGTAGCGTCACTCTAACGTTTCTTCCTACCGAAACAGGAGATATGGTATCTCGGTAATGACGATAGCGCAAAATAATTTGTAAAGCTATAAATAGCACAGGTGTCGAAGGCAGCACCAGATCGACATGAATGAAACTGGCTTCCTCAGACAAGCGACGATGCTTCTCCTAATTGAGTGAAGGGATCAGCCCCCTGAATTAATTCCACGGCGATAATGAACGTCTATATCTTAGTAATTATTCAAAACGTTACTTGCAAATTGGCCAAGAACCTCGGTAACCAACATCTGATGCGCGTGCATTGTTGAAATCTCTGATGTAAGTTTTAAAGTTTTACGATTCAAAAATAACTTGCATCTGTGTTTACATGTGTTTGCATTGCTCCTGGAAATATGTTTGCAATTAAGAAAAGCTCTAATTTTCCGGAACGTGTGAGGTGTGATCAGTTTGCTTCGAGATTTAAACTATTTCAGGGATATTGCAATTATCTGTATGTCGAATGTATATAACGCAAATTTCCAACACAAGCACTCACGCGCTTCAGAAACACGTGCTCTTTCCACTAACAAAACAAATCCGGTATTAACAGGATTCTATGAGGTCGAAAGTTAAATGTGTAAACCAAATATTTTACATCGCAACATTCAAGTTGAATTGTTACAAAACAGAAATTATACAAACATGTACATAAAATATTCTCAGGCTTACTGTCTAATAAGAGATAAGGCAATACTTTTCGTGCAAAACTACGTTTTCCAGAAACGATAGTTTGTAAATATCAATATATTATATCAAATAATTCAATTAAATTAGTTCATTCAGTTTAGCCTTAAACATGAAAATACTGTATAATAAAAATCGACAAATTAGATACAGTAAAGGTATTATGTAGGACAATGATAATTGATTAGAAACACCCATATTCACAAACTTGGAAACAGTTGTACAATACTATAATAACAGGGAATGCTTCTGAAAGGAAAATTTTATGTAAACGTGTACCAGAACTCGAAAATGTAAAACATCTTCTCTTACTTACTCCAGGCTAATAAATGTCGGTGTTCTCGTAGAACATCATTTTTTCACTTACCCTTAAAGATTAAATGTCAATGTTCTGGTTGAAAAAAATGTTATTTTTACTTACCCCAGAACAGTAATTATCAGTAAAGAACAAAAATTTCCAAACCGCGTCCATTTTCCGAGAATTTGCGTAGATGAATATGATAACTGTTCGCCCAAGTCATGTACACCGACATTTTATTGTGAATAATACATAAAGATTATCTGGGTCTGTACACCATATATAACTGACACCGGCTGAATTCACAAGAACATTCGATTGATTCAGAGAATTGTAAACAAATTATATTCTACAAACACGTTCACACTAGTCAGCTTCACGGTTCGACATCTCTCCTTTTACGCTTTAAAGTCAAAATACTAAAACTTTATACACATAACCGTTGTTTAGTCATAAGAACCAATAGCCAACCACGGAGGCGTTTGAAATAATCCCGAAACAGATGGAACCTTTCGTTCATCATATCCTAATCATTCAAGTCGTAAATATGATCAAGCAATGACATCGTCAGAGCCTGGTCAGGTTGACCTAAACAATATTATTTTCTTGCTTTTAAGAAATATATAACACACAATGCTATGATTTCTGTATCTAATAGAGATCGGTATCAAAATGCTGGATTACTGAACAAAGAACCCCGAGGGCGGCAATGTTATATATATAATATACGACTCGATGTGGTATTTTTTAACTGACAATGTACAAGTGTCAGATCCCAGCTTCCGACGTTCTAGCCGAGAGTAACTGAACATGAACCGACAGCAAACTGATCAATACTGCTGTATAAATCAATTAAAAACCATGTGTTTACCTGTACCTCAATTAGGGCCACGTGTTTACCTGAAGTTCCCTAGAGACTACGCGTTGACAGGTACTGTGTATTGATTGACGTGTCATCGTTCAGTCCACCTATACAACAATGACCACTTCAAGCTCATATCTATATTTCATGACGTGATATTTTTAACCTAGCAGCTTGGATGCGGAGACCATCAGGTCTGGTGCCCGAGGGAGGGGGCTTAAGATCCCAGGCCAATCGTGTGGGGGTGAGGATTAGGACCTGTTACAAGACAGTCAAATCGGATGAGCTGAGAGAGGGGATTGTACAGTGGTTGAATCAACCAAAAAATTTGGTTTGATAGGGATTCGACCACAAGATTTACATCAACTAGAGTTGGGTGCGGCGGGAAAGGGAGGGAGAGGGGGGGTGGCGGGTTTGGGGCAGTCAATCCCAACAGGCTGGGTTTTGTCCGTTTATAATTATCTGAACTGTTTGTCTACTGAATCATATACTACCGGATATGCTTTGCGAACTTCTGTATACACAGAGCTCCACCTTCAGATGAGAACTATTGGAGATTAATAGAAAGGAAACTAAGTAAAATGGTTCGGCTGTTGTATAATGGCTTGCCTGCACAGATCGATATTTGTATTTACGTAAGGTACAACCTCCCCAGGGTGTACCAGTAACCGTACCTGTGTGTGGTCCAAGCCGCAACCTGATAACTACACTATCGTCTTCATCTTCTTTATCATCGCCCATCTCATCAGATTTCGATCTCCCTAAAGCCATTTGTCTTACAACAAACTGGCGTGTATAGACCGAAAACCTGGTGTAAAGAAATGCCACTGAAAAACGTCATGTCTAGATCAACAAAACACTGTTCCGGCGACATTGCCTTAAATATAGGGAAATTCCGCTTTCACTGATGTTTCTGACGTCATAGATTCGGAATTCTTCATCAGACTATATACAGATTTCCGCCTTCAAAACTCATTAACATCACGCACAGCGTCCGATGGATAATTCTGTTATCCGTGTTCAATATCCTTTAGATAGCTATAAATTCCAACAGCTACCGACCAATTTGGTAGAATTTATGTTAAAAAACGGATTTATTCAGTGCTTATTATAGTCTGGATAAGCCTATCCACCCCTTATCTATTTCATTTCCTAAGATATTCATAATGACGTAATATAATTCCCGTGTATCACTTCCGAAGTAATTAATAACCGTGTACCCTCTGGTTTTATTGATTAATAAGTACCGGTAATACACTTGATGTCATTTCATACCTCGAGCCTTATTATTAACTAATGCAACAGTAGATCGATCTGGTGATATCAAATCGAAGTGTTACAACAAGCTCGTCTTAATTACAATACCTATTAGTTATGTAATTAGTTCTTGATTCAATAAAGTCAGATAAATGATGTTTGTTCGTATCATTTTATTCGAGGTAGAATTTTCAATAAAAGGCATCTCCCTCGACAATTAAAGTTGATTTATGGACTAGTTCTACATTACATATTCAGCCTGGTTAGCTGAATAAAGTAGAAATTGCGTAAACTGCGAGACTGTTTTAAAACACATAGCCAACATCTCTAGATGATGCCTGTGTTGTATTCTTTTTACTAAAGATATCGTATACGGAAAAAACCTCCGCCAATAAACGGCCACCCGCGGTATGTGGTTTGGGCACTTCGTACCAAAGATAATTTATGTTTTTTAAAAAGGTGGAAACGGACCAATCTGTGCTGTCGAGGTCTGTTTGTGTCCTCGAGAAAGACACTGTATTCTAATTGCTCTGGATGTCATGTGACGTACTACCGTATGTTGTTCAGTGAGGTCGCAACTATCTACTACAAGTCCATATAGAAAAACATGTTTATCAATCAAGCAGGAAAATGCTCCAGTATGTGAGATAAATACTTCGATGAAATGGTTTGGCTGAGTTAATCAGGCTTCGACATTGATAATTTATAACAATATACGCGAACGTACCGTTTTCGAGCTCGCAAAGACCCTGAGACAAGATAACGCGAAAATGTCAACACCGCAAAATATAAATAACACACAGTAGGACATATCCGTGAAGATTTCATGCAAAAATATTTATCTCGCAAAAAAGCAACAATATGATACTGCGGCATTTATCACGGAATGACTAGCTGGCCAAAGATGATATATTTTCTACACTACATGTAACTGATAAATAATTAGATATTCGCTTTTTGATTAAAGGGTTCTCAACACAGAATTTTCAGAAGTTACTTGGCAACGTCACTTCAGAAATTATCCAAAAATACACGGCCTTATGTTAACTGGTACATCCTAAATAGGTCCACGGCTTGGAGTTTAAAGGGGGTAATTGGTGGGTGTTTCACCCACTGTTTGTGCTCATTTTTTAAAATACGTGTCTGTCGCACGCCCTCGCTTCACTGATGAAACGTATCTATACGCTAGCTACACACGGAGCCTGATGGCCATTAGCTTCAATAATCAGTGACAACGAACCGATATTCACTCGATGACTTAGTTTCGATTGTTATTGGATTTGCATTATCGAGTAGTTATTCCTGGGGCTATGGATATACGTTCACGCGCATGAGCGCCAAGTAATCAATAACAACACGGTGTGAGCGAACATAACATGATTGAAAATTAGCTCGGGGTCATAGTAGGTGGAATACAAAAATAATCCATAAATATTGAGCGCAATGCAAGTACAAAGTAGTCGATAGTTACCTAACGTGGTCACATTCTCTTTAAGGTTATTACTGGTGATTTTTACAACCTGTACATCTTGTTATCACAGACCATACTTATATATGGGATTATCTTTACCAATCAGGCATATTGTGTGTCATCAACACATTAAATGAGCCAAATAAATTAAAAATGTATGTTAATCAATACAGAATTCATGATAAACTTTCATTTTGTTCCGAATTCTATTTTCATCTCCGTTCCCGTACCGAGTGTAGTTTACAGAACGGTACAGCAGAGTAAGTTAACATTTTAATTAGATTGGATAAATGATATCTTATGCGATGTTTTTATCAAATAACGACAGGTTAGTCTATGTATACATGTCCTAGATAACGTTTCTTTGACCCTTGCAGATCTTTGAACGAAACCGTCTTGGATATTTGGGGTTTTGCTCGCGCAGTATAAATTCATGCATACAATTGGAAGACACGTACAGTTGGATAACATAACAGAACAGAACAATAGATGGCTAAAGACAGGAAATGATGGCAGGAAAAACTTTGGTTTTTCAAAGTCCCTAGAAATAAAACTAAAACATGGATATAACAAACACTCAGAGTCGGCTTTAGACGAGAACGCTCGTGTGTGTGTGGTCGTATCGAATTGCTCGGATCCGCAAATTTTCGACATTGTTTGAGATCCATACATTTCATCCCAAACGACCACACAGAATCATTGGGTGCCATGTTTCATGTCTGTTCCGTTTTACCGTCACTTTTTATCCGATATTTAGAGTGACCTACAGTCAATGAAGCGTGTACAGCGGAAAAGAATCCAAAAATTTTCGGAAGTCTTGACGTGAATAATTGTCCGAATTAAAAAGCAACCGATAATATTCTCTAATTTCCCGACATCTAAGGATAATTTTCATCTCTTAAGGTACCTAAAAGAAACCCGCTCAAGATATTAGATTAATTAAGGGATCCGTGCGTCACATAACACGTGATTCACGCAGCGTAAGAGTGAAATCATTTAACATTTTAATTACGTAAAATGCTCTTTCAGGAGGTTCTTATTTCTGACGAAACGTCTGGGCTTTGCTGACGTGTGAAAACTTCGTCATCTGTCATGTTTTAATAACCTATTAAAGGAATACATGAAAAATATGAAGAGAAACTCTAAAAATACGTAAGAGAAACGAATGAAAAAAGTAGCAACGTTAAAAAATCACTGGAGAGGTATATGCAGTATTCTATTGTCGACCACGTCCTTGGGTAATATTTAGATTATCAAAACAATCATCACTGGACAATACCGTGCATCCGAGAGGTGTAGTATTTAAATACGACAGCGGTGCACTTTTCATAAAACAAAATTTTCACTATATAATATTAATTTCCTCTCGAAACATTAATCGAAGATTTTCAAGAAAGTGTGCAATCTCAACAATTAACCAAGTCAAATTTCTGATCATAACTCTCAGTAAAAATTTCTTTTGGAAGGAGATACCTAAGATCGTATTTTGGTACCATACACCCTTAACACAAACAAATTTACATCCAGAGGAGGGGCAGAGGGTACATCAACCTAAGTACATCCATCACTAAGTAGCTACGGGGCACACACATTGATCATTCTACTCTCTTTTATTTGCAGAACAGATGTCGAATGTTTAACCATATAGAATCTGTTCACGTGCTCACGTGACGATATTCATGGTCCCAGGTGGCGACAAGTACTTACTAAGCATTGTTTACGTTCTATTTATGGAATTAATTTCTGAAAACTGATGCCTTTTTGAACAGATGGATGAAATAAGTGATGATAATGGCATCTAAAGAGCTGGTCTAATCAATCTAGCGGTAAAATCTTACGATAAATCTCTGATAATCTACCCATTTATCATTTTTGATTAGATGTCATATAAATTGACGTCAACGCTATCTTCAATGCAATTTCAATGCTAAATTCATATCCATCACACAATGACCTATTTTTAGTCAACAGGATTATTTAACAAGCGATATACTGTGACGAATGTCACGTTATCGAAAAAATAAAAACCAATCAATTTATCTCTACGACACCTTTCATTCTACACGTGATATGCTAATTACATATCAATTACACAAAGGCCTATTCTTAGCTTCCCTTTAGTTCTATAATGTTGTACAATATCCGATGTTATACAGAGACGTTGTCAAAAAGAGTATCAAGTTATCTGTGACAATAAAGGCACTAACAAAGACTTTATTCCGGGTTGTTTGGTCCATTCAAACAGAGCACATCTTCTCAGGGCGGATAACTCCTGATAAAAAAAAATCGATTCCAGCACCTATGACGCGTTAGGTTTTTTTTACGTGATCACGACCTTGATCTCTTTTTCACATTTAAAACTAGTTCTGTGCATTGTGTACAAAACAAGTGATTCTCACAGTCGTATAATTACTAGTTAAGTGCAATAACAACACTGCCAACGAATTAAAACTTGGACTCAAATACTAACCATCTACTTTTCATTAAGATTGTTCTCCCTTACAGTTCAGTCCTGGCTGCTGTTTTGTTGAACAAAAGGTCTCCCGGGCCTGTACCACCGGTTCCTCTGCCAAGTGACACAATTCATTATTGTTTTCTGTACCAGTGTCTCTATTATTTGATATGTAGGGTTTTTGATTGGGACAATAAGAACGATATTTGCATTGCGAAGTAAAACAAAGAATAAGGCAATTCCTAAAATGTGAAATGGTCCGAATATATTTGATATCGACGTTTTCATATAAAAAAAATAATAAAAAATATTCAAAATTATATATAAATAAAAAAGAAACAGTTGATCGAAAGAATAGATGAATATTTTACTTACAAAACAGCATCTAAAACTCAAATGTCATATCTTAGTAGGTACACATTGTTGTGTAAGCTGTATTTCAGTATGCATTGTGTCTATATATAAATAATCTGAACGGGTAATCCCCATGGAACTTTAGTTGTTACTATAAAAAGCATGTCTGTCCATATGAGATAACAAAATCGGATCCGATACCTGCTATTGTTTAAGCTGCCGAAGTGCGCATTCCTAAAAAGCAGATAACAATTTGTGGCTGTGTTTTCACTACCGCATTCACAGATCTACAATATGTAACCTATCAGCACAGTCAAGAAATACCAGGTGTACTTTAAGTATGCGCGTGCTCACTTCATATCTCATCAGCCTCGTTTTGACCTATCAGACTGTGTTTTACTGAACACCAACCGCGGCGACCGTCCGGATCAAAAGACCGCCCCCGGTTCAAAGATTAGAAATCACTTCCTCTTGAAACTACTACCGTTGTGTTAAGGTATTAATAAGAATTTATCTTGTAACCATTTTAATATCATAGTATAGTGCGTAACTGTATTAGCCTGTCATATCTTTACAAACACCTCTCAAACAGATACGAAAGTAAGCCTACCTTTACAACCATAACAGCGGGATACAAAACTTATGTAAAAACTAACCCCTCTTCCAACTCCTGATACAACGCAAAATATTTTTACTTCCTCGCCTCACGAACATAACACCCATAAGTTATATTTCTGTATTTTTGGGTGGGGTATTGATAAACGATTGTACGTAAAACATCAGGTCTGCTTCTACCTCGCACAACTGATATATCAGACACTGGGAGCTAGGTGTGCTTGTCTCTGACAGTCTTGGAAACTCGTAAATCCAATACTATACAGAAACATATGCCCAGAAAACTGCAACCCAACAACGATGATAACCTGTAAATCTAGTACATCCGAGCAGTGAGACTGACTTGCATAATTGAGACTTCACATCCGTTGGGGGAAATCATCGACGTAAGCTGATTTGGGCCGCCGTAGATTCCCATTGTTGTACAGAACCCAGTCACACGACCGAGCACGTTTGGGTCGCCGTATTTTTCCACTGTTGCTCAGAACCTAGCCACGACCGCCATATTGATGAAATTAGCAAAGTCGATAGTGCCTACACAATCCATGGCCCAAATCTCCAAATTAATCAACACTAGTGATGGTGAGGGTAAACAGCCGCAAAGACAGAAAGAAAATACTCCTGATCAACAGAATAGCTAAGGAAACCAATCTGATCAATACGAGAGCCAAGAATAGAATATTTATCAGTAGAATAGCTGGAAAAACAAGCTTCATCAACACAATAGCTAGGAAAACACGTATCAATTACATAGGATAGTCAGATAAAACAGCCTTCATCAACACGATAGCTAGGATAACACGTATCAACATAGGATAGCCAGATAAAACAGCCTTCATCAACACGATAAATAGGATAACACGTATCAACATAGGATAGCTAGATAAAACAAGCTTCATCAACACGATAGCTAGGATAACACGTATCAATAACATAGGATAGCCAGATAAAACAGCCTTCATCAACACGATAGCTAGGATAACACGTATCAACAACATAGGATAGCTAGATAAAACAGCCTTCATCAACACGATAAATAGGATAACACGTATCAACATAGGATAGCTAGATAAAACAAGCTTCAGTAACACGATAGCTAGGATAACACGTATCAATAACATAGGATAGCCAGATAAAACAGCCTTCATCAACACGATAGCTAGGATAACACGTATCAACAACATAGGATAGCCGGATAAAACAGCCTTCATCAACACGATAGCTAGGATAACACGTATCAATAACATAGGATAGCTAGATAAAACAGCCTTCATCAACACAATAGCTAGGATAACACGTATCAACAACATAGGATAGCCAGATAAAACAGCCTTCATCAACACGATAGCTAGGATAACACGTATCAACAACATAGGATAGCCGGATAAAACAGCCTTCATCAACACGATAGCTAGGATAACACGTATCAATTACATAGGATAGTCAGATAAAACAGCCTTCATCAACACGATAGCTAGGATAACTATATCAATAACATAGGATAGCCAGATAAAACAGCCTTCATCAGCATAATAGCTAGGATAACACGTATCAACAACATAGGATAGCTAGATAAAACAGCCTTCATCAACACGATAGCTAGGATAACACGTATCAATAACATAGGATAGCCGGATAAAACAGCCTTCATCAACACGATAGCTAGGATAACACGTATCAATTACATAGGATAGTCAGATAAAACAGCCTTCATCAACATGATAGCTAGGATAACACGTATCAATTACATAGGATAGTCAGATAAAACAGCCTTCATCAACACGATAGCTAGGATAACACGTATCAATTACATAGGATAGCCAGATACAACAACCTTCATCAACACGATAGCTAGGATACCACGTATCAATAACATAGGATAGCCAGATAAAACAGCCTTCATCAACACAATAGCTAGGATAACACGTATCAACAACATAGGATAGCCAGATAAAACAGCCTTCATCAACATGATAGCTAGGATAACACGTATCAATAACATAGGATAGCTAGATAAAACAGCCTTCATCAACACGATAGCTAGGATAACACGTATCAATAACATAGGATAGCCGGATAAAACAGCCTTCATCAACACGATAGCTAGGATAACACGTATCAACAACATAGGATAGCCAGATAAAACAGCCTTCATCAACATGATAGCTAGGATAACACGTATCAATTACATAGGATAGCCAGATAAAACAGCCTTCATCAACACGATAGCTAGGATAACACGTATCAATAACCTAAGATAGACAGATAAAACAGCCTTCATCAACACGATAGCTAGGATAACACGTATCAATTACATAGGATAGTCAGATAAAACAGCCTTCATCAACACGATAGCTAGGATAACACGTATCAATTACATAGGATAGTCAGATAAAACAGCCTTCATCAACACGATAGCTAGGATAACACGTATCAATTACATAGGATAGCCAGATACAACAACCTTCATCAACACGATAGCTAGGATAACACGTATCAATATCATAGGATAGCCAGATAAAACAGCCTTCATCAACACGATAGCTAGGATAACACGTATCAATAACATAGGATAGTCAGATAAAACAGCCTTCATCAACACGATAGCTAGGATAACACGTATCAATTACATAGGATAGCCAGATACAACAACCTTCATCAACACGATAGCTAGGATACCACGTATCAATAACATAGGATAGTCAGATAAAACAGCCTTCATCAACACGATAGCTAGGATAACTATATCAATAACATAGGATAGCCAGATAAAACAGCCTTCATCAGCATAATAGCTAGGATAACACGTATCAACAACATAGGATAGCCGGATAAAACAGCCTTCATCAACACGATAGCTAGGATAACACGTATCAATAATATAGGATAGCCAGATAAAACAGCCTTCATCAACACGATAGCTAGGATAACTATATCAATAATATAGGATAGCCAGATAAAACAGCCTTCATCAACATGATAGCTATGATAACACGTATCAATAACATAGGATAGCCAGACAAAACAGCCTTCATCAACATGATAGCTAGGATAACACGTATCAATAACATAGGATAGCTAGATAAAACAGCCTTCATCAACATGATAATTATGTAAATAAACTTCATCAACATTGGAATATATGCTTTATCAAAGTAACATTTAAACAATTAACTTTATCGCTACATCAACATATTACACGGGAAACAACCCTCATGATCATAATAGCTCCAAGTGCTATTAACATAAAATACATTTTTCACTAACATTATAGCGATGACAAATAACTTTATCAATATTATTTATTTATTAAGAAAGAAACCAACGTAACCTTTCGTACTGAGACCTTAGCAATAAAGGATCTCCAACATTAAATGTTATACAAAAGACACATACGTGATTAGCATCTTTAAATACAAATTTGGAATAAGACAGTCATACCGTTGTTTCGTCCTGAAACCCGTCAGCAATACTTGCAGCCTCAATTGTTGAAACCTTGGAGGCAACTAAGGAAAATCAATGTTGTACGAAACAAATATCAAACTCCGAATTAGGAGGAGCAATAAATTAGACTGGGTATATCCATAACTACAACACCACAGTAACTACCTAGCAATGCTATAAACAAATATGTCTAGGGAATGTTTGTTTACTACTTCTGAAATAGTATATACAAGCGCTGCCGTCAAACATTAAGCAGACCCTGACTAACAAGTACATCATTTTCAGCGGATTTGGCCGGGTTGTAGAACATTTCAAAGACCAATACTCTTGAAATGTGAGCCGGAAAAACATTCAACTGATACAAACGAGCCTGAAGCTCATCATGGAGCAGCAATAATATTTGACCAACAATGGCGTCCAATATTTGACCGGAAATCAGTTTTAAGGCCGATCCGAGTACAGCTTTAATCACGAGGTTGCTATGGGTAGCATAGACCGTACTAAAACGTTCGGGCTAAACGCTACATATTATATTTTGAAAAGTATTCGAGGCTTTACACCATATGTATGTTTGTTTATTAAACTTTAAACAAAAATATCGTTTCGTTTGTCTTTGAAGTTCGTAAGATATATGAATAATCAGATGATTTTGTAACGACAGCCTGTTCGAATCCTACATGGATTAAAACTTCGGGTTTTTTTTTCTGTTAAACATTATGTTGATTCAGTAAGATAGTTTTGGCTCAGTAGAATGTTAGACTTTACAAAGAAACCTTTTGGAAAACCCAGAACTTTTAAGCAGTGTTTGTTAGATTACTGCAAAAGTATGTCAAAGTACACGTGAACTAACTAGGTTAAATACTTTGAATTGAACAGGAAATCTTCAAAACAAAATTATTCTACTTTTACAAATATAGTTATACCATCCTGTCCGGTCATGAAAGTAGGTATAAAAGAAAAACAAATACCGGAAGTGAAGCTTTTAGCAGACAAACAAACATGGCGGTTTTACTGACGTCTGTATCAGATAAGACGCGAGCCCTGTTGAGTGTAATATCTCCAAAATCTCTTGGTGAAAATAGTTCCCATGGAACCGGACTACTCCAAAAGAATATTCCATTGATACATTTTCAACATCTGTGTATCCTATCTAAGGGCGAATCTGAACGGTCTAACTTGATTTAGAAATACTTTCTGTCATTTGTTCATTACAAGAGCGGTACATCCGGTGCGCGAGAGCATTTGGTGCGGGCCTAGTATTTCCGATTGTTGTTTAGGTTGCACTGCCTCCTATCATCCGTGTTATTCTTGACCTACTAGGTCGTTTCGAAATCGAGGCAGTGAAAGCGATATTTGACTTTGTTTTACATGTAGAGTTGTTTCTTGTCAATTAGCTGATAATCACAAAAAGGAAAGTTCATATTCCAGGCAAGAGTTTGTCGCCATTTTGTATGCTTTAGTACATACACCAATCTGTGACATTCTATCGTTCTATATATATAGCTCTGTCTGTTGAGAATCGGAATGGGAAGGTGATTTTCTAGAAAAGAGATCGACGCCATTTAATGGTAATTAGTCTCGTCTAATTTTGAGTTTGAAGGTCTGTGTGCATAGTAAATATTGTGTTTTATATCGCATAACACTGTTCTTTAATCATGCTGAACAAAATCACCAAACCTGCTCCTACAATACCCTGTTATACTGACACAAGTCACCAAACCTACTCCTACAACACACTGTTATACTGACACAAGTCATCAAACCTACTCCTACAACACACTGTTATAACGACACAAGTCACCAAATCTACTACAACACACCGTTATACCGACACAAGTCACCAAACCTACTCCTAAAACACACCGTTATACTGACACAAGTCACCAAATCTACTCCTACAACACACTGTTATACCGACACAAGTCACCAAATCTACTCCAGTCACCAAACCTACTCCTACAACACACTGTTATACCGACACAAGTCACCAAATCTACTCCTACAACACACTGTTATACTGACACAAGTCACCAAATCTACTCCAGTCACCAAACCTACTCCTACAACACACTGTTATACCGACACAAGTCACCAAACCTACTCCTACAACACACTGTTATACCGACACAAGTCACCAAATCTACTCCTACAACACACTGTTATACCGACACAAGTCACCAAATCTACTCCTACAACACATTGCTATACCGACACAAGTCACCAAACCTACTCCTACAACACATTGCTATACCGACACAAGTCACCAAACCTACTCCTACAACACATTGCTATACCGACACAAGTCACCAAACCTACTCCTACAACACACTGTTATACCGAAACAAGTCACCTAACCATCTCATACAACACATTGTTATACTGACACAAGTCACCAAACCTACTCCTACAACACACCATTATACCGACACAAGTCACCAAACCTACTCCTACAAAACACCATTATACCGACACAGGTCACCAAACCTACTCCTACATTACATTGCTATACCGACACAAGTCACCAAACCTACTCCTACAACACACCATTATACCGACACAAGTCACCAAACCTACTCCTACAACACATCATTATACCGACAAAAGTCACCAAATCTACTCCTACAACACACAATTATACTGACACAAGTCACCAAACCTACTCCTACAACACACCATTGTACCGACACAAGTCACCAAACCTACTCCTACAACACACCGTTATACTGACACAAGTCACCAAATCTACTCCTACAACACACTGTTATACTGACACAAGTCACCAAACCTACTCCTACAACACATTGTATACCGACACAAGTCACCAAACCTACTCCTACATTACATTGCTATACCGACACAAGTCACCAAACCTACTCCTACAACACACCATTATACCGACAAAAGTCACCAAATCTACTCCTACAACACACCGTTATACTGACACAACTCACCAAATCTACTCCTACAACACACTGTTATACCGACACAAGTCACCATACCTACTCCTACAACACACCGTTATACTGACACAAGTCACCAAACCTACTCCTACAACACACTGTTATACCGACACAAGTCACTTAACCTACTCCTACAACACTGTTATACTGACACAAGTCACCAAACCTACTCCTACAACACACTGTTATACCGAAACAAGTCACCTAACCTACTTCTACCGACACAAGTCATTAAAACTACTCCTACAACACATCATTATACTGACACAAGTCATCAAACCTACTCCTACAACACACTGTTATAACGACACAAGTCACCAAATCTACTACAACACACTGTTATACCGAAACAAGTCACCTAACCTACTTCTACCGACACAAGTCATTAAAACTACTCCTACAACACACTGTTATACTGACACAAGTCATCAAACCTACTCCTACAACACACTGTTATACCGACACAAGTCACCAAATCTACTCCTACAACACACTGTTATACTGACACAAGTCACCAAATCTACTCCAGTCACCAAACCTACTCCTACAACACACTGTTATACCGACACAAGTCACCAAACCTACTCCTACAACACACTGTTATACCGACACAAGTCACCAAATCTACTCCAGTCACCAAACCTACTCCTACAACACACTGTTATACCGACACAAGTCACCAAACCTACTCCTACAACACACTGTTATACCGACACAAGTCACCAAATCTACTCCTACAACACACTGTTATACCGACACAAGTCACCAAATCTACTCCTACAACACATTGCTATACCGACACAAGTCACCAAAACTACTCCTACAACACATTGCTATACCGACACAAGTCACCAAACCTACTCCTACAACACACTGTTATACCGACACAAGTCACCAAATCTACTCCTACAACACTCTGTTATACCGCCACAAGTCACCAAACCTACTCCTACAACACACTGTTATACCGAAACAAGTCACCTAACCATCTCATACAACACATTGTTATACTGACACAAGTCACCAAACCTACTCCTACAACACACCATTATACCGACACAAGTCACCAAACCTACTCCTACAAAACACCATTATACCGACACAGGTCACCAAACCTACTCCTACATTACATTGCTATACCGACACAAGTCACCAAACCTACTCCTACAACACACCATTATACCGACACAAGTCACCAAACCTACTCCTACAACACATCATTATACCGACAAAAGTCACCAAATCTACTCCTACAACACACAATTATACTGACACAAGTCACCAAACCTACTCCTACAACACACCATTGTACCGACACAAGTCACCAAACCTACTCCTACAACACACTGTTATACCGACACAAGTCACCAAATCTACTCCAGTCACCAAACCTACTCCTATACCGACACAAGTCACCAAACCTACTCCTACAACACACTGTTATACCGACACAAGTCACCAAATCTACTCCAGTCACCAAACCTACTCCTACAACACACTGTTATACCGACACAAGTCACCAAACCTACTCCTACAACACACTGTTATACCGACACAAGTCACCAAATCTACTCCTACAACACACTGTTATACCGACACAAGTCACCAAATCTACTCCTACAACACATTGCTATACCGACACAAGTCACCAAACCTACTCCTACAACACATTGCTATACCGACACAAGTCACCAAACCTACTCCTACAACACACTGTTATACCGACACAAGTCACCAAATCTACTCCTACAACACTCTGTTATACCGCCACAAGTCACCAAACCTACTCCTACAACACACTGTTATACCGAAACAAGTCACCTAACCATCTCATACAACACATTGTTATACTGACACAAGTCACCAAACCTACTCCTACAACACACCATTATACCGACACAGTCACCAAACCTACTCCTACAAAACACCATTATACCGACACAGGTCACCAAACCTACTCCTACATTACATTGCTATACCGACACAAGTCACCAAACCTACTCCTACAACACACCATTATACCGACACAAGTCACCAAACCTACTCCTACAACACATCATTATACCGACAAAAGTCACCAAATCTACTCCTACAACACACAATTATACTGACACAAGTCACCAAACCTACTCCTACAACACACCATTGTACCGACACAAGTCACCAAACCTACTCCTACAACACACCGTTATACTGACACAAGTCACCAAATCTACTCCTACAACACACTGTTATACTGACACAAGTCACCAAACCTACTCCTACAACACATTGTATACCGACACAAGTCACCAAACCTACTCCTACATTACATTGCTATACCGACACAAGTCACCAAACCTACTCCTACAACACACCATTATACCGACAAAAGTCACCAAATCTACTCCTACAACACACCGTTATACTGACACAACTCACCAAATCTACTCCTACAACACACTGTTATACCGACACAAGTCACCATACCTACTCCTACAACACACCGTTATACTGACACAAGTCACCAAACCTACTCCTACAACACACTGTTATACCGATACAAGTCACTTAACCTACTCCTACAACACTGTTATACTGACACAAGTCACCAAACCTACTCCTACAACACACCGTTATACCGAAACAAGTCACCAAACCTGCTCCTACAACTGTTATACCGACACTCGACACCTAACCTACTCCTATAACACCCTGTTATACCGAAACAACCCATCAAACCTGCTCCTACAACACATTGTTATACCGACACAAGTCACCAAACCTACTTCTGCAACATTCTGTTATACCGACACAAGTCACCAAACCTACTCCTATAACACATTGCTATCCTGCCACAAGTCACCAGACACAGAAAGACATAGTATAGATCTACCGCCTTGAATCGCTATATAATGCTTCCTATGTGTTATATCGGCCAGGTTGACGAATTTCTCATTTCGCGTCTCTGAATCATCACGCAGATGTCACGAACGTCATACCACGATACCGTTGTACATGGACAACACCATTCGTAGCAATTTGATATCAGAAAATGCCAGCACACCGGAACAGTTGATAACCGCCGGATTGCAGACCTGTATAAGCTTATTGATGTTACTCCTGCATATGTCTTCATGGTAATGTATTTAGCCATTGTACGACACTATTTCGAATTGGCGACAATAACCACTACAAGACATAATACAATGCCTCACGGACGGGAGGGTGTGGCTCGTGCGTGATGGGGACATCTTGATAGGGTGGGGCATCACATGCTCGTGAGCCCGGGGGACAAGAACCGGTATCGGTAGGGGATTTGGTGATATATATGTGTCGTCCCCACCATCTCTCCAGTGTGAGTGGCGTTGGACTGTGGCGGTTCGATCGATAGACCGGTATGATAATGCTACTACAAGGTTTGGTGACAAGATGATACCGCCTCCTGCTGTACGGTGCATACCCGACTCTCGGCAACATCCACACATCCTGGACACACCCGACAAAAACGTTCTTCCGAAACACAACCTGGTACCAAATATACTGTACCACAGATGACCGGGAATGTTCGGACAAACCTCAACGACACCAGTCTTCAATAGATCTCTCAGGCCTTGTATTTGCATATATCCACATTTTCAGTGAGCGAAAGGTGGTGGCTGCTTGGAAGGAACTGGATATTCCAAAGGAGAGGAAATAATAGCTAAACAAAAATATATGTCAAAAAGGATCAAGCTTACCTAGATTTGGAACACGACGACGTGCCTGGTATTAAATCCATGCTGAAGACAGTGCTTGTTTCCCACACATCTGTATATTTAAGCCTAGTTTCGACATTACCCTAAAGATATGGAGCTCCGAACCTACAACGTTCGTCTCACCATATCGATCCGAGCTCGGCCGGTCTACCGCTGCCGCTGAGATAGGGGTGGTCGGCAGCGGTATGGGCGGGTCCATTGACAAGGAGTTTGGTGGCGGTGGCGGGATGGAGAATGGTGGAAGCGGTGGGGCGATCGATATGTTCGATGCGCGTGGCCTGTAGCTGGGCAGAACGTGTGCGTGTGATTGGGAAAGGAAGCGTTTTGAGTGTGTGTAAGATGTGTGATTTTGTTTGTAAGGGTGTATGTGCAATCGAACATCTGATACAGTTCAGTATACCGATTCCTTGTTTATGGAGTGATATTTAATTGATCACTGTACTGGTACTTTTGATGTCTTGTGGTTGAAGCGCGGTGTCTATGTACTGTAAACGGTGGATGTACGAACCCTTTTGATGGGCGGATGGATGGACAGATGAGCAAAACGAGAAACAAAAACCACTGCTGATCAATAGTGGATTTAGACGTAAATCCCGAAGATGGAATACATTTGATGGCCGGATATGTGGACAGATGAAAAAAATATATTTACAAGAACCAAAAGTGAACAAAAGTTGAAAAAGACGCTGATTTCAGGGGTGAAAAACAGACGGACGTACGGACGGTATAACTAAAGCAAACACATAGCAGGATATTTGAATAAGTCCCATCCGTGTTAACGTCATTTTCCACCTAGCTTCGACATTACTCTCCCTCTAGGTATTCTGTGAATCTCTCGATAATAAGGACTTGGAATCGAATTGGTGTGATCTTAATGTATAACAAACATGGAGACCATATGTCCAGTCTTATTTCTATAGTTCCTCTTCGTGTATTTGTTTCCCACTGTGATTTGAATTATTTACATATAGAAATATGTGAATATCATTTCATGTCTAAATCAGGTTTACCATTTAATATAGGTTCTTCCGCCGTCTTCTGGTATTCACAAGGTATAGAGTAGAGACAAAAAATAAATTAAACTGCATCACACAGGTGGACTCGCCAGTGACGCTAAGGTCTGACAGCCTTCATATACCTCCAAGGCGACTTAAAAACAATGTATGTCGAAAGACATATGATTTGAATGTAGAGATGCACTAATTATATAATTCGATAATTTTCGTAATTTTTCAATACTGGATAATTTCCAAAGAAAGCCAATGACATGTATATATGGCAAACGCCATGAACTTAATAACACCGGTAGCTCGTAATTAAAAAACAAAAGAGAAAAAAGTTTACTTTATAAACGTTCCAGATATTGGTTTAAACCGAGAGTTGTCAACAAACATATCATACATATTACACAAAAGTCACCTTAAAATCCACTGCCAATAAACAATATGTAACCGTAATTAATTGAGAAAAGAGAGACAACTTATTCATCTACTTCTCACGCGTTATTGTGACGTCACAGATACGTCACCTGGTAGATAAAGCTGTGAAACTACAATTAAAGAACTTTACTCGTCTTACAATAGAACTACACACAATTCAGTGAGCCAGTAGTCATGGGTTCGATTCCGAGCGGTGACATTGAACAAATTGAAAATACTAAAGGGTGGTTCTCCCAAGTTGTTAGCCATGAAGTTTTTATTCATTGAGATGAAGTACATCCACCTAGCAAGATATTAGATAACTTCTACCGACTTTACAGAGGAGAATTCGTTCTTTAGCTCAGTCGGTAGCGAAGGGCTTTTTCAGATAGCCAGATATTCTGATTAGTTCGTTCGCGATGGATGCCTTGAAAAAATGATGACCAAGGTTACAATAATTATTTTTGTTTACATGTACGTATGATCTAGCATCATGCCGAAATTTAAAACGTCACACATGTTGTGTACAATGATTTTACATTCACTTGCCATTAGACTTGGAAAGACATGTTTATGTATAAACACTAAAAGTTCAAGGTTATATATGTGGAACGACTATGTGTCGAGTTCAGAGTTAACACAATAGGTCAACACTGAGACCTGAACGAGCTTACCACGGAATAATAAGGAATATTCGCCACTTTTAACAGGCCACCGACTTGTCTTATCTTTCATACTTTTTACAAACTCTACCACAGACTACAGGACGTATCTTATCATAACCCAATATCCAAATGTGATTTCCTTGCTTTAAGGAGTAAAAGTTATCTTCAACGTTGAACAACTTCTTTGATACTGATAAGTTTTACTTCCTCGTTCACTTTTTACCTATAATTTATCCTTTAGAACTGAATCCGTATCTTTGGGATTGATTAGGATTCGCCCCTCCCCAGGTTTATCACTGATTACTTCACAATTTTACTCATCTCTTGAACTCGTCCTCCCTGCCCACTGTCTTCCAATCCACCCCCACCCTTCACCCCTTTATCACTCTTTATGATTGGCAGTGATTTGTTATGAACATAACCGACAGACAAGCGGCCAGCTGACTGAGAGTTGGCGGGACAGAGCGCGTACTGTTGACGTCATCAAAATTATTTTTAGGAACATATATCTCCCATATGGCAAAAGGTTTAAACATAATTTGATTAAGAGTAGGTTGGCTATAGTTTCTGTAGAAGTCGGAATGGGGAAGAATGGAAACGAGCAAGAGGAACGAAATGACGTCACTTAGATGGATATAATATTGAAAGTGGTGCCAAAGATATGATTGTTTAGATTATGTAGCTTGCGTACTCTGAAGGTAACGATGCGTGTCATTTACCCGATAGAACTGACACGGATCATTGGCATGTGACTAATATTAATGTACATGTGCGTATGTATTAAAAAATTAAGCATAAGACAACAAAAACAAATAATTATATTAATTAAATAATAAATAAAAAAAATAAATAAATAAAAAACGAACGAACAAACACAAAATCATTAAGAAGAACAAGTATCATATGATGTCGTGGTGGTATAAAATTCATTAATTTTTGCAATGAAAAAGAAATTTAATATTGATATCCTTATATTAAGCCGATCTGCCATAAATTACACTACGGTCTAAAACCTCTGTAACACACGACCGATCGTCCTCTAGATATATCAACTTTAAATGTTTTACTGAAGTTAATATAAAGATAAACTTTATCTTTTTACGACAATTGCGAAACAAGCAATCAGCTGATATGAATAACTTTTGTTGGTCCGAATAGTTGCGCTAGGGGTCTTACTGTGTGAGGAAACCGGAGTACCCGGAGAAAACCCACGTGGTCGGACAGTTGACCCCTAACCTCTTCATGTCCGTACAGAGAATCGAACCACGGATGCCTATATAAAAGGCGAATGCGTTACTACTGCGTCATCCGAACACACTAAAACAATCAAACAAAACAAAACAAAAAACAAACAAAAACAAAACAAAAACAAAAAAACACTCAAAAGGTATCATAAAGATATATTAATGAAAATAATTGATAATTGACACATATTAATATATCTTATATTTTAAAAAAAGTTTTACTATTGGCACAATATACATTTTTTTAATATTTGATATATTTAAGAAGAAGAATGTTTTTATAAAGTTCTGTACGATATCCATGTTTGCTTCTTGGCCCACGCTATGGTCCATCCCAAATCTTTTGATAAAACCATCAGAAATACAGCTTAGTTCTTGCGTCATCTGTCTCTATTATCTTCGTGTATTTTCACGTTGGCGAACAGAAGTAATAAATCTAATCATTATTGTTTTATTTCAGGAGGACCTTTGAACAGCCACCATATAATGTCATTATTTACCGCAAATTGACAGTTAACAATTAAACAAAGAAGTTCTATAATATGAAACTGCGGAACTATTCACAGCAAGATAAAAATATAAACAAATTGATATCGCCATTAATTACAGTTTGTCAGTGCAATTATTTCATTACATTTACATATCAATTAACTTTTCAAATTAACAAACAAAACAAAATAGGACATGAAAGCTAGCGATCAAGATGTTGATACATTATAGCGCGTCACTCTACTTAGACAAAGTTCAGTTATTGTCAGTAAAAAGCTATGGAATATATATATTGAAATATACATATATTGGATTTCTGATGAGCTTTGTTTTTCTAACAGAGTTTTAAATATAACATGTATACATTGTTAACGTCACAATATGACATAAATCATACGTCACATAAAAATCCAATGGACAAAATGAGACAAGTTGGTGTCACGTGATATTTTCAATAACATATCGCGCTCGATGACATGATTTTTCCTGGCATTGCTGCAACTTGTCCTTACGTACATTTTAACTAAATCCATGGAGAATGTGCTTATTTCGACCGTTTCTCTTTGTCGCGTTGGCAGAGGTGACAACGCGACAATGCAAAAAAGTACTTCGCCAACGCGGCAATGCGTAAAAATTACCCTACTAACGCGACAATGCGAAAAAAGAACCCCACCAACGCGACAATGCAAAAAAGTACTCCACCGACGCGACAGTGCGACAAAGTTCCTCGCAACAGCAACAACTCGACAAAAAGATATTTCGCGTTGGCGGGTTACTTTTGTCGCGACTGTGTGGTACCTTTGACCACAATCAGCCACTATATGGATCAGCTAACTGCATTGTAGTTTGATATCAATCACACACTCCGTCATCTACATTTTGGAAAGTTTACTAAGACATTTATAGTCCATGACACGTTAGGGTTGATCGATTCATCGCGAACGCGGTAGGATTAATGAATATGTACATGTAATTATCTATTTATGTGCATATAAGTATAGTAACAAACAGGAAAACGCATCGTAAATTTCGCCAAAATATAAAGCACTGGATGGACATTGAAGGAATTCTTCAATTAAAACATCATGGGAAAATTTCTGGAGTTGATTTGAAAATCCTCTGCTACTCACCAGGAAATGACGTCACCTAGAACAAGAAAAGCAATGATATTCATTCCATCAGGTGCGATGTCGAATGTAAGCGGATAATTATGAGAATTAGTACTCCAGAAATCAGATTATCTAAGATCATTGATTTTGTGTGGACAGTTCCTATTGGCAGATTCCGTCACATCACGGCGTATACGGCGACAAGAATTGAGGCTCTGACCATGTCGGAAGTGAGGCATTTGGGGAAAAAATTGTGCCTGAAACAACGAAGTAAATTGTCGCCAAATATATCAGCATCATGTTGGTGAGGACGTTCGCCAAGAGCAGATGACAACAAATCAGAGTTTCACAAAGAATGTTGATGAAGGGCTAACACAAGGATGTCTCTGGATACGAAGATGTTATCTTTGGTATGTTTTCAAACAGCAGAGCAATTTTGTTGACGCCTCAACGAATGTTGTCTTTGTACGCCCACACACATTTAAACATTTGGACAATGGTCTTGGGTTTCCTCGAACGTTGCAACACTAGCTTTATTGGAGTTAACGAATTAACACAAATTCAAGACAACAGCTCAACCCAAGAAGATGAAATGTTAAATTTCAACTTTACCCTGTTGCACTTATAAGTAAATATAAGTAATTCTCCACGCCCAGGATTAACATTCACAGTCAATATTTGTATCTTGTTGCGTCAATTGGCACTTGAAATGGACAAGCCTTATCCCTCAACTAACTGTCAAATCCGCATGCACATGCGCGTTGAAATATATTGTTATGTGTTATTATAACTTATAAATTTTTAATATATTTTTTCATTTGATATGTTTTTGCAAACGAGACATCACCATTTGAAAAACCTGATTTTTCATATTTGGAATCTCTCCGGAGTGTTTTGTGTACATGGTAACACGTGGAATTACTTCTCGTATCACTGCGAGCACGCGCGCCTCTTTGATCTCGCTCGACAAGTGAAGTCTCGCAGCGCCAAACTCTTAGTATCTACACAAGTAGCACTGCACCTAATATAATTTACGTAATCTACTAAGAGAACAGCATTGTCGTCATAAAAATCTAGCAAGTACACAATATTAAGAGTATTAATGTTTCAAGTCATGACCAAAAAAGGTTAATTGACTTAATTTTCCGGCTACCTGAGTTACCTATCCAGGTACATACCTTACCTATCCAGGTACATGACTTACCTATCCAGGTACATGGTTTACCTAGCCAGGTACATGACTTACCTATCGAGGTACATGATTTACCCGTCCGGCACACAACCTAATTATCCGGGTACATGACTTACTCTTCCTGCTACCTGACTTACCTATCCAGGTACATACCTTACCTATCCAGGTACATGATTTACCTATCCAGGTACATGATTTTCCTGATCATGTACATACCTTACCTATCCAGGTACATGACTTACCTATCCAGGTAAATGGCTTAACTATCCCGGTACCTGACTTACCTATCCAGGTACATGGCTTACCTATCCAGGTACCTGACTTACATATCCAGGTACATGGCTTACCTATCCAGGTACATGACTTACCTATCCAGGTACCTGACTTACATATCCAGGTACATGGCTTACCTATCCAGGTACCTGACTTACATATCCAGGTACCTGACTTACATATCCAGGTACATGACTTACATATCCAGGTACATGACTTACCTATCCAGGTACCTGACTTACATATCCAGGTACATGGCTTACCTATCCAGGCACATGACTTACCTATCCAGGCACATGACTTACCTATCCAGGTACATGACTTACCTATCCAGGCACATGACTTACCTATCCAGGTACATGACTTACCTATCCAGGTACATGACTTACCTATCCAGGTACATGACTTACCTATCCAGGTACCTGACTTACATATCCAGGTACATGGCTTACCTATCCAGGCACATGACTTACCTATCCAGGTATATGACTAACATATCCAGGTACATGGCTTACTTATCCAGGTACATGATTTACATATCCAGGTACATGACTTACCAATCCAGGTACATGATTTCCCTATCCAGGTACATGACTTACCTATCCAGGCACATGACTTACCTATCCAGGTACCTGACTTACATATCCAGGTACATGGCTTACCTATCCAGGTACCTGACTTACATATCCAGGTACCTGACTTACATATCCAGGTACATGACTTACATATCCAGGTACATGACTTACCTATCCAGGTACCTGACTTACATATCCAGGTACATGGCTTACCTATCCAGGCACATGACTTACCTATCCAGGCACATGACTTACCTATCCAGGTACATGACTTACCTATCCAGGCACATGACTTACCTATCCAGGTACATG
Organism: Ylistrum balloti; assembly: GCF_031769215.1. Taxonomy (NCBI): domain Eukaryota; kingdom Metazoa; phylum Mollusca; class Bivalvia; order Pectinida; family Pectinidae; genus Ylistrum; species Ylistrum balloti. Next base: position 1,441,524 of record NW_026782082.1, on the reverse strand, counting down.
ACTTACCTATCCAGGTACATGACTTACCTATCCAGGTACCTGACTTACATATCCAGGTACATGGCTTACCTATCCAGGCACATGACTTACCTATCCAGGTATATGACTAACATATCCAGGTACATGGCTTACTTATCCAGGTACATGATTTACATATCCAGGTACATGACTTACCAATCCAGGTACATGATTTCCCTATCCAGGTACATGACTTACCTATCCAGGCACATGACTTACCTATCCAGGTACATGACTAACATATCCAGGTACATGGTTTACCTATCCAGGTACCTGATTTACATATCCAGGTACATGACTTACCTTTCCAGGTACATACCTTACCTATCGAAAAACATGATTTACCTATCCAGTTTCGTGATTTACCTATCCAGGTACATGATTTACCCGTCCGGCTACACGACTTAATTATCCGGATACATGACTTACCTATCCAGGTACATGACTTAATGTCCAGGTACATGACTTACCTATCTAGGTACATGACTTTCCTTTCTAGGTACATCACTGACATATCCAGGTACATGACTTACCTGTCCAGGTACATGACTTACCTATCCAGGTACATGACTTACCTATCCAGGTACATGACTTATCTATCCGGTCACCTGGCTTACCTATCGAGGTATATGACTTACCTATCGAGGTATATGACTTACCTATCCGGCTACCTGACTTACCTATCCAGGTACATGATTTACCTATCCAGGTACATGAATTAATATCCAGGTACATGAATTAATATCCAGGTACATGACTTACCTATCCAGGTACATGACTTACCTATACGGCTACCAACAGTCATAAAACTTGTTTATATCGATCGGCAACTGACAACACGCTGATCTGTGTTTTGTAAGCATGTTACATTTGATGCTCAGTAGCCATTCAGAGCGTATCCCTCGAAAAGTACTTTGGTGTCCTTGGTCTTTATAAAAGCTAATCAACGACCCACACAAAGTTGTATAATGAAATCTTATTCTGAACTGTATTCTTCATCTTTGGAAATTGCAATTGTATAACGGTGAGTTTCCAAACAAAACAAAATTCTGATAAATATTTCATTATACAGTAAACAACGAACGATAATTAATACTTGTCACTTCCATCATTATTGAAGGGCTTGTATTATTGACAGTTATGTGTGTATCAACAGTACCTTTTCGAATCACCAAGCTCAAAATGTAATTTGTATATTTTTAGTGTGTTGTTGGGTATTGTGTATCGTGCAAGATCTGCATTAAACCCAATTTAGTTATCACATTATGTACGGAAAGTAATACTCGACCGTCATTAAAGATGTATGTAAACAGTCTGTGTATTGTGGGGTAATGGGCCTTCAAGTCAATGATTGCCACTGAGGTGCATCCCATCATTTCAATCTTCCGTTTGTCTACATCCACGTGGTCCCCCTACAGGGAAAGCTAAAAATAGTGATAACACATACTTTCATATTTCAATATGAAATATTTTACTCTTATTAAACGCTGTCATAAAAAAATAAATTTCTAGTTTAAAGGTAGCCTACACGTGATAAATACTAAACAGCTTCATCTCGAAATAATTATTAAATAATATGAAACACGTTGTGAAATTCGCTTTGAGTAAAGTCTTATTTGGTATTACTAAAATCTAGTGAAATTTGTTAATCATGCGCTTTAATTTTTTAAGCGAAACTTACTTACCATATTCTTCTGACAACGTGCACAGCTGTAATTTATATACAGAAACCCGAAATACCATTATTACAACACAGAAAACCCGAGCTAGTTTATTTAAGAATTAACTTTCTAGTGTTATATTTGTAATTTTTCTTCATTAAAATACAGTAACGTTTTTATTGATTCCAAAGTTTACAGACACAAAAATAACGAAAACTTTCAATATGTTGGCCTAAAATTACCATAATGAAACAGCCAGTTGTTTCAGCCTTTCTCGTACCACAACATCCAAATGATCAACGATTTTTTTAGTATTTCACATTTATTCATATATTATCTGCTCAAATAATATTATCTACAAAATTCCAACTTTTATTCTATAGGGAATTCGAAGAAGAAAACCCGAAAAGTTGACAAAAATTGAATAAAAATCATATTTCAAACGGACTTCATTTCCCGTAAGCGTTTTACATCACGCGAAATTTAAGCCCAGTATGTGATATGGTGATGTTTCAAGGTTGCTTTGAACTCGATAAAGACTATTGTCATCGTTATAGTGTCAATCATTGTGACAACGGTTACTTTAAATATTGATTTTATGTTACATTTTTCTCTGTTGAATGTTGATACTGACTTCGGAAGTAAAATGAACATTCGATTTTGATTTGCGCGAACTTTTTCTGCAGGATATAAGAAATTTTGATATCACAACTCCTTGCAACTCCGAATTTGATAGATAACAGAAAACAATCAATCATTGCTTTCATATTAGAACGTCCGAATCAAGGCTGACATTGTCTATTTCATATCATGGTTTAGATTTCAATGAAATAAACAACAGATGAAATCTATTTCACTGTAACTGCTGGTTATCTACTTAGAGAGATCTGTACCTACGTCTACTATAACCTTGTATTCATACCCGCTCTCCGGAACATCGAACACGCTGTCGGGCTGTTGTCATCCTCCGCTGTCAATAAGTAGTTCCTCTATTAGTGTAACGCATGTCCACTTCTGAAATCGATTAGACTTATGACTAATTTCTTGCTCGAACTACCAATTTGCAGTGCCTTTAATTAACTCCGTGTAATTGATTACCTTGTCCTTATATATAGGTTATCCTACCCCATAATCCGATTCACAGTGGAAAATGTAGCGTTCACTTCGTCCGGCCTCCGACCGTGTTCATTTTCCAAACATGTTCACTCTAAATACGATTACACTGTACTTGTATTACAAGTTGAAAGTAGCCTGTACATCAACCCTTTGTGAGTCAGGATTCAACAACGGTCGTTACATATTCTAAGTTTTAAAAAACGGAATATTTACATCCGGGCACAAAACTTTTCAATAATACCGGACACGTATCATTACACTGGTCCGTTCAATAAACATTTGTCATTGATGTAATAAATATATTTGGGAATAACAGAAAAAATCAAAGAGACTGAGGTCTAGTAAATGAGATGGGTTTCAAAACCACTTGTACAATATTGTTTTGTTAAATGAAGGGTTGTTGTGAATGAGCTGTAGGCTTTTCAGTGTTCGACTGTAGATATTTGATATTTTGTCTCCACATCTTCCCTATATGTTGCTGAACTCCATTAGACCCAGAAGATGGTACACAAAACTTCCTTCTCGCTCTTTATACAAATATATTTCACAATCACTGGCCCTGTTTGATTTTGCCGACAGACGTTGTCCTTGCATGAGCCTTGGGGCCAGAGAAGTACACACGTATCATCCTTTTTAAGTAACTCAGAATGTTTTCTTACGTAAAAAATTAAGATGAACATTTTTTAATCAGAACTTAAAAGCTACGCATGCGTGATTTTCATTTGTCAGGCAATGGGACCCATCTGAGACACGGTTGGTGTGTACTGCCTCTGAAATAACAATCAAAAGAGCTAAATCGGAAACGGTGTAAAGTCGGATTTCTTCTTACCCACATGAAAATAATTTAAAGATGCACAGAAGCCTGATGTACATTGCGCAACTCTGCAGATATCTGCTTAGTAACTTTAGTTTTAACTTCAAGTGAGAATTCAGAATAGTGTAACTGGTCTCGTGACCATCGCTGATGTTAACAGGTATAATTCCAATGAGGCAGTGTTAAACTTCATTTTGCACGTGCATTGACTTTTACTAGCCTTTTTTTGTATATCAGAGCTTTATTGGAAATCCTGTAGTGATAGAATTTGTTGAATGGGAATAGTGTATAACGAAATAATTTATTAAAATGTCGGTGAAACGAACATGCAACTGTTATAGATTTCGCCTGACTTAAGTACTTCCTTACGGAACAGCAGTGGTGACATGGTGAGACTAACGGGGTTGCCAATACAAGAGGACAACCACTGGTGTTAAGCATCGAATGGCCCAGCTGGTATAAACCATGACATCGTTGGTCTTCATTTTTTAAAAAAAATATTTGAAAAATAAATAAATTAATTAATAAATAATCAATATATAATAAATAGAGAAATAAATAAATAAATGAATAAATAAATAGATAAATAGATAAAGCATGATTCTTAATATTTTATTGAACATTACTATTGTATTATTACACTCGAAACATCCACAGTGGAAAGTCATGATCATTATGAAAATTCATCTTCGAACATGGTTTACGATTACAATTATGATAACTGAAAATGAAAAGAAGAACATTGAGCACACTGAGCTGACGAAGATGTCTGAAAACTGTAGCAGATTGTATTTAAAAACGAAATTCGATTAACTAGATAAATACATTGGCCTTGATATTCAGATCATGCTAAACGACCTGCTAAAACGTATGTATTGTGTCAAGATATTGTTTTCTGTGATTACAACAAGAACCAAGGGACAAAACACTTGCTACAATGTTTACAGTCGGTGGTTTTCTCGAAACAATCCGTCGAATCCCAAGGAAATCACGTAATAGCCCAATTCAATTTTGATTGCCTTGGCGAGGTCGTAACAGCGATGATCGGGATTAGTCTCCTTACATACGTAAATTTAATTTGCCTTCAAGTAGACAAAAGTTGAAAACACTATAAATATTGAAAAAGGAATGTAGCGATCATTGTTGTGAGAAGTGTTGCCTCGCTATTCCTAGTCGAATAAAAGAGCAAGGCCAGATGATCGTTGTCGCCATTTTATTGTTTCAATCCGGAATCTGATTTTTAGAACCTATCCCGGTCAATCTTATACGAGTTTATGTACAAACTAACAAAAGATAGGAAACGAGCAAATATCGGGGTTGGAGTTAATTCCTTATGGCCGCAAATATGATATAATTAGCGATCTCGCACTGACCAGTAATTCCGTATACATAACAAAAACTTCCTGGACAGTCCAGTCGAAGAACGACTGTCTACTGTGAGAGCTTCTAGTACAGCAGTCGAAAAATGGTCTTTAACCTTCATTAATGTTTCAGAGACAATTTTCACTTCTTCGAGATCAACTTTCGGATTGTCATGTCTTGTCTGTCAAATAAGTGTGACCTAATTACAGAGAACAATGACCTAATCAGGGTGATGAAGAAACAATCATCGGCTACTATCGTTCGTGAGTATCACCAATTAAAACTTCAATGCTACCCACAACATCTGATGTTTGGTCAGGACAGGTCAATGGACATCAAAATGCAATTCTAATGCCTTTTCGAGTTGATGGCGTCATTTGCACCCAGCAAGTAACGTAAACTGATATCTGGTTCATGACGTTGTGAATGATTAATTGACTTTGCTGATTCATGGCCTTTTAATAACCTTATGAACGGTTAAATTCGTTAAGAGAGAAACAGTCACGGCTGTTACAAAATATGACCTCTCCGGTATAAACTATACTGGAAGTTACTGTACAAAGCCACAAACACCGGCATCTTTATAGGACCGCAGTTGTTTGTGCACGCAGCATCTTTTATGGGTCGAGATACCACGGATATCACTAGATTTTACAAACGTTTCGAAACACAGTTCTCAAACCCAGTAAATCGAAAAATTGAAGGTAGATTTTCCCCAAACTTTCATGGTGAAGGCGATACAAAGCACCGCCCTCGATCTAAGATTTAGAAAGCAAAACCATTTTCAAGTACAATTTCATATTTATTGTAAAATCAAAACAGGGATCTTCTATTTTTCCGATAGGCTAATACCGTTTTGCTCCAATGCTATGTAGGTTACGATTTACCAACTCGGGCCTGTTTGTAACACTTCTGGAGGAAAAAATCAATTTCTATCTTATCCGTTATTTGATTGGTTCATTTGTTCTATAGGTTTACAAGGAAGTCCTGGTTGTAGAACGTGACATTAATTTCGGATTTCCTACCCGACTGCATTTTTTTTCTATTCTCCGCAAGACATCGTTCGTGAAAAAAAGACAGGTCAAGGCCACCAATTCTGCCAGATTGATTGGCTGGTATTTGTATATATACCATGAGATGCTCCCTTCAAAGATGGCGTCTTGGGATTTTCGCTAAAAAATAAAATGTCCTTATTCAACGACCCCTACAATGTAGTGAAATATTCACGGGAAAAATAAAAGATTCAAAACAGCGGTAAAATGAAAATATTTTAATCTGACCTTTGACTTTTCCGTTTTCGCCACCACATCACCAATAAAAGCTTGAAACATTTATCAAACATATTAAACACACACATATATAAATTTGAAATTATTTCTCTGAGGTAGAAAATGTTATTGTACACTACTTAAATCCTAACAACTTTTGAGGGATATTCAAGATGGCGTATTTTTTTTAGTAAACACATATATGACTAAACGGAAACACATTGTGGACAACAGATAATTGGCTGTTACTCAGATGTATGATGTCACATAACACGTGACAAGTAAAAATAATTAATTTGAGACATTATACTCTAAGGTTAAGTCATTTCTAAATTTAGAAACAATACGATTTCGTACAACAGATAAATAATATTATGTGTCTGTAATGATATGCTTAATTCTATTGAGGACTGAGTCAACATAGCCGGTCATCATTAGTGTAAAGCCATAACATCTGATTATATCACATTCTTTTACACCAGCCGATGGCAATCGGGAACCCTCGGCACTTTCCGCAAGCGAGAAAATACTAATATGCTAATGAGATATCTAACATGGCGCTGTACGAAATACTCCCGAGGTATTTTCTCGCTTGCGGAAAGTGTCGAGGGTTCCCGATTGCAGCCGATAGTAATCTGCACCGGATGACATACCAGTATCTTCTGTATATCGTTTGGTGCACCGTTTGTTGTGATTGGACAGTACGATATTCAAATGGTTAGATTTTAACACATCTATACTATCATTCTTTAAATCATGTCAGTGCTTTGATCACGATTGTAGTGATTATTTTACGTGCGCGTGCCAGATTTCATTTCATAGAAAAAAAAAAAAACAAGAGAGACAACAAATACAAGGCCTGTCCTCAACCCTCCGTCGCATACATGTTTCACCGGAGCTCTTTCCTTCGGAACTTTGACCAGAAATGTCATACTCATTTAAAACACATCAGATTACCGACTCACTAAAGAAGACGGATGTTCCTTGTTTTTCTGTACCACATAAATACTTGGTGCCGTATTAAGGTTCATCTCAAGTTTATTTTCCAAAATGACACATTGCCATGGTAACTAGTGATTTTTTTTTATAATTTATTAGTGTTAAGCAGTTCAAAGGTACTGTTTACGCATGTAGGTGTCGGAACGTCGTGTTACCAGAACCTACAAGTGACGGACGAAGTCAATCAACACTGCGTTCGACAGGAGGAATGATTAATGCTGCGACATCCAAATTAGGTATACCTTGATGACGAGGTTTAAGAGCATTCGTACTAGGACGGGAAGGACTGAGATAACGTCCCGGATACAGGGATATACTTCCACTCGATATGTGCTTGAAATGTGCTTCATGTCTATCTGTATGCGTGCCTCGGTTTCATGAAGGTAGATCTTTCCCAAACTTTGAGCAAATAAAAATTTTTCGTCAGATAGCATTACTAGAATATTTACACCTTTTGAGGACCACTATCATTTATAGGCCAACACCGTTATTTAAATTAAAATATCACCTTTCCTCCCTGAGCTCAAGCAATGATATGGTCTAATAAGAAAACATGGAACCTAAATACATATGATGTCCTTAATGTAACACTTCTAATCTTTTTTATTTCCTGTGTTCTTTCTCCTTTTGTGCATGCTTTCTTCTCCACTTTTAATGTTTCCTTGACACCAGTCATGATGTGACCCCGGCTGTTGCGAGAACGTTAAACCGTAAAAGCAAAACTAAATTTTCAGTGGGAGCTTGACCAATGATGAGGTGCACACAGCACCCAAATGTGGAAGTCATTGTTCGTTTCCAGATGTGTTATGTCCGAGTTATTCACATATTTTTATGGAGTTTAAATTTCATAGTTTCTCAAAAATACACATTTTTGTTGGCATTTCTTGGACAAACGTTGCTCACTGTTTCCACTTTCAACTTTCATCTGCGTATCCTCTCGTGCACATGTATAATTCAGAGTACTTCCGAAGACTATGAATATAAATCTCCCACTGAAATAAGTAATTTCACAGTACATGTATATGAAAGATCTAATGCATGGTAGACAGTACATGTATATAGTACTATCAAATTGACATATCAACAAAAGATACTAACAGGATCACGTGACCACCAGGCAAAGCCGATATAGCATGAAACCTATTGTATGGAATTATTCTAGGATCCATGACGTTGTTCATCCTGGAAAAAAATGTCGCGATGCCGGATGATTTCAAAATTTCCCAAAGCATTTCCATGGTACCCTAAATCTATTAAATTCTTGGAAAATCTAGTAAGATTTTTTTTCTCTGATTCTTAAAACGTAGACTAAAACGTTGTGATTCCAGGAAGGAATTTCCGCATTTTCTTAAACGCCTACAATGTATCAGGTACACCAAAGGTATAGATAAACGAGACAAGCGTCTTGTGGTCTGTTAGATGCGTACTTAGTGTGTACCTCCCGTAAAACGTGTCCGTTAGTCTCTTAAACGTGTATTTAGTTTGTACAATTAATCGTGTACTTAGTCTATGTCTCTCGCAAAACACGTCCGTTAATGTTGATTGTTTGTTCTTTGCAAGGTACATGAATGTCTTTGGTCTCTTAAATATTGTTAGGTAGGTCCGTGGTCTCTTTAACGTCAATTGTGTGTCTCTCGCTAGGTATGTCTGTAGCCACTTTATCGTTGATTGTGTGTCTCACGCTATGTATGTCCGTGATATCTTTCAACGTCGCTTGTGTGTCTCACTCTAGGTATGTCTGTAGCCTCTTTAACGTCGATTGTGTGTCTCACTCTAGGTATGTCCGTGGTCTCTTTAACGTCGATTATGTGTCTGACGCTAGATATGTCAGTGGTCTCTTTGACGTCGATTATGTGTCTCACGCTAAGCATGTCCGTGGTCTCTTTAACGTCGATTATGTGTCTGACGCTAGATATGTCAGTGGTCTCTTTAACGTCGATCATGTGTCTCACGCTAAGCATGTCCGTGGTCTCTTCAACGTCGAGTGTGTGTCTGACGCTAGGTAAGTCCGTGGTCTCTTTAATGTTGATTGTTTGTCTCACGCTAGGCACGCCTATGGTCTGTTAAATGCTGTCTCCAGCAAGGGACGTCTGTGGTCACTTAATTGAGGTGTGTCTCTCAAGGGAGGGCTGTCCATGGTGTGTTAAATATGAATTGTGTGTTTCTCGCAATGCATGTTGATGGTGTGATAAATGCTGATTGCGCGTCTGTAGCAAGGGATGTCCGTAGGCCCTTTAACTGAATTTTAGCCTTATTTCTTACAGAGTCCACGTCTCTTGCAGGTTCAGTCGTTTTATTTTTACGAACGCCTTAAGAATCCCATAAGCTGATGAGCTCACTGGTACTAGATCTAAATAATTACTGTATTTATCGTTTCTGGTCCCAAATGAAAACTTGTCGTGTCGCACATCACCCATCTGTGAAATTAAAATAAAAATATATTGACAGCAATATAATATTTCTTAAAAGGAAACCTTTCGGCTATTGAAATATAACAGTATTATGTATCACACTACATCAAATATAATAGATCCGACGGAATATATGACCTTCACATGTACCATCGGGACTACAACCAATTGATTTCCTTCACTCTTATCTTCGGTCTAAATACACAGAACTATTCTGTTTTCTGTTAAACGTATAATATCTAGATTGAATTTTCTCATTGTTTATATCCTCAATACCCAAACCTCTCATTTTCGTCAAACACCACGAGTTGTCGCCAAATTTCGTGTTAGATGAAATGTCCTATTTTAAGTATTTATGCTACTTTCACATATCTGTTGTCTCCAAAGAATTTCCCATCAGAAACCGTATAGGTTACAGAAAAGATATTAACCCTGGTTAGACCCATGTATTTTTTATTCTAATATGATTAACACTGTCGCTAAAAGCTTATGAAAATTAAATAATTTAGAAACGTGGGCAGATCATTCGTTATTGATACCATGAATAAGAACTAGCATTCTAACTGAAACAGTGAAAAGCAGTTATATGCGCACGGCTACCCTAGGTACAATTATTGGTGAATGACTGTGTTACTCAGGACGAACATCTGTAAGCAGAAGGACGAAAGAAGGACGCATTGATTCCTGCATACACCTCTTGATAATGAACGTGTGTCGCTAGGGTTTTACGAATTCTAATATGACAAAGTATGTTTCCTTAACTCTAACACAACTCACAGGTATAATGTGTAAGGTAGCATATACCCTTAACTCTAACACAACTCACAGGAATAATGTGTAAAGTAGCATATAGCCTTAACTCTAACACAAATCTCAGGTATAATGTGTAAGGTAGCATATAACCTTAACTCTAACACAAATCACAGGTATAATGTGTAAGGAGCATATATCTTTAGCTCTATCACAAATCGTAAGTGTTATGTGTAAGGTTAAAAAATGTGACATTTCGATGTCTAGCAGCCACCTTCATCAACCAAATGACATAGTGAAACGTATTTGCAAGTGAGGTGTATATACATATGCTTATAATTAACAGAACACTTAAGTCTAAAGTAGTGATATGAGATGGTGCTAAGAATATGACGAATAGGGTCGCATTGGTAAGCTACCATACATACAATAAAGTGTACTATCCCATGAAAACGTAGTCTTACTCAGGCCGTCCTTACTTCTACATCAAAACGTCAGAGTTTCGGCCGATAGATAAAATTAAAACCTGGATGCTCACAATAAATAACAATTAAAATTAGTTTTTGTTTTCAAATGTTATGTTTTATGGGCAAGTAAAACAAACAAGGAGAAAAATATCGAGCAGTGCTTTCAAAAATCGCCATGATCGAACATGCCGGGACCTCGGTGTGCGATAGACACATTCTAATAACTATTCCACTTTAGACAAAGTCCTATACCTGGGGAAAAATCTCAATATTTTACGTTATTTGTCTATGAGGCATTTCCTTAAGTACGTAGCCAGTTGGGATGGCACGTCTTGAACGAGATGATTGCATGCCAAGCGTTGAAATGACAAGGATGGACCTGTCCGTTTCCATGGTAACTTGGCCTAGCGACACCACACCTGGTTAACCACGTGTTGACGCTTACCAAAATTCCGACATTGATACAATTACATTTCGTCAGATCAATATGTATACGTTTTATCAACTGAGGCAATTGATTTTGTAACTTGGCTCCGATTTCTCACGAGGGAAAAAGATATTATTTATATAAAAAGTCAATAATTACCTATTCTTATTTACTGGTCACACTGGCTCTGGGTTGTGTTAGGTCGGCCGTTATATAATATACTGAAATTTTACAAGGCAATTTAGTGATATACCCGACAGTACAACAAAATCAAGCTGAACACTTTAGTGGGCGCTGAAAGTGAAAATTGAAATAAATGCTACAAATTAGTCAAGATCTTTCAGGAAGCATTGGTCTCGAGCTGTTACATGTACGTGGTGCGTGACCCTTTAAGTTTTTTCAAAGTATACAAGTACTTTTGAATTTTAAACTTATGTTATCTTTTCGTTTTCGCGAATAAAAAAGTTCCGTTATCAGAGATGCGTATACGTTTCCTTGCTTTCGCTGCTTTCTTGTCGGAAAGATCGGGTTGAAATGGGGCATGGAAATATATAGTTTGTAGGCGTCAAATTTTAAATAGGAAATTTCTTTTATTGAAAATCAAATATTCAAAATTGACAAAAAATCTCTAGTGGTCTCATTAACTTCACTACTGAAGTATATAGTTTCATAATAGAATGAGAACAAAATGATTAAAAGGTTTAAACACTAGCTTCAGGAGTCAGCAATCATATATTATTTAGAAGGATTATTGAGATGGTTAAGCTATCCAATGCAAACGTGGCGGGTCCGCATCCTTATATTTGTGTATCATTATTTGGTAATGTGTAAGATTGTAGGATTGAAGCATGCATGGCCAGCATTTCGTTCATGGGGAAAAATGGAAAAGGTGAAGTAGATTATCTTGTATTAACATTAACATTACCTAAATACTCCTTTGAAAAGTACTAGGAAATAGTATCTAAAGACTAGGATTTAGCTTGTATAAAAAAAACCAAACTTTCCAGGATGGAATCCAAATACACTGAATTTCTTGGTGTCCATTAAGAATTAACAATCTAATGTATTTAATTCACTGCAGAAAATGGAAATGGAAAATCTACTAGATTTTGAAATTCACATTCCACATAATTTCAATTCCTCTAAACCATGATCATCCCTGTATGGAAAACTTGTTTTAGCCCTGTAGATTTGGATGTATATATTGGTAGTGATAACTGGAGTCCTAGATCTACAAACCACACTTCTGTCCAAGAGACAGTGACCTTTTGGTTTATAGGTAGTAGATGTCACATCTAAACTAGATATCAGGTACAGAAATCAATATATGAATAAGATATTAATGAACTCCTAGTATTCTTTGCCAACAGCTTGTATTTATAAAAGAAAAGAAAGAAAAGGTCTAGTTTTATAGCTCATAATTTAATCAGCTTTACAGTCGGTCATATATCAATATAAATGTGTTTATCTTCATGATATAAAACTTATTACAGTTTGTAGCATATGCCACACAAACATATATATATATATATACCTGAAATATGTAAATATATTGTACAAAAGGCCTACATGGCCTGTGTTTCTATCATAAATGTATATATTATCCGAAGTTTATAAAAGTCAAAAAAAAAAAGAAAAAAAAGACCTGGTAGCCATCTTTGATTTTACAGACTAAAAATGAATTAAAGAGGCCATATTTGATCTATAACTTCCTTATGATAGTTATGAGCCCTGTGTTTTAAAAACAATGTCAAATTCTACAACGACATTTTTTTAAAGTCAAAAACACCCTCAGTCCTCCAAGTCCAAATAGCCATTATAGAATCTTGTCAGAAAAATTGCATTTTCTTATTTCCCGTAATAAGCACTTTATTTTTGCCTATAAAACAATCTAGGATTCATATTGAATCTACATGTATTTAAAATCCTTCATGCTCAAATTATTCCCTATTGGGCTTTGTACTACCTACTACTTGGGGGAGCCACATGGTCGTCATTTCTTAGAAATGATGAAATGACTCTTGGACTTGGAAGACAGACTTTATAAACTTAATGACGTAAAATTTCATTAACTCTCACACTCTTTTACAAGAGTATAAGATTTGCATGTAGTTTTATGGAGAACCAATTCATGATCGGAGGCCAACTGATATAGTGTCTGGGCTTCATATTGGTTCATTATCTAAGTTTATCCCTCCAGGGTCAATTTGTAGCAGAGTCTTGCTGAAGTAGCTGGTTGCTAACTCACTGAACAACATACATGAGACCCATCACGTGCCACCCAAAGCAATTAATGTAACGTGTCTTGCCCAAGGATAGGTCCATTTCTCAGCTTCCTTGGTAAAAACAAAACACTATGAATATGGAGTATTGAACCATACACCTCAGTTCTTCACTTGAAGTTTATATTTATATTTTATATGTCTATAAAACTTAATTGACTGTGACCCCATGCTTCAAGTTTACAAATCACAATTCTGTTGGTATGAAACAACAGTGATTTAAGTATATGCATGATATTCTGGCGATACAATATTTTAAAAACAGTGCATAAGGGGAGGTAACTCATATACCGTTCTGAAGCACCTACCAGAATACAAAAAATGCTTTACGCAGGTATACTTAAGTTTGAAATGCATGTAATTATAAGCAGTGTTAATAACAGCCAAAAAGCACCCTTACATGTCGTTATAAGCAGTGTTAATAACAGCACCCTTACATGTCATTATAAGCAGTGTTAATAACAGCACCCTTACATGTCATTATAAGCAGTGTTAATAACAGCACCCTTACATGTCATTATAAGCAGTGTTAATAACAGCACCCTTACATGTCATTATAAGCAGTGTTAATAACAGCACCCTTGCATGTCATTATAAGCAGTGTTAATAACAGCAAAAAAGCACCCTAAAATTGAGTTTCAATTGAAAACACACAGAAAATCCTACATTAAATGGAAAATACTGAAATAGGATTTTGAAATCCATAAGCTTGTTAAGAAATGCAAAATAAAAAAATAACAATAATAAAAAGTTACATAGGTTTCTCAATATCAGAAAATGCATTTGAATTTAGGAGTGAATATTTCATTTTGTTATCAATCATTTTACCTTTAATGAATTTGCAATTCACTTTTGCCAGCAAAATTTTAATCCAGAAGTGTGCAGATAAATTCAAACCCTAGAAAAAAAAAAAAAAACCAATTACAAACCAAAAAACTTTTCAACAGATTCTCCTGTGACACCTAATATAGTTCAAGGTTGATTTCCTATCACTGAAGCTAACAAAAAATCAGAACATCAAAGAAATATGTAAATCAGCAATATACAGTCATTGAATTTGAAGGAGAAGACACTTAAGGCTCGCAGCAATCGTATTTGGGAATTTTTTTTTTTAAAGTTGTCTTCATTTAAATATTGTCTATTCATTTTTTCTGTGTTTGAAGTAAACAACATATAAACAATTTATTGAAACTCTTTTTAACCAACTTTTAATTTTTGTGTTTTTTAGCTACAAAATTATGATATTTCCTCTTTGACTTATTTTTGTTGTCGATTTACCTGTTCTGTGTTTAAAGTAAACAACAAAAATATGTCTATGAGGAAATATCATAATTTTGAAGGAAAAAAAAAACCCACAAAAATTAAAAATTGGTTAAAAAGAATTTCAATAAATGGCATTGTCAGATATAAAAAATATACATATTGATTGACAATTAAGATGCGATTGTGTTTTATATCTCAGATCAACAATATCTGTGAGATGATGTAAACAAACTTTCTACCACATGATATCTATTTCTGCAAGTTTCATTGTTAGAACAAATTATCAAAAGTTAATTGCCCAGAATAAAGACAGGAATAACACATAACAACTGGGAAGGGGCATGGAATCTTCTGAATTATAGCTGCTGTCGTGTCATATTAGCAGCAAATATACAACTGTGATAAAAACAATGTTCTTTGAAGTAATGAATGATAAAGTCAGTTTTGCCAAATTTTTTTGTGCATCTTTGCAACAAAACCACACAATTTTTTCAGTAGTATCCCATTTTATTATCACACTTTTTGGATCCCATATCACATGAGGTCAAAACAAGATGGTGTTCAATAGTGATGGGTGTAATTTTGAGATTCAGATATCTAATACACATTTTGTGCTCAGACTCAAAATCTTTTAGTTACATCTTAAATTTTTTTTCAATGATTTGAAGGGATTTCTGAAATACTCCATTTCTTTTCATTGATTAGGTTTTTCTTTACCAGCGCTTTTTCATGCCTAATACAAGTTTAAAGAAAATTTGGTTGGGCAAAGCTTTCATGAGCATGGGAATAGTTTTGTGAATATGGGCCCTAGTTTTGTGTCTTTTTTCTGGGACTCCATCAAATTTAAAGATCCCAGTATGTCTCTTAGTAATGGGACTCATCAAAGCTTTAAAACAATATTCTGGACTCACATGAGTAAAATAATGTTCTGGACTCACATGAGTAAAATGATGTTCTGGACTCACATGAGTAAAATAATGTTCTGGACTCACACGAGTAAAATAATATTCTGGACTCGCACGAGTAAAATGATGGTCTGGACTCACATGAGTAAAATAATGTTCTGGACTCACACGAGTAAAATAATATGATTGACTCACACGAGTAAAATAATGTTCTTGACTCATATGAGTAAAATAATGTTCTGGACTCACATGAGTAAAAGCCTATAAAGGTACTGGATGGGGACCTTCAAGTAGCCATATCATTGTCATATCACACTGAAATATCACAACCAGGACAATAGCAGTGTGAACTACCCACTTTAACAGTTCTGATAATTAACAGATACATTCTTAGAGACACTGATAAATAATTTCAAATGGAAAGAAAAGGAATGTGAAGAAGGTCCCAATAAATATAAATAAAGACAGAAGTTGAAACTTTAAAAAAAATTGTTAACAGGCTAAAAAAAAGGAATCTTGTGATTCTGTGAAATTTTGTTAAGTCTGTTGAGCGTAATACTACATACATTCAATAAATCTGTGTTACCAACGTTCTCTGTAAATCTATGTTTCTCTTACTAAAAAGTATTTTTTACAGTAATTTTGTACAGTGATATTGTATAAAGACGTAATATCAAGGCATTTTATATTGAACTTAATTGCTGTTTAACATAACAAAAACAGAGTGATGATGAAATTCTGAATATGACCTTGACCTTTGACCAATCATGGCATATTAAAGAATGAGCAAGAAAAAGTTATCAGTATAAAGAAGTATGAATACGGATGTGATGGACAGACAGTCACAAACAGATGAATGGACAGACGAGACATAACGATAAAAAGACAGATGAATGGACAGACAAGACATAACAATAAAAAGACAGATGAATGGACAGACGAGACATAACAATAAAAAGACAGATGAATGGACAGACGAGACATAACAATAAAAAGACAGATGAATGGACAGACGAGACATAACAATAAAAAGACACATAAGTGTTTCATGATATAGATGTAAAATATCATTAATTTCCTCACACATGAAGAATGTTGTATGAAGTATGAAGTTGCAAGTTTGAACCATCAAAAACAAATAAAAAAATGAATTAAAAATGATCAAAAGAAAACCATATACACAAGAGGTCCATGGTGTCTGTATCGCTTGCCTGGTTTGATATGGTCATATAATTGCTTGATCCAAACATTTGGGGAAGTATTTGAAATATTTATCCCACTGGATTCATCCTGTATCTTTAGTTTATACCAAATGAAATTCCTATGATCCCACGATGCTTCAGACAAAACTAATCAAAATGATACATTATCAGAACAGAAGAAGACGGTCTTCCATCTATTTCACTAACTTGACCCCATCTATCTGGTTTCAGGGGTATCTGACTCTTCCTTTATACAAATGGAGTTCCCCTTTCACAGAAATTTGGTAAAAGTCTTGAAAGGATTTTGAAGAATTTGTCATATTTCCCCTTTTGGGCCTCATCCCTCTCAGGGACCCACCTTTCATACCAAATTGATTCTCCTTCACCAAATGACACTTCAGACCAAATTTTGTCAAAATCTATTGTTTATGACATGTGGTAATTGTACAAAGAGTCAATGGACGGATGTCAGACGACAATCGCTGCGACATGGCATAAGCTCACCAGTCTATTGGATCAGGTGAGCTTCAAATGAATAGATAAGGTAAAAAATTACAATATCATAATTCATCTTTTTTGGTATTTTTGTCTCCTGTGGTTTTGTCTTTCTCTTCCTTCTTTTTCTGCTGTCGTTTGAGTTCCCTCTCACATCGGCCATTAAGAATCTGTTCAGCAGCCCTGATCCCTGTATTGTATGATCCATGCGATCCAACCATGCCATCCAGACTTGTGTGTTCCCCAGCAAAATAGAGGTATGGACAAACTGGAGAGCTCAATACGTTCCACAACTCTTCAGTATTACCTAAAATACAGGCATAGACAGATTTTACAGCACAAAAATGTCCCACAACTCAGGAACATTATCTAAAATAGTGACATAGACAGACTGAGGGGCTCAGAACATCCCACAAACCAACAGTGTTATCTTAAACACAGTATAGACAGACTGAGGGGCTCAACACATCCCACAAACTAAGAGTGTTATCTTAAACACAGTATAGACAGACTGAGGGGCCCAACACATCCCACATACCAACAGTGTTATCTTAAACACAGTATAGACAGACTGAGGGGCTCAGAACATCTTACAAACCAACAGTGTTATCTTAAACACAGTATAGACAGACTGAGGGGCTGAGAACATCCCACAAACCAACAGTGTTATCTTAAACACAGTATAGACAGACTGTGGGGCTCAGAACATCCCACAAACCAACAGTGTTATCTTAAACACAGTATAGACAGACTGAGGGGCTCAGAACATCACACAAACCAACAGTGTTATCCTAAACACAGTATAGACAGACTGAGGGGCTCAGAACATCTTACAAACCAACAGTGTTATCTTAAACACAGTATAGACAGACTGAGGGGCTCAGAACATCCCACAAACCAACAGTGTTATCTTAAACACAGTATAGACAGACTACAGGGCTCAGAACATCCCACAAACCAACAGTGTTATCTTAAACACAGTATAGACAGATTACAGGGCTCAGAACATCCCACAAACCAACAGTGTTATCTTAAACACAGTATAGACAGACTACAGGGCTCATAACATCCCACAAACCAACAGTGTTATCTTAAACACAGTATAGACAGACTGAGGGGCTCAGAACATCACACAAACCAACAGTGTTATCCTAAACACAGTATAGACAGACTGAGGGGCTCAGAACATCTTACAAACCAACAGTGTTATCTTAAACACAGTATAGACAGACTGAGGGGCTCAGAACATCCCACAAACCAACAGTGTTATCTTAAACACAGTATAGTATAGACAGACTACAGGGCTCAGAACATCCCACAAACCAACAGTGTTATCTTAAACACAGTATAGACAGATTACAGGGCTCAGAACATCCCACAAACCAACAGTGTTATCTTAAACACAGTATAGACAGACTACAGGGCTCAGAACATCCCACAAACCAACAGTGTTATCTTAAACACAGTATAGACAGACTGAGGGGCTCAGAACATCCCACAAACCAACAGTGTTATCTTAAACACAGTATAGACAGACTGAGGGGCTCAGAACATCACACAAACCAACAGTGTTATCCTAAACACAGTATAGACAGACTGAGGGGCTCAGAACATCTTACAAACCAACAGTGTTATATTAAACACAGTATAGACAGACTGAGGGGCTCAGAACATCCCACAAACCAAAAGTGTTATCTTAAACACAGTAGAGACAGACTACAGGGCTCAGAACATCCCACAAACCAACAGTGTTATCTTAAACACAGTATAGACAGATTACAGGGCTCAGAACATCCCACAAACCAACAGTGTTATCTTAAACACAGTATAGACAGACTACAGGGCTCAGAACATCCCACAAACCAACAGTGTTATCTTAAACACAGTATAGACAGACTGAGGGGCTCAGAACATCACACAAACCAACAGTGTTATCCTAAACACAGTATAGACAGACTGAGGGGCTCAGAACATCTTACAAACCAACAGTGTTATCTTAAACACAGTATAGACAGACTGAGGGGCTCAGAACATCCCACAAACCAACAGTGTTATCTTAAACACAGTATAGACAGACTACAGGGCTCAGAACATCCCACAAACCAAAAGTGTTATCTTAAACACAGTATAGACAGATTACAGGGCTCAGAACATCCCACAAACCAACAGTGTTATCTTAAACACAGTATAGACAGACTACAGGGCTCAGAACATCCCACAAACCAACAGTGTTATCTTAAACACAGTATAGACAGACTGAGGGGCTCAGAACATCCCACAAACCAACAGTGTTATCTTAAACACAGTATAGACAGACTACAGGGCTCAGCACATCCCACAAACCTACAGTGTTATCTTAAACACAGTATAGACAGACTGAGGGGCTCAACACATCCCACAAACCTACAGTGTTATCTTAAACACAGTATAGACAGACTGAGGGGCTCAACACATCCCACAAACCAACAGTGTTATCTTAAACACAGTATAGACAGACTGAGGGGCTCAGAACATCCCACAAACCAACAGTGTAATCTTAAACACAGTATAGACAGACTGAGGGGCTCAACACATCCCACAAACCAACAGCGTTATCTTAAACGCAGTATAGACAGACTGAGGGGCTCAGAACATCCCACAAACCTACAGTGTTATCTTAAACACAGTATAGACAGACTGAGGGGCTCAACACATCCCACAAACCAACAGTGTTATCTTAAACACAGTATAGACAGACTGAGGGGCTCAGAACATCCCACAAACCAACAGTGTTATCTTAAACACAGTATAGACAGACTACAGGGCTCAGAACATCCCACCAACCAACAGTGTTATCTTAAACACAGTATAGACAGACTACAGGGCTCAGAACATCCCACAAACCAACAGTGTTATCTTAAACACAGTATAGACAGACTGAGGGGCTCAGCACATCCCACAAACCAACAGTGTTATCTTAAACACAGTATAGACAGACTGAGGGGCTCTGAACATCCCACAAACCAACAGTGTTATCTTAAACACAGTATAGACAGATTGAGGGACTCAGAACATCACACAAACCAACAGTGTTATCTTAAACACAGTATAGACAGACTGAGGGGCCCAACACATCCCCCATACCAACAGTGTTATCTTAAACACAGTATAGACAGACTGAGGGGCTGAGAACTTCCCACAAACCAACAGTGTTATCTTAAACACAGTATAGACAGACTGTGGGGCCTAACACATCCCACAAACCAACAGTGTTATCTTAAACACAGTATAGACAGACTGTGGGGCTCAGAACATCCCACAAACCAACAGTGTTATCTTAAACACAGTATAGACAGACTGTGGGGCCTAACACATCCCACAAACCAACAGTGTTATCTTAAACACAGTATAGACAGACTGAGGGGCTCAGAACATCCCACAAACCAACAGTGTTATCTTAAACACAGTAAAGACAGACTGAGGGGCTCAGAACATCCCACAAACCAACAGTGTTATCTTAAACACAGTATAGACAGACTGAGGGGCTCAACACATCCCACAAACCAACAGTGTTATCTTAAACACAGTATAGACAGACTACAGGGCTCAGCACATCCCACAAACCTACAGTGTTATCTTAAACACAGTATAGACAGACTGAGGGGCTCAACACATCCCACAAACCAACAGTGTTATCTTAAACACAGTATAGACAGACTGAGGGGCTCAGAACATCCCACAAACCAACAGTGTTATCTTAAACACAGTATAGACAGACTACAGGGCTCAGAACATCCCACAAACCAACAGTGTTATCTTAAACACAGTATAGACAGACTGAGGGGCTCAACACATCCCACAAACCAACAGCGTTATCTTAAACGCAGTATAGACAGACTGAGGGGCTCAGAACATCCCACAAACCTACAGTGTTATCTTAAACACAGTATAGACAGACTGAGGGGCTCAACACATCCCACAAACCAACAGTGTTATCTTAAACACAGTATAGACAGACTGAGGGGCTCAGAACATCCCACAAACCAACAGTGTTATCTTAAACACAGTATAGACAGACTACAGGGCTCAGAACATCCCACCAACCAACAGTGTTATCTTAAACACAGTATAGACAGACTGAGGGGCTCAGAACATCCCACAAACCAACAGTGTTATCTTAAACACAGTATAGACAGACTACAGGGCTCAGAACATCCCACAAACCAACAGTGTTATCTTAAACACAGTATAGACAGACTACAGGGCTCAGAACATCCCACAAACCAACAGTATTATCTTAAACACAGTATAGACAGACTGCAGGGCTCAGAACATCCTACAAACCAACAGTGTAATCTTAAACACAGTACAGACTGACTGCAGGGCTCAGAATATCCTGCTTCGGCAAATGATGGCCACATTTCTTACAATAAATGTTTGAATAGACTTTACATGAGTATACAGGCCTTTGGATAAAGCAGAAATATATATACAGATAAATGAGAGAATACCCCACAAATCACTATTATATTACTATATACTGATGTTCAAACAAACTTGGGAGCTCATACCTGTCAAGACCTCATTATTAAGTGTTAACCGAACTGTGAGTTCTGAATATACTACATTTGTACATTGTAGAAGCCACTGACATCATTAAATAGCGAAGTCATCAGTCCATAGTGAGTAAGATACCAAGTACAAGGATTTCTGTGAAGTACATACCTGCCCTTGGGTAGGCCCCAGATCCCAAGGTGAATGGGTCACTGGTCCATTGTGATCTCACCAATGTAGTCATGTTATGTTGGCTCACCAAGTCTTCTCCAAACAATTTCCCTAAAACTTTCATTACTTCAACAGAAGAAATAAAGAAGATATGAAGATAGAATTGAATTCACCAGATGATTCATCATAGAAATTCAGAATAAAGAAACAAGTACTACATATCTAATTATGCAATTAGATATGAAATTGGTAAAAAAAAATTAACCAGAAAATAGTGTCATGCTTCACATTACCATGGCCATGGTGAAGCCTCTTGCCCCACCCTTAATTTCTGCACCCCAAACATATTTTTGTCATGTATGCGTTTACATGACTGAATTGGGGTAATTAGACAAAAAAAATTGGCAAAAAATTTAAATTTCCATGCCCCAAACATATTTTTTGTCATGTATGTGTTTAAATGACTGAATTGGGGTAATTAGATAAAAAAACTGGCAAAAAATTTAATCAGTTAGAGAATAGTGTGATGTTTCACTTTACCATGGCCATGGTGAAGCCTCTTGCCCCACTCTAAAATTTCCGAACCCCAAACATATTTTTTGTCATGTATGTGTTTAAATGACTGAATCCTGTTTATTAGATTTTTTTTATCATGTATGGAGGAACATAATCAGGTAAAGTACATTTGATCATACAACATCAAGACGTTTTTGCCTTTTAAAATATCATACACAAATTTGCCTTGTGTTCATTTCGCCCTCTGAGCATTAGCTAAAAGTGTTATATAGGTGTAAAAATTATTAATCCATCTTAAATCTACCTTCCTTGATCATGGAAAAAAAATCTGTGAAAATTCAACAGGGCTGAAAAGTTCCTGGTATACAGGATGCAGGCCAGCATTGTGATAAAATTGTAGAATTTTCTATAGAATCTTATTCAACATCAAGTAATACACATTATTGATTTCCGTTCTCTTTACACATTTGTTTACCTTCTTGTTTCAGTTCCTCTACAGGTGTTTGTTCCAAGTTCACAGCTGCAGTGTCATATAATGAACCAATCAGAAACGGCCTACCAACCAGATTTTGCATGTTGAACCAGGTCTGGATGAACGGCTCTTGCCCTTCTGGTGTTGTCATGGTAAATACACCGATATCTGTCGGCCAGAATGCCTCGGAAAAGCCTACGATCACTTTTTGTGAATTGTACACACCTTTAAATGAAGAAATAGAAATAATGACAACATTACTGACAAGGGCCATCAGAGATGGGTTATGCTCCCCTACAGAGACAAAATTTATTGATGAAAAATAACAAAGGCCAATAAGAGAAATATGATTCTTGTGCACCTCCCAACCACTTGTTGAGAGCCATCTACCTATAAAGTTTCATCTTGATACCTTTTATAAATTTTAGTGCAATGCTATAGACAAAATTTAACTATGAAAAAATAACAAAGGGCAATAACTCCTTAATTATGCAAAAGAGAGTGATGGCTCTGGTGCACTACACTTCTCCTTGTGGTGCTCTATCTACCAATGAGATTTTATGTTGATACCTCGTACAGTTTTCGTGTTATGCTGCGGACAAAATTATGACAGGCGGACGGACGGATGGACAGACAAAGCATAATAAGGAACAAATTTTGCAGAAATCTGTAAAGGCAGTTTTCTTTTGAGGTTACTATCTTTCCACTTTTCTTCATAATAATAAATTTCGGTGATGAGTTTTTGTGAAATAGACTGTATTTTTCCGTATTATAAATTGTTTATAATCCTTGTCTTAATCCCTTGCGGCATGGAGGTTACTCGATGCTCTTCTGAACATATAACTAGACAATGCAATAATACAGTGCACTGGGTACAATGACAAAATGAAAAAAAATTGATACATACACATATTCACAAACTTCATTATTTACTATGTACATGTTATATAACATTGTATATAAATTCTGTTGAATGTACTGAAATTCTTTAATTTGTTAACAATACATTATCAACAAAGAACACAAGAATTAACATGAAACATCCATATATATTGAATGATGTTTCTCTCCTTTACAAAACTGCCAGAAGTAATTGCTTTCTTAAAAAATAAGGAGAGGTAAAAATAGTTTCATCAATTTACAAAATAAACAGTAAAGAAAAATATACAATTGAAGTTATAGATATTGATAACAATATATACAGTAATGTGTATATGAGCAAATCGCAAGAAATGAAAAAGAAAATGAATTAAAGAAGTGAAAGAGGCTTACTATGACAATTGTCATGCTGTAAGGGGAGTGAACCCAGGACTTTCAACTCTGGCATTTCCCTAATCTTTAAGTTGAGGGGCAATAAATGATATTTTCTAAACTAAAAAAATAAACAAAGATATCTTTAAAATCCCCAAACACAAAACAAAAAAATAAAAAAATATAATATCCAAAATCGATAAAATGCATAACCTGAATTATTTATCATGCTGATGATGTACATTTCAATACAGCAAAATATTCACAACAAAGCTTTGAGGGCAAGGGACAACACAAACATTTCAAAGAATTAGACGTAATGTCGTAAAGTACATACATTATTCATATACTTTAATAAGCTCACAGAACACAACTTGACTTCACTCACTCAAAATCAGGGGGGTGGGCTTATTTCAGAACAATGACAAAATGTTATTTTGTAATTTCACTAAACAATGTCCTACATATAGCAGGGAAGTGTAATGCGTTTAAATTGTATCTGTATGTGTGGGCTTGTTATCAAACATGGGCTTGCAGCCACATAAAAACAGCATATAATAAAAAAGCAAAGGACGATGGATAACAATAATAATTCAATCCTAAAAATTCTGTTTTAAAGGTTTTTCTCCTCAAATTATAAAGGAGTCATTTGGGTCATTACTTCACTCTATCATGGGTGAAAAAAACGATTTGTACATAATTACCTAATTCCTTTATAGCCTTGTACCATTCTGTAGGAAGTACAGGATCAAACAGAATGGCTTTGTTCCTCAGCACACCAATGGGCACTGCCACAACCACAAGGTCAGCAGTCAGCTGTTTCAGGTCCTTGGTTCGCACAATGACCTTCTTCTTGTCTGAATCAATACGGATCTGTCTGACAATCTGGTTAAGGTTGATGGAGAGCGGTCTCTCTGACCCTAGACCAGACACAAGGCTATCAAGAGAAAGGTAATTATTCTCCTTATATTATCACATATACAGAAACACACATAAATAATAATAATAAAGTAAAGTCAGTGGATGGGCTTATTAAAGGACAGTTTTCAAAATAGCATCAGTTTGTAATTTTACTTAATTGTAATTTATTCACAGGTGGACTTGTTACTAGACACAGAATCATTCCCAAATAGATGACAAAACTTATAATGGTGTCAGTTATAATGTAATTCTAAATTAATTTGTATTCACTAAGTTTATTACAGAGAGGACTTGCATCAATGCATTAAAAATTGAAAATCAGTTAATGTTAAAATTTAAAACCTTACACATCTAGAACCTGGTCATATCCATCGACAACCACTGTGTTCCAGCCAAACTGTTTCACTGGGTCAAAATGCATTGCAGAGTAGTCTGCCTTGGCGATGGCATGA
The DNA here is from genome assembly GCF_031769215.1 of Ylistrum balloti. Lineage (NCBI taxonomy): Eukaryota > Metazoa > Mollusca > Bivalvia > Pectinida > Pectinidae > Ylistrum > Ylistrum balloti. Next base: position 1,415,768 of record NW_026782082.1, on the reverse strand, counting down.
TGATTGCGTAGAATGTTGGTAATGATACCTCGGTCACCTTGGAATGTATGACGTGCGATTTCGTCCTCAACAGCCTTCTGTAGAGGAATATCTACACCAGAAACTTTCACTTTGTCTACAGCAGTCTGTATGATCTGCACCAAGGATAAAGATGTCACATGACAAACCATATATTCTATAAAACTCCAAAACATTATGTATTGAATTTTCCTTAATTTTATCATAACAGTTTGAATTTTAAACTGAGTCCTTTTCTTATGAAACATGTAGACTCCATTAGTGTCCATCAAAAATCTAGTCACAAAAATACAGTTTGATGTATGTTTATATACTATGAAAATAGAAAAGCTTAATGTATTTATAAACCCTGACATGTTTCAATCAGCCCCTGATTACAATTTTTTTTCTGTTGACAACTAAATAAAGTAAAATGATAATAGAAATAAAATTAGTATCCAGATAAAAGTCATTTAAAACATAAAAAGATGACACAAACTTATAACAATTTTTTAAAAAAAATTTGATGTTTCCAAAAAATTCTTACAGAGAAAACTTCTGTAAATATTTTATTAGCCTCATCCCCTTTGAATATTTTGCCAGCTTCTGGAACATGGAGCTGAATAGGTCCAGAAATTTTAGTTCCTAGCTCTCCTTTCCTTGCAATAGCGGAGATGGGGTTGTCCTTTTCTTTAGAGTTTATCCAGACACATCCAAGGTCTGTCTCTGCCCCTAAAATCAACATGGTAGGTTTATATACATGTATGTAAATATATACATATATTAGAATAACTTAAAACAACACGTCAAATTAAGCATTAGCGGTTTCATTGCTGAATCTTCATGATGCTTAATAAATTGCCTAGATACAATATCTGTGATGTAATAACAAGAGTGATTATTGTATCTAGGCAATTCATTCAGCATCATGAAGATTACGAATGAGAGTGCTAATGCTTAATTTGACGTATTGTTTTAAGCTATTCTAATATATTTCACCAGGCACTGAGAATTCAACTTTTCTATTTGAATACATATATATATATGTGTGTGTGTGTATTTCCTCTTCAGTAACCAAGTAAATTAATTTTTGTTATATTTCATTACAAAATGAAATGGACAAATCTGAAAAGGAAAGAAATATCTGAGAACATACCAATTGGATTCTTGAAGAACTTCCTGCTTGTCCATATCCGACCTCCATATCGTTCTTTTCTTGCTTCTAGCACTGTTACCTCATAGAGCTGGGAAGGATGGTTGGCCAGTTTCCTGGCAGCAGCGAGACCTGATATCCCTCCACCAATCACAAGCACTTCTTTTGTTTTAAGTGCGGTTTCTGATTCACAAACTGCTGTAAGCAGCATCAGACACATCCAAATAATTGTTTCCTCCATAACTAAAAAAAAAAAAAAAAGATTTTCATGGTAAATTAGAACAAATTTAATTGATGTAAATTTTGTGTAGTTGCAACAATCACTGGCTTGGTAGCTACGATGGTTTCAATGCTTGATGGTTACAAAAAGGTCCTTGGTTGAATCCTAGTCTGTTTTATCTTCCTATATGTCACCTAAATGTAATTACCCACTGCTTGACTGTATGCTACAATATTTAAATTTTTTTTATCCCAAGGCAAGTCTAGAACATCCATTCCCAAATTGTGATGAGTCCCATTATTAAGAGATACGTGTATAGTGAGCCCACTAGAAAAAGCATGAGTCCAGGACTCCAATATTTTAGTCCCAAAAATCTCTGTTACAATATCAATTATTGGGTTAGAAACACAGGTTAGAAACAGTCTAAGGAGATAAAGAAGTTCAGTCAGATTTATTGAGGGTAATGCCAAGGTGACCTTGTCTATAATTAGTTTGGTAGACTGGCAGTAGTTCATCAGTTCATTATTTTATTTTATCCAAGTAAGGAACTTTACCAAAAAGACATCTTTTTATTTGTACACACACAAAAAAGCTTTAACCCACTTTGTGCACCAAATAAACAGTGAGTTGCATGATCAAGAAGCACATGTATTCCACTACAGACCCCCTGCAAGCGTTTTGTAATGATTTATAAAGATGGTGCTGTTTGGTATTAATTTGGAATACAAGAACAGTATACAGTTAGTTTGTTCCTGAATTTACTGTAACAAAGCAATAAATAAGTATGACAATCTGACATCACAGTTTCATCACCAATGTGTAATAATGTGTTAAGGTCATTTGTAAGTGTGTGAAGTTTGAATACTTTAAGAATTTAAGCCACTAGTGTGCTAACAAAGATTTTCTAAAATAGTACCAGTGACATTGATCCAACAATTCTGAAACTCAAACTTATATTTTAGATTCTGTATGAGTGTGTGAAGTTTGATCTCTGAAGGAATGAAACATCTTCAGCACTGACAACTTGCTTAAAACAGGAAAAGTGACCATGATTCTGAAAACCCTGAAACTTGAACTGTCCTAAGGTACATTTGTTTGATGAGAATCCCTAAAGGAGGAATTTCGCCAGATAACTGTCAAAAGGAGGGAATAGGAAGGGACAGATGGGGAGGAAAATTTTAGTTAATCAACCATACATTGTACCTCAGCTCCTTGGCTTCCTAGGTCAGGGTTTTCCATAATTTTGTTAGTAGTAGGCTGTGTAGTGAAAGTAGGAGGCTGGCGAAGCTAGCCGACCCGAGCCGCAACGCGGTGAGGTGGGGGTGGCCTGCCGTGCACGTGTAGTCGTGTACGGAACATTATTAGGGAACTGGATTGGTGTATGCGGCCAAATGATTAAAGTAGCCGGTCAAATTGGCCGGCGACCGGCTCTTTTGGAAAACCCTGCCAGGTAGAAGTAATAAATAACCCAGACAACAATTACTCTGGTTGTGATGTTCTGGCAATTAATGACACTGTCTTCCATTTATGATTATATTATCAAAGCATTAGTATTTATATTGGAGTTTTGAGTGCTACTGGAATAACTCATGTTCATGCTTCATTTAAATGTCGTTTTACTAATTATGAAAACGACATGAACAATAAAGTACATCACAGTGACCTTTGACTGGAATAATAGGCTTAAGAATATCTTATGGTTCAGGTGTAGTATTCTGGACAAGAAAGCTTTTTACCTGTAATTTTTTGTACTGCCCGCGTCTCTGAATCAGTGTTGATGCAAGCATTAAAACCCGTCCCGTGAAACGTCCAAACGACCTAGATTTCAAAGTGAAAGCGGAAGCGTAAAAAGTCACATGATTTGTCATAATTTCCAATATGGCGTCGCCTGTTCCACCCCCACCAGACTTGGCAAGTTCGGATCAAGGAGCAGCTGCCACAGTACGAACTACTGATGAAATGCATAATAATCATGTGTCTAATACAGTTATTCACCTATGTTTTTATTGTCATCCTAATATCTATGTTGTAATGACATAACACACTTCTTGATTTTGACATCAGGTTAAGGCTCCGTCAGTGCTAAACCACACCGCACACTTTTCCGAGTAAAAATTATTTTACTAAATGAATTTGAAGGATAGGCTGAAGTTAGAACGCATCTAGTCATGTTGCAGACTATTTGTTGCATAGAGTAATCAAACACTCAAATTAATCAGAAGTTCTCTATCATGAAATAGTGGCAAGGTTCAATATAAACACATGTACTTGACGTTCTTCTAAAATTATCAGACATGATGAAATTTTCGAAATTTCCCAAATTATGGGGCTAGTACCTATCCCCAATTTTTTAAAACATTTCTTTTGATTACTTGGATTTTCCACAGTTTTGCCTCTTAGGTTTGTAATTTGGGTCCCGTATCATTACTGACATGAGTTGTAGAATGCAGTTTAATTATATTGTGTGGCTCAACAGAATCTTATCTAAATTTGACACTATTTACTTGTGTTTCTTTTGTACATTCCTTGAAAGCTTTTTAAAGAAGGCGCTTGTTCTAAAAAAAAAAATGAAAATGTATTGGCCATGTGGTTGCTATCTAAGTTCAGTTCTAAGAAAGCAAATACAAATCGTATGAAAAGTAACAAAAAATAATGTAATTTTGCACATTAGCATTGTCCATTTGTACTTTGCAAGGGATATTTACATTTGTACTTAAGTTTACTAAATGATTAATATGGTTTTGCATTTGGTGAAAAACTAAATCATTATACATCTGACAGAGTAATGAACCTGTTGGGGGCCAAAGGTCCTGGGAGCGTGCCTGGGATGTGAATGAGATGAGAAAAGAAGCTGGGAATTGGTCCTTAGCAGCTGATGCAGGGGTTAGTATCATGTAACTTGGAAAACCAAGACATTGAAAAAGAAAAAATGGAGAGAAAAAAAAAGGAAAAGTTGATGGTAAAAGATAAGAAAAGTAACTAAATGCAAAGTATTTCCCAAATCATATAAGAAAATTACTTACATAGGGTTGTTAGCTTATCATTTTATGTTTTAGTTTACATTTTGAAAACAGTGATTAAATCTTTCACCAAACTGAATTTGTTATTTGATTGTGTATCGTGTGCCTAGGTCATAGTATATCAAACATGTAATGTTGTGTATATAATGTGAATGTCTGATAAAATCTCTGAGAAAAAAAAAAATCACTACAAACTTGTCTATTTGATTACTTTAGCTTTTACTTCACCTTCAAGAATTTTCCCAGAGGATGATTTTGAGAGTCCATGAGATTGAAAAAGGTGTGGATGGACTACTGCATGACTCCAAGGTGATACTGCTGTAGAAAAATAACCTGTTGTTTAGCACAGGATGAAAGCAATGTAAACTCTCACAAAGGACAGGTTATCTTAATTTAGTATAATCTCTAATGCAACAGTAATCTTTTATATCAAATGAAATAAATGCATTGAAAAAAATCTGTGCAGCCATAAGTTATGCACAGTCATGCAACAGTTAATAACATATTACTAATTTAGTAAAACACATTTGAAAAAGAATAATGAGGCTCTGGTTTATTTGACCATTCAGGAATCTGTGTGCATCTGCTTTATATAATATCAGTTTACGACTTGGACAAGTTTTTTGCCATGAATGCAATTTATCAACTGAGATGGTTTGTTTCCATTGAAACTGCCAAAATCTATGTTTTATTTGTTTGTGGAGTATGCCTCTGAAACTGAGGATGACTTCTTAGAATTTTAGCCTGCGATCATCACTCATACCTTCATTATCTTATTTAGGGGTAGACGTTGAAAGTCTGACAATTACTTATTTCTTTTGTTACAGCTAACCTCTGTAAGGGTAAACAATGTCTTCAATGACTTTATCATGCTGGCTAATACACAGTTTGTGGAAAATGTAGGTATAACACATGATCTTACTTGTTATCATAAGGGCATGTAACATCATTTCTTGTTGAAGAAAACAAAATTGATGGTTTACTACACAAGCCCTCCTCCCCCAGGAACTTTGTTACATGACTCTGTGCTTGTTATGAAGATGTGGAGTGCATGTTTCTATATCTCCAACTTATATAAGAGGACTCTGTAGTAATTTCATTGTCTGTCTATGAGAGCATGAGTTCGTGTGTCCATGTGAACCTTGCATAAATTTGGTTCATATTTACATCATACCACCAAAGCCTGCACTTATAATTTTGGTGCTCATTGGTCAATTTTAAAGGTCAGAGGTCACCCTTGACCACCATTTAGTACTTCGAAAGCGATTTAAGTAGATACATATTGGAAGCTAGATATATTTGTTAGTTCTATTCCTTTAAACCTTTGTTTACTTATTTACTCGTAAATTCTGTTGGTAGACATCAATCTTTTCGGACCATTTCTATGGCTGAAGAGGATTTTGAATTGAATATATCTGTATTCATGCTGTTTTATGAAATTCTTTGAATGGGCATGTAATATGTAATATAAATTGAAACTCACTCCCTTTGTAGCGTGTCTATGATGAAGATGTGAGCCAAGAGGGAGAAACTAAGGAAGAAACCAAACCAGAGGACCAGGTATTGTTTTATAACTTTAATACTAGAGAGTTCCTCTTTGATATGGTAGACAGTAGATTTTTTTTAATACTGATGTTAGGGAAGTGAATGTGTGGTAAATCTGGAATATGTAACAGTTATAACAAAATCCATGATCATTTACAAATGGTTTGAAGGGTTAGAAGGTGGGAAAAGTAGCCAAAAATTGTTGAAGAGAACTATTTCCTTTTAAGTTGAGTTATGTTTGCATTTTTTTTTTTTTTTACAGGAGAAGACACGAGAACAGAAAGAAGCTGAACTCATCCCCAAAGTCAAAGAGGCTTTGACTCTTGGCATCAATGTGATAGATGATGCTTTTGAGAAACTTGACAGCCATGTTGCTGACTCTGATTCTGAGGATGATGATGAAACAGGATATAGAGTTGACCCCATCTTAGAACCTAAGGTCAGAGGTCAAATTAAAAAGAATATTTAATAGTGCAGGACAGTACCATATATGTATTGTCGTATAAATATATGTCTATTTCATCAATTCAGAATCTTAAAAAAGTTCAAATTTCCTAAAGATATCTGTTATGTCCTCAATATTTTTTTCCAATTAGGATATTGGTGATACAAATAAAGCTATTTTTGTTTTGCTTTACACTTAGAAAAAGGTTGTTTCCCTACTTAAAAATGGTGTTAAATTTCTTAAAATTTTGGAAAAAAATAATCCCACTTTCTAAGGAAACACTACCCAGTACTATTTTTCAAATTTATACAGCAACATGGAGCTTTAGATGTGAGGAAGGACTTTTTTAGTTTGAACTTATGTCTCCAGATTAGATATAGATTCTTGTTATGATCTGAAGGAGAAGAAAGTCCAACCTTAAGTATTGAGAATTTCCACTTTGATGTTATATTGTTACATAGGATCCGTACCTCAATCGACCACTTCCTCTACTGATTGGAACACCAAACTTCCTGTCAGATGACAATGTAGGATTGTTAGAGGAAGAATCGGGTCAGTATATTTCTGTTTTCATTAACTGTTTCATTTTTCTGTGTACATTTGAATTGCAAACAAGGAAAAAAATCAATATCTCATTTGGAATGTAAATTTTGACAAATATACTACCAGGAGTGTTGTTTGGGAAATGATTTGTCTAAGTAAAGGTATCCCACCTTTAACCTGTACTATGATTATGTCGGTAAAGATATCACACTTTTAACCTCTGATTATCTCTGAGTACAAATTTTATAATTGTCAAAATGTTTTATGATAAATGACCTTGAACCTGTTTTGACTTTTAACAGAAGAGGAGGAGAGTGATCAAGGAAGCATTAGTGAAAGTGACTCAGAAGAAGAAACGAAACCGGAGTCGTCCGATGAAGTGAGAAATTTGATTGTCGTTATTGATAGATGTAGATATTTACTGTCAAATAGAATTTTTAATGTCAGTGCATGTTAGTTTTATTATGTAATGCAAACAATAGATAAATTTATGTAGCAATATAGAAATTCTGTTGAATGTTTCAATCAGGGAAATGACCTACCACCGTTAGTGTTAGAGGGTGATGTTAGAATCTTCTAAGTCAGACTTGTGTTAACTCTTATCTCCTGTCAGATATTGTACTCTTAGAACATTTGACCGGATCAGCTGAATAACTTCATGACTAGATATTATGTTGGTTTAATGTTACGATGGCATGCATCACAAAAAAAGTATCATGATATGATGAATCGTTTCAAACCATCAGCCTAAATATACAGATTAAACTATCTCTTGTGTTTGTTTGTGGTACATGTTTTTAACCCCCCCCCCCCCCACCCTCCCCCTTTCGTTTTTTCTTTTTTTGGTGGTGATCATTGTTGTGGTTTTATCAAAATCTTTAATTAAACAGAAACAATATATTTTTCATGGAAGACAAATAGAATATTGTCTCTTTTATTTTAATTGTCGAGGTTCATGTATTTTTTGCATTATTTCATTCCAGTCTCAAAAATAGTGAAACATGGTTCCCCATGAAAACACTTACTGTACCTTATTTTAGAATATTTGCTGTTCGTAGTATTTCTTCACATTTTGTTTGTAGTTATTTAGTTTACGTTGATTTTGTTTTGTTTTATTCGTATTTTATTTTCCCCCTCTAGTACTCGTATAGCGACAGTGAAAGTGATTCTGATGCACCAAAATCAAAGCCTGCTCCCAAAAAAATTACAAGGGAAAGTTCTGATGAGGTTTGTTCTACAGTTTAACTCGTTATATACATTAAAATCTTTGTTTATTTGTGAAATATATTTGTCAGCAGTGAAGACTTATAGATGTTGAACCTCAGTGATAAATATTCAGTATTGGTGATGATTTCATCATCGTCCTTGTTGATGTCGTTGTCAAAATGATAACATTCACTTACACAGGATTGTTATATTCATACATATTAGTAAAAGGGGTAACAGTTCATTGAAGTTTTTAAGAGAAAACAAGTATTTATCTAGAGTGATTAATATCACAGTCAAAGTCTCAAGAGTCATTTTGAAAATCTTCATTCGACCAGACTTATAAATAATACTGGTAGATAGTGTTATACATTATACATGTATTTATCAGTACACTTCCATACCAATGTCAAAGGTGGTGTGATCCATTGTTTGGTATAAATTTAAAAAAATAATAGTTTAGCATGTGTTAGCTGTTTAAACAAAGGATTGTCCCTTTAAAATGTTCTCCATCAGCAATTTGCATCATCAACTTAACTACGGTGCTGTATCTATGTGTACTAATTTTGACCTATATCTCGTGATGCAATGATTTATTTAAAATGAGATTAGGAAGACATTGTTTGTTTTTAACTCGGTAAGTGTAAATGCTTGATATTGATATCAATACTTTTCTGAGAGGATTCAAAAAAAGAGAAAAAGAAGAAAGAAAACCAAAAAACTTGTCTGTATTTTGAACTGTAATTTTAGTTCTTCAAAGTTTTATATAATATTTTGATGATTTGTCAGACTAGCAACTGCGATAGCTCAGTCAGTTAGAGAGTTGGCGGGCGAAACCTCTGGTGAAGATCATGGGTGCATTGTTTGACACTCTCTTCCAGTGGCTGTACTTCCTAAGAAGCTGAGAAATTAGCCAGTCTGTGCAGATATGGTTGTGTCAATGAACAAGACAGTTTAACTGAATTTTTCTGGGTAATTCTGTAGTCAGTTTAAATTGGTTGAATCTCACATTTTACCCTGACAAATGAGATTAAAGTTTCCTACCTTTACAGAGCGATGAGAGTGATGAGGACATGTTTATAGAAAAAAGAAGGAACAGCGATGATGAGGAAGATACTGAGACAGAGGAATCAGAGGATGAAATCAGTAGAGAAAAACAGGCACAGGTAGAGTATATATCTCTATAACACTAGATAATACAGTTAAATGTCCCAATTATACAGGGTAATGTCCCATCTATACAGGGTAAATGTCCCAGTATTACAGGGTAAATGTTCCATGTATACAATGTAAATGTCCCATCTATACAGGGTAAATGTCCCATCTATACAGGGTAAATGTCCCATGTATACAGGGTAAATGTCCCATGTATACAGGGTAAATGTCCCATCTCTACAGGGTAAATGTCCCATGTATACAGGGTAAATGTCCCATCTATACAGGGTAAATGTCCCATGTATACATGGTAAATGTCCCATGTATACAATGTAAATGTCCCATCTATACAGGGTAAATGTCCCATGTATACAGGGTAAATGTCCCATCTATACAGGGTAAATGTCCCATGTATACAGGGTAAATGTCCCATTTATACAGGGTAAATGTCCCATCTATACAGGGTAAATGTCCCATGTATACAAGGTAAATGTCCCATCTATACAGGGTATAATATGTATTATGTAAATGTTCATCAACATCCTGTGACATAGAGCTTTACATAAGAGTGGTTGCATTAATCAAGAATAGTTTAGGTATGATTAAATTACTTTTCCTAGTGATTGTGTAATTGGTCTACATTTTAAAACTTGATTGACGATATCAAAGACATTGGAGATTTGTCAAAAAAAAAAAATAATACAAAGCTGAACTTTAAAATTTTCTGTCTAAATATAGTCAAGAGGACCAACAGACTTTGCATCAGAACTTGCTAAAAAGATTGGTGCTCCAGCCATGATAATTCCACAGGGGAGTGATGAGGAAGGTGACGATGAAGAGGAACCTAAACCAAAGACAAAAGGTAAGATTGTGATGGCAGATCACCAATGTTTGTTGACGAGACAACGCCGAGTGATAGAGTCAAGGCGATAGAAAACCTTAAGGACTCGTGCAACTAAGTCAATCACTGCATGCTATTACTTAGCATTTAAGCTTATGGCATTCATATTTTTGACACAAGTGTCTCGACTCCTAGCAGCATACCTGTGACCGTCTACAAGTGGCATAATTTACGAGGTTAAGTGGTATCTCAGACAATCATTGTTGTTGTGGGTTAATTACAGTATATTAAAAGAAACTTGTGCTTTTAATAAGTTGAAAAATGCAATTTTCCCCATGTAGTTATGTACATATGCACGAGTGAAATCGAAGTTGTGGCATTATATACTCAGGTTTGCATGTTGTTGCCATTTTTGATTTCCTTAGAAATGTTACCAACTTTTTCTAGAAATAACACGAAGGAAATCAGCTCCAAATTATCCTTATATCATAAATGTAAACTTCCATTTGAGTGATGTATTTACCTGGTCGTTTTAACTTTTGATATATCTCCTTACTTACACGTCCGAGGGGGAAGGGGGGGGTGGCTGGAGGTATAGTAATTAATTACTTTGTGAGTTTGTCCTTGATAACCTTGTGGACAAGATATCTCTTGAACCCCTGGATATGAGTCTAGAGAGTAATAATGTACTCGGCTTTCATATAGTGTCCCCTCCCTACCATGTGGGTTTTACCTGGTACTCATGTTTCCTCCCCTGGGCTTCCATCTGTGCTATCAAGAGTGATTAACATAAGTTGGAAAAACTTGTTTTTGCAATTGTAGTAAAATAAAAAATTTTAATATTAGTTTTGACTTTATTCACACCATAGCATTATTCCAGCAAAATCAACACCTGATCAGATTTTAATGCAGGGGAAGGGATATAGCTATGTGAGATAGCAACCTTACCTGGTTTTTAACTTTGGTTTTAAAATGACATCTAGAAGAATAACATTTTGGTGCTGTTGTAGAGAAAAATGTTTGTACATATCATTACATATTCTCTGTTTCAGGGAAAGGGAAAAAAAGAACAGAATCTGAGAGCAGCCATAAAAAGGCAAAGAAAACCAAAGACAAATCCTCTAAGAAAAAAGTGCCAGATGACGGTGAGTTTTGTTAAATAGGTGTCCTACATATCATGATATTGTCTTCAATCTGGTTTTTTGTTTACAATTTACAAGTAGGTGATTATAAATATAAACATAATTGTGATTAATACAGTTACTGCCAGTGTGCATACTTTAGTTATCTTTCACAGCTGTGTTTTCATAATTATGTATTCTGCCACTGGTTTTGGTTTCATTCCTTTGTAAATGAGTATAATAGATTTGTACCAGTATACCTTACTGTATAAGCTATTTCCTTCATGTGGTATTAAAATGATAAAAACAATACAAGGTGTTTTTCGTTTCACCTTTTGATAGACAATAAGTGACTTACACAAACATTGCTGTTGTAGATGCTGACTTGTTTGGTGCCCCTGATGAAGATGATTCCCCGTTCGGTACCTCTGGTGGTCTTTTCTCCTCCAGTAGGGGTATGTTTGACAACGACAGTGATGAGGTAAACATCTTATATTTATTATTATACACAGTTGCTTTTTTCTCATTTTCTAAAATAAAATATTGAACTATAATTGCTGCTGAAATATCAAGCTGAATGTTGCAGGCCCTCAGGGCCTCTTGCTCTGTGGATTCATCTGTCTGTGAATAATGTTGTTGTTCTGTTGAACAAGCTGTCTGTGAAGTAATTATTTGTTTTTTTAAAGGATGAGCTCTCTGTGAAATAATTCTTCTTTTTTTTTCTTTAAAGGGTGGTCTATTTGATGATGTGGAGAAGGATGATGTGATAGAGGAAGGTAGGGATAATGTCTTAACACTATTTGTGTTTTATTCTATTATTTGAAGAAGTTACATGTAGTTTCCTTTTTGCTTGTTGTGTTTGCATGGACATCAAAGCAAAAACACGAAATGTCAGATATTAGCTACCATCTGCTGGGGTGTTCCCAGTTTATAGGTCATAGGCTTAGAGTGTTGACCTACTTAACCTCAGATCCTAGGTATATGGTTCAATGCTCACCACACTTCATGTTTTTCACTCTTCCCGAAGCTGAGGATGACCGGTATGTGCTGTCATGTTCAGGTCCACAGGCAAGATACCTTACCTGTAAAATTACCCTGTCTGTATAGGGTAATAAACACAGAAAATGAGGGGAAAAAATTACTATTTGGTCATGTGTAATACAACTGTAATTGTTAATGAAATAGTTCATACTAGATGAATCACAAATTCATGTTGTATGTTTGATTCCTGGAAGAGAATATATTAAAAAAAATCATAATTTGAAATGAAAGAGTTACCAAGACAAAATGTAAACAAGTTACATTGTATAACGTCTACTATTAAGAAATCTTTTCTGTTGTTACCATGGTTTCTATTTCTGTAACCATGGTAACTACTTCTTTTGTAGTAACTGTTTCTCTTGTCTCCATGGTAACTACAATGCAATCAAATTGTAAAAAATGTTTCTTCTTACATTTTTGTTTGATTGATCCGTTGTTTTTTTCTTCTGAATTCAGTTTCTCTTCATGTATTTGTTCATTACTGGTGAAATGTTCAGTTTAACTAAATTGGACATTTTTGTGATGAATGGTTAATAGCTAGGAGTGTAAGAGTACAACTGAAGGATATCAAGATGTATTGTGCTGCACTGAGACAGTATCACAATATATCACCTTTTATAGTTTTGCCATAAATTGTGTCTCTGTGTCCTGAAACAGAAAGCTATCACAGTGGATATGAGGATAAATGATGTGAAAAGCAATGTGTTTTGTTACCAAATGATACAAGGTCTCACAAATGCTTTATTTTTACAAGTGCTTCCTGGGTCTCACAAACGCTTACAAGCATCTGAGTTAAAGAAAAAGTGCAGGGCCAATTCAAGTTAAATTACAGCTTTATTTATGATAATTGGAATTTTTAAGAAATTAATATACAATGCTGAATACATTACAATATACAGGTATGTGTTTTGTACCATATTATTTTTTTTTGTAGTATACCAATATATATCGTTACACACCTATATCTAAATAACGTTGAACACAAAAACTAAATTTTACTATATCTAAGGTGTGATTGATCAACAGAATCTTTTCATTCACAAGGTGATATCTACTGTTTTTAAAAACAAAAATGACAAAATGTTTGTTTTATTTGACCATGTTTTTCTGATTTTGTTAGAAAAACCACAGAAGAAGAAGACATCCAACAAGAAGCCAGCTGGGGGCGTGGCACTATTTGGTGAAGGTAAGAAAGTTCTGTCTTTCAACCCCATGTATAGTGTGAAACAAACATGATAAAATCAGTTCAACAATATCTCTTGTTGATTGGTGTCAGTATCAGTACCATATATACCCAACAATAAGTCTGTGTCTGGTAATAAGCCCACCCAAAACTATTACTATAAAGTATTGCTGATTTATCGTCCAGCAATAAACCTGACCCCTGAATTGAAGTAAGAATTTGTAAACAATTCCAGTACAAACTTTGTTTTAATTTTTATGCTCTTAATTATGGAACAGATGATGATGAGGAGGATGGTGGAGTGTTTGGGTCCAGTACAAAGGAGAGGAGTGACTCTGTTAAAAAGCCAACATCTATAACAGCTCCCTCTACTAAGAAAGCTAGTGGCAGCCGTGGTGGGGGAGGTGGGGGTTTCTTTGATGATAATGAGGACGACGATGAAGATGCTGGAGATTTGTTTGCGTCATCAAGCAAGAAAACATCAGGTTATTATGTTTCTTGTTTGTACTCCGTCAGCCAGACATTGTATAGTTTATTTTAGGGACAAAGTCCTACTGTATTCAGATTTGTATTGTTTATATTCCATCTGTCCATCCTTTCCTGCTCTATCCCATCTTATCGTGAGAATCTCTCTATAGATTTGGTTCAGATTTACTACATGATATCAAGTTCTACACCATATCCTATTGAGATGGTCATCAATCAAGGTTAAAGGGTCAAAGGCTACACTGGCACCTTCTGCATATTCACCAAACAATGACAGGGCTCTCGATCTGCCAGATTTGGGGCCGAATATTCCAATGCAAAATAGTATCTTTTTTTCCCAATTTAAACCCCAAGTTTTCCCAATTCTAAGGAAAACACCGCTATTTTTCTCAATTCTAAGGGCCGCGGGCCCCAGTCCAAAATGGGGTGTGAGAGCCCTGAATGATATTTATATGCATTAAAATGTGGGGCACTCATTTTGTGTAACAGGAATGGAGAAGGAAAAGGAAAAAGCCCCGCCTAAGTCTGCATTATTTGATGACGAAGATGAGGAAGGTGATCTGTTCGGCTCGAGCCCTGCAGCAAAACAACCACAGGAGAAAAAGAAACAAGAGAAAACAAAACCGGACAAAAAGGTTCGAACCCCGTACAGACTATTCAAATCATATTTTGCAATTTTGTTATCTTTTGTAATTATTGTACATTTTATGTATACTTGACCAGAAGGTAGACGAGTCTTTGACTCATTCTGTTATCAAGTTTAGATAAAGACTTTTATTATTATTATCATTATTGTTTATTTATAATTGAAGTTTCTTCATTGGAAATTCATTTTTGTATTTTTGAATTTGATAAAAATTTTATTCTGTAAGGTAATTTTAGGAAGTTTTTTTTTTTGAAGACAAGATTGTTTTAATTTGAGAAAATGTGAAATACTGTAGTGTAAGAAATTCTAATTGTAATTGTGAACTCTGAAAAAGAAATGTTTTCCATAATTATTATTCCAGTGTAACAGTTTGTGTTTATGTGCTTGTACAGTTTTTGATAACCAGATATTTTTGTCTATACAGCTACCACCAGGTGCGGTGTCTATGTTTGGTAGTGGACCTAACCCATTAACTGCTGCCCTCAAGAAACAACGTCCTGCTTCAGATGTAAGTAGATATTTTGTGATTGTCTGTTCTAGTCAACTGTCAGGTATAGGATTGTGACAGGGGGTGCCTAATGGTCTGCTCTAGTCAGGTCTAGGGTTGTGACAGGGGAACCCAATGGCCTGCTCTAGTCAGGTCTAGGGTCGTGACAGGGGGTGCCTAATGGTCTGCTCTAGCCAGGTATAGGGTTGTGACAGGGGAGCCTAATGGTCTGTTCTAGTCAGGTCTAGGGTTGTGACGGGGTGCCTAATGGTCTGCTCTAGTCAGGTCTAGGGTTGTGACAGGGTGTGCCTAATGGTCTGCTCTAGTCAGGTCTAGGGTTGTGACAGGGGGTGCCTAATGGTCTGCTCTAGTCAGGTCTAGGGTTGTGACAGGGGATCCTAATGGTCTGCTCTAGTCAGGTCTAGGGTTGTGACAGGGGGTGCCTAATGGTCTGCTCTAGTCAGGTCTAGGGTTGTGACAGGATGTGCCTAATGGTCTGCTCTAGTCAGGTCTAGGGTTGTGACAGGGGGTGCCTAATGGTCTGCTCTAGCCAGGTCTAGGATTGTGACAAGGGAAAATAATTGTCTGCTCTAGCCAGGTCTAGGTTTGTGAGAGGGGATCCTAATGGTCTGCTCTAGTCAGGTCTAGGGTTGTGACAGGGGGTGCCTAATGGTCTGCTCTAGTCAGGTCTAGGGTTGTGACAGGGGGTGCCTAATGGTCTGCTCTAGTCAGGTCTAGGGTTGTGACATGGGGTGCCTAATTGTCTGCTCTAGCCAGGTCTAGGGTTGTGACAGGGGGTGCCTAATAGTCAGTTCTAGTCAGGTCTAGGGTTGTGACAGGGGAGCCAAATGGTCTGTTCTAGTCAGGTCTAGGGTTGTGACAGGGGGAGCCTAATAGTCTGCTCTAGTCAGGTCTATGGTTGTGACAGGGGGTGTCTAATGGTCTGCTCTAGTCAGGTCTAGGGTTGTGACAAGGAAACCTAATGGTCTGTTCTAGTCAGGTCTAGGGTTGTGACAGGGGGAGCCTAATAGTCTGCTCTAGTCAGGTCTAGGGTTGTGACAGGGGGTGCCTAATGGTCTGCTCTAGTCAGGTCTAGGGTTGTGACAAGGAAACCTAATGGTCTGTTCTAGTCAGGTCTACGGTTGTGACAGGGGGAGCCTAATAGTCTGCTCTAGTCAGGTCTAGGGTTGTGACAGGGGGTGCCTAATGGTCTGCTCTTGTCAGGTCTAGGGTTGTGACAAGGAAACCTAATGGTCTGTTCTAGTCAGGTCTACGGTTGTGACAGGAGAGCCTAATTGTCTGCTTTTCCTTCTGTAAAATTTACACGTGTATGTTATATGTTTATATCTATAGAACTAGGATGTCAGTGTCAGCTGAAGATTCAAGGTGAGATAGTTAGATCCTTAACTGGTTTGTATTTCTCAGGAAGCTGAGACCTAAAACCATTCTTTACTATCATTTATGTGTCCTCAGGTAAAACATTGTACCTGAGTTGCTTTGGACAACATGTTGCTGGCCTCTTGTATGGTGTTCTATAAGGTAGCAACCAGCTACATAATAAAATCCCCATCAAAACTGTTTAAAAGGGGATTTTAAAACAAACAAACAAACAAAAAAAACAAACAAAGGTTAGCATTTAATAATTGTAAATTCATGTATTTTTGTGTAGCTAAGATTTTGTAGTTCTTCAAAAACTTTGTGGACTTTGTTGACTTCTCAGATAAATATAGTTCTATAAATGTTTTCAGTTAAGTACATGTATTGGCCACCACAGCTAGGGAGTGCTGGAATCCTAACCTTAGGTTACATAGGGTTACTGCTTTAACCAACCAAGCTATCGTGGTCCCAAGATGTTGATTAATTTATGTTATATGTGTGACTTTTTTATTGCTCTGCCAGGAAGAAGACAGTGACACTTCAGCAGGAAACAAGTCCCGTAGTAGTAGTATTAAATCTAGCCAATCACAGTCGTCCTTGTCCTCACGACAAATTGACCGCGTCAAGAAGGACGGTCGGAGCTCTTCCAGTAACAGTCTGTTTGATGATGATGCAGATGACGCCTTGTTCCGAGATCCCCCTAAACCAAGAGCTGATAGGTAAGATACTGTATAGTAGACAAGCATTAAAACAAAAGTTATTATCAGTTTAAAGCAACTAGTGTACAACAGATATGTGTGAGTAGTGCACTATAGCCATCATGTTTCATCTGTTGTCATGTGCTGCTGGTTGTCTGTTTTCCACCATCCCATGAGTATCAACTTTCCACTAAAACATTTTTCTCAATAACCAAAAGGCCCAGAGTGCTGAAATTTGGTCTGTAGCATGCTGGGATGAAAGGCTGCTAAGTTTGTTCACATGATTGACCTTGACTCACTTGTCTCAGGGTCTGACATGTTTAAATCTTCAAACAACTTCTCCTTTATATCTAAATGGTCACACTATTGATATTGGTTCTGTAACATAATTGGATTAAGAGTTGATCAATAATCATGGTCACTGGTTTCTCTCTTTAACAAGCAATAGATCTTGTGTCATGATATTTGTGAAGTAGCATACTTTAGAATAAGATTCTAAGTTAATAGATATTGACTTAATGAACAGACAAAGTCTTTTTATGTAAGCTGTTTGACAGGTGAACCATTCAGGCCCATTGAGTCTCTATTATATACAGTAAAACTCACATATGTTGTACATGCTTGAACCAAATACATTGGATAAGTCAAAAAGTTTTGTTCCGTAACAATATAATGTCTTCTTTATCTTAGTAAATTTAAAACAGATGATTTGGAAACTGTTGATTTGAATACTACATTTGTGTCGAATATATTTTGTGGTCGGTCCCTTCTAAATTTTACTAAAATTTCCTCTTTGGTGTCCAACATTCAGGTGTTACCTTGTCTCTTCGGTCCGAATGACTGAGTGTACTGGGTCAGCCATATCTGTGTTAAGGAGCCCTTTTGTAATTTTCAATCAAACATTAGCCTATCCCTGTGTATACACAGGTGCAGAAGTGAAAGTTAGAATCTATACAGAACTTTGAACAAAATACACTGTAGTCTATTAATCGTAACACTACTGTATTTTTTGTTATGCCCATGGCCGCCGGAAACCAGATGAAAAAACAAGCAATAACTACTAGCCCGATGCAGATTAATAAAAATACTAGTTTGTCATTGACACATTTGTTGATGATTTTAAATACATTTACTGGATATACATGTACATATAAAAAGTGCAAGTTTTGTTTCATTCTATTTTACGGTTACGCTCTAACGATACCGGTCCGTACGTGTAAAATTTAAAGTTATACCACAGCCTTCACCTTTTCATTACCCACCTCAGTGCTATCAATATTTTCGTCAATGTAGATTGGTCCTGAGTACATATTTATTGAGTTTTATTCTAAAATATCGTTGACGGGACTCTTAAGGATATAAATATGAGTACAACATATGTAGTACTTTAGGTATCAATTTCAGTAAATTATGTGTATGAGAGTGAGTGCGTATCCAGCATGTGCTGCAATTCAATGACGAGTATTTCACATTACATTTTTCGTTTTATATTTGTACTTATAAAATACACAAAATACATCTGTTTATTAATTACTTACCATCATGCCATGCTTTGAGACACAGATCCGGTAAACAACCAATAAAAAAAGGGTCAATTTTCGATGCAAACTGTCTCCGTTCATAGAAACACAGATAAGTTGAACCTTCGGATAAGTAAAATATTTCATTTGGTCCCATAGACTAATCTGTGTTTAACGGTATACCCAAATGTCTTTTTACTCAGATGATTGTTCATGCTCATGGGCCTTTTGTCTAGGCGAGGTTTGGTTTTTCAGATTGCCATATACAGATATTTTGATCTTCTAATAATAAATAGTTACACCAGTGCCCTTTTGGTTCTTGTTAAATCATATTCTTTATTCAGAATCAAAATGTCTGCCATATTGTCTGGAAGGCCAAGATATACACTATATTATTTTTGAGGGATTTTAGTAATTGTTATTTTTGGAAAATGGAATAAAATCTCAAAAAGACAAAAAATAATTGTGAAAAAATTGAAATTGCTGGAGAAGCTTAGTCTTAGGTTTTTTGATTTCCTGAATTTTAATAAAAAGATTTAAAAATTTGTGTTATTTTTCAGTAAATCAAAAGCCAAACCAAAAGCATCGTTGTTTGCAGAGGATGAAGACGAAGATGATGGCTTGTTTGGTATGGGGAAGAAACCACCAGCAACAGTAAAGGTATGGAGTTTATTATTTCCATTTATTACAGCCATTGTCTGTCAGTCTGGCTGTTGTTAACTTTTCCTACGAAAAGCTTCTCTTCAAGAACAAATGAGCATATTTAGAGAAAATTTGTTCAGCAGCATCCTTTTGAGAATGAGGCTCCAGCTTACACAGCCATAATGCCAAGGGGCTGGGCCTGAAAGGGGAAATTTATCAAATTCTTTAAAATTCTTTTATTTTATGTAGAAATGATTTTGTTCTAATTTGGTCTGAATCAACCTTAGGTGAAAGGGGCTCATTTGTATGTAAAAAATTCGGTATTTGGGTCCCCTGGAGTGGGAGAAGCAGAGCTCAAAAGGGGAGAGAGAATTCGGTAGGCATGTGTGGATTCTGTCCCACTTTGGTTTGAAGTATGTTTGGATGAACTAGGCTTTTGTATAAAATGTTGGATGGACCCCTGACAGCAGAGGGTGGATCCTAAAGTGGAGATGGATATAGACTTTACAAATTCCTTTTTCTTTAATTTGAACAAAGCAATTTTAACCAAACAAAGACATGTGAGTGACACAGACCCTGTGGACCTCTTGTTTTAACTCACAGGCCTATGTGGGCATGGCTTCTTTACTGCTTGCATGTTGGAATAAAGGGCAAACAATTTTGTTAAAATGTTCTTCATAACTCAGGATATTGTAGCAAAGGCTTGCAGAAGTAAAAGCCTATTTAGATGAATCACCTGGGCCCATTTCCATAGCTTTAGAATGTAACAGGTCCTAATGAAAGGATGCAATCAGTTTTGTCCAAAATAATTACCTTGATCCACTTTCAAGGTCACAAGGGTCAAATGTATTAAAAAGTTTTTATCTTTAAAATCTGATGCAGCTTCATAAAACATTTCTTGGTTTTATAACTTGTGTGTGTGTTTGATTAAATAGAAAGACTTGTAACCAAAACAGGTTTTCTATATTAGATATTTGTACTGAAATTAAGTTCTGTAAAAATTTATGATTAGAAAAGTCTTCATTTATTATTTGCATATCATAAAAATAGTATATACTATGATAAATGAATAATGATTATGGTTGTAAATAATAGTTCAGGACCAAACAAACTTAATTTTCTTTTATCATGATATTGGTAACAGAGTACAGATAAGCCTCGGTCAGGTAGTCTGTTTGGGGAGGAGGATGATAACGATGAAGGAGACATGTTTGGTGCTGCTCCAATTAAATCTACCACAAGGTATGTTGTCTATTTCTCTCCGTCTATATTTTCATGGCATGATTTATCAATATTTGATTAATATTGCAGCAAAAGTAAAATAAATTAACATATGCAGATTTAATGAATATCATTTTTTTTTTTTTTTTTTCTTTTTTTTTTTTTTTTTGAGGGGGGGGGGATGGGGGGGAGGTTAATTTTAAATGTTGTCTCAGCAAACAAATTTAATTTCAAAAGTCAAAATGACATTTCCCGTCTCCACCCCCTCCCCTTACCTTTTATGGGGTTTGACTTTAGTGATATAGTGTTTAAGTGGACTTTAACTTGGACTGTTTCAAAGTATATAAGTCTTATTCTCAACCCAGTAAAAAACCAGTGGGCGGTGTGTCGTTGTTTGGAGGCGCTGATATTCTGGGTAAAAAGAAAGACGAACCAAAACCAGCTCCAGCTCCCGCCCAGAAGCAGGTGAGTTAACTCTAATCAATTTTACTGTCTTCAAACTCTCTTTTGCTCTCAGTGTAAATACTTTTAAGGATGATACATTATTTTTCTCTGAAAATCACATCCTTTTGGTTAAGTTGCAAAAATTTGAATTATTTGTATCACTGGATGGCTCAAAATTTTGCAGTTTTACAAAAACAGCATTTTTTTCATATAAATAATGAAAATGACTTTTACTCTATCCTTGAAAATATCAGAAAAATAGAACCCTTCAAAACTAACAACATTTACAGTACATTGTATATATATAGCCTTAGATAGCCAGTGTGCTTATATCATTGATATATGGGTTTGTAGATGACATGTTACTATTGAGGTCAGCTAATTTTAGTACATGTGTTCTGTGTGGCTTAATAAATGTAATGATCATTATTAAACTATAAACTGGAGCTTGTCCATTTATGCAGACAAACAGTTGGTCAGCACTATCAGTGTAGCATTTCAGGCATGAATCAGGATGAACTTACAATGGAAATATTAATACAGACCTCGAAGGGCTTAGTGGGAGCTCATCAGATAGTAAAAAAGATCAGTAGGCCTGCCCTTATTACTTTAACAAATAACCCTGATGCAATTGGTCAAACCAATAAATGAAAACAACCTAAAAAGATTTCAGCAAAGGGAAGTAATTTGAAGAGCTTCTTCAAGTGATTCAGCAGCTCTTGTTTTTAAAATGTCAAGTTTATCTTTCACTTTTTGAGAGTACATAATGATTTATTATGCAACATTATTAAATGTTTAATGTGTATATTAATCATCTCGTTAGGAACCACCAAAGACACAGGCTGCTGTATCTAAAAAATCTCCGCTGTCCCTGTTTGATGATGATGAAGAAGAGGAAGTAGATTTATTCGGAGGAGGAGGAGCTAGTGGGGGTACAAAAGAACCACAGGTTGGTGGTTTATGCAGTAGTATCTGTAGTATTTATAGCACTAGACTTCAATCTTGTATCTATAAGAATATTGTGATCAATTGTTATCAATTATAAAAATAGGAACATTTTTGTGGTAGCTCAGTCTGTAGAGCACAGGTCAACAAAACCTTATAATGGAGATCTGAGATGGTTGGTTCGATGTTCCCTACCTTTGGTGATTTATGTTTCTCAGCAAGGTAAGAAATTGATTGGTCTGTAGTGTTGTGATTTCATCCTTGGGCAAAATATTTACCCCAATTGCTCTGGATGGCACCTGAAAGGCCTCCTGTTTGTTGTTCAGTAGCTAGTAGCTACTAAAAAGAAATCCCACCTCTAATTACCCTGGCTGTACATGCTTAAAGTGTACCCTGAGAGTAATTTTATATTTAGATATAATGTTAAGAATGCCGTAAAAATAATAATAATGAAAACCCCGTCAAAATCGGTCGCCCCAGTGTCGAGTTATTAAAGCTCAAAGTTGTCGATTTTCACCTGTCCGCCCAGACCTAATCAGCCGAATCGTCATTTCCGCGGAATCGAGGCTCTTCTACTCGTGACGTCATAAGTTCAACAGAAATGGCAGTCAACATGACTGACAGTGACAACGACACCGCAACTGAGAGCGATTTGAGCATGAGTTTTGAGGAGTCTGATTATGGTGTGAATGATATGTCTGAAGACGGAATCCAGCCCTACCGATTTGAACTGGAATTACAAGACGATGTATCCAGTGAGGAGGAAAATGACCCTTCGAAAAGTGACGATCGCTTGGGCAACATAGATTGGCACGTACTTCACTGGGTCTCACCAGTAGTCGTGAAAGTAGTCGAACAGTGAATCGTCGTTTCAAAGAAACAAAATAAAATTGGGTGTGGTTTTGGACTAATTTTACTATCTTCAAGTCTCGATCAACAATTTCTGACGTCGGGAAATCGCGTTTGTGCAAGACTATGCATACATTCACGAGGTGTCTGGAATTTTCTTACCGGAGAAGTTTCGTCCGAGGGGAATTTTTCTTTCCAGGGAATTTTCGTAGCACTATGGATATATATAGATAGGGTGTCAACAACCAATTATAACACCCTCCGCTGTGTTAATAATAAAAATTTGATGTTTTAGAAGTTTAAACAAGTATTTGACTGGTTTTTACCCTAGCACTGGTACGCGTCTGTTGTTAGCCGACAGGCGTGTCGCCTCACAGGTGTCACAATTGTTTTTTCCAGCCACAGAGGTGCTAATTACCTAACCTGGCACAGGTGTGATTATGAGTTTAGATGACATCTCTACACTGTGAACTGTGTTTTCAAATCAAGATTGGTGATCTTCTTGTTATTTTTACGATCGCAAAATTAATAACTAAACAACATCGTCTGCTGGAAGATCTAAAAACCAAATACACCTTATACAAACAACATACACACATAACCTATTCTATAAATTCTAATAATTCTATTCTATACTATATAATAGTAGTATGAAAATTCTCGGGGTGAAAATTCCCGTGACCCATTCACGACTAGGCCTTCTCCGAGAATTAGGCGTTCACGATTACGAAGGAATAATATTCCTATGACCGCCCAAGTCATAGGCTAGCCTATCAATTTAAAATGTTTAGATGTAGAATTAATAACAAAATATCAACCTAACAAATATACTTTTATTTAATCAACAATCAGTTTTATTTATCGACGTCATGCATCGACACCCCATCCGTGTTAGTGTTAGGACAACCATACACACCGCTTCCCTCCTCGATAGGAAGCCATTTTAGCGGATTTAAGCGCTAATTCACCGACCCCTCGTTCACTACCTTAGATATTGCGAAGATGTGAAGTACTTTCACGTAAATAAACAAAGAAATTACCACGGAAAATCCCAAAATAGATCACAATCACATGTAGCACAGTAAAGACAATATGGCTGCATCAACAAAAGCATTGAACTTATGACGTCACAGGTTTGGGTGCCCAAAAACGAGGTCAACGCCTCTCAGCCAAAGGTGTGTTTTACAGAAAAGTCGCAATTTCTCAGTAACGGAACATTCCACGGCATTCGCGTTTTCGGCATAGTGTATTTTGTGTGCAGAACTATTTTTCAAGGTCAACATAGCTGACCTCTCAGGGTACACTTTAAGTTCAATATACTAAATAGACTTTTGAAATAAAGAAGCTGTATTTAAATCTGTAAGGTAGTTATTGTTAGGTCACCTGAGACAAAGTGATGGTGTGGTATATATCATAAACATTTTAAATATTTTAATTCTTCCGGAAAGCCCCTGAACTTATTTTACTGAAATTTTACAGTCCTCTTGCCAAAGGTAAACCTAAATTGTAAATCAAATTGACCCCATCCCCAAGAGTCCTGATGAGCAAAGCCAAACAGGGAAGTTGATTGAAATTTCAAAAATCATGTTCTCAATCCTAGGAATCAATTACTTTTAGTATATTAAAGAGCCTTAAGTTGTTTTACCAAAATTGTAAATTTCATGACTCCATGATCTCCCATTTCCGCGTTGGGAGGGGGCAAATTTTCCTTTATATAGGAAAAGTATATTTTTAGCATGATTTATCTATTTTCTGATGAAAATATTCCAGGTTTGGTTAGAAATGTTAATATAGGATGACAGTTTGATAATGCACACGTATTGACCCTGGCTAACCCCAGGAGTTGTGGGGCAGGGTCAAAAAGAGTCTTTCTGACGCAAATATAAAAAACATTTCTCAATACCCAGTTTGATTGTATCTGTTATATACTCTTAATGGATTCAAGAGATTATAAATAATAAATAAATAAATTATTCTGAGTAATTTCTTTTTATTCAGACTTGGTTAGAAGCCTTAACAATTGGGATGACAGTCAATGTTATACACATTTTACGATTACATCACAGATACATCATAATTATCTTAATTTATTAACAAGATTATAACTATGACATGTTACAAGAACAATGACAGCATTGTAACTCTGGTGACTGTTACGGCCCTTGGGCCTTTTGTTTCTTTCTTTTAGGTCAAACCAGCTTCTGCAGGAGGAGGGAAACGAGATTTGTTTGGAGATGAGGATGTACTCTTTGGAGGGGCCGAGGAAGAGTCCCCGGGGGTTAATCTATTTGGTTCTTCTGCATCCCCTGGTACCTCACCGGTGGTAAGTGTTGATCTTTTGTCATACATGTAGGTACTGGTTTCTTCACACAATTCAACATATTTTTTTATTTATATAAATTCATCTAGGGTGTTTTGGAGTTTTCCTGATTACAGCTAATGAAATTATAATTTAATTATAATTCCTTCTCATCTATTTAAACAATCTTCAATATGTGAAATTTTAATTACAAATTTGAATTTCATTTCATTTCAGAATTAAAATGGTTTCAAGTTTCACTGTGTGGTTGTGTTAATGCGCATGTTTTTCAAATATCAGTTCATTTGAACATTTTACAGTGACAGGGTTTAAAATCTCACGTTGTGGTTGTTTATGTGTGCAATATGTTTTCCAAATTTCGATTCATTTAAACAACTTACAATAATTCACATAAAAAAGACTGCAAAATTGCTTTTTTGGATGGTTAAAGCTGCTGCAGTTTTACAAAAACTGAAATCTGAAGGATGTATATTTAGCAAAATTCAAGACACAGTCAATAGCTTTCTTTATAAATTTTTTATGTTCCCCAAAATTTTCGCAAACAATTGCGCTTTGTCTGTCTGTTAATCCATTTTTTTCCTCCCTTCTGCCACTCTCTCCATCCTTTCATGTCCAAATCATAATTTTGCTCACAGAAAAGCAGGGATCACAAAACTTGGTGTATACATTGGTCACAATAATGTTATGTGCATAGTACCTAATTTGGGGCCAGCCATCCTTCAGTAACAGAGTTATTGGCATTTGTTAAACTTTATGTCTGGAGCATAAGTTTGCTTGCATTTTAACGTGGAAAATGAAACTTGTTGTTTACATTGATAATAATAAGACAATGGGTGCAGTGTACCAAAGTCAGGGCCCACAACCCCTTGATTACAGTGTTAGTGTCTTTTGTTAAATTTTTATGTCCATATCGTAGCTTTGCTTTCATTTCTTCAAGTATAATGAAATTTAATCATACTAAGAGAAAGTACAGTGAACCAAATTAACTGCTTGAACCCTTTAATAACAGAGTTCTTGCCCCTGATATTCTTGTTTTTCCAATAAATGTATCTATTTTCAGCAGTTCTATTCCACCCTTGAAAATACTGAAATAATAAAACCCCTCAAAAACGCCTCAGATATAAAAAAAAAAGTTAAGGTGAAAAAATTCAATATCTACTCGTAACACTTTACAGAAGAGTTCGCCTGTTCAGTCGAAGACAGCTCCTGCTCCTAAAGTCCCGGTTGCCAAAGTAACACAGAAAGCATCATCAGGTCTTTTTGATGATGACGATGGTGATGATGATATGTTTGGATCCTCTGTACCGAAGGTTTGTGTAACACTGAGTATAACAGTATTGTGTAACACTGCGACATAGAGTATAACAGTATAAACACTGTGACATAGAGTATAACAGTGTAAACACTGTGACATAGAGTATAACAGTATTGTGTAAGACTGTGACAGAGTATAACAGTATAAACACTGTGACATAGAGTACAACAGTGTAAACACTGTGACTTAGAGTATAACAGTGTAAACACTGTGACTTAGAGTATAACAGTGTAAACACTGTGACATAGAGTATAACAGTATTGTGTAACACTGTGACAGAGTATAACAGTATAAACACTGTGACATAGAGTACAACAGTGTAAACACTGTGACATAGAGTATAACAGTATAAAATCATTACAGGAACTTACAGGAGTATTGTTTTGATATAGGATTTATTAGTGTATAAATATTTGTATCTATGCTGTTCCATGTTAAGGAGCTTAGAGTGTTAACTTTGTCTGTTATTCTGTTACAGATTTGTGTCCATTTATTTATTCTTAAACAGATATAGAACTGAATTTGGTAGGTAGTTGTTATAATTATGATATGCAGGTCCCTAATTTGGTAGGTAGTGTAGAATTATGATATGCAGGTCCCTAATTTGGTAGGTAGTGTAGAATTATGATATGCAGGTCCCTAATTTGGTAGGTAGTTGTTATAATTATGATATGCAGGTCCCTAATTTGGTAGGTAGTGTAGAATTATGATATGCAGGTCCCTAATTTGGTAGGTAGTTGTTATAATTATGATATGCAGGTCCCTAATTTGGTAGGTAGTTGTTATAATTATGATATGCAGGTCCCTAATTTGGTAGGTAGTTGTAATAATTATGATATGCAGGTCCCTAATTTGGTAGGTAGTGTCGAATTATGATATGCAGGTCCCTAATTTGGTAGGTAGTTGTAATAATTATGATATGCAGGTCCCTAATTTGGTAGGTAGTTGTATAATTATGATATGCAGGTCAAGGTTGAAGAATTGTGATAAGAATTTTCACGAAAATTGTATGACCAATATTAGAGACCCTTGCCTGACTCCAGTCAGATTTTAAAAAGAAATCAGCAGGCAATATTTATTTTGGATTCTTTACATTAGATTCTGCAGACAAGATCAGTTTTTTCCCCTGTGTCAAAAGTACATCTATTTGCACAGCAAATAACTCTTAAATAGTGTAATCTTCCGGTTGTGGCTGGTAGGGCATTCTTTACTAAATAGTATGTAGCTGTATCTTATTGGGTCTAAAAACTGTCAACTATTTACTGTGTGTAACATCTTAAAAAGCAACAAAATTATAAAATATTTATAAATAACAAGTTTTTGTTGTTTGTTAATATTCGTGTACAGTCAGCTGTGTGTTGATCCTGGACAAAACCTGAGTACTTAAACCAAACCTCTGGCTCAAACTCGGGGCTATCAATATAGATATATAGTGTTACAGTACAATGGAGTAACAAAGTTATCACTACTAAACAGTAAAGTAGATACGTGTGGGCTTATTACCAGGCATGGGCTTATTACCAGCCATGGACTTATTGCTGGATAAATACTGTAAGTCACAGATAATAGTCTGTAATTTCAGGTACGTGCAGATAGTGGGGCGACACTCCCTGTGGCTGGGGTGACGACGGAGGAGAGCACAGATTCACCGAAGGTCTGAATATAATCGCAAATTATACATCCAGCTTGATTGAAATGACTTTACACTACCAATAATAATACTTCACAATTCTTTCTGTTAATATGAATTACTGATTTTGCATTTTTTATTTTAGAAAGATGAGCCTGCGAAGTCTCGAAAGCCAGTAGGAGGTGTGTCAATTCTTGGGGGCATCAACCCCTTTGCAAACAAACAACAAAGGCCAGCCAGTGAATCAGAGGAAGAAGAGGAAGATGTGATGTCAAAGAAAATTATAGAAGAGGACCTACCAAAACCAGTCAAAACCCCAGTGGTAGCCAAACCATCCCAGTCCGCTCCAAAAGGTACAGGCCAATAAATGTTGTTTTAATATTTCTCTTCCCTAAAATAAAACTTGTAATACATGCATTTACGAGGCTAAAATATACACTTTTTAACTGTCTTTAGCCCTTCAAAATGGAGGAAATAAATATCTTACATGTTGATAACTTTATTCTAAACCCACAAGTAAGGGAGATAACTCAATCATACACCCACAGATATGGGAAAGAACTTTTTTTGGGGAGATGAGTCTCACTTTGGCCTGCAGATACTTGAGAATTCTTTGTAAAACATAATATGGGGATGCTGTGTATTCATGTGTTTATAAAACTGAATGTTTTTTTGGTTTCAGCTGATCCTCTATTTGGGGATGAAGGTGATGATTTGTTTACTGTCTCTAAACCTAGTCCCCAGACCTCCACCAAGTCTTCAAATAAACCTCCTGAGGACGTTTTCAGCCCTAACAAACCAGCCAACAATTCAGTGCCAAAATCCAAACCTTCTCCCTTGTCTATGGATGATGATGAAGACGATGATGACTTGTTTGGTCGTAAGCCTCCACCACTACAAAACGACCCCCCAGTCAAATCAAAGCAGGGGGACTTGTTTGGGTCATCGCCTTCCTCAGAAAGTGACCTCTTTGGCTCATCACCACCACCAGATGAGGAACCAAAAGTGGAGTCACCAAAGGTGAAGAAACCACCAGCAGGAGCTGTATCCATGTTTGGGGGAGTGGATCCATTTGCAGCCATGAAGAAAAAACAGCCTGTGGATAGTAAAAGTAAGTATATTTCAGCTACAGGCTGTGTATTGTATACTGTTTATGGGTGGAATTCGATTGTATGTTGAGATTGGTGTGACCAGATTTTTCTGTGGTCGTTGTTTGGTTAAATTTTTCTTAACCAATTCACTAAGTGGGTTTCAAAATGAGTTAGATAGCACAATATATGACTTACATAAGAAGAAATTGATGTTCAAAAGTGATAAATGATGGAACTCCAGTTTTGCTGTTTTGGTCTGGAATTAATTGCAAAAAAAAAAAAAAAAAAAACGAAAAAAAGAAAAAAAATTTAGTTTTTCGCCATGGATCAGAAAACAAAAGAAGATAACTTTAATATTAAACTGGCTAGAATTGGAGAAGATATGTCAACAGAATGCTCTGTATGATAGAAAAAGAATCCTTTATTAATGGTGATTAGGATAGTCTTTTATTTTTTAACTTGGTGAAACTTTGTACTAGATATCAAATCAGTATATCAGTGTCATTTATCATTTATGTGTAAGTAAATGACACAAGTATAACTTGTTCAAACTTTTTTCATTACTAAGCTGTGAAAAAAAATATTTTAAGAATTTTGTTACCTCATTCATGTAACAATTAATAGAAATAACAAATCAATTTTCATGTGATATTTGTTTTTTACAGAAGCACCAGATGGACAAACAGAAGAAGAGGTAATATTCCTGTTTTGAATAGTGTATTTTGCCAAGACTTCATCCTGTTTTTTTTTTTTTTTTTTTGCATTTTGCAACTTAATTAACTTCCTAACGAGCTGAAGCCTGATTTCAGAAAGGATTTTGTTCAGATTTAATTCATAGAACAATTGATCTTAACAGTATCCTAAAAATGTTGAAAATGAGTATGAAATTTCAATACTTAATTGAACAATTTGAATGTCAGAAATTGTAGTTACTTATGATGTAATACCCAAGGCCTTACCTTTATTTAGTTTGACTTAATACAACTTAAATTTCTAATGACATATAACTTAAGACAAAAATTAATTTTGAAGTTTAAAATTTTCAAAATATATTTTTCAATAAAATTTGAATTAAGATAATGTTCATGATACTGTGATAAAAATGTTATTTCTGGATGTGTTGGAGAAATCAGGCGAGGCTTCCCCGAGTTTCTTTGTTGAGTTCTGTCTTGTATGCCTTAGGTTTCTTATAGATTTGTGCGGTAGGTTCTTAATAAAAGGTTCTGCTTTTTGTGTTAAAAGTTCAGCCTAGTGATGTAGAGTTTTTGCCAAGTGCAGTAGAGATTCTTTAATGCTTTGTGTCTTGAATGTTTCTTAATAAACCTTGTTTTAATTTCTGTATTATATAGATATTAGATACTGTTAACATTGAAAAATATGGGACAACACTGTCATCATAGTTTGTAGTTTTTGCCGTGGTGCGGCATCCATCGTCAGTCCGTCGTTTCTGTGGCATCAGCTTTTCACTTCAAACAACTTCTTCTCAATAATGAAAAGTCGCAGGGTACTGATTCAGTACCCTGCGACTTTTCATTATTGAAAAGAAGTTGTAAAGTGATATTGGGCCTGTAACATGTTGGGATGGAGGGCTACCTAGTTTGTTTAAATGAATGACCTTGACTTACTTTCAAGGTCACAGGGGTAAAATGTATGAAAATCTTCTAACAACTTCTTCCCATTAACTGAAAGGCTCAGGGTACTGATTTTGGACTTGTGGCATGCTAAGATGAAGTGCTACCAACTTTGTTCAAATGAATGACTTTGACCTACTTTCAAGGTGATTTTCTAAATCTACCCGATTCTCCACCTTATAATAAACAGATGCATTGTATATTTTTATCTATAATGAAGATTGGCCTTAAACACTATCCTGTCTTCCCTCTGAAACTTCAAATAATTCCTGGATATGACCTTACAACTAAAACAAACCTTTATACTGTACTATCTAGTGAAATCAGTGCTTACTTTTTCTCATTGGCCATCCACTCACAGTCCCTATCTTAATGCTATACTGACAGTGTCAATCTACAGAATAATTACAGTATAACCTGTTCCAATGAATGACCATGTTGATCTGCATTCAACATCACCCTGGCCAAATTTGTTGAGAACATTTATAACAACTTATTCTGAATGACCAGAAAATCTTAGATATTGAAACCTCATCAATAATATTCTGATATAATGGCTTCTAAGTGTGTTCAACTGCATGGCCTTGTTAAACTTTCATCATCACCAGGTAAACTGTTTTAAATTCTTGTTCAGTAACTTTTAACGTTACACATCTTAATGTCAACAAACAGGTGAGCAATGCAGGTCCATTTGGCCTCTTGTTATGTTCAAAACACCGAACACAAGTTTTGTTTTCCAGAATTTTTTTTAATGTTTATCAGTACAGAATATTGCCCAATCCTTCCTATCTTGGAAAGACACTCCTGATATTGGGCACCAAATTAGATCTAAAGTTATAGAAAATTTTCTAAAGTGTTCATATCATCTCCTAAATATAATTTGACTACCAGAGAAAGTAGCTTGCAATACAGTGTTAATTTTTAAAAATATTGAAATATTCATAGATGTACTTTTTTATGCTTGAAATTTTGAATTTGTGAAATCTTCCGTATAAAAATTTCAGAAAGTGACCAAAGACTGGACAAAAGGTTTATTTTCTTTGGGGTCAATTTTGCTATTTTTAGTAAAATTTTGACACCTTGGTTTGGCTATGTCATATTTTCACCGTTTAAGATTAGGAACCCAAAAGGACTTACATTATATAACTCTTTCTCAATTGTCATTTTAGTATCCATCATTAAATCTTAGGGTGAGAAAACCAAAATATATAGAGACAATGGCAGAAAAGAAACTTTTGTTCTAAATAGTATTTTAATGTACCAGTAACTGTGCTGTCATACATAATGTTAATGTGTTTGTCCCATTAATGTCTTTTATTTAGTAGATTATACCTATCTTTAGTGCAGTTTAGTGGCTTCTTAACTGTTGTAGTGTTGTGCTGTGTGTGCTTGGCTTACTGACTATCGTGTTGCCTTTTTCCATTAGCCCTCAGCATCTGTAACTGAAAAGGAAACTTCACCTAAGGGGAGAGAACTCCCATCTCCAACTAAACAGCCAGAACCTCCTTCTCCAAACAAGGGGTTTTCACCTTCTTCTCCAACCAAGGGGCCAGGGCTAGGGTCTCCAACCAAGGGACCTGAGCAAAGGTCTCCAACAAAGGGCCCAGTTGGTAAAATAGGAAAACTCAAGGTACGGATCGTCAGGACAGTTCTTCCTGAGCTGAAAAGTTTTCTCTTTTTTCAGAATTGGAATCTGAAAAATAAAGATCCATTAAAAGAAAAGAGTACAGTAGAATGATTTATTTTTGTAGGGGCTGTTGAATATTTGGTTACCTTTATTCTAGGATCTTTTATATGTCCACGAAATGATAAAGAGACAATACTGACATGATTTGTAGTACCACTGGTAACATAAGTAAGATTTATTTAAGAGATTAAGAGCTAACGAAAAAATTTTTTTAATTTTGTGAAACCTCAAAATCTTAACCCCAGGAATAGTACTTCATTTTCTTAGTGGATACAGGTATAGACTGGTACAAAATCAAGATATCAAGTAACTGTGTTTGGGAAGTTCAGTATAAATGATCAGCCAGCTCTTTATGATAAAACCGATAAATGATTTTTTATGTTAATATAAACAGCATTTACAGAAATCTAACGAAGACGTTTCAGAGCCTAAAAGTGTATTTTTCGCAGATAGATTATGAAATGATAGATGATCTACCACACTGACTTCGCTGATGTAGTGGTGATAGTGATGACATATTTTGTTACAGGCAAACATAGGAATTAATCCAGCAGCCCTTCTCCCCGGGGCGGCCCCACCAGTGAAGGAGCCGGAACCTGTCGCTATAGGATTTGATCAGCCTGCTGAAGTTAAAACTCTACACAGTGCCTCCAAGGTAGAGATGGAAAATATTTTACATGTCTCATAAGACATGATTACTCAGTCACTACAGACACCTTACACAATACAGGATGTTTCTCTGAAAAATATTCTGCATGTATTTTCTGGTGATTAAAATTATAAAATGATGGTTTGTATATGTAAAATGACATCAGATCAGGTAAATTTGTACTGTATTCTAAAGAAAAACGATTTACTTTAAGTAAGTAAGAAAAAAAAAACAGAACAATTTACCTAAAATAAATGTCACTTAAACATGTATTTTCAAAAATATTTTGCCAAAGTCTTTGATAATTAGAAGATATGTGATATTTTCTATTTTTCCAGGATCGTGCAAGAATACAAACAAAGCGCCGCCCTCCAAGTCGTGTGGCTCGGCAAACACAGGTAGACAGTAGCGGTAGTGATCTATTTTCACCTTCAGCACCACCTAGTGGAAACATCACCAAAGAAATGCCAAAAACCGTTGTGAATGACCGAGTGCCCCAACTGACCTCCGATCTTTTTGGTAATGATGACTTATTGAATGGTGGTTCTGCAATCCCTGTGAAACCAGCTCCTTCTGTAGAAGAAAATGACATATTCTCCAGTGGAGCTTTCTCTTCTGGTACTAAAGTTACCAAATCAAAAAAGGTGGATGATGATGATTTGTTTGGAAGTCCGACCAAATCAGTTGTGAAGTCAACGGTTAGTGAGGATATTTTTGATGTGTCTTCTAGTAAATCGTCAAAGAAGAAAAGTGCAATATTGACCAATGACGATGACGATGATTTATTTGCATCAAAATCATCTAAAAAATCTGTAAAGTCGTCTGTCGTAGATGATATATTTTCATCGCCAAAAGTGTCAAAACAGTTACCGGAGGATGATGATTTATTCGCTTCCAATCCAACCACAAAGGGAGATAAATCTAAAGTTCAGCCATTTAATGAAGTATCAAAAAATGATTTCCAAGGTGATGGTGATATATTTAAGGATGCTAACACACCCAAAAAACCAGGTATGTGTAGATTTTATATATAGTGTATCTAAAACAGCAGGTACTTATGTGGTAAGATTTAAATAGTAAAATTAAATTTTGATGGTCTTTGGTCAAAGGGTCAAAGGTCACACCTGACCCCTTGGGAAGATTGATAAGGCTTTATGATTATTTATTTTTTCTGTGGTGTGTTTTTACAGAAACAAAACCTGAGGTTGAAAAAAATCACATGAACAATGATGATATATTTGCTGGAGCCACAGACACTGTGAAAAAGGTGGAAAAACCAACTCCAGATGAGGTAAGTAATAAATAATTTAATGTCTTGCTGAGTTTCAAGAGGGTGTCATTTTCATGGTGCAGTCCCACCACATTTGTTGCGGTGGAAATTGTGTTTCACAATGGACAAATTAGAAAAAAAAATTATGTGTAGAGGAAAAAAAGGTAAGATTTTAATTAACATTTGAGAGTAGACATTATCCTTATAGCCCCTCTAGCCCAAAGGACCAAGTAAGCTTGGGGACAGCATAGCATCTATCTTCAATCGCCAATCAATTTGTTTGGCATCCAGCGTCTGTCATCTTGTCCTTTGAATTGCTACTAGACTTAGCAGATTTTAACTATATTTGGTCTGAAGTATCCTTAGGGAAAAGGGAACCAATTTTGTATTTTCAATTTCTTTAAAATATATCTTGTTCTGCAGGAATTGCAGGATATTGTCTTGGTCTGAAGCATCCTTGAGTGAATAGGAATTGATTTTGTATAAACAATGGGTCTAGGGGCTTCCTGGGTTGAGAGTGGTGGGACCCAATAGGGGAAATAGATCAGTTTTTTAAGATCATACTCCTTCTTCATGAAAGATTACATTTTGCCCATATTAAGTCTGAGGCATCCTTTGGTTAAGAGGAATCAGTTTTGTAGAAATGGGATTTAGGCCGTTTGGTGCTGGAGGGCCCAATAGTGAATGCGCAGATTTTGTCCAAATTTGGTATGGGTCATGCTTGGATGAAGGGGATCAATGTATGTAGAATAAAGTACAGCCCCCTAGGGTAGGAGGGGTTAGGCCAAATAGTGGAAATAGAACAAATATTATAAAATATTTCCCCAGTTGGAACTGAAGACATCCTTAGTGAAAAGAACTAGGTTTTGTACAAAACAGTACATTTAACCCTCTTTGGGAGGAGAGGAAAGCTTATTATGGGAAAATAGATAGAATTGTTTTGAGTACTTTCCTATGGTTTAAATTATTCAATTTCATCAAATAAACCAGGTGAGTGATACATAATGGGCCACATGGTTTTTTTTGTTTTTGTTTTTAATTTGGAACACTCCTATTTCTGCAGTTACAGCAAAACCTTGCTAACATGTCCTATTTTCCTGAGAACTTGTGCGTGTATACCAACATTTTATCTATCTCTTAATGTTTGAATGCAGATAAAAGTTTGTACCTGTGAAGGAAGAGAGAGTCATTATACATACATAAGGGTTTACATTATTCAATTAAGATTTTGGAAAAAAATAAAACCCGAATTCCACAATCCATTTTCAGGATGATGACCTGTTTGGAAAGCCCTTAGAAAAAAAGAAGCGCCAAGTGAAGAGAGCTCCCAAGACGAAAGACGAAGATTTATTTAAAGACAACACAGACATTTTTGCTGACGTCCCCGCCTCTAAACCGAAGGAGAAGAAGAAGAAAAAGACTGCAGCAACCGGCTCTAAGAGTTTGTTTAAAGACACAGATGGTTTAGGTATGTTAAGGATATTACTGGTTTACTGCGGTTTGTTCATCCCAGGATGTGGATAAAATGAAGAACATTTAAAATTCTAGATCTTTCAGAAAATTAATCCTTGTTGTGCTAAGTCCATGTTTGGAAAAACAAGATGGTCAACATCTTTTAATAAGCTTTATTTATTTTACAACAATTGCAAAACAAGTTTTTGAAACTTATATTAACCACTCTTGTTGACCCTGATGGAAGCACGGGGAGGGTCTTACTGTGGGAGGAAACTGAATTACCCAGGGAAAACCAGTGTGGTCGGACAGGTGACCCCCTACCTTTTCACATCCATTCCGGGTATCGAACCATGGACGGCTAGGTGAAAGGCCAGTGTGTTACCGCTGTGCCGCCCCGACCACCCAGATGGTCAACAAGTGGTCATTTTATTTTTGACGGTCATATATGGTTTGTTGTCACCTTTTCTCTACTTTTGTTTGGTGAATCTTTCTCAAACTTCATATCTAGTTTTGCATTGGTCCCTAGTTATGTGTATTCAGTATTGGGGTAGATAAAAAACAACAAGATGGCTAGTAGACAAGTCATCGTCGATTTTCACAATGAAAGTTTTCTTTTGCTCTTTCATGCAAAGTGTTGGATGGATCCTTCTTAAATTTCATTTGAAGATTATATTCACTTTGGTCCCTAGTTGCTCCCTATTTGGTTTTGATATTGATTGGCAAAACAAAGTAGCTGAAAAATGGCTGTATTGGATTCATCAAAGAAAGATTGTTATCGCTATTTCTTGGAAGTTACTGTAGGAACCATACTCTAATTTCATACGTAGGTATTTGTCTATAGTTATGTCCTACTGGTTTTAGGACTGATGAAAATACAAAATCACTTACAGGTGGCCATATTGGATTTTTAAAATGAAATTTCTTGAGAAATGGCTGCAGTGAAAGTTCTGTTATTTGTTAAGATATTGGAAGGATCTTTCTCAAATTAGTAATTGTGTTGGCCTTACTTCCTACCTGTGCTCTTTTGATTATAGAACTGATCAAAAATTCAAAATGGCCATTTGGCCACCATCTTGGGTTTGACAGTTTAAAATACTTATCACTATTTCTTAAGAGGAATTTTCAAATTTCATTTAATTAAGAGAAAAACAGCGGAAAAAAGAGGAAAAAAGGGAAAGGATCTAAAAGAACATAAAAAGATCAAACAGTGGTGGGTGACAAGATCCCTTTGGGATCCTTGTCAAAATAATGTCGCAGTGTTTGATCCCTGCTATATGCCTCGTAGGTATGTTGGAAATCTTTTTTAAGGGTATTTATTGATGATTCAAAAGTGTTTTCAGGAGTAAGAAATCTTTTAGAAAGTGTAAGGTACTGATTTGTGTAAAAGTAAATTATCTTTCCTTGTTGTAGACGACATTTTTGGTAATACTACATCCAAAACCAAGGCGACCAAGAAGGAGAAGACCAAGAAAACCACACCAGCTGCTGAGAAAAAGACTGCTGTTGATTCTAATGATATATTTGATGATCCCCTCGGCAACATGTAAAAAACCAATCCTGATTTCACAAGATGGCCTCCATCGAACTTTAAAACAAAATACCCTTGTAATGTACTTGAAGATGACCTTGACTAAAAAATTGTTCACCGTCATCTTTGACCTTGACATTTTGCAAATTGTGAACTATTTAACTATGACCTTTATATTGAACGTTTCACCTTGATGATAACCATCTGTAAGTGGTGAATTTTGAATTTGGTGATGAAACAGCCATTATCAGTTTCCGTGGCGAGGTATCCATGACTACACTCAGTCACTCAGACTGTCAACAAACCATCAATGTGTTGAATAAGAAGAAAGTTTAAGTCGTTTGCTTTGATAAGTTTCTAGGGCATTTGTTTTCTTGGATATATGTTCAGGTTCATTAGCCATAAGTTATGATAACAAAACCTTGTGTTATAATTTCTGTGATATAGTTTGATATATTTTAGTATTTATTAGATTAGATGCTGACAGTGTCACTCATATGGAGGACATCTTAAAATTATGTACAGATTTTGATTGCTGTAAAACCTCTGTACAGGTTTTGATTTCTGTAAAACCTCTGTACAGGTTTTGATTTCTGTAAAACCTCTGTACAGGTTTTGATTTCTGTAAAACTACTGTACAGATTTGGATTTCTGTAAAACTACTGTACAGATTTGGATTTCTGTAAAACCTCTGTACAGATTTTGATTTCTGTACAACCTCTGTACAGATTTTGATTTCTGTAAAACCTCTGTACACATTTGGATTTCTGTACAACCTCTGTACAGTTTTTGATTTCTGTACAACCTCTGTACAGATTTGGATTTCTGTAAAACTACTGTACAGATTTGGATTTCTGTACAACCTCTGTACAGATTTGGATTTCTGTAAAACCTCTGTACACATTTTGATTTCTGTACAACCTCTGTACAGATTTGGATTTCTGTAAAACTACTGTACAGATTTGGATTTCTGTAAAACTACTGTACAGATTTTGATAAAATTTTGGAAGAACCTTCCAGGACCAAAGATAAAACTGAAATCATTAATTGTATGGTCACAGCTTGTAAGGGCAGGACAAATATGGGTAGAGTTGTCCTCTTCAGACCTACATCATTTTCACTTTACTGTTAGAAGTCTATATCTGATGAAGGACAACTTAATATACGTTTACATTTTTTTGAAAGTCAGATGAATTGTTTTCCCCTGAATTCAATTTTTTCTTTCATTTTGCCTCCGTTTTATTTTGTTGAAATCAATACTATTGATTTAGACAGTTTGGTTTCTCTGGAATCACCTCAACCCAAATAATTAAATCATTGGTGTGTTTTAATATTAAAGTTAATATTTTTCACAGAAATTTCATCAATGGTTTCCTAGAATGTACTTTTTAATATAGTGGAAACCTTATGATCTGGAAGGCTGTGGGTCCATGGGAAAACTGTTTCATTTATCTTGAGTTTTTTATTTAAGCGAGTAGAATGTCTGGTGTGATGTCTAGCCAGTACCCATAAAATATGAATCAAATGGAGTCCTTGAGTGATACGAGTGTGAAATAACGAGGTTTGACCATATATAGGACGGGTACTTAGACTTACGAAATATTCTATTTATATCTGCCCAGTGGGTAGATATATAAATCAAAAGTGTATGTTGGATTCTTTTACTGAGCAGCAATAGCAATGGGGGTGGGCTTATTACTGGTGATGGGGCTAAATACTGAATATATACAGTACTACGTCACATTTATAAATACAGCCTGGCATGGTACTACTTTTTTATTTACTAAAAAGTAGTGAGGAGTGTCGTCGTTATCTCGTCTGTCCAATCCTTTGTCCTGTTGTAACTATCTTCTCATTAGAAAGCTCTGTTATAATGGCACTCTTTGTGATTAAAAATTTGATGGATGAAGGGAGATATCGGCATTGCCATAAATGCGCAGTAGTAATGGCTGATACTTAAGAACAATGACAAACTAGAGACCTAACAGAGATAGCATTCCTGTGATGTCTGGTACACTGTGTCAGCCATCTCAAACAGGCAATACTCTGGTACCCAGGTTATTGTTAAATGTTTTAACAGAGAAACAGAAGACATCACCTTCTTCACTTACATCCTTAGAGTTTACTAAGAAATGTATTGTATCAGTATTAGCTAGAGTACCACATGTTTAAGCTTTACTAACTGTTAAATATGGGGTGGTGGTGGCCATGTGGTTGACGCGTCAGGCCCTTTTTATCACTAGGCCTCTACCTTTAGGTCATGGGTCAAGGTCTAAGCGGGACAGTCCCAAGGTACTGGTCACAGATCAATGGTTTTTCTCCGGGAACTCTAAATTTCCTCCATCATCCAAACCTGGCACGTCCTTAAATAACCCTGGCTGTTAATGGGACATAAAGCACCAATAAACATAACTATTAAATACTGTAAAGCAGGTTATTATTGAGAAATTCTTTTTGTGAGGATGGAATTTGAAATTTGATATTTGAAAGATGTCAATGAAAAAATTAACATAGAAAATTTTTGTTCATTTCTTGACTAAGAAATACAACCATTTGATGATATGTTCTTGAGTGGTAAAATTCTCCATTCCCTCCAAAGTAAAATCTCTCCTGCCCAAGTGTAAAATACAACATTCCTTGTGTAATACACTGTTGTTATAGATGTATGTAAATACATTGTTAAATATATATATCTTTATTGAATAGAAATAAATGTATTTTGATTGGCTAAAACTTTGTGTACCTTTTATTTTTGATTGATCGGTTTTAACAGACCACTTGAAATGATTTACCTTCTTTGTTTTATACCTCATTCATTTTAGTGTCTGTATGATGCTACTAGTTGCTCCTGTCAATATTCTAGTATAGAAAGCAAATGGGCCTATGTGATATATTGTGACATCATTATACCAGCCTGAGTTATCCCCCTTTGTAGAAAACTCACTGTGGACAGAGATAGAAAAGCCTTCAGGATGTCTGCTGATTGATTTCGTTGTTTGTTTTTGCAGGGTTTTTTTTTAATGTGAATTTTTCATTTCGAAAAACATAGTGTATTTGTTTTTATTGCTTTTCTAAGAACTTATTCATTGTTTATTGTAACAAGATTGATACTTGTATAAAACAAACTTTAAATTAACCATCATGTTAGGTAGATTTCTTACAATAACAATATAACAATTATTATATATCTCTTCAGGATATGGATGTTTACCCTCAAGGCCATGCAATATTTGTTAAATGTATGATAAATGTTGTGAAGGTTGAAGATCTTCATTCAAGAGAAACGTTATCTTAATAGTCAGGTTGTATCAAGTGGACAGGTGCCTATCTTAATAGTTGTATCAAGTGGACAGGTGCCTATCTTAATAGTCAGGTTGTATCAAGTGGACAGCACCATAATAGTTAGGTTGTATCAAGTGGACAGGTGCCTATCTTAATAGTTAGGTTGTATCAAGTGGACAGCACCATAATAGTTAGGTTGTATCAAGTGGACAGGTGCCTATCTTAATAGTCAGGTTGTATCAAGTGGACAGGTGCCTATCTTAATAGTCAGGTTGTATCATGTGGACAGGTGCCTATCTTAATAGTCAGGTTGTATCAAGTGGACAGGTGCCTATCTTAATAGTCAGGTTGTATCATGTGGAGAGGTGCCTATCTTAATAGTCAGGTTGTATCATGTGGACAGGTGCCTATCTTATACTTAGTTGTATCAGGTGGACAGGTGCCTATCTTAATAGTCAGGTTGTATCAAGTGGACAGGTGCCTATCTTAATAGTCAGGTTGTATCATGTGGACAGGTGCCTATCTTATACTTAGTTGTATCAGGTGGACAGGTGCCTATCTTAATAGTCAGGTTGTATCAAGTGGACAGGTGCCTATCTTAATAGTCAGGTTGTATCAAGTGGACAGGTGCCTATCTTAATAGTTAGTTGTATCAAGTGGACAGGTGCCTATCTTAATAGTTAGTTGTACCAAGTGGACAGGTGCCTATCTTATAGTTAGGTTGTATCAGGTGGACAGCACCTTAATAGTTAGGTTGTATCAAGTGGACAGCACCATAATAGTTAGGTTGTATCAAGTGGACAGGTGCCTATCTTAATAGTCAGGTTGTATCAAGTGGACAGGTGCCTATCGTAATAGTCAGGTTGTATCAAGTGGACAGGTGCCTATCTTAATAGTCAGGTTGTATCAGGTAGACAGCACCTTAATAGTTAGGTTGTATCAGGTGGACAGCACCTTAATAGTCAGGTTGTATCAAGTGGACTGGTGCCTATCTTAATAGTTAGGTTGTATCAAGTGGACAGGTGCCTCCGTAAAGCAAGACATTTCTGTCAAACGAAAACACGTCTTGAGTGAATAGACAGCTTCAGAGGATGCATTCTGAAGAGAACACATGTCTTTACACAGTAAGTCTTAAATGAACAGGCAACTGAAGTGGGCAAATTCACAAGAAATCACATGATTTAACATGACACGCCTTATGAGAACAGGCAATTACAGAGGACACACTCTCGAGAGAACACACATCTCGAAAAACAAGTGAGAAAATGGGTCTCCAGAAAAAAAACATCAGGAGAAGACTGTCTCAAAAACTGATATCTCAAGAGACAGCGTGTCTAAAGATCATTAAGAACGATAATCATGTTGTTTTACTTTAATGTTAGGCTACAGTAGAGTTATGTCCCTTTAACACATTCCCATTGTAGGACAATAACTTATTTATGAGTTCAGATCCAGCACTTTTTGTGATTGATTGCTATGAATTGATGTTGTGATATTTCCATCAATCACCCCGCTTTCTTTTTGGTACAAGGGGTCAAGAAACCTAGTATCCATGATAGAAAACTTGACGGTGTTGTCTTCACACCTCCTGACTTGATGTTGTCACTAAGAGAATGTTGATGTTAATTTTCAAGTAAAATTGTAGAACAACACAAGAACAAGATATCAACAAAACTGAATTTTATAAATGCCAATACCATGTAGTTTAGTTCTTGTCAAGTTCAGCTAAAACATTATCAATTTGATGAATAGGATTTTTATGATAACAGCATAGAGTTATCCTTCTTGGGACCAACTTGTGTCCTTGGTGAGATCATGTGACATGTCATGTGACTGAGAAAGTTCATCTGATATGTCATGTGATCTAGAAAGTTCATGTGACAGAGATGAATCCTGTGAGCCCTGTTGGAAATCATCTTGCTGAAGCCTGAGATGGACACTCTCCATAGCCTTGGCATGTGAAGCCACATCATGTGACACTGCTACATTTCCTTTTGTATGTGAATTCATATCTATGTCTGAAGTATGTGAAACACCAGGACTGTCCATCAGATGGGGAACGTTCCCTGAAGTCTCAAAACCTAACAGAGAACTACTTTTATCCAGTTGCCACAGCAACATTGACCTACTTTTATCTAGGTCACATGATAACAGTGATCTAGTTTTCTCCACATCACTTGAATGTTGTGTAGATTCTTGAGATGTTTCATCGCATTCGTCTTTGGTGTCCTGTTTCTTTTGACTGATTCGTTTTTCCCTCTGTCGCTCATTTTTCCACCATATTTTAATCTTTGCTGCCGTTATCTTTGGTCTTTCTAAGCGAACATGACCTTTATTGAGTTCTTCAGCGAAGGATTTGAATTTTGCATTTGTTGGATTTTTACATGATTTGTACCATTGTCTCAGGACTGGAACTTCATGCTCCGGGTGGAATGTCATTCTAGTATCTTTAGGGATGGACTTGTCATTAGAGAAACCTGCAACAAAATGTAACTTCAACAAAGACATTCTGATATATAGTTTACTACTCTGTTAATTTTGTAATGATTTTAAAAATAAAATTTTCAAATTCTGTTACTGCGTAGTCTGAATTGAAAAAACATGAAGATGTTCTGACATATGGTCTACAACTATGTTAATTTTGTAATGATTTAGGAATAAAAATGTTCAAATTCTGTTACTGTGTAGTCTGAGTTAAACAAAAATGTGGCATGCATGTTACATGGTCAGTTACAGTCAGTCCTGTTAAGTATACAGACACCACAATCAAATATAATGTGTTGTATGATATATAGGTCATATGATATTTAACATGTCCTGTGATAGGTCATGTGATATGTAACATGTCCTGTGATAGGTCATGTGATATGTAACATGTCCTGTGATAGGTCATGTGATATGTAACATGTCCTGTGATAGGTCATGTGATATGTAACATGTCCTGTGATAGGCCATGTGATATGTAACATGCCCTGTGATTGGTCATGTGATATGTAACATGTCCTGTGATAGGTCATGTGATATGTAACATGTCCTGTGATAGGTCATGTGATATGTAACATGTCCTGTGATATGCCATGTGATATGTAACATGCCCTGTGATTGGTCATGTGATATGTAACATGTCCTGTGATTGGTCATGTTATATGTGACATGTCCTGTGATTGGTCATGTTATATGTAACATGTCCTGTGATAGGCCATGTGATATGTAACATGTCCTGTGATTGGTCATGTGATATGTAACAGGTCCTGTGGTAAAGGGAAAGTCTTAAGTTTATACCTACCTTGGATTTTTTGGATATGTATTTTGTACCAATCCCCAAACTCGCGACATTTCTCGCTGCTGAGCTTACTCACATACTTCCAGTTAGCTATGTTTGAGATGGTAGACTAGAAGAAAAGAAGATATATTGAAGCTTATAAGTCAGAGTGAAGTGTTTTTCAGAATTTATGTAGGAACATAGAAACATAGAATAAAGAAAACAATGTCTTATATTCTACTTTTATTTGTTTATACAAATAAAACTAATTGACGCAGATGGTAGCATGCATTTTTAGGTCTGATGTTTTATCATAAGTAGGAGAAGTGAACCACTAACTTTG
This sequence comes from Ylistrum balloti, assembly GCF_031769215.1. Classification (NCBI taxonomy): domain Eukaryota; kingdom Metazoa; phylum Mollusca; class Bivalvia; order Pectinida; family Pectinidae; genus Ylistrum; species Ylistrum balloti. The sequence goes on along the minus strand of NW_026782082.1, from coordinate 1,371,520 downwards.
GGCTTCACTCTAGGTTCTGTAGACCTATACTCCACTGACTGGGCTGTCACTGGGTACAGTTATTTTGATGCAATAGAGTGAATGACAGACAAGCTACATTTTTTTAAAAAGTTTAAATTTCTCTTGTAATTACATTATCACATCATGGATAAAGATTTTCATGGGTACTACATACATGTAGCCCTACACATAATGTAAAGTATGTGTGTCTTGCTTTAGGTATCAAGCAGAAATTACCATATCTATTAGTCAGGTGAGTGTTTAGGCCTACAAGCCTACTGTATTTTCTAGGTTTGGTTATTGAAAGTCAAGAAAGTTTCTACACAACAAATACCCAGTGTTATAAAGTGACCTCTCTGCCACTAGATAAAAAAACCTTGTTGTTATCCTGATAACTGGTTTTGAAAAGAGCCATTCTCTCCAATTTTTTTATTGAAATGAAAAAAGTCAAATATACTGTATAATAAGATATTTTTGTTGGATTTCAATTTTGTGGTTTCACAAAAATATGTCCTTTGCAAATGATTTTGTGCTCATAAAATCCATGCCAATTTTATCCTGTTAACCTTTTCATGAAATTATAAACTCATCGAAAAAGAATTATCACAATTTTAAGGAAAAAAACTCCACTAAAATTAATGATTTATCAGTATCAAGTCTACCTGAGAATTTTGGTTTATTTTAACTTTACCTGAGTAAGTGGACACTCTTTAGCCAGAGCTGACTGACTGGTCTCCTTGAGAAGAGAGAGGACAGCACACCGTACTGAGTGGTCAGTCCAGGTGTCCGGCACGGTGAACCCAGGGGCACTGTAAGTAAAGGAAACAAACCTGTAACAGCTAAAGTCAAGGATTAGAAGTTTATCCTCTGTTAAAGTAAAGTTATATAGATAAACAACTTTAATGTATAAATTCACTATCTTTAATAAAAATATAAGACCTGATATGCTTATATCACTTGTTATTTTCTTTCGTTAGTGTATTACAGATGGTCAGAATCTATTGATAGTCTGTGATGAGAAAAGGTTACCCTGGCAATTTTCATGTTTTAAGCCAACCTTAATACCACTTTCTGTTTCTGGTGAAATAATATAGCTTCTTGGTCTCTTAGTTATTCAGAAGTTGTTTATACATTTGACCCCTGCGACCTTGAAATGTATCAAGGTCATTAATTTCATCTCAGCATGGTGCTGAATTAATATCATAATCCTAGGTCTTTTCATTATTTTGAGGATGTCTTTTGAAGATTTTCATAAATTTGCGGCTTAGAAAGTACATCATGTAGGTCAAGGTCATATTTTATCAATGTCTAAACCTTTTACCCCAGTGTGCTACTGGCTCAATATATGTTGATCCTTAGTCTTTTAGCTATGCAAAAGTTATTTGAGTGTTTTGACCCCTGTGACCTGGAAAGTAGGTCAAGGTCATTCTTTTGAAAACAACACATTGATAGCCTTTCTAAGATTTCCTTTGAAGATTTGATACATCTGACCCCAGTGACTATGGAGGTGGAATGCAGGATTATAGGCAAGACAGGTAAATCTTTAAAAATCATCTTTCCTTCAAATGAAAAGGCTTTAGAATCAAAACAGAAGAGTTATTTTACCTCCTCTGCCTTCAAAGAGGTCTGACATTCCACTTATACAAAGTTATTTCCCTCTGCCAAAAGGTTCTTATGTAGATAAAGGTTGGTAAAAATCCAGTAGTTCTTAAATGAGTGGACAGATGGACTGACCCTGCACCATGTGGACTGACCCTGCACAAAGGCACATGTTCTCTAGTCCTTTGGAAAAGTTGACTTAAAATTCATAGACGAAGTCACAGATCTATAATCCAGCATTATGTGAATTAGATACTTGGCATCAGGTAAACAAGTCTGATGAACTAACTTGATTTTCATAGGTCATTTTGGTCACCATTATAATTGCCTTCCATTTTTGTAAGTAACATTTTTCATATAGATTGATGTTGGATCTTGAAGAGCTTAGAATGAGAAACATTAAGCCTTTTGTAATTGTAATAGTGAGAAAAATCGCAATGTCTCAGATTTACTTTTCTGCAAGACAACCCTCATTTTGTGGTTTGAATTCGTAGGGGAGACAACTTTCAATCTATATCTGATAATGACAATCATTGTTTCAGGATATTTGTGAAAATAGTAATCTGATTGATCTGTGCAGGGGAAACAACTCTCAATATGCGGTTTGAGTTGGTAGGGGAGACAACTCTCAATCTATATCAGATAATGGCAATTATTGTTTCAGGATATTTGTGAAAATAGTAATCTGATTGATCTGTGTAGGGGAGACAACTCTCAATATGCGGTTTGAGTTGGTAGGGGAGACAACTCTCAATCTATATCAGATAATGGCAATTATTGTTTCAGGATATTTGTGAAAATAGTAATCTGATTGATCTGTGTAGGGGAGACAACTCTCAATCAGTATCTCATAATGGCAATAACTGTTTCTGGATATTTGTGAAAATAGTACTCTTTGTACTGGAGTAAACCCTCAATATTTCCCCAGTAGTTGAATACTTGGAATCCTTAATTTGTTGCTTGGAGGGGAGACACATTGAAATACAAATCTGGTAACAGCCCTTATTTGTACATTATATCTGAAGGAGAGCCAACCTTCAATGTTATTCTCCACATCTGTAGGGGAGACAACCCATTATATTGTCCAGATATCTGAAGGGAAGATTGTGGTTAGGTTATCCTCCACATCTGTAGGGGAGACAACCCATTATATTGTCCAGATATCTGAAGGGGAGATTGTGGTTATGAATTTATGTTCAGTTGTTATTAACATTTAAATGGGACACCAACTTAAATGCCTCTTGATATTTATTGAAGAGACAATCAGGAATGTATCCTTGTAATTTGTAGGGAAGACAATCCAGAATGTACCTTTATAAATAGTTTGGGAGACACCCCTTAGTCTAATCTAGGTATGTATATTGTCAGCAACTATCAATATATCTCTCATATTTTTAAAGGAGACTATTCACAATGCATTCCTGAGAGACATTCTTTGATGTATCCCTCTCCCCATTGCATGGTTCAGAATACTGATGTGTAATCAATGTCTCTTCTAGACATTTAATATTGAAAATTAGAAAGTTTATTGTATTTTGGATGTAGAAAATCTCTCCATCTGGACCCATAGCATTACTAAGGAGTCCTGGAACGACTGCATGATAGTTTCATTCCTTATTTGTCTCTACTGTGTCTTACTTTACATTTATATTATACGTTACCATCCCCTTGTCTCCATTGTACAATCATGTCATACATCTGTGATGTTTATAAGGGACATAACTCTGTGAAATGTATTTGATATTTGTAATTGATTATATGTACATTAGTTGAAAAGAAAACATAACAAGTTACTATCTTAATCATGACAAGATTTTATTGCATATCAGAACAACAACTTTTGGCATTTATGATGAGACACCTGATTTCCAATAATTTACCATTAAACGATGAAAACATGAAATAAATACCATGTAAAATATCTCTTGTATCAATAATCTCGTCGTGCACTCTTCCGCAACGAACCATGGACAGGGTTCAACTACATATCATTTAATAAACAGTCTCCAATCTAATTCTTAACTAAAACATTTAATATTGCTAGAATGTATTATTGCATGGCATCAACTTCAACTACATATAAACAATTCTGACATTCTACAAACGTTTATCAAAACACCAATTCAATGATTGTACTACAATTTTTTGTGATCTAGAAATCATTATACATTATACTGAACAAAGTGAAACAAATCAAATTCTCAACGACATTAAATTTCAGGAGACACTAGATTTTTCTCTACAATCTACAGACTATTAATTTCTAAACAAATGAAGTATTCTTTAAAACACTCCCAATATTATGTTTTTATCCTGTCAAAAAAATCAACAAAGAGTAAATACTTATTTGTTCCGATGCATTGTGGGATATCCCATTACTTGTTTCACTGATGATCTAAAGTAAAGGTCAAGGTCACTCTTAAGTATGAGAACTGTAAACCAGATGTCTTTAATCACTCTCCTCCTTATAAGAATATTGTTTTATGTTTAAAAAAAAAAACATAATTCCCATAACTCTTGGGAATAACATCTGCAAATAACTTATGTTTACTATCACATTTCACCAAAAGTGTCAAGAGAAACAAGTTCCGTGTTTGATATGACCATGACAATCGTAGTTAGATGTGGTAAATGCTGTTATCAATACTATGGTATTTATATATCATTCCATCTCAATACAGGGAACCTGTTTCTGTGACGATCTCATAGCTTTTAAATCTTCCAACAAATCAGTGAAAACCATATCTAAACTAAGTAATGCTGGAATTGATATTGATTGAAAGTTTTCATATCAGTGCTTTAAGAGAGTCTGTGATTGGCTAGATTTTGATGATCTTTGTAACATCTTTTATGATTGGATGGTTGTAATATATGGTAGCCAATGGGGAGACTTTCTGGTTGCACCATTAGTAAAAAAAAAGCATATCCATTTGTCTTTTCATCTGATACATCAATTATGTCCATATACATCTTTTTTCACCAATAAATTAATATTACAAGTTTTTAAGTTACTTGTTAATAACCTAATTGGCTTTCTTCATGCAAAATATATTCAAACCATTTTCTTCACAGACAAATTGTCATGTAGAATATATATCATACAAACCAGGCTTCTAGGTCACAGGATATCATCTACATATAGATCATCAGAAGCTAGATCTACAGGACTAATGCTGGTACAATTTACATTACCATTCTATAGATGGTAAACACAGAAAGATACATTTTTATCTCAAAATACACCTATTATCTAGTGAATCCATCCATGTAACATTTTCATGTATTCGTCACCACTGTAACAAAACCTGGAGCATTTTCCATTGGCTGCCCCAGTCAGGAATTAATTATGACGTCATAATAAGGACAATGACATTATGTCATGAATGAAAATGGCGCAACTAAGTGGCTGCCTGTGTTTTTGTCCTTCACATTTTTACTTAAAAACCTTTCAAAACGTAACTATGCTGGGTTATATGATAACAAAGCATCTAAAATTTATTATTTCATTTGTGATAAAATGAAACTCATCTCTGTCTGAATTTTTATTTGCCTTCAAGCAAAAATGAAAACTTTGAGATAAGTTTCATCTAAGATCCTATATATATTACTTCTTTAAGTAGTTATAACATCTATTATATATATAATTTTAATTTTCTTCAAAAATTCTCCATTTTCTTTTCTAGGACCATCATCTGATCTACGACCCTTTCACCCATAAAAATGTATCAGATGAAAATTGTCCGTTTTATATCAGTTCTTGTATCAATTTCCCAGTACCCTCAAATTACTTTTAAACAAATCCTTTCCAGACCTTTGAGTTTTTGGAGGGTTGTAGGTCATGGGTTAGGGCGAGAAGATCTGCAGCTTAATTTGCATAACACTTTCTATTGAAAGACATTGGGTTTGACCTACTTAAACTGATCATGAACTTTTAATAAAAAAAATCCTACCTTTCAGAAAAATCATTGTTTTTATTAGAATGTACATATAATTTAATAGAATCAAAGAATTTACAATTATTCTATACATATTTCAAAGACAACAGGTGAAATGACAAAAATTTTGGAATTGAGTAATTCAATGCTTGGAGTATTAAATATAAGTGTGATTGGGCCTCTAAATCTACAATATTCTTCCTAACAGATTGGCTGGTTATGGATGATTACTGGTTTTAAGACTTGATCTTCAGACACAGGACCATGCATTCATATTTATCCTGTGTTAAGCCCAAGATAAAAAAACACAACCACCCACTTGTGGTCTAGAAATGGGAAAAACGGGGAAATTTGTATTTGTTACTTATTCTAATGAACAAAATGAGATAAGAGTGGGCCTCCTATCCGACAATGATCGTATAGTCAGATATAGGTACACCACTCAATCATGTGTTGCTATGGTAACTGATGATTTGCACTGAAGTTCAATAAACATTTTAGCAATATTTTAACATAGGTATGCTGATAATTATTTTTACATCATGATATTCAGAAAAGGTAAGAATAATCTGAAATCACATTTCAGTTTTTATCATTTTTTTTTTTTCAAAATAGGGCTTGGTTCTGAACAGCTTGAAGTCTTATAAAAATATATAGAAATGTTTGAAGCCCTCTACTAACTACTCTATATATCTATTCTCTAGGATGTGCATTCTACAAACCAATATCCCAACCAATGACTGAACACAATGAACCAATCTCATGACATTCTAATCTTTTTTTTTGATTTCAAAATACAAAAGTGACAATAATGAAATTTATCCTCTGACATGTAAATGATTAGTTTGTATGAAGATATTTAAAGTTAACTATTTACTAAGATTAAAGCTACAAATGGTAGAGGAGAAACAAGGTCTGTAACTGTCTATTACTGTTATTGTCTGACTTGGGTTTAAATCCTGCAATAGGGCCATTACATGATATCCTACTCCATGCTGTGCTTATTACAGGACAATAAGCCAGGAGGACCAACATCAACTCTGACTCAAAGTTCAGGGGTGGGCTTATCACAGGACATAAAGCCCAGAGAACCAATATCACTTCTGACTCAAAGTTAAGGGGTGGGCTTATTACAAGACATAAAGCCAGGAGGACCAACATCACCTCTGACTCAAAGTTCCAGGGGTGGGCTTATTACAGGACAATAAGCCCAGAGGACCAATATCACCTCTGACTCAAAGTTCAGGGGTGGGCTTATTACAGGACAATAAGCCCAGAGGACCAATATCACCTCTGACTCAAAGTTCAGGGGTGGGCTTATTACAAGACATAAAGCCAGGAGGACCAACATCACCTCTGACTGAAGTTCCAGGTTGGGCTTATCACCATGAAACACATTGTTCCACTTGTTGATGATTCTTTAGGTACTGAACAGTAATGAATATTAGTGGACTTATTACTAGGCATGGGCTTATTCCTTGACAAATCAAGTAATATAAAAAAAATGTAAACCCTCATCATAGTGATCGAAGAGGAGGCATTGTTCTCATCAAGCTATGATAAAATTTGTAAACCTGATTTCTCAACTGTTTTAACATTAATATCAGTCAATGATACAAAATTGGTACAAGTAGTATTGATTTATAAATATAATATTGCATACATTGACCAGAGTTCATTAAGTACTGCCGTAGGCTGATGTACACAGAATGTTACAGATTCAACATATCACAAAATTGGCAGTACTTTTCCGAAAATGAAATTCCACTGAAATCCAACTAATGACAAAATCTCATACAACATACAGCACGTGGCTATTACTTAATCTATAATCCATCAGAAAACTATCATTAACACAAATTGACAACTTTGCACAATTTTAAACCTTAGATTTTTAAAAATTGTACACCATTATAGAACTCTGCATATAAAAGATTTTGCGCTATATTCAAAATATTTGAAATGAAAGAAAAAAAATTTACAAAAAATCTAATTAAAAGAAATTATTTTCAATCTTGCAGGAAACAAGCACAATGAAATCATTTTCAAGCATTAAAACAAGGTGAAAATTTGAGAAATATTGCACAACTAAATTCTGACCTAGTTAGCCGAGAATTCATAATAAAAGATCATAAGGTATGTCAGATTTTTTGTCATACGTAATATGAAAACAAAAGAGATAAGACAAATTGGTCATATTGATGGAAAATTTTTGAATCTGGTACATCAGTGGTACTGGTTATTTTGTAATCACTTCATGTATTTCAGTTGAATCAAAATTTGTCCATAAGTTTAGTCATAAACTGTTTAAAAAGAAAAGAAAATCTTATAATGTTTCATCTTTAAATTTCACTCTAAGAAACTGAACCCTTGTACCCCATCTCTGGCCAAAGAATACTTTAATATTTTCTTCTAGCCTTACAGAACCTTAAAAAATCCTTATCTTTGGACAAATTTAAATCGATCGCGGAAAGTTTACTTTAAGTATGAAATTCCTCAATACATTTGGAGACCTATACTACACATTTTCTATGTATTTTCTAAAGTCCTCTGATGGAATGGAGACAAAAATAGAATCAACCCACAAGGAATGCTAAAAGTCTTATGCAATATCTCGGATTATATAGTTCTCCAGCAAATAAAATGCCTCGTAAGTTCACAACTCTAACAGAACCATGTGTCTTGTAAGTTCACAACTATGACGAACTCAAATGTCAAAGAGTTATCTCCACTTGAACAGAGAAGAGCGGTGAAGAATTGCTTTAACTTGGGTTTCATTACCCCAGAAAAAAAATTTGTATTCTTTTATTCTTTAAAGTTGTGGATGTGTATGTTATAAAATTGTGATAAACTAATTTTTTTTTATGAATTAGTGGGTATACTAAATGATTGTTAAAAAAAGTTTCAAATTTTAGTATTTTCTTCTTAATCCTACAATAAAGAAAACATTTTAGTACACTCGGAAATTCTGTCAATATAATATTTACTTCATGCAATTAATTATCTTGTCATGTGAATGGGGAGATAACTCTATATATCCAGCATAAAAATTTCGACAAAAATGGGGAATAATCGCATAACTATATTCCAAAAATATTGGAGGGGGTCAACTGCGTTAGCTGTTTATATTGTCAATATATACATATAATGAAATGCTGAAGCCCGCGGCAGATGATTGGTATCATCTTTTGTCAAAGTTACATATTGCATGTGTTTTATAATCAAAAACTTTATCATAAATATAGGAATATTTTCACAAAAAGAAAGACACAAATTGTGTCACTTAGTCAAGGGGGACACAGCACAACATATGTATTAATCTAGGAATATCTAAATACCCAAGTTTTACAATTCAGATCTTCTTTGGATCATAACTTAATTTCCCTCATCTGAGATGCTTAATTAGTTAGGTGAAAAAAAACTGAAGTAAAAACATAGATGGATGATTTTGCTGATTAAAAATATTGTCAATATATTGAAGCTGGTGACCAATAAGGTCATACTGCTACTTACCTTATGTGGGATATTAGTGATACTAATGACCAAATACGGTCATACTGCTGATTACCTAATATGGTCTTATTACTGATCCCAATGACCAAATATGGTTATAATCATGATTACCAAATATGGTCTAAAAAACAATATTTGATTATCATCATTATGACCATACTTGGTCATTAGCATCCGTAATACCAAATATGGTCTTATTGCTAACGCCCTGATTAAACGTTTATATTTAAATGTCATAAGAATCAATTAACTTTCAAATTTCATTTGATGAGTGTCATTTGTGTAGTAAGTTAAAAGGATATTATCAAAATTTTAACGTGTTTAATACAATATAATTTCACTAATATCATTTTCAAATTAAAACGAAAAATAAAACAATTAAGACAGACAATAAAAACCTAGCACCAAAATGAAAATTTTAAGTAAACTGAAGAATCTATAGCAACATACAAATTTTGTATATGAATTCTCATGGCAAACACCCAGACTAGCAATATCAGAATTCTGAGGACTTCAGAAATATTGCATTTAACATATTAAGTTATCATTATAAAAATTAATCAGTGGAGAAATTGAAATCAACCAACAAAATTGCGTAATCAGTTCTGAATTAACCAATGGCAGACATCTTCAGTAAGTTCTAGAATGTTTAGAATTGTATTATACAAATGGCACCAAAGAGTTTGCCTTTGTTTGTCAAAATTAGATAACACAAAATGATACAACAACGAAAAATAATAAAAAAAAATCACGAAATAGTCAAAAAACGAAAAAAAGAGATGCAGAAAAAGTCATTGTCATTCACGTTACACATACTGATGAGACATTCAACATGATCACACACATATATCATACAGCTTTAACAGAGGAAACAGTCGAACAACCAAATCAAACAGCAGTGATATTGCATAGTCAGTACACAGTTAAAATACAGTCTTTGTCAGACTAAAGTCTTAAGCACTATACTGTGATAGATATAGCTAATTTTATTTAGCCATGCTTAAAAACACATTTTATACTTCAACAAAACAATGTATACACTTGACAGTGTTATCAACAGATTTAAAACAAATACAAAGTTGATTCTAACAATAGCCCTTGTCTTAATTAAACATAAACAAATATGAAAGGCGGATATCACTGTAGGTGTTTTATTGCTGGTACAATGTCATTTTATGGAAATGACCTCCGAGACGTGTCTTTTGCTAATCACGAGATGGAATCTTATATAGCAGAGAAAGTAGACATACTTGATACACAATATTCATTCCAATTAAGAATTTTATTTCTCTATGAACATAGGCTACTGAAATCAGTATAAATTCTGTATTATTTTGTTTCTGAGTAAACCTAATGTTTCAGTGCACTTGTTGTATGTGCCATTCAGTGTACAATAAAGATAGAAGTTATCAACATTGCAAAGGTCTTGGAATTTTTTTGAAATTTGACAATTTATCAAACCTGAATCTGATTACTGAAGTAATTGGCTGAACATACAAAATTACTATAAAAAACAGAATTTTTCATCAAGTTTTCCAACTTCATGGAAAACAACATTAATTCATGACATTTTCTGCTTTAGGAGATGAATGGTGTCTAATTATTAAATTAATTAAGTAAATATCAGAATCCACACAGTACTAATAACATACATGAATCCTTCTAACTATGTTCTGTGTGTTAGGAGGACATTAAAAAACACCCTCAAAAACATCATTACTCAAAACAAACCAAATTTCACATGAATTTCTAAATACAATTTTGCGTATATTTTATTTTTGACCAAAGGAAAAAAAAAAAAAAAAAAAATCAACAGAATACATCCTATTTCTGTATAAGACTTCTAGATGGCAGTGTTGGTGACAACATGTGGGAACTAAAAAAACGCAGTGCGTATGAGGTAAAATTGTAGTTCATTAGTAATCAGTACCTTGGGATGATTCGTACATATCATGTCCACTAAAACACACGGAAATTTTACTGAATACAAATCTATAAACAAGATGTATGGCAGAATTTATTTTATGACAGAACAAGTTCAAATCAAAACCATGATCACAACGTGCATTGGTCTGAAATGCCTTCTTAAGTTTTAATGAAGAAAAAAAATCCCTTTTTTGGGGGGAGCTGGGAAATAAAATTACTGGTCTACTGAAAAAAAAGTAGTCAGCATAGAGCGTTAAAAACCAGCATCAACTATGTCTTTATTCTAGAATGATGTGAGTGAGGTATAGATTTTGGTAATGACCAGGTCACTCTGGTCACTATAAACGTAACGACTGTCTTATTATCATAAGATTTGATCGGCCATTGCTATCTACATCAGCTACAAGTGTGAGTACTGGCTACATCAAAAACATTTCAAATATTTCATTAAGATGTCTTTCATTTTACACCTGAGATTTAAAATGATTAATGCATATTAAAAGGTTAGAGGTCATCTATATATAGAAACAACCCAAAGGTACCACCCGGTCAAATATATCTATGTTTGTTGGTATTGCTTTTCAGCTTTAAATGACACACAACCAGTAATCATAAATAAGGAATTCTCCCCAATGTACAATATAGTCATACAATGTCTTGTCCCTGATTTGAAATGATTCAACATTAAGAAATGTTACTTCATCATATCTTAAATAACAGAACAATGTCCACACATACTAATGAACTTTCCATTAAAATGTAAGACAGTTATACTTAAGTCTGTATGTCTAAATCAAGGTGTGTCAATATTTGTATGACTAATATTGTACAAAGGAAAAAAATTCAACTTTTCTCTTATTTAAAACCAGACAAATCCTGCTAGCAATAGAAAATGAAGGTCTAGATCTATATTTGTCATGATAGGTAATAAAAACCTGTAACACTGAAATGATAAGAACCATTAAAATAAAATAAAATGAAAAAAAAAATCATGTATATATATATAGAATATTTCTATTTAATAAGGTATAGGGAATGCTGTTTGGTTACATATCTAATATAGTTTCCATGGAAACAGTCTATATACAAGAATCTACCTGATAACCTCCCCTTTTTCAACTTAACAAATTTAATTCTCTTCTAAAATTTTAAAAACTAGCTCAATGCAGAAAGAAAATAGAACATGGGCTTGTGTTCTAAGACAAAGATACTGTCAATGCTATGCAAAAATCTCTATCTTGATAACTGAACTGGAATTTAACAAAAGTACATTAAGGGGAGATAATCGTCATAATGATTAGAGAGCATTCAGATGCTGTGTTACTGAGAATAGACCTTGGATGCTACCATATATTTTTATCTTCAGTTATTGTATGGCATGATGTTAGTTTTTTTAAGGGGAGGTAATCAGACATATACTGGTTATTATCATGGAATATTCTAATGCTTGGTTACTGAGTATTTTGAACTTTAAATGTTGGACGTCATGAGGTTAGAGTGTTATTTTCTTTAATGAGATGTGATGATGCCATATTTGACACATCTTTAAGAACTTAAACTTCTAATCTGATCTCAATTTCTTTTTCATTTTGAAAATTCAGCCAAATGATACAGAATTAAAACCTACATTGTATTGAAAGATTCAAATGCAATATCTCACAGAACTGTAAAGAGCTGAAGATATAGAGTTTCATTAAGCATTCAGTTTTAAAGAATACTGATGTTACTGCTTGGTTAATGTATGTATTAAGTAAAGCCTACATTTAAGAAACATCTCGGTCACCTGTAAGTATTGTGTAGTTTTAAACTGATGAGAAGCTACCTTAGTACCTTTCCAGAACTGATAATGCTGATCTGAGTGAGAACGGCTATCTATCATAGTGCTATCTTGCATCATATTGCCATTTCGGATTCAGAAAATATAAATACAAAAATATTATCACAGTACGAACACTTTCCAAATGTTGTATTTGTTAAGGTAACAGACAAATAAACATAAAGACAATTAAAAAGGGAGAGAACTCTCCCCCTTTGGTCAAATCATGAGACAAAACAACATTAAATTCAATATATACATGACAACCCTCAGTTTCTCACAAACCTTATTACATTAGTCCTCTTTGCCAAATATACAATCATGAATTGTACTTTATAGTAAAAAAAAAAAATTATTTCAACTTTCAATGTGTAATGTAAAAATGAAGGAAATGGTAATAAATCTTTATCTAAAACCAAATATTTCAGTCTGATATTCTTTTTTTTATTTTTCTTCGTGCTAAAGAGAAAATCTAACCAAATGCAGATGAAAAAAATTTGAAATCACAGAGCACTAATGTAAATAGGGTTGTGGAAACTATGGTCAGCACAGTATACAAGCCAACAGAAAACAACCGAGCAAGCTGGATTTGTCTGGCCAATCAAAACAAGGGTCAGAGGTCAATACATTCAACAACAAGATCAATAACAGGACTCATTCTAAATGAGAGGAAACTCTCATGCGTTTGACTTTAGCTCGGTGGTTTTTAAACCACAACTGTACATTTTTTGGCTCGAGTTTTGGAAACTTTTGCCGATATTCTGACCGATTGAGATCCTCACAGTATTTATCAATCATATAAGAAGAAGGATGAGTATCCTCTGTGAACCATTTCTCGAGTTTGGGGATCTCCGTCATCGGATCAATGAAGACGCGTGTACGTCGTTTACGGTGTGCGCTTCCAGGGCTTGTTTTGTGATGAGGATGCTGCGGTGTTTGTTGTTGCTGATGTTGATGGAGTCGAGCGGCAGCTGACTGCTGCGCCATGAAATGAGTATTCATCGGAAAATAGTGCATGGCCAGAGGGTGCGGGAAATGAGGGATGTGTAGTGGCTGATGTAGACCACTGGTTGGTGTCGTTGGCATCCTAGATATATGGTTACTGAGGTAGTCTGCCTCTGAAAAATCCTTTTTGTAGGATAAAGATGAAAGTTTATGACTAGATTCTGAATCCTCGTTTGATTGTTCCTCATAATCCGACTCCATATCATCATCGTCTTCCGAGTCAGACATGTGCATACCATTCGATTGCGGTGCCTCACGCTCACCCGTGCTTATTCGATCAACATCGTCCTTGACCCCTTTTATGAGATCTGTCACACATTCAACATCTGCCAAATCTTGTTTCTCCTCCTTTATACTGACAGGAGATTTTTCCTGATGGGTTTCCATAGTGTCTATGACTTCCATCTCCTCATCGGCACTATCTGACTTACTGTCACACAAATCCTTCTCCTTCTTTATATCAGGGCTAGAGACTGGCCGTCGTGATTGGGATAGGTCACATGGCTCTTTGGACTGATCATGTGATGAGTCATGTGACATGAAGGGACCATGGTAAGGATAAGGGACAATATAAACAGCATTTTTATTGGGCAAATAGGGAACATTACGATCAACTCCAACTGGACTACTCTCTAATCCCTCCTCCATTTCAAAAGAGTTATCATCAAAGTTTCTAGAAGCTCGACGATGAGCTGCTCGAGCATTTTTGAACCAGTAGATTATATTCGTAAGATCTAATGGTCGCCTTCCTTTGCGAGATTCAAGATTATTCAACTCTTCGAGAAAGCGAATCATTTGCTCTCTTGTAGGATGCTGGCACTCAGCAAACCATTTCTGAAGTCGAGGAATTTCATGCTCAGGATCGAAAGACGTGCGCATTCTTGTCTTGCCGTGATTGAGACCCGAAAGTGAGGTGAGTGGAGGACTGTGATTGGCTGGACTGTTACTGAAGTGATTCTCATGTGACCCTATCGTGCCATTGATAGTACCGTTGATAGTCTTTTCAGGAGTGCGTAGATCTTCAGGTGCCCCATTGTGTTCCTGAGACTTTTTGGCTTTCTCTACTTGTTCATCATACCATTTATCAAATGCACAGCGTACATCATGAGGAAGACTTGAGAGGGTGTCGCCCTTCGTAATGGAGGAGAGAAGAGACTGAAAAGACAAAAATGTGTAACACAACGATACCAAGTGATGATCAAATAAAGGTAAAAGATCAAACAAATATACATACAACCTTGAAGCCTCAAAAATAAGTAATCTTACAAAAAAATGCTTTCCTTTCTTGTTACCTTAATGATTTTCTTTATCACATATTTCCTTAAATAAGTATTATTCATACAAAGGGACATTTAAAATGCAACATTGTCTTTAAAGTAAAGGAACAGGAGATTGATAATAAAAAAAAAAATTTGGAAAACATCAGTGTGATAAACTGAAAACTTCATCAAAAGGGGAATAACTCACCTTTTCTATTGGACACCCAGATGTGAGAAGGAGCCCATGTGATTGGGTGAGGAGAAGTTGTAGTAATTTACTCTTCACTTCATCAGTAGAGCTCAACTTTGATTGGCTGGAAAGTGCAAACCAAAATTTGCGGATATCGTTTTAAAAAACGGCACTAGACACTACTACTTGTTACAGAAAATATCAACACAACATCGAGAAAACACACTTTATTTTAAAATGGTTGACATTCATTTACTATCAAAAAAAAAAAAAAAAAAAATTTCAATCAAAGTCAAAATGGTAGAAATATTCTACTTTCTTTGTGATTATAATTTCAAAGTATCGATAGAAACATTTTTATATCATCAATGTGACCGAGTCACTGAAGGTTGTCTCCCCTTGGGATGATTTATGTAGAAACACATCTTGTTTGTATATTACTATATCCCGTTTGTTGATGACACAAAATGAAAGATAATACCAGGACTGAGAGATTATAAAATTGTACTATTTAAGGAAGCAGGGTCAATGTGTTGATCTACGTTTCTTACAGAGAGGCAAGAAACAAAAGTCAGACTTAAAAATGTCAATCGATTAACTTAGAAAGAATTTATTGATTCAGAGTGCGGAATACTTTGAAAAATTACAAACATTTTTCAAAGTTATCCTTTTGATGAGTTTGAAATAAAAAGCCTCTTTTTTTTTCAGTTTAGTGTCTGAAACAACACAATTTAACCTTAACCTTTGAGCTTGCGATTCATACCTGCTTAAACGTATCCGTAGTGTCGCCACCTGTGTAAGTTCTCCCCAGATATCCTCGAGAGTAGCCTTATCGTCATCAGTGATAACTTCAAAGGTCAAAGGTCGCCAGTTCTTGATTTGTACTGCACCTGTTTGAATGTAAATAACGTTGATGGAAATTACGATTTACTGATACTCTCATCAATCCCGTTAAGATTCAGGCAAAATCTATGAGCTTGATGAAAACAGCGATTACAAAATTTCTCATCAATGTTTTAATATCTTAATATTTTTTAGGTAAACTAAATATCCCGATCAAAAGAGTCATTTAGCTGAATTGATGATGAATATTTAAAAACAAGGGTTCCTTGTGATGCACAAATGTCAGGTATAATGAAAATGATCGAGCCATTGACTTACCAATATTTTTTTTTCATAAATATTAAATGTTCCAGTTTCTTCTACTCAATTTAAAGGTGATTTACCAATATTTCTCATCAATGTTAAAGTCTGCAGCTTTCTCCCATCGTGTAACTAAACCCAGACCACTTATACCATGTCTGATACTCCTAGCAGTGATTTTAGCTGATTGAATTCCACTTCGCGTATGAAATCTATTCGTTTAATGTTTGACTCTATGCATAAGAATCGGTTTACTTTCAATTTCATTCAAAGAAAACAACATTGAAAATAAACTAGTTTTTTATAATCTGTCTTCTTATGCTATCTGTTTTAAATGATGTTCCAAAAAAGCTGATAAGTTATTACTAAATAAGTAATGTATAGATTCTATATATTTTGTAATACACAAAGATTTAAACATCTGATATAGTTTATTACTTTGCATTCATAGTTTGATAAATGCCATACATATGAATCATAACATATCACTGCTGATTAAAAGTTTCAATGAACTGCTATTGCCATGAGCATCGACAGCAGGAAACAAGTCTCATTTCACTTCACTTGTATTATTTTGTAACAAAATGATGATCTCATATTACTTTCAGTATAACAAAATCAGCCATATTGCATATGGGATTTCTAACTTTTCTGCTATAACTGCATGAAAGGTTTTACAAAATATATATTAGTATGATAAGATTTTTTCAATGGTTTCTGAATTTTGTATGTTGTATTTCGAGCAAACTTCTGATGATTTGAACTTAAACGACTTCTGAGAAACATTCACCCTTAATGAGACATGAGACAATGTCTACAAATAACATCTTTTTTATATATACATATAGAAAAATTATTTTTCCCTTGTATTCCCGCAGTAATCAAATCTTAAATTATAAGATGAAATTTAACACATTTGAATTCGAGACCAATCCCTTCAGATTTTAAAATAGGTGCACAAGTCCATTAAAATTATTCCTGGCACCAAACTTATGAAATTTAACCTGTGATATATAACCACATTTGTGAGATATTTCCATAAAATTCAGGCATTATACAGTAAAATGTAAGTGTTTAACAGAGTTGGACTAAAGGTGATGTTACCTTTGGCACTTATAGCCTCCGTGGCATTGTATCCGAGTTTGATGAGCGCGGTCCGCACAACTTCACCAAAAAGTGTGGTACTTGGAAGAATTGCATATGAATCGAGCTCCACGGAAATGTTGGAGCCACACTCTGGGGTATCAAAGTTCACCATACCTGTTGTCTGCTCAATGATACAATGCACGGGTAATGACTTTGTACCTGTCAACATAAAAATAAATTGGATTTCTGTAAATATCATTAAGTACTTAAAATATATAAAATGATTCCAATTTCTTGAAATCTTTGGTTAAGTTGAATCTGAACAATGCAGGATTTTTTTTTCTTTAAATGCTTAATGTGTTTTATATGCTAAAGCAAGATTTCAAATTTCTCTACCAGGATAAATGTCAGGTAAGTTTTGACCTTGGAAATACCAAAATTTACATTTCTCTTAATATCTGTTAACATGTATGTGGAAAATACATGTTTATTTACATTATTACATAAAACACCTCTATTAATATTTGAAAAGACAAAATAAGCAAGGAGAGACTTGCCAGTGGTGGAAGGAATATTATTAAATAACATGTTTATGAATGACACCAACTAAATATCATTCAGAATATATTACTCAACTTGTGACAAGTTCACTCTCGTGACGAGTTCCCTGAACAAAATGCTAATTGTGACAAGTTCACTGAATTATGTGCAGTAATTGTGACAAGTTCACTGAATTATGTGCAGTAATTGTGACAAGTTCACAATCATATATGATAATCAATTTACAAGAATTGATAAATCAGTTTATTTTACATTTAGTTACTGATTCATGAAAATTTGTACTTTCGTTTTACTCTGCAAAAAATTGACAGTATCAAAAATTGAAAGCAATGACATCTTTCATGTTACATGATCAAGAATTAAACTTTTCTTTCTAATGTTATCATAAGTTGATTGTTTTTGACCTATTTCATAAAATTAATGAATATTCATAATAAACAAATTTAAATATTATTTTAATCAACCGAGAATTCCTGACTAACAAGACCACTGCTAATAAACTGCTTCTAAATAAGTTTAAACTCAAATATAAATTCAAAGAAATAAATTTTATCTTGTTTTCCCTGATTTTCAACAAAACCACACACAGACATCATTTCGACTTTCCTCTCCATCTGTTACCAAACCCTCCAATAGATTTTTTTCATTAACAGATCAATGTGTGAGATACCGCAGCAATATGGGGTACAAACCGCTTCATTTAAGTGACAATTTAACTCCAATCAAGACTTCACTACCCCTCTGAATACCAAAACTCACAATACCAAACATCTCGGCTATAATTACTCAAGTGGATCTATACTATAAGTCTATATTTTCCATATGTCACTTCAAGTTTCTCATGCCTTTTCACATAATTTTAGCGAATAATTTCTAATTCTAGGTGCTTAGTTTCTTCATCTTTAAACTTATATTACGGAATCAGTTTTGATTCCTACTTCTCCAATTATCGTATTTTTCTCGGTGCATAATTCTTAATGCATCTGTTAAAGTGAGTCTGGGTCGAATATTTCCGTTTGGCACTGATTAGGTTAATTAAAATTTATATCGTTTAGGACGTCTGAACCACTTCTGAACATCAGAAATGAAATAATTTATTTAAGTTAAACATAAAATTTGGATGATGATGTTAAGAATCATAGCCTTGTTCGACCGAAAGCTTTTGACCTTTTTGCTTATTCTGTAATACATAAATGAATCATGATGGAAAAAATAAATAGATAAATAAAAACAAAATCATAAGATGTATAGTTCTGTGTCTTGATGAACAGTCAAATACTGCGCATTGAACATAAATCTCTTATTAATTTGAAATAATGTAAAAAAAAATTTCTCAGAAATTATGGGATTTGAAACTGAGGATAAAAATAAGATTATAAAAATTTTTGGACTGATTAATATTTTTGAATGTTTGCAGGATTTATCACAGAACAGCTAAGCTGATAAAGAAGAGGAAGATTCCTTGTAAAAGCCGGTAACTACCTTAGTGAACCACAGGCAGGAGGTCCTAGCAATATATATCAATTTCTTACTTAAACCTCCCTATACTAAATCTATGATTAATTCATTAATAGCTCCATGTAAAAACCATACAGTTTTATTTTCTAACAGAGGATGACAATAAAATCTCAATTCTGTGTTTAAGGTTTGTCATTAATACACAATTCGACACAAAATCTCCTATGTAACCCTAGTCCTATGTAAACAACGATTACGCAAAACCATTTCCACGACAATGTGCACTTTTCCACATGAAAAAAACATACAAAGCATTGGATTGTTACACATTTCTACCAACTTAATCCCTTTTACATCTGAACTCTTCGGCAAAAGAGATTACAAATCCTCCTATAAACCCGTAGGAATGATTTCGATAAGAAGTAATCCATGTTTTATCCCCGTCACGTTCCTATGTGTACGGTAATCTTTTTTTCCCGCTGAAGTGATATCCCACATGATTACCCTAGTCAGAGTCAGCCCAACGTTTAACATAGCAAAATAAAATGCCAATATTTACGAAGGTTTAAAAACTAAATCTTGCAACAAATTGAGTCGTGAAAAGATGAAATGTTATCTTGCAAATTATGGTTCTTGGGTAAGACTTTAATTTTACACTCCTTTGAGTGATGTTTTTTCGCCACCGGTGGACAGATCTCAGTTTGATCCGATTCTGAATTAGGAATATACAAAGTCGTTATAATTCTCGAAGGAGTGACGCGATATATGTTAACAGTCCATCTTCTGTACTGTCTGCAATAACAACCATCGTATTACTACCACCAAGTCGAATGTTCAAATGTTTCAAAGTTTGCCAAAAAACCTTAAAACCCCATAAAAGTTATAACTGTAAATTACAGTACTGTAATAGGATATGTTTGTAAGTACTTCAAAATGTTTTTGGAAAGGAATATATTTGAAAGTGCGTACATCATCTCCAATGTATCCCTCACTGTATCAAATAAAGAGTTTAACTTCCTGTCTCTGCCGATATCATTTTCATCTTAATAATTACGGTAATGTACAAACGAAGTTTGAATGTCTTAATTAAATACAATCTTCAACTAACTGTTGACTCCTCTCTAGCCCAGGTTTCCTGTGTAGGCGACTTCCAAAAGAAAACAACAATTATGCAACAATTCATATCAACTTTATATGAATTATTCTTGTAAGCCAATAAGGAAGTTGCTAAAGGATCCTTCTGTGGGAAGGAACCAGGGTACCCCAAGAAAACTTTCCTGGTCGCAAATGCTCTTTTACAATCTGATTGGGGAATTGAGCCCCAGTAACAAAGGTGAAAGTGTTTGACCACTTCACCACATAACTGAGTTTGCTAAATATATATTTGTTTTATCATTAAATTTTTAACCATGTTTATGCTATAATACATCAAATTTTGATGTCCTTTACCGCCCCTTTGATCCAGAATACATGTTTAAATTAAATTTGAATGTCATAAATAAAATATACCAGTAATTAGCGGAGGATTCAGAAAAATGATCAAATCACTTCGTGATCAAACACACAGGACTGGAGAATTTTCAGAACTGGTGAGATGGCAGATCAATGAAGAAGAATATTTTAAATAGGTTTAGAAAAAGGTTTTCAGAATTCAGACGATATAATTAAATTCTATACTTTAAAATCACAAATACATGATGCAGGGCTTAACTTTACTACTTGTGCCAAAGTATGGAGATTTTAATTTCATAATTAGTTTGGAAGAAACGCAGAATTCACAAGCATCATATTACTTGGCAAGGAGTTCTAACCTCAGCAAGGAAACCAACCTCGAAACTATATTGACGTAACATCCCATCAACAATCTACTGAAATGGTAGAAAATTACAGGTAATTTACACACTAAAATCAAAATGATGGGTAAAACAGAAACAAAAGAAATAAATATCGTTACAAATATCAAACTACAAAATATCGTTGGCCACAAATTCAATCACATAATTTTGAAAAAAAAAAGTTTCGGTAAAATTAGAGAGCAAATTGACTCGGTGTCGGCTTTATTATTACTCAAATCAGATGCATATA
Source organism: Ylistrum balloti (assembly GCF_031769215.1). Taxonomy (NCBI): domain Eukaryota; kingdom Metazoa; phylum Mollusca; class Bivalvia; order Pectinida; family Pectinidae; genus Ylistrum; species Ylistrum balloti. Next base: position 1,349,944 of record NW_026782082.1, on the reverse strand, counting down.
AATAAAAACATATCATGATACTGTATATTGGGAATTCAGTAATTCCTGAGGTATGAATCTTATAAACAAAAGTTTATCAGATAAGCTATGATAATAATGTTAATGTGCTGTGTTTCTATATTCCATATCATGTTTATCACATAACTGTAATAATATATTTTGTATGTTTTGTTTAGATTTTTGTTTTTAGAATTAAATGTGTGTTTTCTTTTGTATTGGTTAATTCAGCACTATTCTATCATTCAAATACACACCAGTATGATTAACCAGTAATGTTTATGGGGAAACAATCTCACTGGAATTCCAGTTTTCCTTCTAAGAAGTAAAAGTGTTTATTTTGCCAGTATGAAATTTGCACTAGCACATATAAAACACTTCATAGATAGATTTAGCCACTGGCCCGTTGGCCCTTGGCGAGTAGATTTAGCCACTGGTATCCACTGGCCTGTTGGCCCTGGGAAGGAAGTTTAGTCACTGGCCCGTTGGCCCTTGGGGAGTAGATTTAGCCACTGGCCTGTTGTTCATGGAGGGGTAAATTTAGCTACTGGCCTGTTGGCCCTGGAGAAGAAGTTTAGTCACTGGTCTGTTGTCCATGGAGGGGTAAATTTAGCTACTGGCCTGTTGGCCCTGGAGAGGAAGTTTAGTCACTGGCCTGTTGTCCATGGAGGGGCAGATTAAGCTACTGGCCTGTTGGCCCTGGAGAGGAAGTTTAGTCACTGGTCTGTTGGCCCTGGAGAGGAAGTTTAGTCACTGGTCTGTTAGCTCTGAAGGGGTAGATTTAACTACTGGCTTGTTGGCCCTGGAGAGGAGGTTTAGTCACTGGTCTGTTGGCCCTGGGCGAGTAGATTTAGCCACTGGTCTGTTGGCCCTAGGCGAGTAGATTTGGTCACTGGTTTGTTGGCCCTAGCCAGTTAGTTCTGCCACTGGTCTATTGGCCCTAGCCAGTTAGTTTTGCCTCTGTTCTGTTGGCCCTAGCCAGTTAGTTTTGCCACTGGTCTGTTGGCCCTAGCCAGTTAGTTTTGCCACTGGTCTGTTGGCCCTAGCCAGTTAGTTTTGCCTTGGGCCAGTTAGGTTGACATAAGTCCTGGTTGAATTATCTACCCTGTTAAGTTTTTATCGCTGTGTACGTTACATTTTATATTCAAAAGTACTGAGAGGTAATAGGTAGAAACCCAACTCCCAACACCAACTTCCTTAACCTACTTATAAGGCTTTTCTTTGAAAGATGGGCCAATGATCACCTATCTATGGATCTACAGTCTTATTTGAGACAGTTGGTCAGTTTACCCATTTATTTTCGTATTTTAGGTCATACAGAAAAATTGTCACAATAGACAGTCTCTTAAGTAAGTAATAAACTGAGAGAGTCTTTTATTCATTTTTAAATATTTCATAACCTTATATATTAGCTATGGGTCAGGTATAACATTTCTACAGCTTTATATTACACTACAAGTATAAATCAGTGCTACTTATTTTTGACTCCTGAATATTGACCTTTGTACTTGCTGTAAGCATCTGTAAAGGAACACCATGCTTATTTACAGAATGTCCGCCCCTTTACTGTGCCTTGATGAACTGCCTTCATGGACGTGACAATCAGATCTCACCAGAATCCTCCTATATCCGTCTTAGGAAGGCATCCGTTATCTCATTAACATGTCAGTACAATTATCCTGATACACTACGGTCAGTTAAGCTGTAAAACTCCTTTCTATTACTGCCAACATTGAAACATATTATAAACCAGGTGACAAATTTTGAAAACTATTATATAGATTTTTCAAAATTTACAAATATTTTTATATTTCTCGATAAAGTCATCATGGGTGATCCCAAAATATTTTTAAAATCATCCCAGTTAAGAAAATCTCTGCATTATAAGATAACTTTAACATTGTTAAGAATTTTGGAGATAGGATTGTCCAATATCATATGATAACAGAGCCATATCTGCCCAGCATCAGCTAAGAAAGGACCAACATATCCAGGTGTTCCCTGCCTTGTAAACTGAATCCTGCTAAGGCGTATTTACCGACATGTTCTGCACCTGCATGTAATATGGTTTAAAGCCTGAGCCTTGAAAGTGAATTTTAAATTCAAAATTGTTTTTAAAATGCCAGAAGACTTGAAACACAAGTTTACTCGATTTTATAAGCTTTCATCATGTTAATGTTATTCAAAATTAAATGAGGGGGCCACAGTGGAGGAGTGGTTTAAGCATCTGACCTAAGTTATCATTAGCCCTTAACCTTATGGTCAATGGTTCGAGGCCGTTGTTGGGGAATTGCCAGGTTCTGACTGCAGGTCAGTGATTTATCTCTAAGATATCCCCTCTACCACCCAGACCTGGAAAAAATAAACTAACAAAGCTTATATAAAAGGTCAAGGATAGAAAACTGAAGACAGTATAATTATAACTCCCTGGGATAAGCTACTGTACTTGTTAAATCACACCTGTCAACGCATTCCTCTGGTTAATAATAGGATGAGATCAATATTAATCTCCTGGCCGTCGCCCTAGCGACCTACATAATGTAACAGTGACCTAGCTATAGAAAACATCCATTTAGTCCCGCATACACCTACTTTTATGATTACATCTAATTTTTTCTTGAAAACTGAAACTTATGAATAATATTTTGTAGATCAAATGTAGTATTAAAATGTGGGGAAAGGTATGAGGTTTAAGTGTCTGTTTATGATGATGGTTATTACTAGGTAGCAGTGTGAAACTTAACACCTCATGTTACAGATCATCTCATATTTTACCATTTTGACAAATCCACCTTACACAAAATAACTAAATCTAAATTGTATTTCTTCTAATTCAAAATAGATTCAAGACGAAACAGTTAATTTGAAAACTAAATCCTTGACTTGGATTCACAAATGTAGTAATCTATTTGATTCTATACCGTTTATACTTCTAAAGTGAAAAGAAGGTAAAATCGAGTTAAATGACAAAAAAATAAGAAAGAGTAGAATTTATAACTTGAGTAATGTTTTAGATTACTTTCAAAAGAAATAAATAAATGATATCAAAAATAAAAATATCCTTAGAAACACACTTCCCGATATCACCCGACTTAAACTAATACCACTGATCGCAGTATTAATTAATCCCTAATTAACATCACAAGTGCATACCGTCTGTTGCCTGTAATACCAAATAACATAGCCATGGTGATAAAATGGAAGTTCTTCTCATGTCTTGCTTCTTAATCCCCGCATTACAAGGTGCCATACGAGATTTATTTGTTTCTTATGTCTAGTATTTATCCCTGGTAGCCCCGAGCCTCTGATCTCCTTTTCAAGTTGGGGGGTGAGTTGAATTTTTCATTACCAGACAAATTCATTTAGCATTTTTCTGTATGCTGCTTGCCCCACCTGATCACTTTAGTTCATTCCTTCCAGGTTGCACACACAACCCTGGAAGAGTTTATCACAGTATGGGGTGATTTTGAAGGAAAATAAAATCATTTAAATCATCAATCAACATAACCTGATCATCTCAGTTTTTTTTCCCTCAACTTATAAAGATCTATTTTTTGAAATTTAATTGAATCTTTATTATTTTTGAGGTTGTTACCCAAAGCATTCTCCTGTCATCAGTAATTTTTATTGGACTTTTTTTCTGGTGAGTAAAAAGGCATTATTTCCAAAATTTTGACAAGTCCACTTACCAAATATATATGGGTTCTCAAAATTTGAGTGAGTCCCACAGGAAAAGCACAATTCCAGAACTCAAATATTTGAGTTCCAAAAACTATAACTTTCATAGAGAGAAGTATACAGATAACTGGGTAATTATTTATACAGAGAAGCATATAGATTACTGGGTAATTATTTATAGAGAGATGTATACAGATTACTGGGTAATTATTTATAGAGAGAAGTATACAGACTACTGGGTAATTATTTATAGAGAGAAGTATACAGACTACTGGGTAATTATTTATACAGAGAAGTATACAGATTACTGGGTAATTATTTATAGAGAAGTATTACTGGGTAATTATTTATAGAGAGAAGTATACAGATTACTGGGTAATTATTTATAGAGAGAAGTATACAGACTACTGGGTAATTATTTATAGAGAAGTATACAGACTACTGGGTAATTATTTATAGAGAGAAGTATACAGATTACTGGGTAATTATTTATAGAGAAGTATACAGACTACTGGGTAATTATTTATACAGAGAAGTATACAGATACTGGGTAATTATTTATAGAGAGAAGTATATAGATTACTGGGTAATTATTTATAGAGAGATAGATTACTGGGTAATTATTTATAGAGAGAAGTATACAGATTACTACTGGGTAATTATTTATAGAGAGAACTGGGTAATTATATACAGATTACTGGGTAATTATTTATAGAGAAGTATACAGATTACTGGGTAATTATTTATAGAGAGAAGTATACAGATAACTGGGTAATTATTTATAGAGAGAAGTATACAGATTACTGGGTAATTATTTATAGAGAGAAGTATACAGATTACTGGGTAATTATTTATAGAGAAGTATACAGACTACTGGGTAATTATTTATAGAGAGAAGTATACAGATAACTGGGTAATTATTTATACAGAGAAGTATACAGATAACTGGGTAATTATTTATAGAGAGAAGTATACAGATTACTGGGTAATTATTTATAGAGAGAAGTATACAGACTACTGGGTAATTATTTATACAGAGAAGTATACAGATAACTGGGTAATTATTTATAGAGAGAAGTATATAGATTACTGGGTAATTATTTATACAGAGAAGTATACAGATAACTGGGTAATTATTTATACAGAGAAGTATACAGATAACTGGGTAATTATTGACAGAGAAGTATACAGACTACTGGGTAATTATTGACAGAGAAGTATACAGACTACTGGGTAATTATTGACAGAGAAGTATACAGACTACTGGGTAATTATTTATATAGAGAAGTATACAGATAACTGGGTAATTATTTATAGAGAGAAGTATACAGACTACTGGGTAATTATTTATAGAGAGAAGTATACAGATTACTGGGTAATTATTTATAGAGAGAAGTATACAGATTACTGGGTAATCGTGAACCTTTCAAAATACATGTAAATTGTTTTGCTGACAGGAAATTTTGAAAGCCTGGTATAAAATATTTGCTGACAAAGTTAGACATTACTGCTTCAAAACTTTTGAAATTTTTTCATATTATCAAAATGATTTAAATTATGATGACAAAATGTTTCTATTAACTACTGAAAAAATGTATTTTTCATCTCTAGCCATAAATTGATTTTTATGTTTTATTTACTCCTATAGCCTGGTATGTCAGATTAAATGAGCTGTATTAAATTCTGTGCACTATCCTCCAAGCATATCTAGCTCCCAGTCTTAAAAGCTTAACAACTCAGAAAATTTTATAAAATATAAATATATAGGTCCAATTTAATACAAGACTCACCATAAAACAAAATTGTTTTACCAAGCACCATAATCTAGAAGTTTAATTTATATAAGTTATAAATCTGTGTGTGTTTGGCTGGTTTAGAATATTTTGCATCAAGCTGACAATACTTTCTGTATATGTGAGATAGGTTACCGCCATGCTATAATCAAAATGCATCTACCAAACTTACTGTAATCATGGCTAATTTTGTGATTTACTCAACTTGTAGTTAAGTCAGCTTTTGATAAAACCTCACCACATGCAAAAACTAATCTTAAGAAAAAGGGTCAAAGCGAAAAGGATCTAACAAATTTTGTCTAATAGCTGTTAATTCCTTCATCATCCTTGTCATCTTTGCACAAGGAATTTCATAAAAGTTTCCGACACAGTGAAGCATACTAAAATCACAGGAAAGAACGGGTCAGGTACAAAAAACTAATCCAAAATGTCTCAAAGTTCGCCAAACGCTCTTAAATCTATCGTTGGTGCTGATAACAGAGTCGCACTAGATAAATCCAGATCTCAACACACATAAAACTCCTATATAGATCAGCGTCTTTAGAAGTTAACACTTGCAATTAAAAAAACGTGTAGACCTTTCACAACTAATCTTCACTACTAAAGTGTCAAAAAAGCATAATTTTCTGCCATATTACTGTGAAGTCTCAAAGCTATGTAAGACTATTAAATATTTGAGTATATTTATCATGTTTTCTCTCTACAGGCAAACCCTTAAGAATAAAGCAGAAGGAAAATTATGTAGTGGGCATAAGTACCATTATTGGGGGAGTGGGGGTGGGGGAGGCGAGGGGGGGGGGGGTGCTAGAGGGATGCAAGAGCAGACATCTACATTTTCCTTCCCCCAACACTCCCTCACACTTTTGTCCAATGAACGATGGATTCACTTATGTTGACAACTTTTATAGGACAATATCCTGCATACATGTTCAAATACAAGTATATGTGTTACAAAATCTATTTATCAAAAAATATTCTCCCATAGACAAAAAGCAGGGGAAATAATTTCCTTTTTGGCTCAAAAATTTCATCCAAATATAGTGGCAGCCAATACACGACAGGGTGACCTGGTTCTAGATGGCTTAAGGAGTCCAATAACGTCCAGTTTCATCCGACAGAGGAAAGGGAACTGGAATATAATCCAGTGTTAACAATCATTGAAGGACACCAGGATGAAGATGGTATTTTTAGACACTGTTTTATTTCAACTGCTAGCCCTGCTTCATATATTGAAAATTCTCCCTACTTAAATCAGTGGGGATTATATTCTAATTGAAATTTTCAACAAAAATAGCATGATCCTTGAATATTGAACATATAATCATTTTTCATCAAAAAAGATGGAGGGATTTATCAGATTTGATATTGTAACAGATTTTCTAAAGCTCACTCAGAGATTGTCTTCACACTCTCATTGTAGATTTTCAGGTGAAGGAACCCAGAGAAACGCTATTTCATGTCAACACATCACTTGAAAATAAATCAATTGTGCAGCTTGTCTGTATACTATTCATTCCGCAACCCCCTCTCGTCATCATCAATGTAAATCTTTACCTGATGATAGGCAGGACAAAGAAAATCTGCTGTTTTTTATTCTATCAAAATCAGGAGTAAAGCAGCAGCCATAATCGGATCAACGAGAATCGCGATTAATACTAAACATCTGCCTTATCTCTGATGACGACAGCCACGAATCGAGATCGCACAAGCTCTTGTCATCGGCTATTTCTCAATCCTGATCCGACCAAAGCTGAGAGGGGGATTAAATTTAAGCGAGCGGTGAAGCTGCCACTGTGATCCTCTTTCCTTAATCTAGCCATCTGTCTCGCTCAGATACTAATTTTCTACACAAAGCAGATTATATAGGATCAGAGAACTCTTTTATTCGTAGAGGTAATCCTGATGCACTGGATGTCAATAGCCACCACACAGGGTAGAGTGTGACAGGTTTCATGGTGCTGTCAGAAGATCTCAGGACATTCTATACAAATTCTTCTCCCCTTAAGCAAAGCCTACAGTTCAATTTAAATAGGCATTTTGGTTTTAGTAAGATAAAATTTCAATTTTAAATCCCCCCAAAAACTTCAGTATTTTAATTTACAGTTTACAGATTAATGGCCTGAAATGGATATATCTGAATATATTCCATAAATCTAATCTAATTCAGGAAAAAAAAAATTCCTAACCATTATTACAAGACCAGTGATCCCCATTACTCTTTAATCCTGTAATAACCACAGGGTTGAAACCAACGCTATTGTGACCATGGGGGTCAATCAACCAAACACGAATCAAGCCAATCAAAAACAGTTTAACAAAATATCAATAGTTTTGTCTAAATATAGCCAATAACTAAAACATTTTCAAAGAAAAATATCTGACATGTCATAATATAAGGACACCCAATTGATATTGTGACCATCAATATTGTGGCATTCTGTTGTGACCTAGTGTTGTGACCTACTGTTGTGACCTACTGTTGTGACCCAGTGTTGTGACCTACTGTTGTGATCTACTGTTGTGACCCAGTGTTGTGACCTACTGTTGTGACCTACTGTTGTGACCTACTGTTGTGATCTACTGTTGTGACCCAGACCTACTGTTGTAACCCACTGTTGTGACCCAGACCCACTGTTGTGACCCACTCTTGTGACCCAGACCCACTGTTGTGACCTACTGTTGTGACCCAGTGTTGTGACCTACTGTTGTGATCTACTGTTGTGACCCAGTGTTGTGACCTACTGTTGTGACCTACTGTTGTGATCTACTGTTGTGACCCAGTGTTGTGACCTACTGTTGTGACCTACTGTTGTGATCTACTGTTGTGACCCAGACCTACTGTTGTAACCCACTGTTGTGACCCAGACCCACTGTTGTGACCCACTCTTGTGACCCAGACCCACTGTTGTGACCTACTGTTGTTACAGTAAATAAGTAAACAACATTCATCTTTTGATATCAACATTCAGTGTGAGAAGATACCTCAGCACATCAATGTTTTATCACTGTATAATGAAGAACAGTTTATCACCATATAATAAAGAACAGTTTATCACTATATAATAAAGAACAGTTTATCACTATATAATAAAGAACAGTTTATCACTACATAATAAAGAACAGTTTATCACTATATAATAAAGAACAGTTTATCACTACATAATAAAGAACAGTTTATCACTATATAATAAAGAACAGTTTATCACTACATAATAAAGAACAGTTTATCACTTTATAATAAAGAACAGTATATCACTATATAATAAAGTACAGTTTATCACTATATAATAAAGAACAGTTTATCACTATATAATAAAGACCAGTTAACATATGGTTTTATATTATTACATGTTATTATATATCTTTATACCAAGATGGTGAACGTGTACCTCTGAAAGGTCATCAAAGTTTTCCCACAAAAAAAAAAATAGCAACAGGTATCACTAAAAATTTTATAATCAATTCTAATTGCACTGATTGTAATTGAAGTTGAGTATAATCCGTATAAAGAAAACTGGTAAAAAATATACATAAGTAATAAAAAATTATCAAAATGTTTACGTAAAACAAAGTTGCAGTTGCTTACATACCCTGTACGTAGGGTGCGTTTTGTGAGTACTGCTGGGAGATAAAGTCTAGTCACACAGCCAACGTAATAACAATCCTGATTATTATTCAAATCTAACTTCCAAGCACGCAAGGTGTTATCAACACGATGCCCACCTGGTGAGTCAAGGCGTAACCAGTATCCATGGTAACCAATTAAACTGAAACCAACAAACATACGACAACAACCTCTTAGTTTGCCAAACCATACGACATGGATTGTAAAAATAACCTCAGGAGATTTCTTATATAACAAACCTACAAAAATCCTACATTTCTTCTTTATAATAATCTAAGTATGAAATCAAACATTACTTCTATCTCATGCCCAAAATAATGGCACAGTTGTCTTCGATAATTCATATAAAATTCCCTCTTTCTAACCAATAAATGCACTTTGCTTAAAAAATATACCCAAGACATTGAGAAGTACAGATTAAAATATAAATTTTTTCAAAACAAATCTGAAATATAGATAAATGAAATAGAACCTGCAATTAATATCTTAATTGATACTGATTTTTGTAATTAACTAAAATATCTTGTGATTTATAAATGATAAAACTTTTATCTTTAAACAACAACAAAATGTAATCATTTAAAGTTACTAAAATTAATTAAGATTTGAAAAACAACCTTGAGAGTATATCATGTAGCCATCTTCATCCATGTATTTAAGTAGAAGGCCTTTCATCCTCACTGACTGCTAATTCCAAACAGCCTTTAAATCTGCCCAGAAAGGGGAGGTAACACACCATATAGCTATCTCCTATCTCAAACTTAGGAGGTCATCACATCTAACAAGTCTATTATCTCCTATCCAGGCTGACTTGTACCAATATTTTCTTCAGATTGACATAATGTAACTTTATTTATGAGCTCTTTATACTCCCCGTTATTAGCCTATAATTGTGAATTCCTGACATCAGATTAAAGACCATCTCACATCCGAGATCTTCTAAGCTTTCCTCCACTAAAGATCAGATCTACAACACTTGAAAATATCCAGCTGTGTAGAGGTCACACCTTGATTGTCTTTAATATCTTATTAGCAATAATTTGTTTTAAAATGAGTTTTCAAGACATGATTTATAAGTCTGCATGTTAACATCCTATTGCAGCTTTAGTTTTCAGGATAAAAATCTAATCATACTTATAATTGTAACAAGGTCATACTTAAAAAAAAAAAAAAAAACGTTTATATATTCTCCTTTATAAAAAAAAAATGACTTAGTTTACAGATATTCTCTAACATTTTTCCTTAATTAGTCCAAAAGATATTTCACAACCAATTAAGAATCAAGCTCACTGCTTTTTTGTTTAACAATAAAAAAAGAATAGAAGATATTATTCAACTGTAGTTATTAAAAATAGAACACAATGCAAATTAAAACCTGATGGATTTCTCCAAATCAGTGTTATAAACCGATACAGAAAGTGATATCTTTCAGACTAAAACAGATCACAAGTTCAGACAGTGGTCACATATATTATAAAAACACATAAAGCCAGCATGGCTACAAAGAGTTGAGAAGTTTTATCACGTTCCATTACTAAAATCCATAAGCAACCTGTTTCTGATTTAAACAGCTGATAAAAAACAAATAAAAAGAAATTTGAGGATATAAATCTAACCTCTCGTTTTTTACAACACAGCAAACAGTCTCTGTTGTACAGAAAATCTATAACTAATGATATATGAAATAAAAATATATCAAATCTGAAAATCCTAATAAAACTCCATATATTCAGCTTGTATATTACGTGTGGAAAAAAACACAAAATACCACCTGTATTTATTTCAACATAAAATGAATCATGACAGATTGTTTTTAGCTAAATCTGTTCCAATGGAGTCATATCATGCAGAGACAAATGCTGTTATGTTCCCTGTTATGGCGAGGGCGAGATGGCGAGAGAATCAATTTAAAAAAAAATTAATCTTACACTAGTATCCATAATCTAGGTTTGATCACTTATCTCCCCTTTTTCACCATTTTCCCTCAGTAATAATATCCTTGGGCATCAAAATGGCATGAATTAACATTACTCATTGTCAATCATCACAATTACATAAATTTTCATTGTTATGGTGACTTCAAAATCACAAAAAGTCCGTCAAAATCAGAGAGAATCCTGTTAATGTAAGACATTAAATTTTTGTAGGGGATTTGTTTCTGTTGATTCATTGCTACTCTTCATCCGCAAATTCACGAGTCCAAGAAATATCAACATGAGAGTAAGATGATTGATTTAGCTATACTTCTCTGCAGAATTTCGTGTTTTCTTGTTAACCCGCAAAAATTGCACCCCACAAAATTTTGTGAATTAACAGTATATTCCATATAACTCCAAATAATGTAAATGACTCAAGTTACACTGTTTTTAGAATTCCAAGTTATATATTTTGAATATTGAACAAAATTAACAAAATTATCAAATCCACGCTCTGAGCATGAATATAAAGGAAATAAAAATTTAATCCAAATAATACACAACCAGATATCCAGTTTGATTATAAGTCATTTTTCCTATATCCTGATTGGTCAAATCACCTCTCCGAGGTCTAAATATACTGTGATGTTACTCCAAAACAGGTAGAGTTAGAGCAACTAAGATGAAAAAGTCCAAAATCCTGCTAGGTGTCTCATAGTTAAACATAGTAATCCAATAACTTGTACTGGTAAGTCTTCAAATATATCAAATAATTTTATTGTTTTAGTAGATTTTCAAGTGCACACGTCTCAAACATTTTTGTCTTCATAAATCTTTATATGTAATATATAAGTGCTGCTTGGCAATCTGCAGTTTTTTCCCTATGAAATCTGTCTGTAGTAATCCCCCCTACCTCACTAGTGGATTTTGGTATCCCCCATCAAAGAACTTCTACAATTTTCCTAGTGGAAATGCTACACCACATCAGAGAAAAACGTTGGTTATGTTACATCACAAAACTCGTTACATTTAATTCTAAAGCTTTTATTACATCACGTTAAACACTTTCTCATCTTGGCTAATTACATAAGAGAAAATACTGCTCTAATTAACTTGTTAATGAAAAAATAAAAAAAACCGGTATTTATCGTTTTTCCTTCTTCATTTCGACCGCCAGAACGCCCTGTACCTCTTCTTTGGAAGTAGAGTGGGTTTCCATCAGACACGTAATTACAATTACATTGATAAGGGTCAGATATTCACTGTCGGGGCTGTCTTTGTACACAAGTGTAGTTGTCAAGACAACCTAACTATATTGTCTAACAAGTTGTCGGATTCCAAAAGATAATTTATTCATATCCGATTCTTCTCTGATCTATCATCCAAATAAGAATTACGTTGACCAAAATACACCCAGTGCCAATTATCCCGAGTAATTTCGGAGATAAATTCTGATTCTTAAACAAGAGCATTTTGTTGGAAAATCAGAAGAGAGGTTTCCTACTCTTTACAACGCTAAGGAATCAAACAGCTTTCTACTCTCCACTACTGGTATTGTGTCGAGAAAATCTTTATCACCCCCGTAACATTAATTTGCATATCATAAAAAGACATGGAACGGATGCAGAATGGTACAATAACACACGAGTTAACTTTGATAGGGAAACATTAAGAGACAGCTTCTCTTGTGTGATTAGTGCTAGATAATTTGTCTTTCATGCATTGCCGATACAGTGATATTCCTTATTATCAACAAATGACGACTGTTTTTCAGGAATGTTTTGGTGAAGCAGTCTTTGTAATCGGTCCCTAGTCCAATATACCTATGATTTACCACACACTAAGATCCAGGCTCCATGACTACCCCCCACTACTTCTTACTAACTACATAACACCACCACAGAAAATATTTCTTTCAGGAAGATTTTCGTTTATTTTTTGGACTTGATACCAACAGATCTTCAATAGTATGTACAACACAGCTCCTTATTTGGTTTTTTGATGGATAACCTCTTCTTATCGAGCATTAAAACAAAGATGTAACAAGTGTCGGCATTCACGGTATTATAATTTTGTTGAGCTTGTCAACAAGGAAACAATTCGACAAAGATGAGTAATTCCTTCAAACAGCCACTGATCTTAGCTAGTTTCTTCAATCACACAACATTTTCAGTACTCCTTGAATGAAAACTAATCCCTAGTAATGACCTTCAGACAAAACAGGTTTCAACAGCACTCAAGAACCTTGACCAAGAAGACAGGATCAACATGACCTTGACTTTTGTAAATGAAGGTCATACAGATATGATCATCAATCAATTGTTTTCTATTATCCAGACAAGTTGAGTTGACTTAAAAGGAACCTTGAAATACGACATGAATCTTATACCATAACACTTGTCATCGCTATTACGTGACGACTGAATTAACAATGACGTGACAACATCCATGATACGATTTCATTAACCAACCACCCTTCAAAAGTGTTACTCACTGGTTAGCTTTGATTCATACATAAAAGATGAAAAAAAAGTATAAACGATTTTAAACTGAAAATATTTAAACAAAGCATAATATAAAGCGTATAATTAGTTGATAAAGACAACGAAAAGAAATTCACTTGACATTTTGTGCAAGAGAACTGATTTAAGATATCAAACTAACCATGTACGGACTGATAGTGACACCAACGGTTCAGACGACTTAGAATCCCCTTCTGTCTGATAGAAAATGTCTGAGGTCAGACAAAAAAAGGATTTTGAGAAATAAACATAAGGAGCTTTTTATTATAGATGAGGTTTAGAAAGTATGCTGACGTGGAGTTAATACTGACTGGTATTTCTGTAAGGAGCTTCTACAAATTCAGTTTCAAATTAAAAATATGTACATGTCTCGAGTATTGCGGATTAGGAGGGTATGGACTGCGCTAATCCCATCCTTATCCATCACCTTGACAGACATGTGACAATGGCTGGGAGGTATCGAGAGGTCAGCCGTGGACTTCCTCGCTACCACAATACATCCATCATTTCCTCTCTCACACAGATCTAACTTAAACTTGAGCACTTTTTTATTGTAGTGAATCATCATCAAGATGTACACAACGGGTAACAAGGTTTTCATTAAATTCAATTTAAAGATATGACTAACGATTTTTTAAATTTGAAGCAGCTATTTAGATATACCATTGATAATATGACCAGGTCACTTCTGATCCAGTTACTAATTGGATGATACAGACTCTTATTGAAATGCCGTGAGTTTGGTGAATATTTTCAACCCTTACCCAGTCTTGATTTCAAATCTTCAATGAAAGAAGATTTTTGTTACTTATAAAAGCCACGCTTAGAATCAGAAAAGCCAGAATCAGAATTACAAATTAACATTTATGAATTTAGATAATTATATGAATATCAAAATTGTAAAAAAATGAATTTCATCATTTTTAGGTAAAACAGACCATGACATAAAACCATAAAAGTTTTCAGGTCATCTGTAGACCAAACAAACAGCGTATTTTGTCATAAATTTTTAAAGTGTTTTTATAATTTTCTCTTCAAGTACAGAAATGAATGCTTTATGCATTTCCATTTAGAAGATTTTTGATGTGATATAGTTTATATCAAATTATATCAAGATAGGCACTACGTATGAATTACCTTTAAAAAGGATTTGTATAAGGTTTGATGACTTTCCATTTAGAATGGATACATGACATCTTTCATCAATATCCAAATGACAGACTTGATAAAAAACGATTAAGTCATTTGCTGCGCGGGCAGACATGACATCCACATCGTCGTCCTGAGACGCAGGGCTTTATATATGAAAGATTAGCTCAGAACACTTATGATATTGACCCCATGCGAAAAGGAAAATAAATCCCCCTATCTGTCAGCTATTGAAATAGTGGTACGATGAGAAAACATTCGTTTCAGTCGAAATCCAATTATACGAGATTAGTGCCCTCAAAACTAGGCAGTCATTGTTATGGAAGGACGATCCTTTCGCGGCCTAATTTGAATGTTAAACATCGGATTATAGGAGAGTGCTGAGAGAAGTCCAAACCACTCGCCTAGGCTAATCTTCTGAAAGCTCACAAAGATCAAAATAGGATTTCTATCTCTTCAACAATGCACGTATTCATTTTACCCGACTTATCTCAAATTGGGTTTTACCAGGGAGTGATAGAAAGGGATTAATCTGAACGCAATTTCTAAAATGGGCGAGTCTTTCAGTAGGTTTAAGGTTTTATAACACTGGACATTTTGATGGTATTAGTGTAAATGGAGGTTTTGAGTTGGAGGGGATTAGTTAGAGCCCCGCGTGGTCAGATAAGTAAACATTGATTGGATAGGCAACCAGTAATCCACAATTTAATCCTTGCTCTCGAACGCCAAGCACACACAAATCCTGAAAATGTCGTGGACTTGAGGAACTTTAATCTTACAGAAACAAACTTAGATCACACCATACCTGAAAGTGTCTCCAAACTTTTTGTCATTGAAAAGATTTTAATGGACGCGGAGCTTGATACGTCTACACAATAGTGGAAAATGAGCATTCAGTTTGTTTGTTAAATTTTATTTTTTTTTGTAGATTTAAAAGCTTATAAGATAAATGGTTTGTTTGTATAACCACATTTGAATTTCCTGTCAAGATATCTCCATTTCTGTAGAATTATTTATGATGTTCCAACATACACAATATTGTACACTGAGATCTTGTTACCTTTTCTTAAATTCATTTTATTTATTAGATTTTTTTTCAAAGTCTTACAATAAAATCATAAACAACTTATCTATAACTAGTACTGTTTTAGAACCTGGTCCCTATCTTCTTATCATCTCAGCTTTATGAATCCCCTGTATTGTCTTTCAGAACCCTAATAACCCTTAATCTTTAAATCCTTTCCTGTTTGGTTGAGTCCCTTTATGAGTACAAGTGCCCCTTGCTATTCTTTTGTACGGACTCCCATTTCTATCCCTAAAGGGCCTTTCTTCACCAACACACCAGTCTTATCCTATTTCCTGTGCAAAACTTCCTTGTGACTTGTACAATACTTTAGCTGTATGTGTTGAATGTTAGTACATTCTAAGTTTGATAAAATTATATTTGCTTATATAGAAGGCAGATCTTCATTTGTATAAGTGTGTACATTTAATTCAAGTGAGCTCTTCAAAGCCCCGCTTTTATCTGTCGCCAACTCCTCACCCTGTGGTATAATAAACACACCCCATATTTGTCCTTGTCGCATTTACATAACTTTCCGATACAAAATTATCCATTTTTTCAATGTAGCACCTGCTAGCTAAGCTGGGTGTCAAGCCTATGGTTTTTATGGTTCCCTGTAATTATTATATAATAGAGCAGTTAAGGTGAAGATTAACTGTAAATTGAAGTCATCAAAACTATTACACCAATTGGATCATCTGTTATATGCTATCAAGATTTTCTAAGACCTAGACTTCACAGGAACGGCTTGTCTCCACAACGTTTACATAAAGTCAATATTTCTAACAAAAACATGAGAAGTCCAGTCTTATGTAAATAGAAAACAACAATACTTAAAATTTGTCAACGTCAAATACATGACCAGAGTAATTAAATGGTTTTTCAATGGTAAAATTTCCCGTAAAAAGGGAGTTATTCAGATAGTGGTGTGAGATTACAGTGTATAATATGTTACTCTGTTCCGCTATAAATTGTGGGAATCCTTGTACCTCGGTAAGTCAATACAATTGTGATGGATAAAGAGTCAGTACTAAACAAACACCAGGGGCCCTAATTCAAAATATATATAAAAATCTATTTAAACCAAGATTTAAACTCTTCGCCTCCATTACAAATTCAAATGAGATAACAAAATTTATGAATTCAACACTGGAGTGAAAGCAGACAAATTAAGAATCTTATAACAATGAAATGATATTATCAAAGCTTTTTTAAAATAAGAAATTCAGGCATTGTACACTTCCAACACTTATTGAAAGAAAATTTATAATTTTGGACTTAAAAATGTCCAGCACCAAAATACATCAACATACATACAGAAGATTCCCTTTTTCAGGAGTTATTAACAGTGGAGATTTGCTAACTTACACATGGTTTTATAGACTATATGTGTGGTTTGTCTGCATAAGCATGCTTAAAATGAATTTGTATACTGATGAGATTTTTTCACTCTCCATCAGAAATATAAGTACCTCCCATATGTATCCCACTACTCACTGCCCTCAGGACAGCGTAGAGATTTGCCAACAGTGTGATGGAATTTCTCAATATCCTCTGCCCATCTCCAGATTCTGCATTGACATCAGGTACAGAAAATTAAGCGTAAAAAAATCTGACATACTTCCACGGTGACATTATCTTATTAGCACTGAAAAATTCAACCCTGCATCAAAGACAGAGAGAAGCACTCCCTTTTGGAACCATAGCCAGGTCCTTAGAGAACCCAAAACTACACTCACACCTACAATGATTATCTTACCTACTTTGGAACCCAACCTTATGACATCAGTCTTTATTAGAAATTTGAAATTTTACAGCATCATTATTATTGAAATAAGTAAGGAATTGGATTGGCTCTCTCTGTTCCACCAAGCAAATTCTTTCCATTTTAGAATGACATGAAATTGTGGAAAATAGATATTGTAAAACTAGAAGCCTCGGAAAATTGAAAATTGAACCCATGAAATAAAAACGGGTTTGCATTCGTCAGAAAACTCCCACTTATATAAAACATCCTGCATAAATCGTTTTGTTTTCTACAAGACTCATCTATCAATCTGATGTTACATGTTATCTTAATCCACCAGCAAACACTATCTAAATCCCCCATTCCTCACTCTAATCCACCAATACCAGCAGAGGTCACCGCATTTAGTAACTAAGTGACCTCTAAATCCATATTTGACCTATATTCCTTGACAAGATTAGCAAAATATTTGCTCGCTTTAGTTAATACCCTCAGGAAATAGAAAGGATTAGGGCCCTAACAGAACTTCCTCCTGTAAAACTGATCTTGAGGAACCAGTCAGCACTGAAAACAAGCAAGATTTTAGTGAATGAACTGATGAAAGAGAGAACAATGATTGTGAATTTAAAAAAGGCTTTAAGATCTGTGACCTTCATCTTCCATACCTGACTTTACAATGAAACAGTCCAGTTTATCTTAGATCTGATACTGTTGATCTCACTAGAATTACAGATCCTTCCGAAAAACACTATAACAACCTCACAACATGGAACATCAATTATTTATGAGAAGTAAACATTGTAAAATCATCATACCATTGAACCTTTACCAATGTATTTTAGTGTTGATTAACCTTCTCCCTCGATTTTATTCTATTCGACAAAAGTCCTATCGTGAGGAAATATTTTAGATTAAATGTGCAGTCAAGTTGCTGTGGTGATCGTAGCCATCTCCAACAGGCTTACTGTTCTGTTATTTTGGGCTCTGATTTTATCCAATGCTCAACCTTCGTCCAGTGATTTGTTATCCCGTACATAGCCCGAGATCGTGCACAGAACGCAAAGGGATTACGAGTCAGGCTCGTTTTGGTTGGAGAATTACGAAATCCTGGTAAATTACAGAAGGCTTTAGATTATCCTCTGTCTGTCTGCGATAGCATCTGATTGGACAATTGAAGATAAATCTGGTTTTATCCTCCTAAAGACCACCCTTATCCTCGCTATCCTTCAGAAATTGTGCTGCTTGATCTTTGGGGGACGTTTCAAATGGCAGATATTTACATAAAAATGAGAATTGTGAAATGGCCACCTACGGCTGACAGTGATAACACAAGACTGTCAGACAAACAGGGTTTTTTGTGTTGATATACAAGTAAAGAATATCGCTGGACCCAATCGTTGCCCTTTATCTTACTCTTTGATTCAGATTGCTTTTACCGTAGAAATGGACTGCCTGATCCTGCAATCATACTTGCTAGCTTAAATGCTTCTGTTTCATTTTGCTTGCTGTAGTCTGCAGGACGGAGAGGTTTTTGTCCCTACCCATATCAAATCTCTAAAAGGGATAGATTTCGAAACATCAAACCAAATACATACCATAATATACAAGGAGATAATAATTATCTCAGAGTTCATGGAAAACCTGACATAATTTGGTGTAGAAATGGCCAATGTAATCTTGAACTGTGTTAAACCCAGGTGCATCCCGCTCAATTATCGCCATGGTAATTAGCCATTATCACAGTCCTAAACAACGACCTTGCATTTTTAGTCCAAAGATTAAAAATAATTTTAAAACTCTTTTTACTTCCATCGCAGTTTTCACCTATCATGTTTTAGTACTTAATCAGGGTTTGTGTACATGTGCAGCCTCCACTATTTCTCTGATAGAGCGAGATCATATTACATCACCTTGACCTACATCTCAAGGTCGTTTCATATCTGATACATAAATATATTTGCCTCACTTGACTGTATCCAAACCAATTCAATCTAAAGAAGCATAGGATGTATAATTATTCTGAACCAAAATGAGTAGAAGACCTACTGCAGTACACTGCTCCAGCATAATCCCACTTTGGATGGGTATTTGTCTTGAAGGGTTCAAATATCATTTTCACAACTTCCTATCCTTGTGGGAGGTTTTCAAATTAATTTTTTTCCTGGCAGATACATATAGAGGAAATGACATCATTGATTTATGGGAGTTTCCATATTGTAATAAGCGATTCATCCACCTGCTATTATATTAAAAAATTCTTGTACACATTTGTTGGGTGTTTTACCTATAAAAAAATGAAAATAACTTGTTTTTCTGGGTCATTCACTTATGTATGGGAAATCGTTTTAATTTCTTGGATAAAAATGATATTTTTCTATCAGCTTATTAAAGTTATTATCAATGAAAACCATTCCCAAATCCTACATTGTGTATTTGCTGCGTGATGGATCTATGTTTTAGAAAACTGAACGTAAATTACTGTGCTACACATTATAATAAATTCAAACATGAAATGAGGCAATTTCTGAATTATGAGTGTCCTCAAATACATATTTACTTCTTACAAATAAAACAAAATCTTTTCCATCCGAATGTTAACAAAACTTAACTTATCAATGTCTTCAAAAATTACACTCTTATGAGTGTGTTCTCAGAGATGACATTACTTTCACTATTCTTCAATGCAAAAACATGTCTCTTTTATGATAAATTGATAAAAATGATTCTTTCGAAATATATAAGTCACAACTCGCATTGATACCTTTGTTTGGAATAAGTTTTATTTTTCAGTAAAAGAGATTTAGAAAGATGAGTAAACGCAATGTAGGGATAACTTTTAACATTAGCCAAAGTTGACTGTAGTGGAAGGTTTGTATTATTACAAACACATGTATACCACATAACACAAATACAGGAGAAAATCTCTCTCCACAACTGTTCAAAGTGGTGTTAATTCCCTTACGGCCTCCAACCAGCATTGACAAATTATGTCTAGAATACCATTTTAATTAAATATCTTAAAGATGGAGCAAACATCTGATATGAATTTAAATAAATATGGATACAAAATCTTATGGAAGGTTCCAATTTCAAAGGCATGGTTGAATTTGATCCGGCAGATAAGTGATGCAATTTGGTGTATTTTTTTTAATCTGCACATGAATATGAAGAGCTAAGTTGTGGAGGTTTGGTAGCAGCACTGGGATACTATGATTGACTTGCGCAAGACGTGTGATAACTGTGTTTGATAGCACATAAACAAGTGGCTTGGTGTGAATGGGAGCCGGCATCACAAATCCACACGGGATTTCACGAGAGATTATGAGATTTTGTTGCCTGATAATACATATGCTACCGTCTAACTTGATCACATTAAGTTGTATATATATAAATCTATATCAATATCTTTTTTATTTTTCCCTCTCACCATTCCTTTGGCAGGCGTTTTTTAATGAGAATATTTGTAACTATAAGACGATGAATTTTTATTTTAGACCCGCTTGGAATCTAATGTGTGAGGAAGATAAAATTTCCGCTTTCTACAACCAGAAGCTTTTCAATATTTTAGACACAAGTATTCATTCTGACTTTGAACCTATATTCCTGTTTAAGTCCTAATCAAGATATAATGTCAATGTAGCAACACCTGCTAGACTTCAGGTTTAAGAAGGCTTGTAAGGTAAATTGAATTTCACCTCCACATACGCAAAAAGTTAGTTCACAGTATACTGTAAATGATTTTATTGAAATATGAATCTGTACTTCACTAACTGGCTTTCAACATTTACCACATCAATTGTGTCTGTAAGTTTATCACATAAATCACCAACCATCCAAGAAATATATATCCAATGTTATAATTAGATATCTTTCTTTGCAAGTTAACAACCAACCAGTATCTGACTTTTACAATATCATTATAATGTATATCTGAAATAAAACTTTAGACCAAAGAATGACTTGAAAACAACTTTTCTTTGGTATTATAGAGATGATTTAAAAACAAGCCTTTCTGTGGTATTGTCAAACTTTCTTAATCATGTAATAGATATGTTTATGATAAATTTATACATTTTATGCTAAACTCTTGACAGTTCTTGTAAACTGATCCCTAAGATGGGAGAGGTTATCATTTTAAACACCACCTTTACATAAAAAATACTTTTATATTAGATACAAATAGAACCTTTTACAATTGTCGATACTTTCTAACCTGTGTTCAATAACACCATTATTTACAAAGGACTTATTTCTTTGACAAGTCATGTGTGTAAACAGAATCATATAAATGTAAGCTGCTTCAAACAATAAAACATAAATTTACATCCCTGCAACTTAGTTTTTTATTCAATTTTCCTATTCAGGGGAGATAATTTAGTTCAAAATCTTCTGAAAATTTCCAAAACAGGGGAGATAATTTGAGTTCAAAATTGAAAGTATCTATCAAAAACCTCTTCAAGCAAACTAACCATGAATGTCTCCCTGTGAAATGATTTGACTGTTGAAATCATAGATGTTAATACTGAAGTCTTCTAAAAATCATGATAGTAACATTTTGATATTGACTATGGAATTATGACAAGGCATTACAGATAAACCTGCTGTATCTTCAACTAAAGATTGCTTGTTGTTTTCCTCAACATCAAACTTCCTCCCCAGCCCCATCAGTGTTTGATGCCATATCACAGTCCTATACATAACTTACATAATACAAGCTTAAGTGTATTTCATAATAGTCTTTGTCAGCAGTCTGTATTCATGTTAATAGTAGCTAAATCTTCATCAATCACAGTCCCTGCCGTCTGATGCTGCTGTAATATGAAATTAGTCGTTCTTGCAAACATCTCCGTTTTTTAATCTGTGCCAAATTTTGATTGATTTGATTAGCTAGACTGTGGTGATGAAAAACCCTAATACTTTCATCCTAAAGTCGACTTGGTTATCTAACATGCATGAACATCATAACTGGCTCATTTGAAGAAATTTGTTCATTCGTGCAATTTGCTTTGCGAGACATATGTATGAGTTTTCTGTGAATAACACATCTTTGTGTCCTGAGAATCCCTCGCTAATTGTCCAAGTACCTGCCAACAAATTTTCAGCACAAACAGAAATGGCTACTTTTTTGCTTGACAATTTTTTCGTCATAATTTCTTTTATTATTTCTTCATCATCATTAATTTCCTCTGTTTTGCGATTCCTCTGTTATGGAGAAATTGGTTGGGAATGAAATTTTCTAAGTAAATTTGGCCATTATAAACTTAATATGTGAAGACGTTTTGATCCGCAGGATAATACTCCCCCGGTTCACAGAGTCTATTTCTGTAACAAGCATTTACTTGGACAAGGGGTATTCTAAAGAAGAATCATGTGTAAGGTGCAGGGTGGGGCGAAGGTGATAAAATGATGGGAGTTATTTTTGTTTTTCACCTGATGCTTGTCACATCAAAGCCAACAGGATTAATTTGAAAGTCAACATAAACGACTAAAAAGATAAATTTGTTATGTCCAATCAACCATGACCATACAAATTCATTTGATTTTTTTATGAGTAGAAAGCAAATTTACTTTCTTAGTATATTTTACAAACATCCAATTCTTCATCTTTTTTAAAATATAGTCATCTTCACTAATTCATTTCAATTTTCGAGGACGGACAGTTCTCTTGTCTGCGAGTTTGAACTGAAATAAGGGATATAATATCTTTAAGTATTCAGGTGGTAAACAAACAACCAAACGAAACGAAATGTTAAGAAATTAATTCCATCAAAGTGAAATTCCCAATCAAACACAAACTTACCTGCTGGAGTTTGATTGGCTGGAGGTATCGGATTAGGCGTCTGTGGGGTGTTGTTTGTTATAGGTACAACATCGGTTTTCTGGTGGTGATGGCCTGTCGTCGAATATGACGGACACGTTGTCGGAGTGGTGTAACCTGTTGTTGGATGGGTGTGGTCTACTGTTGGATGGGTGTGACTTTTTGTTGGATGGGTGTGGCCTGGTGTCGAATGAGTTTGGCCTACTGTCTGTTGAGAGTGACCCGTTGGTGGATGGGTGTGTCTCGTTGGTGTGTGACCTCTCACAGGTGTATGGATGTGACCTGTTGAGTGGCTAGGTGGAGAACGTTGGACTGGCGAGGCAGGACTACTGGGACAGGAGGAAGGGGGAGGTGGAGACTGTTTTGATGCCAGTTGGTCTTTGGTTAAGAGTGTTGGCAAGTCGTCAGTGTTTTGTTTACCAACCTGCAAAAAAATCAAATTTAAGGATTTAGACAACAAACTTTTTTTACTGCATTATAAATACCTTCTTCCACATTATTACTTTTTAATATTTTTTATGATTATTCAGCAAACAGCAAAACTATTTTCATTTCACTTTTCAACTTTTAAAAACTGGATTTCAGTTTTTTTCCCCCAGGGAAAATGGAATAAATTTGAACTGCTATAAAGTAAAATATCAATGTGATGAAATAGAGCCAAGTCATTGTTGATTATCAATGCATACATCCATCTGACAAGGTTCCATTGTTTGTAACAAGACGTGATGATCTAATCATTATTACCGACAGGGCGTGATAAGATATCATATCATTTGAAATTCACCTTGCATCGATTTATTTAGAAGGTGATTAGTAAATCTGCAATAAATCTCCCATAAAATCATCCTTTATGATTGATGTGTGAGATGAAAACTGCATACCGATATAAGCACTTAACAGCTGCATTCATCAAATTATGTAAAGCATCCTACAAACCTCATTAATATGTATCTGAGTCAGGTTAGACAAGATACAGGTAATCACAGGTATGTACAAGTTGATGACTGAGCTAATCATTTAGTTAAAATTAAACTTTAAAGGAAATGTCAGCTTAAGTTCAATACATATGTCATTCCACTAGCATCAAAATGCATCATTGTTTCAATAAAAATTAGCCAGGTATGGATTGAAACATAAAACACATCTTACTGAAAGATGTAGGAATAAAAAGTAATAAAGAAAAAGATAAAAATTTTCCAAAATTATCCTTTGTAAAAATTTCTGAATTTGCAAAACTTGTAATAATACATCCATCAATAAAGATATTATCTTTATAAAAAAAACAAGTTACCTCCCTTTAAATTACACTGTTTGGTTTTTTCATGTAAGGTTTAATGAATGTCCCCCCAAAAACTTATGAAGACATCACAGGTACCTAACATGCCAGTAAAATGTAACAGAATGAGATAGTGAATAGATATGTTAAAAACTTCTCAGGAAACAAAAGAAACTCATTTACCAGTTTCAAAATAAATGTTGATAATTGTTAGTTCGCATGTTCATTTTGTTGTTGTTTACCTTGTTTTTATTTGAGAACCTGACATTATTTACTTTGACCAAGATTTACATGTTCTGGAACACCTGGTCTCCATGTACTTTTTCAGGAGTCTCTGTGTAAATCTGTCATCTCTTCATATTTTGCCCTAGTTTTATTGAATCTGTGTTTGGATTGTGGTCATGTTGCTACTTCCTTGTTATTTTTTGTATTGGTTAATGAAGTTTACTTTCCCTATAATTATGTAGAAAATATGTCAGTTCCCGTGATCTCTGTTGCCCATTAAGTTAAGAATAACTGCAGCATACATGATGGAAAATCTACATGAAAAAAAATTAATATTGGTGCCTATATATATATATATATAAAGCGATCTTATTTTTTTGTTTTACATCTCTTTACAAACGGAAAACATCTAGCCCTGTAATTAATTTACTAAGGAAAAAATAACTTCTCATACAGAAATGGAACATGATGAAAACATATCACATATCAACACCCTTGTCATAGATAGCCGAACAGCTTATTGCTTTCACCAGGTGCGTTACTCTCATAAATTTCATTATCTCCTACTGCTTACCTGTCTACTTCTTACCTGGCGTTTCTACGACAAGATTAGCGATG
Organism: Ylistrum balloti; assembly: GCF_031769215.1. Classification (NCBI taxonomy): domain Eukaryota; kingdom Metazoa; phylum Mollusca; class Bivalvia; order Pectinida; family Pectinidae; genus Ylistrum; species Ylistrum balloti. Next base: position 1,324,517 of record NW_026782082.1, on the reverse strand, counting down.
AGATTGACATGTACTGTTATCTTAACCATTAACGTCTACATATGACAGATTATCTGTCTTCCATGCCATCCCTGGTTTCTTTTTTTTTTAGGGATATGATTTTCTCGGCTAGTCTCTGTGATAAATATATACATATGAAATGTACATACACATTGTGTGCTTATGGGTAAAACAGTTTCTCTGACCTGTTGTGATATTTTTGACAGAACTTATAATATTTGATAGAATCCCTATATAATAACATGATGAACTGATTTTTCATGAGGAGAAAAATCAAACAGCCTACAAAACTATTCCAAGAATACATTCAAAAGACTTCTCATACACCAGAAAGATTACCTACTGGTTACACTGTTACATAAGAATTATACTGATTGTGCATGTAGGTATTTCAAATAAGGTTTTCACCAGGACTGTTATTTTGTCTTAACAATACTAGCAGGTCAAATCACAGGTTTCATTTTCAGGTCACTTAAATTCATCAGTCAGTGTCACATTTGTGTTTGCATGTCTATAATGTTCATTAAGGTAAAGCATCCTCCTACCTGATTATGATAACTTAGAGGCCATGAGCTGAAAAATAACTAGATCATTTTAATGTCGTCCTTGTAATTATCAACATAGATTTTAGTCCAAATATTTTCAACATTTTCAAATAATTCAAAATGATTAAACACCGATCCATCTTTTTCTGACTTTATTCTGATTTCAAGACTGAAAATACAAATGAATTTCTCAATAACATCTGCGTACTAGGAAACATTTACTTTGAAAAAAAAACAAAAACTTGTGAAAAAATTGTGTATGATCAAGGAATCTAAAATGGCCAGAGTGTTAGGGAATTGGACCTCTATTCAGTCACAACACAATCACTATCATCACGTCACAGTATGTCCTTCAGGTATGGTTGCCTGAGCCATATTTACACCTGATGCATATGTTACCACACCCGAGGGAGTCTTGACTATGCACAACCCCTGATTAGATTTACTCGAGATTTACAGAGCATAAAGAAAAGTCACATTAACTCACACTTCTTAATTTGTGTTTTTGTTATTGAGGACTAAATGAATTACCTGTAACATTTAACATGACATCTGTGTTACACCATATGGTAAGTCACAGATGTATCGTAGAACGCTGAACATGACACATTTCTTTTATATTGTGTGTTTCAGTTTGATTTTGAGAGGTTACAGACTTAAAGGGCTACAGGTGGCCATCCGCATATTTACACCTACGTACAGTAAAAAATCTGACTCCTAACAGAGAAAATCCATCAGAGAATTAGGAAGTCTGTCATCTCGGTAGGACTGTCATATATCACTTTATCACAAAGCCTTGGTGGTAATGTTTGGCTGATTAAGGATTAAAAGCCAGAGAGCTACAGATGTCCCCTAAGTAATGCTAGTCCCTGTAGTAATACTAGTCCCTAATTACACACCTGTCCCTAAAATTACCTTGGCCTGTCCTGAAACAGTCAACTGTCAGGATGGACCACTTTACAGGTACAAATCACTAAAAGATTAGGGACATTTTAAAGCAAATATCCCTTTTTGTCTGTCTCTGACTAACATTTCTTCAACCTCTTTTTAACTGAGTCCCTTAACCCCTTCCCCAAACCCATCCCCACCCTTTCACCAAAAACCTCTTTTCTAAAATAGTTTCATCCCCAAATCATCCTTCCCAAAAAAGAACTAACCTTTTCTTATCCTTCCTGACACTGTCCTATCCTCCACCCATCCTTCCCTCACTTACATCTCCAATCCTTTCTGACACAGTCCTATCCTCCACCCATCCTTCCCTCACTAACATCTCCAATCCTTTCTGACGCAGTCCTATCCATCCATCCTTCCCTCACTAACATCTCCTCCCATCCTTCCCTCACTAACATCTCCTCCCATCCTTCCCTCACTAACATCTCCTCCCATTCTTCCCTCACTAACATCTCCAATCCTTTCTGACACCATCCTATCCTCCACCCATCCTTCCCTCACTAATATCCCCTCCCATCCTCTCTGACACTGTCCTATCCTCTACCCATCCTTCCGACACAGTCCTATCCTCCACCCATCCTTCCCTCACTAACATCTCCTCCCATCCTCTCTGACACTGTCCTATCCTCTACCCATCCTTCCCTCACTAATATCTCCTCCCATCCTTCCTGACACTGTCCTATACTCCACCCATCCTTCCCTCACTAACATCTCCCATCCTTCCTGACACTGTCCTATACTCCACCCATCCTTCCCTCACTAACGTCTCCCATCCTTTCTGACAGTCTTATCCTCAACTTAAAATTATTTTATCGTCATGATTATCAAAATTTGGAGCACTTCCTTGTAGCATAATTATGATTTAGTTTAATTCTTTTCATCATCCCAATTTAATAATTTATATTAATTTCTTATAATTAAATAAAATATATTTCTTTAATTTAATTCAATTACCTGTAAATTTCCATAATAAGCATTAGACAAGTTATAGTGTGATGATTTTAAAATTCTAATTTAAATTTAATTGGGTTATGTAATATGTGTGATTAAATTAAAAGAGCTTAGTGTGAAAGTGATATAATTTGTATTAGCATGTTTTGCTGTATTTATTACACAAAAGATATGCAGCAAAACTACAAAATTGTCAAGGATAATGCTAATTAAATGGATACGGCTAATATAAGCAAGATAAATTTGACAAATGATGATTATGGTTGTCAGCTTAATAAGATCTAAAACATTTAGAATGTGTGCAGGGTCAATTCTAATATGTAAAGAAAACTTTAAATGAAATGAAATATTCGCATTAACATCAATTTTCACTTCAAATATGCATAGGCAAGAGTGAGATAAGTCAACATTCTTTTATCAACTGCAGATTATATATACCAAACTCACTTATTTACATACTGTTAAAAAATTAACAAAATCAACATCTTAGATAAATATCCAGCATGGTCAAAGATAATTATGATACATTAAAAAAAAAGAAAATGTTTTCATTTTTAGAAGTTGTCAAATTTAAAATTCAAAACAGCTACCATGACATCACAGAGAAGTACATTTCAATCTATGTTAAATAAAGAAATAAATACAACAATTAATGCAAATAAGTCTATATGTAAATAATTCAAGACAAGTTTTCATTTTAAAGCATATGTACATACAGTAGTAACCCTGGTAAATGTCAGAACATTGAAATTTGTTTACAAATTAAATACTTCATTGTGATAAAAAAAGAGACAAATTGTTATTGCAAAATGAAAATGAGATAAAAAAAAGTGTTTAAAATCAGGTTTCATTGACTATTCTTTTTCTTAAAAAATTTTACAGAAATTCTTCAAAGAGAAATCATAAAGCATGAGATATTACGAAAAGTAAAATCTCGACACTGATCCTAAAGACAGAAAAGTTGAGAATCTAATGGCAAGCAATTTCAGAGCATCTGAACAATCAAGCTCTCGCTATAGAAACACCCCTGCGAGTTTTTTGAAAGTGATATTTAACCTTGTGTTGTCTTGTTAGATTTCTAAAGACTAAGGACTTATCTGCGTCTTTTTTCATCCATGATAAGGATTAGTTTGGACTGATTACATCAGGATATGTGTGTGTGCATCAGCTGTACTGCTCACACAGGTAATGCACATGCACATCTGCAGAAAAAGGAATTTGGATAAAAAAAATCTTTAAAGCTATTAGTATCACACGCAAAAATGCTCAGCTGCACAAGTTGGGTGGTCAAGATTACAAGTAAAAGACCAGTCTTTTAAATAGATCAATTCAATCAGGATTCTCATTTTTTTTTTTCTCAGTGACTCAATCTGACAAGGAGAATTTTTTTTAACTCAAAAAAGAAGCCAATTACTAACAAATTGTAATCATGAAAAATTTTAATTAATTTTACTTGGATATCTTTAGGAGAAAGTGAAGAAAACAATACTTGGTTAATGAGTATAATGTACGTGTATATCTGAAAGTTTGAACTTCACAATATTTCAACTGCAGAATACGTACAAGGCATAAGTGTATCTACATGATAGTGGTATGATGTAAACTACACATTATATAAATTGCACAACATCTTCCTTTCACAGGAAGTCACATTTTCTTAACTAAAAAGGCGGAAGAGAATTTGACTCCATGAGGAAGAATTACTTGGTTTTCAAAACCGTTATCCGTCAGATTTAAAGGATGTGATGCCATGGTAATAGAGCGGGGAATATTGCAGTAGGATTAAGTCAAGTTTGGGGCAATACCAAGAATCTCACAAATGATGATATTTTCGTCTTAATTTCCATGGCACTGAATTTATAATCATAACTATAGATCTGCTACATGAAAATCAAGGTGGATTGACTACTAATGCTACTTACTAGCGGACGATCTGACTGGAGATAAGTGTAAAATAACGGGTACAAGTGCAATCACAGTCATGATAGAATCGGAAGTACTTGTATGAAAATGAGGCATGATATGAGAATGGGAGGCTGAGCACACACAATGTGTATGATGGATGTATTTCAGCATTCCAGTTCTCCATATCGTACATGTTACGATGCAGAACACATGTATTTATAGCATTGGTGGGATAACCCAACTCTGTAACAGTGAGAGTATTACAGGGTATGTTACAGTATCATAAACAGCTGATGGGCTCAGTCCCGTCACCTGTGAGGGCGGGAGATCAAATGTGTTGGTCGTAATCCTTACAGAATCCTATAACCTGTGGAGGGGAGAGGCAATGTATTGGTCCTAACTCTAAAATCCTTTTAATCACCTCAGAGGGAGCTGGAAATATATTGGTCCTAACCTTAGCAATCATACCCTGTAGGGGAGACGGGAACCAGATGATCCTAACCCAAACAGTCTTATAAGAACCAGTGGGGGAAAAGAGAACATGTTGGTCCTCACCCTAATAGTCCAACGATTAAAATATGAGGAGAGGGAAGAGAGATATGTGTTAGTCCTAACCCTAACAGTTTTATAACATCTGGCAGAGAGGAACTTTTTGGTCCTATATCTAGCAGTCCTAAAGCCTGTAGGGGAAAGGGGAACCTGTTAGTCCTATTCTTAGCAGTCGATAAGTACACTTGTAAGGGAAAGGAAGAGAGAAATGTATTTGTCCTAACCCTTGCAGTCCTATAACTTGTGAGAGAGAAGGGAATCTGTTGGTCATAACATCAGCAGTCCTTTAACTTGTGAGGGACAGGAGAACATTTTGTTCCTAACTCTAACAGTTGTATAACCAGAGAGGGAGGGCTGAATGTCTTCTTCCTTATTCTAACAATCCTTTAATCTGTGGAGGACAGGAGACCATGCTGGTCCTAACCCTAGCAGTCCTATAACCTTTAGAGGACAGGGGAACATGTTGGTCCTAACTCTAACAGTCATATAACCTGTGAGGTGGTGTGGAATATCTTCTGCCTAATTTTAACCCTAACAGTCCTATAACCTGTGAGGGACAGGAGGACCTGTTGACCCTAACCCTAACAGTCCTATAACCTGTGAGGGACAGGAGGACCTGTTGACCCTAACAGTCCTATAACCTGCGAGGGACAGGAGGACCTGTTGACCCTAACAGTTCTATAACCTGTGAGGGACAGGAGGACCTGTTGACCCTAACCCTAACAGTCCTATAACCTGTGAGGGACAGGAGGACCTGTTGACCCTAACCCTATCAGTCCTAGAACCTGTGAGGGACAGGACATCCTGCTGGTCCTAATCCTAACAGTCCTATAACCTGTGAAGGACAGGAGGACCTGTTGACCCTAACCCTAACAGTCCTAGAACCTGTGAGGGACAGGAGGACCTGTTGACCCTAACCCTAACAGTCCTATAACCTGTGAGGGACAGGAGGACCTGTTGACCCTAACCCTAACAGTCCTATAACCTGTGAGGGACAGGAGGACCTGTTGACCCTAACCCTAACAGTCCTATAACCTGTGAGGGACAGGAGGACCTGTTGACCCTAACACTCCTATAACCTGTGAAGGCCAGGAGGACCTGTTGACCCTAACCCTAACAGTCCTATAACCTGTGAAGGCCAGGAGGACCTGTTGACCCTAACCCTAACAGTCCTATAACCTGTGAAGACCAGGAGGACCTGTTGACCCTAACAGCCCTATAACCTGTGAAGGCCAGGAGGACCTGTTGACCCTAACCCTAACAGTCCTATAACCTGTGAAGGACAGGAGGACCTGTTGACCCTAACCCTAACAGTCCTATAACCTGTGTGGGACAGGAGGACCTTTTGACCCTAACCCTAACAGTCCTATAACCTGTGAGGGACAGGACATCCTGCTGGTCCTAATCCTAACAGTCCTATAACCTGCTGGAAAGCCAGAAACAAGTCAGTCTTTAGAACACCAATCTACTATACCCTGTGAGGGATGAGGTAGTTGTATGTCAGATTGTACCAGTGTTTACTTGCCACATATTGTAAACTTTATACTGTTATTATCAACACATAGCTTGATGTTAATTACCCAGAAAGGACTTTTGAGTTTCATTTTCAAATTTGACTCTTGAAAACAAGTTTTCCCCCATTTATATCGGTAAGAAAGTTGAAAACAAGTTATAATCAGTTTCACAGATATTATTGAAATATTACAGAATGAAAATTAACTCTACATACTATATATATATATATATATAGAGAGTATATATATATATATATATATATATATAGAGAGAGAGAGAGAGAGCGCGAGAGAGAGATCTATATATAGAGAGAGATAGAGAGAGAGAAATTAGAATCTTTGCAAATTATTTTATGTTGTTCAGTAAGGTAACCACCAGCTACTAAAAGGTAACCCAACCTGAAACCATCCCTGTTAACAGGTCAATAAACCCTTAACAAAAATAATACAAACACAAGGTGATCAGAAATTTTATAAATACCTTACAATCATTATAAGAATGATTTCTTTAGGCTGTGTAGGTTTGGCTTTATTTCTATATAATGAATATCAATGAAAAACATAATGAATGACATAATGAATGAATGAATATGATAAATCATCTTCAGCATAAAATTATATTTGCATTGAAATTATAACACTACTGATTTTAATCCTGTCAATAAACAAGTAATGATGAATAACTAGGTTGACGAAACACCTCTTTTACTTGCTATACTGACTGGCCATTAATACTTCTGGCGGTGTCATTCTGTCATCTCTGTATGTATACAGGCACAAATGTACAATATATGCTACTTAGCCGCACACTCACAAAAATGTGTACATTTCTGAGCTGTTTATCATCCAATAGCATGACAATTCTAGCTTCCGTTATCACATTTAACTTACAAAATAATACGGAATAGATTTGCACTAAAAAGTGCTATCACATACAGTTAAGGTAAGTGAAGATCATAAAATCACATGAAAAACATTAATTGTACATTAAGAGACTTCATAAAATCAAAATGGCAAACATTCCACAATTCCTAAAAAATCAATCAATTTCAATATTTCAATACTTCTAGGAGCTGTGTAAAATTGCAATAAGGCCTAAAGTATATAAAAATAATGCTTGATTACCTTCACAAATTATTGAAAATTAACATCTAGTTTATAGATCTAGTCTTGGATAAAGTAGTCCTTATCAATACAATATACAGCGGCACCTATATGCTTAAATATCTTATAATGAAATGTATTTCATATTTCAAAGAATGAATATAAACAGTCAGAAAAGTTAAATACCTTGACTTCATGATAATCTTCTTTACATCACAAAAATCAACAATTAAGTCTCCCTGTATGCTGTTCATGATTGGATTAATTACCAACTTTTTGTGAAAGTCTTAATAGGCTAATACGACTAATCCTTACTAAGAAGATATGCAAATACAATACATGTCATATTGTATGAAATGTCTATTGAGAAATAGGAATGTATTAGGAACGGCCATATCTACTTAATAACACAATCACCTCTTGATCCAAAGTGAAATTGACAAAATACATAGCTGTATCAGCGTAAGAACTTCTAACTGTTGGTATTTATTTGAAAGTTTGATTTTATTGTCTAGCTTCAATGAAATTATAACACATGCATAACAATCTATTACGAGAGTATTTTACAAACTGACATTTTCTTCATCTATAGTGCTTTTAGGTTAAGAGCCTACATTTTCTGTCCTTATCTTTAATATGAGTTTCATGGCCAGTGTTTTGAAAGGTTTTATCAACAACAATGCACTTAGGTAAGATTCTTTCATATTCAAAGCAAACATTTTGAAAGGAAAATACAGCAACTGAAATGCACATACCTATGAGCTTAGAGTCAAATTTGTAATAGAAAATCTTTTATCCTTCCCATCCCCATTTACCATCAACAGATATTACAATTTACAATAAGTGTCCTATATCTAAAAATGTTAATGTTTAATAACAAAGCTTCTTGTGATTTTGTCAGTTTCATTTTCTTATTCTTTTCAAGTAACATTTTTGAGAACCTATCAAATAAACTATTCACACCAAAATAAACTGAGTTTGGTTAATACATGTACTGCTACCTTTTATTAATATGTCAAGTTTATTTATGCTGACACAATGATTTTGTAATTAAAATTATTTTTTCACATTATATGCATATGAAAAATGCAGAATTTTTGTTTGTTTCTGAAAAGTTTCCATGTAAACAGGAACACTCTTCTTTCTTTTAACATAGTTGAATAACCTTTGTAAGTCTTTCATTGAAATCATATTAACTTGATGTTCAAGGCATAGTGTTAGTACTGTAATACTCTGGTGTTATTGATTAAATATGTGATTCAAATAAATTTCAATTTGTGTATATGTGGTTGTTATCAAATTGTCAACAATACTTGGATAAACAAGTATTTGTGTAATATCCATTAAAAAAATCTCTGAATTTTTTTAACTCTGAAACTATAAAATAATTAAAGAAAGCATTATCCAATATATAGAATACTGTTTCTGAATGAAAAAAAAACATTATAACTATGTGCTCACAGAAAGCTTATATTATCTAATTTTAAAACTTTGAATTATAAAAAAAAGGTTTTCTGATCATGAGTTTCAGCATCTTTAAGTGTGCCTTACAGAAAAGTGTAGAAAAAAATGTGTCTACATAGAGAAATCAAACTGGCTAAGTGTCCAAGACTGTCATTTCATTTTGATCAAGTTATGAGTAAAGACAACCAATGTGAAGAGACGACGACAAAAATAAGATTAATGAAGGGACGAATGTCCAAAAAGTTATCACTCTACTAATTGAAGTAAACAAAAGACATTACCTGTGGTTGGGACTCAGTAGAGTTAACAGCAGTTGGGGTATTGGCAGCTACCCATGCCTCTGCAAACGTTTCCATTGCTGCATGAAAATCCATCTTGTCTGAGAAAGTTGACTGGGTGTTACTCCAAGTCGGCATACACTATATTGCAGCTGATGTGCAATATGGTTAGTCAAGGAGGCGATAGATTAGCACGGGGAAACATGGGTGTCTGCAAACTTTTGATTAATCAAAATCGGCTGCTAATACCGATGGCCTGAAGTTGTGTTGCGGTGAAGAGACGTTAAAAAGACTCGATTGTTCGTCAGACCGCGACACTGCTTGTCGACCATAGCTTTAAACACCAAGTCCCTACCCTGCCCAGATAAAGAAACGACAGATCCCTAAGAGGATTAGTGGACCGCACTGCAAATGTAAATATATACACATGCGCGGAACTATATTGCAAGGTGCGCGCTCCGAAAAATCTGATAACTGAGATGACATGCGCAAACTATTTGCAGATTTATTGCATTAGCTAAAAATAGTTGTTTTCTGGAATACATAGATACAACCGAGTCTTCTATTGCTTTGTTATTGTATTTTACAGCGTATGAATATAGCCTTTTCACTAAGCCGGAAAAGAAATACACACAGATTATCAAATTGCAATCTTGGTCAATGCAACGTTTCAATACGTAGACGGAAGTACAGTGTGTATTTCTGTCTCGAAGCGTCGACATGATAGCGAAAAATAGTTAAACGAATTTCACGGAAAGAAATATATTATCGTTTATATTATAATTATTCCCTCTAAGTGAATGTTATTTTTCATGATTTGATTGGAAATTCACAAAGCTATTTAAAGGATGGCTGAATAATGAAATCACGGATCAACGTGAACATGTATCAAACAAACATGGCGGCCACAGCCTTGGTTGTTGCGTTGGCATTCGTATATTTTACGGATGCTACTAATTTTAAGGACGGAGAAAAGGTATATATATGTAGATGCATGGGAAGGTTTTGAAATGGTACAATATTTTAGTCAATTTGTTGCACATTTTGTGCAAGAGTAAGATGTACTGACCATATTTATCGTGGCCTTGCACATTTGTCGGATGGCTATATTTATCTGTATTTGACAGGTGGTAAGTGTGAAGGTTCTTCCCGGTTTCCTTTTATCATGAAAAGTCAAACTAATGCGTATTTGCTTTTCCATTTTTTATTTTGACGACCACATTCAGGAAATGCAATATCGATTGAAACAAAACGAATTTCGTTGACACGTTTATGCTTGCATACAGACTACCTATCATGACAAAATGTAAATCAGTTATACTGGTACATATCACATTGCAAACGTGTACATAAAAATAATTATTTGTGTGAAGTCTCCCACAGGAAACAGACAAATAAGGATGAAAACGAGATTATTTGCTTACCAATTCTTCTCCTGTCCCATCATGATCAATAGTCACAAATTCATGCTCCTCAATATACTGAAACTTTCTTAAGATCAACCTTCATTACCTTACCAGAAAATAATGGCCCATTGAAGGTGAAAACATTACGATATTGCAGATTGCCATTATGACTTCCATAAATGCCAGGCAAATACTTTTATTTCTGTCATTTATGGTGATCTTTGGGTTTATAAGTTAACTAGAGCTGAAATAAAAAGCAGATATTGGTCTTTGAATATTCGTTCAAGATATTATAAAAAATTTATTCCTATATTTCTTTACTTTCCAGCAGCATATTTATTAGATTCTCTCAAAACTTGTCCTTGTAAATCTAATGTTTCTGCCAATGTCACAATAGTTTACTTTCTGGTTAGTTGAAAAAGACAACTCATGAAGGACATTGGTCAGTGTAAATATATGGCAGGTGTCAAAGTGAATTTGCAACAGTGTAGTAGTATTCTTGATATTGCAAAACAAAACATGAGCAAAATAAACACATAGAATTAAGTGTAATGTTTTTGCCAAAATGCTGAAAAAATTACAATTGGTAGCAAAAAAATAGGGATGACAACCAGAAACAGTTGACAGAAACCTTTTTATTGAAATGGGTTTCTTCCGTCCGTCCATCCTTTCGTCCAGAAGTGCTTTCCGCACAATATCTTTTGAAGGACTGGTTGGTACACTTGTTACCTTAATCCCTTGGCTAGGTTTGGTTAACGGTGAAGTCAGTGCATATTTAATAGTCTGCTGTGATCTGATTTACTGAATTCTTTAATCACTCTATGGGAAATCTTTCTGCGCATTATCGTATGAAAGAATGTTAAGATTTTTAAGAAACTTGCTTTGTAGACTTATTACTTTAATTCCTTATTCGGATTTGATTATCGGCAAATTCTGCACATTTGATGAGGCTGCTGTGATCTGATTGGCTGATATATATCAGCATTTTAACTAAATGTTTCCGCAGGTTATCTTTTGAAGGAACAAAGGAATTATGAGAAGACCTGCTGGGTAGACTTGTTACCTTAAGCCCTTGTTCAAGTTTGATTATCGGCAAATTCTGTGCATATTTAATGAGGCTGCTTGACCTGATTTGCTGATATCTTTTCCAGTTTTCCATGTTGCTCATTTTAAATGTATGTATTTTACAAATGAACATGGGAGGTGGATTTTGTTGATTATTTCCTTTTTACAACATGAAAAATTATGAAAAGAAACTCTTACTTTACAACCCCTAGTTAACCAGCATCTTACCATAATTGAGTAAAATATGGAGGTACATAGACAGAATATACCAATTAGCAGTAACGATGTAGAGGTGGGTGATTGCTAGTAGTTTTTATAGAACTTAAGACCAGCATGGATCATGATATGAACAGGTGTGATAGATACATTTTAAAGTGTTACCTGCTAGGTACGGCTGTTTTGGCAGCTACTGTACATGTAAAGTCATATATTTTTGTGGAACTCCATTATCATAGTTTTTTCACAAAAAGCACTATTTTGTTGACATTTCATTTCATGGATAAATGAAGCTGTCTCAATGCATTTCCCCAATTATGATGTTGGTGGACATGTGAAGTCATTGATCAGGAGTACCCACAAAATAAACGGAAATAGATCTCGCACAATAATTCATTATTTAACAACATGATATCCAGAATTGTGGACAAGTAATGGAAAGTCCAGATTATATATGTGTGACATTATACACATTAAGGTACAATGTGTCTTATCATTATATAATTATATCAATTCCTTTATTAAACATGTTTCATATAAAGCTGACCTATTCGTACATTCCTTTAATGCATCAAATTATATATAGTAAGCATCAATTCATCATGACAAAAGTTTTATGTCTCTACTGATAAGATTTTGAATAATGAGGAAGACTGTGGTATCAGTCATTCTTTTCCAATGATGCTGGTTATGTCATTTTCACTCTACATGTATATCATTCTGGTCTGTCTGGATAAATGGTTACTAATTTGTTGCAGCTATTTCTCAAAACCTTGTTTAAATGACTGGTATGAAACTGATTAACAAGTAAAATTTTTATTGCACCTGTTTTGTGAGGATCCTAGTCATACATTCTGCTGTTTTGATTTTATTCAGCGTTGTTTACAAATTTAACCACCTGATATTTGCCTGATTTTGAAGAAGTATTTTGCAGCTGACAGGATGTATAATGGTATTGCCCCTCTTTGTCCTCCATCAATATTTTTTGACAGAAGTAACACAACAAATCTACTAGATTTGATTTTAGTTTATAACCATCAAAGTTTTGTCACATTTTAAAGAACAACTGTAGGTGTTTTTTTGAAATGTACAGGAGATGATTGAGTTGAGCTCTTGTGATGTATGTAATCTGTAAGTTTCAATCACAGCACACACCAAGTGTCACCAGTGAGTGGGATTTTACTAGTCAGCTAGTTTCACTTCCGATGCACAACGCACAGTGCCCCACTTATCAACCAACTCATTCTGACCTGATGTTGGCCCTAACCTTTTTCATTAACCTGTTTCTGGGTACATCAGGAACCCTGAGATTTTGTTTTACCCATCTCATACTTGAGATACCTTGTATTGTTTGTCAGGCCCTGACATCAAATCCATGGTGCATTATCATATTTGAGAGTTGTAACAAATTAATGTACTTGTGAGTTATAATTAAGGATTTGTATTTAACATCAACAAATCCTTTGACTCATCCTTCCCAATTTTCTGTGACAGCTTGTGGTTTTTCAAGCAATGATTTTACCTGTTGTTACATTATAAGAATACTTGTGTACTGAGATTTCATCTAACTGAGGTTTTGAACTACATGTAGTTTTAGCATACCTTGTTAAAAGTATGTGTAGCTGCACAATTCATCACTATATTGTATAGCACAATTGTTCTTCATGACTTGAAATGATTTAACTTGTTTCTAATATTTAAGCATCATACTATTTTAATAAAAAACTCAGTAATGAATAGCTGTGAGTGTACAATTCCCTACCAAATCAGCACTGCTTTTCATAATGATAGAATAAAAATACCCACCACTACCCTTTTACAATAAAAGCGACTTAGATAAAAGCACTGCTACTGTTTATTTTTTGGTGACACTAACCAATTGTGTTTTGGTACAATGTGAACAGTTCTAATTGTAAGGAAAACAGCTTATTTGGCTGAACGATCCAGGGGTTACTAATATCAACCCGTAACTAGGCAGTGTATGCTGGTCATGACACATAATGGTGGATATCATCTGGTTTATAACAATCAACACATTTTGGTATATGTAGCAATTATAAATGAAGATATATACACTTTCATTTAGTGCCAGAAAGCTTTATTCTAAAGGTTAATTGCTATTTGTAAAATACAAAAAAAATTGTTACGAGTACCCATGTACCCAGACATAGGTCAGGTTGAAGTGATTTTTGGGACACTGACAATGGAGTCCTGGACTCATGTTGTTCCTGGGGGACTTGCTCAAATTCTGAAGACTTACTCTGTTTCTTAGCAATGGGAATTGTCAAAATTTTGGAAATGATGCTCTGGACTTGACTGAAAAAATCCTATAGAAATTGGCTTGGAGGAGTCACCAGGGTCAAAAATACCCATATGTAACCAGGTACCTGTCAAAATGACACTCTATGTCTTGTGTCATTATCAGCCATAGAAATTAATAGAAGTAAGCATTATCTCACTTGTTTGTTCAGTTTTGTCTCAACAAGGATTACATCATATATGATTATAAAGTATTCACATATGATATTGTTATAATTTGTACATCATGGGAACTGTCATCCGCATTTCATGTGTTGTACTTGAAAGCTTTGTCGTATAAGAGTAACACAAGAGACTGCCCAAATGAGATTACTTCCTGTTACACATGTACATATGATGCAGAAAGCAATAGTGAGCATATTTCCTGGATAATTGAGGATGCAAGCACCTACTTAATGGAGACTGCAACCATAACCATATTGCTACCTCAAGATCAAATATGACCTTCATCATATGTGTCTGACCTTCATCATGTGTGTCTGACCTTCATCATGTGTGTCTGACCTTCATCACATGTGCCTGACCTTCATCACGTGTGTCTGACCTTCATCATATGTGCCTGACCTTCTATATATAATCATGTCAGAACTTTACACAGTCAGAACTGACCTTGACTTTCTTGTACTGAAGAATTTTTCAAAAATACCATTTATGTTGTAACTTTGTTAATTGCAGGTGCTGATGTATGTTAATAAAGTTGGACCATACTTTAACCCACATGAAACCTATCATTATTACCAACTTCCAGTGTGCAGACCAAAAAAGGTAAGGTTCACACTTTTAAAGGTATATAGGGGTGTTTACTGAATATAGTCATTATGAAATTCAAGGAGTTTGTGAAAAAGCAAAGCAATATTCATTAGAATTTTCCAAAATCTGATCTGATTGTAGATAATATGTCAAAGAAATGGAATGACCCGGTTGGTATGCACTATTGATGTACCATGTAATTCTGTATCTCAAATTTGTTTTTTTTATTTGGTGACCATCACTATGGAAACATGACTGAGAATGGCTAGAACAACTACCTAAGCAAAAATTTTCAAAAATTAAGTAAAATTTCCTGTTACCTTGCTGAAAGTCGTTGAGAATTTACAGTGTGTCATATTTTATATATACTTGCAAATTTGTTCATGCAGATCGAGCACAAAAGTTTGACTCTGGGAGAAGTATTGGATGGCGACCGTATGGCTCTGTCTATGTATGATCTGGCATTCAAACGTATGTACACCATATTTTTTCTTATAGTATCATGTTAAAGACTTTTCTTACACTCCGTTCTTACATTTTCATGATGTTAGAAATTTTGACAGGACATATTAAGGTATGGCGTCCATTTGTCTGTTCATCCATTGTGAACTGTCATTTGTCCAGAGATCTCCTTCCTTGATTTGTGCTGATTTTTCCAACTTTACAGGCTTAATCATTATGATATTGAGTAGTGTTTTCCTACACAGCCTTTTTTCGAAGGCGATTTTGCCATTTGTTTTATATTTTAACATTTCAATCTTGTCCAGATATCTCCTACCTCAGTTTTCAATCAATTTCTTTGAAACTTGGTAGGTTTAAAGAGTGTGTTCTCATGAAGGACATTTTGATTCAATAATATTTGAAAGAGTTTGCTTTTTCCAGTATTTTAATCTTGTCCAAAGATTTCTTGCAACTTTAAAGCTTGGTATGCTATAATTTATCATGAAAACATATTGCAATGGTTTTTTTACTTATTAAATTTGTATTCTTTTTGATACAAAAAATCTTAAATACATCTAAGGCATTGGATAGCATATATTGTTTTGTCCTGCAGTTTTCTCTCGTTAGATAGCTTTTCTTTTGTTGTCATTATTCTAAAAGTCTACATCTTTAACAATTTTTTTGTTAACATTGTTTCTCAACATCTTTATTTGATGGAATATTCAATATGGCAGCCAGTGGCCATTTTGGATTTGGTTTTTTTTTACCTTATACCTCTAGAATTCCAGAATAGATTTTCTTAAAACTTTATGAATGTGTTTAATAAGAGTCTTAGCTGTGCATGTCACATTTTGAGGATAATGATGATTTTCAAAATGGCTGCTTGTGTTACCATTGGAGATTTTGTCTCCAATATTATAAATGTTTGTTGTTCCCAAGGTTACGGGTATAAATTGAAAAGTAACATCAAGCAGTATAATATATTAGATGTGCTGCATTTCACTAATCCTAATCTGTGGTCAGACTTTTTTTGACAGTTCTAAATTTTTCACTATTTAATTTGTAATTAAAAATAACATTATGATATTGGAAAAAATGTCTGCAGAATAATTCTTTATTAGCTATATGAGTTATAGCACTTCATGATAATTTCAAGTAAGGCCAAGTGTCGCAATGCTTAGATGTTACACATTCAAATAATTGAAATAAGGTATAGCAAGTTTAAATGGACTTCAAAATAAAAATGCTGAATAACAGAAATTTTGACTGTTTAAACAAGGTTTCCCCTCTCCCAAGAGATTTCAAAAATTAAATGAACATAAAATTTTATATAGGAAATCATCAGCTGCTTCCATATTTTGGATTTTGTTACACGGAAAGCAAGATATTGAAAGTTTAATATCATGAACAATCGGATATAAAATTTCAAAATTGAATTATTTTGGATAAGCGGATGAAAATTGGTGGTCAATAGGTTTAATATGGGTGTGAAGGCATCACTTCCCTAAGAACCATCAGCATTGTACATAGTAAGTTTCAAAGATAGGTAATCAACCTTTCTTCCATCGACTAAAGTACTTATAATAGGTATATACTCCGTGTACGAAACGAGACTTATTTCAAAACTCATTTGGTCGGATAAGGCAATATCTGAGAGAGGTACTATATATATAAGTAATATCCATACATATGTAATAGGTCTTACATACAAGTCATCCTGGTGCTAAAACGACCTAATTCTCAACTGCATGAAACAAGGCCTTTGATGGACATTAGACAGAATAGAAACTATGCATGACTTTTGTTTTACGTCAGTACACTTTAAGTACTAGTATTAAGGAGATCACATGTAAAGGCCAAATTAAAAAAAATGGCTGTTTCTGGTTAACCCTTGCGGTATGAGAATTTAGTGATTGCTTCCTTATACTTCATGGTATATTGCTGTTATAACTTAGACACAGACTGAATAGTCAAATGACCTAATTCTGTGGAACAGATATATCATCTGTCTTTGTCACCAAACTTACCATCATTCTTATCTTTAATATCTGCATAAGAGACTTTAGGATTTTCTATGGCAAAATGTGAAAGTGAATGTCAGTCAGATTAGTTCAGGGAATAATGGAAAAAATGAAACAAACTGGTGCTGATCAAAAATGTTCATAGCTTTCAGTTTCAGGATACTCAAATATCATGTGTAATGATTTAATTTATCCAGAAAATTACTTATTTGAAGTAAGTTTAAAAATAAAAATTGTTAGGTCCTGACTTTTCTCAGACATCGATACATACTGCAATTGTACCTGTTTTATTGGTTATGTTATTCTAGCCCTTTTCATGCCAAAAATATTTCACCAAAATATGATTGCATTTACTGTTGCTTCAGTATGTTGTTAAGCAATTACTACAAATGCCTAAATTCGTCATTGCACTGATTTGCCAAAAAGTGTTAATGCATTAGCATTGGATTGCTG
The DNA here is from genome assembly GCF_031769215.1 of Ylistrum balloti. Classification (NCBI taxonomy): domain Eukaryota; kingdom Metazoa; phylum Mollusca; class Bivalvia; order Pectinida; family Pectinidae; genus Ylistrum; species Ylistrum balloti. The sequence goes on along the minus strand of NW_026782082.1, from coordinate 1,306,585 downwards.
TATAAATAAACTATGTTTACAGTATTTTATTTACTACTATGTCTGGCAGTATAGTGAGTCACAAAGTATTGGATATGAAACTGTTAATTATATAAGGACAGAGTTTGTTTTGCTGTGAAAGTTCGTATTTACGTGAAAAATTGCAAAAGATACTGTGATTTCTAAAATCTTTTGGAATGGTAATATTTTAGTGAAACCACCTGGAATGATATATGTTTACGTGATTTCAGTTTCTACAACGAAGACAACCCCCTTGTCTATGAGTTACCTCCCTTACAACAATTAGTCATTCTACTATTAGCTGTTTTCTGGTCACCACTAGGGATTGCCGATGCTAAAGAATTTTTGTTTCTACTACAAAAGCAACCCCTTTGTTTATGAGTTACCTCCCTTACAACAATTAGTCATTCTACTATTAGCCATTTTCTAGTCATCACTAGGGACTGCTGAGACAAAAGAATTTTCGTTTCTTCTAAAAAAAGCAACCCCCTTGGCTATGAGTTACCTCCCTTACAACAGTTTGTCATTCTGTTAATAGCCTCGTTCTGGTTATCACTAGAGACTGCTGTGGTTAAATAATTTTGGTTTCTACTACAAAAGCAACCCCCTTGTCTATGAGTTACCTCCCTTACAACAATTAGTCATTCTACTATTAGCTGTTTTCTGGTCACCACTAGGGATTGCCGATGCTAAAGAATTTTTGTTTCTACTACAAAAGTAACCCCTTTGTTTATGAGTTACCTCCCTTACAACAATTAGTCATTCTACTATTAGCCATTTTCTAGTCATCACTAGGGACTGCTGAGACAAAAGAATTTTCGTTTCTTCTAAAAAAAGCAACCCCCTTGGCTATGAGTTACCAACCTTACAACAGTTTGTCATTCTGTTAATAGCCTCGTTCTGGTTATCACTAGAGACTGCTGTGGTTAAATAATTTTGGTTTCTACTACAAAAGCAACCCCCTTGTCTATGAGTTACCTCCCTTACAACAATTAGTCATTCTACTATTAGTTGTTTTCTGGTCACCACTAGGGATTTCCGATGCTAAATAATTTTTGTTTCTACTACAAAAGCAACCCCTTTGCCTATAAGTTTCTTCCTTTACAACAATTAGTCATTCTACTATTAGCTGTTTTGTGGTCATCACTAGGGACTGCTGAGGCTAAAGAATTTTCATTTCTACTGCAAAAGCAACCCCCTTGTCTATGAGTTACCTCCCTTACAATAATTAGTCATTCTACTATAAGCCGTTTTCTAGTCATCTCTAGGGACTGCTGAGGCTAAATGAAAAGAAAGTATGTGTAACTTGTATGTGAAGTTAGAAAAGTGAAGAGCAGTTGAAAATGTTGTGTATTAGCTATATGTAGTGATTACATATCTTGCTTGTATCAATATTGCTTTCCTAATGATTCAGCCGCAATGGAATATTGTTTTAGCTCATTTGTTCCAGATTTGGTGTAAAACATTCTTGGCTAAAAGAGAATAACTTTATATAAATGATGGGTTCTGGCCCCTTGGGTCACGAGGGGTAGGGGGAGACCCATTATAGAGAAAGTAGAATAAATTTTTTAATCCCACATCTTCTGTAAAATGGCAGTATTCTGTCTCAATTTGGTCAGAAGCATAAATGGTTGGACTGACTCCTTAAGGACAAAGGATTGGGGTTCAATATGAAAATAGAAAAGTTGTGTGTTGTGCTCTTAGATATTTAGAATTCCTTTCCCTTTAGTTCAGATGTAGATTTAGCCAACCAAAGCCAGGTGAGCATTACAGGCCCCATGGGCCTCTTGTTAACACCTGTTTTAAAGTAGAAGTGATATGTAATATTCGGAAAACATCATATTTGATTTTTAAAGAGACATATTTAAATTCCTAAAATAAGGATTGACTTGTTGTGAGAAAACTTATCCAATGACTTTCATTCTCTTCGTATGTTAGTGTTGTATACAGACTTGATTGAAATGGACAAAGGACATTGATTCCCAAGGCTTTCACATTGAGATTATGTATTCCAATAGGATTTAAACCAAATGAGCGCAAGCTTTCATCAGAAGTGGGTGACACAGGGCTGAGGTAGGCTGTTTGTAAGGTTTTACCATCATCAAATCAAAGGCATCCCTCGTCAACAGGATTATAACCAAGTCTTTTCACAGATTTTAGAGGCGAGAGAAAAAAAACTAAGCTGATTACAAAACACATCTTCATCAAAATCAGGGAATGCAGATAATCTGCTGTATCACGTCCCTGTGTGTTTTACACGCAGGTAATAATCGGCTTCATACATCCCTGATGTATATGGTCACCCAGTACGTTTGTCAGCCGCTAAGTCAACCAGTGGCGGCAAGGGGCAAATCTAGACTTACAAGTAATATGGAGGGCTATAAACTGTAAAAAGGGACTCACTTAGTGTGGAAAATGAAGGGTAGGGATGGGAATGAACTGTGTAGATAGAGGAGTTTTATAGACTTGGGAACAAAGACTATAGACTGAGGAGCAGTGACTGTGTTAGACAGACAGGTAAGGAATGTGTGGATTAGGGAGAGGGACAGTGTAGACTAGGGGACAAGGACAATGTAGACTGGGGGACAAGGACTATGTAGACTGGGGGACAAGGACAATGTAGACTGAGGGACAAGGTCAATGTAGACTGAGACAAAGGAACTGTGTAGACTGAGGAGAAGAAACTGTGCAGATTAGAAAAAGAGACAGTTTAGACGGGGACAGGGACTGTAGACTAAGGAACAGGGACTATGTAGACTGAGGGGTCGAGACTGTAGACAGAGGGACTTGGACTACATAGGATGAGGGAAAGGGACTGTGTAGATAAGGGACAGAGATAGTGTAGACTGAGGAACAGGGACTATGTAGACTGAGGGGTCAAAACTGTAGACTGAAGGACTTGGACTACATAGGATGAGGGAAAGGGACTGTGTAGATAAGGGACAGAGATAGTGTAGACTGAGGAACAGGGACTATGTAGACTGAGGGGTCGAGACTGTAGACTGAGGGACTTGGACTACATAGGATGAGGGAAAGGGACTGTGTAGATGAGGGACAGAGATAGTGTAAGCTGAGGAACAGGGACTATGTAGACTGAGGGGTCAAAACTGTAGACTGAGGGACTTGGACTACATAGGATGAGGGAAAGGGACTGTGTAGATAAGGGACAGAGATAGTGTAGACTGAGGAACAGGGACTATGTAGACTGAGGGGTCGAGACTGTAGACTGAGGGACTTGGACTACATAGGATGAGGGAAAGGGACTGTGTAGATGAGGGACAGAGATAGTGTAAGCTGAGGAACAGGGACTATGTAAACTGAGGAACAGAGAATGTGTAGACTTAGGAGTTGGAATTGGTTTTAGACTGAGGAAGGATGAACTCGGTAGAGAGGGCCAGGGACTGTATAGATTGGAGTTGGGACTATGTCAGCTTGGGGTCCATGAACTGTAGACTTGGCAGCAGGGACTGTGTAGACTGAAAGTGGGAAGGTCCTTTGTTGACTGGTTGACAGTGATATCAATATTGCAATACTGTAAAGCTACCAAATTTGACCTGTACAAACTATTTCAGAGTTTTCCAGCAATTTTTTTAATGAAATCAGATGTTAAGTTTCCAGAAGATGGTTTGTTATGTGTTCTTGTATTTTGTTGCTCTTACAACATTGAATTAAATGTAATATACATATACTATGTTCTGCTTTTGATTTGGTATAATAAGGATTTGTTTTAACACTTTCAAGAGTATACCTTCTGCCATCCTCTAGATTTATCATAATTGAAGTTGAATAAATCAGTGTTGTTGGACAGTAAAGTAGATAATTAGTACACTAATGCTAGAAGTTAATTAAGTAGTTGTAAAACAGCTAGTAATACATAGATGACTGACAATTCACATTGGTTACAGTGCTAGACAATAAGCTTGTCATATCTTCAGTTATAATTGGAGATGGAGTTGTTCTGGACAACATGAAGGCTTGTTTGAATATCACTGTAAATGAAATCTATTGTCCGGAAATCCATTATGACAGCTGAGTGATACATGAGGAGGAGAAAGATGGAAGAAGCTACCTGATTTTACATTATCCCTGCCAGGATGAAGCTTTGTGATATGAAGATTTGTGTGTGATGTAAATGACAGACTTAAGCTTAATCCATAGATCATGTCTCAATGTCATGTCCATTGAGATTATAGCCAATCATCCTCGCAGTATTATGTAGTGATTACCCATTGATCTAATTAAACACACGCAACACGACAATACGGATAAAAATCCAAGTTAATCAGTCAGATTTTATCACTATCTTAAACAGAAGGCCATACCCTAGGTTTTTTTTCCCTGTTTTATGTAAAATCAAAATTTTAAAAAAATCTTTATATTGCTAGTAGCCAAAATGACACAAAGACTTACTTGAATAAAAAGAAAAAATGAACACATTCAGAATTTCATGTTAAAAATTGTTGGAGTGTTTGCTTTTGATTGTGACACAGTTGAAAGTAACAGGTCATATGATATTTATGGAGAAGTAGGACGTTGGTTCAACAATGAAAATCATATCATTTGTGATCTTAAATTTCCATGTAATGGAGGGGATGATAACTTAACGAAGGGGATGTTCAAGATGGTTTCATTCTCAAAGAAAACTTGATCATTTTGAAATATTTATTCAGTGAATGGCATCATTCGGGTATACATATTAAAACAGAAAATTGTAAAAACAACTCTTCTGATCTAAAGTGACTTTGTTCATAAGATGAGTAAAAAAAAAACAAAAAAAAACTTGTAAGTTAAATTTCACAATCCGAAAAAGAAGATATATGACTATATATCTAACCCTTGAATTCTTGCCAAGTGGTATGAAAAGGTACTGCATGGCTACCTAAATAAAACTTAAGTTCTAAGGTGATCACCACGCTCTACAGTCATAATTTATGATTGAAAGCATGAATAGTGATACAACACATTGATCATCCATTGTATCTGTTAGAGTGAGGTAATTTGTGTATAATTTTAGCTTTTATTACATTAGTTTGACTTTAGACTTCTTCATTGAGCTTACAACTTTGTTTCAACTTTGATTCACCGTGTTGTCTTTTGTCGTAAAAAAAATCAAATAATATTAAAAGAAATATTGTTGAAAACATTCTACAGCTAGATTTGAATTATTTTAGTAATGGAGAAAACTTTCCTAAATCTCATGTTTTGGTTTTTCCCCTTGTTTTATATATTTATCACAGAAATGAAATGATTATCATGCACATTTTTAGTTTGCCTTGAAGAGACGGAGAGCATATGTTAATGATTGTCACCCCAGCTCTTGCGTCAATGACGGTTTCTAAATGTTATCTTTTTTTTTTTTTTGCAAGTGTTGAAAGGAATTAGTAAACTCCTTCATAAATGTACTAGGGTATTGATATTTTGGTTTCAGCATGTCTGTGGGGGATACCTATTACTTTCCAGAGTCAGAATGAATGATTTTTTTGAAAAAAAAAGTTTTTTGTTTTTATTTTAAACACAAAGAACTTTTTATGTTAAATCTAATGTTCAGTCTTTGGTGCAAGTGTTTAAAGGCATCAGAAAGTTCTTTTGTTCTTTTATAATTGTACTAGGGTGCTGGGGTTTGGGTTTTAGGGTTTATTTACAGGAATCCTTATAAAGGATTTTGGAGAAAAAAGGTCAGTTTTTTTTAAACAATTTGGACTTGGACTTTTTGTGTCAGATCTAATCTGATCACATCGAATGCCAAGTTGTTGGTACCATTGTTGAAATATGTTATTTTCTGTACAAATATCAGTATATTGGAATATAGCTTCCAATTAAATGATGTGAGGCAAGCTTTACCATTTTCACAATAGACATAAACATCATAACTTGTCAAATCCGATATTTTCTTGTAGCTCAATTTTTGTGGTTTTTGCAAAAAATTACAATTTCATGGACACTTTATTTCACAGTTAATATACTGAGCTGTTGGTGAACTTATGAATTCATGGATTTAAAGTACTAACAAAATCACTGAAAATAAATCCCCCACAAAAATCAATGATTTTACAGTAAATAACTATAGGAAAAGATCAAACAGAACCAAGGAGGTACATTTGAAGGTTGATGCTTACTTGATCCTCCTGGAATCTCTCGATGAATGGATATGAAAACATGTATCAAAATTTGATGTTTTACCATTGATAAAAGGAATCTGGACACATGTCAATATATGTTTCAAAAATGTGTAAACCATATTTGACCTAATAAGCACATTGTACATTTACAAAACCACAAAAGGGATGCACTTGATGAAACCATGTACCGGAAAAAGTTACTATTTGAAACCTGGATGGAAAAAAATTTCAAAACGTTTCCATTATCATTTATGTATGAATTGAAGATGGAAGATTGTATGGTAGATCAATGATGTATAGAACCCATTCCTTTTCCCTGAATGAAGGTGGGCGTGTGTTTATAGGGGCAGGTGTACTTATTAGGCAGAATATGGTATTAATAGAATCTTCCCCTACCCTGAGGGTGTGATAGAGAAATCTCCAACCCGAGAGGTGATTTTTGTTGTTGTCTAACCCGAGGCTCTGCCGAGGGTTAGACTACAAAAAAATCACCCCATGGGTTGAAGATTTCTTTGTCACATCTTCTAAGGGTAGGGGTTGATTATTTTTCTCCCACCCCATTATTTCTGCCACAACGTAAAAAAAAAAATCCCACTGTACAAGTGTCTGAATGGCGCATGAATATCACCATTCACGTTTCCAAAAATCTACATTCTTCCGCGAGAGCAAAAATGACAGACTACAAACGCAATGTGAATAACCATTAGAAATATTAATTTTGTGGAAATTAAATATTTTAATTAGAGATAGATACATGGAAATACTTGTATTGAACAACATTTAACTCTGTATCATTTATTAAGGTAGGATAGGCTTGCCGCGATGTCATGGACAAAAAGGGGATTTCCCAGTTTATAATGACGTCAATTGTTTATGCACGCGAAAAATTGCAATGGTGCGAGTTTCACGCGTGTGTTCATTCAGGTCAGAATCAGAGTCATAGATGATCCTCTGACGTTTATTTGTGTTCACTGGACAAGGATTGTTATAGTTAATGTTAACTGTGGTGTTACAGTCGCGCATTACGGAACCTGCAAACAAAGCATCCACTCGTCGGTTTGAGTAAGTTGTGATAGCCGACTGAGGTCACCGAGTGCAGTCATGTGGGATAGATTTATCCTCCATGGGTGTTCCACATAGGACATGTCTGTCCTACATGAGCTGAGGTGGGAGAAATAATGATGAATTTCCCTGAAAAACCAACAAAATGGCATTATCTATAAGTCTTACTGTATTAATCCATTAGCTTTATAACTCCATGCCTGGTGATAAGTCAGTCTATATCACTGTTCCTTAAAAATCAAACAGACTTTTTCCTTGTCCTGTAATAAGCCCACCACCTTCTTTTGAGTTAATGCATTGACCTCATTGGCTTATTACAGGACAATAATTGATCCCATTTACACTTTTGTAAATTGCCTGAATTTAAGTTTCTCTGTTGGAAAGTTCAACAATGCTTTATGTTTAAAAAAAATCCCGAAATTTTCCTTTTAAGTTAAGGAACATTCATGAAACTGGGCACGGAACATTATTAAATCTCATGGGTGATGTTCATTCTTCATTTTAATGTCTATGGGGCAAATGTAAAATTTTATTTTCAGTTTTTTAGCCGATTAATCGTTTGAGGATGTAGGCCCTGGGGGCATAGAGTGTATTTTCATTATCACTAGGCCGTCTGAAGTTGATATCTACTGACTCTGATCTCCTCGGGAATAGGATTTTCAATATTGAATCGGAGATTTAATGAGATAATGATCATACTATCCTAGATGGGCATTGGATCTGTTAAAACTCTTTATATTTAATTTATCAAAATAAACAAATAACATATGTTTGGTTTCTGTATAATCTATTTCGGATTATAAACAAATTCTTATAACTAGTAGCTCATGATTTGATATTGGAAACATAAAATTTGAAAGTGTCCATTATGGTAAATAATCTCATTTGATATGCTTATCCTTCTAACAAATGTCCAGCTGTCATTTTCTCTACATTAATATTTTGTAATTTTCATTTTTTATTAGATTAACTTAAATGATATTTAAAACTTCATATATTTAACATAATTAAAGATAAGAATTAATACTAGTAAACTTTTGGTATGGATCATGATGATTTTCATTTTCAAAAGAAGTTTGCAGGATTAAAGAAGTTAGGAGTGCATTAGGTATAATTCTCTCCCTCTGTGATAGTGTACCTGCTGTAATTGTCTCCCCTGAATGCCTTATTTCAATAGTGGTTAGATAGATTAAGTATGTTTTTGATGACTTGTGGAGTTGAAAGAAGATTCATTTACTTTCATGATTAAGCCATTAGACTGGTTTTACCTGTAGACATATTGGTGATTAAATATGTTTGAAATTTATGTTTCAGAGTTTACAAAACTTTCCCAATGCCATAACTAAGCTTTAGATCTTGAAATAACATGGAATAAAAAAAAAATTTGTGAAATTAAAAACTGACCAAAGCTATGCTAGAGACAAAGGGGTTTTACAAAGGTATTTTATTGTACTATGAATAGTATAAGTTGTAGTTTTAACACATTGGTTGAGAGTTTTGTATGCAGAGATTCGTCAATCTTCAAACATGTATCTTATTAATGTTGGTGTATTTTTGGTTGCTTCTTTGGATTTTTGTCCTTGATATATCTTAAATATTTCTAAAAAGAAAATCCTGTTTTATTTTCAAAAAGCTAAAAAAAAAAGCACAAATGTCAGATATTCCATCTAATCCTGTAAACGATATCCATGCTGATCGAGACAATTCAACAAATAATATGTGTGAGATGCGTGTATATATATATACTTATATATATACATATGTCTCACACATGTTATTTGATTATTATCAGGAACTTCTAGTATTATCATTAAGTAGTTTCATTTACTTCATAAGCTATCATTCAATTAAGGATTAAAAAATGAAGTATTTATTTGAGTTAATTGATTTTATCCATATCATTTTAATCAATATTTTTTGAGTTATTCATTAACATTTTGTTCCGAAGAGATAGTATCAGTGGCAATTTATTTGTTTTTAATTCTATAAAATGTTTCGTGAAAACAAAGCATGTGGTTTGTGGTAATTGTATTGAGACCAGAGAGCATCGAGATAATGCCAGAGTTTAGAGAGACTATTGATCCGATCGTGAGATTTGTTTTTGTGTGTTATTAGCCGTTCTATAAGCTGATTATAAACTGCACGTTTCATCTGGTGTCCGTCATTCTCCCTGATCCACCATCTATCTGAAAAATGCGAAGAGGTGCTTAAACTAAGTTCATAAATCATTCGAGTGGCAGACAAGATTGGCTAATTTTTTTTTTGTTTCAAAGTAGATTAAAATTACGCAGAAAATATCGGTAATTTTGTGTACGAAACGGGTTTCTATAGCTTCGGGAAAGGCTATATATCCCACTTATCCGCAGTTTTTCGCGCTGACTTGTAAGCCCCATGGATAATCACTAGTACAATCTCCAGATCTTGCCTAATTTTAAAGCTTAAATTCCAATTTATACTTGTGTTGGAAATTAAATTTGGGTGTGAAATCTAACATTTCCATTTCCATCTGAAGGCTACGCAGTAATGAAATGCTGTACTCAGTTGATTATCTTACCTTTTTAAAAAAATATTTGTATGACCTGACTTGTATTTATCTGTGAGGGTTCCTCTAACTTCCATCCAGTAATTCACACTATTGTGTGATTACAGGGAAATTGAGAAGACCAATATGACCTTGTGGTTGCCAAATTTTACAGTTTGAATATCTAAGACATCCTAATTTTGTCACCAGGGACTTTCTATAAGCTGGTTCTATGATGATCCTATATACAGAATATTACATAGTAAAAGAGGTATACGTGACACCGAGGTTAAATAATTGTGATGAGCAATCTTCACTTTGAGACCAAACTGGATTACTTCCCTTTGATTTGTTGAGTATTAATTTTGAAATTAACTTTTAGTAATTACTGGGAAAGTTCCATTGAAATTGCTTCTGGAAATATTTTGAAGAGTTGTACGACGTTTGAATGTATATGAGAAGCAAATTCAACTTTATAGTGTAATTTCATCAAAGAACGAATGTTGGGATATATTAATCATTGCACCGTATTTTCAGGATTATAAGTTGCAGATTGGTGGTCGGACGTGCGGCTTATGTACTAGTGCGGTTTATATATGGACCCCCCCCCCCCCCCCCCCCAAAAAAAAAATCGACAGAATTGAGAGGGGGAAAAAATGAAGCATACGAGTACGAGACCTTACCGAATCTTTTATGAGTACATGTCAATCATGTGTTTGTCACTGAAACAGATCGTCTAGAACCGTCATCGCATACACGATGATTTTAAGATTGAAATAAATCAAAATTCTTGTGGATTTAATTAATCAAACCTTTTAATATGAATCACAAAAATAACTTCTAAACTTTCGTGGTTACTTCAGAAGCCATAGCGGAAGTTTACAATAGCCTGATGCATCCTGGGATCGATAGGTCATCAGGTGATAGGTCAAATTCAAGAAAACTGCCATGCTTGTTTACGATAAGAATGGCTTCATGTAACTTAGGAGAAATAATATGGGAATATAAGAATTTTGTCAGCATGGAAGGGCCTTCGAAAATATCATATATACTACAGACATCGATGGAGAGATTGTTAAGTAAACCATACGTAACATCAGTCCCTATATCTGTACATAGACAATCTTTAAAGGCTTCCAAGCCAAACAAGTTGGATAATTGCTTTTTTATGTTTTTGAGACACATCGATAAAATTATACTATTTTTTTGTGTATAATTCATTTGCAAACCTATATTAAATGTTTCACTGTCTATCATGATAAATTTCCTTCTGTTGTTTGTTATATCAACAAACTTTGGTCAACACAACGGTTACCATATCGTAAGAAAGGGTGCGATTTATAGTCCAGTGCGGCTAATATGAGGATCAAATAGAAAAAATTGTTACAAATTGGCTCAGTGCTTATATACCGATGTGCATATAACCCTGAAAATATGGTAATATCTGTAAAGCATGCAATTGTACTGGTTGTCAACCTTTTTGAGCCAAGTATTAATTCGTGCAAAAGGTCGTCAATACGCATTGACAAGAATCGGTACTTGGTGAGAATAGGTTGGCAACCACGGCTGTGATAATTTTGAACATATTTTATCATATCAAGTTTTTTATATTTGAATGTTTAATGTGTAATTGATTTTTATGGTTACAGAAAATGAAGACAAAAAGGAACTATGTAAAGTAGCGTACACGGAGGATGAGCTACAACTACTGCGAGATGCTATTGAGGACATGTACTACTTTGAATTTGTAATAGGTATGTTACAAAGTTTTCAGGAATGTAGTCCTCCCATTTCATGTATTATAGCTGTCCACTATGTGATATACAGATTTCTGGTGGTAGTACTGAGGTGAGGATTCCTGAATGGATAGTCGAGTGATTGTACAGTATGTTTTAATTTTGAAGTAATTGGCCTTGACCTACTAAACCCCGACATTTTGACCCATTCCAAATCACCAAGAGGCTCTTATACATACACAGCAATACTCATCAGCGTGTAGAATGAGAAATATTTCTTAACAGAATTTTATTATGATGAGTGGGATTTGTCTTGGAAGAAAAGCTGAACATTTCAGGCCCAATAGACCTTTTGTCTTCTCTGCTGATTCAGTTCCATCCTAAAAGGGAGTCTGACTTAACCTTTGAAGAAAATTTGAAAAATACAGACCCGATATACCTCTTGTCTTCTCTGATGCAATGTTATTCTGACTATGTAATAATATGTCTATAAAGGTTGTCAGTCTCCTTTAATTATTTAATGGATACAATTTATAATTAAAAGTTCATTTGGGAATATATTCATGCAGATTTCATTGATTGAGAGTGATGTGAAAGAAAACATTTACCTACCACAAGATATTAAGTTCACTTTCACCGATATAAAATCAAAGGACTAAACTGATTTAAAAATGGAAGATCAAAAGGTTTACAAATGTTGCTGAGTCAGCATATTGTTTTAAATGACTCACAGAAATTGGGGGAAAAAACAATATTGTGTGATCTTTATAAGGAAACTGCAAGACTTCCTTCATTTGTAGCTGTCCACAGGATATTAAATCTAACAAACACCTACTGTCATATATATTTATACTGAACAACCTTCATATCAACAAAAGTTTTTTGTAGATCAATTGGAAAATAAAAGTGGTATATCATAAGAAAAGCTTATCCTAGCTGGTACTGCACATGCCGGCTACTTTTAGTCCCACTGCATGCTTTGAATATGGAAAGGGTCTTGAAAAATTATTTTTAAATGCTTTTAAAATTCAAGTGATGTCTCCAGTGTTCTTGCTGTAACCACTGGCAATGAGATTAAAATTTGAAATTTGATGTCGTTATTAAGTAAATTTGTTCATAAACTTGATTTATAGCTACTTATCATAAATGATAGATGATCATGCTCAATGTACGTAAAACGAAAAGATTTTTGTCGGCTTAAGTCATTAATTCATGGACATTCAAATGTAGCTAACTTTACCATATATCTTGTGTTAATAAGTTAAGAATTTTGTATTCAGAGTAAGTTACTAATAAATTTTATTATGAAATTTATTTATTGCTCTTATTAAAATAGTATGAATGATAATATATACAGGGAGGAATGGGTACCAAAGACAGTAGAGTAATTTCACTCTGACCCGATCTATTTGGGATTCTGAATCTTTCACGCATACTAATAGAAATCTTGCAGATTTTTGACATTTCATGATTTTTATTGTTGGACACTCAAAGGTAATTAAAATTTATAGAAACCTGTCTCGCCAAATTTTAAAATGAGATTAAAATTTTAATTAAGATTAGTTATTACAGGAAGCTAAATTTATGTGGCTCATGATATATGGAAAAGATGATCTTGCATATCAAACACGAATACAGTAATCTCGGGATGAAAGACATTAAGTATTTGACAGCTCGCAAAAAGATATTTCTTGGACATTTAATGACATATATTTAAATTTAGAGCATATTGCCATATCTTAGAGTCATATTAAAATTAAAGTTTCAATTTTAATAAGAAAACTTTGAAAATTTTGAAATTTATGTAAAATTTAATTTATTACTTTATAATTACATGTTGCATGTTAGATGAGTTGACTAAATATATGTAAACAATATACAATCATGATTTTTAACTATTGTCAAGCTTTTTCTACTTTTGGATGTTTAATCTATGGATGTTATGTAAATGTCAGTATATGTGTTCTTCCATTATATAAGTGTTGATGGCAATTGCCATTTTGTTTGTATACAACATATTCCTTCTCTTGAAAAACGAAATGGGATCTTGCAATACTTGACCATTAGGGGACAAGAATATCTTATTTCCTTGTTCTACTGCCTGAGAGACTTAATAGAGGGCAAGAATATTTGTCATTTCCCCACTGCCTGACCGACTTAATGCCTTATATGTTCTGCCTACCACTGTACTTATAATAACTGGTCATTGGGGAAATGAAATTTATCTCTGTAGTATTTTATTAGCCAACCATCTGATGATTGTAATTTGTAAAACATTTCCAACAAGTCACCATCTTTGGTTTAGGTATTAATATTTTGTTATTTCTAGATAAGTACTGGTTAGGTCTTTCTCAGTTTTTTTCCTGTGTGTTCACTTTAGTCCTTATTTCTGCTTTATCCCATATTCCAACCAATCCGAAAAACAAAATGATTAACAACATTGCTAACAGAAGGCCATCTTGGATTTTGACAGGGGTAGTTTGTTATCATTATTTTTAGAGAAGTACTTGATAGATCACCCTCAAATTGCATATGATAGGTAGCCATCTTGGATTTTGAAAGTAACAGTGTCCCGAGAAGCATCAACAGTTTGTTATCACTATGTCCTGAGAAGTACTGGATGGATTTCCCTCAGATCTTAGGTTTCCCTTGGTCCGATCTTGTGCCTTTTTGGTTTTAGGAATGTCAGATAAACAAAATATTGACAGGCGACCATCTGTATTTGACAGCAACCGAAGATTGTGATTACTACTTCTTGAGAGGAATTCTCAAATTTCATATCATTAAGAGGAAATTAATGAAATCAGAGAAAAGATGGGGAAAGGTCCAACTTTGAAACAGCAAATGAAGATCAAACAATAATGAATGCTGATATCCCATAGATCCTAATGGGATCTCTTTTTACAATATTTTGAACAGTTACTGTAGTGTCTTTTAATTTAGATCAATGTATGTTAAATATATCCTGATTACGATACAGATGATATCCCGGTACGAGGGTTCATAGGACACCTAGAAGAGGGTGGATACCTGCCACATACACACAAGATATATCTGTGGGCCCACCTCAACTTCAATATAGAATACAATGGTGACCAGGTGAGTGTGTCGAGATTGTTAACTCGGATAATAATAGTTGTAATAATTCATATTTCTAGTGTTTGATAATTTGTAAAATTTGTGATAAAAAACCTCTTATCCTAGTTTTTGTGTTTTTTTGCGAGATTCCTGCAAGATGCAGTGAAAAAGAACATTTAAATTGATATCAGACTTATACAAAATGTTGACAAAATGGTATATTCTTTGCTTTTTTAATAGATTATCTATGCCAATGTAACGACAAAGGAACAAGCACCTGTAGGTCTCGACTCAGCTGTCACTGCTCCATTTGAAGTGGCATTTACTTACAGTGTCAAATGGCACAAAACAGAGTATGTACTGGTGATGTCTTCAAAAAGTTCATGAACTGTGATCCTTTATTGTTTTAACAAGAATCATTGATCAATGATATTTATCTATCTATATAGTGTGCGTGTTGTAGCGTTTTCACATGATGAATAAATCTACTTACATCAGTGGCATTAAGAGAGTTGGAGGTACTCGTCTGTAAACACTTAGATTCTGTTTCACTCATGATTTCAGTTTCATTTGATGGAGTTAAGATGAAAAGAGGGAAATTTGACTGGTCTTGGCTTAAAATAATCACTGTTTACTTCTGTGTTACATATATCATTTTAACTGTAGAGGTCATCTGGAAGGTCAGAAAACATTAAAGCATTCATATGTCTTCAAGAAAGTCGGGGGGCATCTAAGTATTGAAAGGTCATTTAGAAAGTCAAAGGTTATAGCAGCATTGAGAGGTCATATAGAAGACCAGGGGTCAAAAGTCATCCATCCAAGAAGTCAGAGGACATCTTATAAGAGATCATTAAGAAAATTTGGGGTCATATCATCATTTAGGGGTCATCTAAAATGTCGGAGGTCAACTACCCAGGTGTCATATCAGCATTTAGTGGTCATAGGTTGTGTCAGTTTTCAGAAGAAATTTTGGTTTAACTTGAATTTACTCAGTAAAGCAATTTTCCTGTGCATCTTATCTAACGGTCGTTTATATCAGTACATTGACACGGGACAGTCTGTTACTGACTGGTTAATCAACTCTGATAGGGAATCAAATAAAATGTTTTTATTATGTTTCCGCTCAATAACTGATTAACTTAATTACAAAAACAAACATTCTGAAATCAATAGAAAATGTACTGATAAGGAACAGCTGATCTGTTTAGTCTTCTATAGTATTAGTCACTGTCTATTTCTGGGCTCATTTTCAATTTCAGAATGAAATATGAAGAAAGAGGAAAGCGTGTCCGAGACAACAGCTTCTTCCCAAAAACACTAGAGGTGAGGCCAATATTTTCTGTATGAATTCATTCTTTTACAGTAAAGCCTGTTTAAAGCCAATTACAGTGATCTAAAGCAATATAGAATCACACACTCTGTGATTGGTTATATCCTTGTTTTCAATATGCAACAGTGACTGTGATTGATTATATCTCTGTATCCCATGTTTTCAATATGCAACATAACAGTGACTATGATTGGTAATATTTCTGTATTCCACTATATAATAGTGATTGTGATTGTTTTTATCTCAGTTTCCACTATATAGCAGTGAGTGTGATTGGCTGTATCTCAGTATCTGCTATATAACATTGGCTGTGATTGGTTGTATCCTAGTATCTCCTATATAACAGTGACTCTGATTGGTTGTATCCCTATATCCCACATTACATTTTGTTGATTGTTGTTTTACAGATCCACTGGCTGTCCATCATCAACTCCATGGTGCTGGTGTTTCTTTTGATTGGTTTTGTTGTTATTATACTGGTATGTCAGCTATTTATAAATTAAAAACCTTATCAAATAAAAAAGTTAAAAAAAAATATAGGTTTTTTGGAAAGAAATGTTTATTGATTTATCCTGTCACAATTGGAGATAAAATTAGAGATTTAGGCATGATTTTAATCTATGGAAATATACATTGCATCTTCAGATCCACAGCTACCAAACAAAGTTGGAAATAAATTTTACTTATGTCTATTTATGTCTTTGTTACTAGGGTAGTAAAACCAAACCTTTAAATACATAAGGGATTGTCCTGATCTTTATTTGAAAAGAAATCAAAGTTCAACATGGACTTAAATTTTCTGGGCCAATTTCACTCTGCTGAACATACCCCAGAGTCCAACATGGACTAAACTTCACTAAATTTTACTTCGCTGAGTGTAAAACTTTACTTTTTTCTTGATTTATCAATAAAAAGTTGTATTACTCTTGTTTTTGCTTTTTCACAGACTAGAGTGTTGAAGAGTGATTTTGCACGTTACAATGTGGACGAGGAGGAGAGCGATGATTTAGATAATGATGATAATGGATGGAAAATTATCCACAGTGATGTTTTCAGGTTCCCTAGTTTTAAAAGTCTTTTCTGTGCTATCCTAGGTAAGTATGCATACAATATCTCATTTTGATATTTGCTGGATTATGTATGGAAATATTTCATATTGACTCAAAATGGCTATGGTCAACATATTGGGACACTTTGCTATCATTTAAATCTGAATTAAAATTCTGTACACCATTATCAAATTCTTCAGTGCCATCAGTAGATGTTAGGTGCAAAATCTTCATTAAAACCCCTTAGGGAGCCTCATTTCCATTTGGTCATTTGATGTAACTTAATGACATGTTAATTGACAAGACCACTTTTGACACTTTTTTGACAACGATTTTGGTACATTTCTGTAACAAATTAATCAAAGCATTAAGGCCTTATGATTCTGATTATAAAGTTAATAACATCCAATATGAAGGACATTAAAGGCCAATAGTTGAATTTCACATATGTTGTAAAAAAAGAAAAATATTTAATAATTATGTGCTTCTCAAAAATGTTTTGCTGATGTTGGGCAACATACATGCTCATATCTGCTAGCATTGTCTAAGCTTGAAATACAAGAGAAAGTATATGACTGACAGTGTCTTTAATTATATATTATATTGTAACGCCCAGTGGTGCAACAGGACCTATTGAAGCTGTTCTATGTAATATCATGATTCCAATATAGAAAGAAGGTTGAAGAACTATCTAAAATTATTTGTTAGTAGGGAGACGATTGTGAGATATAAACTGTTTTTTAAGTTGACATAACAATAACACTAGGTGTACCTGTATAGTTTCTTCAGGGCTGTTTAGTTACATCTGTTATGTAAACACTGTTTTAATCTTATTTTCCTTTAGGTGTGGGCACACAGTTTTTAGCTCTTGCCACAGGAATAATGATGATGGCTATCCTTGGAATGTTCAATGTCCACAGACATGGTGCCATCAATTCAGCTGGAATTATTCTGTTTGCTTTCACTTCATGTAAGTTTAACATTGAGCTCAGGGGTATGAAAACATTGTGTTGGGCACAGTATGGTCTCATTTGTTTTGATGATCAACATAAAATTCTCAATGCATGGATTTGATCAAAATTCAAAGATAACTGGAGACTTGGCAAAAGCTGACTACTGATGATTGTAGAAAAAAATATTTATTAAGGTGATTAGGGAATACCTGTGAAGGAGTACCTGTGGGGGAGTACTAGTGAGGGAGTACCTGTGGGGGAGTACCTGTGGGAGAGTACTAGTGGGGGAGTACCTGTGAGGGAGTACCTGTGGGAGAGTACTAGTGGGGGAGTACCTGTGAGGGAGCACCTGTGGGGGAGTACCTATGGGGGGGTGGAACCTGTGGAGGAGTACCTATGGGGGAGTACCTGTGGGGGAGTACCAGTAGGGGAGTACCTGTGGGGGAGTACCAGTGGGGGAGTACCTGTGGGGGAGTACTAGTGGAGGAGTACCTGTTGGGGAGTACTAGTGGGGGAGTACCTGTGGAGGAGTACCTGTTGGGAAGTACTAGTGGAGGAGTACCTGTTGGGGAGTACTAGTGGAGGAGTACCTGTTAGGGAGTACCTGTGGGAGAGAACTAGTGGGGGAGTACCTGTGAGGGAGTACCTGTGGAGTAGTACCTGTTGGGGAGTACCTGTGGGGGAGTACCTGTGAGGGAGTACCTGTGGGGGAGTACCTGTTGGGGAGTACTAGTGGAGGAGTACCTGTTGGGGAGTACTAGTGGAGGAGTACCTGTGGAGGAGTACCTGTTGGGAAGTACTAGTGGAGGAGTACCTGTTGGGGAGTACTAGTGGAGGAGTACCTGTTAGGGAGTACCTGTGGGAGAGAACTAGTGGGGGAGTACCTGTGAGGGAGTACCTGTGGAGTAGTACCTGTTGGGGAGTACCTGTGGGGGAGTACCTGTGAGGGAGTACCTGTGGGGGAGTACCTGTTGGGGAGTACTAGTGGAGGAGTACCTGTGAGGGAGTACTAGTGGAGGAGTACCTGTTGGGGAGTACCTGCGGAGGAGTACCTGTTGGGGAGTACCTGTTGGGAGTACCTGTGGAGGAGTACCTGTTGGGGAGTACTAGTGGGGGAGTACCTGTTGGGGAGTACTAGTGGGGGATTACCTGTTGGGGTGTACTAGTGGGGAAGTACCTGTTGGGGAGTACTAGTGGGGGAGTACCTGTGGAGTAGTACCTGTTGGGGAGTACTAGTGGAGGAGTACCTGTTGGGGAGTACTAGTGGGGGAGTACCTGTGGAGGAGTACCTGTTGGGGAGTACTAGTGGAGGAGTACCTGTTGGGGAGTACTAGTGGGGGAGTACCTGTGGAGGAGTACCTGTTGGGGAGTACTAGTGGGGGAGTACCTGTTGGGGAGTACTAGTGGGGGAGTACCTGTGGAGGAGTACCTGTTAGGGAGTACTAGTTGGGGAGTACCTGTTGGGGAGTACCTGTGGGGGAGTACCAGTGGGAGAGTACCTGTTGGGGAGTGCTAGTGGGGGAGTACCTGTGGGGGAGTACCTGTGGGGGAGTACCAGTAGGGGAGTACCTGTTGGGGAGTACTAGTGTGGGAGTACCTGTATGAAAAACATGACATTAGTTTGTTCTACTGTCACTGATTTGAAAATCAGTGAATTTGATTGGATTTTGCTTATCATTGATGTAAACAAATATGTTCAATAACTTCATTTCCAGGTCACCTGAGAAAAAGTCTCAGGGTGGCCTATTGCAATCCTCTTTTGCTGTGTGTCATAAACTTTCAACATTTTCAATTCCTTCTGGAAAACTCCTGAACTGATTTCAATGAACTTTACAAAAATCCTTCCATGGCTTAAGACACACCAAAATTTAACTTTATGGTCTCCAACCCCCAGGGGCCTGACGGTCAGGGCCAAAAAGGGTCAAATTGATTAAAATTTCAATTTGAGGTACTTTTCATGGGTGGAAAGGTCTTCAGATGCTTTACAAAAATTGTAAATTTCATGACACTAGGGTTCCAAATTTCCCCCAGGGGAGGGGGTACAAGTGACTATATTATACAGAGGAAAATTATATTTTTGGGCATAAGTTGTTTATTTTCTTTCAGAAATTGTTCAAACTTGGTTAGAATTCATTCTTTATCAGTATAAACTGACTGTTTGATGAGATGCACCTTGACTGACCCCCAAGGACTGGTGGGCGGGGCCAAAAGTGGATCAAATTGAGTGAAATTTCAAAGATGTTTTACTGTACCTGGATTAAAGATTTTATATAGAAAAATGCAAATCTTGAGTGAAATTTCTTTTAATTCAAATCTGGTGATAAGGCTTACATTTGTATTATATCACTCTTTTAAACAAAATCATGTCTGTGACATGTTACAAGAACCATTGTGACTCAGGTGACCGTTAAGGTCCTTGGGCCTCATGTATATCATCAAGGCAAAAAAAGGCAAACTAACACTTCATATTAAAACTAACAAGGTTATATTAACTAGTGTATTCAGGTATTTTGAATTACCCAAATCTTTTTTTCTTTTTTTCAGGTATTGCTGGTTATGTAGCAGCCAACATGTACAGAAAGCTAGGGGGAGATAACTGGGTGTGGAACATCAATCTAACTTCTTGTTTATTTGCAGGTAATGTTGAATATCCTTTGATCGTTTAGGGCATGAAAATCCTATATCTACCAGGAATATTAGTCACTTATTTGATTTCACCATTTATAAGTATAATTTGGTCATATCTTGTGAGTTAGCAGTCAAAAATGTGTTGTAGCCAAAATAATTTCTAATTTACCTGATGTATTTCACAAATATGGAAGAAAATACCACATTCATTCACTTGATTTCACACTGTTTAAAAATATAGTACCAAGGTAGTATTATTCTGCCACACTTGTATATATATATATGTAATTGTACACACAAGGCAACATCAGGTTTATTTATGGTATTATTAGAGAAATGCTGTTATAGGTTAGATCATAGTCACATGACCACTTATCTTTTATGGTATCAATGATATGATATCTTTGTAGGAGAATGTTTTAATTGATCTTTATAACAAAAAATTAATACTTCAGCGGTAGGAATATTATTATCCTTTATAGGCAGACATCGCATCAATACAGTCAGACAAATATTGTATAAATCTACCCATTATTACATGACATAAAGCTGGTGTTTGGTAATAAGCCCACCCATATCTATTGCTGTTACTATGATAAAAACAAGGGTTATGTTCCATAGTCCTGTAATAAGCCCATCTCCAGATTTATAGAAGGATTTGAATTCTTTGATTTCCTGGTCTTATTGTTGGATAAATACAGTAAGATAAATGTGAACTATTGCACAAGAAAAAAATTTCATTCCTGACGTTAATCTTTCAACTAAACACTTACATTATTAAGGTATATAATTCAACAGAACTATTTATTTTGAAATAAAGAAAGTTGTAATATAATTCATTTCAAAGGCGAAGGTATAACAAAACAAAACAACAAAATAAGTGAGGTTGATTTGAGATTGCAACAAAATCATGATTAATATATGACAATCTGTAAAATTTCTCTGTTAATGACATCCATGGTGTTTTTATTTTTTTTTTTACAGCACCCTTCTTCTTGGTGTGGGCAGTGGTGAACTCAGTAGCCTGGGGCTATGGTACAACCCAGGCGTTACCATGGACAACCATTGTCTTACTTATGTGTTTATGGTTATTTGGTAAGTATTAAGGTTTTACAAACCAGTTGATTTGTTTAACCATCTTCCCGCCCAAACTTCTGCGACATTCTTGTTAGACAAAGACTTCTCTTACTCAGGACAAGTAAATCCTGATTTTTTCCCTGTGTGAGATTTCCCTGTCTCTCACTAGGGTTGAGACAAGCTACATATGGCCTTTGCACATTTTGAAAACTACTCAAATGACGTCACTGACGTGACCTGGAAGTGGAACTACTTATATGAATTCACACACATACGCTAGTTCGTCTGCTACTGAAATCTTTTGTGATCCACATAACTGAAAATCCACAAAGATTGACACTCATCTTAATCCACAATATTAAGATCTTATTATTAAAATATCAAGAGTATAATTTTAATTGAGGTCTTATTTGTATGTTCATTAGAATTATATTTTGTGTAAGATTAAATCACAATGTGTGAAATGCCTAAGGTGCTGACCTTGTCTCTATTCATACGCCATCCACATACTTTTGTTTACACACAATACGCTTCGACTTGTATTCGGACAAGGAAAACGTGGTAAGAGAAAAATGATAAATCACCTCATTTAAGGTGAGATCGGGGGAAGATGATTTAACTATGAAACGTGAAGCAAGAATCGCGTTGGACAACTTTATAATCTTCAGTTTTGGGTTTAGATCCCCCTATCTCACCCTAAAGGAAGTGAAAGAGACTATAAATCTCACACTGAGAAAAAGCGTGTGGATTTTACCTGTCCAGGGTAAGAGAATTCTCTGTCTCAAGTACAAGAATAAGCATGTTTTATACATAGTTTTAGTGCCAGAGGTTACCTGTTAAATGTATAAACACAAACATAAAGAATAGATTGAAATTTGTATTCATTTTACACAAAATAAACTACTCTTCTACAGATTTGTAGTATAACTGAAACCCCATGGCACTTCAGGGAGTCTGATAAGTGCAGGGTAACATATTACTTTATATGACCTTTATATGACCTGTAATGAAATATGAAACTGCATGAAAATTTAACATTAAACATGTAATTACAAAACAAAAATATTATCTGACTTTGGGGTTACAATCCAAAAATGTTGAATCCTAAGGCCAAAAATGATTGAAATTAAGGCTGCAGTCTAATTGAAAGAGAGCCCAGAAGAAACAAAAAAGTAAAGAAAAAATTAACAACACATTTAAAAATAAGGTATATATTACTAAAAAGGAATTTTTTCAGGAGATTCGACTTAAAGATAATTCTGTCTCTGTTATAGTCGGCTACCCACTCACTGTATTAGGAGGCATATTTGGTAAAAATTGGGCCAATGGATTTGATGCCCCTTGCAGAACAAAGAACATATCACGAGAAATCCCACCAGTGCCATGGTATAGATCATCTTTTGCCCATTGTCTTGTGGGTGGATTCTTGCCCTTTAGGTAAGTGCATTTAACAAGATGGTCACAATGTTTCGGGTCAATCCCTTGAATTTGTTAGAAGTGAAAAATTCTTTGCAAAGGTTGTTCAATAAAAAATCTTCTGATTGATAAGATTATCTGTAACGAATTTTACTGTCAGGTAATGAGATCAAATAATTGCTAAATAATCAAATATTTTAAGAACCTTTTATATCAAAAGAACTTATCTGTTTCAGACAGGTTTATTATAAAGGTATGAAAAGAAATTATTTGTATCATTCTGAGTTGACATTGTGTTATAACATTGCTGTTACAGTGCTATCTCTGTGGAGCTGTACTATATCTTTGCTACGCTGTGGGGCCGGGAGCAATACACCTTGTACGGAATCTTATTCATAGTGTACGGCATCCTGCTGAGTGTGACAGCCTGTATTTCTGTTGCTCTCACCTACTTCCAGCTGTCTGCTGAGGATTACAGGTGGTGGTGGCGCTCCATCTTCAGTGCTGGGTAAGTGATTGTCAATTTAGCTATTAAAGAACATTTTAGGTGGTGTTGAGATACAGGGCTCCTGGTAAAAATCTCAGAGTGGTACAATTACCATTTCTTTGGCAATCCCCGTCTGTATGATTTTATCATTTTCTCGAAAACTGTTGAACTCTTGATATAGTGCTTCTAGAAGTATTCAAGGAAGATCGTGATTATAGGGCAACACCCCCTACTCCTGGCCAAGGAGCCTGAAGAATAGTTTATACAGCTGTCAAAGTAGCACACATTTCCCAGATTTGATGGGAAATGTATTCAAAATTTCCAATATGGGTTATGATAGTAATCTTCTATTAAAGTTTGATGGATCATATCTCGCATTTTAAGTTACAAATAAATATTACCAGCTTTTAAAGCCTTCCTGTAATTTCGGAACCATGTTAAACTTTCCGAAACTTCTGACTTGAATGACAGATACTAATAATACCAATAAGTACATGTATTTGATATTTTCACCGTACGATGTAATTTAATTATTTGATGTTTTTCATGTCATTGCAGATCAACAGGTATCTTCGTGTTTCTGTATGCAACGTTTTACTACTTCAAACGGTCAAACATGTCTGGTGCCTTGCAAACTCTGGAGTTCTTTGGCTACACAGCCCTCAGCTGCTACGTCTTCTTCCTCATGCTCGGAACTGTGTCATTTTTTGCTTCTCTTAATTTTGTGAGATATATTTATGTAAATCTGAAGATGGACTGAAAAAACACAAACATCTGAAAGATGCAGTTGTTATAATATTGTTTTGCAAATTCAGCTTCTCTGAATATTCTGAATTTTTCAACATCTTTTCTGTTAAAATGAATCCAACACATTGTTGATTGATGTTGCTTTTTCTTTTATTTTTAATTTTTTTATATTAATTCTTTCTTTTTCACTCTTGGGTTAGATAATGACTTGCTCTTATTGGTATTTCATGGTTCAAAAGGAGAATTCTTTCCATCCTGAAATATTTGAAAATTCAGACATTTGCCATTTTAATATATTGACTATTAAGTCTTGGTCCAAGTTTTGTTTATTTTAGATAAAAATCATTGGTGGATTTTTTTCTAGACAATGAAATATTCATATTGATGTTTGTTATTAATTATTCAGTAATGGCTTGCCATTTGAATTGTTTGTATAATTCCAACAGTTTGAAAACATTTTTTCTGCATTTACTAAATACAGACTTGTCTAATGAACCTGTTGACAATTTTGCATTCTCACAACTTGGTATTGGAAAACACATCCTAGTGTTGATTGAAAAGTTTTAAAGAATTGCATCTTTTGTTACAGGGTTTTCAAAAAGCATAATTATAGACGATTTTTTGATTTGTTTTGATATACTGAAATATTGTATATCAGAATAAAGCTTATTTGGTGACAAAAATTAGAGAAAAAAAGGGGGGAAAAAAACAAAAATTGTGATAGATAAATTTTTTGTTTTTCTTTAACTTTGAGAAAGATGGCTTTTAACTAGGGGTAACAGTCTTTTTTGGCTGTAAAAGTGAACTTTATTTTTCCTTCACTAATTTCTTGTATTGAAAAAACTAAAAGTTGTGTATTTATTTTGTTGTGATAATTGTGTAGTGAATTTGAAACAAATTTTTTTAACGTATTAAGCACCTTAACATCATTACAGGTATTCATTAAAGAGGTCTTCTAGGTCACACTAATTTTTTTTTCCTCGTTAACAATGTTCAATATTGTTGTTTATTCATTTGATCAGAAGGTTGCTTCGTCATAAGTGAATATACCCATCATGTGTGTCTGAGATCATGTGTCCCCGAGATCATGTGTCCTGATCCTTGTGTGCCCATTCAGATTACCTTTTCCCGATTTTGTTATCAAACTAAATATCGTACAATATATTCTCGTTTGTCTTGGTGGTAGAGACACTTATGGAAAGAGAAACATAGCAGACTTGGACTAAGTTACACCACATTGGTGAAGTTTGATGAGACTAATTTGTGACATTTTTTTCTTTTTGATTGAAATATCCACTTTGTTTTTTGGCAGAAATTTGTGATGTGCTTGAAACATGGAGAAAACTGTGGTTGTTTTGTTAGCTGTTTCACCCTTGAAATGTATCGGCTCAAAATTCCACAAATGCGCAAATTACACAGTATTTTTTATAGTAGTTGGTAGGCTGTAAGAAGCGTCTAGAGTTTCATGGTTCTGGGTTTGAATCCATGTTTTGTTGCTGTATGATTTACACGTTTACTGACATATATCAGGATCCATAGTATTTAACCTTTTAAGTAAGTCTAACCTTTGGCAGTAATCTTCATCAGTTGGGTGTTTAGTTTATTCTGTAACAAATATAAACAATGACATTGTGACATCACACACAAGTTACGTAACGATTATTTGGAGTGTACTTACCTATGTAACGACTGTGTGATTGTGTATATGCAGGCTCATATCACTTGTCCAAATTCCATATTTTTCCACTTTTACTTTTTTAATTAGAAACATAAGATTTGGGGTTTGTATCTGTATCGACCTCGATACTTCAGGGGTTTCACTTACTTTCTGCATCCCTGGAACATTTCATTGCAGAATTGGAGTTTCCATGTTTCCAAGAGAAAACTAGTTTGATGA
Source organism: Ylistrum balloti (assembly GCF_031769215.1). Lineage (NCBI taxonomy): Eukaryota > Metazoa > Mollusca > Bivalvia > Pectinida > Pectinidae > Ylistrum > Ylistrum balloti. The sequence continues at coordinate 1,280,485 of NW_026782082.1, read as the reverse complement.
TTTGATGAACATCAAACAAATCTCAAGGTCACATAATGATGCATATTGGCTTTGAAGTTTGGTGTTGTTTCATTTTAATCTCCAAATGAGCATAATGGTCTTTGATTGGTCTTTTTTTTTCCTCCCAAAACCAACACTAGATTAATTAAATTACTTCACCTGTGGCTTCAATTTTGCCAGGAAAGCGACAGTGATTGTAACCCTTGGAGTGTAGAGGATGTATCTATATATATGTAAAATTTTGAGGGATTCCAATGGTATATTGTAAACAAAGAAATTGACGTGCATGGTTGATTCATATTTGTGCATTGTTATTGTTTATGCATAATGTTTTGCCATAGAAAAAACCACACATCACTGTGTGTTATATCAAAGATTTACAACTATACTTCAACACAAAGTAACTTTTAATGAAAGGATTAAATTAGGGAAATGCATTAATTTTCATACGGAAATTTTAAATTTCCGACTGTATATTTGATGGTGTTTAAGTATGATTATTCAAGCTTGTTATGTTTTATCATATTTTCATGATTATTATCCGATTGGATGAAGTTTCTGTTCAGATATTTTTGTGGAGTATGGTATCCTACGGTAGTTAAGACATTTGAGTGGCATACAGTGGCCTACCGTAGTTAAGACATATAAGTGGCATACAGTGGCCTACCATAGTTAAGACAGTTCAGTGGCAAACAGTGGCCTACCGTAGTTAAGACATTTGAGTGGCAAACAGTGGCCTACCATAGTTAAGACATTTGAGTGGCAAACAGTGGCCTACCATAGTTAAGACATTTGAGTGGCATAGTGTGGCCTACCGTAGTTAAGACATTTAAGTGGCATAGAAAGGCCTACCATAGTCAAGACATTTAAGTGGCATAGAGTGTCCTACCGTAGTCAAGACATTTGAACATCCAGCTGATAGCCCAATGGGCTACTACATCACACTTTCAACTTAAAGTAAGGAGACAGACCTATAACAAGACATTGGTATACTATTTGGTAATTATTTTAGATACTGCATTAGACATTGGCGGGCTTATTGCAAGACTATGATTTAGTGTTAGTTCATAATTTTACAGTGATGACAGCGATGAGTGGGCTTATCACCAGACTTTGGCTTATTGCTCGATAGATAACTTACATGGATTATTTGTGACAACATCTTGGTATGTCTCGACTCTTATCACTGTACAAAACTTGTGATATTACTAGATGTGTCTTGTGACCACTTGTTTAATGTGATTTATTTACAATGTTTCAAACTCCACTAATGACTTGTGTTGACAATTATGATTGGAACAATAGAATTAGGATTGTGCCATTTGTCCTAGGAATTTGTTTTCTTTCTTCATGCTGATCTGTTAATAGTGAATTTGAATAAAGCTGCCTAAATTGGTGAATATTTTATGCCCCAGCTTTTTTATGGGGTGATATCCTTTTCTGATATCTGTTCTGTAAATCATTGTTCTCTGTACCATATTTTGGAAACTGAACAACATAATTAGTTCATATTTTATTATCAAACATCATGTTCAACACCCCACCAGATTAAGGTGACCATCGGTTAAGGTTAAAGGGTCAAAGGTCAGATTGACAACTTCTGCCAATTCATCAAACAATGATACTTATATGCATGTAATTGAGGGCATGTCTTACAGAAATTTTCTGGTTTAAACTGCTGAAAGCAAATTGACCAGTATACTATATTTTGACCAGTGGTTGAATGTTGATTTAGAGCATATGTGTGTGTTAGTGATATGTTGAATGAATTCTAGTACAAATGGTGTACATACAACTTGTTTGCTTTTCTTAATGCAGTGGTCTTTCAGAAGAATTCATGTATATTGTAGTATAGACACCTAGGATGTTCATTAGATATATTGTACATAATGACATTAATGTTTGACATCGCCCTAGGCTATAGTGGGAACATATATATAACGCTGATTTTGTTACCAGGATGTAGGATGAGTGTGGCTGTTAATGAAGTTATTGTACTTGGTCCCAGACCTGGGACAGTCTAGGATATGAAAGGAGATTGTACTGAAACTGGATCTGGAACAATTCAGGATGTGAAAGAGGATTGTACTTGGAGACCTAGGAGAGTTGAGGCTATGAAAGAGGTAGTTGGCAATGTAAAGCTGCAATAATTTATCTGTGTGTTATCTTGATGACTTATATAGGTTCACGAGATGCTTATCTCTTTACCGGTGTTACCAGGAAGGAATTGCTGATATTACCTTATACTAAAACATATGCACTGGGGTCTTATCATTATCATTACACATGTAGATTTTCTTTTTGAAAATATTCCATTGACAAGTCAAGAACTATTGTAAGAGGAGAAAAAATGAAAAACCCTTTTTGCTTTTCTTGGTAAATAAATTTGTACTTACAAAGAACCCATAAAATCAATTTTTGAAGAAAGAAAATGATACATGGGTTGCATATAGTTTGAGTGAAATATGACACATCTGTCAATTGTCTCAGCTTTGAACCGTATGAAACAAGTGTATGAAAAGTTGATATTTGTAATTACTTGTACGTTAATGAATACGTGTTGGTACTGAACACAAATAAAATGTATGTAAATGTAATTAAAACAGAATAATATATTGGGCGATTTCTTAAACTTGTGTTGGCTTGTTTATATACAGATAGACATAACCATGACATTAATGATGGGTACATATAACGTAATCGTAGTTTGTTGTAAAATGGTGTGGAAGACACATTGGAAAGCCAGACAGAAGGATGGTCAGGCACTCTTGGTCACACTGATTTGATTTTTAAAGCTCATCATCATCAGAAAGTGGGATGTTTCAATCCCCCTTCAATTCTTGATATCGCTATTTCTAAAGTTCTGGATGGATCATTTTCAAATTTCATTTTTGTAGGTTGCCCCATGATTCCTAGTTTGAAAAGACATTTGGGTGGCCATTTTGAATTACACAATGTTATCTGTATTTAGAATAACAGGATGGATCTTTCTCAAATTTAACACCTAGGTTTGCCTTTGATCCCTAATTGTTTCCTTCTAATTTTGAGACTGGCAAAACACAATGGCTTACAGATGGCTACCTTTGACTTGACAGCTAAAGACTATTATCACTATTTCTCAAGAAAAAACTACATATAAATCATTGTAATTAAGAGCCAACCCAGAGGAAATAGGAGAAAAGTGAAAAGATTGATCTTTTAAGAACAAATAAATTTCAAACAATTTTTGGTGCTACTGGAATTTGGTTTGAACAATACTCCAACTTAAGAGAATCATATTATTTTTTTTTCTCTTTTCTTTTTCTTCTTTTCTCTTCTCTGTTTTAGCTCTAAATGATCAGAAATTAAACATTCCTTTGCAGCAATAGCAATAATAATAATCTTTAACTGCCAAATCCAAGATGGTCACCTGGAAGCCATTTTGTTTTCCTTATTAGTCCCAAAATAGTACAACTAGGAACCCTGGGGAACCTACACATGAAATTTGAGAAAGACCCATCTAACAATTCTCAAGGAATAGCCATACTAAACTTTACATGGTGAAATCCATGTGGCTACCTTTCAGCTATTTTGTTTTTCTGATCAGTCCCGAAATCAAATGGCCACAAATAGGGATCATTGGGAACCTGTATGAAATTTGTGGAAATTTGAGCAAGATCCATCCGGTACTTGATGAACGGACAGATGACTGTGATTTGAATAGACCTCCATCTGATGATGATGGGCTTTGAAGTTTATTAATGTTAACTAAAATAGAACTTTCAGACAGCCTGCAATGGAACTTTGTGACAACCTGCAGTAGATTTGTTCAGACAACCTGTGATGGTGTAGACTGCTGAGTCGTGCGGTAATTAGTTCAAGAACTCCTAGGGACCTGAACATGTGATCAACAATCACATGACAAAAACAGCATAAAGCTGCAGTCTCCAGAGATCTCAACAGAAACAACAAAGACCAATCACACTTTGATTTACTTTGATTTCATTAAATAAATGAACATATTTTATATCAAACATGACAAAATTCTTAACATATTTGATAATAAATGTTCTGTTATGCATGTCTAAAAAAAGTTGGGTACAAAATAGTAATGAGCAAATGCAAAAAAAATAATTATCAAAATCAAAACGGTTAATAATTAAACTGATTGTAATGAAATCATGCAATGAATCGTTGTGGCTCAATTTCCATTGATTAAAATATCATTAGTGTGACAAACCTTAAGTATTAGCCATTCAAATGAAGATTCAAGTTGCTTATAAGCAAGAAATCTACAGTTACATCTTCACCTATGTGAGGGTATTACACACTGGTGGGCAATTACACTGGTGTGGACATTACATACCTGTGGGCAATTACACAGGTGTGGACATTACACACATGGGCAATTACACAGGTGTGGACATTACACTGAATAACATTACAGAAAGGATATTAAACTATGGCAACACACACCTTAACATAAACTACAAAATTATAATTATCAAAAAAACTTGTCATAACAACTTTTTGTGCTTACAACAACAAAATTATGGATTGTTTCCCAGTCCATGAAAATCCTTGTCCTAATACAACATCTAGTTAAAGGACCGGGTTTTTTTTTTGTTGGTTTTTTTTTTCCATTAATGGAAGGGTTATCATTCTTTCTTTTTACCTGCTCCACCAATGACCTTTTTACGTTGTGCAATCATATGCATGAAAAGTTGTGGAAATACTGAAACAGGCAACAAAACAAATTCATTGTTCCTTGCAATAATATATGGTAGTTTTTAAACTTTTTACAGAAATGACAGGAATTTTATGAATTAAATAAACTTGTTCATTACAACAAATAAAATTCTTTAATTAAACTGTTGTTCATATTTTCAATATAATATTATAGAAAACAGACAGTAAAATGATGATGATGATGATGATGAGGAGGAGGAGGAGGAGGAGGAGGAGGAGGGGCAGATACTTACTTGGAATGTAAACAAACATGGTACATATGAGAAAGTAGTAGTAACTAAAGGACATGTTGAAGCTGTTAGGGAGCGCTACAGAATATAGGCCTCTCTCCTTCACATAAGGTAGACTGGCATAGATGGTGAGTAATTCTCCCTGAAATAAAATCTTCAGTCATTAAAATGTTGTCTTCTTTTTTGTATTTATGCAGTTAAATGTAGCAAATATACTATTTCTTGTGAATTGTTAAATGTGTCCTATGATAATCTCTTTTTCTTTATTTCAAAGCGGTGAAAATTCACAACTATAAAACATTTTGTCAAATTCAAAAGTCATATATACTGTTATAAAAATAATTTTTGTGGGGGATTAATGTTCGTTGATTTCATGGGTTCTCTTAGATCAATGAATTCATACGTCCATGAACTGTTAAAATTAGCACAACCTGATTCATTGAGATGCATTTTTTCCATGAAATTAGATGTCCACGAAACAGCAGTTTTTTTTTTAAATCCACAAAAATCGAGCCTCACACAGATAACTGATTTTCCAGCATTAAGATACATGTATTACAAAAAATTAACTTTTTACTAAAATTTTGAAATCTTCATATCTACTGCGATCACAGTGCACAAGATAACTTTAGACTTTTTTCAAATCAACTTTACATCAATATTAAGTGCTATTCTCAAAATATTTTATTTGCTGCTAACAATTTTGAATTTTATACAATTTTTTTAGCTCACTCGGTACAAAGTTTATATTCATTTACTGCAACTTTAAAATTTTAAACATTTGTGATTATTATAAAATATTGGGTTACTGAGGACTTTCAACCTTTTATTGAAATATAATACATACTTTAAACCATTTTAGAGAAATTAGTAGTCAAATCTTTGTCAATCTACTTATCAGGTAAAAGGACTGTGACAATGTAATGAAATTTAGTCACTAACTTACAGTTGAATATTAAGGATTTGATGAAATTCATGATAAATTGACCAAACTTCAAAATTACAAGGGTCTAAAGGATTCTACCTATCAAAGACATCAGTATTTGTATTGGTCAATGGAAAATTATTATTTCTAACAGTATATATCAATTGTAACTGTAAAGTCAAGTAAAAGACTTCAAATTAATTATAAAGTTGATTACTATAAAAAAACCTTTATAAAAACAGTCAACACTTACCGTCACACCAAATGGGTAGAGTACCAGGAAAAATGTATACCTGTAACACAGAAGGCAAACAGTGGCTTACAGTGACACTGTAGGGAAACAGTGACTTACAGTGACACTGTAGGCAAACAGTGGCTTACAGTGACACTGTAGGGAAACAGTGACTTACAGTGACACTGTAGGGAAACAGTGACTTACAGTGACACTGTAGGGAAACAGTGACTTACAGTGACACTGTAGGGAAACAGTGACTTACAGTGACACTGTAGGCAAACAGTGACTTACAGTGACACTGTAGGGAAACAGTGACTTACAGTGACACTGTAGGCAAACAGTGACTTACAGTGACACTGTAGGCAAACAGTGACTTACAGTGACACTGTAGGGAAACAGTGACTTACAGTGACACTGTAGGCAAACAGTGGCTTACAGTGACACTGTAGGGAAACAGTGGCTTACAGTGACACTGTAGGGAAACAGTGGCTTACAGTGACACTGTAGGGAAACAGTGGCTTACAGTGACACTGTAGGGAAACAGTGACTTACAGTGACACTGTAGGCAAACAGTTACTTACAGTGACACTCTAGGGAAACAGTGACTTACAGTGACACTGTAGGGAAACAGTGACTTACAGTGACACTGTAGGGAAACAGTGACTTACAGTGACACTGTAGGCAAACAGTGACTTACAGTGACACTGTAGGGAAACAGTGACTTACAGTGACACTGTAGGGAAACAGTGACTTACAGTGACACTGTAGGCAAACAGTGACTTACAGTGACACTGTAGGCAAACAGTGACTTACAGTGACACTGTAGGGAAACAGTGGCTTACAGTGACACTGTAGGGAAACAGTGACTTACAGTGACACTGTAGGCAAACAGTGACTTACAGTGACACTGTAGGGAAACAGTGACTTACAGTGACACTGTAGGGAAACAGTGACTTACAGTGACACTGTAGGGAAACAGTGACTTACAGTGACAATGTAGGGAAACAGTGGCTTACAGTGACACTGTAGGCAAACAGTGGCTTACAGTGACACTGTAGGGAAACAGTGACTTACAGTGACACTGTAGGGAAACAGCGGCTTACAGTGACACTGTAGGGAAACAGTGACTTACAGTGACACTGTAGGGAAACAGTGACTTACAGTGACAATGTAGGGAAACAGTGACTTACAGTGACACTGTAGGAAAACAGTGGCTTACAGTGACACTGTAGGGAAACAGTGACTTACAGTGACACTGTAGGGAAACAGTGACTTACAGTGACACTGTAGGGAAACAGTGGCTTACAGTGACACTGTAGGGAAACAGTGACTTACAGTGACACTGTAGGGAAACAGTGACTTACAGTGACACTGTAGGGAAACAGTGACTTACAGTGACACTGTAGGGAAACAGTGTCTTACAGTGACACTGTAGGGAAACAGTGACTTACAGTGACACTGTAGGGAAACAGTGACTTACAGTGACACTGTAGGCAAACAGTGACTTACAGTGACACTGTAGGGAAACAGTGACTTACAGTGACACTGTAGGGAAACAGTGACTTACAGTGACACTGTAGGCAAACAGTGACTTACAGTGACACTGTAGGGAAACAGTGACTTACAGTGACACTGTAGGGAAACAGTGACTTACAGTGACACTGTAGGGAAACAGTGACTTACAGTGACACTGTAGGGAAACAGTGACTTACAGTGACACTGTAGGCAAACAGTGACTTACAGTGACACTGTAGGCAAACAGTGACTTACAGTGACACTGTAGGGAAACAGTGACTTACAGTGACACTGTAGGGAAACAGTGACTTACAGTGACACTGTAGGGAAACAGTGACTTACAGTGACACTGTAGGGAAACAGTGACTTACAGTGACACTGTAGGGAAACAGTGACTTACAGTGACACTGTAGGGAAACAGTGACTTACAGTGACACTGTAGGCAAACAGTGACTTACAGTGACACTGTAGGGAAACAGTGACTTACAGTGACACTGTAGGGAAACAGTGACTTACAGTGACACTGTAGGGAAACAGTGACTTACAGTGACACTGTAGGGAAACAGTGACTTACAGTGACACTGTAGGGAAACAGTGACTTACAGTGACACTGTAGGGAAACAGTGACTTACAGTGACACTGTAGGGAAACAGTGACTTACAGTGACACTGTAGGCAAACAGTGACTTACAGTGACACTGTAGGGAAACAGTGACTTACAGTGACACTGTAGGGAAACAGTGACTTACAGTGACACTGTAGGGAAACAGTGACTTACAGTGACACTGTAGGCAAACAGTGACTTACAGTGACACTGTAGGCAAACAGTGACTTACAGTGACACTGTAGGGAAACAGTGACTTACAGTGACACTGTAGGGAAACAGTGACTTACAGTGACACTGTAGGCAAACAGTGACTTACAGTGACACTGTAGGCAAACAGTGACTTACAGTGACACTGTAGGGAAACAGTGACTTACAGTGACACTGTAGGGAAACAGTGACTTACAGTGACACTGTAGGCAAACAGTGACTTACAGTGACACTGTAGGGAAACAGTGACTTACAGTGACACTGTAGGGAAACAGTGACTTACAGTGACACTGTAGGGAAACAGTGACTTACAGTGACACTGTAGGGAAACAGTGACTTACAGTGACACTGTAGGGAAACAGTGACTTACAGTGACACTGTAGGGAAACAGTGGCTTACAGTGACACTGTAGGGAAACAGTGGCTTACAGTGACACTGTAGGGAAACAGTGACTTACAGTGACACTGTAGGGAAACAGTGACTTACAGTGACACTGTAGGGAAACAGTGACTTACAGTGACACTGTAGGGAAACAGTGACTTACAGTGACACTGTAGGGAAACAGTGACTTACAGTGACACTGTAGGGAAACAGTGACTTACAGTGACACTGTAGGGAAACAGTGACTTACAGTGACACTGTAGGGAAACAGTGACTTACAGTGACACTGTAGGGAAACAGTGACTTACAGTGACACTGTAGGGAAACAGTGACTTACAGTGACACTGTAGGGAAACAGTGACTTACAGTGACACTGTAGGGAAACAGTGACTTACAGTGACACTGTAGGGAAACAGTGACTTACAGTGACACTGTAGGGAAACAGTGACTTACAGTGACACTGTAGGGAAACAGTGACTTACAGTGACACTGTAGGGAAACAGTGACTTACAGTGACACTGTAGGGAAACAGTGACTTACAGTGACACTGTAGGGAAACAGTGACTTACAGTGACACTGTAGGGAAACAGTGACTTACAGTGACACTGTAGGGAAACAGTGACTTACAGTGACACTGTAGGGAAACAGTGACTTACAGTGACACTGTAGGGAAACAGTGACTTACAGTGACACTGTAGGGAAACAGTGACTTACAGTGACACTGTAGGGAAACAGTGACTTACAGTGACACTGTTAGGGAAACAGTGACTTACAGTGACACTGTAGGGAAACAGTGACTTACAGTGACACTGTTGGCACACAGTGTCTTACAGTGACACTGTAGGGAAACAGTGACTTACAGTGACACTGTAGGGAAACAGTGACTTACAGTGACACTGTAGGGAAACAGTGACTTACAGTGACACTGTAGGGAAACAGTGACTTACAGTGACACTGTAGGGAAACAGTGACTTACAGTGACAGTGTAGGGAAACAGTGACTTACAGTGACACTGTAGGGAAACAGTGACTTACAGTGACACTGTAGGGAAACAGTGACTTACAGTGACACTGTAGGGAAACAGTGACTTACAGTGACACTGTAGGGAAACAGTGACTTACAGTGACACTGTAGGGAAACAGTGACTTACAGTGACACTGTAGGGAAACAGTGACTTACAGTGACACTGTAGGGAAACAGTGACTTACAGTGACACTGTAGGGAAACAGTGACTTACAGTGACACTGTAGGGAAACAGTGACTTACAGTGACACTGTAGGGAAACAGTGACTTACAGTGACACTGTAGGGAAACAGTGACTTACAGTGACACTGTAGGGAAACAGTGACTTACAGTGACACTGTAGGGAAACAGTGACTTACAGTGACACTGTAGGGAAACAGTGACTTACAGTGACACTGTAGGGAAACAGTGACTTACAGTGACACTGTAGGGAAACAGTGACTTACAGTGACACTGTAGGGAAACAGTGACTTACAGTGACACTGTAGGGAAACAGTGACTTACAGTGACACTGTAGGGAAACAGTGACTTACAGTGACACTGTAGGGAAACAGTGACTTACAGTGACACTGTAGGGAAACAGTGACTTACAGTGACACTGTAGGGAAACAGTGACTTACAGTGACACTGTAGGGAAACAGTGACTTACAGTGACACTGTAGGGAAACAGTGACTTACAGTGACACTGTAGGCAAACAGTGACTTACAGTGACACTGTAGGGAAACAGTGACTTACAGTGACACTGTAGGGAAACAGTGACTTACAGTGACACTGTAGGGAAACAGTGACTTACAGTGACACTGTAGGGAAACAGTGACTTACAGTGACACTGTAGGGAAACAGTGACTTACAGTGACACTGTAGGGAAACAGTGACTTACAGTGACACTGTAGGGAAACAGTGACTTACAGTGACACTGTAGGCAAACAGTGACTTACAGTGACACTGTAGGCAAACAGTGACTTACAGTGACACTGTAGGCAAACAGTGACTTACAGTGACACTGTAGGGAAACAGTGAAACAGTGACACTGTAGGGAAACAGTGACTTACAGTGACACTGTAGGGAAACAGTGACTTACAGTGACACTGTAGGGAAACAGTGACTTACAGTGACACTGTAGGGAAACAGTGACTTACAGTGACACTGTAGGGAAACAGTGACTTACAGTGACACTGTAGGGAAACAGTGGCTTACAGTGACACTGTAGGGAAACAGTGACTTACAGTGACACTGTAGGGAAACAGTGACTTACAGTGACACTGTAGGGAAACAGTGACTTACAGTGACACTGTAGGGAAACAGTGACTTACAGTGACACTGTAGGGAAACAGTGACTTACAGTGACACTGTAGGGAAACAGTGACTTGTAGGGAAACAGTGACTTACAGTGACACTGTAGGGAAACAGTGACTTACAGTGACACTGGAGGACACTGAGGGAAACAGTGACTTACAGTGACACTGTAGGGAAACAGTGACTTACAGTGACACTGTAGGGAAACAGTGACTTACAGTGACACTGTAGGGAAACAGTGACTTACAGTGACACTGTAGGGAAACAGTGACTTACAGTGACACTGTAGGGAAACAGTGGCTTACAGTGACACTGTAGGGAAACAGTGACTTACAGTGACAATGTAGGGAAACAGTGACTTACAGTGACACTGTAGGGAAACAGTGACTTACAGTGACACTGTAGGGAAACAGTGACTTACAGTGACACTGTAGGGAAACAGTGACTTACAGTGACACTGTAGGGAAACAGTGACTTACAGTGACACTGTAGGGAAACAGTGACTTACAGTGACACTGTAGGGAAACAGTGACTTACAGTGACACTGTAGGCAAACAGTGACTTACAGTGACACTGTAGGCAAACAGTGACTTACAGTGACACTGTAGGGAAACAGTGACTTACAGTGACACTGTACAGTGACTTACAGTGACACTGTAGGGAAACAGTGACTTACAGTGACACTGTAGGGAAACAGTGACTTACAGTGACACTGTAGGGAAACAGTGACTTACAGTGACACTGTAGGGTGAACAGTGGGAAACAGTACACAGTGACACTGTAGGGAAACAGTGACTTACAGTGACACTGTAGGGAAACAGTGACTTACAGTGACACTGTAGGGAAACAGTGACTTACAGTGACACTGTAGGGAAACAGTGACTTACAGTGACACTGTAGGGAAACAGTGACTTACAGTGACACTGTAGGGAAACAGTGACTTACAGTGACACTGTAGGGAAACAGTGACTTACAGTGACACTGTAGGGAAACAGTGACTTACAGTGACACTGTAGGGAAACAGTGACTTACAGTGACACTGTAGGGAAACAGTGACTTACAGTGACACTGTAGGGAAACAGTGACTTACAGTGACACTGTAGGGAAACAGTGACTTACAGTGACACTGTAGGGAAACAGTGACTTACAGTGACACTGTAGGGAAACAGTGACTTACAGTGACACTGTAGGGAAACAGTGACTTACAGTGACACTGTAGGGAAACAGTGACTTACAGTGACACTGTAGGGAAACAGTGGCTTACAGTGACACTGTAGGGAAACAGTGACTTACAGTGACACTGTAGGGAAACAGTGACTTACAGTGACACTGTAGGGAAACAGTGACTTACAGTGACACTGTAGGGAAACAGTGACTTACAGTGACACTGTAGGGAAACAGTGACTTACAGTGACACTGTAGGGAAACAGTGACTTACAGTGACACTGTAGGGAAACAGTGACTTACAGTGACACTGTAGGGAAACAGTGACTTACAGTGACACTGTAGGGAAACAGTGGCTTACAGTGACACTGTAGGGAAACACAGTGACTGTAGGGAAACAGTGACTTACAGTGACACTGTAGGGAAACAGTGACTTACAGTGACACTGTAGGGAAACAGTGACTTACAGTGACACTGTAGGGAAACAGTGGCTTACAGTGACACTGTAGGGAAACAGTGGCTTACAGTGACACTGTAGGGAAACAGTGACTTACAGTGACACTGTAGGGAAACAGTGACTTACAGTGACACTGTAGGGAAACAGTGGCTTACAGTGACACTGTAGGGAAACAGTGACTTACAGTGACACTGTAGGGAAACAGTGACTTACAGTGACACTGTAGGGAAACAGTGACTTACAGTGACACTGTAGGGAAACAGTGACTTACAGTGACACTGTAGGGAAACAGTGACTTACAGTGACACTGTAGGGAAACAGTGACTTACAGTGACACTGTAGGGAAACAGTGACTTACAGTGACACTGTAGGGAAACAGTGACTTACAGTGACACTGTAGGGTGAAACAGTGGGGAAACTTACAGTGACACTGTAGGGAAACAGTGACTTACAGTGACACTGTAGGGAAACAGTGACTTACAGTGACACTGTAGGGAAACAGTGACTTACAGTGACACTGTAGGGAAACAGTGACTTACAGTGACACTGTAGGGAAACAGTGACTTACAGTGACACTGTAGGGAAACAGTGACTTACAGTGACACTGTAGGGAAACAGTGACTTACAGTGACACTGTAGGGAAACAGTGACTTACAGTGACACTGTAGGGAAACAGTGACTTACAGTGACACTGTAGGCAAACAGTGACTTACAGTGACACTGTAGGCAAACAGTGACTTACAGTGACACTGTAGGCAAACAGTGACTTACAGTGACACTGTAGGGAAACAGTGACTTACAGTGACACTGTAGGGAAACAGTGACTTACAGTGACACTGTATGGAAACAGTGGCTTACAGTGACACTGTAGGGAAACAGTGGCTTACAGTGACACTGTAGGGAAACAGTGACTTACAGTGACACTGTAGGGAAACAGTGACTTACAGTGACAGTGTAGGGAAACAGTGACTTACAGTGACACTGTAGGGAAACAGTGACTTACAGTGACACTGTAGGGAAACAGTGACTTACAGTGACACTGTAGGGAAACAGTGACTTACAGTGACACTGTAGGGACAATGTGGCTTACCGTGACACTGTAGGGAAACAGTGACTTACAGTGACACTGTAGGGACAATGTGGCTTACCGTGACACTGTAGGGAAACAGTGACTTACAGTGACACTGTAGGGAAACAGTGACTTACAGTGACAGTGTAGGGAAACAGTGACTTACAGTGACACTGTAGGGAAACAGTGACTTACAGTGACAGTGTAGGGAAACAGTGACTTACAGTGACAGTGTAGGGAAACAGTGACTTACAGTGACACTGTAGGGACAATGTGGCTTACCGTGACACTGTAGGGAAACAGTGACTTACAGTGACACTGTAGGGAAACAGTGACTTACAGTGACAGTGTAGGGAAACAGTGACTTACAGTGACACTGTAGGGAAACAGTGACTTACAGTGACAGTGTAGGGAAACAGTGACTTACAGTGACACTGTAGGGAAACAGTGACTTACAGTGACACTGTAGGGAAACAGTGACTTACAGTGACACTGTAGGGAAACAGTGACTTACAGTGACACTGTAGGGAAACAGTGACTTACAGTGACACTGTAGGCAAACAGTGGCTTACAGTGACACTGTAGGGAAACAGTGACTTACAGTGACACTGTAGGGAAACAGTGACTTACAGTGACACTGTAGGGAAACAGTGACTTACAGTGACACTGTAGGGAAACAGTGACTTACAGTGACACTGTAGGGAAACAGTGACTTACAGTGACACTGTAGGGAAACAGTGGCTTACAGTGACACTGTAGGGAAACAGTGACTTACAGTGACACTGTAGGGAAACAGTGACTTACAGTGACACTGTAGGCAAACAGTGACTTACAGTGACACTCTAGGGAAACAGTGACTTACAGTGACACTGTAGGGAAACAGTGGCTTACAGTGACACTGTAGGCAAACAGTGGCTTACAGTGACACTGTAGGCAAACAGTGGCTTACAGTGACACTGTAGGGAAACAATGACTTACAGTGACAGTTATCGTGAATCTAAAGGAAAGCTCTACCTAATACAGTCAAATCAAACTGCAGTTCAGGAAAGCAAGATTTCATGTTTTAGCAATTAAGCCCACCACTTTTTAAATAAATCAGTTGAAAGAGGAAATCTGCCAACAAGATTAACCTTATGAAAACAATCAAAGGGGCATAACTCTTAAAATGTGTGTGTGGGGGAGGATGTCACTTGAACAACAAATTTACAGGAATTGAACACAGCATTAAACTGTTCTTGCCTTTTCTACACAATGCTATGCCCCATTTATTTACATAAAATGGGCAATTTTTGCCAATAAAAGGGGCATAACTCTGTTAAAAATAATGGCAAAATTTTGTAATACTATGTTCAAACCACATAGGTATATGTAATATTTGTAGCAAGTTTTATCAAAATCCATATGTATATAAAGGTAAGTAACCACTACAAGGAAATGGTCACTGATGGATAGACAGCACAAGGTATACCTTAATACCACCCATTGTCATTTCGCATATGAAACTACGTATCAACATATTTACCTGCACCACTGAAGAGCGTATGGAATCATCCCTACTAGTCCAGAAAAATAGAAAGAATATCGTACAATTTCTGTAATTGTCCATGCAAAGATAAACATGAACACACCAACAGTTGTCTGTACCTGAAAAATACCCAAATTTAAATAAGAACCAAATTATTCATCCACCATCTATTCTTTTTAGATAAACAAATAATATTCTTAATATCTTAGATATTCTTTATTTCTTAAAGAATTACGGTCACATTTCATTGAGTGGGGTAAAACATTGATGTACAAGAAACATGATAGAATTCAGATAGATCAGTAATAATACATTATAGTGAAGTTTTTCCTTCCATTTGATAGCAATATCACAACCACAGTTGTTGTTCCTTAAATCTGCATTGCACACCAGGATATAGATATTTTATTAAAACTTCTATTTTAATCGTAAAACCTGTTATTTCACTGTGAAAAATGTAAGTAAGCTCATTTAATCATCCTGACAACTGATATCCAAACATAAAAACTTGTAAAAGTTACAAAACACTTAGATAATTCTTACCTGTGGAACACTATAGGCCACGCCCCAGGTAAGAAACACTCGTGAAAACACCTGGAATGCTGTCAGTACTACATTTGAACGCACAAGCCCGAAAGCACAGTGAAATATCTGCAAAATATACACTAGCTATAGATTATAGATTTTAGTCACAGAGCACTTTTATTGCAATTTTCTAAAGTTATTTTTTCACAGTGAACTCAGAAAAACTTACAGATGACATGTTGTGTTATTTTCCATTTAATTACAATACATTTTTAAGTTTATCAAAATGATGTAATTAAATTTTCATGAATACTTCCGTAAAAACCATGGAATTATGTGTTATTTAAACATAAGAGACCTCTAGAATAGCTGCTGTCTGGAAGATGTTGAGTAGTGGTGCCACATCCTGGTAAACACCTGTCACACTTTGGTTCGTCACCCAGTGATTACATATGGCCAGCATTATAGCGCTCCATCTAATCAAAGCAAGTAAAAAAGCAATGATACACATATCCTTCGTACAATATATACAATTTATTGAATGAACACACAGCTATTTGTTCAATGCATTTCTGAAATTCACCCTTCTCTAATGTACATTGCAGAAGGTATAGTGGGAATAGTGTCTGCTCAAGATCATAACCAGACTGACCTGTCCATTTCATGTACAATGGAAAAATTCCACTGGTTTTACTTTACTTTTGATTAAGAACCAACAATTTTTTGGTGGCTTCAGAAAACTAGTGATGGGAAATCAGTTAAAATCAATAATCAATTATTGCTTATAGTTGTGTAACCCATGTGTCCATATGTGGTATTTTAATAACAATGTAGCATAGATGCATACTCAGGTATCATATTGTAAATGTCCTTGTTACTGTTTTGTGAATGTGCATGTGACGTTACTAAGTATATGTACACGTGACATGTTGTTTACGTCTCATGTATTGTCCAGTAGAATGTGTGGTATGTGGCCGAACTAGTCCGACGTGAAATGGACTTCAACGTGAACGCAACTCAGCACTTCTAACACCTGCATTTGTACTGCATGCTAATTGCGTTCTCCACACCTGTTTACGTCACTTCCTTTGGTTTTCTTTCTATCTGTCTCTCTCTGTCCTGGCACTCTACTGCTGGACGTCAGCGCGAGCGGTCCAGCAAGATCATATATCATACACATATACTATACGTATCACTTCGTATGGTGCGGGGCCAGTGAAGCCTGGTAAGTTGACAATGCTGTGGAAGTTGATTGTATCCGGCGCGTTCGTGATTGGTGAGTGTTTGTTTCGAAAGAGGCTTGGAGTCTAAATGTTTGTCTTGTCTTTTCAAGTTTTTTTTTCCCTTCAGAAATAAATCATCGAACAAATTTGAAATCAGAGTGATTTGTATTTATATATATATACCCAACCACACCCCGGTGACAGTTGGATAGACTTTCGGATGTAATTAATTGATTACATAATGGGCTGACTATGTGTTCAATGTTCATTTAAAGTTATTGCATTTTCATTAAAGCAATATTTTCTTTTTTTTTGTAAATTTAATCTAAAATACATAATTTACCTAGACTTTGCATAAGAATGAATATCATTGGCAATTTGCATCACTATTACATATCATCTGAATTTTGTTTTTTCTGAAATACAAAAAATACTAACGTACTGATGAATTGATTATGAAAATTTACAATCAATTATCACATCAGCTGAGGTTAATCAATTAAATAGTAAATTTTATCTAACATCATCTCATCACTTATAGATGCTTTTCTACCTAATAGACTTCAGTGCTTTGTACTGTTTAATGCCATGTGGTCATTTAGAAGGCTCTGTTTTTCCTCTGGGCAAGGCAATGTACAGTGGTGTTTATTCAAGGGTTGGTTGCTTGAGATTTGGTCTGTTTATGTGGAACGTTGGATTCCACAATCTTAGTATACTGTTTCCAAAGTCACAAATTATTTATGGATCAGTGGTTCCTTTTCACGAAAACATCAGTATGTCTTGTACAGGTTGATTTCATTAATTCAGGAAAAAGGCATACAACATATAACAAAATACAGCAGTAAAATAACGAATACATCACAGACTTTGTTCACGGGGTCAATATGGTATGCTTGGTGCATTATTTTTGGACCCCTAAAGAATCATTTTTTGCCAGATATGCTATGTCAACAAATTGCCAACAAACAAATACATAAATGAATTCAAATGTATTCATACTATAAGATTCATTTAAAAACTGATTGATGAAGGATCAGAATTTTTCTAGAAAATATCCACAGATCTGACATCATATCTGCCCACCTGAAACGACCGACATGTGTTTTGGACATGTGGCTCCACTTTCTATTCTGATGACATTACATATTTATTGAGATGTTTAAGTTACCTTACAGTGACCCAGAAATATGCATGTACGTTGTTTTACAAAAAATCATCATTTAAATGGGAGCGACATTTTGATGAGAATAAATTCAAAATAAATTCATGATATGAATGTTGTGGATGTCCATGTTTATGTGTACACTTTTTCTAATAGGCTAGATGAAAGGTTTAACTGCTTGGTCACTTCTTTTTTATAATCAAAACTATTAAATACAGTTGATTTTCCCCTCTCCGCCTGTAACATGCTAGTTAATTCAAATCAGAAATGAGTCATTGAAGTGTTATTTCAAAAATTATCATTTTTCCAAATATAAGATGAACGTTTTAGGACTTTTGAATCCAAAAATTTGCATTGAAGGTGTGGCCAGTTATTCATGGTTGATTCTTATTTACGTGACAGATGGCAACAAAAATTGACATCCATGGATGTATTGATGGATTATTTCATCATATTTGGGGGGATGTTTGACATGTAAAAATGTGTGGTAGGAAAAATTACACCAATTCGCCAAAACAAATACACTAACAAATCTTATAGTGAAAGATTTCAATAACAAATTTTCATTCTTTGTGGAAACATAACATGACACAGCAACCAAAATTATTTGGATGTGAGGTCAAGCAGGTCAATGGTTCAAGTGATGCTGTTTGAAAAAATGTCTGAAATACGAAACAGACCGGAACGGATGTCAAGACGATACTAACTCTTTGCTAAAATGATTACAGTTACATATAGAATTCAGAAAAAAACATCATTTCATATGATTCACGAACAAAAAGTGTGGACAAAATTTGGTTGACTATAGTTCTACTTTTTTTACACTAATCTAGTGGTGAAAAATATCATGATGTAATTTGAATATCACAACTATAGCTGATTAAAGATGTGTTACAGACTCAATCAGCACGTGCTCATTTACCTAGTTAACTAGTAACCCACAAACTGATCAACCAGTTGGTAAGCTTATTTACAGTGGGGTCCATCGAAGACATAAAAAGATATATGGTCATTTCAGTTGATTTAGAGCGACTTGGTGCAGAAGAAGATTTTTTTAACATAGCACCATGGCCTCTCATACCAGGAACGGGCCTGCATGTTACCAAAAGTCATCCTTGAGGATGACAAGTAAAAGGTTACTATACTGGTGAATTTGGTCAGTCACGATAATTCTGTATCATCATAGTGGCACTGAGCCGTGACCCCTATATAGCTTTAGAAATAAATTAACAAACCCCAATATCTGAGTAACATTATAAGCCACCAAGTAAATCTTCGATAAACTATCATCTTGCTCTGACGCTTGCGGGGAGGACTTCGACTTGCCGGTGGACGCCATGTTCCCTCTGATAATGAAGATTGTAAATCCGAAGGCGAATGCCGGTAAATCATTTCCGGAAGCTATTTTTTTATATACCATAAGAAATAGTTTTCCTTAAAAATCTAAAATCATGTACATGTAATTGGTAATTGTCGAAAATATTGTTCTTTTGAACATGGACGAAACGAGTAGGACAATGTACAAAACAAGAACGAAACCATTGGACATACCAACGAGCGCCCTACACATCTAATTTCTTATCCCAACTGAAATTAGAAATACACTGAGGGATTTCAGCATCACTGACGGGTCCTAGAGGGACAAAACAGCTACGTGATGCAGTTTTGTGAATTGTTTGACTCTACTCTATCTAACGCTAACTTTGTATGTGTCTGTTGTATAATCTTCCAATCTGTTTCAGAAGTTGCAGTTGAAGAAGTTTCTGATTGTTTGATGGCCTTACATAGAAATAAATATTCTGTTCTCTTTATCATCAACACATATCCAATTGTAACCAGTAAATCCCACCTGTATACTTGTTGGTTTTTTTTTCGAAAAATATCGAAAAGATGAAGTATATTTCTCCCAGTGGACCATTTTTGGGGATTCCGGTCTGTTATGACAACAAACACACTAACAAGAGCAAATTATACATACACAACTTAACTTAGTCAATTCGTCCAACATTTGGGTATATACGAACTTTTTGGCACGTTCATCAAAATAACCTAATTAAACAACAACAAAAAGTCCGGAGAAGGGCAACAGGAAATATCCAGGGAGAGGTTACATGAAAAGTCCGGAGAAGGGCCACAGGATATATCCAGGGAGATGTTACAAGGAAAGTGCGGAGAAGGGCAACAGTTTATATCCAGGGAGAGGTTACATAAAAAGTCCGGAGAAGGGCCACAGTTTATATCCAGGGAGAGGTTACAAGGAAAGTCCGGAGAAGGGCAACAGTTTATATCCAGGGAGAGGCTACATGAAAAGTCCGGAGAAGGGCAACAGTTTATATCCAGGGAGAGGTTACATGAAAAGTCCGGAGAAGGGCCACAGTTTATATCCAGGGAGAGGTTACAAGGAAAGTCCGGAGAAGGGCAACAGTTTATATCCAGGGAGAGGTTACATGAAAAGTGCGGAGAAGGGCAACAGTTTATATCCAGGGAGAGGTTACATGAAAAGTCCGGAGAAGGGCAACAGTTTATATCCAGGGAGAGGTTACATGAAAAGTCCGGAGAAGGGCAACAGTTTATATCCAGGGAGAGGTTACATGAAAAGTGCGGAGAAGGGCAACAGTTTATATCCAGGGAGAGGTTACATGAAAAGTCCGGAGAAGGACCACAGTATATATCCAGGGAGAGGTTACATGAAAAGTCCGGAGAAGGACCACAGTATATATCCAGGGAGATGTTACATGAAAAGTCCGGAGAAGGACCACAGTATATATCCAGGGAGAGGTTACAAGGAAAGTCCGGAGAAGGGCAACAGTTTATATCCAGGGAGAGGTTACATGAAAAGTGCGGAGAAGGGCAACAGTTTATATCCAGGGAGAGGTTACATGAAAAGTCCGGAGAAGGGCAACAGTTTATATCCAGGGAGAGGTTACATGAAAAGTCCGGAGAAGGGCAACAGTTTATATCCAGGGAGAGGTTACATGAAAAGTGCGGAGAAGGGCAACAGTTTATATCCAGGGAGAGGTTACATGAAAAGTCCGGAGAAGGGCAACAGTTTATATCCAGGGAGAGGTTACATGAAAAGTGCGGAGAAGGGCAACAGTTTATATCCAGGGAGAGGTTACATGAAAAGTGCGGAGAAGGGCAACAGTTTATATCCAGGGAGAGGTTACATGAAAAGTCCGGAGAAGGACCACAGTATATATCCAGGGAGAGGTTACATGAAAAGTCCGGAGAAGGACCACAGTATATATCCAGGGAGATGTTACATGAAAAGTCCGGAGAAGGACCACAGTATATATCCAGGGAGAGGTTACATGAAAAGTCCGGAAAAGGACCACAGTATATATCCGGGAAGAGGCTACATGAAAAGTCCGGAGAAGGGTCACAGTATATATCCAGGAAGAGGCTACATGAAAAGTCCGGAAAAGGGCAACAAGAAATATCCAGGGAGATGTTACAAGGAAAGTCCGGAGAAGGGCAACAGGAAATATCCAGGGAGAGATTACATGAAAAGTCCGTAGAAGGGTAACGGTTTATATCCAGGAAGAGGTTACATGAAAAGTCCGGAGAAGGGCCACAGGATATATCCAGGGAGAGGTTACATGAAAAGTCCGGAAAAGGGCAACAGGAAATATCCAGGGAGATGTTACAAGGAAAGTCCGGAAAAGGACTACAGTATATATCCAGGAAGAGGCTACATGAAAAGTCCGGAGAAGGGCCACAGGATATATCCAGGGAGAGGTTACAAGGAAAGTCCGGAGAAGGGCCACAGTATATATCCAGGGAGAGGCTACAAGGAAAGTCCGGAGAAGGACTACAGGATATATTCAGGGAAAGGTCACAAGGAAAGCGCGGAGAAGGGCCACAGGATATATCAAGGTAGAGGCTACAAGGAAAGTCCGGAGAAAGGATACAGGGTATATCCAGGTATAGGTTACAAGGAAAGTCCGGAGAAGGGCCACATTATATCCAGGTATAGGTTACAAGGAAAGTCCGGAGAAGGGCCACATTATATCCAGGGAGAGGTTACAAGGAAAGTCCGGAAAAGGGATACATGGTATATCCAGGGAGAGGTTAATTGATACAACTCCAGATCTGTATCAGGTATTTTTGGAAAATACGACAAACAAGACCGCTGAAGCATGAAAATACACCCCTACTGTCTAAAAGAAAGAAGCACAATCATATATGTATATACTAATATTACAATACCGAGTATAAATATCACTGTTAGTGATATTTTGATGTAGATCATATTTGATTGTTAGTGATTTTGAGTATGGTTTGACCAAAATTGCGGAAATCAAGGACACGACAAACCCCTCTACATCAACCGCTCATTTCTATCTATCTACAGCGAAATCAGCATGGACAGCTTGTTCACCAAGCTGTATCATGAACGTGATGCTTTCAAATTTCCTTATTGTGAATTTTCCGTTTCTAGATAGCAAAATTTCTGCATCCCCAATCGATGGTGTTTGCATGTTTTAGTTGACTTAATATTCAAGGACCTGTTCCCGTTATCGCGATATTTGTGCAAATCGTGAGCTGTCGGACAAACTCATAAACAGCAGGGTTTGTGTTTGATGCTCGTTAGTTTGCCTGTATAGGTTGTCCTTGTTTGAGACACACAAGTTACTCACAAGGATTGACCAGTATTTACATGGCTGGGTGTCGTAGATGAAGCAGACTTGAAGAAACGTACTATTTCGGAAAATCTGGTCATATTCTTTTGGTACTTTTTCAGGATTGTTCGTGTAAATATTTCTTTTGTTCATATTTCGCCCTAGTTTTATTGACTTTGAGTTTGGATTATGATTATATTGTCAATAGAAATCATCATACATGCTGTTAGACATTTTTTTCCAAGTAGAATTGTTCGTTGTCAACCCACCAGTTGTAATCATATTTATTTATTTATAAATGTCAGTAATCGATGTCAAGTAATTATCCGGAACATTGTAAGCTTTCTCCGCCTGCGACTTTAAAGTTAAAACAGCGCGCACTTGCTCGACGACCCCAAACAGTGGTTCTCTAGATTTATGTCTCATGTTAAAGGTAAACGAACCTTATTCCGAAAACCATATGCCTGTGTTTGATCACGTGACTTTCCCCGGCGACGAGGTTGTTGAATAAATGTTGTTTCGGTTGCTCCTGTTACGTACATATTTAAATATAGTACATAATTCTACGACGATGGCTGACTAAAACAACAGATATCAAGGAGGACTTAACGAACTTGGAGGCTGTCCATTCTTCTTATAAGTGTTGGCTGACTCGGAATAAAACAGCAACATGAGCCACGTCCACGAAGGGTAAGCAGGATACATGCCATCATTTGGTGGCAGACATTTTATTTGACTCGACTTGTTGTGAGTGAGAGGAAGATAACTTTATCTTAATTAAAGCTGTGTCTAAGGCTTCTTGATAAACGTTTAAATATACAACTACACGTTTAAGATGTACATGAAATGTTTTGCGTATTTTCTGATCGTGTTTACCGTCTCATTTTGAGTATGGCAACAAAACTATTTTCTAATTTGCTTCAGGCTGCTGTCAATGGTTAAGGTGTACATATTCAGTATATACACAAATAGCTGTATTGTAAGGTTTCGTTTCAGACTGATAATTAATCAAAATTGATTAAAGTGATTTAGATTTGATATAGAAGGCAATTTTCAAAATAATGGTCATCTTGCCCACCATTCAGCTATATTTTGTAATTCATGCAATTTTAATCACTCTCGCACTGCTAATTTATACACTTTTCCCTACCCTGGAATAATAATTAAATAATATCTTGTTAATTAATAACCAACAAGAAGACTAAGTTGTTTATAAAGACGGAAGAAAAAATATTTCCAATGGCACTGTAAATTTTTTTGCTGAAAACAATACATGTGCATCTACACAGTTTTTATAACCAAAACGTTTGTTCTACAAAACTTTCACTCTGTGATAATTCCTGTTCTTAAATATCCATAGGCCATACAAAATTTTCAATGAGAGTTGAAACAAAAACTTTGCACAAAAAATCTTGGGAAATTCTCTTTTTTCAATCTCATTTTGAATAGCAAAATAAGATGATAGTATTTACACTGAATACTGTGTGAAAGAACAGGGAAAACACTCGTTCCTGTAGGGTGTCCTGACCAGGAATTAAACCAGTGTCTCTGGTGTGATAATTAGCCACCACTACAAACTGAGCCAAAGAAGTATATGCTATATCAGCTCAGAGACTGTATTTAGCACTATATACAAGCCATACCGACCCGCTCCTGTTACACCAATCCCTGTTTTTCTTGAGATTTCCTAAATCTCAACCAAAGACTCCAAGTACCACAGCTTTAGGGATTTTGTTGGGCGCCAGTGTTAAAGAACAGGGAAAGTAAACACTGACCTGCTCCATTTACAACTGCACGTACAAGAACAGATTTTCCAAAAGAATATATATATATACCCCAATATATAATTTATTTGAAAAGAACATGACTATTATATTCCTATGAAGGCTCTAAGCATGAAATATTAACTTCAGTCTTTTTTTTATTCAATCTATATATATGACATATCTATAAACCAGTTGTATTTTAAAAAGGTTACGCAAACATTTGATTGAGTAGAATCAATATCTATATATCTGTACCTCATAGGTCATGTTGACTTTAGCGTTAGGATTATATTGTCAGACTAACATACGTCTATGGTCCTGACATGTTGTACTTAACATGTTTGATCTTTCATATTTTCAACATTTCCCATACCCTATACATGTGTACAGGGTTAATTATGTTGGCAGTTTAAAGTATTATCACCTAAAACCTAAAATAAAAAGAATAAGATATTTTCATATGTATGATGTACATCAAAATGTTATACCAATGACTAATGTCAGAAGTAAGCTGTGTAGCTCCACCCCCTTCTTTTTTTTACATGTCTAAATTTTCAAATCTTTATTTTTTATATCATAAATAAATACCATAATTGAATTTATACAAATTAATATTTTGAACTTTGAGAGTAAATAATCTTTGTTATACTTATTGAGGGAAGTGGTATTACATAAGTCGGAGTTCATATCATGGATTACATTTATACCTGTTATGTAATTCAAGGTTCTGTTCTTGAATGTGAATTAGAATAAGTACAATTTTGGTTAAAAACAACCAAAGTGGATGTTTACCACTAAACATGAAGATGATATGAATTTGCTAAACCAACTATAGTTTTCAAAACAATTATATGTTAAAAAAATACCAGTGTGAATTTGTAGCATGTATATAATTTTGACACTGCCTATAAAAGTACTACAATTCATTGTCTCCTTGTGATAATATACCCGGACCTGGATAAAACAACATTACAGGTTTTCTTAAGATATTTAGTCATTATAATCACTTCAGATTGCTGTAGTTACCTAACGCAGCAATGCTGTCACTTAATTATCTAATTATCTTACGACCATATCAAATACTATCTGTCCTTGGTAGGGATTGAACCATGCACCCTCAGATCTTCACCTTATGTTGGTAAAGTCTGAAATTCTGCTGACTCATCGATTCCTGCTTTGATTATTCACTGAAAGCTTGAAGCAGAAAGGATACATTTTTCACAGAAGTTATGAAACAGACGATAAATCTCATTGTCAGGTTACAGTATATCTATATTCTATCATTTTTATGAAATGTTCAAAATGATGATTATTACATCTTTGATATCCCTTTGAATGTTGTTATAATTAGAATGTCTGCAAAATTTCATCAATAAAAATTAGATGGTTTTCCCAGTTTCACAAAAATTCAATGATTTTTTTTCCTAGTGTCATTGAAATCAAATCCTTATTTGCAGTTGATCATATTCTGTTTCCTTCGTTTAAGAAATGGAAACACATAGGTATTCATTTTTTGTCATAGACTATTAAGTTCTGATAAGTTTTGTTTATTAAATAATTAATTACCTACATCAGATAGTATATATAATTCCCAACTGCCTTGTTCTGACACCAGCCTTTTTGTATGTGTGTTGATAGTCTGGATTTAGGTGTCAGACAGTGCAGAATTCTATATCTTTAGACCTGTCACATATACTGTGCAGTAGTCTCTAACTTCTATCTCTAGGTAACTAATATCCTGTCATGTCTAGTGTCTACTTTCTCCTGTAATTATGTAACCTAGGAAAGTCACTGATATTCTGTCATGTCTAGGTGTCTACTTTTCCTCTGTATTTATGTAACCTTGGAAAGTCACTGATATTCTGTCATGTCTAGGTGTCTACTTTCTCCTGTATTTATGTAACCTTGGAAAGTCACTGATATCCTGTCATGTCTAGGTGTCTGCTTTCTCCTGCATTGATGTAACCTAGGAAAGTTACTGATATCTTGTCATGTCTAGGTGTCTACTTTTCCTCTGTATTTATGTAACCTAGGAAAGTCACTGATGTCCTGTCATGTCTAGGTGTCTACCTTCCTCTGTTTTGATGTAACCTAGGAAAGTCACTGATATCCTGTCATGTCTAGGTGTCTACTTTCTCCTGTATTGATGTGACCTTGGAAAGTCACTGATATCCTGTCATGTCTAGGTGTCTACTTTTCCTCTGTATTTATGTAACCTTGGAAAGTCACTGATATCCTGTCATGTCTAGGTGTCTACTTTCTCCTGACTTTTATGTAACCTTGGAAAGTCACTAATATCCTGTCATGTCTAGGTGTCTACTTTCTCCTGTGTTTATGTAACCTTGGAAAGTCACTGATATCCTGTCATGTCTTGGTATATTGTACATAGTTACTTTCACATGTATTGATTTTATTGATCTGTTTATGGTAAATATAGCTTTGTTTACCTGTATCTACCTGAACAGGTATGTAATCTACTTGTTCTATTAAGAATGCAGTGCACACCTTTAGCCTATAAATGAATTATTTTAAGTGGAAATCGACTTTATTTCAAGAAGCTTTTGAGAGATATTTTATGAATCTGACTGTTTGTCAATGTAGGTTTGTAGGTGTGGTATAAAAATGAGCAGGTGAAACAATAAGGCGTGGAAAATCCCTGGAATAAATTAGCAGTTGGTTGCTAGGTTTTTACACTTGATATTTTTAAAGATCAAAGGAAAATCTAAA
This sequence comes from Ylistrum balloti, assembly GCF_031769215.1. NCBI lineage: Eukaryota > Metazoa > Mollusca > Bivalvia > Pectinida > Pectinidae > Ylistrum > Ylistrum balloti. The sequence continues at coordinate 1,253,098 of NW_026782082.1, read as the reverse complement.
TGACGAGATTTATTGCATAAAAAAAATTACTAGAAGTGTATTTGTATGCTGGGTTTAACACATTGTGAACATCAAGTGTCATATTGAGGTGGGGTGTACTTGTCACAACGGTGGTGACTATCTTACTGAACAACATACAAGAGGCCCACCACATGTCATCCAAGGCAATAAGAGTCAAAGGTCATAACCATGACATCACAGACAGGTCCATTTCTCAGCTCTCTGACAGAGACAAACAGTCATGGTCGCAGAACATTAAACCATGTACCTCATATCGTCACATTCTGTCTACTGGTTTCCCCATTTACACTAGAACAGTTTCTATGACAGATTGTATAGGGATATGGAGATCTGGGGTTGGAATATTGAAGAGTAGTGACAATGCAATTTACTTCACTAGTGTTAAATAAGTCTTGGCTATGATATCATGACTGGTTTTGTTTAATTAACACCTGGTTGTGAATGTCTGTTTCCAATGGTTTCCATTATGTCACAGATTTCTAATGGGATTGTCATGACAAAAAGAAAATACAGGAAACCTATATAAACATGTATCATTTTGATACAGATGGTCTTTAAAGAGAGTATTTGTAATACAGGGGTGGCCTTTATATACAGGTATTGTTATAGTACAGATGACCTTTATAGACAGGTATTATTATAGTACAGATGACATTTTACATAGATATTGTTATAATACCGGTGGTCCTTATAGAGAGTATTTGTAATATAGAAATGACCTTTATAGACAGGTATAATAATGTATTAGTGGTCTTTAAGACAGGTTTGACTGCAATTGGGGTGGTAAGCGTACAGGTAAAGTTTCTTTTTTATGAATATTTGCAAAAATATTTATGATTTTGTAATACACATCTTTCACCTTCATTTCTATTTCATTTGAAATTGATATATCATGTCACGTTAAAAAACACATTTTATGAAATTACTTGTGAATACTGGGAAAGATTCTTAATGTATTAACAGGAAATGCTCACTGATGTGTAATGTCTTTAATACAAAAACTACAGTCATATTTGTTTTTATTTTTTATACATACTTTTAGACATGTCATTCAGCGATTTGTTTACATTTAATTTTAATCCAGACATCTTTTATTTCTCAATGGGGTACCTGTTCTGAGCAGGTAATTAAATATGTGATACCATCTCTCAAGCAGACCTGGTAACCCTAAACAACATAACACTCCTGTATAAAAACTATTTTCTTGTAATTTACTTTTACTTTTAAGAATAAAATAAATGTGGAATGAGATTTGGGTACTGACAAGAAACGCATAAACTTATATTTGATTGATGTGACATTGACATGCAAACCTTCTGTTTAATCAAGGAGAGATTGGTGGTGTACAATTTATACATGAATCAGTGTATAAGTTAACTGTCTGTAAAGTCTCTTGGAACCCCAATCAATTTGGAAAACTGACCACAAATTTCAGTACTGTTATTTGCTGAGTACACTGCCCCATTAAAAGTCAGGGTAATTTTGATGCGGGTTTCCGTTAGGTAGCTGGTAGCTACCTAACTGAACATTATAAGGGAGGCCCATCACATCACATTCAAAGCAATTGGGGTAAAGTGTCTTGCCAAAGGACACAATCATTTTGGCATGTCTGTTTCATAACTTTCTGAGAAATATAAACTGCCACAGGTGAAGAACATCAAAGTACATACTAAGGATCCTAACCAAAGGTGGCATAGGCCCACTCTGTACCAACTGAGTCTTGGCAGAATTTTCTAGTCTAAATTCATCAGAGCATACTAATAAATCAATTTTAGAATAAGTTTTGCATGAGAGAAATTTTGTTAAAACAAATTTCTACTATTTCAAACTTCACAAGTGAAGATATTGCTAAATATAGGTCTCTGTAATGTAGATATTGTTTATACCTGTGCCTCATTGGTGAAGAAATTGTTAAATATAGGTCTCTGTATAAAAACCCACCCACATCTATTCTGGCTTATTTCTATCACTAACGTACATAATGTTTAAAAGTCCTGTAATAGGCTCACACCTGAAGTCACATATCAGTGATGGTTTTGCCCCCTGAGCTTATCACAAGATAGATACAATATTGTTTACCATACAATTTATATTTACTTACATTGACAGTGTCATCAATGAAGCAGAAGACACTTACTCTTCTGGAACACCTGGTTTATTTTCCTTGTTTTTTTTTTTTTTCTTGCCTCTATGTAACATTTTCTTTTCTCATATTTTGCCAAGTTTTATTGAATTGGTGTTTGGTTTATGATTGTTAAATGTTGGTATTTATTTGTAGCAATCTATGAATAACAGAATATTGTTTTTTTTTTCTAACAGCCCGTTGGCCACCTACAACAGTCTGACAGACAAAAACCTTGCAGGATATTTCTCCAATGTCCGCATGCGACGCCACCTTCGGAAGTCTGGACTGGTAAGTCTTGTTAGTTTGTTATATAAGATGGAATAAAAACTTTCTGTTTGATAAACCACGAATTAAACTCTTTAGACGTTAATGCTCTCTGTGATGGTGACACAAAAATATAGGAATAATCTAAGTTAGATTAAAGTAAATAAACAATAATGTGTTTATATTGTACTTTTTGCCAGTAACACTTTTGTAGATTTACACCAATGAAAAGAGATAACACAAATCATCTTATAAGATTGACAAATCACAAAGCCCAGTACAAAAAAACAAAAAACCAGACATCTGAAGGGGTTGTTTACTAGTAAGGTGACATTCAATTCCATGGTAAACTTTCATTTCCATGAAAGTCAGCAAACAATGCGACACAAGTTCTCTCAAGTTACTCTTTTATGTAAATATAAAAATAAATTTACATTATTTTTAACCTGCAAGTATAGAGGACCATACAACAGGAAGAGTTAAAACTGTTTAATAGTTGACATGTTTCGGCATGCTAGGTATGCAGTACTCAGAACAGAGTAACATTTCAATATACACTTATTTCTCATCTCTACCTAGCAATTACACACATTATTTACAGATGACAGTTGTTATTGGGATGTTTACATGGGCTTGTTATCGGGATGTTTACAGGGGCTTGTTATCAGGATGTTTACAGGGGCTTGTTATCAAGATGTTTACATGGGCTTGCTATTGGGATGTTTACTGGGGCTTGTTATCGGGATGTTTACAGGGGCTTGTTATCAGAATGTTTACAGGTGCTTGTTATTGGAATGTTTACTGGGGCTTGTTATCGGGATGTTTACTGGGGCTTGTTATTGGAATGTTTACTGGGGCTTGTTATCGGGATGTTTACAGGGGCTTGTTATCGGGATGTTTACAGGTGCTTGTTATTGGAATGTTTACTGGGGCTTGTTATCAGAATGTTTACAGGTGCTTGTTATTGGAATGTTTACTGGGGCTTGTTATCGGGATGTTTACAGGGGCTTGTTATCAGAATGTTTACAGGTGCTTGTTATTGGGATGTTTACTGGGGCTTGTTATCAGGATGTTTACTGGGGCTTGTTATCAGGATGTTTATGAGGCCTTGTTATCAGGATGTTTACAGGGGCTTGTTATCAAGATGTTTACATGGGCTTGCTATCGGGATGTTTACAGGGGCTTGTTATCGGGATGTTTACTGGGGCTTGTTATCGGGATGTTTACTGGGGCTTGTTATCGGGATGTTTACTTGTTATCGGGATGTTTACAGGGGCTTGTTATCGGGATGTTTACAGGGGCTTGTTATCGGAATGTTTATAGGGGCTTGTTATTGGGATCTCTATGGGGGCTTGTGAATGGGATGTTTACCTAGGCTTATTATCATTGGGATGTTACCTAGGATTATCATTGGGATGTTAACTGGCTGATTATGGACCCATTCCCAAATTATATAATACATTCATCTCAGCATTATTCATGAAATTTGCTGAACATTTTCTTCTGAATGGGTTAAAAAGTCTCAAAGCAACGAAAATAAAAATGTTTGATACTTTTATGTAACTTTTTGAAAATCTCAAACGATTTGATTTTACAGATCAATTCTCGAGGTAAAATTATCTCTGAGAACCAGTACAGACTGAATATGGCTCGCAAAGAACACAAAAAACATGTCAAAGACCTTCTATCACAAGCCATTGTACACAAGACTCTTGACCTTGAGCGTACACGACAGGTGGAGATCAAACGCAAACTGGAGGAGATCGGAAAGATTGAATTGGTTCGCAGAGTTAGAGTATGTATCAATTTTAATCCTCTATTTTATTGAAGATTTATTTCAGATGGGTATTTTTAAAAAGAAGGATCAATACCTTTGTAGAAAAATCTTTGAATATTAGTGTCTAAAAGCAATCGGATTATCAAATTTCTATATACAGGAATAGGAATGCTAAATCAGTTGTCAGTACTTCAAGAAGACATCCTGTGATTGATGGCTTATTTTTGAAACGTTCTAATCGTTGCTATTTTAGAGGATGGAATTAAGGGACGAAAATTTGATAAATTATCATATTATTTGTTCTTTGAAAATATAATGAGTAGACAAGTTAAAGTGCATCTAGATCTCTGCTTCAAGCTCTTGATGAAACCATAAAAATTTGAACCACAAAAAATACCTTTAAAGTGTAAACACATTAATTTGCTTCTCAGTTTTGGATGTAAAACTGATCTATATATCTTTGAAGAAGTCATTGTGGTTATCAAGTTCTGCCAATAGGTATTTTACTGATATTTGGAAATATGGTTGAACTCTCCACAGAAAAATTGAATTATTAAACTGGAAAGGAATTTTTTAAATTCTTAAGTTGTAATACAATTCATCAATAGGTTGCTGAGTCTTCGGTAGGTTTTGCTGGGACAGGTAAAACTGTAAAATATATCAACTTTATATATATTACTGCTTTTTTGGATTGGTTGATAGGCATGCTACTTGTCTGTCCTGTTGTCTGTATGAGGAGGTTGGTTAACTTGTCTGTCCTGTGGTCTGTATGAGGAGGTTGGTTAACTTGTCTGTCCTGTTGTCTGTATGAGGAGGTTGGTTAACTTGTCTGTATGAGGAGGTTGGTTAACTTGTCTGTCCTGTTGTCTGTATGAGGAGGTTGGTTAACTTGTCTGTATGAGGAGGTTGATTAATTTGTCTGTCCTGTTGTCTGTATGAGAAGGTAGGCTTACTTGATTATCCTGTTGTCTTTATGAGGAGGTATGTTAACTTGTCTGTCCTGTTGTCTGTATGAGAAGGTAAGCTTACTTGTTTGTCCTGTTGCCAGTATGAGGAGGTTAATTAACTCATCTTTGTACAAAGAGATAAATTAATTTGTCTGTCCTGTTGTCTGTATGGGAAGGTAGGCGTACTTGTCTGTCCTGTTGTCTTTAAGAGGAGGTTTTTAACTTGTCTGTCCTGTTGTCTTTATGAGGAGGTATGTTAACTTGTCTGTCCTGTTGTCAGTATGGTAAGGTAGGCTTACTTGTCTGTCCTGTTATCTATATGAGGAGTTTGATTAACTTGTCTGTCCTGTTGTTTGTATGAGAAGGTAGGCTTACTTGTTTGTCCTGTTGCCAGTATGAGGAGGTTACTTAACTCATCATGTACAAAGAGGTAAATTAATTTGTCTGTCCTGTTGTCTGTATGGGAAGGTAGGCGTACTTGTCTGTCCTTTTGTCTTTAAGAGGAGGTTTTTAACTTGTCTGTCCTGTTGTCTGTATGAGAAGGTATGCTTACTTGTTTGTCCTGTTGCCAGTATGAGGAGGTTACTTAACTCATCATGTACAAAGAGGTAAATTAATTTGTCTGTCTTGTTGTCTGTATAAGGAGGTTAGTTAACTTGTCTGTCCTGTTGTCTGTATGAGAAGGTAGGCTTACTTGTCTCTCATCTTTATACAAAGAGGTAAATTAATTTGTCTGTCCTGTTGTCTGTATGAAGAGCACTTTAACATGGAATATATATACTGTGTTCTTGTTTCCTTAAGATGTTTTCCATATTAATGAGTTTTATAATTTCTGTAATGCTTTTGGTTTGCTCCTTGTATCTCAGGTGAAATAGATATCCTCAATTTATATCATTTTGAGTTATACATTCATAAATGAAGACTTTAAAAAACTATGTGATCCATGTTTCCTTTTTTTCGAAATTCTGTAAACAAAAGGAGATGTTTAAATTCAACAGTAATAGGACATATTTCCTCTTATTTATGGAAATTATGGAAATTCTTATACTGTTTAAGGAAACATATCCAGAAAAATGCAGGTATTTTGCATACAGATTTCAGGAAAATAATGCTTTTAAATATTTTTAAATTTGTTTTTACAATTTTGATAAAGATATTTTTCAGACATTATGTGGCACATTTCTTCACCATCTGTGAATTTACACAAACCATTCCGGTATAGCTAGTCTTTTGTTTGGCTGTTTTGATCTTCAGGATTATGGATAAAATACAAATTCGTTTTCGCAGCCACTGAATAATCCTAGAACATTTTCATTGAGTCTAGTTACATAGATTTCTCTAGATTTGTCAAAAAACTGTAAAACTTGTTATTTTCGAAGGCTTCTGTTTGTCGAGGACAGGGAACGAAGAAAAAAAAATAAATTGATGCCTTCAAAAGAAAACTTAAAGATAAATCCATTGTCTTTCTTATGACTATTTGGAAATAAACACATCGTTTTTATGCCATTGTACACCATTTTTCCTCCAAGCTCCTCTTCAAAATTTAGAACCATCGAAAATACTAACATTTACCATAATTATATTCACCGTGAAGTGGTGTTAATGGATTTTTGATGACAGTGGAGACTTGTAGATGTAGAGGGTAGAACTTTCATCTATCTATTATTTATAAGTACAGACACAATGACTCTATAGATATGGATCATCACTTCAGAAAGAGTATTAAAAACCTTTCAATATTAGAACATTGTACCAATCCCGGGATTGTATTGCATATGTTATCGGCTTTTACCTAGATCACTAGAGTTAACTCGGGTGTGGTTAGTCCTTCTATAACAGGAAAATATTGTATGGAATTATTGTCATGTTAACAATAAAATCAAGATGTATTTTTATGTATAGAAAGGTTTTAATGTCAGTGTTTATGATATATCTATTAATTAAACAGTTTCTGTCTAAAAACCATAAAGGATAATTTTATTTAGAACTGATGATTTTAATATGTAAAAGATATAAATGGTGTTTTGATATCTTAAAGATGAATTTAATACATTGTATTAAAAATTTATATGTAATTTTGATTTTTAAAAGTAATGATTTCAATCAAATTCTGTTTAATCATCAAAATAACCTATTTATATTTAAGAATGAGTGAGTTTATAATATAAATTTTAATTTTATAAAACAGGTCTTATTTGAAATTTATGAATGTAATGAAAAAAATCATTTTTACATGAATACAAGTTTAATTTTCTGAAACAAGACTTATAAATTCTTTCTATTTCTACTGAATTGATGGAGAATATTTCTCACTATATAACCACACACTTTGTACTTATGATGTCATAATAGCACAGAATACTGCCATATGCTTGTTATAGAAAGGAAATACAGCATAGCATATGTTATAAAACATGAAATATTAAGACAAAAAAAAAACCCATTAAAAATGTTCAAAATTTAAATAGATTTAAAATAAATTGCATGGTGTCATCGAGAATTGAATTGATGTCATTCACGGACAATATGAATGACATTTGGATATTAACTTATTAATCAGTAAAACAATTTTGTATTAGATGATAATTCCATTTTGAATAAAACACAATATTTATAAAAGGATTGTGACAATAAATTTGTGAAACATATCCAGTTTGAGTATCGCGATATTCCCACAACGATTGTGATGTCGATTGTGATCCGACGGTAAAACAAAATCAATAGTTTTAATTTCCTTAATGGTTGTTCTGTCAGCACCTGTGAGTCAATTAACTGATCATTGATTACACATATAGATATATATATACTCCCATAACAATTGTCTTAGCTCTCTGCCTGGCCAAGTGTGTTCATATTGTCAGCATTTATACCATATATAGTCTAAAAATTAGGCCTACCATTCCAACTGTATGGATTAAAAATATTGAAAAAGATTTAGACTTGGATTCTCAAAATTTAACAGCCCTTGTGTTGTAACTTAAATAAATAAATTTACATATATTTTTAGAAATGTCAGTTTTTTTATGTATCATAGGCTTGTAAGCCTGGAAGTCTATAATGTAATATTGAAGTATCCCCCAGTGTTAGACTAGTGAATTTTCTTACCCATACTTAGAAGTCTACATAAACTGCTGCCTACTGGTAAGGACTAGACCATCTGAGCTTGATGCTTGACATAGGTAAGGTAGGGTACCATCGTGTTTCACTGACGAGAAGAAAATCAATTCAGGATTAATAAAATACGACTGGGGCTGTTGAAGGTGGTTTTATTGTGTCTGTTTGGGAAGTGTCAGATATTCATGTGGAGTATAATAAAATCAACTTATTCACCTGATTTCACATTTGATGGTAGTATTATATTTTATAACCACACAATTCATGTTTATATCTGAGATAACCACGAAATACCTGTGTTACCTCCCTTGGCAACTTGGTCCCTGATAACTGATTTACATCTCTCAATAATTTAAGACCATACTGACCTATTAGTGGCCTTGGTTTTCATTGTGAATATTTTAATAATAAGAAAATACAAAACAGACCTATTTTTCATGCAGTGTCTAGATTTATAATTTTTGTCCTGACTTTTTACAGCAACAAATTTATGACACTTGACCCATATAATTTGAATAGTGGTTACAATATCTCTAAGGTTGTCATTTCTGACATCTTCACATCAGTCAGAGGAAACATTTTGAAAAATCACATATGTTCAATCATTTTCCATAGGCTGCGAATAAGAAATCCCAGTGTGCTGACATTTTACCTCTGTTGACCCCAAAAATGAGAAAGAGGCCAACACCATCTGTTGTGGAAGAGGTGGTTGATGAGTTTCAGAATGCCCTTACTTGTACACCAAAGCATGTGGTTAGTGACCACCGTCCACTGCTGTTACCATGGCAATGTCACCGCTCTCACATTGTTATGTGAATGGATTGATTTTGTGTACTTAATGCTTTTGTTTCTAACAATGGTTTGAGTGGAATATGATAAAGGCAATCAAATTTTGTGAAAATCTAATAAAATTATCTTTTTTAATGTAGGGATGGGAATGTGAAGTTTTTTTGTTTCTTTATGGTTATTTTCTGTGACAATATTCTACTTAAACCTTATAGATATAGAATTAACAATTATTAAACAAATGTAGACTTCAGATAATTTCTGTGGAAGTATTTGTACTTTCAGAAATGCATGGTTCAAATTGAAATCAATTATCCTTTGAAAATGTTGATAGATACTCATGACTATCTTTATTCTCAGTCAAAGTATGTGTAAGTGATACATCCATTAAAAAAGAAAATGAAGAAGAGGATAAATTAAATGTTTATTTCCCTGTGGAATACAATGCAGTATCATACCTGCATCCTCACCACTCAGACAAAACAACTTGTATTGCTTGGTTACCTGTATCTAAAGCCTAGCTGCCTCACCGACTACGTGGCTTGGTTTGTGTTCGATTGTATGGGATGTGCTATGAATAATGGATATTGCTTTTATCAGACCAATAAAAATCAGCCTTGTATTCCAATTAGGCATTCTGTCAACGATTCTGTCTGTACTTCTCTGTAAAAATAATAACTGTTTTCAATACAATGAAAAATCCCTTGTAAGCCAGAGTTAGATATATATAAGTAGTATGTACAATGTACTGTAGTTCAGTGGTGATATGACTATTCAAAAGAGATTATATAGCCCCAGATCGCTAATACATTTAATACAGGGTTTAATTCTTTGCTAATTCACAAGGCTTGGTGGCGTGTGAATGCAGTAAGTCTCATGCTAATATCTGTCAGACTTACATTTGGGTTTGATAAATTTGACTCCAAACACCTTTGGAGTCATCGGTAGAAATCATTACAGCCAAGCATCTGGGAATTTATGGAGAATATTTTGGTAGCGAGACACCTGGGAATTTATTGGGAATTCATCGGTAGCTGGACAACTGGGAATTTATGGGGAATTCAATGGTATCTAGACACCTGGGAATTTATTGGGAGTTCATCGGTATCTAGACACCTAATTTGAATGGGAATTCATCGGTGGAAACTGTTACAGTCAGATACCAGTGATTGTTCCGGGAATTTGATGGTAGAGAGTGCTATAGCCAAACACAAGGAAATTTATGGATAATTTATTGGTAAACTTGCAGGATGCATTGCATGCAGAATTTCATAAAGATCTGATCATTTTGAATAAATTATTGTTATTCCCATAGGAGATATATCTAAGTATAGGAACACACATTAAATGCAGTATTGACAAGTACTGCATAAGATAAAACTCACATAACATACATGTTACCAGGTATAATTATTATCATACGCCCAGTTTCTCCAAACTAAAGAAAAAAAGCCGGGAGTGCAGTAGATTTCAATACATGTAGCATTGTTATAAGGCTTCTGATTGGACGGACACAAATGCTATTTTAGGAATTTATTTAGTCTGATCATACTCCCTTTTCTCATTAAAATTATTTGATCTTTACATAATTCCAACACGTTTTTGTTTTTTTAACCCTGAAAACTTGTTTCCCATTTGGTCTTCCAAAATTCCCACACCTTTGGAGTTTTTTTACCCCTGAAAACTTGTTTCCCATTTGGTCTTCCAAAATTCCCACACCTTTGGGGTTTTTTCCCCTGAAAACTTGTTTCCAATTTGGTCTTCCAAAATTCCCACACCTTTGGGGTTTTTCCCCCTGAAAACTTGTTTCCCATTTGGTCTTCCAAAATTCCCACACCTTTGGAGTTTTTTTCCCCTGAAAACTTGCTTCCCTTTTGGTCTTCCCAAATATATTCTCTTCCTAAAATGATGACAAACTTCAATATGGTATCATTACGGCATGTACTGTTTGACATTTAATGTAATACCCTTGTTTACAGAGATCACTCACAAGATGGAATGAATACGTTATATATATATAGTTTTGTTTTGCTGTGACTTACACTTTACTGAATAACGAGGAGAGTTAGTCTTATTGTTTATATATTGTTTTTGTATTGGACTAATAACTAATCCCTGTTGTTGCCAGGCTTCACGTGGTCGCCGTGGTGATGAAGAAATTTTACCGTATCTGTCTCCAAGGACAGGTAGTAGGTCCTCCAGTGGCCGCAGACGACCAGTCAGTGCCCCTTACAAATATGAGGAAGTAAGTTTGGGACTATGGTCAGTATAGGACCAGTGGTCAGTGTCCTCTGTCAGGAATATATCATTAGACCTATCTACAGACAGAACCTCCTTTTAAGGTCATGTTGTCATTTAGGATTGACCTTTGTTTCTCCCTATCTTGTCTTTAAAATTGACTTTTGAATTTTGTCCATCCTGTCTTTAAAATCGATCTCTATTTCTATCCAATCCCATCTTTGAAACTGAAGCTTCTTTTCTCTCCATCCTATCTTTAAAATCTTTCTTTATTCTGTCAAACCCTGTCTTTAAAACTGACCTTTGTTTTCTGTCTGTCCTGTATTTTACTCTCTGTTTTACATGTACAGGTAATATTTCTTTGTATGTAAATATTTATTGACCATTTTCCAATTCAGCTGATAGTTTCAACTCGATATTGTCATTTTCATGAAAAAGTCTCACAGACATTCAAACTGAGTCAATGCTGCTGCAGAAAACAAGCTAACATAATTCAATTGGAATATTTCTTGACCTCTTGACCCTTTGTTTGAACCATTGACCTCGAATAATCCTTTTACATATGTATATACATGTATACTCCAGCAGTATAATTTCACTCTGAAGAGTTTCTTTAAAAGGTATAGAAAAGGATAAACCTTTCCATATTTCTTTTGAACTCTTTGATTTTCTCAACATTCTTTAGTCTGATGCAGTTTCTTTCATTGTCACTGCAAATTGAATTCAGTCAAGCATGACCAGCTTTGTAATGTTTCAGAAGTGATGTATGGCTTGTCAAAAATCTGATTCACCTAAAAGCTTGAAAAATTAACACTAAGTGAAGCATGGCTAATTTTCCATTTAGTTCATATGTTTGTTTGATGACTTGTTTTATAAATTAATTGTTGTGAATGAAAGAAGCATTTGGACAAATAACATATTTAACAACATATCTGCCTGTGATTTGAAGCTTCATGTCCTATAGTTAGAGATATATTTAACAAAAATAAACAAAATTTAATTTGTTGTGTGTAAAACAGGTATCTTATATATTTCAATACTCTTTAAAAAGGAATTTAATGATCAATTGGATGAAAAAAATATTGCATTTAACAATCTGTAATAATGATAAGAATTTGTGTAAAAATTTCTTTGAAAACCTTACATATAGAATATCTGAAGAGTCCATTTATGAATTTTTATCTCCTGTAAATATGACATCAAATTCATTTTCAATTTAAATTTCTTTCTGACTTACTTTCACTTATAGTCATTTTTATGTACCTACATGTGTATAAACATGAAATGCTGATTGTCTGCCCTTGTTTCCTAGGTGATATATGTAGATGAGAATGGACAACCTTTGACCCCAACCTCAGAAATGATAGAAGAAAGCCACTCCCCTACCCGTTCAAAGGGACAGGAAGAAATAGACACTAGACACTTGTATGCGGTAAGGATCCATGTTATATGTCCCTCCTCTATGTTATATATATCATGTCAGAGGACAATTTTAATGTTGTTAACAAAAAGAAGTATAAGATATATTCAACCCAATATTGGAAAAACTATTTTTATGGAGATTAACATTTTCTAGTGTAAATCTTTCAGTGATGTCAAAATATTCATGGATGTCTGGTTGTAAGAGTGTGTTAATGTTGAATTTTGTTAATAACCATCTTTTTATAAGTATATTTTCATGTACTGATATTTTTATTTGTAAATGTGTGAGTTATGGTTGACACTATTTGATGTCTTGTTATCCTATATACATGTTTCAGTATGAACATTAACCTGGCTTTTTTCATTATTATACAAACCCACTTACATACAGGAAATATGTCTAGCAGTCACTTTGTCCACTAGGTCCATGCGTCCATCTGTCTGTGTGTCCATGCATCCGTCCATCCGTGTGTTCATGTGTCTGTAATAATCTTGTATTCAAGATATCTCATTAACCTATGAACAGATTTAGTTCAATTTTTTTAATTCACACCAAAGCGTCACCCCACCAAGATCTAAACCTGATTACTCTTGGATGGTCATCACTTAAGGTTAAAGGTCAGAGACCACATTTTCAAATAAAAAGGTTCTCAGTAGATTTGTATAAGAATACAAATGTTTCATCACGTTGGAATTTTATTCCTAGTTGTAGTCTATATTAGGTTTTTGTTATGAGATACAATATCATTGGATGGTGTTATATAAAATATGAAAACATCCTTGGATACTTTACAGCTTGACTCCAGTGCCCTGAGGAAATATGCCGTTACATTATCAAAGATGGAACAAGGAGAAGGGCTTGTATCTCCCTACAGTATGAACCAAATACCAACCCCTCCCAGGAGTGCTCGCAGTAGCAAGGGAAATCACTCTGCTCGAGTCCGTGGTCCGAGGCCAAGGACAGCAGATGGTCGGCTGTCACAGAGAGAAACACCTGTGAAGAGATCTCCTACAATGGTGAGGATCATGAAGGGAATTCCAAATATTTATTTGTTTATGAGGGACAGATTTAAAAATTACAGTTAAATTAGTACAAGGCAAACCAGATAAGGTTTTGATTCATTAGCAGAAATCAAAGTTGTATTTAGTGGGACCAAAAAATGAGTTTATGAATTCTTAAGGAATCAAAAAACACATTCTATGGAATCTCCACATGATGGAGTTTTAGATGGGAAATTTACTTAGGTAATACTGAAAAATTTGTTGTGTAAAGATAAGACTTATGTCCTAAGGAAAAGCAATCAATGATATATGAAGGAATCTGACTTAACTGTATTTGTTTCGTTAAACATTTGATTGGTTCAATTAAGATGTGCGCTATTTATCGTCTGGTTGAGATCAGTCTGATACTGTTGTCCATAACATTGAATTGAATTTTCCATTGTTTGCCGTATGACTCACATCCAATGAGATTTGTTAGAATGTGTCACATGACTCACATCCAATGAGATTTGTTAGAATGTGTCACATGACTCACATCCTGTGAGATTTTTCAAAATGTGTCACATGTTTTTCACTTCATTCATATCCAATCAAATTTGTTTCTAATTTTTTTTTTTTGGTCACATGACTAAGTTTCATCCAATCAATCATTTACTAGTGTAATATCTGCATCTGATTCATGGGTTGTCATGATAACATAAAGAATTTCTTCAACTGATTGTGATATATAAGTGAAACAAATTCAAAACAGTAATCCACATTTCTTGTAAAATATAGATAAAAAATGATAATAACAGAACTTCATAAATTCCTGTTAATATGAAAATAAGATTTATATAAAATATGTACAACTCAAGTCTAAAAATACAATATCAGGTATCATTTCGCACTAGAAATCATATCTAGAAAACATTTCTATGACACATTTAAGAAGAAATTTCTAAATTTACTTTCTTCAGTTTTTAATTTCCTATTTCATTTCAATGTAGTTTTGACTTAGTGCTATATATAAGCCAAAAGTTAGGGAGTGCTGTAGAGTATATTTCACCAGATAAGGACTTGTAAGCACTGAAAGATAAACTATAAGTAGTAATTTTCACGGGTCAAAATTTTCCAGATTTGCATTTAAAATGGTCAAGTTATTTTTTAACGATCTAAAATTTTATAATCTAAATTTTACATGTGTGTCTCTCTTGTTCAGGGATTAAATTTTTTTCAATGATATTGATATACCAAGAAATAATGAAAATATCATTCCCGCAAAAGTATCCTTTCTGTGAAAATTTCATTCCTGTGAAAATATCCTTTCTGTGAAAATTTCATTCCTGTGAAAATTTTATTCCTGTGAAAATATCCTTTCTGTGAAAATTTCATTCCTGTGAAAATATCGTTCCTGTGAAAATTTCATTTCTGTGAAAATATCACCGAGCAGCGGTATGGCTCTCTCAATTCTCTAAGCTATCTTTGAATCTCTACCTCTATCTAAAAATTCAAATCTGTACTGACACTTTGGTACCCTTGTCTTACTAGGTGTCATGTTTTCCTTCTTTCTACATAAGACATAACAATGTGCACCTCGTTCCTTTGCTAGTGTGAGTACGATTACAGATTTATTTTGACGTGAAATTTTGACTTTCAGAAAAACTCAGAACCTGTTGAAGAGTCACACCCACCATCACAAATATCTGTTGTGGAAGTATGTCTTATCACATGTCTTAACGTGTCTTACCATTGTGTCTTAACATTGTGACTTACCATCATACACCCAAGTGTCTTTTAATTGTCTAAGTATTAGTACCATTTAATGTTTATCTCCCACACATCCATACTATTTAATTTCCAAATGTGAATTGACCAAGTCTATGAAAATGCTTTGCGAAAATCAATACTTTCTTCAAAATTTATATACATATATCATAGTGTTGTACATGACAAAAAATGTTGTGCAAAAACTTAACTATGATCTGTTGTTTAAACTACATTGATTAAGAAATATGCAAGCAATTTCTGTGACTTCTCCAAAACAATTGACAGAAATACACTTCATAAATGCATTTAATTTTTTCAAGGAATTCAAATTCTTTTTATCTGTCTTTGAAAAAAGAAAAAAAAAGAAAAAATGTTGAAACACTAATTAAAAACAGACCATTGTGTCTATACTTTTTAAATATGCAGCAAAGCTGTGTCACCAGTTACATTGCATATTTCATGTATTGTTGATGAGGATGCAGCGTTTTTTTTTTTTTTTTGGTTCAAAACTTCTGCCGATGTATATAGTTGGAGTGTGGGAGAAGTCTAATCAGTTACCACTGTGTAGTGTAGACAGAAAATGTCCATCTCTCAGGATATATATATATATATATTATGTTTACATCTTAGTGAACTTTAAAACCTGTAGTCTTGTGATTAGCTTTATCTGTCTACATTACACAGAGGTGATAGATTCTAGTAATCAATATGTTCTTGTGTGTTTTTTTTTTTTTTTGTAACAAGTTCTTACAAGTGATCCCATGAATTTATTTATGTTTTCATCAATGCGTACATTCATTGTGGTATTGTGTCATATCGATTATATTTACAGGTGTCTTTCTTGTTTCATCATTATAAATTTTAATTCCATAACTCTCCTTTGCTCTACAACAGGATACAGTGTTATGAAAGATTACTATAGTCATTTGGTAATCTGAGTTTTTTGATTTTCCATTTGTTTATCAGTTACCAAAATTTATAAAGGTGAGATATGTAATATGTATCCAATTAAATTATTTCTGTCTTTTATTTTTTTTATGTTATTTTGTGAATTAAACAGAATGCATTATGGTGTAAAACTATGAAATATTCAAGGGTAATTTATCTCGTTATTTAAACCTAAGACATTTTTGTGGATACCATATAACAGCTTATTTCTTCATCTGAAGTCTCATTTATTTCATTTTTGGGGTCTGTCTTTTATCTACCAAAATAAGGACAGATTCTGCCCAACAGTATATAGTATGTGGTTCCTTAGCCTGTCTAAGATTTCAAAGTGGTCAACTGTACAATCAGAGCAAGTCAAAACTATATCAAACTTTCTCAGTGGTTAAATCAGATGTGCTATGGAGTTGTGTCCCTTTGTGAATTTACATATAAAGTAGCAAAATTTTTTTTTTTCAAATAATTCCTGTTGATCCCCGAGTCAATTCATTTTGTAACACTGTGGGTTTTTGTTAGATGTTTGAAAACTAGTTTATTTTGTTGCCAGATAAGTGAGGTATTTTTATCTGCTTCCATATATGGAAATCTGTCATCAATTTATTTTGTGTTATAAGATATTTACACTATACAGAGACAAGCATGCTGTTTAGTTGGTTAATTGGTATATCAGTAAAAAAAAATAATGGTCAGAAATATATTATGTTCCATAATAGTAGAAAAAAATACATTATCATCTTTCTCATTTGAAATAAATATTTGAAAAAAATTGAAATTCAAAGAAATTAAAAACAAAAACAAATGAAAAAAAAAATCAAACTGACCAATATTTTCTTGTTTATAGTAAAATAAATTAATCTGTGACCTAATTCTTCCTTTCTAGTCACCCATTGTTTTGACCTTGACCCTAACTGCATGGAATGATATTCTTTACAGGTGCATATGTAGCTGATATGTGTATGGCCTTTTACCTGCAATAAGCTCACCCTAGGACAAAAACATGACTTCTGACTCTAAGTCAGAGGGTGGGCTTATTACAGGACTATGAAATAGCAAATTAACTGTAGTCATTTTGGAAATTCAATTGATTTAACAAAATTTAAATGCCTTATTTTTTTTTGCAAAAAAATCTGTATAAAGTTGAATTTTATCATTTTTAACTGGAAACGTTATTAATTATTAATCTCTATTTGAAATTTCTGGAAACAAATCTGGATCAACCCTTTTTTTTGTCTCATTATTACATTTAATGTTTTATATTGTAACTTCTGAGGCTTAACTCAGAAAGTTTACTGTCACGGACTGATGAACTGTAGTGTTATAAGTGTTGTGATGTTTCCTTATATAACGTTGTCACCTCCTGTGTTATATATATAAAACATATACAGTGATACACAAACCAACACTAATATTTTAATTGATTATTAAAGTTAAGGTATACTATTTTTTAAAAGAAATTTATATTTCTCTGTATTAATAATTTTCTTAGTATGTATTTAAGAATATCTGAACAAGTTTTAGTGCATATGGACTATCAAATCTATTGCTGCCTGAACATCATCATCATGTACCCAGACAAAATTTTTGAAAGATATTTCAGACAACTTTTTTCTTCCTTTGACTTACCGATGATGAACCATATTTCATTCTTTATGAACATTTGACATAAACACCTGATTTCATTACAGAATTAACTTTGCTATTTAAGCAATTCTTTTTGGATTTTTGATTCAATTTTTTTAATTATTATCATCAAATTTGAATGTCATGCTTTTGGCAAAATGGTAGTTAAAGATATTTTTGGGTTTATTTCCAGGGAGCTTTGATGTTGCATCGCCAGGAACCAGCTGTGATGCACCAAGGAGAAGTACAGACTCTATGTGAAATTACGATGAAATACCATGGACCAAATCTCACTTTGCCACGAGATCAATACGAACCCAAACAGGAAGTCTCTATTGACCAACAGCATTGTGGGGGAAATACACTTACTGTTTTCAAAGAGGGGCTAAAGGCAGGAGGTCAGTATACTGGATACTGTGAATTTGAACTTCTGTTGAAAGGAAAGTTAAGATTTTAGAATTATCAGTTGACTGATTGCCGTGGGTTCCTTAGTTATTAAAACATTTCAAAATTATGCATATATTTCATGTCTAGTACTTACTCAATATTTCATTTTTAAATATAATTGGTTAAGGACATTTATCATTGTGTATCTCTGGGTTTCAGATAAGTTTACATTTATATCCCGTCGTCACCGTGGTTACCCATTCAGTCTCTCAGTATATGTCGAGGGTCGTATGGATTTCCGAATCAGCCGCTGCTGTGAATACAAACACTTCAAGGGAGTCCGACTCGGTGGCAAGCTTGGACACTTCAGTCTGTTGGGAGTGGATGGAGCCACGCCTTGTTATCGGTAAGACAAATGATAAAGGTCCTCTTTCTCATTTGTGAAGATGGTATTTTATCATTTTTTTTTAAAGATCAATGAAGTAGTGTTTGATAGCATATGAATCTGGTTTGGCCAAGTTTATATAATTTTATATTTACATCTAATTAATCTTTTACCTGTATACAGGTGTGCTCTGAACACCCAGGCCACACCCAGGAGCCTCAAGCGCCCAGTTCCTGTCAAACAGCGATCAACCAAAGCTGAAGAGATCCGAGAGGAAGTTATTGTGCCGAAACCAATTTCAAAACGAAAGGACGAGAAAACTGACGGTAGGTAGTGATGTAAATAAAGACGTGTTTGTGAAGTTTTAACTGCAAAATAATATTATCTTCTGCTTCTATCAATAGCGTCGTTATTGATACAATTTTAACACTCTGTATTGTAGATTTCAAATTCTTTTTTTAACAAGAATGAGTGATTTATTGATATAGAATTTTTCTGTAACTACAAGCTTTTCAGATACTTTGATACTGAAATGGGGCTTTCCATTTTTCAATAAAACTATGGTTTCATTTCAGAAGCATTGTATGTTTGCGTACTTACAAAACTATGAAACAAGTCTAAAGACCCTTTTTGAAACTGTTGAAATTTATAAAATTCAAGGTTATCTGAAAGATGTTGGTCTATATCATAGATTATGACTTACCATTTAATATTTTTTGATAATATAACCTTTGTGTTTCATTGGTTGATGGCCCTAATGACTTTTAATGTGTATACAGGCTGTTAAGTTGTAATGTTAGTAATAATAACTTTACATTATGTCCTTCTATATAAAGACAGTAACATATTCTTGAGAGAAAATAGGACCCACAGCTGGTTCAGCTGTTACTTACAACATTGATTCCTTGTATGTGTTTTTAACCTAAATCAAACACTTAACATACAAAATGTGACGTATATCTGTAACCTAAACACAAATCAAAGGTACATTTATTTACTTTGTTTCTAAAGTAGCAAAAGATATAAACATTGTTCAGGTGATGAAGGTAAACATCTGTATAAGTATAGGTATGTGAATATGAATAATTTAGAGATGAAGATGAATAATAAGTTTAAGAGGTGAATGTGAACTATTTATAGATGATGTAGATCAACAATAAGTATAGGTGTGTGAGAGTGAGCTATTTACAGGTGATGTAGATCAACAATAAGTATAGGTGTGTGAGAGTGAACTATTTACAGGTGATGTAGATCAACAATAAGTATAGGTGTGTGAGAGAGAACTATTTACAGGTGATGTAGATCAACAATAAGTATAGGTGTGTGAGAGTGAACTATTTATAGATGTTGAAGATAAACAATAAGTATAGGTGTGTGAGAGTGAACTATTTATAGGTGATGTAGATCAACAATAAGTATAGGTGTGTGAGAGTGAACTATTTATAGATGATGTAGATCAACAATAAATATAGGTGTGTGAGAGTGAGCTATTTACAGATGATGTAGATCAACAATAAATATAGGTGTGTGAGAGAGGTGTGTGAGAGAATGTAGATCAACAATATTTGTGTGAGAGAGAACTATTTACAGATGATGTAGATCAACAATAAGTATAGAGTGTGTGAGAGTATAGGTGTGTGAGAGTGAACTATTTATAGGTGATGTAGATCAACAATAAGTATAGGTGTGTGAGAGTGGTGACTATTTATAGATGATGTATGTATAGGTGTGTGAGAGAAGAAAACTCGACAATAAGTATAGGTGTGTGAGAATGAACTATTTATAGATGATGTAGATCAACAATAAATATAGGTGTGTGAGAGTGAGCTATTTACAGATGATGTAGATCAACAATAAATATAGGTGTGTGAGAGAGAACTATTTATAGGTGATGTAGATCAACAATAAGTATAGGTGTGTGAGAGTGAACTATTTATAGATGATGTAGATCAACAATAAGTATAGGTGTGTGAGAGAGAACTCTTTACAGGTGATGAAGATAAACAATAAGTATAGGTGTGTGAGAGTAAACTATTTATAGATGATGTAGATAAACAATAAATATAGGTGTGTTAAAGTGTACTATTTATAGATGTTGAAGATAAACAATAAGTATAGGTGTGTCGGAGTTAGCTATTTACAGATGATGAAGATAAACAATAAGTATAGGTGTGTGAGAGTGAACTATTTATAGATGATGAAGATAAACAATAAATATAGGTGTGTGAGAGTGAACTATTTATAGGTGATGAAGATAAACAATAAATATAGGTGTGTGAGAGTGAACTATTTACAGGTGATGTAGATCAACAATAAGTATAGGTGTGTTAAAGTGTACTATTTATAGATGATGAAGATAAACAATAAGTATAGGTATGTCGGAGTGAGCTATTTATAGATAGTGAAGATAAACAATCAGTATAGTTGGAAAATAAAAATAAATCTATATAGTTGTGTGAATATGAACTGTTTACAGATGATGAAGATAAACAAAATCTGGAAATACATGTTGAAGGCGAGGAGGCAACTCCTCAAAAGGACACTATTTATGGTGATTTACACAAAAACAAGGAGAAAACCAAGGAGAAAATTGATGAAAAGAATGGTATTTAAACATAATGTTTGTTTGGTGTTAATGTTTGTAGGCCAGTTAGTGAGAATGTTGTTGTTGACACCAGGTGGCACTGTTGACATTTTGTATCACCAGAGGGCACCACTGTTTTATTGTTCAGTTTGTATGTATAGCAGGTTTTATCCAATTAAAGCTATTTTGATCTATCAAAAATTAAGATATATAGTTTTGTTGGGAGCAGTATTGAAATAATAGATTCAATGCTGAAAACTTTGCTGCAGTATAATTGTAACTGAAAAAAAACATTAAAAATTCAAACATATTATTATGACCACTCTTTGCTGAAGTCATTTCCAATAAATTCCATGAAAATGATATTTTGCCTTTTTTTATACTTTGTAAAGAAAAAACATGATGATGAATTAAAAAGCTGAGCACCTGTTATGTACATGTTTGCATGTTATCACACATTGGTGAAACTGTTTTGTATACCAGTATGTGTAATTTCCTTATCTGACTGACAATAAACCCAGGGCATCTACATAGGAATTATCGAGGGCTGCATGGGCTTATTGGTTACCATGCATGTGCTTATTTTTGTACCCAGTACTTTGTAGGAGGAACTCTGGTCGCTGAACGTCCTACATTCCGACTCTTGTGTATATCAACATAATGATCTGTCTTATATAAAACCCTGTAGTGCGATTATCCTTGAATCACTTGGGAATGATTTAAAATAGCATTCTAATATCTAATAGTATAATAAAAATATATGACATTTGGAGAAAAATATTATGCGGCAAAAAAAATAATGTTTTCAGTTTCTCAATTACCTCTATTTTTTTGCTACTGACCATAATTTTTTTTCAGGCTGAAACCAGAAACAGAAAATTTTTTTTTGCCATGTCATTGTTTATGTTGCAGCTAAGTTTAGTTATTGAGGAAGAAAGATCACGCTATGCTTGTTAAAGATATTAGTTTTATGATCATGTGGAAGAGAGTTAGAAATATGCTAGTCTACTACAATTAAGTTATCTTCCTATTGAACATTTGATTTTTAACAAGTTCTTATAAATATACATGTAATTGAATTTTATTGGAAACTACATGTATATTACTTGATGAAAATTTCTGGAAAATTTAAGATGAAGTATTTTTAGCACATTACGCTAGCTAGTCGTATGGCTGTGATATATTTACGTCAGGACTAAGAATAATTTATGTTTGTCACAATTGTTTCACCTTAGTGTTTACAAATGTAACCTGTTTTTACTAAATATACTTGTACACTGCAATTTATGTCAACGATTTCATTCACATGTTACACTGTAATTTGGAAAAAATTTGTGTGTAATTAGTATTCGAAATTCAATGAAATATGTTATCCTTTTAGTATTTTAAGATTTATTTGGATCTCTAATCATTGTTTAGAAAATTCTCACTTAGTTATGTTTTTGTACATTTTACTTGTTGCTGGTGTATGCTACCTGCTGAAAATAAAGCACCTCTAAACATTTTCAATTTTACAGTATCTTCTAATATCTGATTATCAGTTTTATCGAAAATCGGTCTAATTCACTCAACTGAACTACCTAGGTACAAATGTAGGTTAATGTCATTGTATGATGTTGTAAGTAAGAAATTTGGGAATTGTAAACAAAGAACTGTGTTTTGTACAATGTAAATGATGTGGCTGCTTCTAAAAAAAAAAAAACTCCCACAATATTTTATAAATCAATGGTATAATTTTTTCAATGATTGCAACTTAAAATTTGAACTCTTATGATATTTTCGCTCTTTTTTTTTATCAGAATCCGAGGGGTATGATGATGATTTTGAAGAAGACGAAGGCGAAAAGAAAGCAACTGAAGGTAAGTCAATTTTAAATAGATGTGAACTTTGAACTTTGACCTATGGAATTTTTAGGTAATTTGTTATTGGTTGGTCAATTACAGAACATACACATGGATTTTGAAGTAGAAATGTGACAGAATTATGTGAGTGTGTTTAGTATGTTGTACTGAAACAAGAATGGAAGATTGAAGATGAGAATGAGATGAAGAAAATGATGGGAGGTGGGGACGGCTGTGATGGGGAATATCGATTATATCAATTTGGAGTCTGTATGGATATATGTACGGTGATGGTAAGGGTTGATGATCAAGGTCTTTTTCTTCCTTTTTTTTTTGTTTTTTTTTTTAAGAAATAAACAAAAAAATCTAATTAATAACAGAGTGATTTTTTATTTTCTGTAAAACTTTAGCTAAAAACAATATTATACTATTTATCTATTTCAGAGTGACAAACTGGTTGTATGGTTTTCATATAAGATCATAAATATTTTTACTAGTTCAAAAGCAAAATGCACATTATTTTTTGGCCTGTACATTATGTAGAGCATTAATTGCCTTGGGCTCTCTGTCCTGTGTGAAATGATTACATTTCCTTATTTAGAAAATTCTATTATAATACTATTGATTCATTATGATGATAAGGAGGCCATGTGATTTTTTTTTATCTGATTTATCTTAAACTCAATTTTTCAAAATCATTTTATTGATTGTTCATTATTTAGTTTTGGAAAAATATCTGAAAAGTTAAAGAAAACAATGAGATTTTTCTACTCATTTCACTAGGGAACGTTTTTTATATATATATACTACATGTACATTTGTATTATATATTATAGAGATGTATTTAGCTTATGTTAACATGGCAATGTTTTATTATAGTTTTGCTCCTTAAAAACAGAGTTTTCGTCACCGCAATATGCAGTCTGTTTGTCTTTTTTTTTCCGGGGAAATCTTTGAATCAACCTTAAACAAAATCCACTGGTATATCTTCAACATTACTGTCCATTTTGTCAAAACCCATGGCTTCAATAATACAGGAAAAAAGATACAAAAAATGATACAGTTTTTTGTTTTGTGAAATTATGACCAAAATTTTGACATGCGTCATTTTGTTGTAAATATGTTACGAGTACAAAAAGACTTTTCCGACGATTTTAATCACTGTCATCACTTTTCATCTCCGGAATCATTCATGTTGTCATTACATGTTCGACAGGAAAAGCTAAAGGAGAGGAAACTCCAGGAAAATTGGGTGATTAATCCATTGTCTAATTTGATCCATATCAACCTTGTATGTTGTGTGATATATATTTATATACATACACTGTATCAGTGGAATATCATTATGGTCCAGGAGAACCCTTATATCGGTACGAAGTCAGAATAAAAATATGACAACTGTTTAAATAATTGAACTGATAAACTATATAATAAGCAGAAAGCGTTATATAAAAAATGAAGTTTCTCACTGACTTTATGATAGGAGTATACGGTCGGGTGGATTTGCTGCATGATTGAACAAATTTTTTTAGATGGTACTACATGTAGTTTAAAAAAAACAGGAAATACTTTTAAAATTATAAAAAAAAATATAGATTTTTAAAGATTTAATCAAATATAACCATTGTGCTCCATATATCTGTCTATTGATCTCGGAGATAACATGCATGCTGCCTAATTGATAGATATAAGTCATAATTCATGCTGAACGCCCCAGTTTTAATGAAATTTCAACAATTTAAGGTAATTTTTAAAAATCTTTTGAAACACGTCACCAGAGTGACAAACCTTTGCTGCAATAATTACTTCCATTAGAAAGTTGTAGTTTCAGAAATTTATTCTGTACATCCAATATATTTAAATTTTCTTTTTTTAACTGCAACTACAATTATTGATGTGTAGAAAATTTGCCTTTAGATTCTCTAGATGGTAGATAATAATTTGTTCACTTTGATTAATAAATATATATTTGCTTTGAGTGTGAGTGTGGTTTGTGAGAATGCCACATCCCAGTATTGCAGACTGGGGTTTAAAGAAACCTTTCGGCAAATGCAATAGTTGTGTCACTTTATAGCCTGTTCTAGAAAAGCATTTTTTTTCCAAATTTTGATATAGTCTGTTTTAGAAAAGTTGCCTTTTAAATTTTAATATAGTCTGTTCTAGGAAAGCTTTTTTTTTCCAAATTTTGATATAGTCTGTTTTAGAAAAGTTGCCTTTTAAATTTTCATCTTCTGTAGGTTTTTTAGCATAAGCTTAATTGTATGAAATATCTATAATTATTGTTTTAGAAAGCACTGTTGATCATCACACTTGAATAGCTCACAGGATCATTTTATACAAATCATGTTGCATGTTGATATTGTGATGTCAAAGTGCCTTGCTTTAAACTATATGTGGCCTTGTGATTGAAAGTCTGCCTAAACACCTTATGCACTTAGGTAGAAAACATGAATTTTTCTTGAGTTCTGATTTACAAGATTAGTGATTAAGTGACAACTATTTTTTCTGTGAAAGAAAAACTAGTAATTGGAGTTTAAATTTATCTGTGTTTAGATTAAATCTATTTATTGTCGGATGTAAAACTAAATTTTTAAAAGTGAAAATACCATCCAGGAACTTAGATTAATAGTACCAGAATCTTTAACTGTGTTGAAAAACACATTTCCTTCCTATGACTTGATATTCATACTTACCTCCCTTGACCATAATGGTAGTCCAAAGCATGCTTGATGTCGATTCACTGTTATCCATGTTTTACCAGTGTAGCACACAAGTTTAAATATCTGTTATAAAATTATTAAAAAGTTATCACTATTTTTAAAGTTCCGGCCATGTTTTCATATTAATTTCTTTTCATAAAAAAAAAGAAGAAAAAATTTTCAAGAAATTTTAAGACAGGTATTGACAGATACAATTTGTTTGCTTCACTGACCAACCTTATTGTAATTAATGACCACTTTGTTTACTTTAACCGTTACTTTTGTTAATTTTTTTCAGTTAATTAAATGTAAACATTTTACAAATTACAAGTAGACTGAATTCATTAAGAGAGCTATTTATGACCATGATAATGCTGTGTATTGTCAATGGTTCTGATTCTGTTTATTGACAAATTATTTCTTCTTGTTACCTGGGGAAGCCAAATCTTAATTTTTTTTCTTTGAAATGAGAAATAAACATTAGAAAACAAGACAAGCAAACATTGTATCCACACTATTTTTTAATTTTTTTAGTCGTTTCGTTTGAATATATTTCATTTTTATTTATACATCTGTTACTGATATTGATTTTTCTCAACAAATACTGGTATCTAAAGATTTGAAAATTTGCGAAATACAGTAAACAATGAATGTTATACCTGGGTGTTATAATGCTGTTAATAAAACTATTTTGTTGAACTGTACACCAAATGTTACATCTTTCATGTAAATACTTTAAATTGTACAATTGAACAGCTTGTTAATTTCACAATTTTTTCATATTTGAATGCTGCTATAGTTATTTGATCATTTTCTTTGTACTTGTGATAAGAATATTTTTGTCAATTTCATCATTCTTTGGAATATTTTTGTTGAAGCCAAAAATTCACTTTGTTATTTGAGCTCACTGTCACTCTACCCTACAATTTGATTGTGAATTATCCCCCTTTGTTGTGATTTCCTGTAAGTTTTGTTTTCTTCACTGCTGGACTACTACTACTATCACATGGATTAACTGGGATAACACCACATGACTTGCATGTGACCATGTCACATGATTGATTGCTGCTAATGTCACCATCCTTGTCACCTGACTGTCATGTGATCAAGTTTCACCTTTCACCTGACCTCATGACCTTGCATATCTTGAAGTGACCCAAGATCTCGACAGGTCAGTTTAGGCTACTATCAATTAAATGAGTCTCTTAAATTAAATAAATCAAATTAATTTGATACCAATTTTATATTGATGTTACTCTTTTACTATTTTTTTTTCACACAAAATATCAAGATAATAACATAAATTTTTCTATTCCATTTTTTTTTATTTGTAAATTGATTAGAAGGTTAAATTATTATTTGCTTTACATTGGTTAGAAAAAAAAATTGATAAATTTTTTAAAATACATTTTGCATTGGAACTAAATTCTGTTTCCTCTGTCTTTGTAGATTTTGGACAAAAATGCAAGTCACATGGGTCAGAGGGTGAAGGTCATAGGGACAATCAAGGTCATGGTCATGGTCAGGCAGCCAGTCAAAATAGGACAGTAAAAACAGACAGACATGTTAGATTTGACACCACAGGAACTACACATTCAAACAAACCTGTACTTAATAAACCTGAGACAAGGAAATCAGAATTTGCTCTGGCACAGAAATTAGTAGAAGGGGGCAACGGAGCAGAAGAATTGTTAACAAAATTCCTTGAGGACGTAGCTTTGGATACCTGTGATGAAGTTTCAGAAATAGAAACTGATGTGGACTCACCACGTAAACAAGAATCACCAAGAGTCTGTAAAAATACGAAACTTAAGGATTTAAAGAATTCAGACTCCGGCAAGTTTCTTCAGATAAGCGTAGAAAAGGATGACTTTGACGACATTTATCAGGATGATGTTTTTCAAAAAGATGGCCATCTTGATCGCCGCGGAAGTCTTCCCGACATCAAAGAGGAATCAGAAAACAATTATTCAGATGATTTCAATAATTCAGAAAGTGACGAAATTAACAAAACTAAAGACGCACAGGAAAGGAGAGAAACGGGGTCAGTAGATTCCTACCAGGCAGTGCAAGATAGTGGTAGTGTACAGGACACTGAATCTGTAAGGTCAGATGTCAAGGTCAGAGAATCAAATATTAAAGTTGAAAGGTCAGAGGAGTGCATAACAACACAGGCTAGCTCTGATCAAACAGAACATTATTTTGATGGAATAGTAAGGCTAACTGGAGATGGACGTAAGTATGAAAAAATGTCACCTGCATGCAATAAACAGTTTGAAAATATTGGTCCAACACTGCATGAAAGTCCAGAGCACAGTGCTGTAGGTATTTTGACAGATGATGAAAAGTTGCGAGCATCCAAATTCAACAAGACTCAGTCTTTTCAAAATCTTCCAAGTCAGTTTGCATCTGCTGATAAAGCGAATGACAGGGAAAGCAGTACTATTCCAACAGATCAATTTGAATTCTCAGAAAGTGAGGGTGAGGTATCTGTAAGTCGTAGAGTCCCACTTAGTGTGACATTTCATGATATGGCAATAAGTGGCCCACTACCAGCCTTACTGGCAAAGGCAAGAAAAAAGAAACTTCGTAGCAAGAGGGAAAGAGAAGGAGATATCGAGAAAGATCGAAGGATGTTCTTTTCAGAAAGTGACAATGAATCACTGCAACAGAAACAGACAGATGAGAAATCTGAAAACAAGACAGCTGGACAGACAAAAGAAATCGCAAAGGATAATCAAAGGATGGTCAGAAAAAAGGTTCATAAAACAGAAAATTCAAAGATGAAAACACCGAAGGTAAAAAATCAGCATCCTGTCAAAATTGGGTCTCCAGAGGACTTGGAAAGGCGGTGGCAGGAATTTAGAAAGGCAAAGAGGAAGAAAAATAAAGTGAAAGAACTGGCACCAATTAGGACAGGGAAAATGGACCTCCTTAAATCTGTCATAGCTGATGAGGCATTCGAATTAGAGGAGGATTCAAATACCAGATCTCAAACTGAGGCTGAAGTCTGCTCAAAGGAGGGGAAAGTGAAATCGGATGAAGCAGGGAAAGTTGATGAAGGAAATGATAATATAGATACAGAAGTTCTGGGAGGAAAAGAGAAAACTGCAAGTGAAATCAACCAAGAGGTTACCGTTAAAGACAAGTTGGACGTAGAAAAAATCAGTGGAATAGATAAAGAGAAGGTAGTGCCATCAGACCTAAAGGGAGCAGCTGGTGATCAGAGACTGGTAGAAGAGGACCAAGAAAAAGCAGCTGTAGTTGGTCACAAGGAAAACAAGGAGACAAAGAATAGCTCAGTGTTGAATGATGCGAAGGAAACTGGGCAAAGCAAAGAATTCACTGTATCTCCAAGGTCAAAATGTAAAGACAAACAACGACTGGAGTTGACAAAAACAGCGGAGGACATCGATGGATCTGCAGATGAAGGATCAGTAGAAGATATAGATATCAGTGGGGAAGTTTCACAGAAAAACCAAGATGAAGACAGGATTGCTGGAGGAGAGGAAAGTAATGACAAACAGTTGGATCAGGAATCAGAGCACAAGGATGAAACTGGCTTTATGGAGGACGAAAAACCACCAATCAAAGGAGGCTGGGCAACAGGAAATGACAAAGAAACTAAAAAATCAAATCCTGGAGAGGATCTCAACACTGGAATCAAGAACCCCAGGCAGGTTGACTTTGTTTATCCAAAGTATCGCAAACAATGGGCAGTGGAACAACTGACTGATGATGAAAAACAGGCAGTCAGTATGGAAACAATCAATTTACCAGAACTCAATGCTACAGATAAAATGGAAATTGAAGATAAAACACCTCGAAATGACACGGAAAACAAAGATCCTAAACTTCCATGTATTGGAAAAGACACAGAAGTGAAATCACGACCAGAACCAAAGGAACTTGTAGGTGTGGATGACAAGATTGCAGCAGAGCTTGATAAGCTTCTTGGTAAGAAATTCGTGGAAGAACAACCTACCACAAAGGAAGATGTAGCTGTAGTAGGTCAAATCACAGAGGCAACAGTCGACTTTGATATAGCGAGAGACAACATACAGGAAAAGTCAAAACAAGAGACAGAACTGAAAAGACTGGCTGATATAGAAAACCAAATGGCATTGGAATTAGAGAAACTGAAAACAGCGGATGGAACACATGCGAAACAAGAAGCCAAGAATGATGTTACTCCTGTTGCAGTTGATGTCAATAAGGAAGTAGCACAAGAAAAATATGAGGATGTACCCCCTGAATTTAAATACAAATCTTATATAGACATTTGGAAGGAAAAAATAGCATATAAAGAAAATACAGAGGATGTTGGAAAAGGGGTCGAGGGCTTGGATGAAACAGCAAAAGATAACACGTCCACAAGAGGCCTTGGAGAAAGTAATGATGTGCCTCCTGAATTCAAATACAAATCTTATGTAGAGGTGTGGAAAGAGACTGTGGCAAAGAAACACTCATTAGACCAAGGGGAGATCACTCAAAGATCAGATCAGGTTTCGGGTGATGACACTTCAATGCAGTTAGTTGGCAATGGATCAGAAGATAGTGGATTCGCCACTGAGCAAAAAAGAGTGGACCAGCAGAACCTAGCAGAATCTGAAGGCCAGTCTCATAGACAAGGCCATCCAGAAACTAATGATTTGGTGTTAGAATTGAAATTAGATTTAAATTCAATGGAAGCTAATGAATGTGGAGAAACGAATGCATTAGTGATCGAGGAAACAGGAGAGAAATTCAACATAGCCGAGGTAAGCCATCATCAGCAGAGTGATCAAGAAACAGCAAATGTTATCAAGGGTCGCACTGACAGACTCAGAGAGAGGCTACCTACAGATTCGTCAGATTCAGAAGAGGAAGTCATGCACACACTTGCTGTTGTTCATGAGTCAACAGGAGAATCAGACGGGGCGATTGAGACAAATATTGGGTCTGGCATCATACTTCACAAAGTTCCAGAAACATCTGGCCAGGATCAAGGTCTAGAGGCCCAAGGTTTAGAAGGTCAGAGGTCAAACCAGGATGAAGCAATGGGTTTAGAAGGTCAGAGGTCAAACCAGGATGAAGCAATGGGTATGCAAGAGTGGGAGGAAGAGATAGATAATTTGATAGATGATCTTATTGATGGAGATGAAAACAAAGAAGAGGTCGGGGATGAAAAAGAAGATGGTTACAAAACTGACGAGATGAAAACAACGGAAACAAACAACAAAGATTATGATCAGTTGTTTGAGGAAATACTCAAGTTTGAATCTACAGATTCTCAAGCACAGAATACTAGCGGTGATTTCCACACTGAGTCTAGAGTGATACTTGAACCAGACTTAGCAGATAATGTAAATAATTCGGAGGATGAGGACCAGCAACCAGAAATTGTTAAAACAGATCAACATCCCACTGATACAAAGGATGAATCATGGGAAACTATTGATAATGTAGGCGGAAATGAAATATCAAAGGGAGACAACTCCAACAGGACAGTTGGAGATACAGAATATGGCAATGAACAAAATGACGACAATTACTCCATGATTTTTGATGAATACAATTCCTGGGATGATTCAGATTCGGATCAAGATGAAAGGAAAGTTTCCAGAAGGAGAAAATCTTCCTTGGGATCACGGAAACAGCCATCTGAGGCAAGAGACACTACTGAGGTCACAAATCCCACGGGGAATGCTGCCACTGATACTCTGGTGAAAGTTGACTTAGATCAAGATAGAAAAGAAACTTCAGGTGGAGCATCTGAAATGGACCAAAAGGATCTAGCATCGATGCAAACGATTCAACCAGTGATCAATGGTCAGGAAGAATCTGTTGTTGACAAGACTGGTGATTTAGTTACAACCCAGAGCATTGAGTCAGTTATTAAGAGAAACAAAAAACCAGTTATACAACGAAGTAACTCGCAAGTGATTATTCGGAATGACCAACCGATTGTAGGCAGAATTGACAAACCAGTCATTGAACGAAAACATACCCCGATAATCCTTCGAAGTGCAGAAAAGGTCATTACTCGAAGCGATCGGCCAATTATTAGTAGGAGTAGCGCTCCGATATTGAGTTGGAAGTCCGAACCTGAAGTGATAGATAGCCAAACAGAATTAGAAGAACAAGCATTGGACGGAGATAGTAAACCAGAGGGTCTTTCATCAATGTCCATGGATGATGGACACAAACAAAAAATCCTTCAACCAGTGAAAGTACACTCATTCTCCTCAAATATCTTAAAGCCACAAAATATCAACTCAAATGTGGTATCAGACCTGAGCATGGACACAACGAAAGGAACAACTCCGCGGACAGATCCAGAAGGATCACTGAGTTCATACGTTCCTGTCGAATTTCTGGCACAGGATCCTATACTTTCTAAAAATCTAGACAAGATGGACTTTGACCCTGACACTGTCAGTCTGTCAGATAGGCATGGACCCATGAAAGATCCTGAACCTGTTACAAGGGAGGTGTCAGACCTCATCAGCTTTTTTGAAAATTCAGCAAAATCTCCTGAAAGTTCACTGACTAATTTGACACCAGTAAAGCCGCATGCTAAACCAGTCAAACAAAGCGAAACCAATGTGGCAGGGCCTCTCCCACAGTCAATTGTCTCTCTGGATGAAAATGTAAATAGTTCCATGCAAGAACAGACAGAACAAGTTGTTATCAGAAGTTCACAAAAAACTCGTCAGTTTTCAAAACCACTTATCGACATTCAGGATGAAAAATGTGAGGATGTTATAGAGTTTGAAGTCACAGAGGAAGTTGCAGATCCTTTTTCATTGCAACATCTGCAGAGTATTGAAAAGGGTGATGAAAAGACAGGTCAAATGGCTGCTGTTGAAGAAAAAGATAGCACTGAACCAGTGGCCCAAGGTAACATTGAACTGTTGTCTGATGCTTCTCGGGAAACGGTGCATGGAATCACAACCATAGAAGCAAGCACTCCCTCTAGTAGAGAACTAAACCTTGAAACAGGAGTGCAAGAGTCCAAGAAGAAAAACCCCAAAAGCAAAAAAACGGAAAATGCTTTAGACGAGCCTGATGCACGAAGGGTATATTACCAAGCTGAGGACACTTCTTCTCAACTGGCAGAGCTGACAGCAACAGCTAGTTCTGGAAAAGCAATTCTTTTGCAACAAGGAAACTCACATATAAATTTGTCAGGCGTTAACAAGGCCTCCACGGAACAACCTGTATCACAATATGAAGTACACCAGAGAGTTGATATATCTGGAGCAAGAGGTATTGAAGAGACACAAGAAACAAATTTGTCTGAAGCAATGGCTGCTAAAGAGGACTTACCAAATTTAATTGATGAAAAAACGACTTGGGTTTTGGATAGGAACACAAAACATTTGAGCAAATCCACTCAACCAGATGTTCTGAGTGCTATTGATCCGTTACTATGTCACCAGGAGACAAACATACAATATAAT
Organism: Ylistrum balloti; assembly: GCF_031769215.1. Lineage (NCBI taxonomy): Eukaryota > Metazoa > Mollusca > Bivalvia > Pectinida > Pectinidae > Ylistrum > Ylistrum balloti. The sequence continues at coordinate 1,219,747 of NW_026782082.1, read as the reverse complement.
GAGTTGAAGCAAGACTTAAGTGCTGGTAGTGTAATAACTAACAGTGCCCATGTGGATGAAGTGGATTCTGTTGCTGTCCATCCTCTAGATAAAACAGTTATGATACCAAATGAACAAAACACGATTGTCCAAAAGGAACCCCTCTTTGTTGATCACACAACTGCACTGCAAGCATCATTGGAACTTTTGTCTGACCCAGCTAATACGGATTTAATTCCAAAAGTTGCTGCTGCATATATACCAGTGGAATCAACTTTGGAACAGAAACAACAGGATGACTCTCAACAATTGATTCAATATCAGACAAATCTGGATAAAGTAATGAATGTTCAGAATCAGCCAGTCCAACAGGTTCAACAACAAGTTGTAAGGGAATCAATTAAAGTAGAAACAAATCAACAGCAACAAACATCGGGACCAGCATTTACACAACCTCAGAGAGCAGAACAATTTTCCCTCGTAAGTCATGGTCCACTGGACATCACAAAGTCATTGTCTGAGCCAACTGCTAAGGTACCTGAGGAAAGTCAACCACAGATAAGAATCAGTACAGATCCAGGTGACACTCATCATACTATAGTACATGACCTTGTTATGATTGAGGGAACACAACAACAAAACCAACAAAACATAATACAACAAACAACAGAACCTTCACCTGTTCTTCCAACATCTGTGTCAGTTGTATCTATTGAAACACCACAACCAGTGGCTATAGTTGAAACACAACAACCAGTGACTGTAGTTGAAACACAACAACCAGCTCCTGTAGTTGAAACACCACAACCAGAGGCTGTAGTTGAAACACCAAAACCAGCACCTGTAGTTGAAACACCACAACCAGCTCCTGTAGTAGAAACACCACAACCAGCTCCTGTAGTTGAAACACCACAACCAGTGGCTGTAGTTGAAACACCACAACCAGTGGCTGTAGTAGAAACACCACAACCAGTGGCTGTAGTTGAAACAGCACAACCAGTGGCTGTAGTAGACACACCACAACCAGTGGCTGTAGTAGAAACACCACAACCAGTGGCTGTAGTTGAAACAGCACAACCAGTGGCTGTAGTAGACACACCACAACCAGTGGCTGTAGTAGAAACACCACAACCAGTGGCTGTAGTTGAAACAGCACAACCAGTGGCTGTAGTAGACACACCACAACCAGTGGCTGTAGTAGACACACCACAACCAGCTCCTGTAGTTGAAATACTACAACCAGCTCCTGTACTTGAAACACCACAAACAGATCCTATAGTTGAAACACCACAACCAGTTGCCAAAGTAGACACTCCAAAACCAGTGGCTGTAGTTGAAACACCACAACCAGCTCCTGTAGTAGAAACACCACAACCAGTGGCTGTAGTTGAAATACCACAACCAGCTCCTGTAGTTGAAATACTACAACCAGCTCCTGTACTTGAAACACCACAAACAGATCCTATAGTTGAAACATCACAACCAGTTGCCAAAGTAGACACTCCAAAACCAGTGGCTGTAGTTGAAACACCGCAACCAGCTCCTGTAGTTGAAACACCACAACCAGCTCCTGTAGTTGAAACACCAAAACCAGTGGCTCTAGTTGAAACAGCACAAACAGTGACTGTAGTTGAAACACCACAACCAGCTCCTGTATTTGAAATACCTCAACCAGCTCCTGTAGTTGAAACACCACAATCAACTCCTGTAATTGAAACACCACAATCAACTCCTGTAGTTGAAATACCACAACCAGCTCCTGTAGTTGAAACACCACAATCAACTCCTGTAATTGAAACACCACAACCAGTGGCTGTAGTTGAAATACCACAACCAGTGGCTGTAGTTGAAATACCACAACCAGTGGCTGTAGTTGAAATACCACAACCAGCTCCTGTGGTTGAAATACCACAACCAGCTCCTGTAGTTGAAACAGCACAACCAGCTCCTGTAGTTGAAATACCACAACCAGCTCCTGTAGTTGAAACACCACAATCAACTCCTGTAGTTGAAACAGCACAACCAGTGGCTGTAGTAGACACACCACAACCAGTGGCTGTAGTAGACACACCACAACCAGTGGCTGTAGTTGAAATACTACAACCAGCTCCTGTACTTGAAACACCACAAACAGATCCTATAGTTGAAACACCACAACCAGTTGCCAAAGTAGACACTCCAAAACCAGTGGCTGTAGTTGAAATACCACAACCAGCTCCTGTAGTTGAAATACCACAACCAGCTCCTGTAGTTGAAACACCACAACCAGCTCCTGTAGTAGAAACACCACAACCAGTGGCTGTACTTCAAACACAACCAGTAAATGTTGTTGAAACACAAGAACCAGTTGCTGTAGTTGAAGCACCTCAGCCAGCACCTGCAGTTGAAATACCACAACCAGTGGCTGTAGTTGAAACACCACAACCAGTGGCTGAAGTTGAAACTCCACAACCTGTGGCTGTAGTTGAAACACCAAAACCAGTGGCTGTAGTTGAAACACCACAACCAGCTCCTGTAGTAGAAACACCACAACCAGCTCCTGTAGTTGAAACACCACAATCAACTCCTGTAATTGAAACACCACATTCAGTGGCTAAAGTAGAAACACCACAATCAGTGGCTGTACTTCAAACACAACCAATAAATGTTGTTGAACCACAAGAACCAGTGGCTGTAACTGAAACACCACAACAAGCTCCTGAAGTTGAAACACCACAACCAGTGGCTGTAGTTGAAACACCACAACCAGTGGCTGTAGTTGAAACACCACAATCAGTGGCCATAGTAGAAACACCACAACCAGTGGCTGAAGTTGAAACTCCACAACCTGTGGCTGTAGTTGAAACACCAAAACCAGTGGCTGTAGTTAGAACACCACAACCAGTGGCTGTAGTTGAAACACCACAACCAGTGGCCATAGTAGACACACCACAACCAGTGGCTGTAGTAGAAACACCACAACGAGCTCCTGTAGTAGACACACCACAACCAGTGGCTGTAGTAGAAACACCACAACGAGCTCCTGTAGTAGACACACCACAACCAGTGGCTGTAGAAGAAACACCACAACGAGCTCCTGTAGTAGACACACCACAACCAGTGGCTGTAGTAGAAACACCACAACGAGCTCCTGTAGTAGACACACCACAACCAGTGGCTGTAGAAGAAACACCACAACAAGCTCCTGTAGTAGACACACCACAACCAGTGGCTGTAGAAGAAACACCACAACAAGCTCCTGTAGTAGAAACACCACAACAAGCTCCCGTAGTTGAAACACCACAACCAGTGGCCATAGTAGACACACAACCAGTGGCTGTAGTAGAAACAACACAACGAGCTCCTGTAGTAGACACACCACAACCAGCTCCTGTAGTAGAAACACCACAACCAGCTCCTGTAGTTGAAACACCACAACCAGTGGCTGTAGTAGACACACCACAACCAGTGGCTGTTGTTAAAACACCACAACCAGTGGCTGTAGTAGAAACACCACAACCAGCTCCTGTAGTTGAAATACCACAACCAGCCCTTGTAGTTGAAACACCACAACCAGTAGCTGTAACCTGTAGTTGAAACACCACAACCACAACCAGCTGGCTGTAGTTGAAACACCACACCCACTGCGCCTTGTATACACTCCACACCTTGCTCGTGTTGTTGAAACACCACAACCAGCTCCTGTAGTTGAAACACCACAACCAGCTCCTATAGTTGAAACACCACAACTGGCTCCTGTAGGTGAAACACCAAAACCAGTGGCTGAAGTTGAAACACCACAACCAGTGGCTGTAGTAGAAACACCACAACCAGTGGCTGTAGTTGAAACACCACAACCAGCTCCTGTAGTTGAAACACCAGAACCATCTCCTGTAGTTGAAACACCACAACCGGCTCCTGTAGTTGAAACACCACAACCAGTGGCTGTAGTTGAAACACCACAACCAGTGGCTATAGTAGACACACCACAACCATCTCCTGTAGTTGAAACACCACAACCAGTGGCTGAAACAGACACACCACAACCAGTGGCTGTAGTAGACACACCACAACCAGTGGCTGTAGTTGAAACACCACAACCAGTGGCTCACACCACAACCAGTGGCTGTAGTAGAAACACCACAACCAGTGGCTCCTGTAGTTGAAACACCACAACCAGCTCCTGTAGTTGAAACACCACAACCAGTTGAAACACCACAACCAGTAGTGTAGAAACACCACAACCAGTGGCTGTAGTTGAAACACCACAACCAGTGGCTGTAGACACACCACAACCAGTGGCTGTAGTAGCTGAAACACCACAACCAGCTCCTGTAGTTGACACAACACAACCAGCTCCTGTAGTTGAAACACCACAACTAGCTCCTGTAGTAGAAACACCACAACCAGCTCCTGTAGTTGAAACACCACAACCAGTGGCTGTAGCTGAAACACCACAACCAGTGGCTGTAGCTGAAACACCACAACCAGTGGCTGTAGTTGAAACACCACAACCAGTGGCCATAGTAGACACACCACAACCAGTGGCTGTAGTTGAAACACCACAACTAGCTCCTGTAGTTGAAATACCACAACCAGCTCCTGTAGTTGAAACACCACAACCAGCTCCTGTAGTTGAAACACCACAACCAGTGGCTGTAGCTGAAACACCACAACCAGTGGCTGTAGCTGAAACACCACAACCAGCTCCTGTAGTTGAAACACCACAACTAGCTCCTGTAGTTGAAATACCACAACTAGCTCCTGTAGTAGAAACACCACAACCAGCTCCTGTAGTTGAAACACCACAACCAGTGGCTGTAGCTGAAACACCACAACCAGTGGCTGTAGTTGAAACACCACAACCAGTGGCCATAGTAGACACACCACAACTAGCTCCTGTAGTTGAAACACCACAACCAGTGGCTGTAGTTGAAACACCACAACCAGTGGCCATAGTAGACACACCACAACCAGTGGCTGTAGAAGAAACACCACAACAAGCTCCTGTAGTAGACACACCACAACCAGCTCCTGTAGTTGAAACACCACAACCAGCTCCTGTAGTAGAAACACCACAACCAGCTCCTGTAGTTGAAATACCACAACCAGCCCTTGTAGTTGAAACACCACAACCCGTAGCTGTACTTGAAACAACACAAACAGGTCCTGTAGTTGAAACACCACAACCTGTTGCTGTAGTTCCAACACCACAACCAGTGGCTGCAGTTGAAACACAATCAGTGGCTGTACTTCAAACACAACCAGTAAATGTTGTTGAAACACAAGAACCAGTTGCTGAAGTAGACACACCACAACCAGTGCCCATAGTAGACACACCACAACCAGTGGCTGTAGTAGAAACACCACAACAAGCTCCGGTAGTAGACACACCACAACCAGTGGCTATAGTAGACACACCACAACCAGCCCTTGTAGTTGAAACACCACAACAAGTGGCTGTAGTTGAAATACCACAACCAGTGGCTGTAGTTGAAACACCACAACCAGTGGCTGTAGTTGAAACACCACAACCAGCTCCTGTAGTTAAAACACCACAACCAGCTCCTGTAGTTGAAACACCACAACCAGTGGCTGTAGTTGAAACACCACAACCACTGGCTATAGAAGACACACCACAATCAGTGGCTGTAGTTGAAATACCACAACCATCTCCTGTAGTTGAAATACCACAACCAGCCCCTGTAGTTGAAACACCACAACCAGCTCTTATAGTTGAAACACCACAACCAGCTCCTGTAGTTGAAACACCACAACCAGTGGCTGTAGCTGAAACACCACAACCAGTGGCTGTAGTTGAAACACCACAACCAGTGGCCATAGTAGACACACCACAACCAGTGGCTGTAGTAGAAACACCACAACCAGTGGCTGTAGTTGAAACACCACAACCAGTGGCTGCAGTTGAAACACAACCAGTGGGTGTAGTTCAAACACAAGAACCAGTTTCTGTAGTTGAAACACCACAACCAGTGGCTGTAGCTGAAACACCACAACCAGTGGCTGTAGTTGAAACACCACAACCAGTGGCCTTAGTAGACACACCACAACCAGTGGCTGTAGTAGAAACACCACAACGAGCTCCTGTAGTAGACACACCACAACCAGTGGCTGTAGTTCCAACACCACAACCAGTGGCTGCAGTTGAAACACAACCAGTGGGTGTAGTTCAAACACAAGAACCAGTTTCTGTAGTTGAAACACCACAACCAGTGGCTGTAGTTGAAACACCACAACCAGTGGCTAGAGTAGACACACCACAAACAGCTCCTGTAGTTGAAATACCACAACCAGCCCTTGTAGTTGAAACACCACAACCATCTCCTGTAGTTGAAATACCACAACCAGTAGCTGTACTTGAAACAACACAAACAGCTCCTGTAGTTGACACACCACAACCAGCTCCTGTAGTTAAAACACCACAAACAGTGGCTGTAGTTGAAACACCACAACCATCTCCTGTAGTTGAAATACCACAACCATCTCTTCTAGTTGAAACAAAACAACCAGCTCTTATAGTTGAAACACCACAACCAGTGGCTGTAGTTGAAACACCACAACCACTGGCTATAGTAGACACACCACAACCAGTGGCTGTAGTTGAAACACCACAACCAGTGGCCATAGTAGACACACCACAACTAGCTCCTGTAGTTGAAACACCACAACCAGCTCCTGTAGTTGAAACACCACAACCAGTGGCTGTAGCTGAAACACCACAACCAGTGGCTGTAGTTGAAACACCACAACCAGTGGTCATAGTAGACACACCACAACTAGCTCCTGTAGTTGAAACACCACAACCAGCTCCTGTAGTTGAAACACCACAACCAGTGGCCATAGTAGACACACCACAACCAGTGGCTGTAGTTGAAACACCACAACCAGTGGCCATAGTAGACACACCACAACTAGCTCCTGTAGTTGAAACACCACAACCAGCTCCTGTAGTTGAAACACCACAACCAGTGGCCATAGTAGACACACCACAACTAGCTCCTGTAGTTGAAACACCACAACCAGCTCCTGTAGTTGAAACACCACAACCAGTGGCCATAGTAGACACACCACAACCAGCTCCTGTAGTTGAAACACCACAACCAGCTCCTGTAGTTGAAACACCACAACCAGCTCCTGTAGTTGAAACACCACAACCAGCTCCTGTAGTTGAAACACCACAACCAGCTCCTGTAGTTGAAACACCACAACCAGTGGCTGTAGCTGAAACACCACAACCAGTGGCTGTAGCTGAAACACCACAACCAGTGGCTGTAGTTGAAACACCACAACCAGTGGCGGTAGATGAAATACCACAACCAGTGGCGGTAGATGAAACACCACAACCAGCTCCTGTAGTTGAAACACCACAACCAGCTCCTATAGTTGAAACACCACAACCAGTGGCTGTAGTTGAAACACCACAACCAGTGGCTGTAGTTGAAACACCACAACCAGTGGCTGTAGTTGAAACACCACAACCAGTGGCTATAGTAGACACACTACAACCAGCTCCTGTAGTTGAAACACCACAACCAGCTCCTGTAGTTGAAACACCACAACCAGTGGCTGTAGTTGAAACACCACAACCAGCTCCTGTAGTTGAAACAGCACAACCAGTGGCTGTAGTTGAAACACCACAACCAGCTTCTGTAGTTGATACACCACAACCAGCTCCTGTAATAGAAATACCACAACCAGCTCCTGTAGTTGAAACACCACAACCAGTGGCTGTAGTTGAAACACCACAATCAGCTCCTGTAGTAGAAACACCACAACCAGCTACTGTAGTTGAAACACCACAACCAGTGGCCGTAGTAGAAACACCACAACCAGTGGCTGTAGTTGAAACACCACAACCAGTGGCCATAGTAGAAACACCACAACCAGCTCCTGTAGTTGAAACACCACAACCAGTGGCCATAGTAGAAACACCACAACCAGTGGCTGTAGTTGAAACACCACAACCAGTGGCTGTAGCTGAAACACCACAACCAGTGGCTGTAGTTGAAACACCACAACCAGTGGCCATAGTAGACACACCACAACCAGCTCCTGTAGTTGAAACACCACAACCAGCTCCTGTAGTTGAAACACCACAACCAGTGGCTGTAGTTGAAACACCACAACCAGCTCCTGTAGTTGAAACACCACAACCAGCTCCTGTAGTTGAAACACCACAACCAGTGGCTGTAGTTGAAACACAACAACCAGCTCCTGTAGTTGAAACACAACAACCAGCTACTGTAGTTGAAACACCACAACCAGTGGCTCCTGTAGTAGAAAAACTACAACCAGCTCCTGTAGTTGAAACACAACAACCAGCTCTGGTAGTTGAAACAGCACAACCACTGGCCGTAGTTGAAACACAACCAGTGGCAACACAGTGGCTGTAGTTGAAACACACCACAACCAGTGGCTGTAGTAGAAACACCACAACCACCTTATGTAGTTGAAACACAACAACCAGAGGCTATTGTAGAAACACCACAACCAGTGGCTGTAGTTGAAACACCACAACCAGCTCCTGTAGTTGAAACACCACAACCAGTGGCTGTAGTAGACACACCACAACCAGTGGCTGTTATTGAAACACTGCAACCAGTGGCTGTAGTTGAAACACCACAACCAGTGGCTGTAGTTGAAACACCACAACCAGCTCCTGTAGTTGAAACACCACAAACAGCTCCTATAGTTGAAACACCACAACCAGTGGCTGTAATTGAAACACCACAACCAGCTCCTGTAGTTGAAACACCACAACCAGTGGCTGTAGTTGAAACACCACAACCAAGTTGAAACCCACAACCAGTGGCTGTAGACACACCACAACCAGTGGCTGAAACACCACAACCAGCTCCTGTAGTTGAAACACCACAACCAGTGGCTGTAGTTGAAACACCACAAGCAGCTCCTGTAGTTGAAACACCACAACCAGCTCCTGTAGTTGAAACACCACAACCAGCTCCTGTAGTTGAAACACCACAACCAGTGGCTGTAGTTGAAACACCACAACCAGTGGCTGTAGTTGAAACACCACAACCAGTGGCTGTAGTTGAAACACCACAACCAGTGGCTGTAGTTGAAACACCACAATCAGTGGCTGTTCTTGAACACCACAACCAGTGGCTGTAGTGGCTGTAGAAACACCACAACCAGTGGCTGTAGTTGAAACACCACAACCAGCTCCTGTACATGAAACACCAAAACCAGTGGCTGTAGTTGAAACACCACAAACAGTGACTGTAGTTGAAACACCACTACCAGTGGCTGCAGTTGAAATACCACAACCAGTCCTGTAGTTGAAACACCACAACCAGCTCCTGTAAACAGACACAACCAGTGGCTTAGAAACACCACAACCAGTCCTGTAAACACACAACCAGCTTGAAACACCAAAACCAGCTCCAGTAGTTGAAACACCACAACCAGTGGCTGTAGTTGAAACACCAAAACCAGCTCCAGTAGTTGAAACACCACAACCAGTGGCCATAGTAGAAACACCACAACCAGCTCCTGTAGTTGAAACACCACAACCAGTGGCTGTAGTTGAAACACCACAACCAGTGGCTGTAGTTGAAACACCACAACCAGTGGCTGTAGTTGAAACACCACAACCAGTGGCCGTAGTTGAAACACAACAACCAGCTCCTGTAGTTGAAACACCACAACCAGTGGCCGTAGTTGAAACACAACAACCAGCTCCTGTAGTTGAAACACCACAACCAGTGGCTGTAGTTGAAACACCACAACCAGTGGCTGTAGTAGAAACACCACAACTAGCTCCTGTAATAACAACACCACAACCAGTGGCTGTAGTTGAAACACCACAACCAGCTCCTGTACATGAAACACCAAAACCAGTGGCTGTAGTTGAAACACCACAAACAGTGACTGTAGTTGAAACACCACTACCAGTGGCTGCAGTTGAAATACCACAACCAGTGGCAGTAGTTGTAACACCACTACCAGTGGCGGTAGTAGAAACACCACAATCAGTGGCTGTAGTTGAAACACCACAACCAGCTCCTGTAGTAGAAACACCACAACCAGTGGCCGTTGTTGAAACACCACAAACAGTGGCTGTAGTTGAAACACCACAACCAGCTCCTGTAGTAGAAACACCACAACCAGTGGCCGTTGTTGAAACACCACAAACAATGGAAACAGTAGTTGAAACACCACAAACCTGACTGTAGTTGAAACACCACTACCAGTCTGCAGTTGTGGCAACACACAACCCACAACAGTTCTGTTGTTTCAACACCACAAACCAACAACCAGCTCCTGTATGAAACACACAACCTCTGTAGTTGAAACACCAGTCAGTTGAAACACCACAACCCACAACAAACAGTCTGTTGTTTCAAACTCCCAAACCAGCTCCTCTAATAACACCACAACCAGTTACTGTAGTTGAAACTTCTCAACAAATTCCTTCAGCTGAATCATCACATCTAGCTCCTGCAGATGAAACACAGCCTGAATCTCTAGTCACTGTAACACAACAACCCACAACCTCTGTTGTTTCAACTCCCAAACCAACTCCAGCAGTGTATGAAACACCAAAACCTCAGTCTCCAGTCATTGTAACACAACAACCCACAACTTCTGTTGTTTCAACTCCCAAACCAACTCCAGCAGTGTATGAAACACCAAAACCTCAATCTCCAGTCATTGTAACACAACAACCCACAACTTCTGTTGTTTCAACTCCCAAACCAACTCCAGCAGTGTATGAAACACCAAAACCTCAATCTCACCAGTTCAAACCACACAACAACCAGTACCACACACAACCCAGCACTTCTGTTGTTTCAACTCACCAAACCAACTCCAGCAGTGTATGAAACACCAAAACCTCAACTCCAACCAGCACATTGTAACACAACAACACCAGTTCAAACCCCACAACAACTAGCACCAGTTCCAACCACACAACCACCAGCACCAGTTCCACAACAGTGTATGACACACACCAAAACTCCACAACAACCAGCACCAGTACAAATCCAACAACCACCAGCACCAGTTCCAACCAAACAACAACCAGCACCAGTTCAAACCACACAACAACCAGCACCAGTTCAAGCCCCACAACAACCAGCACCAGTTCAAACCACACAACAACCAGCACCAGTTCAACCCCCACAACCCCCAGCACCAGTTCTAACCACACAACAACCAGTATCAGTTCAAACCCCACAACAACCAACACCAGTTCTAACCACACAACCACCAGTTCAAACCCCACAACAACCAGCACCAGTGCAAGACCCACAACCATCAGCACCAGTTCAAACCCTACAACAACCAGCACCAGTTCAAACTCCACAACAACCAGCACCAGTTCAAACTCCACAACAACCAGCACCAGTTCAAACCACACAACAACCAGCACCAGTTCAAACCACACAACAACCAGCACCAGTTCCAGCCACACAACAACCAGCACCAGTTCCAACCCCACAACCACCAGGTCAAACCCCACAACCACCAGCACCAGTTCAAACCCCACAACAACTAGCACCAGTTCAACCCCCACAACCACCAGCACCAGTTCAAACCCCACAACAACTAGGGCCAGTTCTAACCACACAACAACCAGCACCAGTTCAAACTCCACAACAACCAGCACCAGTTCAAACCACACAACAACCAGCACCAGTGCAAGACCCACAACCATCAGCACCAGTTCCAACCACACAACAACCAGCATCAGTTCAAACCCCACAACAACCAACACCAGTTCAAACTCCACAACAACCAGCACCAGTTCCAGCCACACAACAACCAGCACCAGTTCTAACCCCACAACCACCAGTTCAAACTCCACAACAACCAGCACCAGTTCCAGCCCCATTGCAACCAGCACCAGTTCAAACCCCACAACAACCAGCACCAGTTCAAGCCCCACAACCACCAGCACCAGTTCCAACCCCACAACAACCAGCACCAGTTCCAACCACACAACAACCAGCATCAGTTCAAAACCCACAACAACCAGCACCAGTTCCAACCCCACAACCACCAGCAACAGTTCCAGCCACACAACAACCAGCACCAGTTCCAACCCCACAACCACCAGCACCAGTTCCAATCCCACAACAACCAGCACCAGTTCCAACCACACAACAACCAGCATCAGTTCAAACCCCACAACAACCAGCACCAGTTCCAACCACACAACAACCAGCAACAGTTCCAGCCACACAACAACCAGCACCAGTTCCAACCCCACAACCACCAGCACCAGTGCAAGACCCACAACCACCAGCACCAGTTCCAACCCCACAACAACCAGCATCAGTTCCAGCCACACAACAACCAGCATCAGTTCAAACCCCACAACAACCAGCATCAGTTCAAACCCCACAACAACCAGCATCAGTTCAAACCCCACAACAACCAGCACCAGTTCCAGCCACACAACAACCAGCACCAGTTCCAACCCCACAACCACCAGTTCAAACCCCACAACAACCAGCACCAGTTCCAGCCCCATTGCAACCAGCACCAGTACAAACCCCACAACAACCAGCACCAGTACAAACCCCACAACCACCAGCACCAGTACAAACCCCACAACAACCATCACCAGTACAAACCCCTCAACAACCAGCACCAGTTCCAGCCCGACAACAACCAGCACCAGTTCAAACCCCACGACAACCAGCACCAGTTCAAACCCCACAACAACCAGCACCAGTTCAAACTTCACAACAACCAGTTCCAACCCCACAACCACCAGTTCAAACCACACAACCACCAGCACCAGTTCAAACCCCTAAACAACCAGCACCAGTTCAAACCCCACAACAACCAGCACCAGTTCCAACCACACAACCACCAGCACCAGTTCCAGCCACACAACAACCAGCACCAGTTCCAACCCCACAACAACCAGCACCAGTTCAAACCCCACAACAACCAGCATCAGTTCAAACCCCACAAAAACCAGCACCAGTTCAAACCCCACAACAACCAGCATCAGTTCAAACCCCACAAAAACCAGCACCAGTTCAAACTCCACAACAACCAGCACCAGTTCCAGCCACACAACAACCAGCACCAGTTCAAACCCCACAACAACCAGCACCAGTTCCAGCCCCATTGCAACCAGCACCAGTACAAACCCCACAACAACCATCACCAGTACAAACCCCTCAACAACCAGCACCAGTTCAAGCCCGACAACAACCGGCACCAGTTCAAGCCCCATTGCAACTTGCACCATTTCAAACCCCACAACAACCAGCACCAGTTCCAGCCCCATTGCAACCAGCACCAGTACAAACCCCACAACAACCATCACCAGTACAAACCCCTCAACAACCAGCACCAGTTCAAACCCCACGACAACCAGCACCAGTTCCAACCCCACAACAACCAGCATCAGTTCAAACCCCACAAAAACCAGCACCAATTCAAACTCCACAACAACCAGCACCAGTTCCAACCCCACAACCACCAGTTCAAACCCCACAACAACCAGCACCAGTTCCAGCCCCTCAACAACCAGCACCAGTTCAAACCCCACAACAACCATCACCAGTACAAACCCCACAACAACCAGCACCAGTTCAAGCCCCACAACAACAAACACCAGTTCAACCCCCACAACCACCAGCACCAGTTCAAACCCCAGGACCACCAGCACCAGTTCAAACCCCACAACACCCAGCACAAGTGCAAACACAACAACAACAAAGACCAGTTCAAACATTGCATCAACCATCACCAGTTCAAACCCCACAAGAATTATCAACACCAATTTCTAAACCACAGGAGCAAAGAATCCCATCATCACAACCAGAACATCCAATTGAGCAACAACAGTCATATACCTCGATATCCACTCATCAAACCCAAGCTTCAATGTCATCATCACAACCCTTACCATCAGTAAGTGGGAATCCCCCACCACAATTAGGTGTGATGGAACTGCCCAGAGTACCCCAATCAGTTACAACAACACCTGCACTGGATCTGTCTACACCTCTTACAACAGAGAATACTGTGTTAGCCATTCCTACACGTAAAGGTGAGGTCATTATTGATCCTAACAATCTAGATTTGAATGATCTGGACAAGGACACCTACAAAGATCTAATGGCTGCCGCGTACGATATAGATATTATGTCAACAATATCAGAGCTGACTTCCGATGATCCAACAATGAGTGCAGCTACAAACTCAGAAACACAACAACCGATGTGATTTGATAAAGGATCTCTAAGCAGGTTCTATAACTGGAGTTAGCTCCCTTTCCAGTAACTCTTTAGTCTTAAGAGGAACAGATGTGATTTGATTAAGATTCAGACACAAACTTTCAAGGATGCCAGCCTTCCACCCAACTACCCATTTAAATTCTATTGGACAAACAATATACCTACTTTAGGAAGATATTTTTATATCATAATATATAAAATCAGACTTGTCTCCCTTCCCAGGCACTCTTTCAGAGGAACTCTTACAATAAAAAAAATCAGATTTTTTGGTGCAACATCTCAAGCTCAACCTTTTGAAAATCTTACCACACCCATCCATGGATAGTTAACTGTCCAGCAACCTATTCTGTTTCCTGTTTTTATTTGATATCAAGTGCCTTAAAATTGTAGCATCTGCTAGATGTTTTAAATAAAAATGATATTTGTTCACACTACAGGCACGAAATGTTTATTTTGTATTTATTTTTATTTATTTATTTTTCCCTTTTATCCCTTTATATATTTATTGTAACATTGACCAAATTTTCCTGAATAAGTTTTCAACCAAGTTTTCTATATCGAAGATAGATTTTTAAAGATCATACATTTTTCTCATTTTATATAAAATATATGAGTGTTTTCACGAAATTTTTCATTTTTTTTCAATAAATGCTTGTTTTAAAGAACAAAATATATTTCTTAACTTGTTTTATAAATCTTGTATAAAATATGATTTTGTGTAGTCATTAGGTGACAACAAATACACCATTGTTGTATAATGATATTTGAATATGTCCTATTTTTGTAATGCTGATTTCTATTTTTTCACACAAACAATGTATATATTCACAGCATGTGCAGGTTGATAAAAGCACATGTTCAGCACATGTAATGCATGTGCAATGCACCTGTAAGTATTAATTTTATATGTTTCGTACAACATTTTGTAAAACTTACATGTAATACCATCAATTTACTGAATGAGAGAGATCAAACAGAACTCTTCAACTCTTTTGTGAGACTTATTTTGACATATGTGAACATCAGTTCATTTAAAGAAGTTTCAACAGAATCCGTTAAAAAAACAGTTGATAACATTTATGCCTGATGATTATCTCCCCTGTGTTGTGGTTGTCTCCCTTGTTCAATAAAAGGATGGTAGCATGTTAAACAATACAACAAATCTGTTGTAATTTTGTAGTTGAGATATTTACTCTTAAGAAAATCATTTTTTAAAAAAGAAATCTCTTTCATTTTGATGATTCTTGGTTGAAATAATGGCCAAGAAGTGATTATTATATTTTCACTGGCATTTTGAATAAACTACAAATATTTTAACATATAAAGTATAAGAATTGATGTCAATGTTCTTTCAGTGTCAGACTACACTCCATCAGCTTGTTTTGAAAAATGTGAATCATGATAGCCTCAATTTGGAAATTTGTAGTCGTTTATACATGTTGATGAAGTATCAGCTGTAAACAATCTCTGTTTTTCCTTTCTCTTTCTTGCTTCATTTGAAAACACCTAGTCAATGTGTCTATTGATTTATTTGTTTCAGCTGTCACCTTCAAGCCTCGGAAACAATTTTACATCACCTATCATGGACAACTTTAACACACTCACTGTCCAAACTTAAACTTATCCACCTAATAATTGGTGTTTTTCATTTTCCTGGGTCCAGACTTGTCTGTATTTTATATCTCCAAATACCACTTTAAACTTGTTCTCACCTTCCAAACTTTACATTGCCTGTGTTCGATGTCTTTTCTTCAGACTCATCTTTTTCCAATCCTTTCAGAACTTCTGCTTCGTATATATGTGTGTGTATGTGATTCATTGAAAATAAAAACTTTAGTTACATAAATTAAATTAAAATTAATGTTAGGATGTAGAATAAGTTACTACAGAATTGAGTCAATCATTAGTTGAAAAACAGACAAAATTTGGATCAATTTTGATTTCTCATTTAAGAGTAATCTGCATACAGAAATAATTTGCTATTAGTGACAAGAAATTATGACAGGTCAAGTCTGTATTGTGTACAATTAAATGTACTTGTTTTAACAGAAAATTTCAGAAATTGAAATTTTATTTGATCTGAATTTTCTTTGATCAATTGTCTGAAAATTAACCATATACAATGGTAATATTGATCTATTTTTACTCCAGATCTTTCACACTTGCTCAATAATGATGAAAAAGCTCAACACTTTTGCCCCGACTTGTGATTGTAGAACAAGTTGATTTGAGTACTGTAACCCTAGCTAATTAACAGCAGGACCGAGTTTCATATCTGTCCCTTAAATCTAAAAATTCCATTATTTATTCCATTGAAATTTGATAGCAAAATTTTTCATGAACTTTAGATTTAGTTGAGATATCTTTTTAAGAATCTTACCGAATTTCCAAGAAGTTAAAAGACATTTGTGAAACTGTCTTAAGGAATTTCCAAGAAGTTAAAGGACATTTGTGAAACTGTCCATATAATGTTGATCTATTTATGATCAAAAAATTTTTCACATCATGTCGTCTTTACATTTTTTTTTATATATCATTAGCTTTAAACATCTGATTGCATTGACTTATGTATGTAATTAGGTTTTTAACTTTCAGATAACCTTGACCTATGTATGTTATTAGCTTTTTATCTTTAGATAACCTTGACCTATATATGTTATCAGGTTTTTATCTTTAGATAACCTTGACCTGTATATGTTATTAGATTTTTATCTTTAGATAACCTTGACCTATGTATGTTATTAGCTTTTTAACTTCAAATAACCTTGACCTATTTATGTTATGAGCTTCTAGATATGAGGCAATGTTGTCCTATATTTGATTTATCAGCAGCTTTCTTATCCTAAATCATATTTATTGTTGATAAATATTTTACAAGTTTTCATATTTATGAAGTTCTTTTTCTCTTCTATTTGAGGAAAGAGTATAAATGTAAACAAATATCCATTTTATTTTTATTTAGCTGATAAAATATCTATTTCTTAAAAAGTACATTTTTTTACCTCAAACTTTTGATAAAAATAGCAAAAATTTGAACTAAATAAAAACCCACCTTTATAGTTGTATTTCTTGATTTTTGATCTTTCTTGTTGTTGCCATATTTTTGCCATTGCTATTTTTGTAACTATATTGTAATTCTATTTAAACCAAATGGTTTAAACATTTTTTAATTAAACAAATTCACAAAAGAAAGTTCTCACTAGTTTTTTTACCATGTTCAAAACTGAAAAAGAAAAAAAATGAAAATGAAATGAAACATGACAGTGGCTATGAATTTATTATTATTGTGAATATTTTATACTTTTGAAAATATTTAATAATTTTCAAGATAATTCTGTACATTTAAAAATGAATACCGTAGAGGATTTTCTTTTGTTAATTTGGTAGTAACATATATACATATTCTGATCAGTCAATTTATCTCATTGATCTCTAGTGCATAATTTCTAAGTTAGAAATATCCTTTCTTGTACAGATTTGAAATAAAGACAAATTACATGAGTGTGAATGTAATTAGGGTAAAACTCTGAGAAAGGTGCTGCCACAATATATAATTTTTATACCTGATATATTTTTGAACATTTTGAATTGCATGTGTAATTATGTATGTAACACAACTTTGTAATTTTTTTTCAATCATATCGAAAAAAAAAAGTTTTTATTTTGAAATAATATAATAATTTTAAGGAAACTGTCAAGTTTTGAGGGTAATTTTGTTATCTTTTATCATTTTATTTTTTATTTTTGCCTAAAACATTTTTTGTTTAATAAAACATAGTTGTCTCCCCTTCCATGATTAGAATTATTGGTTCTTTATTTATCTGAAAAATATTGAAATACATGATGTTGTTTGTATCCATAGCTTTACATATGATGTTTTATTCTTCAATTCAATGCAATATTTAATCTGTATGATAAATGCCTTGTGATTTTGTGCTTGCCGAAATTTAGCCAATTAAAGTTTTCTTAAAGCTAATAATAATTTAGTCTGTGAGTTGTCTTTCCTTGAATAACTTTGTGTGCCACTTCTCTGTAGGAGAAAGTAAAGCAAAAAACTTATTCATATTCAAGTTTTTTCAAAATAATTACATCTCATCACTTACACGACTTACAATGTTGATGGTCATTTTTCTTTCATAAATAATTTCAAATATTAAAAATATTCTTAAAAGTATTTTTGGTATCATAATTTATCAAAAAGTGCACTTGATTAATATCAAACTTTTTAAAATTTAGTTATCAAGGTTGTCACCTGTTTAGTATTATTTGAAATTCAAAATCAAAACCAATCTTATTCTACAAAATGTTTTGAGAAAAATAATATGAAGGTTTTTTGTCATGTTGGAATATCAGCCTTACATAGAATGTTATACGGACATCCAAACAGAACGAAAAAATGAAAGCTGGAAGAAAATGTTGTTGATTTTATTCGGTTGTTTTTTTTGTTTTTTTTTTTTTGTTTTTGCTTTTTTTAAGCTAAATTTTCATTTTAGGAGAAGAAATTGCAGGAGTTTAAAAAAAACTTAATTAGTGATTAGTTGGTTGAACAATAGTCGTTGGGTTTGTTAGAGTGGATGGTGTGGAAGACTTGGGTGAATCGTATGTGATAAAATGTGTTCTTAATGGTGAGAAGGGAGTGTGATTAACTGTCATAACAGCCTGACCTTTGTATGGTAAGTACTGTAAACAGAACAGCCATTCTGTTTATTGAATCAGTCACAGTTCTAAATCCAAATCCATGTGTATATAGATCTATTTAAGTCAGCAGAAAAATTAAACAAAAATAAATTGATAAATAGATAAAATAATTAATCTTGGACAACATGATGAATTTTAGATAAATATATTAATAAGATGGATGAAGTTTTCTTTTCGTTATTTTACTCTGGGAGAAAGATATGTAAACCAATCATCTTGAATATCAGTCCTTCTGTCCATCTGTCTACATTCCTTGTCTGAATAATTACTCTGAAAGAAATCAGTACTCTAGAATCAAACAGGATATAATCTATCCTTCAGACAACACTTGTTGGTTTGGAGCATGATCTAGCAAAGGTTACTAAAAATAGAATGCCATGATCAAAATGTCATTTTCATGCAATAAAAGACAACATGAAATTCCATTTTTTTTTCAAGTGCCATTTTAGAAAAACAAAATCCCTGTTTGTTCTTAGCATGGGTCATAAAAGACCCATGTTATTAACTAAATATGGAATGAGCACTTTAGATTTTCCTTAGTCACCTCCTAAGCTTCAAAATGTAGGCCATTAGCATCACTGACGAGTCCTAGAGTGACGGAACAGCTGTATGATGCAGTTTAATTCATTTTTTGGCTCTACTGTATTTTACTCTAAATTATCTAATGGTGCTATTCACTTGTGTGTCTTTTGTACAATCTTGTTTAAGTACAA
This sequence comes from Ylistrum balloti, assembly GCF_031769215.1. Classification (NCBI taxonomy): domain Eukaryota; kingdom Metazoa; phylum Mollusca; class Bivalvia; order Pectinida; family Pectinidae; genus Ylistrum; species Ylistrum balloti. The sequence continues at coordinate 1,200,129 of NW_026782082.1, read as the reverse complement.
AGTTCAAAATTTCATTCCGTATGTTGGTCGCCCTAGAAAGCAGGAAAAAATTTTATAACCTAGGAAGTGATTTGTCAAAGGTCACGGTCAGTATGGCTGTTGCTCAGCTTAGTTTGAAGTAAAAAAAAGATTATGGTGAAAAAAAAAGAAAAAAGATTTAATTTTACAAATGTAATTACTGTTTATAATTCCTTTTAAACTTTATTGAAATTATAGGATATGAAGAAGATCGCTTTGAATCATCTTCATCGTCATCATCATCTTCATCTGAAGACGAGGCTCCACCTCCAAAGACGAAATCAACGACCATCACAGGGTTTGATGATGAAAAAGATGACACACCTCGTGACAGAAAGTCTAGACCCAAAACTGGACTTGATCACAGACGAAAGGTAAACTGCCACAACGACATCTCAATATCAAGATACACTGAAATTTTAATGATTTTATCAAATGTTGAGGGACAGTTTTGTCTATCAATTCTTTTACTTTGAAACTTGTCATTTCATAATACATTAACTGATTGTGAACTTATAGAGATGGTAAGAAATGGCAGTTGTTGTTTAGCATTTACTTACAGTTAGATTTTAAACGTCTACATCTATCAAAATACTGTGTAAATCTTGAAAAGTTTAGATATTGATCCCCAACAACTAGGAAATAGTGCTTGTGTTAATACACCTTCTGAAATAGTCTACCCTCATGGTATTTGAGCCTGACGTAATGTATACAGTTTATAACTGTTCTTAATTCCAGATTGAGGCTTTTTCCTCAGACAGTGAAGGAGAGGTAGCAGTTAAGAAAACCTCTTACAGTCAGAATAAAGATGACAACTCCAGTACAAGTAAGTATGTTACCACAGCAACTAGTATATCACCATAGCAACAAGTATATTATCATATAGTAACATGAATGTTGTCATGGTAACCAGTATTTCTGGTTTTTGTCGCTTCAGATTTGTGCTGTTTTGATATCGTGATCTTTATATTGTCTGTGTTAACAGATGTTAGTATTTTGTAGACTGGTAAATATGAATGTACACATGTACTTGAATTTTCTTACTGTGAACACTAGATTGTTTTTACATGAAATATGTGTGCACTTTTGTCTCTGTATATTTTGTTTCCTGAAAAGAAAGATCAGAAAGCACACTTTTAATTATATGTAACTGAAATATGTGTGTACACTTTGTCTTTCTGGATATTTTGCTTTCTGAAAAAAACAGACCAAAATAGAAAAAACTTGTGATGAGGATAGACCATGTTTGATATATATATAGTGACCTAGGGAGAGAAAATGTGAGTACTGACTTCTGCCTCATTCAGTGTCTCGCTCTGTTGAAATCTCTTATCCAAAGAGTGTACAAAATACACACATGGGAAGGACAGTACGATTATGTGGAGACAATTTATCCCAAGTGATGAATGAAATTTCGTCATACAGCTGTTTTGTCCTTTTATGGCTCTTCAGTGATGAAGGGGTCAGAATTAAGAAGGAAAATAAGAAAAAATCAATATACCTTTAACAGATTTGAAAAAGGGTAATTCAAATTTGGTGAATTAACATTGAGTATATGTACATCAGCTTATATTCTTAACTCGTGCAAACATAGCAATATTTTGGGAGCTGAAAAATGCACCATGTCTTATATACAGGACTGTTTTATCATAAATATTTTACCCAATATCACACATTGTAAGCAAAATTATCAAAAAAACAATTTTTTTGATAGTCAATACCACAGCTTTTAGACTAAATGTAATGCAATTATTTATTCTTCAGACACAAAGGGAACATACTTTCTCATGTGGCTTAATACAGGATGATGAAAATAGCAATAGTTTAAATTTTACATTAGAGCAAAATTTATAGGTGGGCTTATTACAAGGCATGGGCTTATTATTGAAAATATACAGTAATGATACATGTATAATAGGTTATGAAAGTGATGGTAATGAGACAGAGCTTTCAAACATCATTTGTGAAGGATTTGTCACAGGAGTTTGATTTTCTGTTTTATCATTAGTGGAGACCCTAGTCATTACGACTAACACAGCAGATAAACCATTAGCCGGAACTGACGCTAAAGTTTTCATCATTCTAAACGGGACGAACGACAAGTCCACAGGAAAAATCTGGCTAAAGAAGGGCAAGTTCCGCAGAGGAAAGTCGGACGTATTCACAGAGAAGGTTGCAGACATCCAGAGCCCAGTGAAGGACATCGAGATCGGTCATGACTGTAGTGGAGGTTCCAATCAGACCTGGAACTTACAGGAAGTGTATGTGTACTGCCCCAGAACAGGAATCAAGCAAACATTCCCCGTCTATAAACTTCTGACACACGAAAAACCAAGTGTTTCTGTGACAGAGCAGCGATCTGTGAGGAGGAACGTGAATGAAGATGGTGAGGATAGAGTTATGTCCCTGTTATGGATTTACTGGAGTTATTCCCCTTCCTTATGCAGATTTCTACAGGAAATTCACTTCAATAGGTTTTTCACCCTCTTGTTTACAAAACGCTGCACACATTTGAATAGAATTAACATGAAAGGCTGCTCTCAAAAAGTTTTTGAGAAATTTCTTGATTATCTTATTAGTGAAAACTTAAAATATTTTCAAAAATACACTGCCTGTCAGGGAGGGTCAAGCAAGAGACTTATTTTGTAGAATGTTCAAAAATACAATTCATACTTTATAATTTAACTGATGAGATTGACCACTTTGAAGATTGATTCTTCGAGTGATAGAAAAATCTTTCAATTTATAGAAATTTCTGTAAAATATTACAAAAATGTCATATTTAAAGATTTCTATCTATCAATAATGATAAACATATACTAATGGATTAGAAAAGTGTTAAATAATTATCAAAAGAAAATCACAAGTCAATTTGAAATCTGTTTTAGTGAATTTTGAAATATTTGTCTGAAAGAGTGCTGGGGAAGTGACAGATAGCAATGTAGGCATTATGCTAATTAGTTCTACATACATACAATCATGCTCAGTCTATCATAATTATCCACTTTTAAAGATTTTAAATAAAACTTCCAATCATGAAAAGAGCATAAATAGTTAACTTGACCCAAATTAATCAAAATATTTAAAACTTGCTTCAAATGTTTTGATATTAACTTGTGCTTCCTGGCAGAAGATGGCCTCTTTTGAAATATTTCCCGTAAAAAAAAAATTTAAGATCATCTGCACTGGGAAATTTTTTTCATTTGAGTTTATGAACAGCTCAGAGTTCTAAATTTGACACTTGCTTGCTTACAATGTACTGTTTTGTTAAATTGTAGTGCTGGTTTTGTCTGTGACTTATATTTTCACAAAGCCACTGTGTACATACTGATGTTTTAAACCATCAACTTGTGCCTCTATCTATTCTTGTTCAACTTGGATGTATATTTTATTTCACTGTTTTTTGTCTTCTTGTGTTGTTTATCTTAATGAGTGTCTTTTCAAACAACAAACAGGGAAAAAAAATAAGAAAAATTTTTTTAATATATTGCAAATCAGACATAATCTAGATTTTTAATGCTAATCATGAACTTGTATTTCAAAATTGAATAAAACATTTCTGTCTGAAATGTTCAATATATGCATGGTTTAATATTCAATAGTGACATTTAGAACTGATCAACAAGAACATCTTTTAAACAGAAACATTTTTCTGTCATTATTTATCATAAATTATTTATCTAACTTTTTAAAATGACTTCAGAATAATTCCGACAAGACATGTATAAAAACAGATGGTATGATTAATTCTGTCAATCTTTACAGTTTTCACATTGAATCTTCAACAGCATCAGTTTACACATATCTAAAGTGTATCATAGGTTTAAAGGAACATTGGTTTTATTTACTTTTTGTCTGTTTTGTGATAAAATGGTTTTTCTACATCCACAGCAAAAATGAACTAAATGCTGAAAAATATGTAATACAGAAAAGAAAAATAACGATGAAAAAAAAATTTTTTATAAAAAAAAATTTACTTTGTGATTTTATAGAATTAAAATGCTATTTGTAAATAACAGTTTTGTTTAAAAATGACAGACAAATTTATCAATCTTTATTTCCACAGATTACCGAATGCGCCGAAGCAGTTCGAGCAGGTATGTCACTTGAGTAAGAAATATATTTTTGCGTGAAAAATTGTGTTAATCTTTTAACGAAAAAGTTACTGTCAGTTGTCAGAATTTCGTTCTCATCAGAAAGGTTTTGGTAATTTTCAATCTTTGTATCATAGGTGTACAACTCCTGAGTTCTGCATTATTCTTGATAAATGATATCGCAAGGATTTTGATTTGACCTTTGACCTATTTTCAGCAGTTCTTCCTCATCTTCATCAGAATCTCGTCATGAGACAAAGAAAGAAATAGCCCTGTCTGTTTCAGTGGATACAAGGACGGAGATGACTGAGTCGACAGAGAGACCGCAATCTTCTGCTTCGTCCCACTCTGTTGAGTCCCAGCGCGAATCACGTGCTCCAACCTATCCAACTCTGACACCCACTGTCGCAGGCACACAACAAGCCTATTCTAAAGAGTCAGCAGAAGCAGCTCGTGAACGACCTGAAACACCTGTTTCATCTTCTCTACAACGTTCACGATCACCTTCCCCATCGAGGAAAAGGACACCCTCCCCACCTTCACCAAGAAGACGCTCTCCCTCCTCTTCCTCATCTAGATCATCTTCCCCTTCAACAAGGAGATCACCTTCACCAAAGAGGCGATCACCTTCCCCACCTTCACCAAAGAGGCGATCACCCTCCCCTCCTTCTCCACGCCAATCATCTCCCCCAAAATCCCCTGAGCGATCCCCCACCCCACCTCGTCGGGAGGAGTCGCCCTCACCTGTTATTTCAAATGTACGTTCTGAGACTGAGGATAAAAAAGCAAGGATGATTATAGAAAGAAGCAGCGTTGCATCATCAAGTTCTTCTAGCAGTGAATCTGAATCGGAAACGACACAAAGAGAGGACAGGAAATTTGTAAACCAAAGTCAGAAAGAGGAGCCCATCCCGGAAATGTTTTCTTACGAACGCCCTTTCCAAACTAGTGAGAGAAAACAACAAGGTATACAGGAAACACCGCGCTCAGCAACTAGTGGGTCTAGTTTTGATTCCAGTGCCGACTCAAGTGACAGCGAAACAGAGACTGAAACCACTGTCTCCCGACCAGAAGCAGCCACTATATCCCAGGTCAAGGCAGAGGCACCTGTGGTTACTAAGGAAACTCCAGCCGTTGAAAGTACACCTAAGGTTGAATCAAAAACATCAGACAGTGAGACTGAAACTCAGACGGAAACAGAGACTGAAACAGAGACTGGGAGAACAGCTGATACACCAAGTGTTGTCAAACCTCCATCACACAAACCAGAGGTCAAGGACACTCCAAGGTCAAGTTCTAGTGATTCTTCTTCTGACAGCGAGACAGAGACCCAAACAGAGACAGACACCGACACAAAGCGTAGTGTACCGGAGCCACAAAAACCTCCGTCACCAACAGCCACACAAGTCTCTGAGAAGAAACCTGTTACCAGCAGCAGTAGCAGCTCGGGATCCGATTCTGAAACAGGAACTCAAACTGAGACTGATACAGAGAAACAAGTGAGGAAACCTTCAAGTCCGCCTGCTGTTGCAGAAGTAAAATCAGAAAATGTGAAGTCATCAACAAAATCAAGCAGTAGCTCTTCTGGCAGTGAAACTGAAACACAAACGGAGACGGAGACGGACACGGAAAGGAAGGTGAAAGTGCCGACGCCCCCTCCTGCCCCTGTGTCCAGCACTAACGAGAAAAAGGAGGCACCAAGGAAGAGCTCAGGTATGGACTTGATTTATCTGTAAGCATTAGGTCAGTAGATTGTGGCTGTGTGTAGTCTTTAGTGCTGAATTTATTTACTGGAACACAGACTCTAAAAATAGAACACAAGAAATCCACAAGGTATTCCCTAATGTGAATTTTGATGTAAGTCATAAAGCCTTATATGGTATAGTCTTCCATTTGATAATTTTTCTATCTATAGAATTAACTACTAACTTGTGATTTATGTAGCAGTATCTGTGTATCATATCTGGATTTTCAGAAAATTTATAAATATATATATATATATATATTTTTATTTTTCTTATTTCCTAAATGCTTGTAAATATCAAACCTGATTGTCTTACCAGGTAAGCAACTTTCTGTGTTCTCAGGATAGGGTTTGTGATCTAGTAATCCTTTGTTTCCTAATTTATAAAAATGTTTGGAAATATTCTCATTCTTTATATAGGAATAGGTACAACAAGGTTACAGTTCTATAACAAGTTATTTGCTATTTAGAATGATTGAAATTCCTAAATTTTACAGACATCTAAAAAAACTTGTCAAGCACTTGAAAATTTGTAGTATTTGGGAAAGTAGAACTCAACTTTACTTACAACTTTAATCAATCTATTTGAGGAGGTAGGGGCGGGGTGGGGGGGGGGGGGGAAGAAATTAAAAAAAAAATAAAACATTATTCACTTATTTATGTTGAAATGGCAGTATGTGAAAAAAAATTCACAAAAACAGAACTTTGCATCCATAATATGAATTGAATACTTAGATGCAGTGATTTGGTTTCCTCCTAGTTGTGTGTAGTCACTTCTATCTATACTTTAACAACATTATCCAGCCTTTCCCATAAATTGTTGTTTTCTTGTTTTAACAAAAATATTATCAGTGTTGTATTTCAGGTTTTGATATATATCAGCCACATAGCATTTATAACATTTTTTTTATATTTTACTAACAATTAGGTAGTCAACCTTTCTATAGGGGTCACCTAGCTGTTCAGAACCTCTGTATAGTGACCTGTAGAAAATATTGATATCCTAACATAAGTGATTCTCTCTAGAAAGCATGAATACCCTGTCTAAAGCAACACTCTCTAAAATATATTGAATAATCTGACTGTAGTGACCCTCTCTAGAAAACATATAAACACCTGTCTATAGTGACCATCTCTTGAAAGCATCAATAACCTATATATAATGATCTATTTAGAAAAAAATCAATAACTGTCTATACTGTCCCCTCTAGAAAACATCAGTATCCAGTTTCTAGTGATCATCTCAAAGATATGAATTACCTGTCTATAGTGATCACCTTAATTAACCAAACCCTCTGTATACTCCAGAAAAAAAAATCATCAAACTGTCTATAGTGACCACTTCCAGAAAATATCAACAACCTGTCTATAGTGACCACTTCCATAAAATATCAACAACCTGTCTATAGTAATCACCTACTATCCATACCCTCTATATCAACCACCTCCAGGAAATATATCAGTAACCTGTCTATAGTAATCACCTTCTATCCATACCCTCTATATCAACCACGTCCAGAATATATCAGTAACCTGTCTATAGTGACCACTTCCAGAAAATATCAACAACCTGTCTATAGTGACCACTTCCATAAAAAATCAACAACCTGTCTATAGTAATCACCTACTATCCATACCCTCTATATCAACCACCTCCAGAAAATATCAGTAACCTGTCTATAGTAATCACCTTCTATCCATACCCTCTATATCAACCACGTCCAGAATATATCAGTAACCTGTCTATAGTGACCACGTCCAGAATATATCAGTAACCTGTCTATAGTGACCATCTTCAGAAATTATCAACAACCTGTCTATAGTAATCACCTTCTATCCATACCCTCTATATCAATCACGTCCAGAATATATCAGTAACCTGTCTATAGTGACCATCTTCAGAAATTATCAGTAACCTGTCTATAGTGGTCACCTGCTATCCATACCCTCTGTATATAAACCACCACCAGAATGTATCAGTAAACTGTCTATAGTGACCATCTTCAGAAATTATCAGTAACCTGTCTATAGTGGTCACCTACTATCCATACCCTCTGTATATAAATCACCACCAGAATTTATCAGTAACCTGTCTATAGTGACCACCTTCAGAATGTTTCAAATTTCTTTTCAAGAAAACTTTCCAGAAATGTTGTATATAAGTAGGAACAATAACATTTTCCATTTTACACTCCCTTATTATCTAACATTATATCTAACATATATATATATATATATCTGTAACCTGTCTATTGTAACCAACTTTGTTGTTATGTCTTTAAGCCTACAACCTTTTTCACGGGCATGGTATTATATAGACGATAGAATAGTGACAGCCTTTTGTCCACTTAACAAATGTATATCGCTAGAAATCTAGACAAGCCTGGTACTTACTGGGATCTTAATTTATTTCTACCTGACTAAACTGGTACACTCTCATATCCGACCTGTTGATGACAGTCTGGTTTCAGTGACCTGTGTATTACTTACCATTATCATGAATAAGTTTTCTACGCTAGCTTCCTTTTTATATTTACTTCTTCACCTGATGTATAAATAAAATTGGCTGCAAGTTTACAAAGTCAGCAGTATTTAATTCTTTATTTAAGAAAATATATCTTATGAGTTATCAAACTTTTTTTTAATGTGAAAGGAAATACTGTTAATCTATAACCTGAACATTGATTCCTTTCTCGATCAAAATTTTATGTAATTTTATTGTAATAAAATTGTAGAATTAAATTTCTGTGCAAAAAGATTTCAAGAAATGTTAAAATCATGGAACTAACATGAAAATTTCTCAAGTTACACAAAATATTTTTATACCATACCATGCATTTTAATGGAGATTGAGCATACTTAATGCGAAATTTCATTTGCTTTAAAAGTATCTCACTAAATTAGGTTGCATTGGCCTTTTTTTTGCCATTAAGTCTAAAAAAGTCTAACACGTGCCAAAATTAGGTCAAATCTATCATCTTTCGATTGTTTCATCTAAGCAGGTCTAATGTATCGTATTGCCACCAAATTTTATTTCCTTTTGTTTGAACATCTCACAGCAATTTGGTATTTATTTGTCTACAATTATGTTACATACGTTTTGTCTTCTGGATAACCAAGGTCCTTTTTGATTGGATAGTTAGTAAGTTATATTTTGAAATTCAGGTTTGAATCAGAAAGCAATTAACATATAAAAATAATAAAAGATTTTCAAAATGACTTTCTGAAATTTGGAAAAAAAAAGGTTTTAAAGATAATAAAGATTTAAGAATAATTTTCAAAACTTTTTTTATTCTAGATGAGACCTTTATAATTACCACGGTAACATCTGACAAACCCTCAGCAGAAACGGACGCTAACGTCTATCTTATAATTAACGGCACAAATAACATGTCAAGTGAAAAAATTTGGCTTAGAAATGGAAAATTTGGACGTGGTCAGAGGCACAAATTTTCCAAGAAACTTTACGGAATTTATAGTCCTATAAAAGACATTGAAATCGGGCATGACTGTAGTGGAGAGAAACCGACGTGGCACCTGCAGGAAGTTCAGGTGTATTGTGCACGGACAAGTATTCAACAGACCTTCCCTGTGTATAGGTTACTAGCCCAAAATAACCCAAGCCTGGTCGTAAGCGAACAGAGATCTGTACAGAAAATTATCCCAAGTGAAGATGGTAAGACATATTTGTATAAAGTTTGGTCTTTTTCTTTAAAATCTCTCTAGTTGGTTACTATAGACAAGTTTCCAGATATTTTAGCAAGTGATATAATTACAAAGTTTTTTTTTGTCAGACCTCACCAAAACATTCCTAAAAAGAGTGAGATTTAAGTTTAAAACATTCTCAGAAATATCTCCTAACTCTAATAAGGCCTCCAATAACCCAAAACACCGACCCTGGTACTGAAATGCATGTGTTAAGCTATGGAAGTCAGTGATACAGCCTCCAGTACCCAATAGTCTCTGTTAATTACAAAATATTCACCCCTTAATCAACCCATGCATGATAACCCCAACCATGTCTGTTGATAACCCACCATATCTAATGATAATCATCCCATGCCTGATGTAAACTTAACCGTTGGCTGATGATAAGCCCACCCTTGTCTGATGATAAGCCCACCCTTGTCTGATGATGACCCCACCCTTGTCTGATGATGACCCCACCCTTGTCTGATGATGATCCCACCCATGTCTGATGATGACCCCACCCTTGTCTGATGATAAGCCCACCCTTGTCTGATGATGACCCCACCATTGTCTGATGATGACCCCACCCATGTCTGATGATGACCCCACCCATGTCTGATGATATCCCCACCCTTGTCTGATGATAAGCCCACCCTTGTCTGATGATGACCCCACCCTTGTCTGATGATGACCCCACCCTTGTCTGATGATGACCCCACCCTTGTCTGATGATTACCCCACCCATGTCTGATGATAACCGCACCCATCTCTGATAATAAGCCCACCCATGTCTGATGATAACCCCACATTTGTCTGATAATAACCCCACCCATGTCTGATGATAACCCCACATTTGTCTGATAATAACCCCACTTATGTCTGATAATAAACCCAACCCTTGTCTGATAATAACCCCGTCTTTGTCTGATGATAAGCCCATATATGGCTGATAATATGCCCCTGTATTAGTAAACAAGCCTGTATATATTTGAGTGTGTACAGACCTTACATATTCTGCCTTCCCTGTTTTGTTTCTACAGTAGAATATTATCTATACATACAATTCTATTGTTATTTGCACAAATTCAGTGTTCTTGCTTTACCCCTCTCAGTTCTGTTTGAATCTGTGTTTAGAAGAAAAAACTTTTCCCCCAAACAATATTTGTGTTTTTTACAGACTCTGACAGTAATTCAGGAAGTGACAGTGATAGTGACTCAAGCTCTGGTAGTGAGTCAGAACTGACAGAGGACGACAAGAAAAAAATTAAAAAAGGTAAGATTTCCGCCAAAACATTCCTCCCCAGAGAACCATCATTACCACAGAGCTGCCATATGACCAAGAAAACATATATCACACGAAAAGTTGATTTCTCTGAATCTCAGTCTTACATCGCATTCTACAAAAGATTTCAAATTAATTTTTGCATTTTTATTTTTCTGTTATGTTATTTTATTTTTTTGTCTTGAAAGAATATGTATTTGTTTGAGAATATAAGTGTCCATATCCCAACAGCAGTCAATACAGTTTGTAAAAAAAATATTTCAAAAATGAAACAAAAGAGGATAAAGAAAAAAGAAAATATTAGATTCGTATAATTTTCCTGGCCAAATGTTCTGATTATACATCATAGTTTGAAGATTTTAAGTCATTATACTGCAATATTGCCTTTGAAATAAAGAGGCATAATTCATCCATTTAGAGTGGTCTCCCTTGATCAAACAGAGCCCAACAGTTGCTAAAACTATACTTTTACTATTTTCTGAATTAAAAGCTAAAATGTTTTTTTCAATACCAGTCAGGACTTTATGAAAGCAAACAAATACATTGCCACTTACATACACAGTTAACTGAAACACAAGACCTTTGATGCTTGGGTGTGTGATGTACAAACGTATTGGTCAATTAGCGTCAAAAAATTAAACGTTTTCTATGATGGTTCATACCCATGAAATATTAAAAGTAAAAACTGGTGTTTGCTCAGTTACATAATTCTTTCTTTTCGTTGTTATCATTGGAAAAGAATTTTAGCTTGTTTAGTGCTAAGATGCCATTTTTTCTTAATTACATATATTGAAGTTACAGCTTACCATTACATGCTAGTTCAGCTTAAAAGACTTTCTACAACATATTGAATAAGACTTTTTATTTCAATTCTCCAGAAGTTAAACAATTTTTTCCATTTTAATCGCTAATTAATTTAACATCCGTATATTAACAGAGGAGTGCTGTTTGTTTCCTGTTTGTATATGTAAATAAGTTATACAGTAAAAGTTGTTGTAAACATTCTAAAATGATGAATTCAAACAAATAATAATAGATTTAAAACTGTTTATAAAATTTGTCTATCAACAGCTAGTGGTGCAATAAACAGGTCCAGTTATGATTTCTCAGAAACAGACATTCGGGAATGAATGAAATGATGTCAATTACATCTTGTTTCAGTTGTAGTTTTTTACTACAGATATATAGTTCTTAAACATGGCTGTAAGGAAATACATGTTTAAAAAATTCAAATTAAGTTAAATGAATATTATCATTAACACAATAAAAAGTAAAAATGATATCTATACTTATCAAAAAAGTGTGTTAATAGTCTGGAATTTTGGAAGGATAACTCCGTTGTTTTTACCTGTTCTTTTCTTTTCTCAGGTTCCAACGTCACCTCGGAGCCTTTATAAGTGTATATTTGATTTAAGAATATAATTTGCACAGTTTAATCTGTCCTAATCTGTGTTCTATAACCTTCTATAACCAAACTAGTAAATAAACGTTGTTGTACTAAGTAGTCACATTCAATGTTTTCAAAACAAATTATCAAATTATATATATTCTTGTAATGCGTTTTTTTTTTTTTCAAACGGGCATATCATATCCATTAAAATTTTTGTTTGTTTTTGGGGTGTTTTCATGAAGATTGAATCGTATCATTTTCTCTGCAACTTCCGAATTTCTCTGATTTTGACTGTTTGAGAAATTTTGCTCTGTTGTGCTTGTAATTGCTAGCTTTTAGAAATCCTGCCCTTTATGCCTTTTTCTCTGTAATTGATCAACATCTTGGATACTTTGATACTTTAAAGTTGTTTGTGGATTCACTATGGTTACCTCTAAGTAGTCAGGTTATCATTTAGTGACAACATACAAATCAAATGTTTATTATAGTATCTAAGTATTGGGATTATCATTAGCTGGAAAAAGTCTATTGACATCAAGTTATTGAGAGTACTGAGAGCAAGTATTTTGACATCAGTACTGAGAGATCTGAATGCAAGTATTTGATGTCAAAGTACTGAGAGTACTGAAAGCAAGTATTTTGACATCAGTACTGTGAGATCTGAATGCAAGTATTTGATGTCAAATTACTGAGAGTAATGAAAGCAGGTATTTTGACATCAAAGTACCGAGAGAAATTATTGAGTATTTTAACCTCCGTGTATAGATTTTAAGCAGCCATTTTGATATCACAGTCTGTTAAAAACACCACACAGTGGTTATATACAGATATGAATGATGTTTAAAAAAATTATTAATTTACTGCCATATGTAAGCATGACTTGTGTGTCATGAAGTGAATTTTAATTTCTCTTTTCTTTAATATGTTATAAAACTGTTTGCTTTTAAAAACTAAAATTAATCAAAGCCAAGTACCAAATCTAAAATCATAGAGTTAGGGGCTTAACATTTGCGGTTGTTTGATATTAATCTTGATTTTTAACTTGACCTAAGCTATTTAAGGAACTGTAGCTCTAAATGTTTGTGTTGTACATTATCCAGCCAATGTTTCAGAACAGACCTTACATTGTGTCCACCCACAATTTGTTACTTAAAATTGTCTTTCTACTGTCTAACTGTTACAGCCTTCCTTTCTATTGAACAATGAATACTAACATGCTTTCGTCTTTTTTTTCCTTACGTTTTTCCATTTAAGTCTGTAATACAGCAGTTTGCTAACAGAATATGGTTGAAGGGGAAAAGATAAAAGGATTTTTTCCATTTTTTCCCCAACTCATTTCTGACTTTTTTTTTTTATATAATTTAACTATATTATATAAAATATAAATGATGGGGTTTAATGCCTATAAGAAGAAGATTTAATGGGAAACAATGTAAAAAAATCTCTCTGGACCTGAGAATGATCTATTAAATATTTATACATTTCCTGATGAAGTGTTACTTTGTCACCTGATAATTATAAAGCTATATATTAAGGGAAAAAACCAAGAAAATGGAAAAACATAATCACAAGCAGTACTATATGTCCACTGATGAGGTGCCTAATAATTCATAACATTTAATACTATTTTCTCCACAGGCAAACTTGACCCAGCTGTTTTCAAACGAAGCCCAAATTTCTTCAACTAGACCGTAACATTATCACATCACATTTTTGCTTTAAAGATAATTTTCTTTTATTTATGCATAGCCAGTCTTAACCACTTTAGTTCATGGAAAACTTTGTAATTTTACTGTATTAAACTGCATGCAGGAAAAAGGGACTTCTGTCATATCAATTTAACATATGATAACACAAAAAAGCATTTGGTTATATCCAAATATCTGAGTGTACTGTTGTGAAATCTTGATACACTTTCAACTTTGGTTCAGTGATGTGTTTGGAAAATTAAAGAGGTTTAGGTGACGAAAATTAAGTAAGATATCTTCAGAAATTTTTAAGAAAATAGGAAAATTGGTCCTTGTATCATATTGAAGTAAACAAGTAAACAATGTATGGGACATTTTTGTATAAATAGATCAGGATGCATGGCTTCTGTTTATACTTTTAATTTCATGCTGTTAAAATTACCATTATTTTGTAATTGGCTGCTTTTGCTATCTTGATAACAATTGGAAAAAGGCTTCAAAGAAATATTTTGATGTGATAGGTAATTATGTGTTTATCAAATTGTTGAAATGTTCCATTGAAAACCGAATTAGATAATGTCAAGTTGTTCGTTCACTGGTATTTTTATATGGATCAACACAAAAAGCTAGAAATGGAGATAAGGTTTTACTAACAGTCATATTTCCTCTATTGTGGTGGATCTAAAAACATCCGATATTGAGCCGATTATGTATAATATTAGATTCTCATAACAATGAATTTAGCAATCCGTTGCCTTGCCAACAACAATAAACCTACAAATTGTTAATACACATTCCAACAACTGCTCAAACACATAATAAAGTATTGTTTTTTCTAATGCAAACGTCAGCATTTTGGCATGAAGCTCTTAAGTCTAATTTAATTCTCACATGGCATGATTATTATTTATTTGATACATTGAAAATAATTGTTGTTATGGAGCTCACCCATAGCTACACATGGGAGCTCACTCGGGCCACTATCTGCAAAAGGGACATCACTCTTGTCTTTAGCTACTAAAGGGAGATCACTCCTTCTTTTATTTTGAAAAAATGTTCAATTTTACCAGTTGTCTCTAAATGGGGCTCACTCTTCCTACATATTGTAAAGATAGATTATCTAATACTGCTTTCTATTTCAAAAAGTTCACTATCACTAACTGAAGCTCACTCTAATATATGTAACCTTTCACTAGCTAGAAACCTTGCTTTTACTTACTCACTGACAATAACTATCAGAAACTGTGCAAATCTCAAGAAAAAAGAAAAAAGATCAGACAAGTCACAAATAGTAAGCCTCAAACTTGAATCAAGGGATGACACTCCATGGATGAAATACGGAACTAAATCAGAAGGTATATCTCCTTGTGTTCTCAAAAATAAACGACAAAACACCCCCACCCCCACCCTCACCCTCTATCAGAACTTTAGGGCTGAATTATTGGGTCTTGTCTGCATGGTGTTCTTGATTTAGGAATAAAAACAACCTTGGATGTTTAGTCATTGAAATAAGAATATGTGTAAAATTTAGAATGAAGAAAATTAATTAATTAATTAGCTGATCTATATTCATTAGATATGTCTATATGGTTGTATTATGGAATGAAGTAAACTATCTATTTTGAACACATTTAATATGGAGACTGACTTATTTGAAATTGTTTTTATGTCTGTTATACTTTGCACTATCAATGATTCTATTTTTGATATCAGATTCCACAAAACTAGACCCTCCCAAAGCCAATTTTGCCTTGACAGACAGTGATGCTCCTCATGTGGTTAGCGAGAGTGATGGCACCAAGTTCAATGTGTTCGGCAGTGGAACTGACACAGACAATATGCATGGTGGTATGTACAAATCAAAGGCACTTTATCAGAATTCAGATTTTTTAATTAGATAATCAATACCCTTAATTGCCATATCTCATTTTAAAAAAGAGGAATTTGCTTCTTTCAAATTTTGTTGGTTGTGAAGTCAAAGTCTGGCTATTTTTTTCGGGGGGTGGGGGGAGGGGGGAAGGGAGGGTAGGCTGTTGCACTGAAAAATGGCCCCATTTCCATTTCAGTTTATGTCAAAATATGGCAAAAAATTGTTACTCCTTAAAAATTCCTTCCCAAATGATCACTGTTTTTCACAAAGTGGGATAAAAGGCTGTTTCCAAGAGAGTAGGGAAAAGTCTCTATAGTACTGATACTACCCACACGTAACAATAAGCTCTGTCTTATCTCTAACTGTTCACAAGGATTACCAAAACTGCTGCTTTATTGTTCTACAATAAGCTAAACTTTTATTTGTCGATGAGCCAATCCCTGGACTTATTGCATAATACTTTCCGTATAAAGTTATTTTTTTAAATTTTTGACAAAGCAGTGAAAATACTAGCGCTGCAGTTGAAAGTTTTGACTTATGTGTAAGTGAATTTTTTCTCTGAAACAGGTGTGAAGAAACTCTAATCCTGATGAAGCTTGTTTTGTAACAGTCCTTACCTACAAGCAGGTGGTACCATATATATAGAGCTATAGGTCCATATTTGGTAATAAGCCCACCCATATCAATTTAACAAGACCAATGCTATTGCAGTGTCTAGGTAATAAGCCCACTCCCAAACTTTGGTCTTGGTGCCCTTGGTATCTTGCATGACAAATATGGTAATTACCTTTCACATGTTATTTTTTCAGGTAATGATCCCGACGGTGTGACAGACACTGGTCCCATCAAATCAGCGTACCTGTCTAAGATCGGTGTAAAACCTGGACAACCACTAGAGGGCAGCATTCTACCTAAAGTTGTCGGGGAGACAGACATAGAGCTGAGTGCTATAGCACTAACCACAGAACAGGTACACAGCAATCTAACGGTGTAATTATTTTCAAGACTGAGAGTCCTTTACAAAGAAAATAACAATTGAATTCAATAATGTATACATTGTGAGATTGCAATCAAATAGAGAATATTCACTATACATTATGCAAAACAAAACAAAAATAAAAAAATTCATTCGGTTATGCTGAAATTTAATTGTAAATATTACAAAAATCATTTTACTATACTAAGTATTATGTACATATTTTTTCCTCAAATGTAAAAAAATTACGAAATTTATTGAATTATGTGGCTAGTGCACCTCCTAATTTTGACATTTCCTTCAGTCAGTTTTGATTTTCCTCTGTCACCACTAAGGTTTAAAATTCAGGCTTTAATTAACATTACTGATGAGTCCTAGAAGGATGGAACATCTGTATGATATGGTTTAATTCATTATTTGGCTCAACTGTACCTTACTCTATAATTGTATAGAAAAGTGTTATTCATTTGTGTGTTTTGTCTTGTATGACCCTCTGTAAACAGTAGACAAAGTCTTCCCCTGTATGGAGTTTTGTGTGTCTTGTATAACCCTCTCTTCCCCTGTATGGAGTTTTGTGTGTCTTGTATAACCCTCTCTTCCCCTGTATGGAGTTTTGTGTGTCTTGTATAACCATCCATATTATGTAGCACAAACGTCGTATTGACTATAGCTTGTATCCATTGACAGGTGAAAGAGCTGGGTTCCTACATTGAGAAATCAAAAAGCATCAAGTCTATTTGTTTGAGGAACTGTGGTATTGATGATGACAAGTTTGACAAAGTGGTTGATAGCATTGAGAGCACAGAATCAGACGTAAAGGTTTGTCTCGACTTCTGACCAGTTAATGTTTTGTCACATAACACAGTTCTAATAAACCAATATCATGTGATTTCCTGACCCACCTGTATATCAAAGTAATTGTGATGTCATAACAAAATGGTGTCCCTTTATCGACTTAGCAGTAAAACAGCGAGTCCAACATATATCACAAGGACTTGAATTCTTAGTAAGATTTTAGATGACATAAACAATATAACAGATGTAGATTCTCACATTCGAGTCCATTTTGTGATGAGAAATTTCTTTAGTGGCATTATTTTATGATATTTTTGCCTAAATAAAACTTTTCTTTAACGACCGTTTTATTGTTCGCACCAGATGCTGAACTTGAACCTGAACAAGCTTGGAGACTCTGCGGCTGCTGATCTAGCTGATTTATTGGGGGAGAAATCTTCTATAGAAATATTACTGTAAGTAACTGAAATAATTTCTCTTTTTTAAGTGATCTAAAGTGATCTAAACCATCTCTCACTCCTCAAGTGATCTAAACCATCTCTCACTTCTCAAGTGATCTAAACCATCTCTCACTTCTCAAGTGATCTAAACCATCTCTCACTCCTCAAGTGATCTAAACCATCTCTCACTTCTCAAGTGATCTAAACTGTCTCTCACTCCTCAAGTGATCTAAACAGTCTCTCACTCCTCAAGTGATCTAAACCATCTCTCACTTCTCAAGTGATCTAAACCATCTCTCACTTCTCAAGTGATCTAAACACTTCTCATGTGATCTAAACCATCTCTCACTTCTCAAGTGATCTAAACTGTCTCTCACTCCTCAAGGGATCTAAACTGTCTCTCACTCCTCAAGTGATCTTAACCGTCTCTCACTTCTCATGTGATCTAAACCATCTCTCACTCCTCAAGTGATCTAAACCATCTCTCACTCCTCAAGTGATCTAAACTGTCTCTCACTCCTCAAATGATCATAACCATCTCTCAATCTCTCACTTCTCTATTTTTTATTTTAGCCCTGAATGAAAGCACTTTACATTGACATTTTCCATGCACTATGAACTTTAAAGATGCTGATAAATTGGTATACATTTATTAAGTAAGATAAAGAACGACATTTAAAATTCAGTGTGAATACAGTTTAGTATCATTAAAATAAAGATATCATTCAATAAGCTCATGGCTTCCAATACAGTGATGTGCTTATTACAGGATAATGGCACAAAAATTTGTCAGAACTTTTACTGAATAGCAATAGATATGGGTAGGCAGGACAATTGAAAGAATATTTGCTAAAACTTTTACCAAACGTCAGTAAATATGGGTGGGCTTATTACAGGACAATTAAAAAAACATTTGCTAGAAATTTTACCAAACAGCAGTAAATATGATGTGGGCTTATTTCCTGGTATGGGCTTCTTACAGAATAAGGTGGTGATAACACTTATAAAATATCCATTATTATCATAACAGTGTCCATGGTAACCCACTTGGTGACAAAGGAGTGAAAAATTTACTAATGGGCCTCTTGGACATAGCTGATGGTGATGATGATGATAAAGGCGAGATCAACCTACGAGAGCTGGACCTCGGAGACACAAGCATGGGAGACAATGGCATGAGTAAGGTCGCGACCTTCCTTGAAAAGAACACGACGTTAAGAACCTTAAATCTCAATGGCAATAAGGCTGTGGGTTTGGAGGGATGGAAAAAACTTGGAATAGCTCTTAAGAAAAACAAAACACTACAGACATTGTCCTTAGATTTCAACAACATTGGAGATGAAGGGATCGAAGCCATTGTTGAGGGACTCCGAACAAATCAAACGCTACAGACTCTGGAACTTGAGGATGTTGGTATCACTGCAAAAGGTGGAAAAATGTTGAGAGACCTTGTAAAAGATAACCCAAGTATTTTAGAGGTCACTATTTTCCCAGGGAATAATATTCCTGATGATGTCCGTAGTGATATTAAAAAGTTTCTTGGTTTGAGTAATGAGGCTCACAAAAAGAGGCAGCAGATGGCCTGATAGACTGACCTATATTGCTAGAGTGACTTATATCTATCGGTAACAACCTCGGATAAAGTATTTGGTGCCTTTTTAGGATATTTTGGTAGACATATCTGATATAACTTATCTCTTTCTTAGTGTTTCTTTATTTTAAAAGATCATTTTGCATTGTGTGCTATTTATACACACAGGCAAGTTTTCTTTTCTTATTTACCAAAATTTATAAACTCATGAACTTTTAGAAAACTTGAACTTTTAGACCTCTCTTTCAGAATTAGCATTATATATGAAACTATTAGCTGTAACCTCTGTTGTATAGATACTGAAATGTTTAACTTCTATTTTCATGTTAAGATGTTCAAATAATATTATATTAATAAATGTTTGGTTTATTATATCAATACATCTATTTTCTAACTCTTCCGTCCATATTTAACATGCAAACAGTGATATCTATAGAAGCCTCAAAAGTCTGTGATGAAGGACTGGTTCTCAAAGGGAGACAACTACGTCCATAAATTTTGAATTGGCTCACAAGCCTCGTGTAATCTTCCTATTGTGGCAAAAGGGGACAAAAATGTTTGAAACTGCTGTTAACCTTATTTAAGTCAATTTTAATGAGGTCTATTAAAATTTAAAAAACTGAAGTGTAAGATACTATTTCTCACATGAGAAAGGCAGGGCTTATGTACATTACAGTTTGTCAGAATAACATTCATGCTGATTGCTTTTCTGTGATAACCTTTCTACAATATACATGGATATATATACACAAATCATATCTTTTTAAATGAAAATCATATTTTAATTTGTTTTTATGATATGACATGACATGATCTTAATGAAACATCCGTCCAATTTCTGTAATTTTCATTTTTCTTGATGATTATTAATAGTACACCAAGCTTTTACTGTGTCGTAGGGTAGATCGTAACAAAGCCTAAATATGGATACCAATATATTAACAAAATCAAATGTTTTTATTATGTTGTATATAATTTTTGTTAACATTGCCTTTAAGATGTACATTTGGTTTTTTTCAGTCAATCTCATATTTTTTTCTTAACATTATTTACTATGATTTGTTTACTTTGCTGGTGATAACTGCCGTCAGAATTCAGATGTTTATACAAGAATATGCGGAAAGGTCACTTTAGATGTTTTGCCTTAGAAAATCAGCACAGATCTGAGTTAAACTTAGGTTGGATTATGATGATGTATGGGGCCAAACTGTCTTGAAAAAGATATAGAAGACTATTGAGTTTATGTGTACCTAATTACCTTATACAAGGAAACTTTCCTTGCAATTTCACTTTCACCAATTTCACCCACAAGGTGAAAATAATGAAAGCCAAGTTTGAGGTGAAACTTGAGATGTATGTTTTTATCATTTCAAGACAAATTCAACACTGTGTGAAAAAGTTTTATGGGATGGTAAAAGGAACTTTTGGCAACTTTTGTATATAGTTTTTTTTTTCAAGTTAGTAAATAATAAATGTAGCCAACCTCAGACTGGTAAATGCTTTCTGACCTGTGTTTTTGTAGTTTTCACCAGTCTACTGATTGATGTGTAAGTGCTGATAGTTGTCGAGGATTGTGGTAGTAAGAGATTATTTTTTTCATGATAAATGTGTATTAGATTACCATATGTATCTTTGATCAGTTAAAATAATTACTTAAGTTGACTGAAATGATAATCCTATATTGAGTAATGTTTTTATTTTTATCTAGTTAATATAATAATCAGAAGAGTAGGAAAAAATAAGTGAATTAATTACATTGAGCAAAACATTCAAACATTTAAAATATGACTACATTTCATTCTAAATGATACCCATTGCTTACTTCCAGGAAATCAATACGTGTAAGAAATTTTGTCTTCAGATGTCAGGGCTTTAAGTTCATAGTAAAATCAGAGCGTTAAATTTTTATTTTTCAATTTTTTTTTTTTTTTTTTTTGCAGAAAAAATAAAAAGCTTTGTGGAATATTGTCTCAGACAGGGTTTATTTTACATTATGAAATAATTGTACGAGTTAAAATAGCAGTTTTCTGAAACTGAATTTACATTATTGTTTTATAATTTTATTTGATTATCAGGGGGCAGGGCAGGAGTCAAGGTATGGATGTTTGTAAGGACACCAGGTTTTGTTGACATGATACCTGATTTTGACATACTTTCGCTGTAAGCATGTGGTTACCTGTTTTTTGATAAGTAGATAACTAACGATCAAATTTGTATTTAGTTAATACATACTCATGAGCTTTTTAATGTGTTGCATTTTTTTTCTGTATAAATATATGTACATATGTATGTCCATTTGATATTGCTATAGGCCTGATGCACATTCCAGAAGTAGCTTGTATTTTAATTTGCTAATCAAATTTATTTGATAACCACTAGTGGTAATAGCATACCTCTGTATTCTGTTAATCAAGGAAACAAATCTCCTTAGGATATTTAATAGACTAAATCTAAAATTATACTGTTACAGTGTATTTCATTTCAGATTTATTCACATTTTTCAAAATATAGTTTAATGTAAAAAATTGTAATTTGCATATGAGCTTCAGTACCACTTTTAAAGATGAATTTCATTTTTTCTTTCTTTCATTTTCCCCCCTTGATTACATCTCTAAATAATGCCAGTGTACAACCATAGGTGATGCCTTACAGTTTACACGTTTAATAAGGAAACATCCTTTGTAACTACAATATTGTGATAAAGAAGATTGCTCAATTTTAGGTACTGTAAAGTATCAAGAATACTGATGTGTGGAAACTTCTGTGTTATTTTACATTTTGTAAGCAGAAAAAAGGGGAGATAACCATATAGCAGTCAGAGAAAGAAGAGAGATAATTATAAAGTTGTTGGAGAAAAAAATGGAGATAACGATAAAGTAATAAGAGAAACAAGGGTGATCAGTGATATTAGCAAAATAAACAGGGGAGATCACTCTATAGCCAAAAAGAAACGATGGTGATAACTAAATGTTAAGAAAAAACAAGGGAGATAACTTTAACTCAGTACCTGGTAATTGTATTTGTGAGAAATGGCAAAGGGGTACTTTATAATAAAGAGAAACAAAGGAAGATAATGGCATAGTCTAAACGGAAACAAGGGAGATAACTCTAAAGGAACAAGTGACTTAAAGAAAAACTAAATTATTTTGACAATTTACACTGAAGACAAATAAGATTTAAAGAATTTTTTTAACAAAAAATAAAATAAATTTATAATTAGTATATTTTTTTTAGAAATTTAGATCATAGTATAGTGCACTTGTTAATAAAAGATTTTCTTGCTGTGTAAGAATTAGTCTGTGGTTAAAATCCTAACAAATTATCTGTGATAGATACAAAAAATTTAATATATACGTTGTATGGCTTGCATTGTTATGTGAAGTTAAAAAAAAACAAAAAAACTAACTCTGATCCACACGTCTTTTTTTATAGTCAAATGAGTAACATTAAAAACAAAAAATAAGAATTTTAAACAAATTTTATGCATCAATTCAAGTGCACAAGTCATTTTTTCATGCAAAATGAATTTCAGTTAAGACTTTTGATATTCAATTTAATTTTAAGCAATTCTACTCGGAGAGAAAATAGTGTCAATACTGTTTGTCAACAGAGAGTAAATTTGTGTGGTGAGGAGGCTAGGGTATACATGACATAACCTTAATGTTTTTATTTGTGTGATCTAACATGGAATACTGTTAGAATAGATCATGCCAGGATAATTGTAGATTATACATTTCTCAATAAAGCTATTATGTAGAAATTGTCTTTTGTGGTTTATCTAGTGGGCACATAATGGCCTTGTTTATCAATCATCATTTCTCTTGTCAACAGCGAGGTTCAGAATGGATTCAAATAGAACTCCAACTATACTTGTCTGATCATAACAAAAATCCTCTGAAAACTCCTGTTCTCTACCCCGACACGTTGCTGCCCAAATATGGCGACGTTAAGCCTCTTATTTACTGTAAAGTTGTTTTCCTTATGGTTCATATTTTTGCAGTTTCATTAAAAGGTCGATAATTAATGTATTATTTTAAACAAATTATAATTGCTTTGTTTTTGTTTTCAAGATGTCATTATTTTGTGACTTCATTTATGAGAAGAGAACCCATCAAAAGTAACGTGTTTTAACAGTATTAAGAAATTGGAAGTATTAGGACTTGCTCCTTGTTACAAGATCTATATCCACAACATACTTACAGCATCAATATTGTGGGCCTCTAGTTATTTCAACGAAAAATGTTAGCAACTCATGAACATTTCAGTATGGCTCTTTACAAATAGCAAATTAAACCGAAACGAGGCAAAATTGGCCTGATTCAATCACTTCTGCAGCTGAAAAAGACTTGGTCAGTTCAGTTCATTTGTGTAACTCTGAAAGCCCTCTTCCTTAGCGTAGGTTTACACAAATATCATAACCCTATCGTTTTGGTTATTAAGTAAAACAAGATGAAAGTGGATCAAGGTCATTCATTTGGACAAACGTGGTGGCTCTTCATCCAAGCATGCTACTGGCCAAGTGTAATGATCATAGGTTTGTTTACTATTAAAAAGTTATGTAAATATATGAACACATTTGACATTCGTGACCTTTAAAAATGGTAAAGGTCATTCATTTGATCAAACTTAAGAGCTCCTTCTCCTATCATGTTAACAGCCCAATGTCAGTATTCTGAGTTTTTTGGTTGTTGAGAAGAAATTGATCAAGAGAACAGTTGAGGACAGAGAAAGGCTGTGTCACAGTATAACCTAACTTGCCCATCCAGCAGGTGAGCTAAAAGAAGATATTTTTTCATTAATCTTGTATTGTCATATTGGAAAAATTTCCATCATTGAAGTTCTAAAGCACTATTCTGCACATTGACCTTCCCACAAGTTTAAATAAGACAAAACACTGATTTGGTGTAGAAGTACTGTTTACTGGGTTATCAAAGATAACATCAATGTGTTGAAGTTAAAATCTCATATCACAAATCTCTCATACTGCCACATCACAAGTCAAACTCCTTTACCTGTAATGATAAGATAAAAGCCTAACACCTCAATTTCTACAACAGAAAACCTGTCTTACCTGATAGCTATCACCGCGAGTTATACATCCAGGTCAGCTCATTAAAAGTGACCAAAATGTTGGCTATTAGAGAATATATTAAATAATCATGACGTTTTAAACAGATCAGGTTTATACAACATGTGTGATCACAAACAACACGTCTGACTCTGGTCCTTAATACCTAATTGAAGTTAGAAGATGCGGAGGTTGCATTCGTTGTAACCTGGTTGGATTAGATATCTATGGTTGAAACGGTTCAGGTGATCTGGATTTATTCCACTATACGCGAACACACTTTATCGGATGTTGGACCTGATATATGTAAGTTTAAAATGCGCAGTTTCGGAATGTCTTGTCAAGCATAAATCAATTAACTAAAATCAAGATACCATCCATACTTTATAGCACAATGCTTCTGGAAATATGCGAGTCCACAAACCATATTTTTATGCTGAAATCTAATGATATTCAACAAGTTCGTATCGGAGTTAAGGCTGAACCCCTCAAACAGCACATGCCAAATATTCCGCAGTCCAGCCTCAGTCTCAACTGTTTCAACTGCTTTCGCGAATGCACCCTAATAGATATGTAATAATTTGTCAGTTGACATGAGGTTGAATTTCTCCCAAAACAAAGGAAAAATTACTGAAATTGGATAAAACAGCAAGATACCACTGACTTATCATTTAGTGAGGGAACACTATAAACTTAATTACATATCACTCACAATACATCCCATATCATGATGAAACTAGTGTCTGGATCCTAGGGTGATCTCGTGTAGACAGGTGCTGTATTCTAGACAAACAAATCCAACAAGTTGTTATTGTCACACATCAGAAGTATTGCACAGATATTTTAATATCATGAATAGTATAAAGCAGAAATACAGTATAAATATAATACTAACCAGATTGTAACCTGCGGCTACGGAAATTGACATTTTGAAGAGATTTTCTTCAGCGAGATGTAAGAATTACACTTAACATTTAAATTAATCCAGAAAATTACTACAACATGAATGTCCCCACTCCCAACTACATGAAGCATCACTGATTGACAAATATCTATTAAAAGCAGCCGCAACCTTGTCCTTGACATTAAGGAACAGAAATTCAACAGAGGTTTTGTGGTTGTTGACTTGTTTTAGAAATGAAGTCTATATATAGACACGATGGAGCAGTCATGGGTACCATTATATTTCCAATGGTTCCGATTTTCACTAATCCATCGAAAGCTCCATTCAAATAGCTTTCAAGGAATGGATATCAGAAGATTGGATTTCTCCGTCAATTTTGTTTTCAAAGCTTGAAGTAATTTGATAAATTTTTCACATCACTGAAACAGACTATAGTCTTCTTGATTAAATTCATTTTTAGTGTACATCTTTAGAAAAATTTTATTTCGCTCTCTAAAAAACTGAAAAAGAGATTCTCAAAAAATAAAGTCTTTAGTGTTTCTAATATTGATAGTGACAGAACATTTCTCCATCGTAGATAAAAACAAGGATTAGATTAATATCTCTGTCTCCCAAGTAACGTGACAGACACAGGTATTGTTGAGTAACAGTCGACTCAACATCGCGATAGAAAATACCAGATGCCTCAATCTACATTTTCTTAGAATAAAGATTTAATTGCACCAATGGAAATATAATGGTTTGAACATGACAGGAAATATTCCTCGTGTCATAGCAACCAATATTGTTTAATATAATTAATATTGTCAGTTGGTCCTTCATATCACTCGTTAGTGGATTAAGGCTGATAAACAAAACCCTGAACATTTCTGTTAGTTTTAATTAATTTTCCACACATGATACATATTTACACAGATTAAAATAATCCATCACTCCAGTGTCATGTAGACAGAAATATCTCCTCCAAAAGCTGAGAATTATGAGGCTAACTGCAAGGTTTCATTAAGTTCTTAACCTTCAAGTTTTTTTTTCTGTAACAGTGACCCCCTCTTTATTCTACTGTTGAGACTTGGACATCAGAGGAAATATCAATATTATGAAATATTGAAGAAATACAAGTCTCCCAAACCTCACACACTATCATGAACATCATACAGACTTCTGGCATCAAGGTATATAACATACAATGTTATGAAATTTATACACAGTATATATGGTTTAAGTATATACAATGTATACAAATTATGCATTACCTTGAAACACATTGTATACAAAATATGTTATTTCATACTTGGTGTACAATAAATATTCAGTATGAACTCAGTATACAGAGTATATACTTATTGATTATCATATTCAAAATGTGTACATAATATATATACATTGTAAAAAAGTACATAGAATGTATATGTACTTTATATTTACAAAACTTTTGACATTTATACATATATATATATATATATTGCACATATGTAAGTAAGTATTGGTCAGAGCAGGACTGGGTCCTTAACAATTGTTTATACACAATAGGTAAATATTGGTGTTGGTAAATAAGGTAAGCAGTACATAAACTATTGTTAAAGAAACATGTCTAAATGAGCGTAACAGTTTTATCAGCCATCAAATAAAATTCAGCTTTCTCTTTATACAATTTAAATATACGACTTCATATAAACCAGAAATTTGCGAAATAATTGTCACAAATTCCTAACACTACCTTTACTGAATACCACTAAATATTTGTGTATTAAAAGCGAGTCTTATTTATCATACCAATAATACTATATACCTATATCTGTGATAATGGTTTTACAGCAGTGCATTAATATTTACCATGATCATTGAAGATGAGGAGGCAGTAAATATTGATTTGAGTACAGTAAAGAGACATTATACAACGTCCTCTGGCCTCTGGTAATTAGACCTATGAGAGGTGTTTTGACCAATCAGGGTGTAGGAATAATGAGAGGCTGATAAAATATAGTCAGTATTA
The DNA here is from genome assembly GCF_031769215.1 of Ylistrum balloti. Lineage (NCBI taxonomy): Eukaryota > Metazoa > Mollusca > Bivalvia > Pectinida > Pectinidae > Ylistrum > Ylistrum balloti. Next base: position 1,172,586 of record NW_026782082.1, on the reverse strand, counting down.
CATAACATCCAAGCAAAGCACAGTGACAAAAATCAGTTCAACAGAACAAATGTGTTTTGCCCATTGTCAAATCTAACAGGGTAATATATACATATACAAGAAAAGATTGATAACGTCCGAACTCCTGAAACCATCGCAAAAATCATATTTCCTGGGGAAAAACCTTCAAATGGTTTTATTAACTGCACATAAAATACAAATCTATTCTGTATCAGCAGTCACCAGTCTTTACATTTCAATTCAAATCCAACATCTATAAAACATTGTAAGTTAAAACAGTGTATCTACTATGTACATAACAGCTTGGGTAGGTATCGTGTACCTAATATAGGTCTATATACATAAGATGCATAATTATGCAACTTTCATAAATGTACGTTGTGCAACAATTATACATAACTACCATAATAATACAACACAAAGTATATTTTATGAATTTCATGACAATTTTAACACAAGAGGTTTTCCTAACACTAAATTATGTCTCATTTAATGACAAAATCAGAAATTCTTGACAGAAGTAAAAATTTTGGCAGTCTTCAGTTTTTGGGGGTGTTTTTCACAATAATGATGAACATGTTCTTGTTTCAATGTTCCACCTTAACTGTATTTTTTGGGTTTTTTTTTTTTTGTAATTTTGATAATTGAAGAAATTGATCTTATATAACATTTAACTGATATTTCAAATAAAATTAAAGCATGTCTTCAGTTCTTCTACATTGATCACTTGAAAATTGTCTATGGATGATAACTGCAGGATGACCTAGAGATCAATTTTCTTTTCTTTCATGTGACATCAAAACCATTCTCTCTTGAATTTACAGGATTTTTTAAAATGAAATTAAAACTCTCTTTCAATATAAATACAAGAAAAAGACATCTTTACATTTTCTTACTTAAGAAATAGTACTTTGTTAAAAAGATAAATGAACAATTTTTCACTGAGGTCATATGAGTGCAAGGAAAGACACATCTATAGTGAGGACATTATAATACAATTGGTATTTTTAATACATCATGTTAGCAATACAAAATGTATCACATCAATCTCAATGGATTATGACATAGGTGCTTCAATTTACCTGTAATATTAAATACCTGTAACATCTGATACTTGTATATTTATAATATGCCCACAAATAAACCCGCTCCGTTACAAAATAAATCATTAAAAAACCTCTTAAAAGTAGACAATTTTCATGTAAAGAAAAGTGTTGACAATGTGAGATAATGACATTTTGATGAAAAGTTCTGTGAAAGTATATACATTAAGAAAACAGTAACAATGAACAGCTTTACCATGGATTACCACAAACGTTGCCATAGATACCAAGTTCTTTACCCAAGGGTAACAATGAAATACATCAAAGGGTTTCAACAGTCGAATAACAGCAAAATCTCAGGTGACGAGTGATGTCGGTGCGCGCTGATGACACACTAGAAATGTACAGACAATTACCAACTCCACTAATAAACAGGTCAAAGAGTGCAATAACTACCATATATATCTTATTTATGTAACAAGTAATATCAACTGCTGTGCTGTCACGAGGAATCATACAATATCACAAATTCAAAGCAACAACACCATCGATATTATTTTTCTTCAAATATCTAAAACTATCAATAAATTCCTAAAATATGCCATTTTGTACGTTCTGATCCTCTTCAGGATTAAAATATAAATATCAAATTTACTTCCATCATGTTTGGAAACTTGCTAAGGCTTGTTTCGTGAAAATCCTGTCAATTATGGAGCCATTTGTAAAATCTTATATATTCAAAAAACAGTAAGTCAACAAAACACCAGATTTATATTATCTATGAATGAAAAAGGAACACAGAGCATAGATATTCAGAAATTTTAACAAAATTTTGCGTTTAATCTTATACTTCCAAATTAAAAACCTTCAACAACTTTCCAACAATCGTAAACTTTAAAGATGTGTGAAAAATAGCTCTAAAATAAGAATTTGTGTAACAATTAATGGATAGCACTGTATATCGTAGATGAAAAATATGTTTAGAAAAATTTGTCAACATTTGTATCATTACATTAATCAAAACTTGTGGCACTGACATTATTGATGTATTATAACTATCATTCATTCAGTAAACAAAATTGATTACCAAGATAGAAGTAGTCAACCATTTAAAACAAGACCATTACATACAACTTCATTTATATATAAAAGCATGCTGACATTTGACGTAATTGCAAAGTGCCGGTACACTAGGTAAATTGATGTACTGTATCTTCAAAGCTATGAATTTGCATATAAAAGTATGCTGACATTTGGCGTAATTGCAAAGTGCCGGTACACTAGGTAAATTGATGTACTGTATCTTCAAAACCATGCATTTGCATATAAAAGTATGCTGACATTTGGCGTAATTGCAAAGTGCCAGTACACTAGGTAAATTGATGTACTGTATCTTCAAAACCATGCATTTGCATATAAAAGTATGCTGACATTTGGCGTAATTGCAAAGTGCCAGTACACTAGGTAAATTGATGTACTGTATCTTCAAAACCATGCATTTGCATATAAAAGTATGCTGACATTTGGCGTAATTGCAAAGTGCCGGTACACTAGGTAAATTGATGTACTGTATCTTCAAAACCATAACGATCATGCAAAATATAATACTTAACGTATAAAGTTAATATTTCATGAGGAATTTTTAACGGAAGACTCTAAAGTTATTGTGTTTGACATCTGTGGGTAAAATCTCTACATATTTACTTAAACTTCTTCTGGAAACATTTTCACTAAATGTGAAACTGTACAACAGGTTGACTTTCTAAACAAGAATTAGGTCAATATTTACTGAAAACAAAGATCTATTGCATCTTAAGGCAATATCATAATGAATGTGGAGTTTTACATATTGCAAATTCATGTTGTAAGTTTGCTTGGTTAGGTTAACAAAGAAATCAACAACATTTAATAAAATCTTACAAATATTGTCACAAAAATTGTGTAAAGAATTTGGCTATATGACATTAATGTTAGGACATAAATTGCACACATATGTTTCATAAAGAGGTAAACAAAATCAGGTTTCTAAGGGACAGACTTGAAATTTTACAAAAAAATCTCAGAATAACAGAGGATTTTTTGTTGTGTAGATAAAATTCATTTAGGTCATAATAGACAACACCACTGTGACATACCCCTAGTCAAGTCAGTAACCAGTGACCAGACAATTCACCACTGTGACATACCCCTAGTGAAGTCAGTGACAAGTGACCAGACAGTTCACCACTGTGACATGTCCCTAGTCAAGTCAGTAACAAGTGACCAGACAGTTCACCAATGTGACATACTTCTAGTCTAGTCAGTAACCAGTGACTAGACAGTTCACCACTGTGACATACTTCTAGTCTAGTCAGTAACAAGTGACTAGATGGTTCACCACTGTGACATACCCCTAGTCAAGTCAGTAACCAGTGACTAGACAGTTCACAATGTGACATACCCCTAGTCAAGTCAGTAACAAGTGACCAGACAGTTCACCACTGTGACATACCCCTAGCTGAGTCATAAAGTGACTAGATGGTCGCCATTGTACATACCACAGTAAAAAGCAACTAGATGACTGTAAAGATAAATATATTATACATAAAAACTGACTGTAATTCATGTGGATATCTAAGCTGCACATGCGACAGCTTTGAATTAAGAATGACCATCCAAACAGGTATTCAGTACATCAGATTTTTCAGCTTTTGTTATCCTTGGTCTGGGAGTTGTTCTACAAACGTCTTCGGGAAGAGGCCGCGTCTGTCTGCATTACCCTCTATTTCACCTTCCTGTAAAACAAAAAGTACATCTTAACACTGAGACTCCATTAGACTAATAAACCTTACTGACATCAACTAAATTTACTTTCATGAGGAATCCAAATTCATAATTATCTCCCCTTCATTAATTATAACCCCCGGCTAACAGACATTCTACATCCAATATCTAATACTAACCCCCACCCACGCCAAGTCTTCTTCCTCTTCTCAAAATATCTCCCCTACATTTGCTTTCATCTTCACAGACACATTCTAGAGAGTATCATACTTACCCACCAGTTCTTCCCTTTCAACAGATGTTCATTCATCTATCAGACATTTTACTGTGTTATGCTTACCCACCAATCTTCCTCCTCTTCTCGTAAAACTATAATTATCTCCCCTTCAGTAAAAGTCAATTCATCTTCGTTGTCTGCCTCACAGTCAAACAGAGCTCGACATTTTAAGCCAATAGGAACTTTTTTCTGCAAAATTCAAAGACTCTGTAAAATTTATGAAAATCCTACAACAATGCTTCAAACATGTCAATTCTATTGCTCACATATTAAAACTCATAAAAAAAAAAAGTCAAAAGTTATCTCCCTTTACATGTCCAAGTTGAAATCTGTCAATAAGGGACTTAAATTTTTTTATGGCATGAAACCATTTGTAGTTTACTCTTTTAACTTAATTTTCGAGGTGTCTAATTTTCATTATCTTATTCCATTCTCATAAATAATGAAATATAAAGTACCTCAGAAATACTATATCCAGAATTCACATACTCTCAGTTATACAAAGTTCAATTATCACTACTACACTACAAAGCTAAAAGCTCTGAAGTTCTAACCTCAGCTGACTGAAAACTTATGAAGGTGTACATCACTTTGTAAAGATTGTTTTTAAACATTTAACATAAGATGCTACTGAATAAAGTTTGTGCAAAAATATTATGAATCTATTTAAAATGAATATTAGCTACCATTCTGAAAATATGAAATTTCATTTCTTTCACAATTGTTGTGAAACAAGACATGACAGCTTATATAAAACCTCTTGTTATGCAGACAGAAGTGTTTGAGAAAAGTGACCAGGGTATTGGCAGAAAACCCATGTCAGGAAAGTGAACTTTCTTTTCACATTGTCTAGGGGAATTGGTTTTCATTTGCCTTGGGGAGATGTAGTGTGTTACCACTGTAACAACAAGCCATCCTAAAAACCAGTTATGAGCTAATATGTTCTCAATCATCTGAAGTTCTTGTACTATCATAAATACATCACATGTGTATATAGATGAACATACCTTCTGGCGCGGGACTGGCACGGGTGGTACCTCCTTGTCTGGTATCGGTTGTCGGGACGGCAACACTGGAGGAGTGATAGGTCCCTTGTCTATCAATACAAAGTAAAAACATTAGTTTAAATATTCTTGATACACAGTACTAGTGTTAGTCTAACAACCACTCAATTTATCAAACACTTTCAATGATATCAAACTAATTCATATCAGTTTACAATCAATAAAAGATTACAAATTTCTATTCGTTTTTTTTTCATCTCAGAACTTTAAGAATCTTTAAGAATATTTTCAACTTTCTATTTTCAGGGATAGCATACAACCAGTAAAAACAGATACACAAAAATGTAATTGATAGAAAAAAAATTTAGTTTATTACACAACTTTTGTGACAAAAACTGCTTCCTTCTTGTTTGAAGGTTTTAGTATATCTGCTTAAATCTGAACCATCAAAAAAAAAAAAAAACATCTACATTATGTTGAGAACATCCTGAAAACTCTTCAACACAAGCTATGATAAACATCTTCAAGTTTTCTCACCTTCTTCATTTGTGGACTGCGTTCGTGGTCGATAACTTGTAGGTCTTGCTGATCCTATCCCAATAGCACGGAATTCTGGAGGGGCAGGTCTCGGAGGAGGATCAGACGGAGTCCTCTTATGTGTTGGTCTAGGAGGGAATGGCTCAGAGGCATTTCTATTATGGCCTTGTCCTATACCTACGAGGGGAGTCTGTTGTTTCTTGTTCCTTGGGGGTAGGGGAGGGACATATGGAGGAGCATCATGTGTCTCGCTCACAGGAGGTGCGGTCTGGACTCCCCCTCCATTTGTAGTTCCAGTATTGTTGTGAAAACTATGCGAGTCTAAAAGCCAAAGAAAAAAACATGTCATGGCATGGAAATAAAGGCTAAATAAAAACATTTCTTAGACACTAACTAAATTGACTAAAAAGCTTGAAAACAGCTTTGATAATTCTCAATTTTGCAATATGAAGAAACCCAAAGACTGACTCTTAAGAAACCTACATTTGAGAATAGAATGTTTAGTTCTGCATTAGTAATTGTAAGAATAACAGATTTCAGAACAATCAATGGAACAGTAGATCATTATCTATTGATGGTGGCGTTGTTTTATCCAAGATATAAACACTGTTCCAGCTGGATATAATCAGTTCAATGATCTGCAACTTTTTGTAAAAAATACCTGTAGCAACAAAATGAAGCAACAGTACCCAGGTATACATATATAACATTTGAACGCATTATTTCTATCTCACAGAACCTATGGACCATGATTCAGCGAAACATTTGTGCAAACTTGTAAAAGCTAATCAGAAAGCAACATAAGATCAGAAGGTTCATCCTTATGTCATAAATGAACAATCCTTATCCACGAGTGATCCATACCACTAAGGGAGATAACTCAACAAGATATATGAGGAAGGTTTTAAGGGAGGCGACTACAATATTATTCCATCAAGAGGAGGTAACTCTATCAGACCTTTTTTTAAACAAAAGCTATCAGTACTGTGAAGGGTGATTACTCTGTTTGGACATGCTAGTAATAACAAGGGAAGAACAATCACATTCAGATATATATAACAAACACATATCTATATGATGAGCATCAATAAATAACACAAATTTCAGTCTTTTCATAAATCCATACATTTACTTTCTGTTTTCATGCAATAAACATTAATGGCATCAGATACACTGAAGACTGAGGATTTCAAGATGCTGTATAAAATGACAGATCATAATGGAAGATTTTCTTATTGATATTTTACCTAGCCTGAAGCAAGTACAGAACAGTCATGCAAAATCTCTCTGGTTTATAATAGGTTTATTTCACTGAAGTTGTTTGAGTCACATTGACACTATTATTTCTCACAAAACACATTGTAAAACATTCCCAAAGCATCTCCATAAGTCTGGCTACTCTGTTTTTCAATACATAACATGAAGCTTTCTTTTCTTTTAAATGGAATTTTTTCGATGTACAATAATACTTTGGAACATTCAAACCAATAAATGAATCACATAACAGCAAACAGCAAGTTATGACCGTCTTCCAAAGTTTACATCCACACGTCATGCTTAATATCAAAATCTCCAAATTCTTCTCTCCAACTATGGCCTTCCATTCTTGATCATAAAGTTAATTTGCATGAAGGTATCATAGTTTATGAGAAATTATACATCACCATTTTTCCAAAGAGCAGTGGTGTAATTATCAAATTAAGCATAAGATGACAAAAAAATATAATGAAAACTACGTTCTATCAATTAAAAGGAATAATTTAAAATTTCTAACACACAAATAAGGATTGGGGTGCTAAACTGCAAAGGAATAATTCAAAATTTCTATCACACAAATGAGGATTGGGGTGCTAAACTGAAAAGTTAATGGGTAAAAATCATGTTAAAAATAAGTAGGGCAAATGTACATATCTAATACAACACAATGCTCATAATACTGAAGGGCTCTATAAAACATTCAGGGGAGATAATTATGTTTACATGACAATCATGCTCATAGAATTGGTTACTTACAACCACGCACACTGTTACGGAGTTTACCGCCTGGTTGATTTACAAACTCTAGAAGTAGGAAAATGATGCTTGAAAGAGTGATGAAACCCAGATTTTTTTTTTTTTTTTTTTACATAAAACCATTTCAAGTTTTTATATCTATCTCAGTAGAATTATCTCATTTTTCTGAATACCATGTAATACATTCAAAACCATTTGACAGTGCAAACATGAAAGTATGAAAGTAAAAATCATTCTAGAAAGAGACTGTTCTATAAATTTTTGTCTTGTTACAATAAGAAATTCCCTAGACTTTGTCCTGTGGACATATCATTGTATCTATTAAATTTGAAGGAAAAAAACCCTGAAGATTGTAATGACATTGTTTCTCAGAAAAAATAAATTTTCTCCACTATAACCACTCAATGCAGTAGCGAGGCCTAGGTGTTTGTGGTTTATTTGAATTGGGTAACAATGGAAAGTCAGCGTTACAAGTGACTACAGTACTTACTCTTTGGTTTACTGTAAGTGTACGGAAGAGACCCAGGACCTCCACCTGGACCTCTGTTGCCTGCAAGGTCATTCTGACTACCCTGGGGATCAGCCATCCCCGTTATTATACTTGGTGGCCTTGACCTCTGTTTTCTCTCTGGAGTATTCTATATTGAAAAGATTATGATCAAATTATAAAATAATTGTATTAAATATCTGTATTTAACAAATATATTTTTCCTTACAACTGAATTTTAATGATAGAAAATACTTAAATAATTCTTAGAACTGGTTTGTTTCATTCCAGTCAATTTACAGACTTGACTAAAAATGGCAGAATCATAAGCACTACAAACATGTTTTTTCATCAAAATGTGCCTCTCATGAAAATAACAATGCACTTAAATTTTTACTACCACATCCCTTCATCACCTTAAAATGGTTAAGTATCCTGATCTGTAATCGTGACCTCTGACCCCTATACTGACCTCTAATTCATCATCGCTGTCGAAGTGCTCTGGGTAATACGGTTCCTCCTATAAAATCAATCATTAATTTATGATTAATAATTTCAACAAGAATTCTTTTCAGTTACATTTTTTTTTCTAATAATAAATTATCAAAGAAAGATAACACAATTGAGTTCATTGTAAAAATACCTTACAACTGTCAAAACTTTCATAACCATAACCCTCGTCGATCAATAAAAGAGATGTCATTTATCTGTTTTCCATATTTTAATTGAATGAACCATCTTTGGTTTCTGTTATTCCCGTCTCTAACTGGTCCCTATATGTACTTACCGACATCAGGTCCCAGTCTATATTGACATGTTCAAAAACATCCTTTCTTCCTTGTATTGCAGCTTTCAACTGTAAACAAATGTAACATTTTCATCTTTTTTTTTTGTGATATTTTAGCGCTATTGTCAGAGTAGTTGTTAGATTTCAAAAACCTAAAACTTAAAATATTGCACAAATTTTTCACAAGTATCTAATTTTCACAATTTTCATCACAGGATTTCAAGGCAGAAACTGAACGGCAAATTTTCAATGACAAAGAGTTACATCATTTATTTGTGTTTCCTGCTCTTCAATCATGACAGAAAGACAATAAAATTGAATGATATATCAATAATAGAATTAATATGTACAGGAAAAACAAAAACTGAAATCTGCGTTCCTTAATTCATAAACATGGAAAACGGCAACCTACTATCAGACTTAATTTAGGTAACATGATTGTATTTGTCAAGCAGTAAGCTCATGCCTGATGACTCATATCTATTTGTGTTGAAATACCAACAAATACAAATACCAGTAAAAATCCCACATTGACCTATCAAGAACCAGTATATATATGTGTAAGCCACCTGGGCTTATCACAGGATACACATGATAGATAGATTACAATCTTCTGACGAGTAAAAATCAGGAAAGCACTACACAACCAAAGCAACATGTTACACAAGAGTGAATATATTGCTTGTGTAATTGTAATATGAGAGAAATGTTTTAGGGATATACCAGATCAGCACAAAGTTGAAAGTCATTCTCCCGGGCAATGTCTAAAGCAGTCTTTCCATCAGAATTTTCGACATTAGCAAGTTCTGGCTTTGTTCTCAGCAGTAATTTCATGCATTCTGATTTGTTGCCTAGGGCACATATGTGTAGAGCTGTGTTACCATCCAGTGTCTTCAGGGCCAGACTATCTCTGACAAACAAAAATTATATTTCAAACAATGGACATATTTTGTATGCTAGTCAGCTGGAGAGACACTACAAGAGATTGATAACTCAGTTGACAAAAGTTAACAGACACATTTTGATAAAGACAGAAGATGTGACCCTGTGTTTAATTTACACATATTTACAAAAAGTAACATTTGTGTTTGACAAATTTATGATACATGACTTACTGGGACGAGTTTTGGATGATAAAATCTACAATATGAGGCGGATATCCTTCCTCTTCTTCAATGGCCAGATGTAAAGCTGTCTCACCATTATCCTGAAATGTCATCAAGATTGTAGAGTTAACCAACCAACAAATAAAAGCCAACAGTCAGCAATAATGAGTTTGCAATACCTAAAATACTTCTAATTACGAAATATGTAATCTGGAAATACTGATTTAAAATAACAAGAGTTCAACAGATCAGCCATCAAGTCTAACCCTTTAGTGTACAACTGGAGCGGAGAGTTAATGTTGTGTGTTACTTAGAAACTTACACAGGCCAACAGATCAGCCATCAGGTCTAACCCTTTAGTGTACAACTGGAGCGGAGAGTTTATGTTGTGTGTTACTTAGAAACTTACACAGGCCAACAGATCAGTCATCAGGTCTAACCCTTTAGTGTACAACTGGAGCGGAGAGTTTATGTTGTGTGTTACTTAGAAACTTACACAGGCCAACAGATCAGTCATCAGGTCTAATTCTTTAGTGTACAACTGGAGCGGAGAGTTAATGTTGTGTGTTACTTAGAAACTTACACAGGCCAACAGATCAGCCATCAGGTCTAACCCTTTAGTGTACAACTGGAGCGGAGAGTTAATGTTGTGTGTTACTTAGAAACTTACACAGGCCAACAGATCAGTCATCAGGTCTAACCCTTTAGTGTACAACTGGAGCGGAGAGTTTATGTTGTGTCTTACTTAGAAACTTACACAGGCCAACAGATCAGTCATCAGGTCTAACCCTTTAGTGTACAACTGGAGCGGAGAGTTTATGTTGTGTGTTACTTAGAAACTTACACAGGCCAACAGATCAGTCATCAGGTCTAATTCTTTAGTGTACAACTGGAGCGGAGAGTTAATGTTGTGTGTTACTTAGAAACTTACACAGGCCAACAGATCAGCCATCAGGTCTAATTCTTTAGTGTACAACTGGAGCGGAGAGTTAATGTTGTGTGTTACTTAGAAACTTACACAGGCCAACAGATCAGCCATCAGGTCTAACCCTTTACTGTACAACTGGAGCGGAGAGTTAATGTTGTGTGTTACTTAGATACTTACACAGGCCAACAGAGATCAGCCATCAAGTCTAATTCTTTAGTGTACAACTGGAGCAGAGCGTTAATGTTGTGTGTAACTTAGATACTTACACAGGCCAACAGAGATCAGCCATCAAGTCTAATTCTTTAGTGTACAACTGGAGCAGAGCGTTAATGTTGTGTGTTACTTAGATACTTACACAGTCTGGCAGATCAGCCATCAGGTCTAACCCTTCAGCATACACCTGGAGAAGGGCATTGATGTCATGCGTCAGTATTGCCTGTTTCAGGTCCTGTTTCAGGTCATCCTTGTAGGTACATGTGATTATTGCGTATTTGTGTTCCCCGTATTTCGATTTGATGAAATTAAGTCTCTCCTCCCTGAATAAAAAATGTTCACATAGTGAAAATATTTCTTTATCAACCTATAGTGTGACTTAAGATTCTGTCATGAATGCTACATTAAATCTTAAGATACGAATCTATAAATCAATGACTGAATAGATGACAGACAGCAGCTTATGACTGACATATTATTTAAATATCTGCTCTATCCTTATCCTACCATAGCAATTAAGCCAGAGGGGGTTGCATAAGCCTTGCTTCAAAGTCAGGAGCTGGGCTTCTCAGAGACCAAAGAAAAAGCCAGTATTTGTTAGCGATTTTACTTATCAGTAATAAGTAATATAGATGGGTTGACATATTACCAGACATGGGATTATTTGTCTGATGATACAGTGTGACACTTACATTGGACTAGATACTGTTGGTTTAGTTGAAGGGTCTAACTTGGCCTCCAATATGTCGTTAAAATACCCGTTTCCAACCACTCTGGCTATCTGTAACACAAACAGAAACACTCGGTGAAATCAAACAACTAGAACTCAGAAACAATCAAATAAAACATTGAAGCTTTTTTATGTACAAGTTTATCTATTTTTCTTGAATATTTTTTAAACTTTGTCTGTATTATCAATTCAACTAGCCTTTATTTCGACATTAAGCCGTGGATGACTTACCAATAACTGTGAGGTACCAAGCTCGTCTATAACTAGACTTTGAGTCCTAGATATATGTACACCTAATTGTCTATGTATACCACAACATTCCAGACAAATCAGGACCCCAAGATTTGTTGATAACCATTCAGGTTCTACAAAACACAACAAGATTCAATATTAAATGGGAGACTTCTTCTTTGATCAATTTTCTGTGAAAAATAACTTTTTCTGTAACAAAAATATATACATTCATTAAAAAATAACACATATTTTTTTAAAAGAATATTTAACAAATTTTTTACTCTAAAGATTCTTATTTTGGTACAATCAACGTTATATGCTAAAACCACAATGATGAATTAGCATATTTGCAATGATTGTTATATTGTTGAGCAATGTTGGTAAAATCAAGGTTACTACTAGGTATAATGCTACTGATCTCACCTGGTGCGTTACAGTCACAGCACACGTTGTTGCCTGGTAAACGTCGTACTCTGTCAATGATACTGGCTGTTAATTCCCGCACACTCTGGTTAAGTGCGGGAGCGTTGCTGTTGTTTTGGAACGCCTTCATTAGAACTTGCTCCTTTGCATTGTTTAACACCGAGATCCACCTGTAATATTATATTCGCTGATAATTAGGAGTTATTTCCCCTTAAAGTTAAACAAAATTTTATCCAAAATAGAAGTAATGAAAATCTTTTCAAAAGACTAACATCTTTTTCATGATAAGTGAACACCTAATATAATGTATTTTTATTCTCAATGGCATCGTCATAATGTATTATATTGTATTAATGGTAAATAATTGGTAACAGACTCGCCTTTCACCTAGGCACCCAGGGTTTAATTCCTGAACAGACACAAAAAGTTTGGGGTCACGTGCCTGACCATGTTGGTTTTTACCAGTTAATCTGGTCATCGTATTTATACAGAGACATTTCAAGCTTCTGCCATAACAGGAAGTAATTTTTGGTATAAAAGGCACACCGCCCATCGAAATTTCAATTTGACATTTTTTAATTTGCACTGTCAGGTTGAGATGAGCAAGGTATTTTACTGAACAAGCCCAAATACCTGTTACATGGTTAGGCATTAATCATGAAGTCAATTAAGCATTTAACACAAATGACAAAAGTATTTTTTTGGAATGATCTGTTTTAGACTTACTCTTCCATATTTTTGTCATCATCAGCCTGAAAGTGGTAGGTTCTGTTGTCTGTAACACAGTACATTTTATGAATTACTAACTACAAATTAATGCAAATTTCAAATGTTCATGTCTCTGTTTTATAAATATCTGGAATTGAAAGGTAACTATAAACAGGAGACAACAATAAAACAATAATGTGCAGACATTCAAAAACAAATTGGTACAGATGAACTTCAGAAATGATGAAGGTGGGTAGGGGGGTGGGGGGATGTGTTTGACCATTCTTATTGTGTTGATATGAAACAATATTTTTAACTGTTAAACCCTTTGCGATTGCTAGGAAAGAATTTCTTCAAACTGATAGATTAAAAACATCCCTAAAACATTCTCAAGGTAAGTTATCACATTTTAATGAAATATACCTATTTTTAAGTAACACACCCCAATATGTTTTACAGACTGCACTAATACTGTGATCTTCATCTGATTCAAGCACTCAGGCAACTTCTGATCTTCATAATTAAAATTGTCCATCATTGAAAATTAGAGAAAACTTAAAGATTCTGTAAGAGTTAAAACCAACCAGAGAGACAAGAATCAGAAAACAGACCACAGTGATGATTATCAGTTAAAAGATGAAATATCTAAACTTTCATAACAACTGTTTTTGTAACAATGGTTTAATATCAATATTGATACTCACTGGAGCTGGAGACTAGATCAAAACACCTCTTTCCTGTATCATCTGGGACTAACTGTTCAAATGAAGGAAAAAAAAGTTAATATTCAAAACAACACACAACACTCAAATTTACATACACACAGGAAATATTCATGATACAGAGAGACACAAAATCATCTTTTTACATCCTAACACTTAACAATCTTCCTGGTATGAACTAATAATAGTAGATTGTATTTCCACAAGTATGAATCATTGAGTAAATCAAATTTCCAAGAATTTTAATCCTTATTTATGGTCAATATTGTATAGTTTACTAAGAAGACAATACCTTGACTTGACAGGTAAGAAGATTTAATTTCACTGGGTCTTTGCTTTCCTGGAAAGAAAATAAAAGAGCTTTAAAGTGCTGTTTTCCTCTTTCTAGAAGTGTGTGAAACTGAACGAGGTTTTTTCATTCTATTAAAGGGCAAATCATTTCACTGCACTTCATTTGTTTGATAATAACCAAGTGACAAATGAACTAAAACCCAATGACCTGTATGATGACACCAGATTAGTATACAGTAAAACCTTGCTAAGTCAAACTCCTTTTGACCATGTCAATGGTTAGAGTAATACAGGGTATTCAATTACCCTGAGGTTGGTCAAAGGCTGTCACATAGCGATCATCCATGAACGCTCACTGTCCATGAACGCTGAGTGTCCATTAACGCTCACTGTCCATGAACACTCACTGTCCATGAATGCTCACTGTCCATGAACGCTCACTGATCATGAACGCTCACTGCCCATGAACGCTCACTGTCCATGAACACTGAGTGTCCATTAACGCTCACTGTCCATGAACACTCACTGTCCATGAATGCTCACTGTCCATGAACGCTCACCGATCATGAACGCTCACTGCCCATGAACACTCACTGTCCATGAATGCTCACTGTCCATGAACGCTCACTGATCATGAACGCTCACTGCCCATGAACGCTCACTGTCCATGAACGCTGAGTGTCCATTTACGTTCACTGTCCATGAACACTCACTGTCCATGAATGCTCACTGTCCATGAATGCTCACTGCCCATGAATGCTCACTGTCCATGAATGCTCACTGTCCATGAATGCATGTGGCCTGTGAATGACTATTTAATACTGTATTCTTTGACCAGTCCAAGTTATGATTGTGCTGAGGATCTGACAAACATTATTTCAGTGTCTGGAACTTTACTGAGGAGAATTGTGTAAAAATTTATAATCCCAACACTGTTCAATTTCAGCAGTATAGAGAAAGCATGCTGCAGAGAATAATGGTAGAACGATGAACACTTTTGCCTCATCTTCTTTAAATGACTTATAATAAAATAATGATTGTGTGTTGTTGTATTGCACATTGTGTTATAAACACATGAACAATCATGTTGAATAGCACATCTATACCTCCCACTAAATATATGCCATTATGCAATTTGTTTTTACTTTGTAACAAAGTTCCTTCTCAACAGCAGTTTACTTTCTGTATGGCAATCAGATATACAAATTTATATAAAATATCTGGATGAAACATCTTTTGTAGCAGTTTGCCTATGTTATCAAGCCAACATTTATCTCAAAACATAAAAATATGTGACATGTATATTTACACTTGATGGAGTGAATGATATAGTCATGTGACTTGTGTACTCATGATCTGTAACCTGATTGGTGGGTTAAAAGACCATGTGACCTGTATACTTACATCTGAGTGGCTGATAAACATGAGTCCATCTGTAATAATACATTTCCTTTTCTGCCAGACTTTTTTGATGCGTCCCTCACTTTTCTTGAGTAGGTAGCCATCCCGCACACAGCCATGGGCTTTGTTCCCTTGAAGCTGGTGTAAGCTATAGCCGGTGTGAGGTTTACTGGATGTTGGCTGTCACAATGGATTTCTTAATCAATTCATTTGTTAACACTACACATATATTTAAGTTAAAGAGTTATCTTCCCTTCTTTCCCCAGCTGATCAACGTAAAAGGCTGGCATATATATATATAACTATACTCATATTGCTTACATAACAATATATAAACTCTTCTTTGAGATATGTGTAGATTGATTTATTTTTTAAAATAGTTTCCATAAACAGGCATCACAGACTTTCTAAGACATTCCAATAAATTCTTGAGGAGCCAACAAAGAACTACACATTTTCTTTAATATCATCATCTCCAGGTAACAAAACCAAATATCTATAGCAACATTTGTCACCACAAAAAATGACTTACAGGTAACAAGAAACCATATCATACACTATAACTATACTATTACTTCCGTTACTATTGCCCACTTTTTATTTTGCTCTATATGTCATAGGATAAAAGTTACTCTGTGGGAAAAGTTTCCCCATCTACAGTGTACAGCATTGGGGATGAATATGAAAATACTTTTTGCTTACAACATTTCGGGAAAAACATGAAAAATCAAACAAGTTTTCTATAACAGCATGCATGAAAACTATTAAACTTACTACCTTTTCATATGTATCATCTGAGGGGAGCATGGTTTTGAAGATTAACAAAAAGAAAGAGATATCAAGCAACACTAATATTCACATTCAGCCGTCACCACCAGCCATGCAAATCACGAAAGGACTAAACCTAATTCACAATGTTATAAGAAGTACTGTAAAATCTTTGATTTTTATTCACAAATTTATATGTCCACAAAATGATCTCAGTATTGATGGATTTAGGAAACAAGATTTACCCAGGATATCAAGACAATGAATATACATGTTCTTGCTTAACCATTAGGTGTCATTTATATTCGAATAAGCAATTAGCAGGAAGTAAATTGCTTCACTGATTTAGTGATTGTCTTTCACCGACAAATTGAAATTTACAAAGAAATGCTAATTTCCCAAAAAGTTGCCAAGAAAAATTACAAAATTAAACTTTTCCCAAACCTGAAGCGATACACAATAAATACCAATATTGACATAAACAGAAACACATTACAACACTCAGTGATAGGTTACCCAGCCTGCTATGGAGATCCGGTTATGGGAATGCTTGTAGGAACAAACGTCACAAATATTAGTACACCTGTACAGGTATATTATTAAACCACAGAGAATGGAAGTGAAATGTGAGGTGATGTAAAGGAGGAAGAAGGACATCAGTAGGTAATACACACTCAAACAAGATATATTTGTCACAGTCCAGAAATTTCTGTATAACGAGTCATTTCAATCGCCCATCATTTTCATTTCTTTAATTATACACAGAGAATACTTTTACTGATTTAGTGTTTTAAGTCAAGGTCACCCTTACTAATTTACTATTTATAGAAATTTGTGTAACAATGATACTAATTAACATTAGGAGTGATATATTCATGTCTTAGAAATATTTTGATGACTGATGTAATATCTATCACTGGATTAAAACTTGGCACTACAATGATTTATTTACAAAACTAGAAAATGTATGTAAAACATGAATACCCTCAGAAAAAAAAAAAAAAATCATTTGTTTGATAAATTTACAGAATTTTTGTATTTGGCCTTTGACTGCAACCAAAGACCACTTCATTTAGTTAAGTAGTAGAACAAATGAGCCAAATCTGTTGAGAGGCTCTCACAGATATGACACTTATTTGTAATGCAGGTCATTTTTCAGTGGTTTGGGATATGTCTTCACTTAATTTGGGAAGAAACTCTGGGAATTTGGAAGCTTTAGGAGTTAACTGCATATAATCAGCCCCAAAAGTCCTGAGAAATCTCTCGTTACACAGGAAAGGAAGGATGGGTATTAGTAACATGCCTTTCCTTTTACAATGTGACAACAGCATAAAAAACAAACATAGTAGTATTGGAAATACCCAATCACAATCAATAAAGATTACTAGTATAGTATATATAAAATGATATAAATATAAGATGCAGAGAAGATGATTGTGTATACTGAATGCAGGCAAACACTAACCTATTTCACCATTTTGTCAATAAATCAAAAATAAAATGGCAGCTGAATGTTTTAATTAAGTTGAAAAGTATTTCAATATGCTTTACGGTGAATCTAACACTGGGCGACGACAGATATTTTAATGGGAGGGCAAAAATTACCCTGGGCCAATATTTCCCCATAGACAGCATATCAAGGATAGATGTGTGGGTGAACTGCTTGGACATAATCTGTTGACATAGTATTAGACCAGTGAGGAGGATTAACAATCTATAACATTCAATATATTAGTGGATGGGTTATCTAACATACCATGCTATCACAGGGTAGACAAATTCTTGGTATATGGCTTGCAATACAGTATATTATTATCAAAGCTGATTTTATTTTGACAGATGAGGCTGTATGATCAGAAATTACTATGTAACAGAGATATCAGGGAATTTTGTACAGGAGAAGATATTGGTTCTGACAGAAATCTAAGACCTATCTTACATATATTTTCATCTCTAGAATTTTTATTATGATATTGGGTGAGTGTTATCATACCTCTTTATATGACGTCATTGTTTCCTTGAGAGAGTCGCGGAGGTCGATAAGCTGTTGACGTTCCTTATTCTGTTGTTGTTTTATCTGGTTGAGCTGGATAACGAGGTTTTCTATAAACGACTGGAAATGGTTTATGGTTTTGAGGCCTTCTTGATAAAATCTGAAAACCAGTAAGTGTTTTGTTAGAGAAATATCTGATAATACCATTCATGGCAAATCACATCTAAATTAATCAATGTTCAAGAAATACAAACTAAACAAACTAAACAAATTGTATCTTGCACATATACACACACATAAACAAAAAAACAAAAAAACCAAGAGTACCAGTGAAGCTGATGACTGCTCCCCGAAATCAACTTTATTGGACACAAAATTTTAACAAAGGGCCATAACTCTGAAATCAAGGGGTTGTAAGGGATCAAGTGCCCAGACTTAGCTCCACTGCCCCTTGCTTTGGTATGACTGATGTATACATCTCTGTATGATCATTGTTAACCCAATTTCTTTGTCCTACCTTAAATGCAAGCAAAGTATATGCTCCGAAAACAAAATTTTAACAAAGGGCAATAACTCTGTAATTAAGGGGTTGTGGGTCCCAACATTTGTACACTGCACATTACCTTCGTATGATCAATGTTTACACCAAGTTTTATTTTACTACTTTAAATGCATGCAATTTAAAGTTTTGCTGTAGACACATGATTTCCACAAAGGTCAATAACTCTGTAATTAAGATGTTGTGCGTCCTGAATTTGGCACAAGGCACATTGTCTCAGTATGATCAATACATACACCAAGGTTTGTTATCCTACTACAAAGGGCAACAACTCTGTTATTGAGGAGTTGAGGGGCCATTAATGGTCATATGGTCATTAATATACATACGTTGTAAGAGCTCGATAATAGTCCACTAGATGGAGCAGTAGGTCCACACCCTTCTTCGTCTTGATCTCGTTCACTTTCAGAAAGTACTATCAACAAATTATACAACAGAAACAATTATTCAGTATATAATTTCTGCTTTCATAATGGCATTGCCGATGACTATTCTATAGTCTTCAGGTTTCAAAGGAATAATGCTATCAAGATTGTACGGACTTTTATGGAATATTATAAACAAGAGGCCCATGGGCCTTAACGGTCATCTGACAAAAAGCAAGCCAAACCTAGAAAGTGGGTTGAGGTCATTCATTTGAACAAACTTGGTAGCCTCTCCTCCAAGCATCTTACAGGCCCAATATCAGCACTCATGGACTTTTGCTTGTTGAGAGGAAGTCGTTTGTATATTTTAACATATTTGACCCCTGTGACCTTGAAAGTGGGCCAAGGTCATTCATTTCAACAAACTTTGTAGGGCTCCATGCCAGCATGCTATGGGCCAAGTATTAGCCCCCTAGGCCTTCTAGTATTTGAGAAGAAGTTATTTAAAGATTTTGACATATTTGACCCCTGCGACCTTGAAAGTTGTTCAAGGTCATTCATTTAAATAAACTTGGTAGCCTTTCCTCCCAGCATGCTACAGACCCAATATCGGCACTCATAGACTTTTGCTTATTGAGATGAAGTCCTTTGTATATTTTAACATATTTGACCCCTGTGACCTTGAAAGTGGGCCAAGGTCATTCATTTGAACAAACTTTGTAGGGCTCCATGCCAGCATGCTATGGGCCAAGTATTAGCCCCCTAGGCCTTCTAGTATTTGAGAAGAAGTTATTTAAAGATTTTGACATATTTGACCCCTGTGACCTTGAAAGTTGTTCAAGGTCATTCATTTAAACAAACTTGATAGCCTTTCATCCCAGCATGCCACAGGCACAATATCAGCAATCTGAGCCTTTTGGTTATTGAGAAGAAGTTGTTTCAAGATTTTAACATATTTGACCTCTGTGACCTTTAAAGTGGGTCAAGGTCATTCATTTGAACAAACTTGGTAGTCCTTCATCCCAGCATGCTACAGGCCTTATTTTAGTTGCCTGGGCCTTTTGATTACTGAGAAGAAGTCCTTTGAAGATTTAAAGACATTTGACCCCTGTGACCTTGAATGAAGGTCAAGGTCATTCATTTGAACAAACTTTAGCTACAGGCTAAATATTAGTTGCCTGGGCCCTCCAGTTATTGAGAAGAAGTCGTTTGAAGATTTTAAGACATTTGACCCCTGTGACCTTGAATGAAGGTCAAGGTCATTCTTTTTAACAAACTTGGTAGGGCTTCATCAAAGCAAGCTACAGGCCAAATATTAGTTGCCTGGGCCTTCCAATTATTGAGAAGAAGTCGTTTGAATGAAAAGTTTACGGACGGCGCACGGCGGACGGCGCACAGCCCACGGCGGACGACGACGGACGAAGCATGATGACTATAGGTCATCGGACCCTTCGGGTCAGATGACCTAAAAATGGAATTTGTTCACTGCTTGTAAATTTGTTTAAAAGATTTTCTTTCAATCATGTTCAAACAAACATCCATTTAATCATCAATCTGTGACAGTTTGGATTAAACTGAAGGGGACACATCAGGTTATGAAGGTGACAGAAACAAAGAAGAATGATGTTATGATAGACTACCTCACACAACTGTAGCTGGAAAACCTTTCTCTCCTTCTCCATTTCCTCAGCAATCTGTAAATCAAAAACAAATAACACTAAAAAATCCCTGTAGGTACCAAAATGTTTAGCAGTCACTAAACCTGAAAGTTGGACCAGATGAAAGATCCCACAAAGAATTTGATAAGAGTAGAATGCTAGGGTCAGTGGGAAAAACAAATCGAACGGAAGAATTGTCAGAATCTAGCAGGAAAGGTGACCTTGGTCCAATTATTTATGATCAAAGAAATTCTGTTTTAAACAAGTTTCATTTTATAGATATATGTAAACTTTGTTTATTGAAAGTTTTTTTTCCTTTTTTTCTTCTTTGGCTCAATTTTTTGACTTTACCAAAAGCTTAACACAAAATGAATATTAGGAGTCAACAAATGAACCACTGTTTTCTTCCTTGATTTTAATTTCAAGGTAACTGGTTTTTTTTTTTGTAGCAACTTTATTCCATCCTCGAATCTTGTTGTTTATAAAACCTCACTAAAGTAAACTTTACAGTGTAAGATTTTAAGTTATACTAAAGATCATTAAAGGCATCCATACAAATTATCAAAGTTCCCTCAAGTTTCATTTTCTGCCCTGGGCTATATTTTTAGATGGGAGGAGGGGGAACCCGTAACCATTTCAGACCAGTCTGTGTAGACATTGTTTTGTCCTTAGACAAGGTACATCATTCTAATGCTAAGGAGGGAATGTAACAGGCCTCCCTTATGTTGTTCTGTGAGGTAGCCAGCTATTAAAAGGACACCCTTAAAATGACCCTAGTTGTTCACTGGCCAATAGATCCAATAAGCATATAAACCCAACAAACACGGTCTTACTGTGAGAGGAAACTGTAGTACAATTTTTCTCTGGGAAAGCCACATGGTGGGTAGGTAATTACCCTAACATTTGGGGAATTGGACCTTGATCAGGTAGGTGAGTCCTGAAAGCCTTACTACTGTGACGCCTGGCTATCCGTGATTTGACTATTATCCGCTATCATATCATGATCTAACTACACGCAAAATATGATTTCTATTGCAGTAATACTCTTCATGAGACAAATCTAAGATGTCTGAATGAGGAGAAAGTTTGAAAAGTAATTATTTCTGTAACTTTTTTCATAACAGCAAAACAAAAATATCATGGGACATTGGGAATGTAACAAAGGTACAGCTAATGTACCAGGACAAAACTGGTAATGTTGAAAATTTTATCAAACAATACCAAATGATTACCTCGGAAAATTTAATCTTTTATTATTTTTTCTTTCTGCCTTGTTTTTCCTTCATCAGAACCGTGTTTAATTGTTTTTAGATTAACAGAACAATGAAGATCCTCAGCGCTTGAGGAAAGTATTAATTCCTTTTTATTTTCACACACTGGAGGCTTTAATAATTGACATGAGGCGTGGGTATTGATTCCGTATTGGAGGACAATGGGCTGACTCAACAATATTGATCCGTCCCAATGACCACACCTGCTGCAGGTGTGCTTGCAACATCTCGTTAAGCTTATCAAAGACACTGTTATTTAATTACAGGAAATTAATAGTATTAAAATCAATGCCTGCTGATGATGTAACATGTTATGTTAAGCTGTTAGGGTCATTAAAAGCTGTAGTTTTATGGATTTCTCAACAATTTAACTTTCTATAAATACTGCATATGGATAACTGTTTAACAGGGCCACACTTTCTACCATATCAATTACACTGCAGTATGCATCATCAATACCATTTCCAACTTTTTAAAGGAAACAAGTACTGAATAAGGTTGATTTTTTTCAGGAAATATGAGCAACTCTCCCTAAATCCAAGTTCCATTTTAACTTTCTCAGGAAATATAAATTAATTTTCAGTTATATCTTTTATTGCTCAAAACAATTCTACTTTGTAAGGAAATATGAATAACAAAAGCTATATTTACTTCTCAAATACTGCTTCATTTTACAAAGAAATATTAATTACTATTCAAATACTGTCTTGATCTGTACAAATTCACTTTTATGGAAATCTGAACTACCAGGTAAACTTTAATCTCTCATAACATCAATTTTAAAATTATTTTACAAATAAACTCCAGTCAAATAAGGAACTAAACAGACACAGGCATATAACCAATCCTGTAAGCTTTGTACTCACAACATAGGTTTTGTTAACGGAAAATGTGTGACCACATAATGGTAGAATTTCCTAAGAAACCAATTTTGAAAATATTCACCATCCTGTGATGAAGCTATCATTTACTGCTTTGGTGAATGATTGTAAAGAATAAAAAATTCAACATCTCCATCATGGAGTTTGTTTATAAAGGTCAAGGACAAGAATATATCTTATAAAACATATTCATATACCGTAAATATTCGCGTATAGTGCGCACTTTTTTAAGCTGAAACTGTCGTGTCAAAAAGGGGGTGCGCACTATACGCAGGTACATGCCATTCCTGGGGTTATCATTCCCGAGTTCTGCATCCGCCATATTGGATTACCTCCCTTCACATAATTATATGTAAAAGTCGTCGGTCTTATATGATAGTTTGGAGATAAAAACAACAAAAAAATAAAATGTTTTAATCATCTGCCATTCACGCTAGCATTACGGTGAATATAATTTTTTTTTCGTTTCCAGTCGGTCTTACTATTGGTCGGGGCTATAGTAGTGTTTGAATTTCTGCCTCATTTTGATAATGTATCTGTGGAATTCAATGAATCCGGATGTTTTTAGGCGATTGTCGTTCTGTTCATAAATCGGACAGCCCATCCCACCGATGCCCAAAGTTGGTGACCCCATGACCTCTCTTGATCTGCATGGCCCGCACGCGCAGTTCTGTTGTACTGGCAGCGATGCCGGGATATCTGCGATCGCATACAAAGTTGAACAGCTCTCTCTCTCTCCATCTCTAGGTGTTTTGCTGTCGCACCTTTGTCAGCCCTTCTGGTCAGTGGTTGGGACTTTAAACGGTCTTTTCTTTCTTCCGTGCCTTGATATTTCACTCTTGAATGTCGAAGCGGCGACCGGCGGCACGAAACTCCAGTCTCTCGGCGTAGTCAAATGGCGTTCGCAGTTTCACCATGTCGAAGTCGGTGTAAACAATATATCATTAAATACCTTCGGATACCGCGGTGGGTACAGATACCATGAAAGATCATGCCTATACTGAACAAACCACCTGCTTTTATGGGGACAAGGTAGGATTGAAAATGTTCAGACAGTTAAAACAACATCGTTTTCTGACCAATATTACGCGTTCAGCCCAAGCCAGGTGTCATCAGTCTCCTCGTACTCAACGTGTTAACTGTCATTAACCGTTAATTATACAATCAGCCAAGCCTTTCAGGCTTGTTAGGTCACCTGGGTAAATTTGTTTACTTAAGGTAATTACAGGTGTTAGGGTCACGCTCATTGTGGTTTCCTAATTATCAATGGATCAGACCACATCAAATGTTTCGTCGCAGTGACCAGTCAATTAATTTTTCTGTAGATTTTTTTTTTTTAAATCTGATCTCCAAAAAGTACCTGCGCACTATACGCGAGTGTGCACTATATGCGAATATTTACGGTATTAAACACACACTTTACAGTATCCAAACCTAACAATAATTACCTCCGACCCACACACTTCCACTCGATGCATGTGAGCTTCCTTGGCTTGTTGTTTCTTCTCCTTCTCAATTTTGGCACTGAAAAAAGGGAGATAATCTTATTTTGAGTAACTAAATTAGTGCCTTCCCAATTGAAATCCATTCAGAGATTTCAAGAAATCTTCTTCTATTTAATAAATGTACAGAGAAGTTTGAGATTAACTGAAAAGCATTGCTTGAATTTATAAAATGGGATAAAAACTAAATAAATAATCCTATTAATAGAACATCATAGTAGAGAATCTGAGGAAAATGTTTTTCCTTTCAATCTGTCTTTACCCCCCTCCCCCCACATCTGGTTACAAGTCAGTCCACATCTATTAGTATTCAATCACCTATTTCATTACCCTGTAATAAGCCCAAATATTGACTTTTACATAAGTTATATGTTTGTCTCCTGTACTAATCAAAGGATAAAATATCCCAGATGTAACTTACAATTTGGTTTCATAATCTTTCCAAGCCTTATCAAAGGGCTTTTTCATGTCACCTTTGACCCCCTTCAGGTCCCCCTTGAGGAAGGCATCCAGAGGATACAGTAACATGCTATTTAATTTTGTTACCTGTTGAAACAGAAATGTTTTACATTATCCTCATCAGACTCCATCTTATCACTTAACACAAACACTTAAGACGGGGAATATCTTCCTTCTGGATTGATAATTTTACTGTGAGAATTGTCCACAATGGAGAACTTACACTCTTTCTCTTAGTAATAGGACTCCTTTAAAATTTCAAGAAAAAAAAGAAAGATCATGACTTAGCTGAAGAAATCCTACAATAACCAACATCATGGATAAGAAAATGGCATCTATAACCAATAGCTGCTTTCCTTTACAAATTATCTAAATTTTGAGAACTCACTCTATTGCTAAGTTATGACACTTGTTTTGAAAGTCGTATAACAAAAAACACCCTATATTCACAAATGACCTAAGCAGTTCGTTGTTATAATCTATGTTTACCAATTGGTTAAAAAAAAATAACATAAACATAAGATAATTAACAGTTCACATATATATATATATATATATCACCATGTTCACACAATCTGGTACTTACTAATTGGTGCATACAAGTGAACACTAATTCAAACCAATACCACACACTCACCAGTTCATTCATACTGCCAGCCAATTCTTTTGTCACAGTGGAGAATTTAAAAAAAGCCTCATCTGCAAAATTGAAATATGAAAATGATAACAAAACTTACCATCAGGGACTTTAACATTTTCATGTCTCACCAAACTTTCTAAAGATACCACAGAGAACTGCTACACAAATATTCATTGAGCTTAATCAAATATCTTCTTTAAAAAGCATTTTTCTCAGTCAAACACTATTTTCACTGTTAAAGAGCTTTTGTTTACTTTATAATCAATTATCTACTGCTGTCAATTAAATCTGCTTTGAAGTCTTTCCTTCTCTTTCTTTCACACGAAATGAACAGGAAATAACTGCATTTCTGATACCTTATCAAAATAGCAGATGGGATGTACACACACTCAAAATGGAACTCCTTCATCTAATAGTTAGTTTAGATAATACCCATTGTAGCATCAGGAAGAATGAGACTCCGGTTTAAATGAGTATACTGAGATAATATTTGTGATAAAACACTGCTGAATGAAACAGGAAAAATTGTACAGTTCCCTACAAGGTAATAAATACCTTGGAACACTTAAGAGGAACATTTCCTTACACCAGTACTTCAAAACATTGACAACTTAGGGATGATAGACCATAAAGCAAGTTTTCTTCACTACTGTTTTCAGAATAACCACAGAATATTGAACAGACAAATTGTAATTCAGTTACAATATATTTTTACTTCAAGCTCTCCTAAAGCAAAGATCTGACAAGACTAAAATTCTGGTTTTAAGAATATATAGCAAAATTTGCACATGGCCGAAAAAAGAGTCTCGGTTTTTCATCTTGTGTTAGAAAATTATCTAAATATTGACCAATCAGAGGATATCCTGTTTGTAACAGATAAACTAAGGGCAGCAACTCTATATTGGAACCATGCGGATGGTCCTTGATCATCAACCCATCCAATTACTCTATGTGGAATGCATGTCGAATATAGATTTAGCAGTACTATTAGGGTACTAAAACAGGAGACTATACAGCTGCAACAAGCTTCCTGGTAAAGGTATTGTCAGATTAACAGTAACTTACTTATTTCAACTTCCTGGTCAACTCGTCCCCGACCAAGATTATCCAGATTTTCTGCGAAGGTTCCCTCATTGTCAACATGACCTGTTAAGACAAATTACACTAAATATGATAAAAACAAATACTTGTTTCATTGATAGAACAGTATAGAATCACTCATAATGAGTCAAAACACTTGCCTCAGAGGGAGACTGCATATGCATGCATGGGGCCCATTATTATGTTTCAATCCATCATGATCTTTCAGCATCATGTAATTGTTTATAATATCATTTCTTTGACAAGTTAGTGCCAGTAGGAATCATTGATGTCATAAACAATCTCCATCAGAGCTTCATTATGCAAATGAGCTGCCACAGCTGATGTTTATAGATAAACGAATCAATTGCTTTGTTTTTGTCATGATTGATTACTATAAATGAACTCGACTTCAGTTGACACAATCAAATTTGAGCACATCATCCTTTTTTCTTTTTAGCAATTTAGCACATTGATACATAAACAGTATACAACAAATGTATTTAGCACAATCAGATTTTGGTACTGCTGACATGAATATTCAATCCTAAAATTACATGACTTCTAAGATAAGTCCCTTTACAGTATATTTATCTGTTTTGAGTTTACTAATGCAGATAGCAGGGAAATTGGGCTGAATGTAACTTTCAACAGTTCGCAATTAAACATATTTCATTCCAATATATATTGAAAGTAAACTTGTTTGCATATGTTTTCTTAATCATTCAAAATAAAAACAAAACTAGAAATTGTTGCTAACAATTTTGCAGGCTTTTCACTTCTTTGGCGACAATCTACCGAAAAACAAAACATTAAATTCATCGGAAGGATGTTCTGCATCGATCAAATTTTGAAAACTTCACCAAACAGCGAGCTTTTTTATTTGACATATTCTCTGATAACATGTCATGACAAAAATTTAGATAAGGATTTTGGAGATATCTTCGTTTTTAAGTTTTTAACTTATGACGTCATGGCGGCCATATTGGATTTTTGACCTACTTAAAAATTTGGCATCGACAAGTTCATATACGTATCTACATAAAGGTGAATAGAATGTATATCTATATATTTCAATTTAAAAGATTAGGAACCCACAAAATTGGAAGAAGAATAATAATAAGAAGAATAATAAGAAACCGAAAAAAACAATAGGTCTTTTCACCACTTAGTGAAAAGCCCTAATTATGACATGAAAACAATACATTAGGTTGTGGTGACGACCAAAGAGAAGAATTATAAATAGTTGGTCAGACATGAATCGGTTTAATAAGTCATCTAAGTGTCATTTTAATCAAAATATACAGATATATTTTCTTATTCTATTTAGTCCGCTTAACATTCAATATTTAGTCTTTCTGATGTCTAACATTCATTTCATAGATTAAAGAAAGTATTAGTGCCTATTTAATACTTTTCTATAAAAACATGTAACTTAAATTAAATACTGAAATTAACTTGTCATAGAATTATTTTCATTCATTATTTAATTGATAAGGACGACGATTATTTATGATAAGAAAATATTACTTATAATATGTTGCTGACATTCCATCTGATTTACCAGTTTGTGGTGTTTTTTATTGCACAGTTCAACTTTAAAAAGTATAAAAAATACTAATACTCCTCCTCTCCCCATTTCAAACAGCTTCCCCTCCCCTTTCCAATCTCAAATACCCTCCCCTCCCAATCTCAAACAGCCTCCCCTTCCCCTTTCCCATCTCAAATACCCTCCCCTCCCCTACCCTTCCCTCTCCATCTCCAACAGTCTCCCCTCCCCTCCCCATCTCAAACAGCTTCCCCCTCCCCTTCCCCATCTCAAACAGCCTCCCCTCTCCATCTCACACAGTCTCCCCTCCCCTCCCCATCTTAAATAGCTTCCCCCTCCCCTTCCTCATCCCAAACAGCCTCAGCAACCTGTTGTTGAGAGACATCTGAGCATGTCTGAAGGCGATGAAATCTGACAACACATACATCTTCATTGACAAGATAATAGACTTAGGTATATCTGTCTATAGTCTGTTTCATAAAACAACTACCACGAAGGTAATAACAGTTAGCTTACACCATGCACTAAGGGCAGCATCTGTTTAACATCTAAATCAAACTTCTAGTTTCCAACATTGTTTATTACTCTAAAAATATAAACAAACAAACCAAGGAAGGACAGGCCCATCAATATACAGATGGAATCTTTACAGCATTTACATCACCATTGTCTAGTCAAAAGACATTAGGAATATTCAAATGTTTAGAAGATATCTTAAAGCAAGTATCCCACACACAGATAAATAGAAAGATGGACAAATGTGCAAATGCAATCATATCATAAAAGTCACAGGTTTCACAGAATGGTGAATCAGAACTTGCATCTGACTTGTACACCTACAGGCAACAAAATCATGAATGGATCTTGCAAGTAAAATATGAGGGAAAAAAATACAAGTATTAATTGCTTAACCCTATGTACAGACAACTTTATCTACATTCCATATCAAAATGCTCTATTCTGTCTAAATTATTCTATAAAAATGAAACAATTACACATTCATATTATATCTATGTATCAAATGTCTTTCTCAAAGGATTTTTATGATATAACCTAGCCACACGAGATGACTGTGTGTACTTGATGTAGTATGAGATCACAACCTAACACAAGTATAGGAGTCAGGGTTTTGACAACAAGCCAAGCCAGCAGTGCACCACACAAGTTGAGCTCCGTGGACACAGATGAATCCATCTGACTCCCACTGATGATCAACAACAAACAAGAAATATATTTGTGATTCATCCAAACAGTATATAAATGAGGATGGGGCAGATACATCACCCTAATATTTATGTACTTATGTACTAGTACCTAACCATCTGTCACAACTTTAAAATGTGGGATAGCTGAATTTTTGTCAATTGAGTCTGGTGACCAGAAAGGCTACGTAAGAAGATGAAGCTTTTTATAGTTATGTCCCTAACCAGGAGTCCAAACAGACTGAAATTCTATATCTGTTTTTAATTGTGTTTTTTTCCATCGATATTTTCCCTTTTGAAATCAAAGCCTTTGAACTAAATTGCAAGATGAAAGTGCACTTTTCCAGAGTCAATGTGCTGTTATAATGAAATGTCAAAATGTTGTTCTTGTTTATCAAATTGTCAACAGTCACTGTCATTTTGAAGTGGAATCGCCTTGAAGTAGCTAGCTATCTCACTGAACATCATTGGGGAGGACTGTCACATATCATCCAGACCAATTAGGGTACTGTTAATGTAGTGCTAAAATTTCATGGTTTTTCCAAAAACACTGATTTACATTGGCATTTCAATGATAAATCTTCATCACTAAGAAAACTTGTACCATGTAATTGATATCAACATAAATCTGTTTATCATAAATATACCAAAAAAAAGTTCATGGAATTTAAAGTACCCACGAAATTTACAAAAATAAATCTCCCATAAAAATTCACAATTCTGCAGTAAAATTTCTTTTCAAAAGACAAATCATGTCACAACATATCGTTTCTCAGCTTCCTGAAAAACATAAACCGACATGGGTAGTCAGTGTTGAACCAAGCTTCTCAGATCTGCTCAGATCAATACAACCAATCATCACAGTAAAAAGAAGTGTGAATCACCATCTAGTCTCTCACCCCACCCCTCACCCTTTCCCCCCTCCCTAAGCACATCCCCTCAACCCCTCTACTCCCCAACCCCCCACCTCACCCTTTCCCCCCTCCCTCAGCACATCCCCTCAACCCCCCCAACTACCCAACCCCCCCTCGCCCCTTTCCCCCCTCCCTCAGCACATCCCCTCAACCCGCCAACTCCCCCCCTCACCCTTTCCCCCCTCCCTAAGCACATCCCCTCAACCCCTCTACTCCCCAACCCCCCACCTCACCCTTTCCCCTCCCTCAGCACATCCCCTCAACCCCCCCAACTCCCCAACCCCCCCTCGCCCCTTTCCCCCCTCCCTCAGCACATCCCCTCAATCCCCCAACTCCCCCCCCTCGCCCCTTTCTACCGAATTACTGGCCATGTATCAATGAATATCGTTTTCACTCACAGCAACAAATTTCCTATAAAAAAAGTCCCGGTAATGATTTGTTTACACTGATCTTATTCTAACTCATTTCTGTTCTTATTCTGCCATTATTTCTTCTAACTTAGTCTGAAGGTTCTGATAACAAGTCAGCATTTCCTTGGTTGTTCCTAAAACAGCACTGACCTGTTCATTTGCCAAGTAGGAAATATGAGGCTGTTAACATGAATATGATGTCTCCACACTAAGTCAACTGTTGTACTGCATCCTTCTGTTGTCACAAACATATCACTAAAATGGTAGCTAATTACTTCATCAATAAAGCTCTTGAAGCACTCACGCAATTTTTCAATTTGTTCATAGCTCAGGCACATTTACAAACCTATCTAATTTGAAACAGACACTTGATGATTAAATTAAAAAGATAGTGCAGTAATTTACGAAGGTCCTTTAAAACAAAAACAAATCATTATATGGAGTGAAATTGAATAAATTCAAAGATAAAAGACTAACTTTCACTGCCTCAATATGTCATACTTAAAATATGACACTACTTGGGAAAGCTGGATATATACGCCTATGTGACCTAAAACAACTGGTACGTACTCCACCACTCAAGTAGTTTTAATAGTAATGTTGCCCTTGTAACCTTAAATTGTATCAAGTAATACATTGGAACCCTAAATACCAGTACTACTATAGTATTCTGACTTTTGTAATAAGTGAAAATGGTGACCTTGACCTTAGGACCATAAATAAAGCATTGACCTTGAAACCCTAAACAAAGCACTTCCAAGGTGTTTGGACTTTTAAATCAAGTGAAAATGGTGTCCTTGACCTTGAAACCCTAAATAAAGCTTTGACCTTGAAGCCCTAAACAAAGCACTTCTAAGGTTTCTGACTTTTAAATCAAGTGAAAATGGTGTCCTTGACCTTGGAACCCCAAAAAAGCATTGACCTTGAAACCCTCAACAAAGCACTTCTAAGGTTTCTGACTTTTAAATAAAGTGAAAATGGTGTCCTTGACCTTGGAACTCTAAATAAAGCACTTCTAAGGTGTTCTGATCATTAAGGTAAAATTCCACTTCAAAGATAATTACTTTCAGGAATCATCAGTAGGAAACCCTATCAATATTGGAAATACTCCAATAATCCCTCAAGATTTTCCAAGAACTCTTCATGGCAGGCCGTAGTTAATATATAATGACTTAATATAGACAGGGTTAAAGGATGTAGCCTGACACAACGATCGATCACCATGATCACCATCCTAGGTAACACAGAACATAACCCTCATACAGCATATATCTATCGTGAATAAACCCGGAGGTCTGACACTTCATCATCAAAGTCAGGGGTGGGCCAATTGTGACTCCTCCCCTTGAAGAATCTCGATGGGATTTATGTAATTTCTGGAAATACTTAAATTTTACATTGTGGGACCAATTGTTTTTGTAAATATTTTAAAATCCAACTTAAGCCAACCTCTGGTGTTTAACAGTATTTGCTAAAATTGTTTATTTAAGTTAACAGGTTTTATGTCCATTATTACAGCCTTTCGGCCCTAAATCGGGTCATAAAATACAGGAAATTGAGTAGAACCAAAAAAAGAGTGATGAGTGGGATACAAAGATTAGGCAAGAGAACGAAACTGTCGAAATTTAACAGCAGCAAAAATTTTCTCTATATTGTAATTCCATTAAGTTATGATAAGACATGCCTCAATCATTAGAAAGATTGGAATTTACGCTGAATAATACATTCATCATGCATGAACATGACAATCTATCAGTAGTCATGAGGTGATTCAATGAATAATCATTTTAGCAGACATGACACAAATACACGATGCCTGTGTTTGAAGAAACTTCTCCTAAAGTAAAAGTGTTTTTTTTTTCTTTTAAATCAAAATAAATGTCTATCACAGAGAAAAGAAGCTACCAAGCGTTTATTCAGACGAGGTGGATTGAATTTAATTATATATATTTCTGACAGTGTATATGTAATATACCTGTCAGTGAACTGTTTTTCAGGTGGAGATCTTGAGGAAGATTATCTCATCAGATACTAAGTATACTTCAGTAATAGGCTGAGATGTTTACACATAATAAATACCCCTGATACTTGAAGGAAAATAACAAGCGTATAAACAGGTACTCTGAACCCATGCCAATGGTTCTGTGCCCAACTTCAAACCTATACTTTATTGAAACAAGTTCATGCTGTTAGGAATTAAACCACAATATTAATAGGAAAGCTCAGCTTGCTTGTCTTGTCCGATAATTCTTATGTTTGACAGAGCTAGAAAATTCTAATGTTTGACAGAGTTCGAAATTCTTATGTTTGACAGCTAGAAATTCTTACAAGCAAAAGAAATTCTTAGATTTGACAGTTAGAAATTCTTACGTTTGACAAGAGATAGAAATTCTTACGTTTGACAAGAGATAGAAATTCTTAGATTTGACAGTTAAAAATTCTTACGTTTGACAAGAGATAGAAATTCTTACGTTTGACAAGAGATAGAAATTTTTAGATTTGACAGTTAGAAATTCTTATGTTTGACAGAGTTAGAAATTCTTTGTTTAACATAGTTAGAAATTCTTAGATTTGACAAGAGTTAGAAATTCTTACATTTGACAGTTAGAAATTCTTACGTCTGACAGAGTTAGAAATTCTTACGTTTGACAAGAGTTAGAAATTCTTACGTTTGACAGAGTTAGAAATTCTTACGTTTGAAAGTTTGAAATTCTTGTTTGACAGAGTTAGAAATTCTTAGATTTGACAGTTAGAAATTCTTACGTTTGACAGTGTTAGAAATTCTTACGTCTGACAAGAGTTAGAAATTCTTACGTTTGACAGAGTTAGAAATTCTTACGTTTGACAGTTTGAAATTCTTGTTTGACAGAGTTAGAAATTCTTAGATTTGACAGTTAGAAATTCTTAGATTTGACAGTTAGAAATTCTTACGTCTGACAAGAGTTAGAAATTCTTACGTCTGACAAGAGTTAGAAATTCTTATGTTTGACAGTTAGAAATTCTTGTTTGACAGAGTTAGAAATTCTAATGTTTGACAGAGTTAGAAATTCTTACGTTTGACAGAGTTAGAAATTCTTACGTTTGAAAGTTTGAAATTCTTGTTTGACAGAGTTAGAAATTCTTAGATTTGACAGTTAGAAATTCTTACGTTTGACAGAGTTAGAAATTCTTACGTCTGACAAGAGTTAGAAATTCTTACGTTTGACAGAGTTAGAAATTCTTACGTTTGACAGTTTGAAATTCTTGTTTGACAGAGTTAGAAATTCTTAGATTTTACAGTTAGAAATTCTTAGATTTGACAGTTAGAAATTCTTACGTCTGACAAGAGTTAGAAATTCTTATGTTTGACAAGAGTTAGAAATTCTTACGTTTGACAGTTAGAAATTCTTGTTTGACAGAGTTAGAAATTCTTACGTTTGACAGAGTTGTACAGAGCTTTGATAGATTTCTTCATTTTGTTCAGCCCACTTCGGTCCATGTCCAGTTTCTGTAAATATAGAACAGATCAATAAAAGATTTATCTCCTCACAATAGCAAATTGAAAGTGACTGTATAAACACAGCAAATGTCTACTATAGCTAACTTAATACATCAGAGACAAGCATCTTTTACTGCCAGCAAATAACAATGTACAATGAATAAAGATCATAGCTTACGATGGGGTTAGTATTGACGTCATTTACGACTTGCACTTAACATCAAAATATGCAAAAAAATTGCCAGCAATACGACTGATATTTACTAATTGGTTTTATAGAATTCAACTCAAATCCTTAGTGTATAACTTAACTGTGAAACAGTTTTTAAAAAGCATATTGAGGAGGAAATCCTGACAATTTTACGTCTTTCAAACATGTCCTATGTACATAATGTAGAAAATTGGACCCATATACCACACCTGCATCTTACATTGTGAACCAGTGTTAAATATATCAATATTGCATTTGGTAAACTTAAGCACTCCTTTACGCATATTTTGACTGCACTGAATTTAATATTGTCACAAATATTGCCTGTACTGGCAGTCATTGTTATGTAAAGTAACTTTCTGTGTCATATAATGTCTTGATGACCATGACTGATGTCAAATACATTGGGACAGACTTTGATGACCTTTATCTATGTCAAATTAACAAGGACAGACTTTGATGACCTTTTCTATGTCAAATTAACAAGGACAGACTTTGACGACCTTTTCTATGTCAAATTAACAAGGACAGACTTTGATGACCTTTATTTATGTCAAATTAACAAGGACAGACTTTGACAACCTTTTCTATGTCAAATAAACGAGGCCAGACTTTGACGACCTTTATCTATGTCAAATAAACAAGGACAGACTTTGACCACCTTTATCTATGTCAAATAAACCTGAACAGACTTTGACAACCTTTATCTATGTCAAATTAACAAGGACAGTCTTTGACCTTTTCTATGTCAAATTAACAAGGACAGACTTTGACGACCTTTTCTATGTCAAATTAACAAGGACAGACTTTGATGACCTTTATCTGTGTCAAATTAACCAGGACAGACTTTGACGACCTTTTCTATGTCAAATAAACAAGGCCAGACTTTGACGACCTTTATCTATGTCAAATAAACTAGGACAGACTTTGATGACCTTTATCTATGTCAAATAAACTAGGACAGACTTTGACGGCCTTTTCTATGTCAAATAAACTAGGAAAGACTTTGACAACCTTTATCTATGTCAAATAAACCAGGACAGACTTTGACGACCTTTACCTATGTCAAATAAACTGGGACAGATTTTGATGACCTTTATCTATATCAAATAAACTAGAACAGACTCTGACGACCTTTATCTATGTCAAATAAACTAGGACAGACTTTGATGACCTTTATCTACGTCAAATAAACTAGAACACACTTTGACAACCTTTATCTATGTCAAATAAACTAGGACAGACTTTGACAACCTTTTCTATGTCAAATAAACAAGGACAGACTTTGACCACCTTTATCTATGTCAAATAAACCAGGACAAACTCAGATGGCCTTTATCTATGTCAAATAAACCAGAACAGACTTAGATTATCTTGATTCATGTTAGGCAAACTGTAGAACTTTTGCCTACATTTGATCTAATTTTCTGTACCTGAAGGCCTTTGCTGCACCATCTAACCAAGTCAGGTTTCAGATAGTTACCAAGCTTAAAACAATCGATTGATAAATCTGAAAAATGCTGACAAAGACTCAAGTGTAAAATCAGGAAATAGGGAAAGAAATCTGTTTGAAAATTTTAATTGATATGGTTTCTTGTACCTTTATCAAAAGTTACCAAAAAATTATACAATTGTACCTATTTTGGTAAGGGATAAAGAGTACCCTTCCCTTCACGATTCTGCAAAAAATTATGTTTAAGTCATTTGTACATATTCTTCCTCATTATCATCCCTCACAGATCTAGAAAATCATGTAACATCTTTTGCTTGCAGAGCTGAAAATCAACCAAGGCCATTATTCTTTCTTATTTTCTGATGATTCAAATATTGGTAAATCTTTCTACGTAAACAATACCAAGTCAATTTCAGTAACACCCTGGTAACAGAAAGTTACCATGTCAATAATTTTAAACCATATATGTATACAGTCTTATGCTAGCTATATAATTCATACTTATACTCTGCAAGCCATGTTATGTGAAGATCAGGAAGTGTGTTATGGAACAAATATCCGGCAACTGTTTTAATTTTAAGTACATGTTGAGTTGTAGGCACAGACAGGGGACAGCAGTGTATAACTACCATCCAACACAGAAGATAGGTCACGAAAACATTTAGGATGTTTCAGGCAGTGACCAAGGCAAATAGTTTAATTCATAAGAGCACCAAGTCAAGAGTTTTGAGGTTCCAAGTTGAAGTCCTCATCTGTTGTTATACTTTACATCACCTTTTTTAAGAAGCACAACATGTTTGTTTACAGTGGCAGGGGAGGTAATTCACACAAATCAGGGGAAACAACTCACCTATACCAATCAGATCTAGACAATAGTTTGGCCACATCAGGAGAAATAACTCATTCACAGAATTATACATTTTGTTTGAAATTATCAATGACAGACTAAGTAACTCAAATAAGTCATGGTAGATAACTCCCTGATAAAATTACCCATTAATGTTTGAATTCTCACAAGGGAGATAACTGATCCCAAGAAATATCCGGACTGTTATACACTGTGATATTGACCAGACTTGAGCAAACACAGATACCAAACACCTGCCCATAAACAAAACCACAAACTAACTGGAAAAAACTACAACAGGTTGTGTTTGATAGACTTCTGGATCTTACAATAGGTCATGATAAAGCAAGCATATCATAACCCAGACTGTGATAGCAGAACAGTTTCTGAAACCATTCTGTAGAGTTTTAGATACCAAACAGGAAACAGGATGTCAAACCTAAGTTACAGGACAGTTGTTATATTTCATTCTTTATTGATTTCAAATTGGAAACAACCCCAGGAACATTCTGGTTTCAGAGTAAAGAATAGCACTACAAATAGTGAACTACAGTGAAGTGTGAAACATGATTTTTTTTTTCTTTTTTCCAACAAAACTTCAAAAAACGCTTTGCCTTCCAGACTCAAGTACATAAACATTGTTTTGGAGATGAGGAACAAAGTAAGAAATAAAAAAGTTTACAAACCGTATTTTTTTTTCAACACCGTAACTGAAATGTCTAAAACAGACTTCTACAATGTAGCGTCACTTATTCAAAGGTCATTGAAAATTGTTTTCAATTTTATCCGATTATGAACACGTCTCCCAACCCTATTCTGTTATAGGTATAGTTTCCCCAAGTAATAATATCACTGCCCCTTCTGGTTCACTTTCACATGGTAAATTACATAAGTTACATCTAGTATCATAGCTCTGGGTTGTAGACAATTGTAAAGATGGAAATGCTCTTTCCTATACAATCAATATTGAGAAGAGCTAAGAAATGCTTCAGTCAGACCCCTAGTAAATTGGATTCTCAGCTCACGGCTAATAACAGGAAATTGTTGCACTAACATTGCTATATATATAAAGTACAGTATTCAATCAAGCTGGGAAAGTTTTCGGCTCACAAAACACACTGTAGACTATCAGTGACTTCTTACAACATATAACTGAACTATGTGTAAATAAATGGAAAAGTTGGCTGTTCTAGTACTACTAAGAATAATTTCAGAGTTTCTGATATTAGATGATACTTTAAGTACTATTGGAAAATTCTGTCACAAATTTTTCCTGTTTCGATGCATCAATCAAAATTGGTGTAAAACGTAATTTAAAATGAACTTCAAGAAGTTCAAATAAAACTAAGGTAGTCAACAATGTAATTTGTAACTGTGATATTTAATTTTCAAATCCTTTAAGCTGATATCTGGAGACATGTACATGTTAAAAATACCTTAGAAAGAATTATCAATATATCTCACAGAACAAATTGTTCATTAACTTTGAATTCTACAACAGAAAGCAGTGAGAAACATAAGTTCCGCAGTAGTACTGTTTACTTGTACAACATATCTGGTTCTATCCTTATTTCTGAATCTGTAACAGATAGCACTGACTCAGGTTAAAATTCTAACAGAACTTTTTTTTTTCTAAAAATACTGTAAATACTTGAGTTGTGAAACAGGCACCTCCAGATAAAGAATCTTGATCCCAATCCTTTGATGTGAACCCTACTACATTAATCTTGCTTGAGGAATAGAGAGTGTTTCTAATCCAAAACTACCAAGTGTGTAATAGGGTCAATAGGTCGAACATTCAATGGTCCATTCTAGATCTAGTTACAGTAGATGTATATATTGTTTTGTATTCCTTGTTGTCATGGTTAATCATTTACAACTCAATTTAAACTGGGCGATCACCTCAAAAATTTGACAACTATGGTATGCACTGCTGATACCATTCTACAAATATAACCCAACTTATGTAAAATGACAGACATCAAATCACTTTTTTTCATAGAGGATTTATCAGAAATACCACAAGAATTTTTTTTATTTTTAAGAGCAAGAGGATAGCATTGTAAGAGATTTATAAATCTCACAAAAAATTGGGAACGATGTAAACAAATCTTAAAAATTACACTTAAGAGGTTAGGTAAAAATTTAGGTGACAGAAATGACAAGCCAAGTTGTACACTTAGTGGTGCATAAGGATGTGGAGCAGAATGACCCATTAGGTACTTAGTCTATATATAACTGACCTCAATATTAACCAATACACTTCTAGGTCTGAAAGATAAGTAGGAACAGAAATACCAGGGGACCATCAACATTACAATAATCAAATAAAACATAACAGCATTCTCCATCAATCCTAGGCTAATCAATTCTGATGGAATAAATTTCTTTTTTATTTCTACAAAAGCTACGAGGTCAAGAAAACATCTTGATCTGAATAAGTACATTACAGGGTCTCTTATTATTAAGATTAATCAACATTTTATCTATTAAGTAAAATATGTAGGGTTCCTTGAAAATAACAATCTTTGATGTACACTCGTAATCACTGAATAACAGCATAGCTTGATTATACTCTCCATCAGCTTTAGGATATAAGAAAATGTCAATATGCCATCAAAATTAAGTCTTGTTGAATGATTCCAGCGTCTTAATAGACAGCTGACAGATATAAAACATTCTCCAATACACAGTGTGAAGTTTTTTCTCACAGTATGCCAATTTCATTATACAATGTACACAAAACCGACAAAATGCCTTAATTTGATTTTTTATGCATTGACCCATCCAGCTCTTGTCTAAAATCAGTTGACCAATCTCCCTGACTTGGTCATTCCATCAATGACCAATCTATCCTAACAATGACCAGAAAGAAAATACGATCCATTGTCTAATCCTTGTAAATCCTCTTGAGAATGTTTTCTTTGAACAAGGAATGTCATTTCACGCTTATATTGTGCTTTCGTGACAGCTTATCGCTCAATCATCCCAACCAAATCATAAATATTGATTTTGCAAATAAACGTTAAGCCATATTTACAAATTACACTTAGAGTAAGTTATCCTATTTTACATCTGCGTCATACATGTGCTCCTGTCTGTTTATATTTATCCACATGAAACAAATTTGGGGAAATAGCCTGCTATACCGATGGAATGCACAATCGTACATGCAGACAGATCCAGCCTACTGTAAGAGATGATGACTGCAATACTCAGAGCTCTTTTCTATATTATTATGTGCCCTTTCTTTTTCATTGTAAATATATCCTGCCTTTTGATGTCACAGACACAATCTTATCTGCAGTTGACACAAATCAAGAGAGTGACAATTCGGTCATGAATGCCAGATTTTCGCAGATGAACTATTTTTGATGAAGGTATACAATTTTTTTTCTTAATGTAATACAAGGGTCGCTTCTTTCGATAATTCTATGATTTTCCCAATCAAAAACAAAAAAGTTTTAAGGTTTTTGTAGAAAAATTAATTTCAAACGTTCTTCTAAATCTATTTATTTGGTTTTCATGGTACATGTATCACTTTGTTCCATTTCCTCAAAAACAGCTAAAACTTCTTTAAATAACCAGTACTATCAGTGACTATTATCATCCATGACCAACCTTAGGTATTTCTATTCAAAATGTTTTTAAACAATTCCTTTAGACCAACATAAACAATATCCTTTAATTTAGGAGACCACATCCACTGACAAACTGGGTCACTCCTTGTTCAATTTAAAAACGTTATATATACATAGGAGAGCTAAAACTACCATTGAGGAGAAATTCTGCGGTGTCATACATGAAAACCCTGGTGTATACTTCCCCAGTCCATCGTACTTATAAGGGTTTATACAGGTGAAGAAGGTGTATCTACACTTCAACAAAGTTTAAGAGTATTGCTTAGGTTGAACTCTTTCATTCATAGCAAATAATACTGTTCGACAAAAAAGACAAAAAAAAAATCATATTCCTGAAGAATGAACAACATTGTATATAGTCCTTGGAGTTTATCATGAGGATTCCTACACCAAACTG
The DNA here is from genome assembly GCF_031769215.1 of Ylistrum balloti. Taxonomy (NCBI): domain Eukaryota; kingdom Metazoa; phylum Mollusca; class Bivalvia; order Pectinida; family Pectinidae; genus Ylistrum; species Ylistrum balloti. Next base: position 1,131,641 of record NW_026782082.1, on the reverse strand, counting down.
AATTATTTTATCAAAGACTTCCGAAGTTATTCCTGAATTCATAAATTAGCCTGATAGTGTTTCTAACAAGGATTTTATGACTACACTGAACAGTTGTACAAGCCACTTATAATTAGTAGTTTGCAGTTACGGGTGATTCCAGATATCATTCTGATGACTCAGCATATTTATTTCTGAAATCCAAGCCTTTAAGTTTTAACAGTCTCTGATCCTCAATCAGTCCTGTAGATTTGGCGATCCTACTAACTCACTCTACAGTTTTATTGTATTCATCTAAAACTCTGATCAGTCACTGTAGAACTCATCAAGCCAGACATTCTAACAATACCATCAGGAATGTCTTTCCCTCAGACATACCATACAGTTATATATGTACATCCCCTGTGAAAGCACTGTCGGTATACAAAATAAATGGTTTTAATAACACAAAAAATACTCAAATATGTGAGGACCAAATTGTTTCAATCCTTATAATTCTACGACAAGAAAACATGTTTTAATTATCTTTAGAATTTCTGGGTATTTTAAATGGTTTTGTAATTAAAAACAGCAATCTGAAAACAACACAAGGAGTTTACTTTTACACATCTTTAATTCCTCAAACGACAAAGTATGAAGTCCTGTTAAAGAGAAATGAATCTCATAACATCTAAAACCATCCAATATTCTGTACTGTACAATTTCCTTCTTCATAAACAAACAGTAAGAGAGATCAATATAATCATTTCCCCGATACTTTTAACTCATAAGTTCCATTTTTCAAGTTAACAAAACTCGATGGTATGGCGTCTGCACCAACTCTACTGCATTAACCTGTACAAAGTGAGGTTGATATGCCTGATACCAGCAGCAGATGCCAGTTATATTCATCCTGGAACCATGGTGATGCAACCAGAAAAACCAAAAGTAAGGTCACCATAGGTTACTGCTTGGTAATCAGAACGATATAGCACTCAAAATAGAAAATTTGTGGTTACGTCGAGGAGTTCTAAAAGACTGAGGGACCTTTCTGTTGCTGAATAATTCAGATTTCAGATGATGCACTTCAATCCATTACCATCATGCTAAATGGATACCAGACAGTCAGTTCTAAGCTTCCATGTGATGCTGTTTACACCATCTGTGAAAACGTACATGTGATATTGATTGCCACATGGATTCCCTTAGAACATACCTGAGATATTTGAGTGTTTATCAGATCTAAGCTGTCCAAATATTTTGTTTCATGGGTACAATTCATTTACACATTCTCAGCATTTCATTTCCAATTTAATTTTACCTTAGATTTACAAATGAGAACCCTCTCATGAAATTATGGCTACTTTTACAAAGTGACCCATGAAATGATAGCTGCCTATAAAAAGATGACCAATGAAACCATGGAAACCTCTACAAAGTGACCAATGAAATTATGACTATCTTTACAATGTGACCAATGAAAAGATAGCTATCTTTAAAAGGTGGTCACGCTATGAAATGATATCTATGTTCACAAGGTGATCGAAGATACATAACTTCTAGCTTCAGGTGTCCAATCAAATCAATTCCTCCACCTTTAAAAAGATGACCATGTAACACTGACCAAATAGCCATCAGCAATATTGATAAGACACTGTGACCTTTCAGTAATCAGGTGGCATTTAAAATCATGTCCAGAAGCAATGTTTTATTCTCTTAACTTCATCTGAACTACTTAATAGACAGAGGTGTTAAAAGATCTACAGCGGTTGTAGAAATCTGACTTTAAAAACATCAAAATGAATGTATAAAAATAGATCTATATCAAGTTTTTGTAGTTTAACAAAAGAATAGTTTTGAAGATGTAACAGAGGACATGCTTTAGTGAGTCTATGACCTATACAATAGACCTGTTGGCTGTGTTCCCTACTTAATTAGTTCAGTTGTATTGCCAGACACAGTAGGAGTACCAGTGTATCTACCCAAGTTGATCTCATCGGTGTACTTATATGGACCCAGAAAAAAATGTTCATGGCTTAACACTAAATAACATTATCACCTCATTTCCTTCTCAACATTTAGCACAATGTTTCTAAAAAGTACTGGTTTACACTGACCATAACAGGGAAAATTCTACCTGTACACCAAATAACATCATCACCTCATTTCCTACACAATGTGCAATGTCGGTTCAATGTTTCTAAAATAGACTGGTTTACACTGACCATAACAGGGAAAATTCTAGCTCATTTCAGATAAGAGTAAATCTGCAGTTTGTTGTGGTCAAAAGTCGTCTGATATTGTCCCTGTATACAATGTATTGGCCTGGTCTAAAATGGAGTCAATCCGATTTTAACAAGAGTATTTACATTGATGAAGAGAATCATAATCACAATTTACGGTGGAATACAGAATTTATCAAACACAATCACAAACTTAAGAAAATGTCTGTATGACACAGATCACTTTCATACATATATATCATATCACTCATTGCTAAATTTGTAGAAGTTGTCAAATGTGACCTTTGACCCTTTAACCCTAACCTATGACCATCTTAAATTGCAGAATCGGTGTTATGACACTATGAGGTAAATATGAATCAAGTCTAATGAGAGTTTCTAGTGATATGACATTGATTCCACATGAGATTGGATGTGATAGGGCAGACAGACACGGCAGGGCTCTCACACCCCATTTTGGGACTGGGGCCTGGGGCCCTGGGCCCTTAGAATTGGGAAAAATAGAGCTGTGTTTTCCTTAGGATTGGGAAAATTTGGGGTCTAAATTGGGAAAAAAAGATACTATTTTGCATCGGGAATGGGGCCAAATATCGGCCCCAAATCTGGCAGATCTAGAGCCCTGCAGGGGCAACACTTCGTACCTCATATAAAGGGCTGAGGCATACAGAAATAACATGAGATAACACACAAGTACTTAAATAGTACCATCCTTGATTAACAATGAGAAGAGATTAATATAAAACTATATGTAGTTTGATGACCAACATATGAAACAAGCTGTAGGTGTTTGATATATACTATCCATCCTTAACAGGCTTCCTCAACCCACATAGGTCTATTGGTATGTACTAAAGTGACTAGGTATTGATCTGCTGGGAAATCAATAGGTATAAACATTTTGGAGATTCAGAATCCAGTATCATAATCAGACAAGGACTGAAAGGGAAGGTTGAGATAACATTTAAAATCTTCAACTTTTGTAAACATGCAAAAGTTTGAACATTTCAGTAAATAAAATACAGTGAAACCCGTTTTGAGCAGTCCCCTAAAATGAACAGTCCTCTAAATTAAGCAGTCACTTCCATTATTCAGACTGTCTGAAGGCTGCCTGATGTTTTTTACCTCAAGTCATAACCAATTGCAAGTGCACTATGTCTAATAGCTAGTTTTTACAGGAACACAAATAGATAATAAGCATTTATCTTCAATTACAAAATACTCTTTTAAGTATGAAAAGGTCAAGGACATTTGCAAGTATTTGTATTGTCCAATAAAACCTTATCAAGTATAGAATTCCAATTCTTCAGCTCTTACAGTAAAATATGCAATTAAATCTATTGAGGGATTTCTGAAATAACTTGCTCAGACTTTTAAACATACACAACAGCACATAGACATGCAGAAGCAGTAGGGTTCAGTTACATTCTACTGGACTTAACTTCGGACAGTTTGTGTCTCAATCAGACAAGTGACATTTCACTCTGCATCAAGTTGGAGTTTAGATACATTCTACTGGACTTAACATACGACAGTTAGTGTCTCAATCAGACAAGTGACATTTCACTCTGCATCAAGACAGGTGACATTTCACTCTGCATCAAGCTTAGTTACATTCTACTGGTCTTAACTTACGACAGTTAGTGTCTCATCAGACTACTGGACTTAATTTACGACTGACATTTCACTCTGACCAAGTTGGAGTTTAGTTCTACTGGACTTAACTTACGACAGTTAGTTTCTCAATCAGACAAGTGACATTTCACTCTGCATCAAGTTGGAGCTTAGTTACATTCTACTGGACTTAACTTACGACAGTTAGTGTCTCAATCAGACAAGTGACATTTCACTCTGCATCAAGTTGGAGCTTAGTTACATTCTACTGGACTTAACTTACGACAGTTAGTGTCTCAATCAGACAGGTGACATTTCACTCTGCATCAAGTTGGAGCTTAGTTACATTCTACTGGACTTAACTTACGACAGTTAGTGTCTCAATCAGACAAGTGACATTTCACTCTGCATCAAGTTGGAGCTTAGTTACATTCTACTGGACTTAACTTACGACAGTTAGTGTCTCAATCAGACAGGTGACATTTCACTCTGCATCAAGTTGGATTTGTGAAATCAGTCCTCACATGTATAAATTACTGCAAAGGCAAAAATATCTAAATTACAAGTACAGAGAATCAGTGACATTAACTTTATAAAGTTGTTATCATGTATATTGGAGATTATACATACACTCATGAATAAGGAAATAATTCAAATATCACAAAATAACTTCAACAAGAAAATTCAGGTATTTTTAATTATGTATACAGTCTCCTGTCTCACCAAGGTGAATCCATACCCTCCTACTTTTGATACACGACACACACTGCCTTCCCCAAGTTTGAAATTCAAGTGACAAGTAGTGTAGGAAGTACAGCCCAAACGTTTCTTTTATGAAGGTCAAAGGTGAAATGTAGGTCTGAGTGACCAACTTTTGATAACAGACACACACCACCTCAACAAGGCGATTGTTAACCGTAACTCAATTACCACACCAAGACAAACCAATACCTTAAGTATTAAGTTCTAGTGACTAGAAGTTTACTAATGAGCCAGGACAAAATAGCAAAAGGACAAACAGATGCAAAACTATAGCCCCCCCCCCCCCCAACAACACCCCCCCACCACCACCACCACCCACCCCAAACACCCCCTCCCTCCTGGGTTCCCAGCGGAAGGGGACTAATAGGCAATGCAATTATCCACACTTCTACCCCTCATCACTACTAACCAGGAGCTATCATGATGTTGAGTACAATGGCCTTCCCCCTTTCCCACAAATCATCCGGGTGTAACTTGTGGCCAACAGTTGTCTCCACTTGGATCCTGCATACATGAGTAAACACTATACAACAGGAAGTGAAAAGCAAGAAAGCCAGGATGTTGGCAACTTGGTCAGTAAACCCCCTGTGATAATTGTACAAGTCCAGGAAATGATTTACAAACATGTTTGTGAGTCAGATTATCATGTAGGATTACTATATGCATCAAGGCCATACTTTAATGCATCATTACAAATTGACTACACAAATATTTACAATCCCTAAAACACCTTACACAGCACTAGCAGCGGTTCCTCAGTAAATAATTAGCATAATCTCGGTCAATGAAAAATACAATACGCATGAATTTCTTTCTTCTTTTTTTCACTCCTTTCTCATAAACAAAATTGCACCAGGTTGTGTACAATCAACATTTCAACATTTGTGTACATTTGAACTTGTAATTTCTTTGTTAATTCTTTTTTCACACCTTTCTCATAAAGAACAAGACAGTGTAAATGAATTTGTACCAGGCTGTGTACAATTTTCATTTCATTATTTGTGTACATTTAAATTGTAACTAGCTATACCAAATGTACTATTCTATACATATCTCTAATTGACAAATCTGGATACATCAATCAACACAGCATTGTACTATGGGTTGAATTGTACCAGTCAACCAGGAAATGAAAATTAATGCAGTCTATTTGAAACTTTCAAAACAATCAAACACTATCTAAATTCCTTTCACTTTTGTAATGATCTTGTTTTCTCTCTTGCGAAATCTTTCAAACAGATGTTTGAATACATATACAACAGTTGTACAATGTAAGCTGATGCTACAGCTGTGGGCATGATAATTGGACTCTCCTTACAGTTAAGAGCAATTCTATAGAAACTCGTCACCTGTCATGTAAAGATAGAACGGCTGTTGTGCATCTTTTTCAAGAAAAACTGGTTGAAAGAGACAGCTCAGATAAGACTCTCAAATTGACAACCAGTAAGACCAACTGATCATTTAGAAAAAATGCATAGTTAAGATCAAATCAATCTATTTATGTTTGGAAAAAAATATACAAAGTTACTATTGGAATTTGTTTACGGAATATTCTACAAAAAAGTTATGCATAGGTTTTCTCATAAATTATTTAGATCAGGTTTTTTATTGTTTTTATTAACCATCCTATATCAACAATATTAAAGCTGATGTCATGCAATAAGTCTATATCTATATATCCAATGCTGTTTAGAATTACAATCGAATGCCAGCAATGCTTTGTTTAGTATAGATCATATGCCTATCCCTCAAAACACTTACATAGTACAGTAGTTAATTTATTGACATAAATTAGTTTGAGGACTCAATTCAATGTTTTTATAGATATCTCTGTTGGAAAAATAAAAATTGCTTTGGTTCACTTCAAATAGATAATAATATTATCATAATACATATTTGATAAATGCTGCAATACTGTCCAGAAATAATCAAACCCTCTTCACTTTAAGTCAGAGATAACTTGGCCCTCTGAAAAAGGTCAAGTATGGTATAGTAGTTTCCTTCCAGACCAGTTTTATCTTCCTTCCTTTTATTGTTGTGGACTGACAACCAGGAAACATGTTACTTTAAATTTGTTCACAGAATTCCACACAGGGCTCTCAATTTGCCAGATTTGGGACTGATATTCGGCCCCATTCCCAATGCAAAATAGTATCTTTTTTTCTCAATTTAGACCCCAAGTTTTCCCAATTCTAAGGAAAACGTCGCTATTTTTCCAAATTCTAAGGGTCCCGGGCCCCAGACCCAAAATGGGATGTGAGAGCCCTGCCACATCTTAAATCTTGTTCCCTAAGCTAAATGTCAAATCCTGTTGTTTTGAACAATCAATTTTATCTTATTCAGAAAAAGAAAAAAAATCAAACTACAATGTATCAGTTTTTTGATAACTCAAGACCATGCACTCCAGATCAGCTACTGAAAATTTGCAATATTTTGTGACACTACTGTCTTTTTCAGTATAATTCATCTCAGTATTTTGCCAGCTCAAGACCAAGCACTCCAGATCACCTGGTTAATATCTGCATTATTTTACATCACTGTCTTTTTTTTCAAATATTATCCACCATTGTAAGCTTTAGCATACTTCAAAGTATGCATTACAATAACCTCACCTCATTCTTAATAAGTAAAATTTATTTATCACTAAGATGGCTGCTACTATTCTCATCTACATGTATCAATTCTTGATAAGGATCACCAATAGACATGTCTTGTCAGTGAGATTACACAAAGATCAGCACACAGCTTTTTCAATAAAGTACATACTTAAAATTGTGGCAAATTAAAAACAATTTCAAAGGCACTGGCGAGATTTGGAACTTGACAAGAACAGATTGAGGGCCACTATGTAACATGAAGTTACTAATATCCCATCTGTCATTCACTCTTCTCTTCATATCTGACACTGAGCAAAATCTTTGGATAATGTTGTATGTTTCAAGTATCATTGCAAAAGTGAAATAGTTTAAAATTGCAATAAAAATTAAAGAGTCCGTATATACGTGTTCAAACGTTATTTGCCTTTTTTGCATCCGCTTCCAAACCCAAAAGCTTTAATTCTATTGCAATACTGATAACTTCGTAGTCTCGGATTAAGATGTTGGAATACACACACCCACTCCCCGCCCCTCTCGTCAAAATGCGAAAATTATTGTGTCATTCTTTCGTAAATCATCGTTTTTACATCGAGCTGACAAATGCATACTCACGACAATCATTGGGTGTAATAGAAATACAAATGGTAAAGAAATGACACCATATTACAGTATATTTTTGTAGACAAAACATGATGAAATGTGTATTTAACTAACCTCTTCGAGAGTTGACACTGTATTTCGACAGTGTGACATCCTCTTCGTGAACGCAGACGTCGTTGGGGATTTGTAATCGTCCCATGTTTCGCTAAGAAACTCCGAGACGGTGATTTGTTCCGGCATTTTGCCTAGCTTATTTTTTTCTTTCCCTGAGTCGTCCGCATCAGAAACACAGGAAGTCAGTCAGGCACACTTGTTGTGTATTCAAAATGGCCACCTCCCTCGGGCTGAATTTCCTTTGAACTTCCGATTGGTTCACAGCTGTCGTCTTCCTATAGTCTGTTTCAGAATACGGTTTTGTGTCGCATTTAATCAGTCAATCGTCTGTTATTTATCTATCTATTAAAACTTTCTAACATTTCACTAAAGATAATTCATTCAAGCATTCTAATATGATTGTGTTTTGTTTTGAAAGTCATCGACGACGACGACGACAACGAGGAGAAGGAGGAGGAGGACGGGGATGCATCAGCTCTGTGCTAAAATGAAATCCAATACCACAACTCAATACTTAAACCAAATGTATCAGTCTCGCTTGTCGATGGGGAAAATCAATTATCTGTTAACTGTAGAGTGCCGTTTTCAATAAAATACATAACGTTTTGTTTACTTAATCAGCTGACTTGTTGTTATTTTTTCACATATGTAGCCTGTTATGAATGTAATAACACAAATTACATAACTTTTGCTATGTTTTCCTTGACACACGCGTTATAAAACCTTAAACAGTTTTGATTGGCTGAAGATACCCATTGTTCCCGTAATTATGACTTAATTCAGTCATATTCATTGTAACGTCACCAATGAGAAAGGCATTGATTAAAATTTATCATTGATATCAGTATTTTCGCGAATATTTGCAAAATTTTTAAAGTTATGTGATAAACAGAATTTTACATTCGTTTCGGCGGTTTCATCTGAGATGTATGACTCTCACCAGAGACATGATAAAATAATACAAACTCTCTACATCATATAAAATCTAAATTCATGGAAATTTATGCAAGGTCCTCCATTTATCGAGACAAAAATTTTGGTGAAATTCGTGTGTACTGTTTATGTTTTCTCCAGAAAAATCTCAAGAATCTAATGCATGTCGCATTGGCAATGACGTCATATAAAGGTGATACCAACTTAACTGTACCACAAATTGCCAAGTCATTCGTCCGTATCATCAGTGCAGTGTAAGTGCATTGAGAATACAATATATATACAACTGTACTTGGAAGCTGGTCAGTTGTTCCACATTTCATGGCAATGTACTGATAAGAAAAGAAGCGTTAATAAGACAACAAACACCTTTTAAGTGTAAAGACAACAGATACCGGTTCATGATGATGAGAATAAACAAATACAGATTTGATACAACAACGTATCTTTGTATGTTATATTTGTGGCCTTCACACATAATTTTTTCAACATTAACCGCCACGACTTATATGCCAGGAAATGTCAATCTAAATTGACAACGTCATGACAAATTAAACAACAAAATGCAAATATATATAACAATATATATATATATACATATATAGTGAAAATGTGATGAATTCTCCGTGCCCAGCAAAATATATCTTTTTTAAAAGACTATGTATCTATGTACATTATGTAAACCATCTGGAGAAGAAATGAAAGCACTTATGTTTTACAGCTCATCGTGTTTTCCAGTCAAAAAATATGTATATATAACAAAGTTATTTGACGTTTGTATTGTGTTCCCAGCTTGTTATTTTCTCGTCGATCAAAAGGTATGTGTTTTATTGTCGATACCTGAAAAACAGGTAAATCCGCTTCATCATATTTGACTTTTGTAATTCACACTAAAAGTCTTTTCCAGTGATCGAATGACGTTCATTTTTTTATTTTGTGTTTCAGTGTACATGTCTTGTGTCTTGTATCATTACACCGCTCTCGTATATCTGTGTTATGTCCTAGATATTTGTTGTGTATCTTTCTTCTGTCTTGTGTCTTTACACCGCTCTCGTGTGTCTGTGATATGTCCTAGATATTTGTTGTGTATCTGTCTTGTGTCTTGTATCTTTGTATCCTCGTGTATATGTCTCAGAGTTTTATATCTTTGTATTCTACGTTTACCTGCCATGTGTCTTGCATTATTGTACCATCGTTTACCGTATATTTAGTCTTTTTTTATCCTCATGTATCTGTCTTATGTCTCATATCATTGTACCCTCGTTTATATATATTGTGTCTTATATCTTTGTATTCTCCATGCACATGTCTTGTGTCTTATCTCAGTGTACCATCTTGTATCTGTCTTACGTTTCATATATTTCTTTTCGCCTATATCTGTCTTATTATTATATATATTTTTATAAGTATATCTTCGTGTGTCATTCTTACGTCTCATATCTTTCTTTTCTCGTTCATCCGTCTTAAATCATTGTACCCTCCAGTACTTTTCTTGTGTCTTACATCATTGTACCCTCCGTTACCTGTCTTATGTCTAACATCACTGTACCGTCTTGTCCCTGGCTTGTGTCTTACACAATTGTTCCTTCGTTTACCTATCTTGTGTCTTAAATCATTGTACCCTCCTGTACTTGTCTTGTGTCTTACATCATTGTAACCTCGGTTACCTGTCATATGTCTTACATCACTGTACCCTCGTGTACCTGTATTGTGTCCTACACCATTGTGTACTCGTGTACCTGTCTTGTGTCTTATATCCTTGTACCCTCGTGTACCTGTCTTGTGTCTTACACCATTGTGTCCTCGTGTACCTGTCTTGTCTCTCTCATCCTTGTCACTGTCTCATGTTACGTCGCTGTTCATTACCAATTTCGTTTGCTTTCCTCTTTCAACGCAGAGATAATGTTGAAAAAAATCGACGTATGAAATAAGAAATTAAACTTTATCTTGAGCGTGATGAAATAGAAATATCTTTCATTGACAATACGAACTTGGCAACGTATAACTGCATGTTCTGGACTTTACAAGATACCGATTTGTGAAGTAAACACGATGAAAACATGCTCTGACTGAGCTATAAGCAAATATTACAGAACTAATTATGTTTGGGTTGTAAACAAAACCGACACGATGCGTTAAAAAACATAACAAAGTACCAAAACAGCCTGGGATAAACGTATACTCGGTTTCGTTTCGTTTCTTTTGCTTTACGTCATATCAACAGCAAGGATCGTTCAAGGACATCCCAGATTTGGGTGGAAGAGGAAAGCCGGCGTCCTCAAGAAATACCTGTGGCCAGTACTTGGCGACGGTCCCACTGAGGCCTCGAATCTGTGACCCAGAGGTGGCGAGAGAAGGGGGTTGGGGGTGGGGGTGGGGCGGCTAAAGACGGTAAGACGCCAAAAACTAATGTTTGGAGTACTAAAATAGAATTATAAAGAAAAATAAAAACAAAGAAAACACATGCCATTATTTTTTAATGTGAACCAATATGGAAGAAAAGGTGTCGACAGGTAGAGCACACAGGAAATAGCGAGAGAAAATACACTCAAATTTCCTGTTCACGAGTTAAGGAAATCTTAACCTCTCGTAAAAAAATAAATAAATAAATAAATAGACAAAAGAGGGTGAATTTATCATAAGCCAGAATTGTCAGATAAACGAATATATTGTTTGGCAATTCACACAAATATATATATATATATATAGAAAAAACTTGATTTGACGAGATGCGAGTAAATTATAAATAAAAATGATTTTTGACAAAAGAAGAAAGACGTTGTATTATATATATATATATATTTATATAGTTTTTATGTGTTTATTCAAACGCTGATTTATGTAGTTGCACTTTGTATAAATCGATACCTCTGTAGCGTTTTAATTGGTTAATGTAGCCCAGTAACAATACTACCGATTAAAGAATCGTGTAGATTCGTATTGATATAAAGATAAGATCAAAAGAGTTATCTCCCATACCTGTATTTGAGAGATGCGTTTTAAATGACGCCATTGTGACACATAAAAAAGTCTGAAGGCTATTCTAAACAGTAATGACTGTATGAATTCTTAATTTGAATTTTTTTTTTCAGCTCGACTTTTATATCATCTATCATTCTCAGTTTGATCAGTCATTGAAATTCCCAGCATCCTTCGTGACAACACACATATACATACCTAAGAAACCAACAACAATAACAACAACACAAATAATCTTTAATATCTGACATTCATTCACTTCCACCAGTTTAATATTTGTATAGAACACTCAGACACCAATGAATATGTTTTCAGTACTAATCTCGATACTAATAGCGAGGAATGTATTAAACAGGTTTTCATTGTGTTTTCCTGTCCTTTTGTTAAAATGTTGGTGATAAAGAAATAATTTAATATTTAAATGTAGAAAGTTACTGAGTTTGCTTTCTATGGATATTCACAGCTTAGATCTAAGTATGAAAACCTTTCATAAAAAGTTTTCTTTTGATAATGTTATATATATGTGTGTGTTATTTGTTATTTTTCAATTTTGTTTCTTGTAAAAACTGTAAGAATATGAAACACATGTAATCATTGATTGTTTGAGATGTAAAATGTAATGTTCACATGGTGCTTTTATTTCTTATAAAGTGTCAAATCTCTAAAACCACACGTTTATCTCCTACGCATGCGAATGTCTATATAAACCAATATGAAGGACATAACCCTGACATCCGTACTTAGTGACCCTAGATCATACACCATATCGACAGGATGCAAATTAAGCCAATTGATTAAAAGTTCAATAATAGAGTATAGATTAACATCATGCACAGTCAATTACAGTAATAAATTGGTGAAGGCAATGGAATAAAGACACTGTTCATGATACTTAACCACGAGAGTGTGTCAAACTCAGCAGACTGTAACCTAATTTGAACGTCGCAGTCTTAAAAACGACTAGGAATATAGGTATAACGAGAACATTATTTTCGGGAGCGTTTGTCTTTGGCAAACCAGACTTCTCAAGAAGAACACGCTTGGCTTCTTTTGGAAGACGTGTCACGTGAAATCACGGTTTTGTATTATATATATACAAAACAAAAAACTTAAACGCTGGGTTTCAAATCCATTCATTTCAAAATACATTACTTTAAGAATATCAACGAAATCAGACAGAGATGTAATACCGGGAACGGCATTTTTTTAATTGTGAAAATCAAATCAGGTTGAGTCGTTTACCTAATTGTGTTGAATGGTTTTTAAATGATGTATTTGTGTATCATGAGATAGGTGACGTATATCGAATGTATGTATCCAGATCCGCTACACCAGAATCCGTTAGCTTCAAAACTTCACCATAGTTCAGCTTTTCGTGAAAATTCTGCTACATAGTTGGTTATTTTAAACATGAATACCTCTCGATAGGTTGGTTTTATTAGTTGTATTGAATTTTAAGTGAAACAGCACTTTGTATGCTGATGACTCTATACCCACAGTATATGATTTTCATAAAAATTTGAGAAATATACCTAAGTTAGGACGGTGGGTGTTTCTTTGTCTCAAAGGGGGGCTTTTAAATGTCACTATGTTTAAATATGACGACATATTTAAATGTGTAATCGGAAACTACCTATTATAAAAAGTATTTAACAAGGACTAGAAAGGTTAGTTTTTAATTTGCGGGTGATTGGAACATAAAACGCTGTAATATGATAGGTGGACTTGTTCATATTGCATCATAATATGTGACCAGCCAGTAACAAATGATTAAACCCAGGATGAGCTTTTGTAACGATTATACATTATTCATGGAAACCGTAAACACATACAGAAAGCGTCTTTTTATACTGTAATACGGGTTATCTTAACGGAGAAAAAACAGAAAGAATACATAATTTGTGTCCCCAATAAGAAATCATATGACATTCAAAAGTGATATAATTTATACCAGATCCTGTCTACAATGTGACAATAAAATAATTAAAGTCGAATTTTACGGTAAATTTTCACTTACTTTAAACTTTATTTTGTATTGAGTGGTGCTCTTCTAGTGTACCTGACACAAGGGAGACAACTCTAACAGGCTTGTGTGGATCTGCCTAGTATTGCACAACATGACGTGATAAAGTCGATCGCTAAATATAGCTTTAAGATGATGTCACGTTAATTTTACCGTACGTCGTCGCGTGGAAGGTTGCCTTATGGTGTGACCACAGTCACGTGAGACCATGCCGTTATCCATATGATCATATTTAAAAATCAACAGATTCCATGCTTGCATAAGTTTTCCTAATACACTGTTATGTTTGGAACAAATTAACAAACGCTCTAAAAGGAGAGAATTGTTTGTTTGTTTATTTGTTTGTTTTTGAAACCGTGCCGAATGACGAAAACATTCTGATGTGTGATTGGTCGACATCTCGTTTCTATTTGATTGTTAAATCTTTACACTGACGATAGGTTTTTTGGGTTGAATGTAAACTAAGCACCAGTGGGGTTTTTTCTACGGAAATTCCATATTTATATCAGGAACGTTATATACGTCCCTGTTTATATATACATAAATTCATTATCTATATTGTCTAGCTGTGATTTGTCAGTTGATACAAATATGTTTTAAGTCACTGTTCTTACGAATAATTTGTAGAACTGTGATTTTTTATAGACTGTAGAATTGTTCAAGGGGAATCCCTCTTTCTGGTCTATTTTTAGAAATCTGTGATACGTGTGGGTAAATTTCGCAATACACACTTTGATCTAAATATATACGATGAAAATATACCAACGAGAAAATACCAGTTTTCATATGTATTCCCAAATCATATTTATTTATAGCTATCCGAACTACCTCAAGTTTAAAGTTTAATCTAAAATTGAAATAATTGCTACGATTTGTTTGGTACTCTAATACAATTTTATGTCACGATATTAAATTATCAAATTAATAACATCTCTGTGAACAAGTAGATCCACCGACCAACAAAACAGTTACATAATAATTGATAAATTTTGTGTAATGTCTCGTTATCAGTCACTAGTACCAACACCGCTGATATCGATATAAATCTTATTTTATTTAATAATTCAGTAAAATAAGTAATAAATTCACGTGATGTAAACACAATCATATTGAAATAATTCTAATGGTTGTCTCGTAGATTATGCTGTTGAAATGACAAATCTTTATAATGATTTTGATTTAAAGAAATATTTATCAATGACAGTTGGTTTACATACAACCATAATCAGGTTTGTTAGCATGGTTGGGCCATATTCATAAATATACCACCACCTTGACGCCCCTCCCCCTCTTTCCCTCTCGCACACACCCACTCTTCCTCCTCCTCCTCCTTTACCTCCCCTGGTATGTTATATAGACTTATCGGTGAAATAGCACACAGTCTATCTAATTAAGTTGCTGATATCACCATTAATCTCGTGCTGTGGCTACTCGTGCCATTAGTTATGTCAATCTCCGATCATATGAACATGTAAGTAAAAATAGACATTATGAAATCTGTATAGGGTTAGTCTAGTGCACTATACTAATTAGGTAAAATGTCAGAATGTATGACATTATTAACCGTAGGCTATTTCAATTGTTATTTCCTGTCAGCTATTTCTTTGTTTTATCATACACTCACTAGTGACACCTGTTAAATGTGATTGGTGCATTTCCCCGCGATATTTTTTTTCAACAGTTCCAGAAATACTTCACCCATCGGTTTGTCACACAAACGTCTCAAGCTTTAATCGGACGATATTAAAACTATTACACAATAGCTTAATACCTTTGTAGTACATCCGTCCTCAACCACAAACCCTCCGTGTGGAAACACAGGTACGGCTTAGAAATAGTGTGCAATATAGAACGCATTAGAAATCGGTCCCCAACATTACGTCATACTGATGACGTCAGAACGAGTTATAAAACAAAAATTACGTGAGTTATGTAATGTTCGTATTTCTATATATGAATATAATGAATATACTTATTGTACACAAGATAACCGCCATTTTTTTTTGGGGAATACGCCAATGCTATCACCGAAGGAATGAAGATAATGTGATGTTGGTGGACCTATTAGTATAACAATATAACTTCTACTGATGATACTCTCTCTTTGTCATATCATGAGGTAGCTCAAATGAAATTAGTTGATTGTCAAATATCAATATCTTTTATAATAACGAGCATATACATGCTTTATTTACCAAACATTCATGCATATAATAAAATGTGTGTATTTCAAGACTTTATCACATCACTATCATTGTTAAAATGCATGTATTTTATGTGAGAGGGCTTGCATAGGCATTGCCAGTTGCCTAATTCCTGTTAAATCTTTTTTTATTTCATAAAACATTTTGAAATAAAAAGATATCGTGATCTTCTTAAGATGCGCTACAACTACTTTTTAATATAAGATATTAAAATTCACCAGTGGCTTATATTAGAGACATGTTTCTAATTTATTGGTATCAAGCAGATTTTTTTTTATAGTTTATTGTCTCGTGAAGAGCCAAGGTCATTTTGATGTTGGGGTCTCCTTGTCGTAGCTGATGGCTGCCTCACTGAACGTGAAGCCGGAGGCCCGTCGCATTCCGTCCACAGCAAAGAGTGGTAGGCGTCTTGCCCATGAATACAACCACGTATGCACAGAACGCTCCATTTCCCAGCTTCGTGCTGAAGCAGATAAACAGATATACATGAATGTTATTGCTGTATCATATATCGATGAAAACTACGTCTGTATTATTAGGAGACGGTATCATAGTTTATTTGTATGTTTGAACTAACCAGGAATTTCCCAAACTATCACATCGTTTAGTTACATTGAACTTTCACGTTTCTGTATTCTGATATTTGTTTTTATATCAAATTACTCATGCAATCACAAAAGCACAGATAACGAATCCCGTTAAAACTTTATGTAAATCTTATTTTGTCAGTTTAACATTTGTTTCACTGCGAGTTTGTTTTTTATTTGAATATGTCACATACATCTTGTCACTCAAACTCAAAATGTAATCAATTACAAATCGTTTTGTGGATTTCTTACAACGCCGATATTTTTCATGTTTCGTCTTGCACAATGTTACCTAGATCACGTCAAATAAAGCACTGCCGCATTACACCCCGTGCCTGAGCGAAATCATCATCTTGACATGTCTTGTCAAATCGCCGAGTGACATTACCGGACACGCTTTGTATACCTTATACAACCACAGCCGGTGGTAAATAGCAAGGTGACATCTCATGTCAAATTCAAAAGAACCTGGTATTTCGAAATATGTTTGCAGCCTATTGCGATAACATCATGTTAAGTAGTTACAGGACGATGACAGTTAAGGTCGGAAACCTCCTTTTACTGAAATACCGTTATTTCCTAATAGGTCATTTGAAGGTGGTGATATATCAAAGGAAGAAACACGTACAATGCACAGTTAAAATCTCGTAATTTGAAAATCAAATTTGGCAAATGGAAAGCACCTTGTTCAAATTGCAAACTTCATTCTTGTTTTGTTTTGATATCTTTCTTTGCTCCTTTTTTAATCATAACATTTTTCGATTGATTGGTTAAATGTTCGTATTTTCCAAGATATGAAAACGTAGTTAAGATATTCTCAATGAATTTATAGATTTTTTGATAACATGAAAAAATCTCTGACAATGAAAACGCCGAGTTAGTCTTTCTATCTATTTCGATCATAACTTAATCAAGAGACGTACAACACAATTTTATACGTCCTTGTGAATAAATCCACATCCAGAGAGCATTGCGTAATATCTTTATCAAAAAGTCTGTTCAAACCTTGTCCAAATTCATGATATTCTGTTTTGTCGATTTTCTAACCCATCCAATGCATTGTTGCAAGTGCGCCCGAATCTCATCGATCTTAAGTACACTCGTCCAAAAATACAAATAAATGCTATGTTTCTTGTCGGTACAAATACCCCGGTGCGTTGCCTGTCCAAATTTTGTGCATACTGTGTTCTTTGTCCCAAACCTCCAAGGCTCTTAATTGGACCTGCTGGCCGTGCATGACCTTCTAGTATTACAACAAAGAATTAACGAAGAACTAAAAAAATCCAAAAAGCAAATTCGTGACCTAATCCCGAACCAATAATTTTATTCGCAGTAGCATGATTGGTCATGCGCACAAGCACATTATTATTCGAACCGCGTGACAGTCACGAGAGTCGCGGGATGACCACACCCTCTGCTAACCCCGAAACAATTCGAATTTTATCACGTGGTGATTTCAATCTGGTACAACACGAGACCTGATATAGCTCTATCATATATGACTCAGTATGTAACAGCTTTCCATGATTATAGCATAAATAAGGCAAAGTCGTGTATATGCGTAAATGAAAAGCTAAATACATTTTACGATGGAAATATTTATCCGAGTACTGACAATTCTGAAAAAGTTTCGCACTGAAAACACTGTTCACGATAATGTAATTATGCTACAGAAGTAAATATATTTAAATCATCCAGTTTGGTGACGTTTCGATAACAACACAAGCACCCCAGTCAGAGAAATGACCAGTGTGGAGCTTATACTCCGCAGTGGGCCAGTACTGAACAGAGACGAAGGCGACTACATGTACAAAATCTCGCACATCTGCGACCAAGTGTTAGGGAAAAGCGTAGTCCAATCAACAACAATACATCCATCTTGTGTCTTTTTTAAGATTGTTTTTTACCATGTCGTCACATTATTTTCTACCTTAGATTTACACACGGAGAAGTCGGTCGATTCTGTATCATCAGGTACACTCCGTACGTCAGTGATAATACGCTTCACACTAATCATTTGTCTGGCGAAAGTGACAGCGTTGTGTTAAAAGAACTTCTATTGTATTGTATGTCAAATTAACGTTGGTTTAATAAGCCGGATTAACAGACTAGATTATAATACATATGAGACGGATTAACGTGGAGATAATAATAATAACAGAACGATAACAAGATAGAATTAATAACATTGACCGGATTAACGGTCAGATAACATCGTATCATATATTTGAGTAAGAAAATGATGGCTAATATACTGGGAGATTTTTATCAACTGTTTGGATTAATTATTTGTATATGTATACGAGAGCGGATTAGCATTAAATCATTGACCGGATTGACTAGATATGTATCAGATCTGACGGCTTAGATAACGAGAGACACAGGCTGATTGTTTTATGGTTGTCACAATGATCTCACTGGATGTATTCTATTTCCTTATGTGAGATGATGTGCCTGTTGGTCCTGTTGTTATCTACCATTTACTGTCGTCGGTGAAACAGAACACTCTTACCCTACCAAACACCCTGTCTTATTCTGTTTTATCGGACTATAATTTTCATTTTAATGCAATTTCTTGTAGTAAGCCCTTCCCAAAGGCAGATCATACAATATAGATTTTCATAAGATGGCGTATCTAATTATACATAATTTAACATGTATGAAAGACAGAATACATAAAATCTGTTTGTTGTTGAATCACAAATGTCTTGTGAAGAAAACCCATGCCACCAGCGGGGGAAAAAGTCATTTAATTACCCTGTGCAAGTTTATTCTCTAGTCCCCATATTTATCATATTTATCATAAACAGTAGTTTATGATGTACTCTAAACATAATTCTTGTAACAAATATACAATGGGATTGGTTACAAGTTTTCCAAATTATATTAAGCTCTTTCCCCCATAAAGGTGGAAAAATACATATGTATATTGACAAGACATGTTTAAATGTCTTCCACACTTTCACGGGAATGTTCATTGTTTATCATTTCTGTACGTCCAGTTAACAGCCAACGCCGGTTAGAGAAGTGCCAGGTTTGGGTGGCGGAGGAAAGCCCGAGTACCAGGAGAAAAACCAACGACCTGCGATCAGTACCTGGAGACTGTCCCACGTACCTGGATCGAACCCGCGACCCAGAGGTGGAGAATTAGTGATCAAAGTCGCGGTACAGTCTTCAACTTCTATCCCACTTAGATCATGTTGAGAGTGAGGTTGGCCTAAAAAGTTGTATTCTAAAATAACAAACAAACTTCTAAAAGAAACAGAATATCAGCATACGATATAGTAATTGCAGAGAAAAACAGAAACTGGTAGTTTCACCAAAATAAAATTCGAATCACAAAGCAAGACACAAAACACTATTGTTGAAAGGCATTGCCATCGTGTAAAAAAAACCACCCAAATGTGCCGAAATGATGGATATTGACGGATAAAAGTTTTGTGAAACAAACCTGTGCGGCGCTTAGTTTTGACCTATTCCAATCAATTCTGGTGATTACATTAGGTGTTTTTGTCTCGTTCTTGGCGATTACGTTACCGAGAAGTGTACATACTGCACGCCCAGTGCGCCGATTCGAGAGGCTTCGATTACCATGCCTTTGGAGCTTGTTATAAGTAAATGTATCAGTCATTAGAATAGTCAACACACGTGTGAGATTATAAAACTAAATGGGTTTGACAAGTAGCGGAGCCAAAGATTAAATTTATGTCAGTGTTGTTTGTTACCAAACCTCGGAAAAATCAAAACCTCTGTTTTCCTCTGTCAAAAATATCACCATGACCATAGTATGTAAATATTTTGCATGCAGGTACTCGTGTCAAAATTTATTTCCTTCATGCTGGTACATTAAGAATTACAAATATACATGTATAATATTGGGAGATGTCGTGAATAAACATTGGCTTATGAAATCATGTCCGATACCCGCGTTTGTTACTGTTCAAAATTTGGAAATTTCGTCACTTGATTATGAAATAAATCTGTTACATCGAAGCTAATATTAGGTGAATATCAGTAACAACGTGGTCTCGGAGTGACAAGTTGGGAAACGACATTACAAACCCACTTGTGTTGACTCGTTGCGTCTTGGTGGGATAAAAGTCTTGTGAAACATACTAGCTTGGAGCTGGTTGATATCACTGTTGTTATTGTCAGCTAAAAAAATATGACATATCGTTTCGGGCATTTTTGAAGAACCTGTCAGCTTTACAGTTCAAAGAGACAAGTAACCTGTTCCTTGAGTTGATTTAGATACCGCTATGCACCTTCTTGTTGGTGTCAGAACATTGTTTTTCTTGGTTACAACTTTTGCTATTCAAAACTTTCAAATATGGCTGATTTTTATGCAGACGACATAAATTCGAAACATCATAAGCACACGCATGCTCAATGGACCTTGAAACGACAAAGGACAGTTGATTGGTTACTGATTCAAAAATCAATATTATGCCAATTTGATTGGCAGTGAACTCCATTTCGGGGCGGGGTTTAAATATTGACGTGACTGACATTGGCACTGATCAGCAATGATGAAACTGACGATGAAATGTATTTGATCATTATTTTTATCAATGTAACCCATCAGACAATCCCTTCACGAGAAGCGACCCACAAATGCACTGATGTTATGTAGGAGGCGACAAGAGGAAAGAAAACAAAACCGTCATGATAAACCTTGTCGACGTTTCCCACGCTCTTTGGAAACTAGACTATTATCACTCGGCGTCATGATGATTAGAATGACCAGAATATGGCGACATTAGGCATCTGCATTGCATGGTTTATCCTTTAAATTTAACTATAACATTGATTAGAATTTTAATGTGATCAATTGCATTTTTACGAAATGTTTGCCGATAATTTTTCAAAATTTGTGTGTAACTACTCAAATTGTAAAGATCCCTCGTCATCTGAACTAACACCGCCCACGCATCATCTGATCGGTCCAGTGATTTATATGATAAGTATATATCTATATATAGTAAATTATATCAGAGAGTAATATAAGGTACACGACATTTGTACTTTAATAAATCCAATTTTCGACTTAATTAATGTGTTCGAAAAAAATGTATATGGAGTTTACACTAGTTTCCATTTCAAGCGTATCTGGGATTTTGTTGTTGTTACAAGGTGAAATGAGAAAAAAAGAATCGCGAAAAGTTTCATAATTCTCATATGAAATGGAAATAAATCTTATATCTTCCATTCCCGAATAATATCGAAGTCTTAGATGGTGACGTTACAATAAGCACAACGACCTGGAGTTGTGATGTCATTATTGAAACGATGGAAAGTGTCAGTCAATAACAGCCTGTTCTAGGTGTTTATCTCTTAACAAGGTAGCTGTTTGTGATTAGAAAACGTTACCTTTTTATACCATTTACATAATACAATTTGTAATTGAATATCAATTTTCGTGATTGACGTAACTGTCAAAGTTTAGAGCAATTTAGTTCTGGTATAATTTTGAAATGTTGATATTTCCTATGGGGAAAGAAGAACGGCTTTTGTTTTTTTCTACTCACTATATAATAAAGGTAGTAATTTCGTTGGTACTGTGTTATGGCTGTACTTTATGGCGTAACGTTGTTCATGTATATATTGAAAATTGTGAAGACATTTAAGATTTCTGAATAAGGATCTTCACTGACTTATCATAACATCGTTTTGTTACGATATGAACCCTGTCTCTGATTGCCTGCTCCCTGAATACCTGCTATTCTGGCATGGTGATGATGATGATGGTTTTTCGTCTCTCCTGTTGCCGGGCATTGCCCAATCGCTGATATCATATATATACATTACAGACTCTTGATTTGACCCTGTGACCTGTCGTGGCGACACTTTATCGAAGAACGAATAAAAATAACTCGTCTCTCCTTGACAGGTATGCAGAAGACGGAACTTAAGAAAACCACAAAATGTAGTTAGGTTATATCAGTATAGTTATGACTACATCCGGATTTCTATATATGAACCCTGTGGTAATATGTCAAAGGTAAAAGACGTGATTCGTAAATGTGCGCCGTATATTTCCGTACGGTTTGAGATTCATGTTTTGTCAATTTCAGTCGAATGAAGGCCAAGAGAAAATCATTCTATCATATATCAATATTCTGGATCTATCATCATTATTACTATTTTCGTGGCAATGAAATGTTATATTATAAAACGTCCGTCTTCTGTCCACCACATCAAAGGTTACCGGGTTAAATATATATCAACATATGTACGCATTACATTAACATTAGGGCAATAATTATTTTTATATTAATATTGAATTTAGGTCAAAGGTCAAAGGTCAGCTTTGCTATCCGGGGTCAAAGGTTATCAATGACGGTACGTTATCAGAGTCATATTTGTGACGGAGTATCTCTATAGATTTAAGAAGTCTATGGATGTTTTATTTGATCAATTCTAGATCCGACGAGTATAGGGTTTAAACAACATAATACGTCGGTAAACAGGTGCATGTTTATGTCAAAGGTTAATTTGAAATACTGGATGTAGTTAAGACTTAACATGGGATACTATTGATAAAAGTATCAACCTACTGCTGAAATCACATTATTCTGTGTAGTAATATTTGACGGATAAGAATATAGAACTATAATATAAATGACCTTGACCTCTGTTTAAGTTCTTTGATACGCAATTTGGAAATATAACTCAATGACCTATTACAAATATCGGCTCATGTGTTACAAGATAATCCGCAGCTCTGTTTTTTTTAACTTGAAATAGCCAATATCCTAACCAAACCAGATACACACAGATGCTTAACACCATGATTCCCACCTTCCTCCTTAATTGCGCTCTACGCACTTTGGGGGTCCTTGAGTAAGCTCTCCACGTGGAGGCCTTTGTCCAACAACTAAAAATATACTCACTGAACACGCTACAATCAGCATGGGTCGAAGTCCTTTTAAATATTGTTTTCAAATTGATGTTGATTTCTTCGTACCTGCATGTATCCGCACGTGAATCACTTTAATAAACTCAAATTGAGCACTATGTAGTGTTCAGGATGATTCAGCATCTAAATATTGTAATCTATTTTGTTTTCCATTGTTTAATCACAAGAATAAACGACATTTGTAAATAGAACGAGAAGTATTTTTTTCACGTGACTATAGATATGTGTTTTCTCGGTCGAGTTTAAACTTAAGCTTTTGCTGACCTCTGAGCTCACACCAACATTTGATATACATGTATAGATAGATAGCAGTAAATTGCGTCGTATCCTGTGTAACGTACAACGCAGTAGGTATAAATTACCTACACCAATATATATGACCTCCACATTGGCATGTTGGAGTCGGGATATCAGAGTACAGGTACCTGACTAGCAGAAAGAAACACACTTAAACACACGCATCATTAAGTTCGAAATAATTTAATATTTAATTAAGTTTTGTTCGAACGTGTATAAGATATGTTGAAGTAGTAATATTTTATTTGTTAATAATTCTTAGTAAACCAGATAAGAAGCAGACAATGTCGAGGTGTAAGGTGAATGACCTGGACCTATATACAAAGACCATTCTACAAGCAAATCGTTTTGTGTGTAGGTCGTTGACCTTGCATGGGTGAACATCCTACTTCACTAATACACTGTGGTTGGTGTGAAAAAAATGTAGAGAAAGACGTCATTTCATCAAATATTCACGTATATTCGTTAAAAATGTTAATGTTATACAGTACATATATAATTGTATAATTAAAATATACATGTAGCACTGTAGGGAACAAATATGTACTTCTATTCACCTCTGAAGTTACTAATTATTTTATTTTCAAATGTCGTTACGTACATTTATTTTTAAAGAGTTTATTACGTTGATGATGAAATACTAGCGATCCGAATATTTCATCATCGTCTTCAAAAAATAGTTCCGTCACGGAATTAGAATAGAAAATTTAAGTCCGTGACTCCGTTGTTTCCTGTTTCGATTTAAATTTTATCACAAATCCTGTTAAGTTATTTATAGTCTCATATGTTGATTAAAATTTTGTTTATAAAAATATATTGATTGCAAGTTGATAAATAAGTAAATTTTGTCGTAAACAATAACACGTCAATACCTGGAACACTGACAGGTAAACATGTTATATAGGTCAACGTGTATTGCATCATTGATCCGAAGGGAGCTAACTCCGTGCTGTGTTTGAACTACACTATGACGTGTCAAAGTCCGTGTAGTAAGAATGGGTCATTAGATTTTTTTCACAGTTGAACAATCAAATCGTACACCATTGAATTTCCAACCCGATCCTCCGTCATCGATATATCCGTTTACAAGGTGTCTTCGGTAAACGTCATAACGTGCTACATACATTCTACACTCTCCGATCACAGAAGTGTAACGTAAACATGTGTTTAACAGACACCCTGAGTACGGCCTTGTTTACCGTCTCGTTATATCTGTATTGCATCATACTGCTATAAAATGGTCTGTTGAATACAAGACTTGCGTCATATTTTGTTGATGTTGACAAAATTTGTAGAATTTGACCCTTCATTCATAAATCTCCAGATATATATCAATTCATCGATCATTTTGTAAAACAATACAAAGCATTAATTATCAAATTATCCCCCCTCTTTCTTTCATCTTTTTTTATTGTTATTTTCTGATACAAATGTACATGCTATCTTTTCAAATTATTTTTCATTTCCCAAGAATATCGTCACTTTTCTGTAGTACACAATTTCCCTGTGTGTGACACTGTCTTCCGTTCTAAACATTAAGTGTGCGTAATTTCTTTATTTACATCGGAGATTTGTATATATATTATATACATACACGTCTACGTTGATATATTACACATCTCTGTTTCAAGTATACTCTGTTTCATGTCCCCTATCACTTAATGATAAAAGTTTTAATTTGTTACGGTTAGCAAGGTCTTAATTATAAAAAAATATAAGGTAAATATACACATACATATATATTTAGTTATATACTTTTAATAGAAGCTTTGCTTCAAATATATTTAAATGGAACACTGGAAAACTGTACACCACACCCTGATATTATATTTACAACTCTTCACATAGTTTGAAAATTATATACAATTAAAGGACCTGAATCGGAAATGATTTTATCTTTGTATTATTTGTCAGTCAGAAACAGTCGGTATAATACAGTACATGAACCCTTCACTGACATTTCAAATTGTTCACCAATATCCTAGAGAGTACAGAGGGTTAATATCCGCCATCTGTATCCTGTTCGGCCGGGCCAGGTGAGCTGATCGCCTTCTCGATACCGCGGTTAACAGGTGACAAGGCGATGGAACAGGAACTCAATTTATATATTATCAAGTTTTAAGTGACATTGAGGCTCAAACGCGTGATTATAATAACCGTTGAAGGTTAATGCTTATGTCTACTACTGCTTCTCTATAATTGTTTATAATCAAATGTCATTTATAGTCACATGAATGTCACGGGCCAACCGCTGACGCTGTCTGTATCATACGCCATATTTGTGAGTTTGGATATAGAGGGCGTTAATTTAACACCGTTAAATCACGGACACAGACACCTGTGTATCTAGGTCTAATAAATAAGATAGCCGTCGGGATTCCTTAATAGAATATAACATCCACGATTGAGGTTAAGAATGGACTTTGATAAAAATGTTAATGATTGTTCATAAAATATTCGGATAAATATCAAGGGTGGTAAAATCAGTTGATAGAGACGGACCTAAGTGCGCGCTTTAACCCAACAACAGATGATGAAGATGATGTAACCCACCATTCTGGATTCTGTGTTGTCTGGCTCTTTTCCTGTTAAAAACAGCAACATGTATCACGGATTAGCTGTTGAACGTACGATTTGTTCTGTTAATGAGATCAAAATAGGTCCGAAGAAATTAATTACGTTAAAATATAAATAAAGCTACCATCATGTCTCGTGAAAAACAATGTGTCGTTAATAAGCAATGTCAGTAACAGGGTCGTAATGACGGGGAGATTATTATATAACTAACAAAGGTCACAATGTGGGATAGATCGGCAGGTCTACCGGTTCGTGTTCTTCTAATACAAATATTGCTTATCAATCTAAATCAGAATACACGTGTTTTATTGATTAAACTTGTGAACAATAGTGATGATGTCATTACCCGCATTTGAACTCTATATTTAGCTGATCGTGAGCTCTTATCCGGACAGGTGTATAAATTACCTATATTAAAAAAAAGTGCACGACATTGGTGACTTAAATCGACCACTGATATAAGCGTGTCCACACTACCATGATTTTATGTAATAATATACATGTCCGTCCATTAAAGGTAGATTACATGTATATCTAATGATGTACACAGGTATATATAGTGCATTGTGTATGTGTGATAAATAAACTTGACCTTGCACAGCAACTCGATATTCAGGTATATCCGAGAGAAATGAAATGGGAAGACTTCGGTCTAATGATAGAGTTCCATTGCATTTTCGATAACAATTCTCGCAGTAATTGTTTATACGTTGTTTTGTGGATAAATATGACATTGAAAAGACCCCCGTGATGATGTAACCAAGGAAAAACTCCGCTCCCATGAGTAGTGTCGCTTACCACGTCCTGCGTGGCTACCCGGATATCGAAACTGTGGGGTATAAACCGGATAAACCGCCCGGTCATCGTGTTTGTAATTAACTCGGGTTACATGTCGTCTCGTGACTGAATCAATATATATATACTAGGTGGGAAGACTGTTTGGTGTCCTTTTAAAATGAATACCATCAACCCCCCACGACACGATAGAAACAGTATCAAGTTAGACATATATATATATATGTATATGTGATATATGCACGCCTCTGCTTATCCTAAATTTGAAAATTTTCAACTTGATAGATAAATAAATAAGATTTACCACTTGTAAAGTTTAAAAAAATTAAATATTCTCAACCAGGAACTCAACAGAAAGCCGTTTTCTTTCATATATTTGTACAAAAAATACTTTCTTGTGTAGGCGCCTTATTACGTATATAGACGAACCAACTATCATACGACAGACACAGAAGGCAATATATATCCCATGTGTGTGCCATATTCCAAATTAAGACACTATATACCCCAGGTAGGTGCCATATTCCAAATTAAGACACTATATACTCCATGTAGGTGCCATATTCCAAATTAAGACACTATATATCCCATGTAGGTGTCATATTCCAAATTAAGGCACTATATACCCAATGTGCGTGCCATATTCCAAATTAAGGCACTATATATCCCATGTGTGTGCTATATTCCAAATTAAGGCACTATATATCCCATGTGTGTGCTATATTCCAAATCAAGGCACTACATATCCCATGTAGGTGCCATATCCCAAATAAAGGTTGTTTATGCCCCATGTAGGTGCCATATTCCAAATTAAGGCACTATATACCCCATGTATGTGCCATATTCCATATTAAGGCACTATATACCCCATGTGTGTGCTATATTCCAAATTAAGGCACTATATACCCCGTGTGTGTGCTATATTCCAAATTAAGGCACTATATATCCCATGTAGGTGCCATATTCCAAATTAAGGCACTATATATCCCATGTGTGTGCTATATTCCAAATTAAGGCACTATATATCCCATGTGTGTGCTATATTCCAAATTAAGGCACTATATATATATATCCCATGTGTGTGCTATATTCCAAATTAAGGCACTATATATCCCATGTAGGTGCCATATTCCAAATTAAGGCACTATATATCCCATGTAGGTGCTATATTCCAAATTAAGGCACTATATATCCCATGTGTGTGCTATATTCCAAATTAAGGCACTATATATCCCATGTGTGTGCTATATTCCAAATTAAGGCACTATATATCCCATGTGTGTGCTATATTCCAAATTAAGGCACTATATAACCCATGTAGGTGTCATATTCCATATTAAGGCAATATATACCCCATGTAGGTGCCATATTACAAATTAAGGCACTATATACCCCATGTAGGTGCCATATTCCAAATTAAGGCACTATATATTCCCTATATGTGTGTGCTATTATAACCCATGTGGTGCCATATTCCAAATTAAGGCACTATATATCCCATGTGTGTGCTTTATTCTTACTTTAGCCACTTCTTATGGATTGTAGGTGCGTTATTACAATTTATGGCACTATATATCCCATGTGTGTGCTATATTCCAAATTAAGGCACTATATATCCCATGTGTGTGCTATATTCCAAATTAAGGCACTATATATCCCATGTGGGTGCTATATTCCAAATTAAGGCACTATATATCCCATGTGTGTGCTATATTCCAAATTAAGGCACTATATATCCCATGTGTGTGCTATATTCCAAATTAAGGCACTATATATCCCATGTAGGTGCTATATTCCAAATTAAGGCACTATATACCCCATGTGTGTGCCATATTCCAAATTAAGGCACTATATATCCCACGTAGGTGCCATATTCCAAATTAAGGCACTATATATCCCATGTGTGTGCTATATTCCAAATTAAGGCACTATATATCCCATGTGTGTGCTATATTCCAAATTAAGGCACTACATATCCCATGTAGGTGCCATATTCCAAATTAAGGCACTATATATCCCATGTGTGTGCTATATTACAAATTAAGGCACTATATATCCCATGTGTGTGCTATATTACAAATTAAGGCACTATATATCCCATGTGTGTGCTATATTCCAAATTAAGGCACTATATATCCCATGTGTGTGCTATATTCCAAATTAAGGCACTATATATCCCATATATATATACCCCATGTATGTGCCATATTCCATATTAAGGCACTATATACCCCATGTGTGTGCTATATTCCAAATTAAGGCACTATATACCCCGTGTGTGTGCTATATTCCAAATTAAGGCACTATATATCCCATGTGTGTGCTATATTCCAAATTAAGGCACTATATATCCCATGTGTGTGGGATATTACAAAAAGAGTCACAAAAAATCACAGGGGTGACAGAAATTCCATATTAAGGCACTATATACCCCATGTGTGTGCTATATTCCAAATTAAGGCACTATATACCCCGTGTGTGTGCTATATTCCAAATTAAGGCACTATATATCCCATGTGTGTGCTATATTCCAAATTAAGGCACTATATATCCCATGTGTGTGCTATATTACAAATTAAGGCACTATATATCCCATGTAGGTGCCATATTCCAAATTAAGGCACTATATATCCCATGTAGGTGCCATATTCCAAATTAAGGCACTATATATCCCATGTAGGTGCCATATTCCAAATTAAGGCACTATATATCCCATGTAGGTGCCATATTCTAAACTAAAGTTGTTTATAACCCATGTAGGTGCCATATTCCAAATTAAGGCACTATATATCCCATGTGTGTGCTATATTCCAAATTAAGGCACTATATATCCCATGTAGGTGCCATATTCCAAATTAAGGCACTATATATCCCATGTGTGTGCTATATTCCAAATTAAGGCACTATATATCCCATGTGTGTGCTATATTACAAATTAAGGCACTATATATCCCATGTGTGTGCTATATTCCAAATTAAGGCACTATATATCCCATGTGTGTGCTATATTCCAAATCAAGGCACTATATATCCCATGTAGGTGGCATATTCCAAATAAAGGTTATTTATACCCCATGTGTGTGCCATATTCCAAATTAAGGCACTATATATCCCATGTAGGTGCTATATTCCAAATTAAGGCACTATATATCCCATGTGTGTGCTATATTCCAAATTAAGGCACTATATATCCCATGTAGGTGCCATATTCCAAATTAAGGCACTATATATCCCATGTGTGTGCTATATTACAAATTAAGGCACTATATACCCCATGTAGGTGTCATATTCCAAATTAAGGCTGTATATATCCCATGTAGATGCCATATTCCAAATTAAGGCACTATATAGCCAATGTAGGTGTCATATTCCATATTAAGGCACTATATATCCCATGTAGGTGCCATATTCCAAATTAAGGCACTATATACCCCATGTAGGTGCCATATTCCATTTTAAGGCACTATATATCCAATGTAGGTGCCATATTCCAAATTAAGGCACTATATACCCAATGTAGGTGCCATATTCCATATTAAGGCACTATATATACCATGTGTGTGCCATATTCCAAATTAAGGCACTATATACCCCATGTGTGTGCCATATTCCATATTAAGGCTGTATATATCTAATGTGTGTGCTATATTCCAAATCAAGGCACTATATATCCCATGTAGGTGCCATATTCCAAATTAAGGTTGTATATATCCAATGTGTGTGCTATATTCCAAATTAAGGCACTATATACCCCATGTATGTGCCATATTCCATATTAAGGCACTATATATCCAATGTAGGTGCCATATTCCAAATTAAGGCACTATATATCCCATGTAGGTGCCATATTCCAAATTAAGGCTGTATATATCTAATGTGTGTGCTATATTCCAAATCAAGGCACTATATATCCCATGTAGGTGCCATATTCCAAATAAAGGTTATTTATAACCCATGTGTGTGCCATATTCCAAATTAAGGCACTATATATCCCATGTAGGTGCCATATTCCAAATTAAGGCTGTATTTACTCAGTGTAGGTGCCATATTCCAAATTAAGGCACTATATATCCCATGTAGGTGCCATATTACAAATTAAGGCTGTATATATCCCATGTCGATGTCATATTCCAAATTAAGGCACTATATACCCGATGTAGGCGCCATACTACAAATTAATGCAATATATACCCCATGTAGGTGCCATATTCCAAATTAATGCACTATATATCCCATTTAGGTGCCATATTCCAAATTAAGGCTGTTTAAACCCCATGTATTTAAACAATATTTTTATTTAATATTCAATAATTAAAACACACATAAGATACTTATGGGATCGGAAAACAAGCTTAGAGCTTATATCTATTCTTTTTAGATTGAATATCCTCACACATGTATTAAAATATATCTTGTCCTTGCACAGCGTTCTATTCCTAGCTTAGTACGTGCTTAAAAGACATTGAGGACTGAGAATGTTGTGCAGACACACACAGATATCAACTATAAAACACATGACTACCCTTTCTTAGAAACGTCCCAAAATATGACCGGAGGAGAATATAGGACGATGGAGCAGCGAAAGTCAGACTGTATGCTAAACAATTATCAAGGTGCACAACGGATGTCTCAACAGTTTACTTTGATATCGTAACACAGCAAAGAGATCCTTGTTTTAAGTCTCCAGAAAAACATTTAAACCCACAATATACAATTATACAGTAATTGTAATACAGAGTTACTCGCAATATACAATGTGCACATGAAAGTGATTTTTTATATAGAGCGTCACTGACAAGATATGACATTTTAAATTCAATGGACGTTTTATGACACAGTGAAATATATTGCAAACATTCATATACGTATTTGAACAAATATATTTGATTAAAATTGGCAATACATTACACGCGCCGCACAGCCAATGGAAATGCCAAGAACAAAGGTTCTTTTTCAAATTGATGTTTTGTATTAATCCCTAATAATGTAACCGGAATAACAGAATTTATTTTACGTCATCGGGAATCTGGTCGATATGATGATACCCCAAGACAAAGACATTTTTGTAATATGTGTAATACCGGACAGGTGGAGGATGAGTATAATTTTATTTTTGAATGCAACAGGTATAGAGATTTAAGGGAAATGTATAGCAAACGTTATTACTGGAATAGGCCATCTGTTTTTAAATAAATTCAGTTATTGAGAGTTGAAAGTAGTAAGGAATTGTGTTCTCTAGGAAAGTTTATATATGAGGCAACAAAGCTAAGAAACAATACATAATTAACTATTAAGTAATAATAACATAAAATATTAAGTATGAAATACAGGAATATTACATGTCATTCTCTATATATGTATGTTACGCCATGCTATAATTTGTTTACATTGTTTTGTGACTGATAGGCCGTAAGGCCTAAGGTAATAAAAGAATTGAGTTGAGATTGAAAAGGGGTTTCCTTTATATATACATATATATTATCTAAATAATCCTTAATTAGCAACAACTACGCATATTGATTTATCTATTGTTAACTCGTGAGGGATTTCCGTTTCAAGTAAACGGGTCAAGGACAATATATAAGTAGGACAAGTCAGTCACGCCCCTCCCCCTTTTTACAGTCGATTTAATGATCAAAGAATAATAATTTTGTTTACATAAGATACATAATGACAGCTACACGTAAACAACTACAGATGATGACAACAAAAACATTCACGATAAAAAATATGTATTGATGACGCCCAGGAAACATGAAGTTGTGATTTTTTCATAAAAAATAGAAAAAGATATTGAGAAAATCACGTAGATCTATTTGATAATTAATAAATTGTCGCCATGTATGATAAGTTGTTGATGAAATCCTCCTCGGAATGTTTTAAGTGTGAACGAGCCAATAAGTTTTATATATTAAAGTGCAGTGAACCCAGTGCAAAGTAATACTCGGGCATGGGAAACAAAACCGAGAAGAAAAACTACATTCCAATATTAATGACAAACCCACGACTTCTGTGTTAAGATTCGTCTATACCCAATCTCAATAGAAGTGTTGCAGTCTTTAATGATCAACTTAAATACAGAGAGAGTTACAAGTTCACTGACCTGATGAAAATCTTATCTTTATTCATATTCAACTGTTTTACATTAGAATAATATCACAATTTATCTGTATATTGAACAGGAACATGGTTTAGGTTTATGTAAAGTTGACAAGTGTCCGTAGGCATGTCGTACTGTATATAATAGGTAGATGTGGCCTAGATTATGACATTACTCAGAATACATACCGATCTATACAATACACGGAATTCAGGTCCGCACTCGTCTCTATTATTAGCTTGATGTATTCTATATGTTTACGTTTTACGCTTAAATATTCCACTTTTTAAACTTAAATTTCATCGATATAAGATGTAAATGATACATAGGGTTTAAAGTTTGGAATTAAATCAAATTGTGTTCATAAATTGATATTTCTTACTGTCAATTTAATATGGGAAATCAAATAAGAGAGATAACTATGCTTTAAGCAGAGGCCTGTGTTTAAACTTCGTCATTCAGTTGTGTATAGTTTGTAGACTGAGCGATGCAGGGAAATATGTCAAACCGTGGGCAGTACAGAGATTTAAAATAGAAGTCTACCTCACGTCTCACGCATTCGTTGTCAGCTACGCGGTATATTGAAAGGAACGTCTTAAAAGGGCATTGCAAACACGTTGACATTTCATGGAATGCTTACCTAACTTGACTTTGCTATCATAAGTATGGTGATGAATGGTAGGTGAGGGTAACGCAATTATCTCTAGGATCTCGGGCCCCCATTGTAGTTCTCCATAACGTCTGTATCAAGTAAGGTCAAGTTCTCTTCCTGTGTTGCTGTGATTGTGTTATTGGGACAGACGCGTATAACAGGCGACGGACATCCCGCATGATGTTCAGTGATGTAACAAATAGCTATTACAACGAGACTCTAGCTCAAGAACACCCAGGCAGTTCCCGATAAATTCAACAAACATCAGATTACTTCTCTCTCTTCTATTGCAATTTTGTATATGTATGTAAGGCGTGTGTCGTTAATATTTATAGTTCTACTTTCACTTTGAGGCTGGCAGCCAACTAGTCTACCATGTATTTCATTTTCGGAGAGTATTCACACATTGCTGCGTGTTAACAACGGACCTAAAAAAGCGCATTCTCCAATTTTCTTGAAGACTTATTTCAATATGTTAAATTAGTTTTCATTAACGACCAAAAACACACTGCCATGTCATCGTCGTCTTTTTATGATAGGTAGATACAAAATTTAATTAAAATGTTCATCCGATATTTAAGAATAATATCGTAATTATTATAAAGTTATATGTATTTTTTCTGTAATGACTGCATAAAATCCTATAGCAAGTTACAGGACGTTGGCTTTGGTTTTCTTAACATATCTAAAGTTGTGCCGAAAGCAATAATCACAAAAAACTTAACCAGTTACCGGTATCATGTTGAGGAGATATCTGGGATTTCTCTGTATGTAAATATTGCTCCTTTGACAAGATATTAATCACGTGATCAGATATCTGGGATTCCTCTGTATGTAAATTTTACTCAAGTGACAAGATATCAGTAACGAGATTAGATATCTGGGATTCCTCTCTATGTAATTATCAACCCTGTGACAAGATATCAGTCACGTGATTAGATATCTGGGATTCCTCTGTATGTAAATTTTACTCAGGTGACAAGATATCAGTCACGTGATTAGATATCTGGGATTCCTCTCTATGTAATTATCAACCCTGTGACAAGATATCAGTCACGTGATTAGATATCTGGGATTCCTCTGTATTTAAACATTACTCCCGTGATATCAGTCATGTGACATGATTTAAGTCCTGTGCGTGACCACTTATTAATTTCAACAGATTTAGTCATGTGTCCACATATTGGTCACATGAGATGATATCACTCTCTTGACCGTGTATATTAGTCCCAAAGTGTGCGTGATTGTCAGTATTTGCCTCTTGACCAGATATCTTCCCGGTAACAAGATTTCATTCGTGTCATATCCGTCACGTGACAAAGTCTCAGTTCGAGGACCATATAGCAGTCATGTGACCATGCAGATATCATTCATGTGACAAGATATCCGTCTTGTGGTCAGATATCAATCTTTATCGCACGATCTCAGAGAAAATCTCGTAAAATCCCACAAAAAATCTCGAACTCGTAAAGAGACTTGATGCTTAAACAGACGATGTATATGTATAAACACTTCAGTTATCTATTACATAAAACATCTTGATAAAAGTGTATACAGAAGGACTGTTGTATTTAAGCCATGAATTAATGTGTATGCATTATACAATTTAAGAGAAACAGCTGATACGTGCTGGAAATAAAGAAAAAAAAACTACCACAGTAACAGATTGATTACGAAATAGTTCACCTGAAACCATCGTCGTTTCGAATGCATAACGGTTAGGCAAAGGGCTGTACCAAGGACTTTAATCTAGTCCGAGTTTCCTTTAGCTCGTGCGCTAGAAGTTGGACATTTTGGTGGACCGTTGACTGGTTTGTTGATGCGCATATCATCCGCACGTTAAAACAAATACTGGTACGTCAAACGGTTTACTGTCTGCAGGAAACGCGGGCTATAAGCGTCAACTTACATCTTAACTTTATTTCATTCCAAATTATATTGCAATATATATCGGAAACAAATGTTCAATGAAAGTGAGATCCGGAAACACGTGAGGTTGATAAATATCCGTGGTTGGTCAGTATTTAGACCTATTTCATCATACAATGTCTAAACCTGAACCTGCCCGTCGTCACGTTTCTCGTCAGCCATTAGCAAACACAGACAGTAAGATAAGGCCTGTGGAGAATAATACATCACTATCAAAAGATATCTCCAGGTATCATAATAAAAGAATTGTAAATCTTAATGAGTTGGTATTTATCCGAGTCCTATTCACAACCATTTCCTGTTTAGTGAACTTCATTCTACCCTTAAGGGGTAAACAACTACATTGATAATCTCATATAGGTTTACTTTGCATAATATACTTACTTAATATACTAATTTGCATAATATACTTACTTAATATACTAATTTGCATAATATACTTAGTGCTTATTAATTAACTAATTAATATCTTATTTCTTTATTTATTCTTTTATTTATTTGTATGTGATTTGAATTATTTGTCTTCAAATCTTATTTATATATAGTCAATATTGTTGAATTTTAGAACATGCGTCATAAATATCGCACTCCATTTCTTCTTAATTCTAAAACAATATTGACGATTAATTTGAGTCATGAATTTACTTTTCCATGACCTAATATTGTTAAAGAAATAAATGAAAAATGCAAAGACTGTTACATCGTTGTATATTTGTCGGTGTGCTATGAAATAAAATATATTATTTCATATAGTTTAATTATGTCATACTTGTGTATAAAAATTAAAAAATCTTAAACTTTATGTAATGTCTCTGATTATATGTATTTATCAATAATCTGTTCAGTAATGATTTGTCATGTACTTTTAAGATTTACAATTATTGTATTTACAAGTTGCTAACAAGCTGTAAACAGCTTACTCTTCTTGTGTTTTCGCAACATGAGGAAATACATAGTTTATGAAACCAAGACTGTGACGTAGCATAACGTCACAAATACAGATCATATATATGTACACCCTTTATCCTTATATGGGCATGTGAGTAGTATTTCCCAAGGAATCCCCTGTCGTCATAATACTCATTTAAAATTATCCACCAATGAAAAGGCGACACTGCGAGCTTTACTCAAACCTGTGCAATATGTCCGAGGCGTTCCGATAGAGAATTTTCTTGAATGACCAACAACGCACGTCGGATGTAGAAAAGTAGTCCTTCTACGCACATCGTATGTTTCAATGTTTTCAGAGAAAAATAAGCCGTTAAAACATACAGGTGAAAACGAAATACATTATTTATATGAAATATTAATGTGATGTCTTAATTGCATCACCATATTTTGAATTAGTGTTTCGTCGCAAATTACGCGGATTAATTTATCGTAATATAGGCTTGCAATACACGTTGCCAATAAGCACAATGGCGACTTCAGTCAGCGCATACCCTGAAGGATATTGAGGGGAGGGTTGGTACGATTGTGCCCTTCCCAAGGAGCTAAAGAGAGTGTGCTGGATACCGGAAAGTGAAGAAGAACACAAAGAACAAGATTGACCAACATCTGAAGTTGTAAAACACACGAAAACAAGACTTTTCAAAACAACGTAATAGCCGGTAGGTGAACCGCTCGTTGAGTAATCAGTACGAGCTTATACCAATTTCGTCATCTGTTGTAACACGTTGACGGACACATCGCAATAATTGCTCAACTTTAGACACGTTGAGCAAGAGCACACTCTCTAAGGGAAATAGGTTAGAAATATATTGATAAAGGACTATGATTTTGATTTGTGATTTGGAATGACCGCACGCGCTCTAACAGGACTACGTCAACTGCCATACTGTCTGTGATATATTGATGTTTTGTAAATTTAATGTCATTTTATTGAACATTCCGTTTTAACCGGCGTTCATGTCTAGATTTGTGTATCATTTCAACGTGGACAAAGAACCAGCTTTCACTCACACGGCGTTTTAATTCATCCGGTTGGCCACATTACTATTGCTTTGTTCATTGTGAAACGGAAGACCCACCTTTATAGTCTGACTCACCAAAAACAAAGAAGCAATCGTTCATCGGCATTGTTTTCAAGTGAAAGTATCATCGTGTGAAAGGGTACATAGTTTGTATCACTTTAGGAAACACTTGGAGGTACTGTCACATTCATTCGTGAGAGAACGGAGTATTTATGAGCCTAACAGGAAGCCGGCCCAGACTTTGTATACCGAGTCATGGGCCACGAAAGAAAGACACTTTTGATGCTACCTCCAACTTAGGAGTACAAGGGGCCCTTAGTCCAGATCTCCAGCCCTCCCAACCCCTTTTTCCAGACAAATATGAACAATCAAAAGTTTCTAAAATTGGAAAATACTTAATACTGGACCAAATTGAAGGGGACACTTACAAAGCTGTTAATTGGCAAACCAAGGATGAATATGTTTGCAAGGTTGGTATTTATTTAATAGAATGCATATCAATATAGATAAAACTTTCTGTAAGGTTTGTATCACTAAGTGAATAGACGTACCATTATTCATATTAAATGCATCATTTCTAGCCTTGTCATATCCATTTAAAAATGATGAGTTTGTGTATGTGTCATGACCCGAAAGTTAATACACTCACAGATCAATGTATGATACCCTGAGGTTACAGGATGTGTGTTCACAGAATGATCTAATCACTATACCAGTATGCAAGGGTTGAAGAGTTCGTTATCAGTTCTACTGCCAAGAATATTTCTACATCATGACAAGATGATGAGTGTGTAGTTTATAAATAGATTGAAGCGGTTTCCTGCAAAGTATTACATTATATAGTAAAACTTCCTGCAAGGAGCATTGCCATTGCAAACAGATATTCACAATTTCTATGTGTATTGCATATGGCATATAATTTCTAGGCTCTGAGCAATAGTCACTTCATTCTGTTGATAAGTTTTATGTATGCTCAATTGGACAAAGCATGTTTAAATTATTAAACCATGTTCATGAACAAAGGAATTTATCAGATGTTTTTCTAACCCAAAGGAATTAAAACTTTATTACATTAATTTATTTTCAATAATTTGTAACCAACACTGAAGTATTAATTAGGACGAAGTTATAATTATTGTAGATTTTATCTGCATATTCCCCCTCACAAGGAGATGAGTATGTATGCTTCAGGTCTTTGTCTAAGAGTCCATGCCAGGTGCCATGTATTTCCTGGTCTGGCTAATGAAGCTTCGACAAAACAATAGGCATTGTCTCGGCCTTGGTGTATTCTGCCCCCACATGTGTTGCAGTACCTCATGATGATTTGTGTTGCTTCTCTGCACCTACACACACATATATAGATATATATATACATGTATATTACATGCATCTGCGTGATTCACAGACATCCAAGCTGTTGGTTTATGTGGGGACAGGTGTGTGGACCATTGATTACAGGTACACACAGGTATCGGCTGGTTATAGGCCGCTGTGAGTCATCAAACTGACGGTCTCGGACTCCTCATAGGGCTTTGTTCACTTTGGCGGGGTGCAAAGGATTATCATTGTTACTTGGGTCGGGAGGAAATTTATGCTTTAATGCAAAATTCTGAATAAAGAAAATAAATTTTTCTGAATTTATTTTCTCAGTGCGGCTACTACAGTGGATGCTTAAAAAACGACAGTATACAGGACATGTAAAATTATTTCAAAAAGTTCTTTAACACAAAAAAAAATTAAATTATGGCAGGGCTAGATTTATGTACCTTTGTGGAAATGTGTAATTATGGGAAGTAATAAAATTTAACTTCCTGATGGTTATTTAAAGCCCTTGGCAGGTACGACACACGAAAAAAAATAGTATTGATCGGCAATACACAGGCTGTATATCTTACCTACGTGTTGGTTGTCATGTGATCGTATACAATTTTTATCTACCAGGAAGTTTCAGGAACATGTAAATGTAGTCAAGACACAGTGACCTTATTACAGAAACAAGATCCTGTTAGTGAAGTTTAGGTCGGACTTATACAGTATTCTTTGTTTTTATTAAGCGTGCAAGCTTTAACTTGTCTGCTTAATATAGCAGTTGAAAACGGAAATAAAATTCTGATTTGATCCAATTTTATTTAAAGTATCAAAGGGCCATTTTTATTTTCATATATTTAACATGAAAATGAAGAAATAGCAATTGATGAATTTTCTAACAAACTAAAATAATTGATCTTCTTATTGTTTGTTCTTTGGTCTTATATAAAGTAC
This sequence comes from Ylistrum balloti, assembly GCF_031769215.1. Taxonomy (NCBI): domain Eukaryota; kingdom Metazoa; phylum Mollusca; class Bivalvia; order Pectinida; family Pectinidae; genus Ylistrum; species Ylistrum balloti. Next base: position 1,091,526 of record NW_026782082.1, on the reverse strand, counting down.
AAAGTCTAGTATGTGTGTTATTTCATTGTCCTGTTTTATGGAACTGGAAGTATTTATGATGATGATGAAGGAAGCCTGCAGAGATGTTTTTCTTTTGTTGTTGAGGAGTGCCTGAATAGCTTATAAAAGGAATGGTTCTTTGTCAGATGGGGCATAGACTGGGAGTGTCTTGATGCTAGAACTGTGTTCTGGGGCTTAGTTAGGCTTGGTGGCAGTATCAGGAGTGCCACTCCGATATTGACCCAATAATGGCAGCAAGGTGAAGTAGTGCTGTCATTCTTACTAAATTCCTCTGAATGGAGGCGAGAGAATTGATTTTTTCTTTCCCGCTACTTCCCCATCAGAATGTTGCTTTCATTGAGAATTTAAGGCTTTTGTGAACATTTCTGTGTCGGAATTTATGTAGTACCAACAAGCAGGATCACTGATGACTTTGTTGAATGGGCATTCCTACAAAAATCAATAGGTTAATATTACAGAAAGGGTTGAGATGTGTTCTAGTTGTACACTAGCTTGTCTGTTAGGAACAAAATTGATTTTGATATTGTGGTCTGCAAGATGTTGAAATATATAAGTTGCATTGTGCTAGTGTTTGGTTTGTGTCATCTGATTGGCACCAGTTGGCTTCAATGTAAATTAGATTGGAATACAGGAATAATGAAGGAAGCCTAGATTTGCTTGAATTGATGTTGATGAGCATTCTCTTTCTTTTCATGACTCATTTCAGACATAAATTTGAATATTACATGTAGAATTTACTTCCTTGGCATATTTACAACCACAGCCAATAATTTTATCAAACATACTTGCTGGACATTTACAGACAGCTATATTTAGACATAATTTTGAGACACAGGACCACAAAATTTCATTTGGTTTGTGCAACAAGTGAGCATGAATGCAATTGATCATTACAGCATTGAGATCAATAATTTTTAAATATGATATTTTTCTGTACTGTGCAGCAGATGTGACTGTCACTGTGTATTAGAATTACAGTGCTAACTTATGGTGTTTGTCATTGCAGATTTTCCCGATCAATCGATACAGAGAAGAGCTGGAAACATATTGGCAGGTTGATTGCCATCCAAACATCAGCAGCATTAGTGAGATAACGCTTGGTGAGACCAAAGCCTATGTGTTTTTTGAGCGCCATTATGGCGATTTGCACTCGTATGTACGTCAGAAGAAACGTCTGAAGGAAGAGGAAGCTAGTCGATTGTTTGAACAGATCTCTGATGCTGTCTATCACTGTCACGAAAATGGAATTGTCCTACGAGACCTGAAACTTCGCAAATTTGTTTTCAAAAACCCAGAAAGGTACATATTAATGTTTAATCAATTAAACTTTTACGAAAAACCACATGAGGAACTGAAAACCAATGGTAAAAAAAATTAATTAGTGTCCTAATTCTGTCAGTTTTCAAATTGCTATCACTTACTGTGTACCTTTATTATAATTATAAAATACCAAACCCAGCGTATGTTGATATGCTAATGTAGGGTTATCACAGATAAACACAAATATCTCCCTTTATACAAAGGATATGGCTGGTATATTATCAGTGTCCTATATAATGTAGTTTTGGGTGTGGTACTGTGTGATTAGTAGGTACTAACAGTGTTGAGCCTGAAGATCTGTTTGACATGCATCTCTGTGTGGTATATTACACATGTGTACATTAAATTTCTCATCCATCAGCTTAGCTACTAAATTGTAACTCTGTATTGTGTTTGTATATGACTCCACCCAGTCTCGGGCAATGAAGTTGTTGCTCCACTGCAAAAATTTAGGTAACTCCACCCAAAAGTTTGTAGTTAATACATAACGCCCAATTCACTTCTCTTATTTATTAAGCTGGGAGCTAAAGTAACCACACCCATCCGGCAGTGAACCTCGACCCTTTGTGCAGGCACAAGCTTGTAGCAGATATATATATGTTACTGGTTGTCTAGCAGTAAAACTTATCTCACTCTCCACATTCACGAGTCAGTTCCTCACAGCTTTAGTATTTTTACGGGAGATTTAAAGGAATTTTAGTGTTTATTTGTATAAAAGGAGCCCAGGCTTTGTGGGACTGACTGGAGTCTATTTTAAGACTTGTTTACCACAGAATGTACCTGTGGCCCAGATATCATGAATCAGTCAGGCGGACAAAAACACTGGCTGCTTGCGTCAGCCAAACACATACCTACGTCACAGGCTATTAGGATATCCCGATGAGATGAAATATACATATAGTAAAATAGTCGATATACAATGAAAAGACAAGGCACTTCATTGCCATTTAGACTCTAATGATTTTTTTATGGGAGACCCAGGTGCAGTGTTATTCTCTGTTTGTCTGTATAGGCCAGCGGGAAGCTGAGAAATTTAAATTGTTAACAGCAAAAATAAATTATAGAGATTTATTTACGCAGACCAAAATGTGGTGGCGTAGTTTGGTCTTTTCAGGTGTTTGTACCAATTTATGTAAACAAAAATGCAACTCTTATTTCCTCATTAAATAGTGTTATTGCATAAATTCTGAATCAAGTCTTTGCTTAGGTATAGTGGGTTTAAGTGGGTTTCGGGAGGCATTAGGAGGAAATAACTTGATCAGAACAGGAAATGACAATGAACATTAGGTCTTGTCCTCGGCACATACATATATGTATTACCTGGGGCGTAGCCTTAATTAGTTGTCTGAACAGGTGAAATGACAAGTGACACGCCACAATACATTCCTAGATTTCAAATAACTTTATAATCCTTTGTTTAAAAATAGAGAAGGAATATGTTGAGTATCAATCTTTGTCGTTGTAAATGGGCGTTAGCGTGACATGGTTTCTAATGCACTAACTCATGTTGGAACTTGTGAAAGTGGTTAGTGATGTCGGGGTGCAGCATGTTAGCTTCATTTACAATTACATATAAAGGTCTTGTTGATCATGCCTTGACACCAGTACAGTGTGGAGTGTAATTACTGTCTGATGGAGAGTGTACTGCTATCCCTGAAGGGGCCACACCCACTTGGGTCTTCAAGCATATAGGTTGTGTAAGCTACTACTTTGGTAATAATAGGAGGGCTGTTTGTAATGATGAACGAGTTGGTTTTGGTAATGACATGACACAAATTTGTGACAAATTAGCATGATTATCACTTCATCATGTCAATTTACTGACAGCAGATTAAATGCACTGATCACTTTTTTGCAATGATATATATTACTTAACAACATTATGACAGATACTGGTTTTTTTATTGTATGTTCTAGTAACCCATTTAAATTAAGAATTATGATGACTTAAATTAAATTCATTTAGACATCATTTATTTAATTTCATGACTAGAATAATGATATTTTTTATGATGTTCATGATAGTTAATTTTCATATTAAAGATTTATCGTAGATTGTTTACAATTTGTGTGACAAATGACCATTAATTTCAACTGCCTTGTGTCTTTCAGAACTCAGTTGCGATTGGATGGTTTAGAGGATGCATGTGTGCTGGAAGATGAAGCAGATGATAGATTGGCAGACAAACATGGTTGTCCGGCATATGTTAGCCCCGAGATCCTACACACAAGCGACACATACTCTGGTCGATCCGCTGATATTTGGAGCCTTGGGGTGATGCTGTACACAATGTTGGTTGGTCGGTATCCATTTCACGACTCTGAGCCTAGCGCTTTATTTGGGAAAATTCGTCGCGGTCAGTTTACTGTACCTCAGATGTTATCATCTAAAGCCAAGTGTCTCATAAAAAGTCTGCTGCGGCGTGAACCAACTGAACGTCTGACTGCAGGCGAGGTATTACAACACCCCTGGGTACAAGGTACCCTACCCATAGGGTTCATGACCATTGTAGATCACAAGAACTTAGACCAGGCAGTCCCAAATGTTATCGTACACGAACCAGAGGAAGATTTCTTTGTATGAGCTGTGACAATTTCTTCGGCGAGTTGCTGCCAATGAAGTTGCATCTAGTTTCTCAAGAAACCTCTAGAAAAATGATCGATTATCTGATACCAACTTTAAAGGAATACTGCAGTGAAATTTGTGACGAGAAATAAATGATGAACTTTTTTTTTTTCAAGAAAAACTGGCAATTAACAGCAACCAGTGTAAAAGTAGATAATAAATTGCCAATTCCAGAAATGACTAGAAAAAGAACTAGAGTATTGATAATGAAACACACATTTTCACTCTGCAATGCTGATAATTGGAACATGCACAGGGTGCGAAGCCAGGAAATTTACTCCTGCAGAAATGATTAGTCTACACCTGTTCATTAGATTATATACGGGTACAAGATGGTGTTGATTGCAGCAATTGAACTGTGAATTGGCAATTTAAAAATCTGCTCGTGGAACTTGTTCTGACGGGGACAGACGATATGTTGCGTGGATACATTTTAATCTAAATAATTGTCATATCATATAAGTTTGTGTGGACACAAGTTGTTATAGGCAGCTGCAATATTGGACAACATCTGTTGTGGTGGGTTCATTCCGAGCATATGGCCAGTCTTTAAACTCGTTCCCCACTGAGGAGAAACAAAAAAAAATTGAAAAAAAACTTTTAATGAAAAAAAAAGTTAAAAAAAAAGAAACCTAGTTCTTTTCTCTCTCTGTTTCCGTGAGATGTGCCAAGCACTATATAAATGTTAGATGTGGTTGAACTGAGTGAAGTAAATGTGTTTACATGTGTGTGCTTGTGAAATGATTGTACAGGGATGGAGATTGTTTTTTATTGCAAATCACTACCATTACATTGTGTGTGTGTGTGACGTTTGATTTCATACAATGTGAATAAGTGTTGTTTAAATGGGTATATTAGTGTTTGAAGTATCTACTAGATTTGAATCTAACTTATTTTCATTCTTCTATCGCGAACGATGCGAACTTTCTACCCTAATCGGGGACTGTTTATTACATAAATATTTTAATTTGAGTAAGTGCTACTCATCAACAAGTATCTTAAGTATATTTATCATGTCTTGTAGTGAATGAATAGGTTTCAAGATTTTTACAAAACATCGATTTTAAATCTGTGAAGAGAACAAGTAGAGATTTGAAATTTATTCTTCTGTGAACCTGACTTGCAAAGTCAGTAAGTAGTGACCTCTATAACTTGCTTGTACTTCATAAAAATGTTGTATGTTAGGAAAAACAATGGGTTATATATTTCGGGAATAAATATTTTTGATATGCGAGTGTTGAGATATGTCACTAGATAGGGCAGATTATTTATTTGAGTAAGGACTACTCGTACCTCGTGTTGTGACTGTTGTGTTAGCTGAAACGTGTCATGATTATCTCCCATATCTTTTGTCATAGCAAAAAAGTATTTAACATCAGTGTGAATGGAAGTTGTATGACTGGAAAAATATAAAGGAAAGAGTATGCCCGTTGTATTTGGATATATATTGTAAGATTGTAAGATATTCTGTCTTTAATTTAAAACATCCGATGGGTTATAACCAGTGAAATGTTTGTTACTTATTTTCCAAGTATTTTACGTTGATAGAAGACACATGACCTTGCTGAACTATAAAAAAAAAATTACACTTGGCAAGTGTTATGGTTTGTTTTCGAAATAAAATTTGAAAAACTTAAATGATTGTTTTTTGATTTGTTGAGGATTTGACGATGGCAACTCTGTTAACCAACAGACATATTTATTGTTGTGATACCTGGCGGACAATGACTACAGTATTTTTATATCGCGTTCTAAGAAACATATTTTAGAGAAATGTTGAAAGCTGAAGTCATGGATACAAGCCTGCAAAAAAGTTATTCTATGGAAACAAACTTAAAAGTAGTGTTTGCAGTGATTTTTAGGACTCAAAAATATCTGAGTCCTTGACTCGTAATTTTCTTGTGGGAAATCACTGAAATTTTCAAAACCACCTTCGTATCTGTACACATCAAAATTGAAATGGCGCTGCAGATTCACTTGAAAAAACCCTACAAAAATCACTGGTTTGTAAATTATGACTAATACCTAGATAAACCTGTCCTTACGGATGTACTCCTCCGACGGTTTGACCTGAAGTAAGACAAAATTCAATAAAAAATGAATTTCAACTTAATATCTTGGACTTTTATAGCCTTTTACGCTTGTTATCTAGTGTTGTACTTTTAAACTTGAAAAGGGCAATTTTTATGACGTTCTGAGGAAATTTTGCTTGTAGACTTCTAATTTTGACAGTGAAGTTAATGGCGTGATTTGGTTAATAGCGTTAACACTTTTAACTTAACACTGACATGTTGTTAATTGACGTCTTTCGAGTATAACTCTGGAAATATTGGATATATTTCAAATAAATTTTGCATGCATTATTATTGGAATTTATTTCTCCGAGCAGTACATCTTTAAAATCAGACTGTTTAAGAAATCAAAACAGTACATATTAATGAAAAATGGCAGAATAGAACAGAGAGACACAGTGAAAACTAATTTTGTCTTTCATGTGCTCAGATGAGAAATTTTGAAGTTCTTTATATTTAATGCCCTAGAATCTGAAGACATCAGTAACTTGCATGTACTAACTGATTTGAATTAAATAAACCTGTTATATATTCCAAGGCCACATGGATCAATTTGCTTGGATACTCAATTGACTTGGTGATAACCAATATATCTTGGAATTTAGCAGTCAGAACTTTGCTGGCACATAGTAATAAAAGGTAGTGAAAAAATTATTTTGACCCATATTCATTGTAAACAGGATCAAAATCCATGATGGACCAGGGCATTGTGGGCTGCTGGTTTGCTCAGTGATGGACTGGGGCTTTATGAAGAAGGAAGTTGAAGGTCACTGGTTTGATCTGTGATAGACAAAGGAAATTGTAGGTAACATATTTAATCTGTCATAGACAAAGGAATTTGTATGTCACAGATTTAATCTGTAATAGACAAAGGAAGTTGCAGGTCACAAATTTAATCTGTAATAGACAAGGAAGTTGTAGGTCACATGGTTCGATCTGTGATGGACAAGGAAGTTGTAGGTCACAGATTTAATCTGTAATAGACAAAGGAAATTGTAGGTCACATGGTTCGATCTGTGATAGACAAGGAAGTTGTCGGTCACAGATTTCATCTGTAATAGACAAAGGAAATTGTAGGTCACATGGTTCGATCTGTGATAGACAAGGAAGTTGTCGGTCACAGATTTCATCTGTAATAGACAAAGGAAGTTGCAGGTCACAGATTTAATCTGTATTAGACAAGGAAGTTGTAGGTCACAGATTTAATCTGTAATAGACAAAGGAAATTGTAGGTCACATGGTTCGATCTGTGATGGACAAGGAAGTTGTAGGTCACAAATTTAATCTGTAATAGACAAGGAAGTTGCATGTCACAGATGCAGGTCACAAATTTAATCTGTAATAGACAAGGAAGTTGTAGGTCACATGGTTCGATCTGTGATGAACAAGGAAGTTGAAGGTCACAAATTTAATCTGTAATAGACAAGGAAATTGTAGGTCACAGATTTAATCTGTAATAGACAAAGGAAATTGTAGGTCACATGGTTCGATCTGTGATAGACAAGGAAGTTGTCGGTCACAGATTTCATCTGTAATAGACAAAGGAAGTTGCAGGTCACAAATTTAATCTGTAATAGACAAGGAAGTTGTAGGTCACATGGTTCGATCTGTGATGGACAAGGAAGTTGTAGGTCACAGATTTAATCTGTAATAGACAAAGGAAATTGTAGGTCACATGGTTCGATCTGTGATGGACAAGGAAGTTGTAGGTCACAGATTTAATCTGTAATAGACAAAGGAAATTGTAGGTCACATGGTTCGATCTGTGATGGACAAGGAAGTTGTAGGTCACAAATTTAATCTGTAATAGACAAGGAAGTTGCATGTCACAGATGCAGGTCACAAATTTAATCTGTAATAGACAAGGAAGTTGTAGGTCACATGGTTCGATCTGTGATGAACAAGGAAGTTGAAGGTCACAAATTTAATCTGTAATAGACAAGGAAATTGTAGGTCACATGGTTCGATCTGTGATGGACAAGGAAGTTGTAGGTCACAAATTTAATCTGTAATATACAAGGAAGTTGCAGGTCACAAATTTAATCTGTAATAGACAAGGAAGTTGTAGGTCACATGGTTCGATCTGTGATGAACAAGGAAGTTGAAGGTCACAAATTTAATCTGTAATAGACAAGGAAGTTGTAGGTCACATGTTTGATCTGTGATAGACAAGGGAGTTGTAGGTCACAGATTTAATCTGTAATATACAAGGAAGTTGCAGGTCACAAATTTAATCTGTAATATACAAGGAAGTTGCAGGTCACAAATTTAATCTGTAATATACAAGGAAGTTGCAGGTCACAAATTTAATCTGTAATAGACAAGGAAGTTGTAGGTCACATGGTTCGATCTGTGATGAACAAGGAAGTTGAAGGTCACAAATTTAATCTGTAATAGACAAGGAAGTTGTAGGTCACATGTTTGATCTGTGATAGACAAGGAAGTTGAAGGTCACATGTTTGATCTGTGATAGACAAAGGAAATTGTAGGTAACATATTTAATCTGTCATAGACAAAGGAATTTGTATGTCACAGATTTAATCTGTAATAGACAAACGAAGTTGCAGGTCACAAATTTAATCTGTAATAGACAAGGAAGTTGTAGGTCACAGATTTAATCTGTAATAGACAAGGAAGTTGCAGGTCACAGATGCAGGTCACAAATTTAATCTGTAATAGACAAGGAAGTTGTAGGTCACATGGTTCGATCTGTGATGAACAAGGAAGTTGAAGGTCACAAATTTAATCTGTGATAGACAAAGGAAGTTGTAGGTCACAGGTTTGATCTGTGACAGACAAGGAAGTTGTATGTTCCATGATGGAATTAGAACTTATGGGTTGCCAATAAAGCTTTTCTGTGCTATTGCGTGTCAGAGTTATTATACAATCATATATCAGTACTGTTAGGGATGGTAGAAGTTATTATATCCCCAGATATCAGTACTGTTATAGATGGTAGAAGTACCCCCAGATACCCCCAGATATCAGTACTGTTAGAGATGGTAGAAGTACCCCCAGATATCAGTACTGTTAGAGATGGTAGAAGTACCCCCAGATATCAGTACTGTTAGAGATGGTAGAAGTACCCCCAGATATCAGTACTGTTAGAGATGGTAGAAGTACCCCCAGATATCAGTACTGTTAGAGATGGTAGAAGTACCCCCAGATATCAGTACTGTTAGAGATGGTAGAAGTACCCCCAGATATCAGTACTGTTATAGATGGTAGAAGTAACCCCCAGATATCAGTACTGTTAGAGATGGTAGAAGTACCCCCAGATATCAGTACTGTTATAGATGGTAGAAGTAACCCCCAGATATCAGTACTGTTGGAGATGGTAGAAGTATCCCCAGATATCAGTACTGTTATAGATGGTAGAAGTACCCCCAGATATCAGTACTGTTAGAGATGGTAGAAGTACCCCCAGATATCAGTACTGTTATAGATGGTAGAAGTACCCCCATATATCAGGGGGATAGGTTGTTTGGAATGATTGATGAATTTTTAATGATATATGCATCATCTATCTTAATGATAATTAATGGTGAAGTTAGTGTCAGGTAATATATTTCTTCAATTACAAAACCCAATTAAAATATTTGAATAATTTCCTGATGCTGACTAAGGGTTCCAAATCCTTGTCATATCATTAAATTTATAAATATATTTGATATTGTGTCTATAGTGTCATTACACAAAGTGTTACACCTCGTTATAAGATGGTAACACAGGTCAAGGTCAAAGGTAATTAATGATCATCTTCTGCGAGTTGAAAAAGAAATATTACTTATAGGGATGGATGTGTGGTATTCATGTCTTACAGCCATTTTCTGGCTATTTTATATTCTAATTACTCGGTGTGCCTGTCTACTTAGAGGGAAATAACAAATATAATTAAAATTGTATTATCACATATATAGGACTGTTCCTCTAACTATTTAACCCCCCCCCCCCCCCCCCCCCGCCCCCTTTTTCTTGCTTAACTTCAGTAGCCCCAACTCCTTCCAACGCAACCTACACACATATCTAATGGACTCTCAACAAACAGTAATCCCGAATTCACTGTAAAATGCTCCCATGGGCCTCATTTTTCGTAAAATCCCCGGCCTACGGATGACATTATATCTAAGTAAGATGAACGTCAGATACTCTCCAGCTGTGTCAGCCAGTTATATAAAATCTTCCATCCACCTTCATGTTATAGATTAAAATCAGGATAAAATTGGAAATCTTTGCCCTGTTGGCTTTTGTATGTATAATCTGGAGGAAATAGGATATGATTTACAAAATCTTGTTGAATAAAATAACCGGTAATTCTTGAGGAAGTGTGACATTTATACAGCACCTGTCACAATAACTATGGTGTGCTAGCGACATAAAATTTGTACAGGTAAAGGTGACTGCAGGTATGAAGGTAATACAGTCTCAGGTAATATATATACAGCGTAGATAGATAAGTACTAAAGTGTAGTATAACGACACAATGTACTGTACGACCTAACGACCTCTGCCAGACCATCCTAGTTACTGACATCAACTGCTTGTGAAATATACGTTCATGTAACATATTCACAGGTGTGTCTAGGTACAATCTAATACATTGATCTACATTGTAAATTACTTCGTGTTGTAGATGTCGTTTGGTTTCACTCAGATGTCTCTACTGAACCCAATCACTAGTATGATGCAATCAATAGATCAATTAATAAAAAAGTTTGATTCAATTACGTGATGAAATCATCAACTATATTTATCCAGTGATAAGCCCATTTCTGGTAATAAGCCCATCTGTGTCTATTGTACTTCGTGTAAAAATGCCAACAATTCTATGCTTTGTCATTGGCCTGTAAGCCTACCGTTTCTATTCTGTGGCCTTACTTAAGGTAAGGTCAAACTTTTGGAACTAAATTTGATTATATAATTAGTGTAGCTATGTTTAAATGTGGTTAAATCCCTTAATATCGATTTCTAGTCATCAAAAATGAAATCATATCTTGTTCATTCTAGACAAAAAGAACGTAATTGCTCGTGGTCACTTTATCTTAAGTATCAGTGCATCCATCTGATGACGTAGACTGTTAAAATGATTCAGTGTCCATTGTACATCCACAAATAAATTTTTGTTTTCATTATCATATCTTGTTAAAAATAATTATCTGGTACACAAGTTCAGCTTCAACTGATAATCTGCCTATTTCTCTTCATTTGCACTCAGGGACTTGGTACGAATTCCCCAACCCAAGGTCACTTTAATATATATATATATATAAGGACTGTGGGTAGGGAATTTTTGCCTGACTGGAATTGTAGGAATTCTTTTTTTCCCTTCACAACAGAATGGTCAGAGCCTTAAAACACTATTCTAACATCTATTTGTCACAGATAGGTGATGTTGCAGTCTGGCATGTACTCATGGATAATAACTGAAGACTGTTTTTTTTATGTCAAATATTTTTGTGGAAAAATTCTTAAGAACACAGACATAATCACATTTTATCATATTTTTGACTTAAATATTTTAGGTAGGTTTTGGTCAAAAATATTTTTACAATGACAGTATGTATATATTTTGTGTAGAAGGTGTAAACATCAATGCTTTTCAATCAAGCTAGAAGATATATGATTAATATATATATATATATTTATAAACTACTCACAATTTGATAGGGATCACTTTTTTACTTAATGTGTAACGGTATCTATTTTAAGAATATATTCTACAGTTAAAATTATACATATTTCGGCATTATAAGTTGAAGATTTAACAAGACCAAGCGAAGAATAACAGTATTAATTTGCTTCAATGCTCATTGTACACAGATACCCCGAAAATCGCATATTACGACAAAAGGGGCGAAAAATTAAGTCCTACGAAACAGTGTCGTTCAGCAAAAAATACAGTGTTAGTATCGAGTATAACGTCCTCGAGCATCAATTACGCTGTGGCAGCGGCGGCGCATGCTTCTGATCAAGTCTCGTATCCAGTTTTGGAGAATACTTGTCCATTCAGCGACGAGAGCTGCTTGAAGTTCCTGAAGCGTTCTAGGTTGGATGTTTCTCGCCGAAACAGCGTTCTGAAGCATGTCCCACACGTGTTCTATAGGATTGAAATCTGGAGAGCGGGCTGGCCAGTCCATCCTCTCAATTGTTTCCCTTTCCAGATACTGTTCAATCACATGAGCTCTGTGTGGTCGCGCATTATCGTCCATAAGAATGAATTCCGGACCTATTGCACCAGCATAAGGCCTGACGTACACGTCCAGGACTTCGTCACAGTACCTCTGTGCAGTCAAACTGCCATTAAGGAACACATGAAGGTCGGTCTTGCCTTGCCACCCCAAACCATAACAGATCCACCACCGTATCGGTCATGTTGGAAGGGTTAGACGATTTACAGGATCGGGCAGAATCGGACTAGAATAGTGCCGTTTTAATGATTTTTGTGAATTTCTTTTGCATTGATATCATCATATGTTACACATTGTGAAAGGTTTTTAAGGAAAAATGAAGACGTATTACATAAAACACTCCTTTCTGATTTGGTCGCGCAAAACCGAAAGACGATTTACAGGATCGGGCAGAATCGGGCGGTTTATATGTAGAATTTGGGCATTAAATTGTTCTTAGTGTAAATATTTTGTTTTTAAATGACCATTATTCAAATATGTAAGTTTCAAATTGACCAAAAATGGCGAAACTATTGTATTTTTCTGGCAGAACGTACTGTGCCGCGCAAGACCGAAAGACGATTTACAGGATCGAGCAGAATCGGGGTAGAATAGTGCCGTTCTATTCATTTTAATGAATTACTTTTGCATTAATACCAACATATGTTGAACACTTTGTTCAGTTTTTAAGAAAAAATGGAGACATATTACATAAAAAAGGAAACTGAAGACGTATTTACATAAAACACTCATATCTGTTTTGGTCGCGAAAGACGATTTGCAGGATCGGGCAGAATCGGACGGTTTATATTTAGAATTTGGACATTAAATTGTTTTTAGTGTAATTTGACCTTAGTTCAAATATCATAATTCCATATTGATCAAAAACGGCCAAAAAAATGTATTATGTTCTTTTCATATAACGTATTGTGCCGCACTGGACCTAAAGACGATTTACATTAAATTGTTTTAGAAAACGTTAAAATATTATCTTTTCATACTGCGGCAAAAAAGTATTATGTTCTTTTCATATAACCTCTCATTTGGAAAACGTTAGCGCCACACCCTGGCACGTCGGTCAGTGAAATCTAAGCAAAATCTAGACTCGTCTGTAAAAAGTGCGGGGGACCAGTCATGGAGGTTCCAATTAACATGATCACGAACCCAAGCAAGTCTAGCTTGAACATGTCGTAACGTCAAAGGAATTCTCACACAAGGTCTGCGCGACCTTAAACCAGCATCATGAAGTCTATTTCTCACAGTTTGTGTGGAGATACGAGTTCCGGTGGCATTCTGGAAGTAATTACGTAGTGACGTAACGTTGATGAACCTTTGACGTCGAGCTGCAATAACAAGATAGCGGTCTTGACGCTGCGAGGTAAGTCGTTCCCGACCCCCACCATGTCTTCTGGAGAGAGTTCCATAATTTTGGTAACGATTCCACATACGGGACACAACACTCTGGGACACACCAAGGTCATTTGCCACCTCCCTTTGTGACCTACCAGACTGGATCATACCAATGCCCCTGTCCATATCTGAAGTGCTTAGACGTCTTCTAGCCTGCTATCGGGGCATTTTGAAACCGTTAAAATTCAAAATGTAAAGCAAAAAGCGAGATATTCTGCCACAAACGCATTGATGACAATCTGCACGTAGGAGGCTCGCGCGTGTACACGTGAAGTGAAGGAGTTACGGGTGACTGACCACATAAACACCCGATACACATAGACCTCGGTACAGATATAAACCAACAAATATAAGGAATATGTATCATTTTATCTTAAAAGAAAATTTTGTTAATTATTCGGTGTGATCCCTATCAAATTGTGAGTAGTATATATAACATGGAGTTGGCCAATACTGCTGGACTAGATGAAGGGAGATTACTCTTGTAGTAAACCGCTTGGCTTGGGCACTTTCTTGGAGATGTGTGATGACTGGGCCATTACATCAAAATAAAAATCCCCGATATATTATATTTTTATTTCATATTTTCTAAAAGGAAATGATTGACACAGGAACAATGTGTAAAGGAGATTTCAGAAGTTTCCGTTTTTATCCAGATTGTGGAAACTGGTTTGGTGCGAAATCTATCTTTCTGTCAAACCACCCAAGATTTGTTTAGATTTGCCTAGTCAGAAAAGAAATCTGAAATTATGATACTTTGAATTCAACGCCACAATGCAATATACATTTTACAAAGTATCTAACAATTGTGATAAAATGACCCTACATTAATTAAGAGCTCAACAAGGTGTTACTGAAATTCTGCACATAACATGCATCTGTTATGTCCCTGTTAGTTTAAAAACACCATTACACATTAAAACCTCACAAAAATGTGACAGGTTGTCAATTTTCAGCGTGATCAGCTGTCAGAATTCACTACTATCAGCCTTCCAGTTTTGCAGTTATTGGAGTCTGATTTCACTATCATTGGCTGTCTGTTTTTGCTTTGATTGGTTGAGAGTTCCAGCAATTATATCATCATATCATCTGTGTTATGTGAGAAGTTAAAAGTGAACATTTCTGTTTTTAGTACTTTTTATCAAACAGCTCTTCATTCAGAATCCTACATGATTTTTCCTTTGTTGTGAGATTGATGAAAGTATGTTTGTTACTGAATACATTGTCAATAGACAGAGACATTTTCACCTGTGTATTGTCACCAACTCCAGGGTTAGTGATCTTCTGTGACATCGTAAAGGTCACACTAATGCATCTTAAATTGTTTTGCAAATTTTTTTTTGCAAACACTTCGCTGTTTAGAATATCCTCATTGTGTATGTACTTTAGAAATAAGTTGATAAAACGATGTGAATTTTTGTTTCACTTGTGTCAACATTCACATGTAGTGTTTACAGACATCTGGTGTGGTGGTATACAGATATCTGGTGTCGTGGTATACAGACATCTGGTGTCATATACAGATATCTGGTGTCTTGGTATACAGACATCTGGTGTTGTGGTATACAGACATCTGGTGTCATATACAGATATCTGGTGTCGTGTGAGAAAGTATATACTGTACAATTGTATACAGACATCTGGTGTCGTGGTATACAGACATCTGGTGTCATGGTATACAGACATCTGGTGTTGTCGTATACAGACATCTGGTGTCGTGGTATACAGATATCTGGTGTCGTGGTATACAGACATCTGGTGTCGTGGTATACAGACATCTGGTTTTGTGTGAGAAAGTATATACTGTACAATTGTATACAGACATCTGGTGTCGTGGTATACAGACATCTGGTGTTGTCGTATACAGACATCTGGTGTCGTGGTATACAGATATCTGGTGTCGTGGTATACAGACATCTGGTGTCGTGGTATACAGACATCTGGTGTCGTGTGAGAAAGTAGATACTGTACAATTGTATACAGACATCTGGTGTCGTGGTATACAGACATCTGGTGTCGTGGTATACAGACATCTGGTGTCGTGTGACAAAGTATACACTGTACAATTGTATACAGACATCTGGTGTCGTGGTATAGACATCTGGTGTCGTGGTATACAGACATCTGGTGTCGTGGTATACAGACATCTGGTGTCGTGTGAGAAAGTAGATACTGTACAATTGTATACAGACATCTGGTGTCGTGGTATAGACATCTGGTGTCGTGGTATACAGACATCTGGTGTCGTGGTATACAGACATCTGGTGTCGTGGTATACAGACATCTGGTGTCGTGTGAGAATATATATACTGTACAACCATTTAGCTGTAAGATGTCAACACGGCTAACATCTGATGTAAGAATAGTCGGAACCTACTCAGTAACAGGTAGAAACTTGTTGTACTATTAAGTTTTTTGTTTTTTAAAAATCTAAATTTTCTGGTATGCAGTGGTAACACACTTGCTTTTTACCTTGATGACCATTGTTTGATTCTCCAAACAATTGGTATGAAGTCACCTGTGTGACCGCAGGGATTTTCTTCCCTGTGTACCAGTTTCCTCCAACAGTAAGACCTTGCATACATTTCATCCAGAGTGATTAATATACGTTGAAATAACTTCTTTGCAATCATTGTTAAATAAATAAAGTTCACATATTTATGATGTAACTATAAATCTTTAGACTATAAACACAACACAAACCTTCTATGGTTAAAGATATTTATTTGTAATGTGATTTGTTCATATACAATCAGATATTTAGAAATACTAGCTGTACAAAGTCCTTTGAACCCTCACTGGCCCAAGTTACATCAGCTAACAAGTTTTACTGTCTCATTGGTCCAGCTGAATTAGTAATTTTACTACCAGGTATGTCAGCTACAAGACATCCAATTCCTTTTACTGCTAATATCTAAAGGGGCTGTTTTCAACTATTGTTTTATCTGAAGTAACAGGTACATTGGTGGTTATTGGACCTGACTAAACTCGTCTGCGAAACAAAATTGGACTTGTCGGATTCATCCATTGAAGCCAGATAGGGGTTGCAGGATGCTGATAAACTAAGTTTTTATTATATGTAAGCAATAGAGAAATCAGAAAAGGTTGAACTGAATACATTAAGCTAAATAAGTTAAGGTTGAATTAGATATAGGAAATTATTAGCACTATGTGATATATATATAAAAGTTTCTATAAAATTGATTATCAATTCTATACTGATATTGGAATTTAAAGTTCTTCAGAAACAAAATGATTTAAAAAAAGTAAAGCAAAATGGAATTAATTCTTTTTGCATCCAAACAAAAATTAATTTATTACTAAATACACAAAAAATGAAGACTTCAAACAGTGTTGCTGAAATTGTCATCGCTCACCCTAGCATCAAATCATACTATTCAAGGCAAATACAGTCATCCATTTAAAATTGCTTTTTCTATCTATAACTCGTACTTGATAACTATAGAGTACAAAGTGTTTTTCCTTTGAAAGAATATTAATATTACAAGAGACAATATACATGTATATAAGTACAGGTAGGAATACCTTACACCCCTTTCCTCCACAATAGATTTTCCTATATGGGTGATCACAAAGTGATCTTAAAAGGGGTGCAAGGGTATCGGTAATCCAATTTAACATGTTGCTCATAAAATTATATAACTGTTATGAATATAAGTTTAAATAAACAAAATTATTTAAATCTCTTGGGCTGAAGAAACTGGCATGGTTGTTTCAATAATCCTTCTTCTATTAATCAAATCTTTATCTGCCCAGTTTGTAAACCCGACATTTTTACTAAATAATACTAACTAACCTGTACAGTGAGCAGTAAGAGTTATCACAAGATCTTGCATAGACTTTCTATCATTGTTCTGTCCATCTGAACCAAGCCTGGAGATGATTATATAATTAAATAATGCAAAATAAAAAACTAAAAAAAAAACTTGCTAAGCATCAGTATTTCTTGGTAGCTGTAGAAAAATGTGTTATACATTTTACCTATCTCTTCGGGAAAGGATTTTACATACTTAGTGTGTACCGGTCTAATTGATGAAAAGCCAATGATCTAAGGGAGGTAACAACTAAATTCTGATATGGTATTAAGCCTGAGGATTCTGGTCAAGTTGTGGTTTCAGGTTGTATTTGTTGGACACAACACTCGGACTTTCACACCTTTAAGTATATCCTCCCGTTTCTCTTAGTATAAGGCTAGTAATTAAATCACGCATTTATCATAGGAATTGATTTTACAAGTCTAGGTTCATAAATGAGAATACGAAAAATTCACTCAAGAATGATCATCACACAAAAATGTTTAGAAATATAATTGCACTAGTACAAATTAGTAAACTGATGTACATTCAAAACCCTATCTATTTAGCACTTTTGGCAAGGTCTTCATAATATATCTAAAAAATTGGTAGACTTATATGTATCTAATTTCTTTGAAAAATCCTGTCATCTTTACAATGAAATTAATAAAATTAGATATTGTAGGAGGTTTCTTGATGTCAGCAACATGAAATTATTTTCCACCAAATATTCTCATACATATCTAATTTTTATCACTGGTGATAAAAAATAGTTTTGAATATGGCCATAATGTCATCATCATTTTATCAAAAAAAAATAGCACAAAAATAGGTCACAGTTGAATAACCTGTTGACATGTCTTTCCTTGTGGATCATTGGACTACAGAACGGCCCAGATTCCAAATCTAAAAAATCTGGAATGATTTGAGAGTTATCTAGCATAGTTCAATATGTGTCCACCAGGTGGCAATGTTCATCCGGGATGTTTAGATATCTGAGATGTTGGTCACCATTTTCTTGCCATCAAAACTTGTCTTGAATTGTTCTGGAAGAGCGAACTCGACCTGAAATATGATGATTAATAAATGAATGGGTGTTTATTGATGAATATGATATGTAATTACATCTTTTATTTACTGTAAGATTTGTTGTTCCATATAAAAAATCATATCAATTTTTTTATTGATCAATAATAGCAGTCAATTTGATCGTTTATTGATAAACACATGAAATTTTCCATGATATATGAATTATATGACCTCCAACACCTTAAAGAAAATATTAGACTTACAAAGTCCCCGTCCTTCGGTATGACAATGTTCATTTCTGAAGACTTGGCGGTGACTATTTCACAGCTGAGTGAGTCGTTACTGAGGTATATCTGGGCACCGTCTGTTTTATCTATAGACACTGTTGGCAATGTCCCCATCACCTGACAAAACAGAAACAAACTAAGATTACCACTTAACACATAAATCACATGCTAAAAAACAACAAGACATTATCCCCCCCCCCACCCCCGCTGTTTAAAAGAAAGACACACCATCATATATATATGTTTATATATTACAATAACAGCTATTCCCTCCATTCCACCATTTCTGAAGTTTTGATGAAGATCATCTTTTACTGTTGATGTTTTTGAGGATGGGTAGGCATCATTCACATTTAAAATGATTTTTTTCTCAATACCCTTCATTGATTGATGGTATGACTTGGCAAAAAACAGAAAAATATCCAAAATGAAGACTTCTCTAGTAGCAAACTTCACTAAGAGAGTGCTACAAAGTGTACAATGTTTCAGGTAGTTCTTAAACAATTCTGTTGCCATGCCATTGAAACCATGAAGTTTGTAATTTTCATCCGATTCTTATCTGATTTCATGGTAACAAGAACACGAGGCCCAATGGGCCTGCAGCGCTCACCAGGTGTATATATATATATATATATATATATATATACCAGCCAGATGAGCTAAAAACTGAGGCACCAACAAAATGATAGGACAACATTTCTAGTGGTTATCTTGAATGTTTCTGACTTTTTACTCTGGAAACACCATAGTTTGTAGTTTTGTCTGATCCAAGTTGCCTCCCCCCCCGCCGCCCCCCACCATCAACCCCCACAATAATTATAAACAAGGGCCTAATTAAGGCACAATATACGCCTGTCGCCAGTCTTCGATGGAGAAGCAGTATTTGACTGAATAACTAGGTTGTCTTGGAATGATCTGAATATCATTTGGGGAAGTTTTAGCCATGTCATACCACTATTTGCTAATATAGTATGTGAACATATGATTTACATACACTATATACTAACCAGAGAGCATGGACAAGGGAAGTTAACGAAAAATCAACCAAGGGGGAATAACTCAGAAATTATGCATGTGAGACGTGAAACATACATAGACATACATGTGTACAAATTATGGTGACCAGAGAGCAAGGAGTCACAAAGTTATGGCTTGGACAAGGGATGTTTACGAAAAATCAACTAAAGGGGAAGAACTCAGAAACTATGCATGCGAGGCAGGCAATTTTTATACGTGACACTCCGTCACCTTGAGATATATATGTGTACAAAGTATGGTGACAATAGACCAAGGACTCACAAAGTTATGGCCTGGACAAGGAAAGTTTACGACAGACAGATGGACAGACAATGCCATACCATAATACATCCTGTCATACGACGGGCGTATCAATGATAACTCATTCACAGCAAACTACACTACCAGAATGCTAGTTTATAGTTTCAGGGCAGTATTGGAGTCATCCTCCACACAAAGCCATCCCACCAAACATGCTAATGACCCAATATCTGAATGAGAAATTGATTAAAGGAGAAAGTTGATGTAACATGTTGCGCCATTTTGATGGGTCAATAATTATCCTTATACAGTTATAATACACTAAACTCATTTTCTCAACATTTTAATCAAGCTGTTAATTATAGATTGTGTTAAGTGAACTATCTGTATGATTGGTGTCAAGTACGATGTGTATTGTTTTACCTTCTTTAGACAGATAACCAATCAGAGTTGTGCGACTGTACTTACAAAAGTGAGGTAGTGTAGACAAATCTTACCTGTCCTTTCACGCTCTGACAGTTGATGAACTCCAGAGATGACACCAAATCATCGAAAACCACACCAACTTTCTTACAGCTGTCTGTAAAACAACAAAAATAAAAAAAAATACAATAGGCTTATTGGACTTGTATTACTTATTGGCCTTGTATTACTTATTGGCCTTGTATTACTTATTGGACTTGTATTACTTATTGGACTTGTATTACTTATTGGCCTTGTATTACTTATTGGACTTGTATTACTTATTGGCCTTGTATTACTTATTGGCCTTGTATTACTTATTGGTCTTGTATTACTTATTGGTCTTGTATTATTTATTTGACTTGTATTACTTATTGGACTTGTATTACTTATTGGTCTTGTATTACTTATTGGACTTGTATTACTTATTGGCCTTGTATTACTTATTGGACTTGTATTACATACTTATTGGACTTGTATTACTTATTGGCCTTGTATTACTTATTGGACTTGTATTACTTATTGGACTTGTATTACTTATTGGTCTTGTATTACTTATTGGTCTTGTATTACGTATTGGACTTGTATTACTTATTGGTCTTGTATTACTTATTGGACTTGTATTACGTATTGTACTTGTATTACTTATTGGCCTTGTATTACTTATTGGACTTGTATTACTTATTGGACTTGTATTACTTATTGGCCTTGTATTACTTATTGGACTTGTATTACTTATTGGTCTTGTATTACTTATTGGTCTTGTATTACTTACTTATTGGACTTGAAAGAATTTAAAACATCTGACCACTATCACCATGAAAGTTATTAAATTTTAACAGACTTGATAGCCATAAGCTACCAACATAAAATGACCTTTGACCCCTTGATTATTCAGAGTCATATGTTGTGCAGATGTACAGAAAAATCTTATCCAGATGTTGCTGTAGCAGTTGACCTGACCGTTGTGCTTACCTTCAATACATGTACTAAAGTTTATTTGGGCAGTCGACCTTTGACCTTCTTTTCAACATTTGAGTTGATCTGGACAGTTGAACTGTGACCTTTACTTTCAACTTTAACTGGACTGTTGACCTTTGACCTTATCTTCAACATTGGAGTTTATCTGAACAGTTGACCTTACCTTCAACACTGGATGGTAACTGGGACAGCTGACCTTTGGCCTTACCTTCAATTGAGGTCATGATTTCAGTTTTCTGATTTTTCACCTCAAGGACTTTGATCTTACCTACAACTATGGAGTTGATCTTGCCCTTGATCTGAATGGTTGAGTTTTGACATTTGAAGATGTACACAGTATGGTTAAGGGCAGTGTCTGTAATCTCAATGTTTCGGTTATCCACATGGTTCTCCTACAAATACAGAAACAAAAAGTAAAATTATAATCACAGGTAATTAACTTATACCTATAGCAAATAAACCCCACTGCTGATAAATTATTTCATTATACCTAACGTAGATAAACTAGAGCTGATAAATTATTTCATTATACCTATTGTAGATAAACTAGAACTGATAAATTATTTCACTATACCTAACGTAGATAAACTAGAGCTGATAAATTATTTCATTATATCTACTGTAGATAAACTAGAGCTGATAAATTATTTCATTATACCAATGTAGATAAACTAGAGCTGATAAATTATTTCATTATAGCTAACGTAGATAAACTAGAGCTGATAAATTATTTCATTACACCTATCGTAGATAAACTAGAGCTGATAAATTATTTCTTTATACCTACTGTAGATAAACTAGAGCTGATAAATTATTTCATTATACCTATTGTAGATAAACTAGAGCTGATAAATTATTTCATTATAGCTAACGTAGATAAACTAGAGCTGATAAATTATTTCATTATATCTACTGTAGATAAACTAGAGCTGATAAATTATTTCATTACACCTATCGTAGATAAACTAGAGCTGATAAATTATTTCTTTATACCTACTGTAGATAAACTAGAGCTGATAAATTATTTCATTATACCTATTGTAGATAAACTAGAGCTGATAAATTATTTCATTATACCTATTGTAGATAAACTAGAGCTGATAAATTATTTCATTATAGCTAACGTAGATAAACTAGAGCTGATAAATTATTTCATTATATCTACTGTAGATAAACTAGAGCTGATAAATTATTTCATTATACCAATGTAGATAAACTAGAGCTGATAAATTATTTCATTATACCTATCTTAGGTAAACTAGAGCTGATAAATTATTTCACTATACCTACTGTAGATAAACTAGAGCTGAAAAACTATTTTATAACACCTATCGTAGATAAACTATCATTATAAGCAACGGCAGATAATCATAAGACATGCTTACCACAATCCATTTCTTGCTATTCTGTAACTCTGTGACTGGAGGTTTAGACACAGGCTTGGCTACTGGTTTTGGAGCAGGCTTTGGTGCTGACTTCACTTGTGTGGCCTTAAAGGGGGCAGGACCCTGTCTCAGAGCAGGGTTCTTATGGGTTTTCATAGAGTCAGTCACCTTCTTTAGGCCTGAAACGAAAGTCAAACACATGTATGATTGGAACATATCACCACATGACCTAGGGTATCATCATATCACTACATGACCATGTACACCGTCACATGACCATGTACACCATCACATGATGTTGTGTATCATCACATGACATTGTGTACGATCACATGACCTAGGGTATCATTACACGACTGGAGACAACACTTGACATTGTGTACCATCACATGACATTGTGAACATCACATGACCTACGTTATCATCACATGATGTTGTGTATCATAACATGACATTGTGTACTATCACATGACCTACAGTATCATCACACGACTGGAGACAATACTTGACATTGTGTACCATCACATGACCTACGGTATCATCAGATGATGTTGTGTATCATCACATGACATTGTGTACCATCACATGACCTAGGGTATCATCACACGACTGGAGACAACACTTGACATTGTGTACCATCACATGACCTAGGGTATCATCACATGACTGGGGTACCATCACATGACATTGTGTACCATTACATGATATTGTGTACTATTACATGACATTGTGTACTATTACATGACATTTTGTACCATAACAGTTATGATCTATCACACAACCTACCTTTGGTGATATCTGTGCCCTGGTTAATGGATGCAAAAAGCTGTGACCTTCCATCTTCTCCAGAACTTTCTGGTGCTGATCCAGATGAGGGTTCAACTGCTGGTGGAGGGGGTGGTGGTGGGGGGCCGGGTGGAGGTGGAGCTGGTGGCCCTCCTGAGGGTGCAGGCGGAGCTCCAGCAGAGAAACTAGCAGCATCCCCTCCCTAAAACATTGTAACAGGATATTACAATACTTCTACACATAAATTACAGAGAATAATTCCATGAACCAGACCAAGAGAAACATGACTATCATATCTTGTTTTTAACTCCTGGTAGCTAAACATCCGTATCAATTAAAAGGTAAGACAACTTTTGTTCTTCACAATAAAATATTAATGATACAAAAATCAAGGGATCTTAACTTCCACAATTTTTCTATCTTTCTTTGTTCTTTAAAAGTTGGATATTTTTCCTTCTTTTCTCTTCTTTCCTGTGAGTGAAATTAGGAAATTTCACTGAAGAAATATTGACATTGATCTTTAACTGTGAAATCCAACATGGTTGTCTGCCATTTTGTTTCTCTGATCAGTCCCAAATTCAAAAGGTCACATCAAAAGACAAATGGGAACCTTATAAAAATAGGTAATTTCAAATTTCTCAAGTCAAAATCCAAGATGGCCCCTGTCAGCCACTTTTTTTAAACATCAGTTACAAAATCAAAAGGGCATAACTACGGACCAAGGGGAACTATGGTACATATGAAATTTGAGAAATATCCATTATCCACAAGCAAGATGTCCTCATGTCAGCCATTTTGAATTTTCCTATCATCCCCAAAATTGGTATATTGAAGTAATACTGGGAACCTACTTCTTAAGTTTGGAAATGATCCTTCTTGTACTTCTCTAGAAATAACAACATGAATTTCGAAGGATGGACTGAAAGAAGGATGAATGAGTAAATGAAATGCTCACATCTGATGATGGTGGAATAAATAAATAATTTATTTATACAAAATTAGTGTCATAAATGTTTATAATACATATATGAGAGGTGGAAATCTATTGATAAATTCATTCAAAAGATTTGATGAAAAATTTATTTAGAATCTGAAATCAATGCTTAGATCAATAAAAATCACTACTTTGTTTTTATTCCTTTAAATTCTAGAGCTCTTATCACAACAGAAAACATTTCTTTCTTTTATAACGAAAGTTGATACATTCTGACAGCTTTATCCCCCCTTTATACTTTTAATGGCAGACCTCCATCAACGGACAGTATTTAAAAGTTATAAATGACCAGAATCTCACCCATTCACTTCACAGAACAGATAAAACTGACCAGGTCATTCAAACTGACCACCTATCAGTGGAAATTTCAATGGTCAACATTTGGAAACCATTCATCACTTAGCAATCCACTTATTATCTTTGGTATTTTAAAACCTTATGTTCTAGAGAGTTCCACTGATAGATGGTAGAATTAGTTACCATGGCAACTAGATTTAAAACATCCAAAATGCACACAATTTTGATAACACATAAGCATTTGTTATCATTATGGTTGATTTGAACAGAAAAATGGATGTAAACTATTCCAGTCCAAGAGAAAAGAATCCAACACAGCGTCTTATCTCAACAGAAGGCATACATTTTTCTCTAAAAGTAAACATTCAAATATTTTCGATCACCTGTCATGAGTAAAATACAAAAGTGCTGAGCACCAAGGTAAACCTTGTGTTTGTCTAGTTTCAGGGTAAATCCGTAAGTCTTGAATCACAGGGTTTATCACAAAGCAGAGTCGCAGGGTTTGTCACAAAGTAGAGTCACAGGGTTTGTCACAAAGTATAGTCAAAGGGTTTGTCACAAAGTATAGTAACATTTTAGCAAACAGTCAGGACAAATTTTCACATTCACAAAAAAAAAGTGTTCAGAAACTTTGCTCCACTATGATGTAGCACCTTCCAAGTGAAAATTGATAATCTATATATATTTACAGTATATGACCAATTAGCACCAAATGATAAAACTACTAAGAGGGATAACTCTGTCAAACATTCTGCAATCATCTGACCTCCAGAGACACATCCCTGCAGGTTGTTAATACCCCTTAAAATGTATACTTTTCATCACGCTTCTAGAATTTCCATTACATACATATGTACCATTTAAAATTCTATGCAGCCAAAAAAAAAAAAAAATTTCAGACCTTCTAAAGACAAATTAATACTTGAAATAACCTACTTTAGGTGCTCTTTAATAAACAAATTGAAATACTAAGAAAAATAATATGCATGAAATAAATTCAAAACTCAGCTGTTAGTCTCCAAGTATGACTTGATCTCGTTGTAAGGAAAGACTTTTGTATTACCTCCCCTTGTCCACAAATTTGAAGTGCCACTTTGGATGTTTGCAGCTGCTGTCTTAACCTCTTGTGCTATTTATTTTTTTTAAGTTTAAGCCTGTGTCTGTTTGATGTTAATTTAATGGTGCATCAAAATCTGAAATGAATACAGTGTAAGGTACAAGGGAGTATTAGGGGGTATTAGGGGGCCACCAACACTTGGTGTAGGTGGGGATAGGTGTAGGTGGGGATGGGGGCAAGCTGAGGACAAGTGTTGAAGTCATTTCTGAACATCACCTTTTAATATCCTCTAAATGCTGATTATGGACATTGGTCAAGGCAGAAAATGGTTTTCATTAAGGTTTCTTTCCACTACGAACACAGGTGACAAGATACTGATGAAGTATTGAAGATAAGAATTCTGTGGACACATTTTTTTTTCTTCAAAAATCCATTTTTGATCACATAATAAAATTTTCCAAAAATTGATCAGAAAAATTTTTTTTTGTTTTTTTACTGAAAACACTCTTGAAAATATTTCTAAAAAAGTTAAATGCCCAACAGCCACATATTTGCTAGAAATCCATCCTTGATGTTAAATGTTCACCACGGTTTTATTTTTTTAATTCACAGGCCCCCACCTTGTGTTACTGGTCTGGAACAGCTGTTTAACTCCTGTGGTAACTCCACCAATTATTGTAACAGATCTACCCTCCTCCCGTCTGTAATTTTAGGCTTACTTAAATCCAGCCTAATTTGTTATCCTTGGAAACCGTTTTTATTTACGCCTACATCTTTATAAACAAAAGAAAAATTGAAATCATTTGCCTGCCATAGAGTCATAGAGTTTTTGAAAATATTGTGAGTCTGATTACATCAGTATGAATAACAACTTGTATTATCAGTAGAAAGTCACCCAGGTACAAAGTAGGTACCTACACCTCACACTAGTTCCTACTATACTCATTTAATTATCAAATCCATGTGCATCAAAATAGCCCAATATCTACTTCCTATTCTTATTTAAAATTTGGTTATCAAAAAGGTTTTCAATAAAAGTTGGTGCAAAACTGCTTTATTTTTAAACAAAGCAATAACATAAATTTGAGGGGGGAAAATGTTCACCCTATTTTTTTGGAATGGACTGACCAATGTTTTTAAGTGAAATGGTTTATTAAAGTTAATGGGGTGTACAGGTTACAACACCTCATGGGACTTCATCTTAGAAGATCTGGGCTCAGTGGGACCCCATGGCCACACTGCTGGCAACCCCACAGACATCTCAACATGTTTTCCGACCAGATCTGAACTTAGCCCCATCTGGTCGCAACTGACTCAACATCTTAATTAATTCAAAATTTTAATATCCCTATTTTGATTACACTCAGCCTTATGTACAGAGATCTGTGGCTACATCACTGATTTTTTAAGTTAAATTCAATTTTCTCCCTCATCAGGAAGATATATTCATTTATTAGATTAGGTTTTTTCTATTGAAAATGAAATGTTGTGGTATTTGATTCTTGAAAAAAAGGAGAGAGAAAATGAAAAATATATTTACAAACAACTCATACACAGAATCAACACAGAACAATAGACCACAGTACAAATACACAAGTACAAAAAGGTCACAGCATCTACAGACAAACAGAAAAATCACAACAGTGTCATACAAAGACAAAGGTCACAGCATCTTCATACAAAGACAAACAGATTACAGGTCTACACATAAACAGAAAAATCCTAGGATCTACACACAAACAGAAAAATATATCACAGTACAAATACACAAGTACGAAAAGGTCACAGCATCTACACACAAACAGAAAAATCCCAGGATCTACACACAAACAGAAAAATCCCAGGATCTACACACAAACAGAAAAATCCCAGAATCTGCAGACAAACAGAAAAATCCCAGGATCTACACACAAACAGAAAAATCACAGGATCTACACACAAACAGAAAAATCACAGCAGCTTCAAATAAAGACAAAGATCACAGCATCTACACAAAAAGGCAAAAAAAATTACAGCATCTTTATACAAAGACAAAAAGATTACAGGATCTACACACAACAGACAAAAAGATTACAGGATCTACACACAAAGTCAAAATATACCACAGTTTCAACTGTAACATAAAGACAAAAATATTTAACAGCATCTACACAAACAAAAAGTTCCAAAGAGAAAAAATTCTCATTTCATGATCATTTTTGTAAATAATTTCAATTTAACTTTTTAATTTTTAATGGCATGCGAAAAAGGCAATGTCAGAAAAATATTATGACCAAGTAGATCTGACTCTTTTCTCTAGTGCCACTGTACCACATAAATAGCTGTGTGTTATGCCAACTCCGCACGATTTTTTTCACTCTCCCAGGTAACTGACCTTTTCTAATAGGTTACAGAACCCTCACCATAGGTAGCCAATTGTAACTTTATTTTTCCCAGATTGACTTCAAAATTTGGCAGTCGACGTTAAATTCTTGCAAAGATGAACCAATTACCAATGAACAATGAGAAACAAAAAAATCTACTCTTTGCCTTGAAGAAAATTGAAAGAACGTGGACCAAGCTTTGATTTAGTTCCTCAGACATTTTGACAAAAATTGACAGGCTTTTTCAACCTGCTGATCCAGTTGATGTTGATCATAATCATACACCCCTGAGTAGTTGTGAAATCCAAGTCGGTGAATCGGGTGATATAAAATGACATTAATTTTTTTCAATTCAGTGAGAAGTATGAAGTGTTGGAAACAATATGATCAGGTGACAAGACTTTCTCTGACATGAAGCATCAAAAATAAAAAGACTACCTTTGACCAAGAGTATATAAAGATGACAAGACTTTCCCTGACCAAGAGTATATAAAGATGACAAGACTTTCCCTGACCAAGAGTATATAAAGATGACAGCTTCCCCTGACCAAGAGTATATAAAGATGACAAGACTTTCCCTGACCAAGAGTATATAAAGATGACAAGACTTTCCCTGACCAAGAGTATATAAAGATGACAAGACTTTCCCTGACCAAGAGTATATAAAGATGACAAGATTTTCCCTGACCAAAAGTATATAAAGATGACAAGACTTTCCCTGACCAAGAGTATATAAAGATGACAAGACTTTCCCTGACCAAGAGTATATAAAGATGACAAGATTTTCCCTGACCAAGAGTATATAAAGATGACAAGACTTTCCCTGACCAAGAGTATATAAAGATGACAAGACTTTCCCTGACCAAGAGTATATAAAGATGACAAGACTTTCCCTGACAAAGAGTATATAAAGATGACAAGACTTTCCCTGACCAAGAGTATATAAAGATGACAAGATTTTCCCTGACCAAAAGTATATAAAGATGACAAGATTTTCCCTGACCAAGAGTATATAAAGATGACAAGACTTTCCCTGACAAAGAGTATATAAAGATGACAAGACTTTCCCTGACCAAGAGTATATAAAGATGACAAGACTTTCCCTGACCAAAAGTATATAAAGATGACAAGATTTTCCCTGACCAAGAGTATATAAAGATGACAAGACTTTCCCTGACAAAGAGTATATAAAGATGACAAGACTTTCCCTGACCAGGATTACATAAAGACTCTATATGATTAGGATCACCATATAACTGCTAATTTTGACAAATTGTTGTGACTTGCTTTAACCTGACTTAGTACATCTTGTTTAAAGCCTCCAAAATCCCAGCGTGTCAAAAAAACTTGTGGCAACCTTTGAATTCTGAGAATGAGCAAAATACTTCTTTTTTGCCGATCCGTAATAATTAAGAACAGAAAAAAAAACTGAACTTCACCTGCGATCTTTTTTTTCAAATGGTTTAAATAGAAGCCGTGGATTTGGCCTCCTGCCCTTGGCAACCTCAGCTGGCATCCAGTTAAATGATTCTAAATACCATTGAGAAAGGTGAAACAGTTTCGGTAGAACTTCTAATTGAGTGACACAGAAGACAAATTATGCATAAAATACACAAAATTCTTTGAAAAAAAATCCAGCTCCAGAAATATGTCTGCTTGATTACTGGAAGCTCAACCTAATGAAGTAGAAGGAGTTTTACAAGTGTAAATCAGCCTATACGTTTATGATTTGTCACAGAGCCTCCAGATTATTTACGTTATCCCAAATTATTTCCGCCATCTTGCTATTAAACCTGTATTTGTGAAATACTGATCACACAAGACCTCATGAGTTGTAGGCTTTTGTCAGAAATCCCCTTCCTCATTTAACTGGCATGAAATATAAATATGGTGACCTCCTTCTTTCGACAAAGGGCCAAGAAAGTCAGATAGGGTGTAAATCTTCTCCTAAAATAAGGGACAAGAAACTCAGATAGGGTCTTTTCCACCAACAAAAGGCCATGAAACTCAATTGTAAATCTTTGTCCCCCCCCCACCCCCGACAGAGAAGTAAGAATTTCTGGTAGGGTACTTACAAACTTTCAATAAAGAGGCAGCTAAAGAAGAAACATTAAAGTTGAACAAATTTCTGAGTGATCTTTTCATATCTCCTGGCTAGAATCCCTTTTCCTTAGTGAAGTGAGGTGGATGGGCGTATGTGTTCTGACACCAACAGAATCCCTTCATGCTCCATCTCCATCCATTAGGGGTCAGGGCAGGGGAGTCCCTCAGTGACACTTGCCATCAATCTATCATCTAATGTATCTAGTAGAGGTTTACTGTACTATAGTAGAAACTTCTAATTGGTATCCATGGTCAAAACTGTGTTATAAATAATATAGATGATGACCTTGAGATTTATGACCTTGTGGTGACCTAAACAATGACCTTGAGATCTATAATTTATCATTTTGAGATTATAGATTAAATATTAATTGATAATCAGGAAATTGGCATCAACCCAACAATCAATGTGATTTGTATATGATTTAACTACAACAGCTTGACAAGAACAGCCTAAGTCCAACAAATCTATTCTAGTGTTTCTCCATCTGTATATTAAAATATTTTGGATAAAGAGGTAGGTCAATGTTTAATGTTTTTTTGTGTGTGTTTTTGAAAAAATATTTTCAATAAGATTTAAGAAATTATGATATCTTGAAGTTGTACTAAGAAGTATTTGCCCCATTAACAAGCAGTGTAATTTTGAAGTAGGGACTGCTTTAAGTAGCTGGTGACTACCTGACTGAACAAAAGGTGAGAGGCCCATCTCATGTAATCTAGAGCAACTGGGGGTGAAGTGTTTTGCCAAGGACACAACCAAGATTGCAAAGACCAGTCAGCTTCTTGAGAAAATCTACGGTAAGGACCATCAAATCACACACCTGTGATCTTCCTCTGTATGTAGGTCTGAATCAACACAACTTTCTCAGACATGAAGTCACTCTGACATACCGATGTTAAATAAAGACTGCAAATACATCTGTAATTTTTCCCATAAATTCTATAAATGAGAAAAGACTTGGGTAAGGAAAGTGAAAATAGAAATGGTCACTTATGAAAATAAAGAATTATGACTGCTGTAGACAGAGTTGGAAGAGGTACGGTATTGTTTGAAGTTTTCCGTGATTTTCTGGCGGTCATTCATAAGGTTAAGTCTTAAGTCTTTGATCACTCGACCAAGGATACCAAACTGGTACAGAATACTCCAGCTGAAACGGCAGGAGCTTCAAAAATCATTACACTGTGTATAACAGCTGGTCAGAACTACAGTTAAAACACTTACACAGCTCAAAATGATCGTCTTTACAAATATGTTTGCTCCTTACAACAATTGGGAAGCATTCACAGAAGTATGTGATGTGCATGTGAAACCTTTGATTTTAAGTGGGGAACCATTCGCTGACAGCACAATGAAGAGAATGGTGGTAGGATTGAGGTCAAAGGTCAACATAGATATTTTTGACCTTCTTTGATAGGCACATGTATCAAGAAAAAAGTTATCAAATGGTTATATGTATTTGAAACTTTTACGAAATTTTACATCTGATTGAAATGAAAATATTCGAAACAAACAGATAATAATGATTTTTTTTTTTTCAAACTGGGAAATGCTTGTAAAATATGAATGCTGAACACTTCCATGAGTTGAATAAAATCAATAAATGTGAACTTTGACCTATGACCACCATAATATAATATGAACTTTGACACCTTGACCTATAACCACCATAATATAACATGAACTTTGACACCTTGACCTATGACCACCAAAATATGACTAGGTGTAGAACTTGATGTAATAATACTATGGGGTGAATGCAAAGATGGCATTGATTCCAAACAGAACATGACAGGTAGATAGACATGCAAACTCTAACACAGGACAAACTGTAGAGGTGATTTCTACCTAACTTTCACTACTTTATCGTCATTGGTCTTATGATGCTTTTGCCAAGGGAGGTAACTCTATTCCATAAAATATCCTTCTACATTTTTTTCTGGTGTGGTAATAAAGTTTACTACAGGATTAAAACATTACCTATAACAAATGTAAAGAGCCTTGTCTACTAGTGTCATAAGAAATCCTGAAATATTTTACTCCAAAACTTCTTCTATCAAACAATAGAACATATACCTTCACATTAGCTAGATATCTACATCTTTGATCGAGGACCACCTCCGTGTCTTTGATTCATTACACTCATCATGACTAAGTTTTTGTGACAAGGGTTCAATCTGGACAACAAGAGAGATTAATAGAAGCAACTAGTTTATGTCATAACAGCTTTAAAATACATTTAGTTTATATTTACATTACCTTAAGTTGACAAAGGTTGATATTTTTGTAATAAAAACAAAACCAAAGTCACACACATTAAATATATAAATAACCATACAATAAAAACACAGAGCAGGTTAAAAAAAACCCCAACAACTTTCACCTTTAATTTGTCAATAGTCCAAAAGCGATGCCACGACTACGATACATTGATTCCATGCAAGAATGTACGGTGGTAACAAACAGACAGCTTCACTTTGAATCTTATTACTTCCTAATGGTTTTTAATTTAAAATAAATTACTTACAACCTACTTCAGTGTTAAAATACATCCCTGCAAATGTTCATTTGCTTTGAAATTTGAACCATGTCATCCAGAAATGGCGTCTAAAGGAGTTTTGAACGGTGAAGTTGGTGAATTCTCAAGAGATGACTTATTAAAAAACAAATGATAGGTGACCTGTTTGAGGGGCCAGTCTGTTTCGAGTCAAACAGTGAGCTAATAACGGGACGGGGGCTAATTCAAGGTTATGCCTCGCTGGACCTCAAGAATATATCAAGTATCTATGACCTACTTAGAACTGTGGTTTCTTTTATTTTGAATATTTTGAAATGAAGTTCATAGTTTTATCATCCTGAAGAGGCGTAATAAGTAGCTCAGGTCAATTTTTATCAAGCAGATTCAAAGGATTAAAGAAAAGAAAGAGATTCCAGACAGACTGTGGTGCCTACCATTTATAACTTCTTAAAAGCTAAAAACAAATTTGATCCATTCGAAATTTTCTTACTTCATTTTATTGTTCAATAAGAATAAGGGAAACTAATGAAATTTTATAAACATCCCTCAAGTACTTCCTGAACACAGATCATGACACATATATTACATAATCAGTTCATGTCTGCATGAATCTTAAATACAGTCCGTAGACATTTCCTGAAGCAAAACTGAATTTCAAAACTGAAAATGTTGATCTCACTTCTTACAAATCATCGGAAAAAAAATTTCTTTAAATGGCATTTTGTACCAAAAATCTCTTGACTTCAGTTTAGTGGCTATTACTGTATTTTATCGTAAATGTATAATATCTGAATATCAGAGTTAAAAGATGGCTTCTGTGTCAGCCATCTTGTCAATCTGTCTAAAACATTGGTATGAATATACCATAATGAAAATAACAGTAAATATTTCAGACATAATCTTCCAGTGGGACTTGAAAGAAAGTTGAAGTTATCTTCAAATGTCTAAATCTATAAGGTGCCCTTTTGGCCAGTAGCTGTCCAATCAATGTTCAAGTTCAATATGACGGACCAAAGGGAATCTTCATCTGAGAAATATCAATCAACTCATCAAGAGAAGTAATTAAAAAAAAAAATCAAATGTCAAGATCCAAAATGGCTGCCATTTCTGCCCAGTCTAAGTATTACTTATGTAAGATCCATCGAGGACTTTCTGAGAAATACTTCATTCAGAGAAAAAGTCACAACAAACTTTAATTACCAAATTCCAGGGTTAACACCTAGTCACCATCAGATTTATTTTCCTGATCAGTCTGAAAATTGATAACGTACGATTTGGGACCAAGGAGAAGTGTTGCAAAGAAATTTGAGAGAGATCCATTTTTTCAGTGTCCAAGACATAATGACCACAGGAATTGTTAAAGGACCAACAAAATACAGGCAAATTTAACAATCTGATGGATTAACTATCAGACCTGGAGCTGAACCCCAGACTTCAAACCCCACACTGACATTCTGACTGAGGTAAAGGAGCACCTGCCACTTTAAAAACTAATTCCACACATCACAAAATTCTGTTCTGATTGGAATTATAGTTATTATTTTATATATATACATATATATATATATTTTAAAATTTAACCAATTTTACTTGTAAGTGAAACTATTGGTAAAATGTACAAAAATATTGACTTAAATTCTATTCCAGCTATAAATGTTAAAGTTCAAACCAATTAAAAAAGGTCAGATTTTTAATTGCCTTAAAATGCGCTAGAGCAGCTATGTTTCCATGCCAGTGAACACCTCTGGCCCGTGATGGTGCTTCAGCCTCCTATCTACCTAATGATACACCAGATCAGGCCCTACAACTTGAGAATTCATCTCACCTCATTCATATAGATACCACTTCTCTCTCCAAAGTATATTAATGCAGCCCTGTTTTAAAGGGTTTTCACATTTCACTTACACAGTCTGCACAACTTAAGGACAAATGCTACTTTACATATACATTACACCTTTTATACAAAAGAGTTACATGGTGCAAACAAATGAAGAATATTCAAAAATATAATGAAAATCATGCTTTGATAACTGTCGGTGTACTTTAACAGACAGCTTCAATAAACACTAACAACCTATTTTTATCACTTTATAAGAAATGTATCTAGTTTACAAACTGATTCCTTTACATTTCTTATCTATAGCTACATTAGTACAGTTAAATCTGAATTGATTGTTTCATAAAGAATCGTTTGCCAATCATACACTACAGCAAATCTTTCCCATTTATCAAAATTTTCCTGTAAATCTATAAATAGATTTTGTTTGGAAATAAAAAAAAATTTACAAGTTTTTATTTTTCTTTCGTAGATTTTGCACTGTAAGAGTTAAAAGCAAAAAGAAAGTTTCTCATATTTTTTTTTCATTTTAAATTTATATATTCGGACAAAAAAACAATATTCTGGACCGAAGATATACATAAATATATCAATTATGATGATGAGATCAGAATGATTTTCATTGCACTGGCTTGTTACGGAGTTTGGGAGAAAATTTGAACCCATATAAAGCATTTTCTTACTGTTTCTAACATTTAATATGCCACCTGTCCACTTGTCCTAATTAAATAGTCAATTACACATTGTTTTATTTTAGAGAATTCTCTCACAAACCTGAGTTTACCCCAACGTTCCAGCCTCTCGTCCCCGTAGATCTAAGATTCTGCGCACCATTAACTATAAAGATAACTTTCACACTCTGTCACGTTAGCTTTCACTTAAGATGCTGCGTCACTTCAGTGCATGTCTTAATTTACAACTGACCTCAAATTTTACATTTTAATTAGGCCAAAAACACCTGCCATCTTGATTACAAGAATTCTCCCATGGTTTCAATTTTTTCTGAACATATAAAAAAAACCTGTCTTACTGCTGATTATCTTGTCTTCTGTTTTCCTAATTGAATTGCAGTTTCTGATCTCAATTTCTAGAAATAGTTTGTCATTTTAAACATCAGAAGAGAAGATAACTGTCTCTTGCATACACAACATTCCAAAACCGTGTGTGACCAAGATAAATTTAATTCTAACTAATGAATTTAAAACTTGGCAAAACAATCCCTCTTTAACATTTAGCTTTCAAACAAATAAAAGCTGAACTTGACCTTTAATTACACTTTCTCTCATTTTTCTCCAATTGTACTTTTTGGTTGGTAGAATATGTTCAAATCACTTACTGTCAGGAGGAATGTATGTAAATCTTAAGCCAAATAAATTATCATGATTTATAAAATTAATACAAATATGGGAATGAGTCAAAATTTCAAAAAGGAAAACAGTGCTGTAAGATTTGATGATAAATTAAAGTCTACCAAGATTTAAAGAAAGTTTTTGAAAACTGACAGACAAGAACAAGGGGCAGTAACTCTTTACAATACAGACAAATCAAACTGCCATTAAGCATTACATAATTTCATGTCAAAGTAAATAAGCCATTTAAGTTTGAAAGAAATCATTTAAAAACTAAAATAGATCATCACTGGACAATTACAAACTTTATGACTTACAAATGCCATACCGTTATACATCCTATACAAAATTTTGATGATAAAATTATGAAAATGGATGAAAGTTTTACCATAAATGGATAAATATACGGAATGTCTGTTTATTGCTTTACAACAGAATGTGTTTAATAGACCTTTAACAACAACCTGAATGTACATCTCTAATCATATCTATGTAAACTATCTGCCACTAAGACATTAATAATACGACCTCGACATGTCACCTGATGACCTTGACCTTTGGTCTGGAGACTTCTTATTTGATTTTAGTCAATTTTGATATAGATTTAACCATAACAGTCATCTTTGATCTCTGAACATGAAATGCACAGCTTTGATCTCTGAACATGAAATGCACGT
This sequence comes from Ylistrum balloti, assembly GCF_031769215.1. Classification (NCBI taxonomy): domain Eukaryota; kingdom Metazoa; phylum Mollusca; class Bivalvia; order Pectinida; family Pectinidae; genus Ylistrum; species Ylistrum balloti. The sequence goes on along the minus strand of NW_026782082.1, from coordinate 1,054,694 downwards.
GAGAACTAGTACTTCCTGTTAAGAAACATTTCCCCTACCCTATCTCAAGCCTTCTGTGAGAAAAATACCCTTCCTGTAAAAGAGTGGATACACCTGTCCAGAAGTAAGAGAAAGACAATATAAAAATCTAGGAGTTTACAATAGACATTATCATACAAGCTAAAAGTGCTGAGGAAATTAATCAAACACTTCTGCCCCCTGTCAACTTGTACCCCTCCGAAGCCTTTGTACAGCCTTTCCGATACATTAAATGGATCTGATGCACTTTCACTTGATTCGAAGTTTCCCATACTTTGATTGACAGGTACTACAATTTTTGACGTGTAGGTGGCGGTATCGTAGGGAACACTCTTGTTGATCACATATTTGACAACAAAGCCCAACGAAACAATATTCTTAGTAATTTCATTCATCAGCAATAAGATAGCCCAAGCTAATTACCTCCCCTGCTAAGAGTTCTCCAACAATATTATCTTGTCAGTCACATGTCAGGCTACTGATGGCAAAAACTGTTAAACGAATTCTGAACAAAGAAGGTATGTATTTTGTACTTTTGTCTTGAGTGTTCTGTTATTTTTAAATTTATAACTATCAACTTCACACCAGCAAAACTTTCTGTCAAAACCAAGAGCTTTTCAAATATTTCCATCTTAATGGTAGTTTTTATACTCAATTCTTGATGATCCACCCCTTGTATGCTTGATTACAGGTAAACTATTAAAACAATGCATACAGGTGAGATATCTTGAAAATATGTTACCACATTCTTCTATATTCAAGTGTCACAAAATCTGCACACATCCTTGTTTTGATCATGGATCTGTTACCTGTACACAGCAGGTGTTTTTTGTGGGCCACCCTCAGTCAAACATTTTACCATCTGGCAAAACAGGTGAACTTTTAATGAATTTATTGACATTTTCCTATATTTTAATAACTCAGCATCAATATTCTATCTCCATAAACATAATCCAAAGAAAAAAAAAGCAGAATGATGATTCTTTGATTGAAACAACGTTCCTTACAAGAAAACAGGCATCCTCTATATCAAATGGAAAAATCACTTATAATAATTTTTAAGTATTTTGAATGTAATGAATACAGTTAAGATTTAAAAGAAACAATTTCCAGATTTGTAATTAAATGCATCATATCTCCACAGGAAAAGCAAGGATAAATCTGAAGAAGCCCTGTTTGAAATGTATGAAAATTGAGCAAAGAGACTGGCTATGTCAAAAATGCAGCAAACTTAAGATTTTTTCTTCAAGCACAACCATGGCTTAACTTCTGAAAACACACAAAACGAATATGAGATGTATATTTATTATCACAGCCTATAATATCAAATATTGGTTAACTCCTCGACATGGAAGCTGGATGCTTTTTACTTTAGTTTCGACTACGTCATCCTAGCCATGGAGAGCTTGGAGGTGAACATTTCACCCAAACTGGCACTATAACTCCACCATCATGGCAGGAATATATATTTCAGAAAACAGATGTGGAGTTTTAATAAACCAGACCTCCAGATATTTAGATTTATGAATGAAAATATTATCATTTCACATCTTCCTGACATGGAAAGGTGCACAGGTACATTGGGTAGTACAGAGATATTTTACAGCCATCGAACACATCAATCCAAATTAAAATTTTATGCAAGCAGTTTAAATGATGTAAAAGGTGCACCAAAATTCACAGTCATTGTTTACATATACATAAATAATAAAGTACTTTCTGATGGCAATTATAGTCGATATAACTGCCATGACAAATCTTCCATGAAATCCAAGTGGGTTACATGGAATGTGCATTTATATCATCTATAATTACATTCAGAAAAATACCTCAATATTACTTATAATTACTGTACCTACAATATTTTGGTTAATATTAATTAGATGAGAGAAACAGTTCATGATGGGAGTAAATCCAGTAACTGGAACAGCCAACAAGAGCACTGTGAAAAATCACCTGTCAAAAAATAGAACATTGTCTCAAAAGACACATGTCTTATGACAAAATGCCTGTGTCAGGAGAACACCTGTTTTCTGACAAAACACCTGTCTTCTGACAAAACATCAGGCATAGGAGATGTACCTAATGACAAAACATTTGTCTTAGAAGACACCTGTCTTAGGAGAAACCTTGTCTTATGATAAAACACCTGTTTTTGACCACCAAAGACCACTTCTAATTCTAGAACATTAAACACCTGTCTTAAGAATGTCTAAAATGACGCACTGTCACAAGACTGTCTTAAGAATGTCTAGAATGACGTACTGTCACAAGATTGTCTTAAGAATGTCTAGAATGACGTACTGTCACAAGACTGTCTTAAGAATTTCTAGAATGACATACTGTCACAAGACTGTCTAAAGTATGTCTAGAATGACATACTGTCACAAGAGAACATTTGTTTCTGCGATCATGTCTTTATGTGTTATCAGATACAATTTGCTCTTGGATGCTACATGAGAGAACACATGTCTACAGAGAACAACTGTTTACAAAGAACACCAGTTAACAGAGACATCTGTCAACAGAGAACACCTGTCTACAGAAAACACTGTCAACAGAGAACACCTGTCTGCAGAGAACACATGTTTACAGCGACATCTGTCAACAGAACACCAATGAGTGTCTACAGAACACATCACACTATCTACAGAGATCACCTGTCTACAGAGAACACTATGTACAAAGTACACCTGTTTAGAGAGAACACCTGTATATAAAGAATACCTGTCATATCAGAACATCTATCTTCAGAGCATATGCTGTTTCACTGACAAACCATGTATCTTCAATTCTAAATTGTATACAGTAACCAGCAACCTTTACCAAAAACAAGCTGTAGCAGCTAATATTTTTGGTGTGTACTGATTGATAAGGAGTTCAGTCAGACCTCGTTCACAGTATCAGGATTTTGAAATTTCTTTTTTTACCTGTGTAATAATTTCTGTTCCACAGGAGTGCATTAATTAACCCTTACTTGTAAACATCCTGGGACCATCAGAAAAATGGGTTTTGTTGTTTCAAATGTGTGTTTCTTCAACTAATCCACGTGGTCTTATATACATTTTAACTCTGCTTAACCCATTAACGAGTTCACACTATCATTTCGGATGGAAAATTAGCTAAACGCCAAACTTAAAAGTTTTGATATAGCAGTTTATTGCTGGCATTTTTCAGTCAGGTACTGGAAAATATTTTGTCTACAAATAAATTACTTAAATGAATTTACCATTCCTGTGTAAGATTAAATTTCTCTTCATCTGAACTACAGAGGCTGATTAAAGGTGCCAAGTTATGTACGGATAAGTAAAAATTACATGAAGATGTAACAGACCGTTCTACATCAGTAGGGGCCACGATAGCTCAGTCGGTACAGTGTTGGTCTATGTGACCTCAGGTAAGATCTGAGATACACGGTCCTGTAATGCTGTGATTGTGTCCTCAGACAAGATGGTGGGCCTCCTATATGTTGTTCTGTGAGAAAGCCACCAGCTTTCACATAGGAGATGTTCACAGGGTGGTAAACCCAAGAAACACACTGACCTACATCACTGTTTATCTCAATCAACAGAGAAAACTGACCTCTACTAAGTTGTATACAAGCCTAACAATAATTTGTACTTTCTAGAGAAAACAATACGAAGATTGCTGTATTGTATATCCAGTAATAAACCCACACAGCCATTACAGTACTTCTCTTGAGGTCAAGAGGTCAAGAGTATTTCACCACAATGAAATAACATTGTTTTTCTGTAAAATCTTATATTTTTCACATGACGCAAATTTTGTGATTTTCCATTTTTCCAAAAACATATACTTTTGTTGACACTTGACTTCGTTGATAAATCTCAATCACAAAATCCATAAGTACTATTATCTATATCAACTTTCATATGTATTTTGTTTAGTGAACACATGATTTTTTGGATTTTTTAGAGTACCAACAAATTAAATAAAACTAAACCCCCTTCAAAAATGAATGGTTTTACAGCACCAAAGATATGGGATTATCATTGGATAAATCAGGCGATTTAACAAATTCCAATATTTATTAACTTTTCAATTACTTATACGATGTATGCTTAGTCTAGGAGATGAAAATATTTTCTTGTGTTTTATAAATGATTTTCTTCCGTAACTGTTGCCCTGACACAATCCGGAAAATATCTGGATGAAACAGGCTGTAAAATCTAAAATCTTCAGGGACAGGTCCTGAATAAATTCTAAAAATCACCTGCATACTTCTTTGTGTTAATTCAGAGAGACAACACTGGTTTCATCGCTTCTATACTCATCTAGGATTATTTTGTTTGTAGATTGAATTTTAGTGTTACACATAGTCTGACACAAGTCTATCTAAAGTTGAACCTTTCCCCTACAGACATATGTTGGGGTTATAATTATAAAATTTACCTTCACGGAAAGCCGAGTTAGTAAACAAACAACAGCAAGGTCCACAGAGTACTCAGACCCCCCAGAGTGTGGAAATGAACGCTGAAATGAATGCGCCCTGTAATTCTTGTTTCGTTTCTGAACTTTTTGATTCAAGAGCATTATATCCTGTGTAAAGAATGAAATAGTGTGTTATTTTATGACTGGTGATCCTACATCCCTCTCAGTTCTCTGTTTATGTGATGGCTGAATCAGACAACATTCTGTTAAATAACACTGCTTCCTAGTACAATCTTATATCTGTGTTATAAAGCGTTTACATGGAAATATTGAAACTTGATTCAAGATGTAGAAAATTATTTTCAGTATTAACAGCCTGTACAACTCTTATACAATTCTTTTGATGTTTTATTCATTTTCATAAAGCCATTTAAAAGTCATATTTCAAATGATGTGTTTGAAACAATGGAAGGTCTGTTTTCGAGGTAATTTTAAAGGTTAAACTTTACATTAAGATTCAGATGAAAGTGACTTAGAAAATTCTGAAGAATCCACATAATTCATGGCATCATACGACAAACTTTATCTTTTAATAATTTTTGCCTGATGAAAAGTAACTGATAAATGAATGGCTCCTCAACACTGACAGCCAGTCAATACAAACATAAACTAACGCTGATTACTGTCTTTGAAATAAAAGATGAAAATTCGCTATTATTGTTCTCATCTATTTATCTGACTAACCACTTATGACTGATAATAAGCCCACCCAAATCCATTGTTGTTGTAAAAGATGAGTAAGCTCATTCCCTGGCTTTGAGAAGGAAAATACAACATAAAGACATAACACTGTAGTAATCCTAAAATGGATGGTCCTACATGACAGGTTTTAAAAAAGTAATCCTTATATGGGTGGTCCTATAAGACAAGTTTTACTGTAGTAATCCTGATATGGGTGGTCCTATAAGACAAGTTTTACTGGGTCAATCTATAAGACAAGTTTTATTATAGTAATCCTTATATGGGTGGTCCTATAAGACAAGTTTTACTGTAGTAATCCTAAAATGGGTGGTCCTATAAGACAAGTTTTACTGTGTCAATCCTGAAATGGGTGGTCCTATAAGACAAGTTTTACCGTGGTAATCCTGAAATGGGTGGTCTTATAAGACAGGTTTCAGTCAAAGAGTGCAGTTTTCAATATGCTACCATTATTACACAAATACTGGTTTCCTCTGCAAATTGGATAACACTTAAACACACTGAATTGACTTGAATTTAGTAAAAGCCTTCCTTTTATATTGGTTCAGTAATATTTTATCTTAAAATCTGATAATGGCAAATTAAATGTCTAGAAACCAATTTGGAAAAGATTCAGATTCTGATAAGAATCCGCAGCCTCCATTTCTAAAACATATGTTTTCTACTGAAGTATTCAATCACAAAAGATAACCAATGATCAGAGCTGAGTTGACGATAGTTTTTTTTTTTTTATTTAGGAGAAACATTTGAAATCTTGTTGTTATGATAAACACAACTCTCCAGCACCAGAACAGAGTGTCATAAACTTTTCAGGATTTTGTAAACTCTGACTTAGTGGAGATCCAAACAACCATCATACAGTCAGCTTTAGCTTATCCATAATACCACTGTAAAACTGAAGAGAGGCGAGGAAGACAAGACGATGCTTACGTTATATCTAGAATGTCTTAAATAGCCTCGATCTGGTTTCAATTTTGTGTAAAACGATTTCACTATTTACATTATGTCAATAGGCCACAGATGGAGTTGCTAAACAGAAAAAGCCAAGAATTTCCTCAAAACCTGTCTGTTTATTTTGACGTGACGTCCAGAGATTTGGGAATATTGGTAGAGTATAATTTGATAATGAAAGATAATCTGTTCCCTACCGGACTGAAAATAAAATCGGCTAAAATCAAAGGTCATATTAACTTAACCTCTGAATTCTGAACAAAGACGGTCTAACTGACAAGGTGTTTAAGGCACTGCCATCAAGGTCAAACAAGGAAACCTCTTAGTTGTACAACAAAACAAGAGTTTTCTTCTTTTTGGGGCAAATTTGAAAATAAATTTATTTTATAATAGAAAATATTGAATCCCCGCCTCCTCTAATGCATTTCTGATGATCTATCTAAAAAAAATAGAAAAATATTAGGACCATTTTTTTTTTGAATATTTTGTTACTTTGATCTTTTAAATGAGAGAGAAAATGTGAGAAAAAGGAAGGAAAAAACCCCCAAAAAACCCCAACAAACAAACAATCATTTTTTAAAAAAATATTTTGTTACTTTGATCTTTAAATGAGAGAAAAAAATATGAGAAAAAGGAAGGAAAACCCCCAAAAAACCCCAACAAACAAACAATCATTTTTTAAAAAAATATTTTGTTACTTTGATCTTTAAATGAGAGAGAAAATGTGAGAAAAAGGAAGGAAAAAACCCCCAAAAAACCCCAACAAACAAACAATCATTTTTTAAAAAAATATTTTGTTACTTTGATCTTTAAATGAGAGAGAAAATGTGAGAAAAAGGAAGGAAAAAACCCCCAAAAAACCCCAACAAACAAACAATCATTTTTTAAAAAAATATTTTGTTACTTTGATCTTTAAATGAGAGAGAAAATGTGAGAAAAAGGAAGGAAAACCCCCAAAAAAAACCCCAACAAACAAACAATCATTTTTTAAAAAAATATTTTGTTACTTTGATCTTTAAATGAGAGAGAAAATGTGAGAAAAAGGAAGGAAAAAACCCCCAAAAAACCCCAACAAACAAACAATCATTTTTAAAAAAAATATTTTGTTACTTTGATCTTTAAATGAGAGAAAAAAATATGAGAAAAAGGAAGGAAAAAACCCCCAAAAAACCCCAACAAACAAACAATCATTTTTAAAAAAAATATTTTGTTACTTTGATCTTTAAATGAGAGAAAAAAATATGAGAAAAAGGAAGGAAAACCCCCCAAAAAAAACAACAAACAAACAATCGGCTAAGAAACTAAAACAATTGATCCTATTGTCCACTTAAAAATGTATATTTCCATAAAAACTCCCAACACCCTGAATGATCCGGACAAATTGTGGAACTATGATTCAATAAAAAGTTCGTATCGGTAATATAGATAATTCAGGCCGGAACTCAGACATATGGAGACTACAGGAGTTTTCAGATGATGACACGGTCTAATGAGTCTGTATACTCTATAAATGTTCCAGTCTATTTGGCATCAGTGAGGCTGGAGTCTGGATTTATCCACAGTGCAGGAATAAGCAATTTAATGTTGAGATTATATCGTGACTCAATTTTCGTAACTTCTTTGCCAGAACACATTCATTTATTGGTATAGATAAACTACAATCACTTCATTTCTGGTGATGTATTGTCGAAATTATGGTAAAATTGAAATGGCTTTACTTCAAAACTTGCTCCTTTTCTTAGTGTCAGATGAGCCTTTATATTTGCACGAAATTTAATAATGAAGCTTCTACTACCTTTAACAAATAAAATTACAAACTTCTATGAATCAAACGTCGATGATTCAAATTTTCTCGATGTATCAAAGTTTCTGTCCGCTCCCTAATTTTATTCCTATATATATATTACTAGGAACTTACCCCTTTATGAATCGAAGTTCTATAAAGCCAACTTTTCCATGTATGAAAGATTTTTTGAAGACCATAGGCTATGATAACACAGACATTGACACCTCATGATTCAAATAAAACATTCACCCGCACTCTACAGGTATTTTCGCCCTGCAACACATTTCAACAAAGAGTGCTACCTGACAATGGGATTACGATAGCCCGCTATCATTAGCTCTGTGTTACCGGGTTAATAAATGACTGGACACAGATTGAAATTTGATAGCTTACTTATAAGCCATGATATTTAATATCTGATTCAGACCAGACATCATCAGAACACCAGCAAACTCAGTCTTGTGATTTCTAGGACCAAGGTTGTGTGATGTTAGTGCTGTCCTTTCTGCCCTATAACATTTATGTATCAGTCTTGAAATAATTACTGTTACTTTAAGATCACTTTAATGCTGTGCATTGTTTCATTTGAAACTGATCCGTAAAATTGAATACTGTGTGACAGAAAGGTCACCATTCTATGTAATATGTCATCATTCTATGTAATATGTCATCATTCTATGTAATATGTCATCATTCTATGTAATATGTCATCATTCTATGTAACAGATCATCATTCTATGTAATATGTCATCATTCTATGTAACAGATCATCATTCTATGTAATATGTCATCATTCTATGTAACATGTCACCATTCTATGTAATATGTCACCATTCTATGTAATATGTCATCATTCTATGTAACAGATCATCATTCTATGTAATATGTCATCATTCTATGTAACAGATCATCATTCTATGTAATATGTCATCATTCTATGTAATATGTCATCATTCTATGTAATATGTCACCATTCTATGTAACAGATCATCATTCTATGTAATATGTCATCATTCTATGTAATATGTCACCATTCTATGTAATATGTCATCATTCTATGTAATATGTCATCATTCTATGTAATATGTCACCATTCTATGTAATATGTCACCATTCTATGTAATATGTCATCATTCTATGTAATATGTCATCATTCTATGTAATATGTCATCATTCTATGTAATATGTCATCATTCTATGTAATATGTCACCATTCTATGTAGCAGATCATCAATCTATGTCATAGGTCACCAATCCAGTTACAATTTCACCATTCAGTCACTTATGCAGGTGCAAGGTCACCAGTAGGTCATCATTCTAGGTACAAGGTCACCAGTAGGTCATCATTCTAGGTACAAGGTCACCAGTAGGTCATCATTCTAGGTACAAGGTCACCAGTAGGTCATCATTCTAGGTACAAGGTCACCAGTAGGTCATCATTCTAGGTACAAGGTCACCAGTAAGTCATCATTCTAGGTACAAGGTCACCAGTAGGTCATCATTCTAGGTACAAGGTCACCAGTAGGTCATCATTCTAGGTACAAGGTCACCAGTAGGTCACAAGTATCAATTCTATATATTTGGTCACCTGTCCTTTCCTTTCCTGGTACCATCTTAATGTTATAGGAAATTCTACACCAGATTTTCATTTTTATACATGTATTTCTAAGGTTTTTACATGCAAAAGATCAACTAGATTATTTCAACATTATCTGCCATGTAAATTACATGAAATCTTTAGCTGGATTACGTTTTCGTTATCTGCCATGGAAATTCAAAATCCGGCTTTACGTTGGAATTAAAAAAGCCCTAGATCTCGCACTACTCTTATTTTATAATCATGCTAAAACACTAGCTTATCGTGTTTATTTATTTAACGATATCTTCACATCATTTCTTTTATAAAACCAACACCAGCTTATCTAAGGTATATCATTACATTTGGGTTGTCCACAACAGTAGTCTATGATGTAGAGAGTTTTCTAGTACCAGTACAATCAGACGTGTGCCGAGAGTAATTCTGTTTAAATCTTTCTAATCGAGTAATTAGTTAGATGTATCCCTCGCTGTCGATGTTCCCTCCAATCAAATTAATCTCCACCACTTACAAAGTAAGCTCCATTCAGAGCTGATATCGACTACAGCAACCATTTTTCAGCAGCCAATTTTCTCAAACTTCTGACATGAAATAGACAACTGTCAGTCAAATTTGAATGACATCTTCAAACCAAGCTCCATGTTGAAGTGCTTTCTGATTGGCTGTTTGCAGCCTGTAAACATTGCCATGTGGTTTTCTTCCCTTGCCTGGGAACTATGATGCACTAGTGTGTTTTTTTTCCCTGTCGGATTCTCTCTCATAGCTATGCTATCGTAAAGTTTTGCTCCATAAAATGTTCAGAAGGAACAGACTGACGTGGTTTAAACATGACCTCCTTACCTACATGGAGACATATATCAAAACTGAGATTTAACTTTCACTTTAGATGGACACAGCTTGAAGATTTGTACAATAGGACTTCCTCCTGTGTATCTAGACTTTGTGGATATTTAAGGATATTTGATAAGGGTGATGCTTGATAAAGAGTTCAATGAAAATTTCTTCATCTATATAATCTACTTATTTGGACCGTGTGGAAAATCTAGAGGAATCGTTTGGATTTTTTGGATACTGCTGCGAGAGAAAAAACTATTGCATAAAACAAGACAGGAATCATGATAAAAAAGACAATGAAATTTTACTTCATTTAAATAAATAAAATATCTTCAGAGAAACATTTCTTTCATTCCTCAACCTTTGTTTTGATTACAAGTATGCTTTGAAACCTTAACGAGATAAAGAGTTTATGCTAAAGGAAAAAAATAAGAACAGATGTTTTATCTTATGGTATTGTTCACTCTGTAAAAAGACATTCTGTATATACTGACCGTCTTCCTTTAAAGAAATCACCTGTGTATACTGACTGTCTTCCTTTAAAGAAATCACCTGTGTATACTGACCCTTTTCCTTTAAAGAAATCACCTGTGTATACTGACCCTTTTCCTTTAAAGAGACTGCCTGTACAGAACTAACCCTCTATATGGGAACAGTTGTGTTTAGAGACCCCTTCTATCAAAGTATGCATATCACCTTTGTACAGAGACAACCTCTGTAAAGTGACTAACTATGTACACTGACCTTCAGAAAGAGACCGCCTGTTTATACTAACCCTGTTCCTTGAAAGGGACCACTTGTACAGAACTAAACTTCAATTAGGAAACAGTTGTGTATAGTAACCTCCTCTGCCAATATATCACCTTTGTACAGAGATCCCCCTTTATAAAGGGACCATCTGAAGAGGCCCCCTCTGTAAAGGGACCACCTGTAGAGGTCCCCTCTGTAAAGGGACCATCTGTAGAGGCTCCCTCTGTAACGGGACCATCTGTAGAGGCCCCCTCTGTAAAGGGACCATCTGTAGAGGTCTCCTCTGTAAAGGGACCATCTGTAGAGGCCCCCTCTGTAACGGGACCATCTGTAGAGGCCCCCTCTGTAAAGGGACCATCTGTAGAGGTCCCCTCTCTAAAGGGACCATCTGTGTACACTGAACCCCTTCTGAAAGGGACCATTTGCATAGAGACACCTTTGTTAAGAGACCATTATAAAAGCACCAATGGTGGAGAAAATCAGTGTGTACTAAACTTTTATTAAAACATTCCAGCAAGCAGTCTCACATTACAGATTGTATTGTTCTTCAACCTCTCCCAGATGGTCAAACAAAATACAATTTGAAGATTAAAACACCAGGCAGTGTGTAGCTAGCTAAACATATACTTCTAGTAGTACTCTGGGTAGGAGTTTCTTTGTGTGTACACCATTATCAACATCATCGAGGAAAGAAATAAACAAACTTTCTTATCAAAAAGTAAGCAATGCCACATCAAACAGAACCAGGAACAAAAGATTAAGGAAGATTTGTCTTATAGAATACAATATAGGTACAATCAGGTGGGTCAGCCCTCAAACAAGTCAAGAAAAAATTATATTAAAATGTTACAGAGTTCTACGAACAAATATCTGCTTGTGAGACTGATTTACTACACCATTATTAAGTGTAGGCCATGACATCAATCCAACATTAGACTTCCTATAAACATTGTTGTTGGTAAAACAATTGCCATCAAGGCATAATGAAATGATAATCATATCCTCCCCCCCCCCCCGCCCATTTCACACAGTATATTACAACATATTTCAATCACTTTTTTCCCTCTCATGGATTCTCCTTGGATAAAGTCTACTTAAACACAGTAAGATTCAATCATTTCAGGGTTACATTCAATCATTTTAGGGTTACATTCAATCATTTCAGGGTTACATTCAATCATTTTAGGGTTACATTCAATCATTTCAGGGTTACATTCAATCATTTCAGGGTTACATTCAATCATTTAAGGGCTAGATTCAATCATTTCAGGGTTAGATTTAATCATTTTGAGTGTTAAAAACATGATATCTCTGTTTAGTTTGTTAGATGAAAAATTTGCTAACCACTTTCAAATATCCTGGTGTATCACACAGAAATATTGTATCATAAATAAATATTGTAGTGGCCATACCCCTGTGTAACATACATACATAATGTAGTAGCCCTGCCCCTGTGTATCATACATAAATATTGTAGTGCCCCTACCCCTAGGTAACATACATACATATTGTAGTAGCCCTGCCCCTGTGTATCATACATAAATATTGTAGAGGCCCTACCCCTGCATATTATACCTGATATTGTTCAGCCCTGCCTCTGTATATTATACATAAATATTGCAATGACCCCTATGTACTCTAGTGCTAAATCCTGTTATCCATTTCTGGAGAATAAGGATTTTAAGAATGAAAATTTAAGCAGAAGAAACGGTATAAACTTGATATAATGTTAGCAGAACTGTGAATGATTAAGCTGTCTTTAACATGCCAACTGCATATTTCTGAGAAAAATTTATAGGTGTTTCAAGGACTGAAGAATGTAGTTTATAAAATGAAACAAACAAATTGATGCCTTCAAAGTTTTGTTAGAACTTAAAGTGAAAGAGGTTAAACATATGTTTACACCATAATCTGAAGCAATCATGTCTTGCTATTACATCTTAAAGTTCAATGATTGTTATTTATGCTAGATTTATATACAAAATACAGAAAAAAGACCAAAAATTGGTACATGAATAAGACAAGTCTGGAGAAAACTTGGTACAGGAATTGTTCTTTACAAACAGTAAGAACCTATATTCTGAAAAAAGACCAGCAAGTTTTAAGTTAAATTTTATACTTTAACGTCACAATTGCTGATTTTTAATAAAAAAATTTTCAATGTAATTTTGAAACAAACTTTATTTGGTAGCATTTCATCTTTTCATAATCAATTTACATGTTAATATTTTTAATGCTGTAAAGTCCTCATTTTGAAATGAAACATTTTTTCTATATCATATTTTGCAGTGCTGCAGTATGTATGGAGTTTGCGTCTTTCACTATTTTCTATTAAAGATGGACCACAGTGTTTTCTTCATGCTTTTTATCACTTCATACAGCTGTCTTGGAGGTTTATACCATTCAACAATTAGCATCAGGCAGTGCTGCATTTTCTTGCTATCAATTTTTGGCACATTTACCACTAATGTTTAAAGCATCAACTGTTAGATGTGTGACCCTGGAGTGACCTCCCTTATGTCAAGGAGTGTGACATCAGTGCTCCATGTTAAAATGATGAATTCATACACCTAATTATCTCCCCTAGCAGTTGTTAACCAAGAAGCCAGCACAGTTGTGGACCCGACCTTTCATGACGTCACAGTGTTAGGTGGAAATCATATCAGAGTAATTATTGTACAAAAGCTCCCAGGGGCCTGTACAGGTTTTTAGGTTTAAAAAGTTATTTATTGTTGGTGTACCACGATCATGTACAAAGTAAATGACCTTGAGACATTATGTAATTAACATGGGTAAAGTTCACATTTAGAACCAAATGTCAAAGGTTGAAGGTCAAAAGTCATTCTCTAGATCATTGTTTGAAAATCATTGCATCAAGGTCACTAGGTCAAGATCATTGTATAAAGTCACTATTTAACTATCAAATACAGACACAAGCAACAACATTCTGACATATACCTATTTGTTGAGGCTGAAGTGATTAAAAAAAATATATGACGTTGGAAAATATGCACTTGCTATTAATGGGATGTTGTAATACCTCTGCAGGTTAGACCCACTTGTGCATAATTAGTAGCAAAAAATTTAGACTCAGTCATTTTACTAGGCTTTCCCTCAACATTACTAATTACATAAATATTACTGAAGAGATAATTGTTTCTTTTAAATGTCAGAACCATCATAGAAAATTCACTTTCCCCTTTAAGATTGTTATCTCACAGAATTTTACGATAAGATACTAATTTTTATGATAGTTTTAAATCCGTTTTAACTACATGCCTGATATCTACCACTTTATCTACATGTGCTTTTTGCTTTTATGTTTTCTTTGTAATACATCAAATTTTTGTAATTTCTGACTTAAGTGGAAAAACTATATCTTACAGAAATTATTTTCTTACTGAAATAGCATTAAATTATTTGATAGAAACTTCTTTTTACATCAACAATGGCCTTAAAACTTACAAGGAATTTACAATCATGTTTTTTTTTTTTTTTTTTATATAAGATTTATTTCAGCTTTTATCATGCATTTCCTCCGATATCTTAAAATATGATTTTGCGAAAATCATTATGGTATGCAATAATCAATCTATTTAAAACAATACAAAACAAAAACAACAAGTATGTATTTATTCTTTCAATTCTTTGTGACTTACACTCAACTGGCCTGTGAATGTTAAGTTTTTCAGGCAGTGTCAAAAGAAAAAAAGTTCTGAAACAAATGGAAAAATTCACGTTTACTTATCTATTTTAGCTACTTTTTAAAATTTCATAACTGACAACTGACAAAGCCAATTTTTTTGTTTTCAGAAAACATTACTTAAGAATAACGGGATTTAGGATACAAGCCTACAGCTTCAATTATCTCCCTTTATAGTTTGGCCTCATGCTAGGCATACCTTTTAGCCTAATTTTACAAAACTAGCAAGAAAGTATTTGGATAATGTCCGATGTTAAAAACATGTTTGTTTTTAGTATTTATTATAACCATAAAAAAAGTGGGATGGACGATAAATTAGATTATCGTATTCTTCCCTAGGGAAATCTCCTTAGGCAGGTTAACGAGGTTTTACTTGACTAATTAAAGCTTGAAAGATTAAGTACAGTTATGTAAGGCAACTGACAACAGTGGGCTGAATAGATTTTACTTCTTGAGTTACACGTAGGTCTTCAAGATGTGATCAAGTTTATCATTATCATTATGGGAAGGGAACTGGAATTGGGAAACTTATTTTACAGATAATCTGTTAGATGTTGGAATGATTTACAGATCACAAATAAAATAATCAAACATATAAACTAATGGTACTTGTAGACTTAAGGGTGTATGCTACCATAATGTGAAATAGAGAGTTGAGGATATATGCTATGTTAATGGGTCATGAAGACTTAAGGAGGTATGCTACCTTACTGTGATATGGAGACTTAAGGAGGTATACTACCTTACTGTGATATGGAGAATTAAGGAGGTATGCTACCTTACTGTGATATGGAGACTTAAGAATGTATGCTACCTTACGGTGATATGGAGACTTAAGGATGTATGCTACCTTACTGTGATATGGAGACTTAAGGAGGTATGCTACCTTACTGTGATATGGTAACTTAAGGATGTATGCTACCTTACTGTGATATGGAGACTTAAGGAGGTATGCTACCTTACTGTGATATGGTGACTTAAGGATGTATGCTACCTTACTGTGACATGGAGACTTAAAGATGTATGCTACCTTATTGTGATATTGAGACTTAAGGATGTATGCTACTTTACTGTGATATGGAGACGTAAGGAGGTATGCTACCTTACTGTGATATGGTGACTTAAGGATGTATGCTACCTTACTGTGACATGGAGACTTAAAGATGTATGCTACCTTACTGTGATATGGAGACATAAGGATGTGTGCTACCTTATTGTGATATGTATACTTAAGGATGTATGTGACATTACTGTTGGATGAATTTCTATAATCAGGGATATATGTGTCCCCACTGTGAAGCCTACGAGCAGTATACTAAGAATTTCAGCTATTGTGACAAAGATTGACTCTATGCCAACAATGTAACAAAATGTAAATAGTTCTGGATGATGGAAAATCAGCTGGAATAGATACATATCTGTTATGTAATTTAAGTATGATGAAAATCGTTTAGAAAGTCATTTGGCAAACAAGTCTCATCTCCCCAACAAATACCAGTAATGAATCTACCATTGGATATAGCTGTATCATATTACACAAAACCCTTGTGTATAATTAGGAGAAAAGACATCAAAAATTGTCCTATAAAGATCACAAACCAATATTTCTATGTGATGAAGAGATATGACATTGTGTCTACATACTGATACAACAAGGACACCCCACATCTTACCCCCTCCCATTAATTGGCAAAGCTATGTAGGTTTATGATACAATTTGAGTTAATTTCTTTTTTTTTTCCATTTACATCACAAAATTATCAATATATTATTACAGCAAAATTCAATTATTATTTTTTTTGTCTAAGGGATTCCACAGGATAAATCAGGGGTGAGTGAGGACACAAATGTCTCTTGGACTAGAGATGTTACCTATGATGAAAAAGACAGTTTCTGAGCAAGGAGAACTTTTCTTCTCGGTATAATTTGTAAAATGTAATATATTCCCTACCCCTTTGTAACATACATAAATATTGTAATGGTCCTGCCCCTGTGTATCATACATAAATATTGTAGTGGCCATACCCCTGTGTATCATACATAAATATTGTAGTGGCCATACCCCTGTGTAACATACATAAATATTGCAGTGGCCCTACCCCTGTATATCATACATAAATATTGTAGTGGCCCTGCCCCTGTGTATCATACATAAATATTGTAGTGGCCCTGCCCCTGTGTAACATACATAAATATTGTAGTGGCCCTGCCCCTGTGTAACATACATACATATTGTAGTGGCCCTACCCCTGTATATTATACCTGATATTGTTCAGCGTTGCCTCTGCATATTATACATAAATATTGCAATGACCCCTATGTCCTCTTGTGCTAAATCCTGTTATCCATTTCTGGAGAATAAGGAACTTTAAGAATGAAAATTTAAGCAGAAGAAACGGTATAAAGTTGATATAATGTTAGCAGAACTGCCCCTGTATATTATACATAAATATTTTAGTGGCCCTGCCCCTGTATATTATACATAAATATTGTAATATTTGGTGAGAAAATGTACCTTTATAGATGCTAATCATATATACAATCTCATTGAGATTTTGCATGTATTTAATTAAAAAAAAAACCACCTCAAATTCATTTATAGTTATCAATTTACAAATTAAATTCCTGAGAAATGAAACAAATATGTTCCGATTGAGAACACACTTCAAAACTCCACATGAAAGATATGAAGACATACATTATGAAGTATGTTTTAGAATACACAAATCCAATTTTGTTTCCTCTCCTATTCAAATGGAATACTTTTCATATGATCCGAGATTGAGGCTGATAAAATGATGATTAAATTTCCTTTGAATCTAGTCATGTTTTGTAATCAAATGTTGATGTTCAATTGAGCTCTGAAATTCTTCTTAAGCGATAAAACATTATATTTAATGTTGGAAAAGTAAATTCATGCATATATCTATCTGTTTGACATCAAGTCTGTAATTGAGAAATGAGTTTAAATCTGAAAATAATCCAAACTTCGTGTCGAGCCAAGAAACTGACCCATCTATTTCAACAATAACTTGGGGGTGATTGATGAAATCACATTGAAATTTATATAATATAGAACTTAAACAGATGTGGGACGTGTCTGTTAGACATTTGTGTAAATCGCTGATGTTATTATATGGGGTATCATGTAAAAAGTCTTGTTAGCTTTTGGCCAAATTGGGGCTGTGATAGCCCATTTGGTAAAACATTGGATTACACAACCTCAAGTGTAGATCATAAGTACATGCTTTGACCGTCACTATCCGTAGAGGTTTGTGATTCTACGAAACTTAAAAAGCAAACTAATCTGCATATCTTGTTTTTGTCTTTGGGGAAGCTGGTATACCTGGATGGCACGCGTTGGGCCTCCCATCTGTTGTTTAGTGAGGTAACCACCGGCTACTACAAGGAGACCCCACCTCTAAATGACAACCGAATTGAGAACCATCACATGTCACCCAGATCAATTAGGGTAAAGTGCCTTTTGGACTGAAACAACTGTAACAGCTTGTATTAACTAGTGTATATATACCACAGGCTCAAAACAGCCATAAAAATCCCACAATACAAACAAAACACCATTTTAAGGAAAAGAATAATAATTTATAATAAATTCAAATTTTCATTCTTAAACTTTCATACATTTCATTTATTTCTACACCTTAAACATTGAGTTTGCAGCCATAGAAAGTACACCTGACCCATTCCCATCATATTTTTATTTTTCAACATTCACCTCACTTTTAAAAAGAATTCAAAATATGAATATTTGAGAATGCAGTCACAATTTTTCTTGAATCCCAACAATTCTTGGAACTTTATTTACATTTGTTGTTTTGATATAAAATCTGACTCCTACACAACAAAGACACACGTATAATACATCATTGTTATCACTAAATCCAAACTGAACAATGCCTTTTTCCAAATATTCTGGACTGTTTTTGCTATGTAGTCCTGCCGACTATTGTACAGACACAGAGCTTTGCCTTCACAGATCTCACTGTGCAGTTTATCAGCAACTCCAAACATCTCCACATCCATCAACTTTTTAACTTCAGAGTGAAAATTTGCTAATTTGTCAGAATACTTCTGGCCTGGTCTTTCAAAATTTCTTTGAGAAGTGGCGTTTTGTAGAGTGTCTGTCAGTGTTAGCGATGGTGAACATCTTAACACCTGGTAAAGCCTCCCACACGTTAAAAAGCCAACAAACCATGCAATAATTCTACACTAATAGTTGAATTTTCATCTTCCATACATTTTTGAACAAACCAAAATGGCTGAAAATGACACTTATTAGGTGTTAAATCTCAATTAGTATTCGCACTACAGACTTTTCCCTCTATTTAAATTATTTAAAACACAAGCAGAATTTCTCAAAAACCCATAAAACCAGTGAAGTTCTTTAAAGAAGAAAATCTCAGCTACTTTGATCCAGCTCTGTGGCTATCTAAACTTTATGGTAGTCATTATATTTGCAAACACTTTTACCATGGCTGGAAAACCATTCAACTCTGATTTTCTCATTTTCCCCCCAAAATTATCTGGGTCACATTTTTGTCTTGTTTACCAGCAGGGCCACACCCCTCTTTTTCCAGTGGCATCCCATCCATGTATTCCCAGAAAGGACACACCCTTCTTTTTCCAGCAGGGTCTTTGTTCCCTGTAGGCCCCACCCCCTCCCCCCACTCCCACGAGCCCCTCTATCCTTTTTTCAGCATGACCCCACCCTTCTATTCCCAGCAAAGAATGCAGCAGGGTCCTAACAGGGTCCGTTTCCAATAGGAACCTATCCCTCTCTTTCAAGCAAGATTCCAACCTCTCTTCTCAGTTTGGCCCCACCAATCTGTTCCAAGTTGAGGTCCAGGTTTCTGTTTTCAGAAAAACTGAATTCGACAGGCCCTTTATCTTCGTACTGAATTGTCATAACAACCAGCATGTCATGCCAGCTAGCTCATATTGATCGAAAGTAACACATAACATCCAATTAAATTAAATCTGATTTTTTTTTCTACCATATTAGGAAAGGAAGATGTAAATCATGTAGAGGGTTATAGATTATTAAACTAGCCACTGGGTCGTCAGACTGCAAAGTGTTTCTCAGGACTGCGGGTAGCTAAACTTAAATTACAAATTGTACTCGGAATGTCTTTAAACTTTAATATCCAAATTCCCTGAAATGTTTGTATGAATCTTTTTAAAGTTGTCAGGACAATATTATTCTGTAGTGGTACCTCTCAGTGAGCTGTCATGGCACACCACTTCTGTTTCTCTCTAGATGCTGTCCTGTTACAACACAGACACAATACATAAAAGTATGGCTCTTTGTTGTCAAATTTCATAGACAAAGCTATCCTGTTACATGAACACATGTATCTCTAGATTGTGCTGATGTAAAGCCATCAATATGTAAGAACTCCATCACAGCTATACAAATTTCATTAATTAATACAAACTACTGGTGACACCTTTTGATATCATTCCAACAGAAGCCACGGTTTGCTTTAAAAGTCCTGGAGTTCAATCTTATGTGCTAGGACCTGAAAACCCCTGCAGACAGAAATGGACTCTACTTTACTGCAATTTTTTTTTGTCAGGCAAATCTATATTTGACAAAAGGGGATGCAAGGTTAATATATTTTATGGCTGTTAATAAAAACTGGACGGATAATTTACAAATGTCATGGAGGAGTATCAAACCCAAAGTCAAAAGACTGATACTCTTTGAAAAGCCAAGGACTTTCACTAACAGGTCTGACTTTGGTTTACAATCAACATAATATAACAATATTATGGGAGATAGACAAGGTCGAAGGAATCTTCTGAAACCGATATCAAATGAAATTCTTTTCACTTTGAAATAAAGATGACAATGAAAACAGGTTGGCTTTGTGTAGGGACATTAATTTAGCTTTATATATTAACATTTATAAAAGGTGATTACAGAATATTTCTGCCGTGGTAACAGTAAAGAGATTTTCTCTCTTTGAAACCAAACACCCTATTGTGAGAGAGTACTCTCTGGTATAAGAGAGACTGTTTCCAATTAACAACAGGTTCATTAACTCACTATAATACTGATAATTATTATTCAAGCTTGTCAAACTTATCCTTACATGATAAACAAAATGTGGCCTTCGAGAACACACTGATCCTAGAGACACACAGATTCCTAAGAAACATTTTAACTGCAAGGTTAAATTAAAGAAAATTATGGTTTAATTTTTTTTTTTAGAAAAACAAGAGCATACCGTTATTTATATCCAAGTCTGTATTAAAAAGTTAAAATTGAATATAATTGAAAAAGATGTGCCCAATGAAATTTATACAGTGTCTGGACAACCAACAAATTTGCATAAATATTTATGCATCTTGTTCATTGTTAAATATTTTTTCATCTGAAACAAGATCTCTTATTCCACAATTGTAGGGTTGTGATAGATCAGAAAATCAGGTCAGTGACCTTGGTAACCTCTGGAGAAGATCTGAGGTGCGAGGTGCCATCCTCCCTAACCGTGGCAGTCTGTGTTCTCAGGAGGCTGGGACATAAACCAGTCAGTGCTGATGTAGTTATGTCCTTTTGGAAGACACCTGACCCTACTTCATAGCTCTGGATGACCTGTGATATGTCGTCCGTCCATATGTTGATCAGTCAGGTAGCAATCAGCTATTACAAGGAGACTGCACCACAAAATTACTTAAGCTGTTCGTGGGACAATAAACGATTGAATATTTTCAAATTTGTTTTCTGTAAATACTGAAATCTTTGTTGGATATGAAAAAGTGTGTGTCTCTTGATTAAAAATAAAACGTCATTATATTAGATCTCATTGTTTCAATATCAAATTTATATTGTAAATATTTTCTGATGACAGTGGTATGCAGCTCAAAATTACAAAAAGAAAGTACCATTTGGGAATTTGGTTGGAATCTTTGAGTTTTGGCTAAAGTTGATGTTTTGTGTAGGTAGCCTTTCACAGATTGTCTTATCGCCAGAAATCTAATCGTGTCCCTGATTGAATTAGGTATAAGAATTTTCTCTGAATAAACACAACCATTGAATAACGCTTGTCGACAGTCATGTCAGAGTAAAAGCTTAATATGACATGCTCTATAGTAATCTACAGATAAATAACGAAATGATGCCTGGTATTCTATAAGTAATTTGTTATAATGACATCTCTTTCCAGAATATATATTGGTGGGTTTCCGTTTTCAAATGTTTTTACATTTCATGGTGTTCATACAGTAGGTTTGTTAAGAAAGTAATTATATTAATTACTAGAAACCACTTGTAACTCATTGTGGTTGATCCTCTGGATCTTAGTTCACCCTATCACGTCAATCTCATGTATATACTTAGGTATCCAGGCCGCAGGACTGGGACCAATCCACCCGTCATTTAATAGTACATGGCGTTGCCAGGCCGTAGGGCTGGGACCAATCTACCCGTAATTCAATAGTACATGGCGTTGCAAAGCCGGAGGATTGGGACCAATCTACCTGTCATTTAATAGTACATGGCATTGCCAGGCCGTAGGACTGGGACCAATCTACCCGTCATTCAATAGTACATGGCGTTGCCAGGCCGGAGGACTGGGACCAATCTACCCGTCATTTAATAGTACATAGCATTGCCAGGCCGGAGTACTGGGACCAATCTACCCGTCATTCAATAGTACATGGCATTGCCAGGCCGGAGTACTGGGACCAATCTACCCGTCATTCAATAGTACATGGCATTGCCAGGCCGGAGTACTGGGACCAATCTACCCATCATTCAATATTACATAGCATTGCCAGGCCGGAGGACTGGGACCAACTTACCCATCATTTAATAGTACATGGCGTTGACTCTACTACCCGTCTGTAATTTTACTTTTTCTTACAGACCACCAACAAACATGACATGAGTGACAAAAAAAAGTATAACTGCGTTTACTTATATCTTTTTACTGATTTTATAACACACTACTGATCCTGATACAATCCCAGGGGACAGCCAGACATGACATGAATCCTGAAAAATATATTTTTTTGTAGTAGAATTTCTTTTTGTAGTAGAATGCTACAGTTTTTATGTTGGCTATTGATGACAGATGGGAGTTTGTTCAGGGAATTCTTGTTGTAGCCGATGGATTCATCAGTGAATACAATGCTGGATGTCTGCCACATGCCATCTAAAGCAATTGGATTTACAGAAATCACAAAGCACTCTGGGTAAGGATCAAGCCACATCCCTAAGATCTTGGCTGTTTGGGTAGATATGATAACTCAGGTTTACTTACCCTAGAATTCCAGGCTACCCCTGTTGTATGATTAGCCTTGATATAACTCTGAAGTTCTTTGAATATTGCATTCCAGCTCTTCACCCAATCAACATGTTTCTGGTCCCTAGAAATATAAGGTACATAACTCTCAAAATAAATCATACCAAGAACAAAGGTCATGGGTCAGGACTACACAAAGCTGTTATATCTAGGTCAAAGGTCATGTGTCAGGTCACTAAAATTACAACACAAAACTGTTATATCTAGGTCAAAGGTCATGTGTTAGTATCCTATAAAATACGAAGGCACATACTGTTTTAGCTAAGTTAAATGTCATGGTTTTTGTCCCTAAAAATACAACTTGTCATAGCTGTTATACCAAGGTCAAAGGTTATAGATCTGGTCTAAATGGGGACATTAATCAAGGGACTAGGTAAAGAGCAAAGATTTTACGTCATTAACAGACTATTTCAGCTAAATGTATCATTTAATACACTAACTAGGACACAAATATAATATATTTTTTAACTTTTAATATCCAGGAAACAGCATTATCTTTTAATAATGATTTCTGGGTGGTTGCTTGGTAACAAGGTAACCCATCCAACTCCCTCCTCCACATCCAAGGTTTGATTCCCCGTGTGGAAGTGGAAAATGCATCATGGTCACCGACCAGACAGCTACTGATAGCTTGTATCACGAATGTTGTGAAATAAATAAAGTATTTATATTAATGATATCGCTATCTCACATATATGTATTTTTTGTTTGATGAATATGCAGAAGTTGTCAAAGTTGACCCTTGACCTTTTAACCATGACCGATGACCTCCTTAAAAGGTGTAGAACTCGATGTTATGATACTATGAGATAAATCAGAACCAGTTCTGATATAACATTGATTCTTAATGGGACACCAGCGGGACTGAAGATAGAGAGGGTATAACAACACCACAACTACAACCTATAAATGGAGGATCTCATGGACTTCAAATTTTACTAACACTTTACAGAATATCTCAACACTTTTTTTTTAATCTTTAACATACATTTCGATAATCACACACATCAACATTTCTAAAATTCAAACAGACATTCAAACACTGGGGCATCAAAATTCCTGAATCTTCAAACTTCAAAAAAAAAAAAAAAACATTTCCCCTTTTTTTGTAACATAAAAAACTTAAAATGTGAATGATCTTAATTCATGTAATATGTACAATGTGTTCTCAACACTTTTCAATGTTGTTCTTATATTCTTGACATATGTTTTGAATCGCGAATGAAATAACTCTCCTGAAAAAGAGGTGAGGAACATTTAAGATTTTGTAAGCTGTGTATAGGGTATTTTCATTTTCTTTGTTACTTACTACAACTTACAGTTTACATTTATAGATGAGGCGGAGATAATCAACTCAACTTCGAAATGGCAAAAATTGTCTGAAATTTCTACGTAAGCATCATTATTCCAGGTTTTATTTTCACATTTGTCAGAGTTGAAATGCTACTTATACGTTCAAACTTACTCCTAACTCAAGGCAATGAATTTTAATGCCGGTCGAGTTACCTTAGAAATTACCAAAATAATGCATTGCTAATCTGCTTTATCCACGATGACTTTAACGGTAATGACTTGTCAGGAATGGACGTTTGAACTGATCCCTCTTCCATCCTCAACCTTGAATGAGCTACAACAATCTCTTCACTGCTTACATTTTTGTTTCAAATCACCAACTGGAAATATTTGAAAATGTGTTGTGTTTTATATAATTTACAGTTTGCTACAGATTGTGATAATAGTAATTAACATGCACTCCCTGCAGTCAAACCACCCATCCTTCCTTTATGACACAAAAAAAACTTTCAGAATTTGCTTAACCTTGAGTTAAGTATTTTGTGACCTTGAAAGATAGATTATGACCTTGACAGCTGACTGTAAAGCATGGTTGACAACATCTAGTGTAGTTTGGTGGTAAGATCTTCCAACAGACTACTGGCATAAACATGGCAAGTAAGTGTGCCTCTCTGCTGGCTGTCTTGTTTTTGTTTTCATACAAGGCTGAATTTATCAAAGGTTTTATCAAAACAGGTGAGACAGACCTTGCAAAGTCCTTCAATATCACTTTCACATATATTAACGAAGTCGTTAAATAACGAGAGATTTATTGAGAAATGTTGCCCTAGTTTTATGTAATTCTCAGTGTGGATTATGATCATGTTTACATTTCGTGTTGTTTTTTTTCTAGTAGCATTCAGTAATGTACTTACGTAAAACTTATAAATGACCTTGAAATGATGGCTACATAACCTTGACAGGTGATGATGACCTTGGAAGATGGTTTGATTATGTATCATCGTAGGTTGATATGATTTTTTAAAAATCAAATACTTGATTAAAAAAAAAACAACAAAATGGAGCCTTATGATGATAAATATTTTTCAAATTAAATGTTTGATTAAAAGAAAAAAAAACATGAAATCTTATGACTACCTAACGCGTTACTATTTTACAGAATAATTTTTGTAGGCATAATTCCAGGCTGATTCTGCAAAACATCACATCCTTACAAATGTATCATGAAAGATAACATTAAACAATGCTTTCCATGCTAAACTTTTTACAGTTGTTTTGCTGAAATGTGTTCCTCCCTCAGCTGTTGTCATCAGCGTTTTGCCTTTCAACTCCATTTCTGAAACAGTCTTGCAACTGTTTGATTCAATTTTGAGGAGAATGAATAATATATTCTGTATAAGCTATCTTTTGTTTAGCTGTAGAAAAAAACCCACTGTTTTGTTCTGAGAAACTTGTAAAGAGAGCCAGCCCAAACAGGTGATAGCTAATACATCTGCAGTAAGAGAATTTTATAAGGGGCATCAACTAGGAACAGGAAAGCCCAGTACCATGTACACAGAAGGCATAAATGTATTTACAGGGACTAGGGAAACCCCTACAAAGAAAAGGTTGATGTAATCTTTTATAAACTCACTCAGGTTAAAAAAGTCAGAGGGGGATGGAAAATACCATTTTTTTGAAGGGGGATAAAAAAAATCTGCTGAGGGCAGAAAGGTCCACATAGGACATAAATATGTTGACAAGATATCTAGGGCTAAAACTTTTACATTTAGCAATGGAGATTTTATATTGAAGAAAACATCTTGGATGGGTAGGAAATCTGTCAGGGTTAAGAGATCCGTTTCATGAGCAAAGAATTGAGGTCTGTCAGAATTACTCACCAAAGACACATTTCTGACTGATGGTTGGACCCAGTGTATCCACACTTGACTTACCGAGAAATTATATCCCTACCCTAGTGAAGCAATGGGTCCCCCAGTCATGACAAATGTATGACGTCATGCAACAAGGCTAGAGAAGTCACGGCAACATCATTAAAACAGATTTATCATGTAAATCCTTTCAGCTATCTTTGAGCGACTTTAGCACTGATGATGTACGGGGGGAATCCCTGTTTAAACGAAGGGGTGCCGACAATTCAAGTCGAAGTAAATTGTTTCAATTTGTATCCAGTAGGGGCTGATGGTTTATACTAGGAACTAATGCCAGATAAAATTACAAGCTAGTTATTGATGGTTACAAAGGCTTTGTCAAAATACAAATTTCAAAATTAGAAGCATATTGGGAAAATAACTACAATGTTTGGTGTTTACGTGCTTTCCAGTGAACCTTTCACTGAAATCGGTATGAATTTGGAGAAGGAATTGAGAATTTGAAATGGAAACCATATTTTAACAAGAAGTCCAATATCCTGATACAGCACCCCCCATCATACCTGCAGTGCCTAGAATTACAATACCTTTGATAATCTCAGCAAAGCACCTATTGAGAAAAGTTTTACAAAGAAAACATGTTTTTTCCCCAAAAAACTGCTGGAATTGAAATTTCTGCATAGTTATGATATAGTTTATAATGAAAAGCAGATGTAACAAATGTAAAACCTATTTGTTGTGTTTTATGTTTGTTCTGCACTTAAAGTTCAATCATATAGCCTTCAGTATGAAGTCTTGACCAGCTGGTCAGAAGGATCATATTCTCACCTGGCCAAACAGTTTTCAAAGTCATCTTTTTAACATTATCGATGTTTTTAAACTTGGGACAAGAATTTTCACAATTGACCTTGTCAAAATGATTATAAAAGATAGTTTATTGCTGCGAAGAGTCGTTGGTATCTAATCGGCTGAAGGGATTATCAGAATATTTGATATTGTTCTCGGCTATGATATATAACTTTGCCTTTTTTAATGTTTTATTTTCATGTCAGTATGCAAGGACCTTTGCGCTAATATTTTACAGTACAGACACCGATGGAGATATTGTTAAGTAAACCATATGTAATGTCGGGCCCTATATCTATGCGTAGACACTCTGTGAAGGCTCCCAAACCAAACGAGTTCTATAATTACTACTTTTTGTTTTTGAAACACATCAATGAAATGGATTATCTGTGTATAATTAATTTACAAAGTTGTATTAAATGTTTCACTGACAAGTTTTATTTATAAATTCGCTTCTGTTGCCTGTTATCTCCACGAACTTTGGTCAACATAACAATTATCACATCGTTATAAAGGGTGTGGCTTATATTCTAGTGTGTCTAATATGTGGATCAAACAGAAAAAATTGCTAAAAACAGCCCTGCAACTTATAATCACGCACGGTATATACCTAGGCAGGAAAATATGTTATGTGATGTAACTTATAATATTTGAAAAAGGGTCGGCTTGCCTCAAAATTTTGACAACTGATTTGTCTACTATCATTATCGTTCCATCCATCAAAAAAAAAAAAAAAACCCTTTATCTATCTTACAACAGAGAAACCGGAAACAGAAAACTCACATTGTCAGAAAAGTGACCTCTTACCTTCCCATGCCTGTTTAGGAATGGACCTCCAGACATACGGGTCAGAAAGATGATTGTGTTACTACTGGATCATCTGACCACACTATATATTTATATTATAGTTTAAGGGTACTGAAATATCACGATCATAAAGAATTTTTTCTGCAATATCCTCATGTTACTGGACTAACGACACTATTAGTTATTTCCAGATTGATTAATGGAATTTCTCAAAAAACGATCTTGCCAAACTAAAGTGATAAAATATTTAGTGATAATCCCCCAAACCAAGGTAAAAACCATACTATACACGATCATTAAATGAAAACGATTTTGTCCTTGTACTGGTGTAAACGTATCCTGCTTTTTTTTCATCCTGCCATTTTTTTTTTGTCTACATATAAGCCACCTCGGTATATAAGCCACACGCCCTACTCATAAGGAAAAAAGGTATGCCTTATAATGCGGAAAATTAATCCAGTAGATTAAAAAGTACCAAGAAAAATGAAAACTAGAAATTGTCCCAACAAAATTCAGCATGCAAACATTTAAGCAACTTGTCTCAAGTATATACCGTCTGCTTCACTTTATTGGGGTATGACAGCTAGAGGACAGGGTGTTTACAAGTGAATTACGGTATTCTGAAAACACTCTAGTAATGAGATTTTCTGGAGAGAAGTACAGAGGATCATAACAAACATCATATATTACATTATATGCTGACAATAAAAAATTTATTTAAACTATTGAATATTGATTTGTTTCACATTTTCAAATGTGTTGTCGAAAAAGACTGATATGGCAGTAATTCATCGTTTGCCTTTCATGTTATTTCTTTCTAGAATAACATTTTCCTCTCATCTATAACAAAACTGTTGCTTAATGAATTGTCCCTGATGACAGTAAAACTGCCTGGTCTCTTTATACAACCAACTCCTAATGACAACACTACACTAATTCTGAGTTTCTAAACATAAATGCTGTTGAAAATACAACATACCAGGCCTGAAATGTTGGCACTTACAACATATCAATCATAGTTTTCCACGATAAAAGTGCTTGTGATCTTCAAACCTTTCAGTCTTTGAAAACCATGTGTCTGACAATTTGAACTGTGATTACAAAAATAAAACAAAAAAACTGCCAATCTTAATTTATGCAGTTTTTTTTTTTCAAACGAGAGATGACCTACAGACGACCTTTGACATTTTAAATGTTGACCTAATAATCAATGTCGTGATAGAAATAAGCCCAAACATAGAGACTGATGATAAGTTTCAGGTGTCTTAATACATGTCATCAGAGGGGTGGAAGGGGGGGGGGGGAGCGTAGCAATTCCATTTCTATAAAAAACAAATCTGTCTACAGGATGATACTCTAAAAATCCTCCTCTTCTGTCACTAAATCTTCAATAAGGGGGATTTGTAATAAAAAGTTTTCATTAAGATTTCTCATAATTACACTCATTACTTATTCCTTTCTCTACATCTTGCAACTATCTTTTTTTAAACAGTAGGATGATTTTATTTATAAAATAAACAAGAGGCCCATGGGCCCTAAACGGTCACCTGACTACAAAAACTTTCAGAAGGAAGAAGGTTTATTATTCTACTTTGAAAGAAATCTTACAAAGAAACTGTTTTCCATGATATAGATTGTAGTTTTGGTGAGGAGTAGAGAACTGTAACAAGTGTTACCTACTTGTTCCACAGTAAAGCTGGAACCCAATCTCACTGGTGAAACTTGGAAGAAGTTGGAAGTTTGAAAAATAACAACACTTTGTTGGCTACTTTTCCTTAACATTCCCACCAATTTTTAACTCAATGGTATCAGTGGAACTGGAGAAGAAGTTTAAAATATGTTCTTCAAGATGGAGGCCATCTTGGATTTCAGACTGACCAGAAAAATAACAACACTTGGTCAGGACCATTTCATGCAAGTTAAAGCTCAATCCCACTTCGGGTCAGATGACCTAATAAAAAAATCTGCATACATATTTTCAACACTCTGATAAAATGATGCTCATGGCTCTATGTCCACCAGCATCGAATCTCTCTCTCTCTCTCAAATATAAAATTCTGAAAATGTTATTGACTTCATGCCAGCTGGATGATCAATCTTGGGTTTTTTCATTTGCAGTAACTGTTAATTGCATCCATATTCATTACTACACTCGGGTTGAAGTATATGCTATTTTGTGAATCAAAACACTCTGGTATTTTTAGTGAAGTTATATGGGTACAAATAACTGACATAGGGAATGCGTACAGCTATGGCAATTCATCATGCCGTGATTGGACGGTTTCTTATCTTTCAAATAATAGATTTTGTTTTTCTTTTTGGAACACAAAAATTTCAAAATTACAAGGCCACTCGAGTTTATGACTCTAAGACTGTAGAATCTGACAATTCAAACCCTGCTTTGTGAACATGTGACTCTGATAGAAGTATGAAGTATTTCCTTATGTCAAGCCTCTAAGCCACACTGACCATAAACACTTCAAAATCACTTATATGTTTGGAGAACTGACATGAATTTGTAATAATGTAATTTGAAGGTGGAACCTTTCTTTTCACATGTTGCCAGTTGATGACTGCGATGGTATCCCTGTAAAGCTTGCTGTCAGGTCTTCTCAACTTGAAACATTTTTTACTCGCCTTATCATTTTGACAGATTTTGAGTATTTTTTTAGCGAGAAAATTTGAAACATGGTTTTAGTAAATTCATTTTGGCAGATTCAAGTTTTTTCTAGTGTCTGAACCCTGTTTTACAGACATCTTGAATTTATTGTTTGACAGAAGTTTTGTAATTTCTTTCCGTCGTAACATGGCGTTGTTCCACTATCATACTACCGTTATCATAAACAGCAGATTACGGTGAAGGTGTGATTTATCTACCCTTGTTTCTGAACAGTAACTTAGATAAAGGGCCTTGTAGTTCTGAAGGCTGTCATACTTAAATTAATTGTTATGAGTAAGAAATCCTATCATTTACTAATTTAATACCAGCACTTCTATGCAAACAAAATTCACTTTAAAAAAATAACAAACTTGAATATGAAATACTTTTCTCTGTGATGTCTTTTCTGTAGTAAGTTGTGATCCAGATTCAGTTAACGATGTAATTCAACAAGTAGGATTTTTTAATTTATTTTATACAATTTTCCTACCCAGGTATTAGCAAGTATTGTACTTAAGACACAGGTAAATAGTATATAGATATGTTTGGCACTCAAGCCATGAATCAAAGGTCAGGTTTAAACTTGACACTGACGTCACAGTTCAAAAGGACATAGATACGCTCGACAATCAAATTACTGGTCAAAGGTCAAGGATAAACTTGACATTAGGGTCACAGGTCAAACGGAGATATATGCTTGACACTCATATCATTAGTCAAAAGTCAAATTTAAACTCGACACTAAGGTCAGAGGTCAAACAGCAGGGATAAATTTGACACTTAGGTCACAGGACAAATGACCTTGATAAACTTGATACTTTGGTTACAGAACAAATTACATTGATAAACTTGATACTTCGGTTACAGGACAAATGACCTTGATACCTAGGTAATAGGACAAATGACCTTGATAAACTTGATACTCTGGTTTCAGGACAATGACCTTGATACCTAGGTAATAGGACAAATGACCTTGATACCTAGATAATAGGACAAATGACCTTGATAAACTTGATACTTTGTTTACAGGACAAATGTCCTTGATACATAGGTCACAGGACAAATGACCTTGATAAACTTAATACATTGGTTACAGGACAAATGACCTTGATAAACTTGATACTTTGGTTACAGGACAAGTGACCTTGATACCTGGGTAACAGGACAAATGACCTTGATAAACCTGATACTCTGGTTTCAGGACAAATGACCTTGATAAACTTGATACTTTGGTTACAGGACAAATGACCTTGATACCTAGGTCACAGGACAAGTGACCTGGATAAACTTGATACTTTGGTTACAGGACAAATGACCTTGATACCTAGGTCACAGGACAAGTGACCTGGATAAACTTGATACTTTGGTTACAGGACAAATGACCTTGATACCTAGGTCACAGGACAAGTGACCTGGATAAACTTGATACTCTGGTTTCAGGACAAATGACCTTGATAAACTTGATACTTTGGTTACAGGACAAATGACCTTGGCAAACTTGATACTCTGGTTTTCAGGACAAAAAACTTTGAAAAAACTGGACACTTAGTTCACTGGACAAGAAATGCAGTAACTGACTTACTTGTCTTTGAATTCCTTTAGGATGCGATTGGAGTAGAACATACCAGCATCCATAAAGTCCTTAAGGTAAGGGCCTGGGGTCGGAGCCTGGAAACGAGACAACATAATTTAACAGAAATAAATTTACTTACACCTCACCAACACCCTAATTAATTATATTCAGCCTTAAAATTAATCTACATACAAATAACAGTCGCATTAGCAACAGGTCTGAGGAAGACTTACCACAGAGATCCAGCCAAATCCAGGGACAGATTCACTAACAGTGGACAGATGGTTGATCAATGGGCTCTGTCTCTTACTTTCACGGAACTCCTGTAAAAACGTTGTCAGAATTAGTATCATCTTCATGAAATCTATTGACAAAACAGACACAAGATATCAAAATGAATGTTTTATA
Source organism: Ylistrum balloti (assembly GCF_031769215.1). Classification (NCBI taxonomy): domain Eukaryota; kingdom Metazoa; phylum Mollusca; class Bivalvia; order Pectinida; family Pectinidae; genus Ylistrum; species Ylistrum balloti. Next base: position 1,022,117 of record NW_026782082.1, on the reverse strand, counting down.
CATATTATATATTTAAAGCTAGAAATAACACTTATTAAAACTATCCTCACATCAAAAAGAACTATTATACAAATATGTCTACAACTTTTAAAGTAAAAAAACCCTTCAAAACAGTGCAAAAATTCACAAGGAGTTGTTTCCCTTCTAACATAAAATATATCAGACATCAAATACCACAGATGTTTTTTTCTTTTTTTTTTCCAAAATGAACAAAGATTCTTCAATATCAACTACAAGATTGAGTAAACAAAACAAAAAATGCCATAAAATATGAAGTTTCAAATCTTCAGGAATTCATGTTCTGATGAAATCCCTTCAAAGATTGCTTTTTTTGATAATAATATATTTGAAGTAATGCAAGTTTGGTATTGAGTTAACACTTAAAATTGAAAGGATCTGTGGCTGTAATGACTAGAGTCTATCAACCATACATACTCTATTAAGATTATATATTTATCGAACATTAAACAAATTAAGGCCAATACTCAACACAGCATAACTTGGTGAAGCAATTATTCAATCTACGTTTTATTTTCAAAACCACAGCATTATCAAATATCCAGAAACCTCCGTCAATGTTTCATTACAAGGTGAATTTTAATGTCCATTCAAAAGTGCTATTCACACTTAAATTACGATGTGTAGTATGGAAATAATCTATACTTTAAAAGATTTTCGAATCTTCTTCATACGAAACAAATAACGACTTGCTGTAACAGTGGCGTCTATATAACATCAGTTTTAAGCCCTTTGAACCAAGGATCGTTATTGAAGTCTGATGCAATTCAAATCAACACTAAAACTCCTTATCGCTTTAACATTATATTTTGATATTAGCCTGTCAATAATAAACATTGATTTTGTGCACTTTTAAGAAAAGTCACCCGAACAAAAATAAAAAAATTATCATAAAACTGGCATGTTGTGTCTTCATTATCATAATGCTACACATGGAATATGACTATGGTGACATCATAAATAAGTTGTGTCTTGTAGACTTCACATGATTGCCTCGCAAGCGAAAAATGTACTGTCAAAATATCTCTGTCATATAGGGAAAAAAATACACAAGTTTTTGCTTGCTTTTCAGAAATTCAGGATATCTGATAAACAGAATCTTATACTAGAACCATTGTAATATGAAATTTATTAAACTCATTTAATAATTCAAACTCATTATATTTACTCTCTATTATGTTGGCTCTCAGGTAAGATCCTCTCTTTTTTAAATATCATCTTTTTTATCCAATATGAAATTAGTTATCAGATAACCAGCAGACTACCCTATATATACAAAGTACCATTGACTCTTTGGAATTATAGTTCGGAAGAAGAAGTTACAAATGCCATTTACTATGCATGGATGACAGGTTCTGTACCATTATCTTGATCTTATATGTCTTATACCAGATGATTCCAAAAATTACATAAATTTGGAACTGATGATTATTTTGTTGAATTTTCATTGTGACAATTGATCTTTAAAATTTCTTAGTCGGCAATGTCTATGAACAGTACTTACCATAATCTGTTGTATGCACTGTGACATAGGCTGCAGTAGCTTTGCCAGTAAAGTCTGTAACCATGAATAAGAATATCACACCATGAATAAACAAAGATTTCCTCACCATCAAAAGTAAACAAAATTATCCAATCACAATTGAGGTACTGTAACATACATAGATTTAACAAGTACATGGTTTATACATGATTTTACAATTGCTGATCTAGAAATGACTTTAAATTTGTGAACGATGAGCTATTAGAGACAAGGACTCAATAAGACTCAGATAATTGTGAGGGATTTGAATTTGCGATTGACTCTCTTCACGTATTCATGTGAAAACAAAGTCCCAAGTGAAGTATAAAGTTTTTTTTATAGTAATCTTGAGTTTACAACACTGCTATACAAAATGATGTATTTTTCATTCACCTTTACACGTAAGTAAAAATATACAAATATTGTAGGTAATTCACTTTATGAATAACTATAAAAATGTTGTATATTTAGTTCTCCTGATCAGTGTTATAAACAGTTATGTATAAATTAATGGATTTATTAAACATCAATTCTGATTTCTCATCCTAACATCGACTTGGTTCACCCACACTTTAACACAGAGACACACAGTCATTTGACACAGAAAGTAGAATATAAGAGCCTTCTATTAATTTATAAACCATAACAGTTTGTGATTAAATCATCGTAAAAGTTCTTCTTTATTTTGAGATCTTCGGTAAAACTTAAACAGGAAATGGACATGAAATGGGTCTAACCTGTATCATGACATATCACAATTATTAATGACTACGATTGGACTTTTATACCATTACAGATATCTATCACACATACTACTGCGTTAAAAGTCAAAACACCTGATAATTTGGTCATAAAACTCCGAGGAAACTGGAGATCACATGACCTTATTTCGAAACATCAGTCATCAATGTGCCATCTTGGTTGATTTGCTGCAGCCCGTTTGTATGATATAATTTGTTTTACACACTAAAAAACAAGTTTATTTTCACTTATACTGGGTACTTAAAACCATAAAAAAAAAAAAATCGCCAAATTTTTGTGCACTTTCAGAGGTCACGTGAGAGCTATATAGAACAGATCTAAACACCTTTCTTCCACTCCCTCATATTTCTAAACACAGAAACGTAATTAAAAGACATTCCATTATACGAAAACATATGATTATTTTTACTGTACTTTTAAAAAATTACATGGGTATTCTTTAAAGAAGCTTTTCAATCTAAACATTTCAGTGATTTGGTCTAGTAAGCATATGATGGGCAAATTACACTTCATAACAACTTTTAAAGTCAAACATGGTGCAATTTAAGATTTTTTAGTTTTTTCTCAATAACATTTTTTTTTGAACTTTAAGGAAAATGTACAGAATGAATGGTTAAAATAGAAGACACAGAAAAATATGTTAATAAAACATCACCAACTGAGCGACAGAATGGGATGAAACATATGTGTACTGACCAGGGTCACAAAGTGGTCAAACACACAGGTTTTATAGGATAAAATGGGAAAATAGTTCTATGTTTGAAACTGGAATCAATGTTAGTTACCCAGACTTTAGTGAAAAGATTATTTAATCACAATTATAATAATTACAGAAAAAATTATCAAATATTGAAATAAACTTTCATAATTTTTATTTTCAATTTTTCTTTTCATTCATTTTTATTTCTATTTTAAGATCTGTCTAAAATTTCCATTCAGCTGCCAATCAAATGTCAAAGAAATAAGCCGTTCATTCAGATTAACACATGTCATTGACACCTATAGGTTTAAAAGATGAGTCCTTCTGATAATTACCTTCCAAGTCACAAAACTTTCAATGACAAGAATGAAAATTATCTCCCTTACATGTGTCAATCACTTTACGTGACAGGTCGTGATTTAAATATAAAAGTGTTTTGTTTGGTTCTAAAATCTGCAATTTCCTTCCTGTTGATAACTGACATGGTGTTTTAGATGGACAGAAAAATGTAAAAAGTTAATTTTCAACAAGGTTATTTTTAGTTATCTTGTCATGTCCACATCTATCCTAATCAGTTTTCTGTCTACTTCAATTCTAATATTTTTGTTCCTGGTCTGCAATACAAGAAAAAGAGTGGAATAATTTATCCGTATTGTTTAAAATCTCTTGCTGGGGAAGAAAGAAAAAAGATGACATGAGGAAGACAAAAAGAAGACAGATGAAGAGGAGGACAAAAAGAACAGAAAAGATGAAGAGGAGGAAAGTATTGAGATGACAGATAAAAAAGAGGAAAGAAAAGAGATAACAAGTGAAGAAGAGGAATGAAAGAAGATGACAGGTGATGAGGAGGAAAGAAAGAAGATAACAGGTGATGAGGAGGAAAGAAAGAAGATGACAGGTGATGAGGAGGAAAGAAAGAAGATGACAGGTGATGAGGAGGAAAGAAAGAAAATGACAGGTGATGAGGAGGAAAGAAAGAAAATGACAGGTGATGAGGAAAGAAAGAAGATGACAGGTGATGAGGAGGAAAGAAAGACAATGACAGGTGATGAGGAAAGAAAGAAGATGACAGGTGATGAGGAGGAAAGAAAGAAGATGACAGGTGATGAGGAGGAAAGAAAGAAAATGACAGGTGATGAGGAAAGAAAGAAGATGACAGGTGATGAGGAGGAAAGAAAGAAGATGACAGGTGATGAGGAGGAAAGAAAGAAAATGACAGGTGATGAGGAAAGAAAGAAGATGACAGGTGATGAGGAGGAAAGAAAGACAATGACAGGTGATGAGGAAAGAAAGAAGATGACAGGTGATGAAGAGGAAAGAAAGACAATTACAGGTGATGAGGAGGAAAGAAAGAAGATGACAGGTGATGAGGAGGAAAGAAAGAAAATGACAGGTGATGAGGAGGAAAGAAAGAAAATGACAGGTGATGAGGAAAGAAAGAAGATGACAGGTGATGAGGAGGAAAGAAAGACAATGACAGGTGATGAGGAAAGAAAGAAGATGACAGGTGATGAGGAGGAAAGAAAGAAAATGACAGGTGATGAGGAAAGAAAGAAGATGACAGGTGATGAGGAGGAAAGAAAGAAGATGACAGGTGATGAGGAGGAAAGAAAGAAAATGACAGGTGATGAGGAAAGAAAGAAGATGACAGGTGATGAGGAGGAAAGAAAGACAATGACAGGTGATGAGGAAAGAAAGAAGATGACAGGTGATGAAGAGGAAAGAAAGACAATTACAGGTGATGAGGAGGAAAGAAAGAAAATGACAGGTGAGGTGGAAAGAAAGAAGATGACAGGTGATGAGGAGGAAAGAAAGAAGATGACAGGTGATGAGGAGTATAGGAAGAAGATGACAGGTGATGAAGAGGAAAGAAAGACAATGACAGGTGATGAGGAAAGAAAGAAGATGACAGGTGATGAGGAGGAAAGAAAGAAGATGACAGGTGATGAGGAGTATAGGAAGATGACAGGTGATGAGGAGTATATGAAGATGACAGATGATGAGGAGTATAGGAAGATGACAGGTGATGAGGAGTATATGAAGATGACAGATGATGAGGAGTAAAGGTAGAAGAGAAAGGTAGAAGAAATGGATTGATTGAAGAAATGACAAGAAAAGGAGATGACTTTATTTTGCTAGGTTTATTGCCCCATAAAAAGTGTCAATTTGAGCTCCGGTCCTTGTAGTTGTCGGTGGTTTCCTAACTGAATAACATACAGGAGGCCCATCGCAAAATGCTATGAGAAGGCAGTGTCAGTAAGGATCTAAGTATATAAACCAACACTAACTGACTGAGCCATCAAGGCTCCCATCGGTCTATATCCATTATTTATCTATGATATTTTTTGTTGTCAAGATTAAGATCGCAAATTAGGAGCACTTACCTTATCAGTGGGCTCTTTACACTTGGAGGCCATGTTGAGGAATGCCCTCTGGTTTTCGAATGCCTTTGTTATGGAGTCACACTGTAAGTACACACAACATAGCAAAAGTTATATAGTATAAAGTGTTTCTTCTGTACATGTCTGGTAATAAGCCCACTCATGTTTATTGCTGTTCAGTAGGCGTACAAGCCAATGCTATTTCATGTCCAGTTATGAGCCCAACCCTTGACTTTGAGTAAGTTGTGTGCTGACCCTTTGGGGTTCTGTAATAAGCCCACCTCCCTGACTTTGAGTAAGCTGTGTACTGACCGATTAATATGGCTGCTCTATGTAATAACCACACCTCCAGTGAAATACTTGTCATTCATAGTAAGTACACACATTAATATGGCTGTTCCATCTAATGAACCACATCTTGAGTAAAAAAAACAGTGTTAAGTATACATAAAACGGTGAGAAGTGTGAAGAATTGTTGTACATAATGACCTAACTATTGTGATATGGCATTTATAGCTAATATAAATGACACTGCTATGCATGCAAAACTACAGACCATTTACCATATTAAGCTGGTATGCAATAAAAATTTTCTACTTGCATTGGATAAACAGGACCTGCTCATCAAGAAAATGTTTCTTCTAAAATTTTGAAATATTTCCATTCCTTTATAGATTTCTGGTCAAAGAAATGAATTTGATAGTGTTGTCCACCCGAACATACATAACAGACAAAGAAATTAACTTTTTTTGTTCTCTGCAGAGCTATTTCAACAGGTTTAAATGATGGTATAAGTCCTTTTATAATTAGAAGGAACATAATCCGTGAAAGTCTTGACTTTTAAAACAATTAGAAATTGATTAGGATGATCACCTCCCTATGCTGTCATCCCTAAAAACATTATGAACTGGTCTGATACAAAGAACGGAATAGCCTTATCAGGTTGTTAGAGGGGTTTAAGGTCAGAAATAAATTAAAGCTGTAGACAAGATTGTAATCATTCATATTGTTTTTCGTGTAGAAGGGTTAATTGGAAAGGTTATTATACAATTCCAGTTGAATGTCGAGGCTTCGTAAATTGATTTTCTAAACACAATAAAATCTACTGTAAATTATTTTTGTAAGTATGAACGGGTCAAAGGGTACCAGGATAATGGTAATCAAATATCACTTAGTGAGTAGAATATCGGTCTCCGTCTAAAATGATTTGGTCCAAATTTCCTCGAGATGACATTCCTTACACATACACAAAACATGTTGAAATTTAAATTGGTCATATGGCTTAAAAATTTTTAAGAACACAAAAAGATTTTTTTGAATTCAGATATATACCAACTGGTACCTTAGAAAAAACATGAAAATTTTTTAACTCATGTTCAGATCAGTGGGACAATGCAATACTTTAGACCAATTGACGACGTCAGTCTTTGTTAAAAAAAAACTGTCCAAAAAAATTTGAGCACACAGAAACCCGAGAAGCTATGGAAGTATGTAGTTGAATGATTAAGACTGGAATGAAACATGAACAAGGCTTGTAGATCGAGTATAATCTGTGCTTAATGGGATGTCAACATCGGGAAGTCATATCCATAAGGTGACAGAAATTGGACATCACAAACTTTTACATAAAACAACTTAACTAAAAGAAAAAAACAACTACGGGCACTTACAGTATTCATTGAATTTGTTGACTAGTATGTGTAATATAAGTATATATTTCCTGACTAAAAAAAAAAAAAAGAAAATCTGGAAGGTCACAGTGAGGTTATCCTAACTTTTTTATCCACCATTTATCAGAATCTTCATCCTCACATTTAATAAATATTCACAATAAAATGCTTTGTAGATTTACAAATACTACAGTCACTCCAGATAAACAACATATACTACACTCACTCCAGATAAACAACATATACTACACTCACTCCAGATAAACACTATATACTACACTCCAGATAAACACTATATACTACACTCACTCCAGATAAACACTATATACTACACTCACTCCAGATAAACACTATATACTACACTCTAGATAAACACTATATACTACACTCACTCCAGATAAACACTATATACTACACTCACTCCAGATAAACAACATATACTACACTCACTCCAGATAAACAACATATACTACACTCACTCCAGATAAACACTATATACTACACTCACTCCAGATAAACAACATATACTACACTCCAGATAAACACTATATACTACACTCCAGATAAACACTATATACTACACTCACTCCAGATAAACACTATATACTACACTCACTCCAGATAAACACTATATACTACACTCACTCCAGATAAACACTATATACTACATTCCAGATAAACACTATATACTACACTCACTCCAGATAAACACTATATACTACACTCACTCCAGATAAACACTATACACTACACTCACTCCAGATAAACAACATATACTACACTCACTCCAGATAAACACTATATACTACACTCCAGATAAACACTATATACTACACTCACTCCAGATAAACACTATATACTACACTCACTCCAGATAAACAACATATACTACACTCACTCCAGATAAACAACATATACTACACTCACTCCAGATAAACACTATATACTACACTCCAGATAAACACTATATACTACACTCACTCCAGATAAACACTATATACTACACTCACTCCAGATAAACACTATATACTACACTCTAGATAAACACTATATACTACACTCACTCCAGATAAACACTATATACTACACTCACTCCAGATAAACAACATATACTACACTCACTCCAGATAAACAACATATACTACACTCACTCCAGATAAACACTATATACTACACTCACTCCAGATAAACAACATATACTACACTCCAGATAAACACTATATACTACACTCCAGATAAACACTATATACTACACTCACTCCAGATAAACACTATATACTACACTCACTCCAGATAAACACTATATACTACACTCACTCCAGATAAACACTATATACTACATTCCAGATAAACACTATATACTACACTCACTCCAGATAAACACTATATACTACACTCACTCCAGATAAACACTATACACTACACTCACTCCAGATAAACAACATATACTACACTCACTCCAGATAAACACTATATACTACACTCCAGATAAACACTATATACTACACTCACTCCAGATAAACACTATATACTACACTCACTCCAGATAAACAACATATACTACACTCACTCCAGATAAACAACATATACTACACTCACTCCAGATAAACACTATATACTACACTCCAGATAAACACTATATACTACACTCACTCCAGATAAACACTATATACTACACTCACTCCAGATAAACAACATATACTACACTCACTCCAGATAAACAACATATACTACACTCACTCCAGATAAACACTATATACTACACTCACTCCAGATAAACAACATATACTACACTCCAGATAAACACTATATACTACACTCCAGATAAACACTATATACTACACTCACTCCAGATAAACACTATATACTACACTCACTCCAGATAAACAATATATACTACACTCACTCCAGATAAACACTATATACTACACTCACTCCAGATAAACAACATATACTACACTCACTCCAGATAAACAACATATACTACACTTACTCCAGATAAACAACATATACTACACTCACTCCAGATAAACACTATATACTACACTCACTCCAGATAAACACTATATACTACACTCACTCCAGATAAACACTATATACTACACTCCAGATAAACACTATATACTACACTCCAGATAAACACTATATACTACACTCACTCCAGATAAACACTATATACTACACTCCAGATAAACACTATATACTACACTCACTCCAGATAAACACTATATACTACACTTACTCCAGATAAACACTATATACTACACTCCAGATAAACACTATATACTACACTCACTCCAGATAAACACTATATACTACACTTACTCCAGATAAACACTATATACTACACTCCAGATAAACACTATATACTACACTTACTCCAGATAAACACTATATACTACACTTACTCCAGATAAACACTATATACTACACTCCAGATAAACACTATATACTACACTCACTCCAGATAAACACTATATACTACACTCACTCCAGATAAACAACATATACTACACTCCAGATAAACACTATATACTACACTCACTCCAGATAAACAACATATACTACACTTACTCCAGATAAACACTATATACTACACTCACTCCAGATAAACACTATATACTACACTCCAGATAAACACTATATACTACACTTACTCCAGATAAACACTATATACTACACTCACTCCAGATAAACACTATATACTACACTCACTCCAGATAAACACTATATACTACACTTACTCCAGATAAACACTATATACTACACTCCAGATAAACACTATATACTACACTCACTCCAGATAAACACTATATACTACACTCCAGATAAACACTATATACTACACTCACTCCAGATAAACACTATATACTACACTCACTCCAGATAAACACTATATACTACACTCCAGATAAACACTATATACTACACTCCAGATAAACACTATATACTACACTTACTCCAGATAAACACTATATACTACACTCCAGATAAACACTATATACTACACTCACTCCAGATAAACACTATATACTACACTCCAGATAAACACTATATACTACACTCACTCCAGATAAACACTATATACTACACTCACTCCAGATAAACACTATATACTACACTCACTCCAGATAAACACTATATACTACACTTACTCCAGATAAACACTATATACTACACTCACTCCAGATAAACACTATATACTACACTCCAGATAAACACTATATACTACACTCCAGATAAACACTATATACTACACTTACTCCAGATAAACACTATATACTACACTCACTCCAGATAAACAATATATACTACACTCACTCCAGATAAACACTATATACTACACTCCAGATAAACACTATATACTACACTTACTCCAGATAAACAACATATACTACACTTACTCCAGATAAACACTATATACTATACTCACTCCAGATAAACACTATATACTACACTCACTCCAGATAAACAATATATACAGATATCAACTTTTAAAATTAAAATGCATCTATTAATCCTATTTCATAAAATCTGATATGTAATTAAATGGATATGTGGCCATTGATGTGACAGAATGTTTCCACCAGCAAATAATGAGAAATGATTGGAGTTGTTTTTGATGTCATCAGACTGTGTCAGTTATTGGTTGCCCCTGTAAAGTTAATCTTTAGTTAATAACATAAACTAATGATTACTTAAAAAATTTTCATTTCAAGGGCCATAACTCTATAAAAACATAATATCCTGAAGTGATTTTCCTTAAAGAAGAATTCATCTAGTATATATGTATAGGCCACCAAAATTATTAATATTTACATCATAAATGAAAAATAAAATGTTTTAAATATTACAGACAAAGCTATTAATTCCATGTAAAAGTACTGGTACTTCTATTATCACAATAAATTCTATGTCAACAACATAAAATTCAATAACTGCATCATTCTGAAGCAGAATCTATTCCGACATCTGAAATATCAGTTGTAAAACAACATTATAAGGTTATGAGTACTGAGATATCCATCTAGCCATTAGATCTAATGCTGACTTAGAAATGATGTGCTAAATTGTCACGAAACCCCGATTTATTCACGATATCTGAAACATATCGGCTGAATAATTTATCGACTAAGTCTATGGGTCCAGTGCCTTGATAACAGTCTGGAAATAATCCATTTTGACAACATCTTGTCTGTAAAAACTCTTCGCTATATTATGGTAACTCCTAAATCTATACAAAAATAATTAAGTTTTAAAATTCCCCACGTTTGAAAAAAAAAAAAAATCATCACTGTATTGTCGAGGAATCTGCAGTGTTGCCATATTGGATTTACACTTCATAATTATTTCACAGCAAATCACAAAAAAGTTGAGCAAGAATTTCCCATAGAAATGTCCAATTTTTTCGATAAAAACAAATGTAACAAATCTAAAATTACTGTGGAGGGTTTATTTTTTGTTGAAATTGTTGTTACATTTTTTATCCACAAATTTATATGTCCGCAAAAAGACGAACATGAAAATGAACAAGATTTACTCATGAAATCAACAAAATTCTAATTCCACGAAAGATATGTGATTGTACAGTATAACTTAATTAAAATATTTTTGTATATTAGGAATAAAACAGATCAGGTGTAGATAATATTCCCTAATCTTTTTCTGATCCTGTTATAAGCCCAGACGGGTTAAGACATAATTCTGACTCAAAGTAGGATGCAGGCTTATTGTAGGGCATCGGTAAATGATTTTTTTATCAATTTTACAAAACTGTAATAGACATCGGTGGGCTTATGATCAAGAATGAGCTTATTGACAAATGTGTTATTTCACATACTAGAACAGAGTACTACTTCTGACAGACATAGACTATTTGTACTCTCTCAACTGTTCTATATAAACAACTTTCATTTAAAAAAACATTGTCACAAACAAACTTCTGGCTCGTGTCTTTTAAACAATAGAAATCTTACAAAAAAAGGACCACTCGGTAGATATTTTAGCTGTGTATTTTATCAAAAGATCATACTTAAAGTGATTAGCACCTTAGCACCAAAACACTGACAGTGTCTTACACACGAAATAACACATGTTAAAAGTACACAACTCTTATGTTTAACAAAGTAGTCATCCATTATCAATTCAGTCAAAAATTGGCCTATAGTTATTGTCTACTGTTGTCTGACAGAGCTACCTGACCGGGAAAAAACAGGTGATTATTTCAGGGAGGTCTGTAACAGTGACACAAGTTGGAATCCTACCCATATTGACAGGGTTTTTTGAATGATTTTGATAAATTATTGGGATAATGTTCGGTGTGAATAGCTCTTTACATCTTACAAATTATAACTTACCCGAATGTCAGAACACATTTTCTGAGTACTCCCAAGATTTTGTTTTGTTTTTCTGAGTACCCTGAAGTTATGTTTTGTTTTTCTAGCAATTCATTTAAAAAAAAAAAAAATTTCATTAAAAGACTGAAGAGCTCTCACAATAACATTTATTTTCATGATAGTTTTTTTTTAGATGTCCTGAATCCTCTTTGTCTTCTAATTCATCCACCACAAACTTATATAGTGTAAGTCAATTTATTGAATTATATCAAGTGTTCACGGAATAGCCATTTTTTGAAAAAGTTGAGTCTCACAAAAATTTATGATTTTACAGTAAGTCAATAAATAAATTGTTGTTTTCTCAATATTGTCTATTTCAGTAGTATCTGTTTGTTTGCAATTTCATTCCATCATTAGAAATAGACAAAAATAAAATGTATTGAATTTAACGACCTACACAGACTCAATAAACCAATCGCATTCTGATCTGTATACAAAGAAGCTTTCATTAAAACATCAACACGTGGAAATCATCAAAAAAATGTTACAAGTCATGCTGTAATGCCATTTTGCATGTCAATCATGCATAAAAGGTCATTACTATGTTGACCTTTTTCTGAAAAGGTCATTGACTAAATTTTCTGATACTGGTAGAATGACTCACCAGAACTTGCACGTCTCCTCCAATCTTGGCACTGATTGACTTGAAATTGGCAAATTCTCCCTTAATGATGTCGTCAAATGCCAGAACATATGGGGCTACCGCATCTGTAAAAACAAAAGGTCAACAGAGGTCATTTATCAGAGGTCATCTGTAAAAACAAAAGGTCATCCATTAGAGGTCATTTATCAGAGGCTATCTGTAAAAACAAAGGGTCACCTATCAAAGGCCATCAGGGGTCATCTGTGAAAACAAAAGGTCATCCATCTGAGGTCATCTGTAAAAACAAAAGTTCGCCCATCAGAGGTCATCTGTGAAAACAAAAGGTCACCCATCAGAGGTCATCTGTAAAAACAAAAGTTCCCCATCAGAGGTCATCTGCGAAAACAAAAGGTCACCCATCAAATGTCATTTATCAGAGGTCATCTGTAAAAAAGTCATTCATTAGAGGTCATTTATTAGAGGTCATATGTAAAAACAAAAGATTCAGGGGTCATTTATCAAATTCCAATAGTACAAACCAAAGTTATTTTGTCATATACTGTTAATGTACAAGGTCATTTATCAGAGGTCATTTTGCCAATACAAAAGGTCATTCACAAGAAGTTGTCTTTTAAAAAGTCATTCATCAGAGGACATTTTTAAAAGCAGAAGTTCACTCATCAGAGGTCATCTGGCACAAGTAATCATCATTCCTACCTGAAATTTGACACTTATTAGTTCAAACTTCCTATGTATAACTCCATGCATTATAAGATACCATGGACTTAACCTGAACTTAATCTGATTACCTTTTATATAAAGATTTCTCTAAAATGTACACCGATATTTCCAAATACAAGTATGACACCAAATCTATAGAAATCAACTGATGATGAGGCATGAACCACAAACACTGAACTTATGCTTCTGGCTAAAATAAAGATTTCGGAGTAAGTAAACTGTCATACTATTGTGATAAAAATTCCCTGTTAGCTAATAAGCCCACCCACATATCTGTAACTGTTCAGTGGAAATAATGAAAAAAGTTATTTCATTATCATGTAAAAGTCCATTACTTATTATCTATGTAAATGTGTTGGTCACTTTGTAAATATTAAATACTAACCGCTGTATTGTACTGTTTAATGTTCATGCGGCTCAAAATTTTATTTATTTACTACTTGTTTCTAAAAAGTATCTCCTTGATCTGTGATTTCACGAATTAACAGACATTCGACATAATAAAACATTTTGTAGACAACATAAAACATTTTGTAGACAACATAAAACACTTTGTAGACAACATAAAACATTTTGTAGAGAACATAAATTATTTTGTAGAGATATAACTTTGCCGATCAAGAATATTCATAAATCCAATTAAAATAGAATCCTAATTTTACAATATTGTTAATTGAGATATTTTCACCCCAGGTTATTTTCACCCTTGTTCTACTATACATGAATTCACTTAGGTTCATTTCACCCTTGTTCTACTATACATGAATTCACTTAGGTTCATTTCACCCTTGTTCTACTATACATGAATTCACTTAGGTTCATTTCACCCTTGTTCTACTATACATGAATTCACTTTGGTTCATTTCACCCTTGTTCTACTATACATGAATTCACTTAGGTTCATTTCACCCTTGTTCTACTATACATGAATTCACTTAGGTTCATTTCACCCTTGTTCTACTATACATGAATTCACTTAGGTTCATTTCACCCTTGTTCTACTATACATGAATTCACTTAGGTTCATTTCACCCTTGTACTATTATGCATGAATTCACTTTGGTTCATTTCACCCTTGTTCTACTATACATGAATTCACTTAGGTTCATTTCACCCTTGTTCTACTATACATGAATTCACTTAGGTTCATTTCACCCTTGTTCTACTATACATGAATTCACTTAGGTTCATTTCACCCTTGTACTATTAAGCATGAATTCACTTAGGTTCATTTCACCCTTGTACTATTAAGCATGAATTCACTTAGGTTCATTTCACCCTTGTACTATTATGCATGAATTCACTTAGGTTCATTTCATCTTCTGAGGAGTATATAAAAGGGTTACATCAGTTTAACAAATTATCATCTTCATCTTAAATTCATCCTCCCTGTTTACAGACAAAATGGGTGAAAATTAAATGGCGACAAAATTTTTCCAATATACAGCTTAAACTTTTCCAGAGTGATGCGGTGGTAACTCACTCGCCTTTCACTGATGCGTCTAAGATTTGATTCCCCGAATGGATGTGAAAAGGTAGGGGGTCACTTCAAACAACATGTTCCTCCCATCCTCCCCGTACTGCCCTGGTAGATGGTAAATTTATCCACAAATTTTTTGTCTGTCCATAAAATGGCACACATGTGCAATTATAAAACTGATTTCATGAAAAATGCTTATTTTTAAAAAAAACACGAAATTTGAGACCCACGAAAATATAGGATTTCACAGAAACTGATAGCGGAGGTAATAGCTGTTTATCAGATCTGTTAGAGTTAACAAACGTAGAAATCAACCTTCTGTTAAAATCATAAAAGATACGTTCATAAAACAGACTAAATTCCTATGCCTGGCAGACGGCTGTACTTCACCTCTTAAACGAAAGTGGACTATTTGAAATATTTCAGCAAACCTCTTGACAGATTCAAAACTGTGTGAAAACCATCATTATAAAGCTATATTGTACAACCTTCAAAAACAGCCCTAATGTGTAAATAGCCAAATTTATAGCGGAGGATTCATGTGAAAGCAATTTTCTTCAAACCCTTTTTTTCATACCAGCCTTGTGTTAGTGGTTTAGCTTAAGTTTTAGTATGATAGCTCCGTACCTACATTACATTTTATAACTAATTTCCTGTCTGCCTAAATGAATTCATGGTTAGACAGATTAATCAATCTGTTAAACAGTACAAAATAGCAGAATCCAAATGATTTTCTTTGTTTTAAGAATATTAAGAAGATGAGAGAGATGGTAAAATAAGTTAATGGCGATTGGATAGAAAGAAGAAAAAAAGCATTTAAGAGGATGAAGAAAAAAAATGAAAATCAGAGAAATTAAAGAAATGAAAGAAATAAGAATATGAAAGAAAAAAAAAGAGAATGGAAAGAAAAATAGTCAAGCAGGAAATAGGCGGATTATGAAGGAAAGAAAAATGATCTGTTGAAGGATAGAATAATTACGTAACTGAAAAGAAGGGTATTTGAGAAAGAAAACAAAGAGAATATAAAGAAATGAATGAAAGAAAGAAAAAAAAACAGAAAATGACAAAGAAAGTTTAAAAAAGATAAAGAATCTAAGATGGCAGAGAATGGAAAGAAAGATTAAAAAAAAGTAAATAAAAACTATGGGGAAAGTAAAGGTCTGTTTAAAGAGACCAATCTGTTACTCAGCTTCATGAGGAACACAAACCACCATGGGTAGGGATCACAGAACCACATGTCATTCGACGTTCACCTGAGGTTAAATAGACCAATGTTATCAAAGACTGAAAAAAGAGGACAGAAATAAGAATGAAAAAGGAAGAAAGTTGCTGACTACTTTGATTATTAACACTGAATTTCTGAGTAATGGTTCAGGAAAAGAGAGTTAGAGAGGAGTAGACATCTTAATTTTTTCCAGACTTTGTAGTCCATTGATATCAATAAGAGGTCAAGGGCGTGTCACATATTACATGCTTATCTAATACAAATACAGTTTGGTGTCAACTGTACTATAGGCAGAAACTTTAGATGTGGCCAGCTCTGCCACCATCAACAAGCATTAGATACATGTGTGTCACATGTCCCAACATAACTCCGTAATTATGTGACACAAAGCAAATGCTCAGCGACATGATGATCGACATGCACAGGAATGCATTTCTTTTCTGATCAATCACATGACTATCTCAACGATTCTTTATAATTACACATTCAAACAAGTTCAAAGCAAATAAATCCATTTTTACGACCCTCTAATCATTCTTTGGCACCTTTGTGATCAAAAGATAATTCTGGAATTTTGAATATTAATTTTTAAGACACAAATCTTTGATATTTCCTACAGTTAAAAATGTTCATAAGCTAATTATGAAATTCCCATAATAATTTGCAGAACTATATTTTTACCAGGCACTTTAAAAGATCCACGCTGTACCATGTTTAAAATATAATTATAGCTTTGGGTAATAATTTCTATAGTCGAACCCTGACCCCGAAATCTTCAAAAGAATTCATTCTGTAATGGTGGCAATCACTTTCTCTAAGATCCAGACTCGACATCACTGCAGCATTGTACACAGGTGGCATGCTAAAACGATCACTAATTACATATGAGACCTTGATTGATCACAAATGTGCCCCCACCCTTAACTAGTACATATAACATAACTAATGTAGCTCTACATGTGCTTTAATTTGTTTAACTTTCATAACAGTAAAAAAAAGTACAAAAAACATGAATACATATGCATTCAGGTTGTCTTCTCACTTCACCCTGGTTTTAATCTGCCTCAGGTATAGCTTAGTGTTAAAACCTGTATGACACTTGATTAAGGACTAAGACAGAAGAATATTGGACACTACCCGTACATAAAACCAAACACCAAAAGACATTCAGCATTATTTTGCATATGAATAAAAACATGAGCAATGCATGTTATCACCTTAAGAAAAGAGATCTGCACTGATACAGAAGTGCATACAGTTGTTATATAACCAGATCCCCACAACTATAATTGTAAAATCAGACCACCACCGCCCACCCCCTCACCACCCTCACTCCCCATCCCCAGACTATCCTTGTTATATCACCAGGCCGATCCTTCTCTCACCCCCACACTATTGTTATATCACCACACAAAACATCCCCATCCATGTTACATAACCAGGTCCCCTCCCCCAACTTCTCAGACAACCATTCTGTTGTTAACTAGCAAAAGTGAGTTATTTATTATAGTTTGTAATTATTTTATCAATCTTTCATGAAAAACACAATTCCAAAGATGTATTTTTTCTATTTCAAATTTCTGGCATTTGAGAATCTCTGTCAGATCACTGCTTTTATTACACCGACAACGCCTCCAAGAAAACTTCCATCTTATCATCCAGTGGGATGCCGTATCAACCTTTTACATAAGAATCTCAAGATGGAAACTTTTTTTTTTTCAAATTTTGAAATATTTTCAAAACTTTTTCAGTTGAAGAAATGCCTGGTCTTACTCAAACCTGTGACCAGATGCCGAGTGGGCGGACAAAATCTTCAAAACAAAGATATTCCACAATGATGAATGTAGTGAGTTATGACAAACCATTTAATAATACCAGAGATTACACTCAGGACATCAAGGTGATGATTTATTGCCTGCATTGGCCTGGTATGGTATAGGCATTACTCTTGCCTGGCTCCTGTTAAACTACATCTAAAAACATTATATCATCATGAAAACTTTTTATCTTTAAATTTTTACATATAATTTGTCGGCATGCTTTTTGCACATTAAAGAATTTGAGAATATATTCATAATAATGTCTAACTACATGTTTTGATAATAAAATCTCCATTAATTTTATTCTCATATTCTCGTCCCATTCCTCATCCCAATATCAACCTTTTTTTGTTATCATTAATTCAACTCATCATTAACGGGAAAGATGAAATACTACATTCTCAGATTATCTAACATGTGACGCAATATCTGTCATCAATCTGTTATATCTGATGTCAAATTTTGTGTACGGCTTAATGAACATGTTCAGGGGTTTTTAGTTTTTATTGTATTTTTTTTAGGTTGTCCTCAAAATAAGTAAGGATTACCTCCCCTTTCACAACACTGAGAGAGAAGGGCCAAGGCATTCCTCTATGTTAGATATATCTTATGTTGCTCACTACATATCAACTCATCTTAACAATCAAAACTTGAGATGGCAATGAAGAATATATTTTACCTATAGTATTTATGATGGATTGGGGATTGAATGTGTGGGTTTGGGTCTTAGCTGTTCTAGCCCAAGAACAAAACAAAAGGCCTAAGAGGCATGCATTAGCTATTCAGCCAATAAACTTGACAAACAATTTCTGATAAACCTATTTGGTCCCATCCTTGTGGTAAAAAAGAAGTCAGATTCACTACTCATAAAAAAATTGCTTCAGACCAAACATGAACAATATCCTTGAGTGGAAGAAGGACTTCTTAAGAACTTACATTTCCCCAATTGGGCCCACCTCTCCCGCCCTAGGGGGCCAGGATCCACTGTTTATACAGAACATAGTTTCCTTCACCCAAGAACACCACAAACCAAATCTTGGTGATATCTAATCCTTCCGAATCAAAACGTAGGATTTTATGGAATCTGTTCCTTTTCCTCCAATTGTGTCTATCCCTCCCATCCCAGGGAGCCAGAATCCACTTCTTAAACAAAACTTCCACAAGAAAAGTTCTGACTAAATTTTGGAAATATCAATTCCCTCCTACAGAAGGAGTAGGATTTTAAAGAACCCACTCCATTTTGGGCCAGATAAGCTAAAAAAGGAAAACAACTAAGCATATTTAAATTAGGTGGGAATAAACCATTCTCATACTGTTAATGTTGCTCTTATTTTGACAGCATAATAAAGATCCAATGAAAATTATGCCAAAGGTATTTATCATATCAACAGATTTCATACTCTATCTAAGCACTGACATTGATACAGAAAAATTACCAATTTACTCTAAATAAGAGGCTCAAGGGCCTTAAAGGTCATCTGACTATGAAAGAGGTCAAATAGGCCTACAATAAATTGAAAAAGCATGATACAGGCCTAGATATCAGGAGTCTTGGCTTTCGGTTATTGAAAAGAAGTTGCTTACCGGTAATCATTTCAAAATATCTGATCCCTGTCACCTTAAAATTTCATCCAATATCAGCACTCTGGGCCTTTTGGTTCTTGAGGAGAAGTCATTCTGACATTTTAACACTTTGATACCTGTTATCTTGAAAGAGGGTCAATGTCATTCATATTAACAAATTTGGTAACCCTACATCCTAGCATGCTACAGGCCTTATATCATCATCCCCTGCCATTTGGTTATCGAGAAGAAGTCGTTTCAAGATTTAAACATATTTGACACCTGCACCCTTGAAAGCTGGTCAATAAAACCTAATTTCAACACCTCCCCTTTTGGGGACCTGTCCCTCAACCCATTAGGGTCGAATCAAAATTCTGAATTTAAGAAATGATAACACTCATCCACTGATGCATCAGACAAAATTTGGATGAAATAAATCAGGTATGAATGTGGAATAGGCTTTTAAAGAAAAAATTTACGCACAACAACAGACGAAGCACGAAGTCCGGATCAGATGACATAAGTATTACAAAGATAACTTTAGAAAAAGGATTGTCACTAACACATACAGGTTGAAATTAACATCACAATGTCATATCATATAGCCTTTGTTGTAATATTTCATAATTCTGCGCGTCAAAAGTGAAAGAAAACAATGCAGCGAAATTTTAAAATTCAGTTAAAATGTGGAAATTGAGTCCAGTGGAAAAAAAACTCCATTTTATACAGTATTCCAATGAACCAATGGATTTATAGAGTCAAACAACTTTGTTTACATTTTAACATACCAGATTTATAGAGTTAAGGGACCAACTTTGTTTACATTCTAACATACCAGATTTATAGAGTGGAGGGACCAACTTTGTTTACATTCTAACATACCAGATTTATAGAGTTAAGGGAACAACTTTGTTAACATTCTAACATACCAGATTTATAGAGTTAAGGGACCAACTTTGTTTACATTTTAACATACCAGATTTATAGAGTTAAGGGAACAACTTTGTTTACATCTTAACATACCAGATTTATAGAGTGGAGGGACCAACTTTGTTTACATTTTAACATACCAGATTTATAGAGTTAAGGGAACAACTTTGTTTACATTTTAACATACCAGATTTATAGAGTTAAGGGAACAACTTTGTTTACATTTTAACATACCAGATTTATAGAGTTAAGGGACCAACTTTGTTTACATTTTAACATACCAGATTTATAGAGTTAAGGGACCAACTTTGTTTACATTTTAACATACCAGATTTATAGAGTTAAGGAAACAACTTTGTTTACATTTTAACATACCAGATTTATAGAGTTAAGGGACAACTTTGTTTACATTTACCAGTTTATAGAGTTCTTTGTTTACATTTTAACATACCAGATTTATAGAGTTAAGGGAACAACTTTGTTTACATTTTAACATACCAGATTTATAGAGTTAAGGGAACAACTTTGTTAACATTTTAACATACCAGATTTATAGAGTTAAGGGAACAACTTTGTTTACATTTTAACATACCAGATTTATAGAGTTAAGGGAACAACTTTGTTTACATTTTAACATACCAGATTTATAGAGTTAAGGGAACAACTTTGTTTACATTTTAACATACCAGATTTATAGAGTTAAGGGAACAACTTTGTTTTTTAACATACCAGATTTAACATACCTTTGATTTAACATACCAGATTTATAGAGGGAACAACTTTGTTTACATTTTAACATACCAGATTTATAGAGTTAAGGGACCAACTTTGTTTACATTTTAACATACCAGATTTATAGAGTTAAGGGAACAACTTTGTTTACATTTTAACATACCAGATTTATAGAGTTAAGGGAACAACTTTGTTTACATTTTAACATACCAGATTTATAGAGTTAAGGGAACAACTTTTTAACATTCTAACATACCAGATTTATAGAGTGGAGGGACCAACTTTGTTTACATTTTAACATACCAGATTTATAGAGTTAAGGGACCAACTTTGTTTACATTTTAACATACCAGATTTATAGAGTTAAGGGAACAACTTTGTTTACATTTTAACATACCAGATTTATAGAGTCAAGGGAACAACTTTGTTTACATTTTAACATACCAGATTTATAGAGTTAAGGGAACAACTTTGTTAACATTCTAACATACCAGATTTATAGAGTTAAGGGAACAACTTTGTTTACATTTTAACATACCAGATTTATAGAGTTAAGGGAACAACTTTGTTTACATTTTAACATACCAGATTTATAGAGTTAAGGGAACAACTTTGTTAACATTCTAACATACCAGATTTATAGAGTTTTGTTTACATTTTAACATACCAGATTTATAGAGTTAAGGGAACAACTTTGTTTTTTAACATTTTATAGAGTTAAGGGAACAACTAATTTTAACATACCAGATTTATAGAGTTAAGGGAACAACTTTGTTTACATTTTAACATACCAGATTTATAGAGTTAAGGGACCAACTTTGTTTACATTTTAACATACCAGATTTATAGAGTTAAGGGAACAACTTTGTTTACATTTTAACATACCAGATTTATAGAGTTAAGGGAACAACTTTGTTTACATTTTAACATACCAGATTTATAGAGTTAAGGGACCAACTTTGTTTACATTTTAACATACCAGATTTATAGAGTTAAGGGAACAACTTTGTTTACATTTTAACATACCAGATTTATAGAGTTAAGGGACCAACTTTTTAACATTTTAACATACCAGATTTATAGAGTTAAGGGAACAACTTTGTTTACATTTTAACATACCAGATTTATAGAGTTAAGGGAACAACTTTGTTTACATTTTAACATACCAGATTTATAGAGTTAAGGGAACAACTTTGTTTACATTCTAACATACCAGATTTATAGAGTTAAGGGAACAACTTTGTTTACATTCTAACATACCAGATTTATAGAGTTAAGGGAACAACTTTGTTAACATTTTAACATACCAGATTTATAGAGTTAAGGGAACAACTTTGTTTATTTTACATTTTAACATACCAGATTTATAGGAGTTAGAGGGAACAACTTTGTTTAACATTTTAACATACCAGTTTAATAACATACCAGATTTATAGAGTTAAGGGAACAACTTTGTTAACATTTTAACATACCAGATTTATAGAGTTAAGGGACCAACTTTGTTTACATTTTAACATACCAGATTTATAGAGTGGAGGGACCAACTTTGTTTACATTTTAACATACCAGATTTATAGAGTTAAGGGACCAACATTTTATAGAGTTTAATTTTAACATACCAGATTTATAGAGATTTATAGAGTTAAGGGAAAACTTTGTTTAACTTTGTTTACATTTTAACATACCAGATTTATAGAGTCAAGCAACTTTGCAGTTAACACATTTACCATACAGTATGATTGCTAGACAAGTCCTTTGTTTCACTAATCCTTAACACCCGTCCACACACAGTTGAGCCTCTATCAATATACCAGTTAAAGCTCAGATGTTTAGCTCAGCTATATGGGACAGAGCCAACAATGTGCTGATGTTTGAGGACCACAACATTTCACGCGTACTGCAACAAGTTTTCACATAAACTGACGAATTCATATCTTGTAGTATTTTATCAGCATAATCTTCCTATCAAATAAAAACTAAACATTAATTTTTAATATTCATTAAAGCAATATAAACAACATGCGTAATAAATCTCAATGGTGTATCAGCTATATCATTGTTAGGAAACAGTCAACAGACATATCTAAGATAAACCTGTGTTTAATTGTTCTCATTTTATAGTAAGCTACCAATAAACGGCAGCCATGACATAACGTTGAAATCTACATCCAGTAATTATTCATGGTAAGCAAACAAAAAAGAGATTAAAGTTTCAAGCCGACGCCCTGCAGTATTGGAATTTAGGAAATAATTGGATTTCTAAATAACACACCAGACAGCAAAGATGGGATTATCATGTCAAAAATGTGTTTTATTTTCTATAAAACTGTAATGGTCAGATTCAAGTACAGCCAATTAAAACAGATATCTCTGTGTAATGATAACAATCATCTCCAATAGCCTGTCTTAACAATGCTACTATATATAGCAGCCAATGAAACCAACAAGAAAACCCCTTGACCTTTCTTTCACTTTCTGTGTTTCTAATGTAGATACCTTGTAATGATAGATCTTGGTACACAAGTCTCTAAGACAAATTTCATGAATCTTTTTTTAAACATGTAAAACTTGTGTATGAACCTAAATCCCTGAATCACGTAAAGATCTCAGTAAACAAGATTTTAAGACAGGGTTCGTGAATCTTTTTTTTAACTGTATCTATAAACAAGATTAAAATGCTAGAAAAAACAGAGAATTGTAGAATCAAAATGCCTTCCAGGAAAAGAAAAACATCATGCCATGATTAATCAACCTTATCAAGTTTCAAAGGAATAGGTTAACGACTGACAGAGGATTTATACGGAGAAATCTAAGTGCTGAAAAGACAAAGCGTAAAAACTCTTACAAAAATTATTGAATCAATATGTTTTTCAAGAAAATACAACTTTATGTCACTGCAATTAAGCCCTGAGAAGTTGAAAGAGATCACAGCGGAAAACTATGGGAGATCTTTGGACAGAATATAATTGCTGCAGAAAACAAAGGGCAATAACTCCAAAAATTCTTGAATCAAAACATCATCAAAGATAAATTAGTTAACAATTGATGAATAGGATATAGAGACAAGATCAAAATATTAAAAAAAAGACAACAAATGCAATTTCTCTTCCAAATTCGTTAAATCAAAATGCTGATCAAGAAAATATAACCTCATAGCAACTAAGTCTAAGGAGTTTGCAAGATATTGGTTGAAAATTGTGGGAATGGATTTCTGAAGAGGATTTAAATGCTGAAGAAAACAAAGGGCAATAACTCCCCCAAAATTTGTTGAATCAAAACATTCAGGAAAAAAATATAATGCCATGTTTATTAAAACTTGATCAGTTTTAAAGAAATAAGTTAACTGATTAATGGGATATACATGCAAGATTAAAATATTGAAAAACCCACAGTGAAAACTGTTCCAAAAATAACTGAATCTAACTGTCATTCAGTGACAAAGAAATTTCATATTATGGTTGAGTAGCCAACCAAGTTTCAAAGAAATTGGTTTAAAAATGAAAGATCTCCAGACATAAAAAAAGGTGCTTAAAAACGAAAGTAAATAACTCCTCCAAAGTTTTTAAATGGAACTTCTGTTCATGAAAACACAATTAAATGCCAAGTTTGAAAGAAATAAGTCAAAAACAGAAGGTCAAAATCTTCTGACAAGGTAAAGGTTATGAAACTTATAAAGGGCACTCCTGCAAATTGCTGTTCTGGAAAACAAAACTTTCAGTTGTAGTGCTTAACTCGAACAAGTTTGAAAGGTAATTGGGAAAATGTGGGAGTAATTCTGCAAAGAAATCAAACTTAATGACTGGCAGACAACACCATAACCTAATGCATCTTGTCAATAGGCACATGAAAAATTATTTTTCTTTGATCATATTTGGAAACGTCAATTTGATGACTTTATGGAATAGGACTGCAGTATTTTTCATTATCATTTCCATTCTATATTCTAGAAAAGCAAAAAGTCCGTCAGTAATAAGATGAAAAGTTATTGATTAAGTGTGTAAATTATGGGCGACCACTTATCACAACGGCAGACTATAATGACAGATGTCCGAAATGTTTGTGTCTTGTTTTAAATCCCTCTAATTCTAGCTACAATTCTTCTTACTGTCAAGACATCAACCACCAGACACAGGACACTATACAATTTATAGGATATAAGTCTTCATAAAGCATAGAAACACCTAAGGCCAAACAAAAGAAATTTCTTGTTTACAGTAACCCTAAAGCTACCTAACACAATATTTTGTGACTACCCTAATTTTTTCAGGGCAGTTTTCAAAGAAGCACTGTTAAAGTCAAGATCTCTCTCCTGTATAAACCATATAAAAATATTCGTTAGACAAAATTTATTGCCAACCTACCTATCTTCCTATCTCCAGTTGTTTCCAAAATGCTACCAGGAAACACATTTATTTTTTTGTCAATCCTAAATCAGACAGAGTAATCATCACTATCAATTAGCTGTGGAGTATGTCTGTGCTGTAGGTTTGTCATGTTAGAGAAGTTAGAATCCATATATAGCCAGCTTTCCCATTGATTCTTAACTTTCAGGTTTTGTATGACCATGATGACAGGAAGTCTAATGCATTTGTTCATATTAATATAACATCTAGCCGATTTCTGCGCAATTACATAAAGTTTTTTTAAAATTCCATCATTCAAGGTTTGCTATTACTTCAAGATTTTAAAAAGTTTTCGATAGTAAGAGGACCACGGTATCGGTTAACATCTATAAGGGAATATTTCTGGGTTTCTATGGCAATGGGTCATCATGGTTATCGCAATACATTGATGATTCGACTATTGTTACAGCTCTACTTGTATCTGATTTCATGTTTTCTATGACAATTATCATAATTATAATTACATTCTTAAACGGCCTGTCAACACATAAAAGGTCATTAGGGCCATCAAACGGTAACAACACACAGCGATCCGAAAGGAAATAACATTTAACAAACCAAAATGTAAAAGACAAATGTTAAAAATCTTAAATGGGTATGTTAACACATTAGATTAAAATGGTGCATCATAGCCTATTATATAGACCAACATCTTTCAGGTAATGTAGAATTTTACAATTCTCAACAGTTTCAAAAAGGGATTTTAAGCATGTAATGTTACAATAAAAACGTTCTCTAGTAGACAGAAGGTCAATGCAGTCCAATAAAAAATGTTTTACGGTGAACGGCTCATCACATCCTATGCACCAAGGATTATCTTCGTCTTTCAACATATATGAATGTGTAAGGTATGTATGACCCATCCAAAGACGGGACAGGACAACTTCGTCTCTGTGATGGTCTCTATAGCCTGGAGACTATTCACCGATAACAGGTTTAACGGAGTGCGATTTGTTTTTTGTATAGGTATTCCATTCCTCATGCCACTGAACTTTTAAACTTTGTTTAATAAATGGTTAAAAATCGGTAATGAAGTTTAAAAACAACAGGTGGTAATGATAATGCTTCCTTTGTGGCACGATCTCTTTTTTCATTGCCTGGTATTTCCATGTGCCCAGGAACCCAGCAAAAAGCAATACCAAAGTTAAAGGCTAGTTCATGATATAGTATTACGGTATTACGAACGAAAATATTTTCGATATTTCTATTGCTAAGACTTAGTAGAACAGAAAGAGAGTCTGAATGGATAACGGCTCTCATTACTATGACAAGAGGCCCATGGTACCTGTTAGTGTCTCTAACTGATCATTTCATAATGTCTATAACAAGAGGTCCATGGTACCTGTTAGTGTCTCTAACTATTTATTTCATGTTTTCTATGACAAGGGGTCCATGGTACCTGTTAGTGTCTCTAACTGATCATTTCATGTTTTCTTTGACAAGTGGTCCATGGTACCTGTTAGTGTCTCTAACTGACCATTTCATGTTGTCTATGAAAAGGGGTCCATGGTATCTGCTAGTGTCTCTAACTGATCATTTCATGATATCTATAACAAGAGGTCCATGGTACCTGTTAGTGTCTCTAACTGATCATTTCAAATTTTCTATGACAAGAGGTCCATGGTACCTGTTAGTGTCTCTAACTGATCATTTCATGTTGTCTATGACAAGAGGTCCATGGTACCTGTTAGTGTCTCTAGCTGATCATTTCATGTTTTCTATGACAAGAGGTCCATGGTACCTGCTAGTGTCTCTAACTGATCATTTCATGATATCTATAACAAGAGGTCCATGGTACCTGTTAGTGTCTCTAGCTGATCATTTCATGTTGTCTATGACAAGAGGTCCACAGTACCTGCTGGTGTCTATAACTGATCATTTCATGTTGTCTATGACAAGAGGTCCATGGTACCTGTTAGTGTCTCCAACTGATCATTTCATGTTGTATATGACAAGAGGTCCATGGTACCTGCTAGTGTCTCTAACTGATCATTTCATATTTTCTATAGAAAGAGTTCCACAGTACCTGCTGGTGTCTATAATTGAATGTTTTTATGCTTTCTACTGCAGGGGGTCCTTGGTACCTGTTAGTGTCTATAACTCAATATTTCATGTTTTAATGGCAATACTTAGTTTTTTTTTATTCTAAGTTAATATGTTTACTTTTTGAAAGAACAGTTACTTAAATAAATCATAATTCCTATTTAAACTTTTTCAACATCATCGTTTTTCCAAAACAAGTGATTTACATATTCTTTCCCTCCTTGATAACAAAACCCCTAAAGGCCACCACTATAAATTGAAAGACAACTAGTGTTTGTAAATTAAAGTCAAAGGCAATCTCTCTACTACATTGTTGAAAACACAATAACTGCTTCATGCCACATTTCAAATGACTTAAAATGTTGTTTGATCTCCCAAATAGATTAAAATGCACAAGAGCAGCACAGATATCAGACCCATTATATTGACATTTTACATAAACTGCCTGCAGGTTGTCGCTCATATCTGTGGTCTACTAGTCTACCGTTACTATTACAAGGTGTATCACATTAAACACATATAAACATACAACAATTCATTGTAGATACATGAAAAGGCTTGTTACCATAGTTACCGTATTTATTCTATAACAATCAGCAGCATGATACATCAAACTCAAAATCGCGCAATTTAGAGGACATCAAAAGAGCAATTATTGATACATATAGGTGGGCTTATTGAAGAGATATCGGGTCAACTGCTGAATATGTAAGTCATAGGTTCATGGCTATTAAAGTGTGATGGCAGATGGCAATGACATTTGATTGTCATTGTAATCACCTCAAATTATTTCTGTCGAATTCAAATAAAAAAAAAAAAAAAAAAACAGATACTAACCTGGTTCAGCACTTGCTCCGCGACTAGTAGATGGTGCCTTTAAAGCCAGTGCTTCAAGTCTGGTAGCTACGGCTTCAAGCCGGTTCACAGCTGATGTCAAAGCTTCACTCGACATTTCCTCTTCTTCTGCTTTAACTCGTTCCCAAACTTTGGCTAATTCCTCCTGTGCTTGCTGGATTTCAAGATCCAATTGTTCCTCTTCGTCCCTCTGAATATCCTCTATCACTTTATAAGTAACTTCCTCTCTCTGTACTTCAATTCCCTTCTCTTCAATTTCCACAAAAGCAGGAGTCACACTTTCCTCACTTACCCCTTCTTCTGGTCCTTGACCTTGACTAATAACTTTATCACCGGTGATGTACCCTTCAGCCTCACTCACTTCCTGTTTCTGTGTTGGGGAGGTCTCCTTTTTTAGTTTGACTTCCTGTTCCTGTTTTGGGGAGTGACCAACTTCCTGTACAGGGGAGGTAATCTCACTAAGTGATGTGCAGGTCACACTGTCTGTAGGTTGAGATGATTCTGTTCTCTTTTTCTCCTGAAATGATTCAGATTCTGAGTCACTTGGCTCACCACAACAACAAAACATGTTTATGTAATGATATCACTTGTGAATGACCGAATTAAAGGAAGAAAATTCCATCAGATCATCAACACTTTGTCTTAATTACATCCACATTGTCTTCATGGCCTGTGCATGAATATACACGATAGAGTACACAAGTATACAATACAAACCGTTCCCCAACTATAACAATGCTGTATACAAGTAATGTGTCTATAAGTCCCTAACGCTGATAGATTTCTTATGATTTCCTTCTTAAGAATGTAGGTGTAACATATGTACACAACATATGTACACAACACATGTACACGGAGATAATTCTTGTTTCACAACAAAACAGTAAGTATGTTCTTTTTGTTGGATTTCAACCTCAGTTTTCAAACTCTATTATATGTTGAGAAAAATGTCTTCCATGAAACCTGAAACCTGAAACCTGTTCTGGTTTGTTCAGGTGCATAGATGTGAAAGTTAAAAAGTAAAAGTTCTACATGCACCAGATCTACTTGTTAAAAGCACACACACAAGGTTAAACTTCAGGTTAAACTTCCGGGTCACCACGTGCACACAACTAACTTTTCTGAATTGCTCAGCAGATTTTTCCAACAGTAAAGTCTATTGTCCTACCGTATCCATATCTGAATTTCGAACAGACAACACCTTTCCACAAATAGAGCTGTTTAAAAGGTCCCTCTTTCAGCGTTGTTTACGAAGGATTTAAGTATTAAAATAGAGATCATTTGAATACTAGCAACTGGAAAACACCTATTTCAGATTTAACGCACCACTTTCTTGACAGGTCAAAGATCAATATGTGTACGGTATTAGCTTAGGTATATGTTGTGAATTCCAAATTCAAGTGTCGTCTGCTCCTCATCAAACCTCCAATAACTCGATGTCTGAAAATTTACTCACTCAGAAAGAAATCATTCCTGTATATTTATCAAGAGTTTTCAATATTCCATCCAACATGAAAAGTTGACGACAATTAGGAGTTCTTGTTGAAAGTCAATTTATATTTTGTTTTCAAACTGCTGAATGTGAAAGTAGCATCTCAGAGCTAGGTCACGACCAGGACAACTTTAAGACTTAAATGATATTTCATACACGATCCTTTTTACCGATGATCTTATCAAAGTTCCATATCAAACAAGTTTATCTGCGTGTTCGTTTCTCTCCTATAAATCCTCACATGGAAGGTCTCTTCCGTTATATCATCCAGCACACTCACTGATAGGTATCAACTAGTTGTCAGCACAGAGATATCACAGAAATGTCGACAGAATCTCAATATTTACTTCTAAATGGCAGCCACCTAACTGGCCACGTTCAATGTAACTGGCCACCATACATATACCACTGAAGTGGTACAACACTCCTCCATAGGATCAATAATCCCTGTTTAAAAGTTTGTCACTGAAAATTCACTCCATCATTTTCCCAACACCTGTTTAAACGTAGAGTTTAAAACGTACGTCTAAACTTTACCTCGCCCAACAGTGTAAATATTACAGAATACCTGATCTCTGAAGAGAATCAAAACACCTTCTATCCCAGACAGGTATAAAAAGTAAAGGTAAGATAAATTCCTAACAGGTGAGAAAGCCGGCTGGTGTGGATTAATAATGTCTACCTGTAGATATTATAGACAGGTATTCTAATCTAAAAATAGAATTTCAGAAACAGGTTTTTTTTTCTCAACTATTTAATCACCCTCAAAAAACTAGAATTATCAATAGATTTTATGGTCAACTTTAAAAAGTTCTTTCTTTGTAAATTCCAGAAAAAGTCTTTTCTATCGTCTGCAAACTGAATATATACAGATATATATTCTGGTGTAAAATTTACTGTATACAATTTGAAGCTTATAGTTCCACAAAAATCATAGAGAACATTCCCCTGTTCTATTTATAGACACACTACACACTGCCAAGGTCAGTGCATTTAAACCATCCTGAATCTATTTATAGACACATTACACATCATTATTTGTGTATTTGGTGGAGTTAAGACACCAGCAGCTTTTGTTACGTCTAGTTGAAAAAATTTTCCCTTTAAAAAATCCAAATTTGAAACTTTCAGCACAAATCTTGCTGGTTAATGGTATGAATCAAAAGTCGACACTTTTCTGGACAATCCTTAAGTCTCCTCAAGAAATTAACAGTCCAGAGTATATGTGTGCACTGTATTCAATATTTCCAAAAGTTCAGTCTTACGTACAACAAAGTGTACACAAGTCCTTGACATTTGAGTTTATCTGTTGATTCAATGGCACATTTGAATATCTTCTTTTTCAAATGATGAAATCACCACATGTTAGTCAAGGCAGGTTTTTACTTCCGATGTACATCTGTACATGTGTATAAGGTTGGGTGAGGGGCATACTACATATGTGCAGTACTTCTAGATCGACCAGACAGCTGCCCTGGGACACCTCGAACATGGGGTATTTTCTCTATTTCTCTGATTTAAACTCCCAAGCCAAAAACATACACAGAGGCATTAGAATTCTTAGGTTGATGAGTTAATTGTGAATAGTGAAGTTAACGACTAAAAAATCTGATAAAGGATACTTTTACTCAACGTTCTTAGAGTGATATTATTGTCTGTTACAATATATATGATTTAAAACCACAAGTGTACAAAGAAAAGATGATGAGAAGAACACAAATCATGGTTTCTATGGCTGGCTGACAACATCTTTAAGGATACTTGTACCAATAATCTTAGCCTTCACCACTGCTAAAAAAAAAAACACTGCTGTCTACAAACTTATGTTTAAGGGGTTTTCTTTTCACCAAAATTTCACCATTAAAACCTGATTCCTAACATTATGTTCATAGGATTCTTATTCCATAAATTCTTATTTCATTATGAAAAAAATTGCTCATGAACAAATGTTTGCACACTTCTAACAAAATTTTATGATCAAAATCTGCAAAAAATGCATTGTTAAACTTAATATAAAAGACATGAGTATCAGTGAAACTATAGAATGCTCCCCAAAACAACGTAACTTGCCACAAAATTTGAATGAAGACTAAAGTGTATTTTATTTCCAAGTTTGATCGCTTAATTCTGTACCAATTCAAACTTTTACCTGTGCTCCTGTCTAAACGCAGGTATCAATGTTCAATTAAAAACTACAATATGGCTTGTTAACACCGATACGGCTGACCAATCACACTCAGTCATTAAGACCAAAGCCATGAATTTATTACCGGAGACAAGGCAACGCTTGAAGGGATGGACCATGAAATACATTTGACACAAATGCAGTATTCAACTCAACGTTGTTTGAATCATCTGTGTTTAATTTACTAAAATAAAGAAGAGAAAAAATCGGAACCAAATAAAACATTTGACTCCTCTGATGTATTCGATTCAAGGGTGTTCAACACAAGTGAGTTTTACTGTAAATAGATACTGATAAAACATAACAACACAAAGATTAGTTCCAAGAAAAACCAAACTAGAGAGAAATCATTTTGATATCAGTACAACTTAATAAAGAAAACATACAATTTGTGTTATTCAACAGAAGTCCTGTAACTATGGCAATGTTTATACATTTGACCAATGAAGTACTGTAACTATGGCAATGTTCACACATTTGACCAATAAAGCCCTGTAACTATGGCAATGTTCACACATTTGACCAATATCAAACTCCTGCATGATTTCAATGATACAAAGTTACACAGATATGTATTTACAAATTTATGAAGCAATTTACAACTTATTGGAGTATACCCTAAAACAGAAAAACAATATTTTAAAAACTTTCACGTCTAAACTGGTTGTAAATTGTGTTAACACCTACATATGTAAAACTTTGAGAACTTCTGCATGTAATCAGAGTTGTTAAAATGCTTTAAATAAACATATTTGTAAACATTCTGACAATTTTAATTTGCTGATCATGCGGGCTAAAAGTTGTCTTCATTCGATGAAATCTTCAATAAATATCAACTTGCAGGTATTTTTGAGATGACACATTGTTTAACAAGCAAGGCCTTCATTTGAACTTTGCAACCTCAAACTGAGACATTTTCAAATTTCTTTTTTTTTGTTACATATCACTATTATCCTAATCTTGATTCAATTCATTTTTGGGAGCTAGGAAATAAATAATGTTTTATATAATGAATCAATTTATGAAAAACAGAGAAGATGGCACTAAGTTATAGATACAAGATATCGATTTAAAACAGAATCATGGCAGTCGCAATCCAATTTCAATAATAAGCTAAGTTGTTAAAATGTAATTCACATTACAATTGTTTTGTCCCAAAAAAACACGACAATCAACTGCCAATTAACAAAACCTGTACATCCAGAGTTAATTTAAACACCCATAGATCTGTTTCCATCCTTTTCTTAATGAATTTGGTGTCTCTAATTACTGATGTTCTCTCGACATCAACCTACTGTCCCCCTTTTACCATCATGCACATCATCCTCACTAATCTACCTTAATTCAATCTCTACATCATCAATAATCTATTACATGTTAAATTTTCTAGCTACCATTGGCCTGTCATTATCATACCAATCTACAACTGCTTGAATACAACTCTCATGGCTTGTATAAGAATGTTGGGGGCTACTATATACTAGCTCATGCATCAGTTGATTACAGCTTTGACCTATGTAAGTGAATATATGATGTGTGTGTTCCCTACTCATAATCCTGACTCGAGCTCCCTACTCAACGCACCCTATTCATGTTCCCTAATCATGTTCTCCATACTCATGCTCTCTATACTCATTCTCTCTGCACTCATGCTCTCTGTACTCATTCTCTCTGTACTCACGCTCTCCGTATTCACGCTTTCCGTACTCACGCTCTCCGTACTCATTCTCTCCGTACTCATGCTCTCCGTACTCATTCTCTCCGTACTCACGCTCTCCATACTCATTCTCTCTGTACTCATTCTCTCTATACTCATGTTCTCTGTTTTCACTCTCTCTGTACTCACACTCTCTGCACTCATGCTCTCCGTACTCATGCTCTCCATACTCACGCTCTCTGTACTCATGCTCTCCGTACTCATGCTCTCTGTACTCATTCTCTCCCTACTCACGCTCTCCATACTCATTCTCTCTGTACTCACGCTCTCCGTACTCATGCTCTCTGTACTCATTCTCTCTGTACTCATGCTCTCTGTACTCATTCTCTCTGTACTCATGCTCTCCATACTCATGCTCTCCGTACTCATGCTCTCTGTACTCATTCTCTCCGTACTCATGCTCTCTCTACTCATTCTCTCTGTACTCATTCTCTCCCTACTCACGCTCTCCATACTCATTCTCTCCGTACTCATGCTCTCCCTACTCACGCTCTCCGTACTCATTCTCTCCGTACTCATTCTCTCTGTACTCATTCTCTCCTTACTCACGCTCTCCGTACTCATTCTCTCCGTACTCATTCTCTCTGTACTCATGCTCTCCGTACTCATACTCTCCGTACTCATGCTCTCTGTACTCATTCTCTCTGTACTCATGCTCTCTGTACTCATTCTCTCTGTACTCATGCTCTCCATACTCATGCTCTCCGTACTCATTCTCTCCGTACTCATGCTCTCTCTACTCATTCTCTCTGTACTCATTCTCTCCCTACTCACGCTCTCCATACTCATTCTCTCCGTACTCATGCTCTCCGTACTCATGCTCTCCCTACTCACGCTCTCCGTACTCATTCTCTCCGTACTCATTCTCTCTGTACTCATTCTCTCTGTACTCATGCTCTCCTTACTCACGCTCTCCGTACTCATTCTCTCCGTACTCATTCTCTCTGTACTCATTCTCTCTGTACTCATGCTCTCCGTACTCATATTCTCTGTACTCATGCTCTCTGTACTCATTCTCTCCGTACTCATGCTCTCTGTACTCATTCTCTCCGTACTCATGCTTTCCCTACTCACGCTCTCCGTACTCACGCTCTCCGTACTCACGCTTTCCGTACTCACTCTCTCCGTACTCATGCTCTCCGTACTCATTCTCTCCGTACTCATGCTCTCCGTACTCATGCTCTCCGTACTCATTCTCTCCGTACTCATTCTCTCCGTACTCATGCTCTCCATACTCATTCTCTCTGTACTCATGCTTTCCCTACTCACGCTCTACATACTCACGCTCTCTGTACTCACTCTCTCTGTTTTCACGCTCTCCGTACTCATTCTCTCCGTACTCATGCTCTCCGTACTCATTCTCTCTGTACTCATGCTCTCCGTACTCATTCTCTCCGTACTCATTCTCTCCGTACTCATGCTTTCCATACTCACGCTCTACATACTCACGCTCTTTGTACTCACGCTCTCTGTACTCACGCTCTCCGTACTCACGCTCTCCGTACTCATTCTCTCCGTACTCATTCTCTCTGTACTCATTCTCTCTGTACTCATGCTCTCCGTACTCATACTCTCCGTACTCATGCTCTCTGTACTCATTCTCTCTGTACTCATGCTCTCTGTACTCATTCTCTCTGTACTCATGCTCTCCATACTCATGCTCTCCGTACTCATGCTCTCTGTACTCATTCTCTCCGTACTCATGCTCTCTCTACTCATTCTCTCTGTACTCATTCTCTCCCTACTCACGCTCTCCATACTCATTCTCTCCGTACTCATGCTCTCCGTACTCATGCTCTCCCTACTCACGCTCTCCGTACTCATTCTCTCCGTACTCATTCTCTCTGTACTCATTCTCTCTGTACTCATGCTCTCCTTACTCACGCTCTCCGTACTCATTCTCTCCGTACTCATTCTCTCTGTACTCATTCTCTCTGTACTCATGCTCTCCGTACTCATATTCTCTGTACTCATGCTCTCTGTACTCATTCTCTCCGTACTCATGCTCTCTGTACTCATTCTCTCCCTACTCACGCTCTCCGTACTCACGCTCTCCGTACTCACGCTTTCCGTACTCACTCTCTCCGTACTCATGCTCTCCGTACTCATTCTCTCCGTACTCATGCTCTCCGTACTCATGCTCTCCGTACTCATTCTCTCCGTACTCATTCTCTCCGTACTCATGCTCTCCATACTCATTCTCTCTGTACTCATGCTTTCCCTACTCACGCTCTACATACTCACGCTCTCCGTACTCACTCTCTCTGTTCTCACGCTCTCCGTACTCATTCTCTCTGTACTCATGCTCTCCGTACTCATTCTCTCTGTACTCATGCTCTCCGTACTCATTCTCTCCGTACTCATTCTCTCCGTACTCATGCTTTCCATACTCACGCTCTACATACTCACGCTCTTTGTACTCACGCTCTCCGTACTCACGCTCTCCGTACTCATTCTCTCCGTACTCATGCTCTCCGTATTCATTCTCTCTGTACTCATTCTCTCTCTACTCATGCTCTCCGTACTCATACTCTCTGTACTCATGCTCTCTGTACTCATTCTCTCCGTACTCATGCTCTCTGTACTCATTCTCTCCGTACTCATGCTTTCCCTACTCACGCTCTACATACTCACGCTCTCTGTACTCACGCTCTCCGTACTCACGCTCTCCGTACTCACGCTCTCCGTACTCACTCTCTCTGTACTCATGCTCTCCGTACTCATTCTCTCCGTACTCATTCTCTCCGTACTCATGCTCTCCGTACTCATGCTCTCCGTACTCATGCTCTCCGTACTCATTCTCTCCGTACTCATTCTCTCCATACTCATTCTCTCTGTACTCATGCTTTCCCTACTCACGCTCTACATACTCACGCTCTCTGTACTCACGCTTTCCGTACTCATTCTCTCCGTACTCATGCTCTCCGTACTCATTCTCTCCGTACTCATGCTCTCCGTAGTCATTCTCTCCGTACTCATGCTCTCCGTACTCATTCTCTCCGTACTCATTCTCTCCGTACTCATGCTTTCCGTACTCACGCTCTACATACTCACGCTCTCTGTACTCACGCTCTCTGTACTCACGCTCTCCGTACTCATGCTCTCTGTACTCATTCTCTCCGTACTCATGCTCTCCGTATTCATTCTCTCCGTACTCATGCTCTCCGTACTCATGCTCTCCGTATTCATTCTCTCCATAAACTCACGCTCTCTGTACTCACGCTCTCTGTACTCACGCTCTCCGTACTCACTCTCTCCGTACTCATGCTCTCCGTACTCATTCTCTCCGTACTCATGCTCTCCGTACTCATTCTCTCCGTACTCATGCTCTCCGTACTCATTCTCTCCGTACTCATGCTCTCCGTACTCATTCTCTCCGTACTCATGCTCTCCGTACTCATGCTCTCCGTACTAATGCTCTCCGTACTCATGCTCTCCATACTCATGCTCTCCATACTCATTCTCTCCGTACTCATGCTTTCCTTACTCACGCTCTCTGTACTCATGATCTCTGTCTGTACTGATGCTCTCTGTGCTCATGCTCCCTTCCTTGTGGGACCAATCTCTGCCAATGTGTTGATGTCTCCAAATGACCCATGGATGTTGACAAGGTGATCAACCCAACAAACAAGTAGAGTGTTTTACTAAAAATTGGCACAAGTAGTCCAGCTACTTGACTGATCCTAAATCAAATACAACCATATACCATAATGAAAATCCATATTATTGTTATATAACTGCAGATTCTTGTGCACAGTGTAGAGATGTATACTGAAAAAAATTCTGAATGTAATCACAATGCTAAGTGTTTTATGTGCAGTGATAAAATCACTTAAAATACATTATTATCTGCAATGTCTGTAAAATATTACTCAAAGGTATCACAAAACTATACAGGTGGAGAAAAACAAAATATTTAAACCAACCTTTTACTAAATAAATCTTCTTTTCCTTTCTACAAGAGTTCCAGATATTTTATCTCTTCATTATCTTAACATACTTCAGAAATTTATGTTTATATCTGACAAAAAAAAAAATCATTTTTTCCTTCGTATTCCTTAAGATATAGTTGAATATAATGTATGTGGTTTAAAATAGATTCTCATCCGATAAACTTCTATCTATAAAAACTACAGAATTTTCTGATAATAAATATTTTCTTTCATCAAAATGCAATAATGTGTGATTTTAAAAGAAGTCTGCCATAGAAATAATCATAACAAAATAGTAAGTAGTCAAATGAAAGCCATTACAAGGTATTAATTAATACATGCACACTGTGCAGATAAACAGTTGTTAGCTTAAAATATACACTTGGAAAAGAAATTAGGATTTTTATTTGAAAAAACTTGTTTACTAAACAACAGTAAGACTGTTGAGTCATTCTTTTCTTTATATTATTGATGAGTGTTTCAAAATTAAATCTAATCCTTTCAAAATCACAATTGAAATAGACGAAATCTGAAGTTGACTAGGCTTGTGTGGCAGCAGTAAAATGGATGATGGAAATGTGTTTAGTATTAGACCAACCCTTTACTACTGATATAGTAG
Organism: Ylistrum balloti; assembly: GCF_031769215.1. Lineage (NCBI taxonomy): Eukaryota > Metazoa > Mollusca > Bivalvia > Pectinida > Pectinidae > Ylistrum > Ylistrum balloti. Next base: position 983,348 of record NW_026782082.1, on the reverse strand, counting down.
AACATTCCTCCCAGTCTGGTGAGTGTAAAACACACATATGCAGGATTCAGTTACAGAATACACATACAAACAGCCATTTTACAACAGGCACCATGTGCCTGTAAATGCTATGTCAACCAAGGGACATTACTCTGCACACACAGGTGTCACACTACAATTTGTAGTGTCAATGAACCTGTATTTATACAGCAAGTTAAAAGGAATTGGATCACAGGGCAAAAAGATTTGTTTGCATGCAGAGGTTTTATAGGTGAGTGTTTGGAAAGAGAAAGGAATTGCAGAGTGTCTGGATATTTGATTGGGTATAACTCAAATTTCAGTGTAAAGTTAGCTATCTGTTTATTGACAATCTTGTACATCAAACTTAGGTGAGGATCACAATACCAATCTGCCAGACTACTTCTGTGTAATTTATCCAGCAGGTCACCAATAATGAATGTATATTTGTGGTAATACAGTATTCGATCCAACAAGCACCCAGGGTGCTTAAAAATTGCAATTAAGGGGGGGCGATTATTAGAGACAATCTTAGATGTAAAAGAAACACATTCAGTGCTAAAAAATCTGCCTCCACCAAGAACTTTCTGTCTCCTTTTTGAGGTGTTTTGTAAAGAGGTTTTAAATTCACTCTCTTTTTGTCTCCAATCGTGAATTCACTTCCTATCTATATTGTACTGCTTCGATGCTTTGCTGTTTCCCCATTCCTTTGCAAACTCCACAACTTTTAATTGAAAGAAATTTCATACGACTTGATTCGGCCCCCTTTGTTAGATTGTGATGTGTCTGTGGTCGCCATTATTATTAGTGTCAACCTCTATGTTTCAGATCATCTTAACATGATGACACGAAAGGGAATTTGTTTATGATAAAGATATAAAATTCCATTCATACTTTCCTGTTTCAACACAACTATTTTGTTTGTCATTTGATATCTAACTGCTTCATTTGTTTCTGTCAGATACTCTATCACACATGAAAATATCATTTCTTAATCTGCTGTATCAATGGCTATCTTACCTGTTAAGTAATAATGGACTATGCCTATTCAATTGCGTTACTGTGGCTGAGCGTGCGACACCAAGGTACACAAGGTAAAGGTCATCTACCACGTAGTTTAGGAATGTGTGAAAAATGTGTTGTATGTATGAATATTCGTCTGTGGTCTGGGGATATCATGTTTAAAGAGAGTGTTGGAAATCGTTCATTGGACAGTGCCTTGATACAGTTATTGAAGATAATAATCCGTTTGGCAAGTTTTAAATCAGAGTTGTGAACAAAGGGAAAACAGTGGGTCACATTCCAAGTGAACTGTCAAAAACAGCTAATTTTTAATCAGGCATGGTGGGGAAATTGTGGTAGTAATTACAGAGGACACTTATCTACATTCCTCTGTTGCTGGTGGACTGGAGATTAACTGGGTTTTTTTTTTTTACGTTTTTCTGGAGTACATCTCCTTATAAACCAACTTAAAACAATTCTTGATCGTGATAAAACATAAGTAAATCTAGACTTATAGGTATCTGAAGGGGGAGGGGTGTTATAGGGACATGGGCGCTTATTGGGTCGGATACGGTAAGTTATGAATCTGGCAGTCTGACGACACACCATTCTGGATCTGATCATTCTTTTTTAAGGTGAAGATCCCAACCTAAGCTAGCATATTCCAGCTTTGGCTAGACAAGGGTTTTAAAGGATTTTCCCTTGATCTTGGTGGAGTATATAAGTTTCTGCATCAGAAAACTGAGAGAACTTCTGGTACTATTATACTCTTTGTAATACTACTTATTTGAATGTCATTATTCATATACCCTTCCCAAATGATAAAGCTGTAGAGGTATTTTTGTTTTTTTTACAGAGAGATGGCCTCATTTATCGATGTAGCTGTGAGATACATGACGGTACCTTCTGCAAAAAGCCTAACAGATGAAGAGTTACCATCTACAATATTGTTATACAAATAAAATAGGACCAAGGACTGACCCTTGAGGTACATTTGGATCATTGACTTTTTATTATTTTTATTAATTTTTAAACTTATGAATTTTATTTCATGGGATATTATGTTATTATGTTAGCTTGTTTTTAAGACGTAGACAAATTATTGCCCTATGGAATAACATAAGCTTCCATCATTTTAATATCTACATATTCTAAAAAATCATACTGACTTATCTTTAATGAATTTCCACAAGCTCAAGATTCTTGATAATCTGTAAAACAGATTGATCATTTATGTATACATTAATAACTGGTAACAATTTCATCTGAAATAGCTTTTCACATATCACTCTGCAGTTAATAATTACCCAATGAAATAACCGAGAGTAGAAATCAACCAATCAAATCCTGTTCTGATCTCATAAAACTTTATTGTAACCGTGTACTCACTGGAGTAACGAGAATTCTAACTGCATTATGTACTCAAGTTTACAATAAAATGTGTGGTTTATAGGTGTAACGGTGACAATACACACAGGAAGGATGGTGACTCATGACGGTGTATGTCAGACTCAGCTATATACACTTTATAAGGCTCTTTAACAAGGATGTATACAGGTTAGGGATATTCCACCCGGGGATAAAAAACGGCAGTACAGTAAAAATATGAGAATCTCTTCTACAGAAGATTTTACTACGTATCCTTTCTGTGACTCCTCAGGTGGAATTTATTGTTATATTTTTGCAAGTGAAATACAGGAATTCATTTGTTTGATAAAAACTTACATCATCACTGAATTGAAATTTGGCAATTTGCTGCCAACAAAGCAAAGCAAAGGATGAATAATTAAAAGTTGGTATCCTATCAAATAAATCCCATGTATATTTCTGGTTTGGTAACCCCCCCCCCCCCACGTAACAGCATTAACAATAGAATATACAACATAAAACAGTCTATTCAAAATGGTGTCGTCTTGTGTCAAATGTCAAACCATCTAACATTGAAGAACATATTTCCCCCATTTTTTAACACTTTTTTTATCTTTTGTTTGCATTGGGTTTTTTCATTTTCTTTTCATTTAAAGATGTAATAATGAACAGAAAAATTTAATGGTTTCCTATTGAATATCACATTTGTAACTTGTGATTACAAGTAGTACTCATGAAAATATAGATATTCTGTCATACTTGCAAAATACATGTGATATTAAATAAATCAAAACTTGCATATCCTCTACATTCTGCATACCACATATATTGAAGAGTATCTGTCTCTTATTTAAACCTTTTGATATAAAAGACAGGCCTAGCTATGATTTTCTCTACTGAAGACGAGAACAATAACACTATTTTGAAAATATAAGTTTTTCTTGATTCATAACATGTTTCATGAAAAACATATTTTTTATCACAGTAGAGGAAAATGTGTGCTGCACTATCCCCGTATCAAGGTTTTCTGCAGCATCAACAACATTACATGAAGAAATGTTCTTTTGATCGAATTAAAGACTATGATATTTAATGTAGAAGTAAAAACTTTAATAATTTTTTTATCTTTAGGGCACAGGAGATTCAGGTGATGACTGTGTTCAAGCAAAAACAACCATTTTGCTGCAATATTTGAAAGGCAGTAATGTCAACACATGCCTAACAGCGATATAATTCCTTGCAAATCCTTACAGCCCTTCAGTCAAGTGTGAAGTAATGGAAGGGGAGGGGGAGGGGAGGGGGAGGGGAGGGGTCAAGAATCTCGTTGTCTAGCTGGTTTCCTTAAAATTCAATACAAATATATACCATTTTCGTCAAGGTACCAAACCTTCCAGCTTCTTGAATGGATGGTTCTCGAAATTTCCTATGGGACTAGAGACAAAATAATGACTGATCATGTCTGGTGGTGTGTCAAGCCTTAAAACCCCATAAGTAAGATGATAATAGAATTACAGAACTGACTTCATAAACATCTCCCTTCAGTCCCTGTTCCAATGTTGACATAGGACCCCATGCTTTCTCCTCAATGCACCATCACAAGGATGTTTCTTCTGGGGAATCCAGACCACCATTTATTATACGTTGATGAGTCTGGTAACAAAGAAGTGTTGTGGGTTCTCAAAATTTAAACAAGTCCCAGAAGAAAAGCACAAGTCCAGGACTCAACTAACCGAGTCCCAAAAGGTCACTAATAAGTCTACCTGGCTGTAAAGATCATGTCATCTATGATATCTCTAACTGCCATATTGATTATCTACAAAGTTTATCAGTTTTACATACCAAGTGCTGTTCCAATCATACTGTAATAACTTGTGATCTGCAGTGTATTGCTGTTTTATTTTTCGAATCATGGATTCTGGAAATTGGTTCGAGGCAAATCTAGATTTACAATCGCAGTCAGTAACAAAATGGCCGCCTCCTGGCAGTCCAGGTTAGGGGACCACCTCAAATTACTCGAACAAGATGACAAGAAGGACAAGTGAAACACTGCATGTAAATTATGTAACAAAACCTTAAAAAAAAACAAAACAGGATCAACAATGTCCATAAATTATTAAATGAAACGAAAACATAGGAAACACATATCAACTGAATGTTCTTCTACATCTGTCTACTCTGCCAGTAGCAGTACCATCAACTTCGACCCAATTGACTGAAAACCAAATTCCTTTCAATCAATTGAAAATATGTAAGAAATAGGTAAGTGTTAAGACAGTTAAGTCTTGTAAATGTAGCTCTGCAAAGGCAGTTTTGTTTTAATTGTCAATTCCCAAAACCTGACAAATTAAAAACTTTCTATAAATAATGCAAAACATCAAATTCTTCCTGTTTTTCCAATTGTTTTGTTGAGCCTTAAAATATATAAAATTTCTTCCTTGTAAATGATGAGTGTTGTCATTAGTGAATTGCTGACAAAACATCCAGGGCATTGACTGATAAAGATTATATTTCTTGATTTGAACCAAAATTATTTGAACTGAGATGCTGTGAACCAAACTCAATTCATTTATAAATGCAATGATCAGTGAGTAATGGCATTTACAGTCCAGTAAATTCAACATAGGGAACAAATTATTGAACAAAAGCATGTACAATCATAAACAGTTAGCTGTGCATTTCTTGATTTGCCTTATATAACAGGGTGTCATTTATCTGACACAAGGATATCAATATAAAATCTGCCCCCCTAAAAAATCTCAATGTTATCCTTAATTATATAAAGAAATGCTCATATCCTTATGAGTGCACAGATATGCCGAAATATTTCATCTGAAAATTTTTACATTTGATATGATGGAATGTGATGATTGGGACATGGGTTACACTATCCTCCCCCCCCTCCTCCCCACTCTCCCTTAAAAATCAGGAAGTCACAGTTAGCTGGGGCTCACACAAATACAAGCATCCTTGAATGAGGAAGTAAGTAAGCATGATGTAAGTGGTCCTTGTTATCATGTGGTTACATATGTAGCTACTCTGTTTAGATGTTTACAAGGTATCCTATAAACAAGGCATTTCTTTAAAAGTGGTCAAGGGTGACTTTTGGCCTTTAACCTCAACTATTGACCACCAAATTTTAATCAGGTAGTGGTATAATGCTGCATATCTGTTGTTGAGGGATTCGTGGGATATCTTCTATTGAAAGAATAACAGCTCCAGCTGATGATATTTATACAGACAATCTCTGTCCTGTCTGTATTTGCAATATGAGACTCTTGTGTATGATTTTGTTGAGTTTTTTTTTCAGGAATATTGCAACAGATATGCTTGCTTTCTGTTGGATCAGCTAACTTGACTTTTTGTTGTTTGTTCATTTGAGCCCAAGAAAGGCCAGTAGACTTTCCCTGGGAAATCTGGCTTTCCTCTTAAACCAGCATATCCTTGAACAAGCATGGCTGTTAATGATAAGCAAAGCAACAATAAACTAAAGTACATTGATGTAGTATATGTTTTTACTAATACTAGTGTATGGGAGGGATTTGACAATTTTGGAGTCACAATATGCACCTCAGTTAGAGCATCTTCTATTTACCTTGATCAGTTTAGAGTCATATTAGTATGAAGCCCAGGGTTGGAATCCAAGCACAGTTATCGTAATAAATATTAGCCGTTCTATGTACAACATTTTCAGTATTTTTGTAGCTTAATCAAAATACATCTGTAAAGATATTTATAATATACTTCACCTAATGGTAACAGAATTCCTTCTTTGCACGTTGCAGACATCTCAGAACTAACCAGTGTTTAGAAATTTTCTGCACTTTTTGTAGTATTAGATCAATTATTAATCACAGAGACTAAGACTTTCAATTGATTTTTGTGTTTGAATGATTCAACAGACATCTCAACACACAAATCCGTAAAAAATAACATGGCATGAACCATGCTACAAATAAAGGGTCTGTATCTGCTGATGGGAACTATTTATTCAACCAATTAGCTATGACTAATCTAAAACCAATCAAGAATCAGTAAATTGTAATTTTAGCCTGATGATCAATGGAAGTTTACATTGTGAATGACAATCATTTTAATCCAGGGCTCTCGACCTGCCAGATTTGGGGCCGATCCCCAATGCAAAATAGTATCTTTTTTTCCCAATTTAGACCCCAATTCTAAGGAAAACACCAGTCCCAAAATGGGGTGTGAGAGCCCGGTAATCCTGAATAAATTATTACTAACTCACATACTTTAACATTTTCAATCATCCTCCAGCACTTGATGTTTTTCCCCAATAAATAATGAATTTTTAAATATATGGGGCCTAATATCAACCAAATGAAAAACGCATCAAAACGAAAATATTAAAACTGAAAATAAAATAAATATGAAGACGTTTTAAAATACACATCTGAATATGACTATGTTCTCGAAAAAAAAAGCCCAACACATATCAAGGAATATATAGACACATAGTGCAATAACGCCTACCGGCTATCCTACCAACTTCCTCGTCAGATCTGAGATAAATGTTTGTGTCAACTCCAGATATATGCAAAACCAGCATTTGCTAAAAGAAAATAAACACACTGAACTGCACATTTTCTGAAGAGCCGAACAATAACTCACGAAAGAAATAAAATTACCATCAAACAAAAGATCCAAGACCTAACCAGGAAATGGGAATGAATCACTCATGGGCGCCGCCATCTTGGATGATACTTCAAAAGATACTTTGACAATGACAATGTGTCCAGACCATGAAAATTGCAAAATTACCAATTACACTTACTGTGTGAACACTTACTAAAATCAGCTTGATAATTTTATATGAAATTGAGGTCCGTAAATTAGCAAGAACACTGTTTGATACTTACTGAAGTTACCGGCTATGCTTCCGTGTAGAGGGCGTATTGAACCGGAAGTAGACTAGTGCAACGAGTAGGCAGTCATGTGACATCAATCTCGGTTCCGTTTTTAGCAGACGAACTTGGATGAAATCTTTATATAAATGATCTTATGCTAAAACGACATTTCCAAACAAGAGTTCAAAGACATTCTTTTATACTTTTATCAATATAATACAAAATATAGTGTGTTCTAAACTATAAAGGTTTTCCACGTTTATATTTGTGAATAAACAAATTAAACAGTGTTAATAAATGTGTAAACAAGTATTCCAGGCTTCTTCTTCTGACGAGCAAAGTGATCAAAGTCATTACGGGTCATCTAGCGACAGATCTGACTATACACAAACACCCAGGAGTTTTATGTTTGAAATGGGAAGCACATAGTTCAGATATCGCTACCTCAACTTCAAGGTATTTGTCAGTTTCATGTAGACTGAAATTTACCGTGAAAAAGAAAACAATATTTCAGCGATTGTACCGTACGCATTAGAACTTTGTTGGAATATTCGAGTGAAATTCTGACAAAACTTGAAGCAGCCAGAATAGCTACAGGTCTATATATAGAAACTACATTAGCCGGAATAAAAACAGTGGAAACGGTCGATTTAGTAGCAAGACACTTTTCAGAAATTCGATAAAACCCGTCAGGGGTATGAGGTAAATATTGTAATGAGAAAGCCGAAACATGGAACAGCTGCCCAGATTATTGTGACAACAGTAACTCGTATGTCGTATGTCTTGGTCAGGCTATATACGTCTCTGGTCAGGCGCTGGGCTGGTGATTTAACATGGTGATGTCAAACTTAAATTATTTCGTCAGAATTGAAAAGCTCTTTATTTTACATATGAATCACCCACGTTGGATGTGAGCGTGCGAGGGGTCATACCGTGGGAGGAAACGGGAGTACCCGCGGGAATTCCCATACTCCCAGTCCTAGTCTCACGTCCTTTCGGAGAATCGCACTCAGGACGTCTAGGCGAAAAGCGCATGCGTTACAACTGAACCACCACCAAACCAACCTCTGAGCTTGTCCATCTTCCGTGTGGCGAAACACACACACACACACACACACACACACACGCACACACACACACACACACACGCACGCACGCCGCACGCACGCACACACACACAAGTCACTTTCACACCGGAAGTTAATTCTTCAACTAGAATTAGCTGGCTTGGAAAATTTATGCAGTTTTTCGTTCGTAATGTATTCGGAAAAATTCCATTCATTTAATTGGGTGTTTCACAAAAGGAGTAGTGAACAGACAACGATTTATAAAACATTAAGTTGTACACTATAAACATGTCTTCTCCTACGCTAAATTTTTACTGCCTTAGATCATAAAACCATGTTAATAGCTCACGGGAAAAAACTTGGCATGAGGTATGACCCATCTCCTAAGTTATATAACACTAGCTTAATTTATATAGGAATATAATCCCAGCACGTCGATATAAAGTTCGCATTGAAACATTTGATAGACCTGGTATCTGTGAAGGTATTTTTGAAAGTTCATATTTAATACACATTAACTAGAAAGATACAAGGAATCGTGATTTTAAAGTCTGTTAAGCAGAGGATGATAAAAATGTATAAATTAGTTTTAGGAACTAATATAACAGATCCGGATTTAAAAAAAGATAAATTGTAGCTTACTCATACTGTATACGTCCTTAGAAAAGGCTATCCTGATCAAATTATTGTTGTTGTTTACCATCAACATTTCAAATACCGTTGTTAACTCGGTGGTAATACGTAACAATTTCTCTAGAACGAATATTAGAAAGGTTATTTTTACATGAAGTTTTGAATTTTAAATGCCGTCTTGTTGTGTTTTATCAATACTGTAAGTATTTTGTCCAGCTTGATGGCGAAAGGGTTTGATATAAGTTGGAAAATTGTGTCCGATTCAACTGTATATTTATTACAAATAAAAACATGTTTAAATAAAACCACGTACATTTTGTATATTTTTTAACCTTTTCTGGAATTTCATTGATGCCATTAAAAACAACAAGTTACAGAAATAACATTATATTTCGGAAATCTGTCGACGAGGGGAGATTACAAGATAACTGTAGAATTACAGATATAGCACCTATCTCTTCAACTACAGGCTATAAAGTTTAACATCCAGTACATAGAAAACTCCTACAAACGTCAGTTCGTGACGACATCGTGAGGCATATAGAAGATAACCATATCTTTTCTGAACACCAAACCAGGGAAATCATACACTAATTTACTACTGGAATTGTGTCTGATCAAGTATGGTGGACGTTACAAGTGGAGTACCACGGGGAAGTGTGTTAGGTCTGATCAAGTATGGTGGACGTTACAAGTGGAGTACAACAGGGAAGTGTGTTAGGTCTGATCAAGTATGGTGGACGTTACAAGTGGAGTACAACAGGGAAGTGTGTTAGGTCTGATCAAGTATGGTGGACGTTGTGACAAGTGGAGTACCACAGAGAAGTGTGTTAGGTCTGATCAAGTGTGGTGGACGTTACAAGTGGAGTACAACAGGGAAATGTGTTAGGTCTGATCAAGTATGGTGGACGTTGTGACAAGTGGAGTACCACAGAGAAGTGTGTTAGGTCTGATCAAGTGTGGTGGACGTTACAAGTGGAGTACAACAGGGAAATGTGTTAGGTCTGATCAAGTATAGTGGATGTTTCAAGTGGAGTTCCACAGTGAGTGTGTTAGATACGGTCTTGTTTTTTATTGACACAAGCGACTCCCCCTACCATCCCCACCCCTGATATAATACACAACTTCAACGCCGTTGTAGAAAGGCAGGTTTTGTTTAGTATTAAAGAAAGATCAAATTGCCCCAGTTAATGAGAAAAGCTACCAAGAGAGTGACAACAGCGAATAACCTGTCGTAACCAGACAGATTGAAAAACACTTGGACTCTCCCCACTACAGTACTGATGATTTAGAAACAATCTGGCAGAAATCTAAAATTCTAAATTATTTGGACAACAGACAAAGAGCTTTTATTTAATAAAATAACAACGAGACACAGTTATGTTGGACAACAGGCTCAAACCACCCAGGGTACAATTTGTAGGCCTAATTTCGATAAATAGACCAAACTCCCAGAATAGGTTTCCAAACTATCATATCAAACTATTTTAAAACATACACTGAAATTATGTACCATTTAAATGATATCCGAGTTTCTAACCTTTAACGTAAAGCTGTGACTAGTGATACTAATTCAAATGCGCCACCATTAGGTAACCAAGGCTCGCCAATGTTGTGTATACAAAGGAAGCAGGGGTTGACGACGGTATAAATGTTTCTAAAAATGTTGGTTTAGTATCAATTTCGATATCCTGACTAATTATAGCAATTAAGAATACTGCTACGTGCTTTCGGTCATAATTGTCGAAAATTTATCTTATTTTAAATAGTAAAAATCTTTTGGCAACCGGATGTCTGTCATGGTGTCATCTTTTCATTTCAAACTATTTAAATACCACTGAGCTGAAACTGTTGGAGAGTTTACAAACTTATCTGTGGAAAATCAGCGTCGTATAATTTTTCTTTCATTATTGGTCCTACTAAAACTGCTTCTTACACCTGTACAAAACCTATGTTCTTATACTAGGATAACCTCCTACACTTCCTGTTTCCAGTGGCAACCAATCCCAAACATGGACATGTATCATATCTCATATAAATTCGTGTCACAATGGGTAAACGTTTGTATACCTTCGGGTCAACATACTTTACTCTACATTATTCATTCTGTTAATTAACTGATATCTGAACATGGAAACGCAACTGACGAAGAAAAACAATTTTGGGATTTGTGCTCTTTGCGCTCCTCGAACTCGCCAAGCCAGGAAATTCGACAACCGCACTTCATCAGCTGTATTACCGTGTTCAATATTATATGAATAAGTGTAGATATATTGTATAGGAACTCATGTGAGTTTTCATCTCATGTGAGATTTTAGGAAACCGGTCTGAATTTTTTTAAAATTTTTTTTCTGCGAACCTTGACGGACAAAATTAAAACTTCGAGACGATTTTCATCATGAAAATCTTATATGAAATGAAAACAAAATTTAAGGTACTTTTTATCAGATCACTAAGAAAAATGACACCTTGACAGGTATCAAGTTCGAAATGTTAGATAAAAAAAATCAAACGGAGGCAGCCATTTTGTTAATCTTTTTTCAATTCATGACGTAATGAATGTCACTGTCCATATGATGACATCATAATCGATTTCTGATTGGCGCAGCCATTGAAAAACGCTCCATGGTAAATTACACTCGTGACCTTTATACAAAAACTATTACATAAGACAAACTCACTGGATACAGGCGGATTACGTGCAAATCCTTACTGAACGCAGACGTCATAAATCTTTAAACCACTTCCCGCTTTTGGCAGATCAACCCTTTGTTTTTATTCTAATTTACCATAAAACATGCTAGACTCAGAAGTAAGGAAATTAATGGTTGATATCACCTGTCTTATCAAGAAAAAATACACAGGGAAGATCGAGTGAGTTGCGCTGTTTTTGAAAATCAAACCCTCTTACTTGTTTACTTTTTGCATCATTAATTTTCCTTTATCACCCTTCCTGTGTATACAGCATTTCTCTTCTCTGTGGCAAATTTGCATTCTAGAATTTGTAAAATATTAATTATTCGTGTTCCAGGTTGTTAGAAAGTTGTTTTCGAAAGTTATCTTATGGCAATCTTTGAAAAAGAAGATACTTAAGTCTTGATTAAGCGACCTTGTTTAAGGATGTCGGATACATGATGAAGTTTCGAAAATCCGACAAAAACATTCTACTAGTTCTGTTAGCCTTGTAGCCCACATAAGTTGCCAGATAAATCACCGATGTAAGAGGAAAGCATTGTTGTTTTACGTCCTATAAACAGCACAAGTAAATGTATTTACAAATTTACAAATGTTTGGGAAAGTTAGAGAACCGTAAAAGCTGCCCTCAATATCTGAAAAAATATAGTTTTGATTAATATTAATGGTAGATCAATGTCGTTTTGACCAATCTTCATGGCTCTGTTAAACAGTTTCCGGTCACGAGAAAACTTATATAGCTGCTTCCGCTATACCTAAGGTCTAGATACGATAATATGTCACAACATGTAAGTGAGGAAAGGTCACCATAATACACGCATAGACCTTGTTTAAGGTCAAAACGAAATTTTGTCAACCTGAGAAAGATGATATTAACCGAGATTAAGGAGAATATTAACTTTACGAAAGTAACATCCAATTACGGAGGAGGGATTTTTGTCATTCATAACATATGTCTTGAATTCCCACAGATTGGAAGAATCTTTCTCCCCCTTGGCGGTGGAGGTTAGGGTTAACCCGAGGGGGTATTCCCCTAAAAAGTTGTGTCTTTCGCATCTTAAAAGATATGAAAATGAACCGTTTTTATTCTCTGCTTGAACTCTCGTGTACGTGCAATGTTATGCATGTTTCACGTGACGTGTCTCAACCCACTAACAGTTTGTATACGCCTGTCCAGGGTAAGAGTAAGAGGACAGTATGGCAGTTGGCAAACTTTATAAAACAAATCGCTAAGACTTCCCTGAATTGTCCTGTTTCCGTTTTCCGTTTCTTGCCTGTCCAGGTGGTGACACCTGGAAGTGTACAAGGTGAATACGACCAGGTATTTCATTGACAACACCAACCATGTAGATCTTGGTCAATCCGAATAAGTAATGTCGAGTTTCATAAGTGAGAACAAGGTATACAACAACAGAACCAGTGGACAATCAAACGAGCATCAATCACGTCCAGCTTCACATCGCACAAAGAAGTAAAACTATGAGTTATGAGTTTTTCATTGACTATATTTGCACGAAAATTTTGATATTGGGAGCAGTCCCTTGAATACCGAATCAACTGCGACATGTAAACACCATAGGTTGGGGATGTGACTAGCTACCATTTCAGTGCTCTGCCTTTTCATCATCATCTCAGCGTTTGGGACAACCGTTATACGACCTGAGGTAGGTGAAGACCTAGAATACTAAAAAAATCAAATAATGTTTGTGACGTATGACATTTAGGTTTGACTGACCATTCTCAGTAAGTCAGCCAATTGACCTTTCTGTTGGCCTGAATTGTTTTTAATGTGTCGAAGCGTTGATGAACAATCTAACGAACACGTCCAATCGAATTAAAATGATATTGAAAAATGATAAGTTTCGTCTGATTGAGGAATATAGAGTGGAAACTAAGACATTAAACGGACCCACTGTACATGACGCCCGATACTATCAGAGGTGTCTTTTTTTGCGGAGACCCTACATGTTACTATGGCTACACCGCATCATCTTTAGAATTTGAAAAATTCAACAATCAAGCGTCGCTGTAACTTTGATGATGAGGTTTGCTTCTCAAATGGCTGTTTCACACATCTCAGTTTTATTATTTATTTTTTTCTGCTTGTTGTTCTTTTTTTCCGTTTTTTTTTCCTTTTGATTTGCTCGTCTCGTTGCTTCAATATAATTGCGATTTACAGTTCGTTCCTGCAGTCGAGCGAATTTTAATCTCCGCGTGATATCATGATATAGAAAATTGATTCTGATATATAAACACGTGTCTTACTATAATGACCTTCACACTAATCTCAAGGTCATTGACATTGATTATCTTGGCAATTTTGTCACAAATTTGAATTGACGACCGAGTTCATTGACTATATAAAAAATTAGGTGCACGTGCACTTTATATATTGCTGTGTAATAATAACAACAATAGATAATAATAATAAATGACTTTATTCAAGAGTCGATAACACTTTGAGTACAAGACTCTTCCAACAAGTGGTCGACAGTAAAATGTACCATATATACAACATTAAGATTACAGCATCACATATGATATAAAAATCACAAATATCACAGTAAACTAGCATAATCATGAAGGACTAAGATGTACATCAATAAAACAAATGTAATGATAAAGGCACATAGTGAAGAGGTATATAAAACGGTTATAGAGTGTCTAATAATATAATAAAAGGACTAAATTAGCGAGGTTTTGTAAGGGATACAGGACTAATAATTAAAACAATTAATTGGCAACATTCATAAAGGTACCATATTATCTTAGGGCTAAAATAAGACTGGCATAAAAATGTGGATCTAGGTTAGTAAATTGGAGATGAATTTTTTACAATGAAATTTAAAAGTTGGTGAGGTTCCACATTGTCTGATATTTTCTGGAAGCTGATTCCACAAAGTTGGTCAAGTATATAGGAAGGAATTTCTAAACTTTTCAGTTTTGTGTTTAGGTATGATATAGTTACCAGCAGTAGATGCCCTAGTTGGTCTACTGTGTACACTGGCCACAAGCACATTACAGTCCAAGTAGTTTGGACACAGTTTGTTAGTATACATTCATTGTAGGTCACTCTTTTGTTAAAAGGTAACCATTTGAGTTTGGTGAATAGTTCATCCCCAGATACGGAGTAGTCAGCATCCATAATTATACGTAAAACTCTTTTCTGTAATCTCTCTAGTTTTTTAATATATGTCTGAGAACAACGTCCCCAAATATTTGAACAATAATCTAGGTGAGGTAGAATGAAACAGTTAAAATAGGTGATTCTTGATGAAACAGGTAAGAACTTTTTAATTCTGCATAACTGATCTATTTTGAAATTGACCTTTTTGATGACATCCTGGACATGTTTGTTCCAAGTAAGGGTATCATCAATACACACACCTAGGAGTTTTTCATGTTTAACATTTTCTAACGTAAGATCACAAGAATCAGTACATTCAACATATAATTCCTTTGAATGTTTTTGTTTTTTCTGTTTACTGCCTACAACCATAAGTTTGGTTTTGTCTGTATTTATAACCATTTTGTTTGTTTTACACCAGTTTTTCACATTTACAAAGTCAGTGCGCAAACATGTTTCAATAACAGTAGTACATTTGTCAGTTTTCTGTATTGTTGTAACATCAGCATACATGTAAAAATTCACAATGTTTAGAATGAAGAGGCATGTCATTGACATAAATCAAATTCATCAGTGGCCCAAGTATTGAGCCCTGGGGTACACCAGTTGTAATTTCACAGGGATTACTTAAACTATTTTTGAAGGAAACAATCTGTAGGCGTTTTGATAAATAGGATGTAAAAAAATTTGTGGCACTGTCTGAACATCCATATAATTTCATTTTTTTGTAGAAGAATTTTGTGATCAACAAGATTAAAGGCTTTTCTAAAATCAATATACATAACACCAATAAGCTTGCCTTTGTCCATTTCTTCGTACCATCTATTTGTCAAGGCTTTTAGAGCTGTCTGACAAGAACGTTTACATCTAAAACCAGACTGATTTTCAATGAGTAAATTGTGTTGGTTTAAAAAATCATATAAAGACGAGTGTACATGTTTTTCTAAGATTTTTGATAAAACAGGTAAGATAGATATGGGTCTATAGTTACTAACCAAGCTTTTCTCACCCTTTTTGAAAATTGGATTTACTTTGGCATGTTTGAAATTATCAGGGAACAAATTTTGATTAATACACATGTTTAGCAAAGTGGTAATAGACTCAGCCACAATATCAGCTGTCATTTTTAAGTACTTTGCAGAAATACCATCTAGCCCCTTGGCTTTGGTACAGTCAATACTCAACAGGAATTTTTTTATGGAATGATGAAGTTATTTCAGGAATATTATACATGGTCTTGCTTGGTAAATGTTTAGAGACAAAAGTATCCAAGCACTCAGGTAATGTATTCACGTCATTTTTAGAGATATTTCCCTTCACAATATTTGTAAAATAGTTATTAAAATGCTTGAAATTTCATCAGGCTTATCAGTTTGTTTATCATTAAAAACAACATGATCAGGTTTGGTATCAACCTTGCCAGATACTAGTTGTTAAAAATATTTCCAGTATTTGTTTGGTTCTTTTTTACAGGTATCTAGGACATTAATGTAGAAACTACTTGCGGCTTTTCTAATTAAAGCAGTAACATTGTTTCTCCATTTTCTACATAAATCATAGTTTTTATGTTTTTTGTGGTTATCTCTTATTTTCATGGCTGTACTTATGTAATCATTCCACCATTCTGGAATTGTTTTGTATTTCACTCTTTTTTCTTTTATCGGAGCATTTTTATCCAATATATCAGAAAATGTCTTGTTCCAGTCATTTACGTCTCTGTTAGTGTCTATAGGTAACTGAAAGGCTTCCTTTAAGTCATTTTTAGTTTTTAAAGATTTTTTGTACATCTGTATTTAATAGTATTGATTCCAGTTGATTTGTTTTCAGGATTACACAAATGTTTTACAGCATGAACAGGATAGTGGTCACTAACATTAATGTTGGTAGAATCACAGCAGGTGAAATCCTCAGGAATATTTGTCCATCTATAGTCAATACATGTGGAGGTAGTCAGAGTGGTTATAGTTGGTACATGTACTAAGTTGTAGAGTGCAAGACTTCCCATCTCAGAGTTGAGATTTTGGTATTCAGGTGATGAGTTGAGAGCATCAATGTTGATGTCACCCATCAGAATCATATTAGAATTTTCCAAAGATGCGCGCTCAACACTCGCTGTCATTAGTTCATACCAGTCACTACGTGTCGTTGGTGGCCGATAGAGTGAGCACATAAAAATGGGTTAAGCATTGTGTGGGCAAATCTCAACCCAGCACATTTCAAGGCTGTTCTGATGAAAAGTTGGTTTAGCCCTGTATTTAACATTTTGACTAATATAAAAAGCAACATCGCCTCCACTGCTGGTACATCTGTCTAGTCTTATAAAATCATATCCAGGAATAGTATAGCTACTACTGGGGTGACTGCCAGTTAGCCACGTTTCACATATTCCTACAAAACTTGGCTTAGGTTGTAAAATATGGTATTTAACTTCATCAAAATGTTTGGTGAGACTCCTCACATTCCATGTCACATAGGAGAGACCTCTTGAAACATGATCAGGTAAGAGTTTGGACTGCCCCTCCTTGCAATGACTATAGATACATAGACCACAAATCCAGGTAAGTAAGTCTGAGCTACTATCTCATTGTCGCCCAGGCATTTTTGGTGCCAGGACTGTAGGCAGCCAACACAATAGACTTCTATACTAGAGAAGTCAACAGGTAAGTTACACAATGGACATACCTGGTGTGTGGAGTTAATACCTTCACTAGGAGGTCCAGGGTTCAAATCAACATCGCTGGACAGGAGTAATAGTAGTATTAACACATACTGATTAGTTCTCACTTGTCTAGATCCAATGTTTTTATCCTTTATATATGATATAGTAGAAAAAAGATTTCAACAAAATATCTTTTCCTTCCCATCTAAGTTGTGGAATTGCAATGTCCTAGATGTTTCCATGTACTCTATAATATAATAGTGTACTGTTTCATTTTCTTCTTCCAAGACGTAGAAATTGAATACTCTCCTAGTCAGACATAACACACAAGATTCACTGCAGGTTCAGGACATACGTTCATCGCATTCTTTTGAAATATTAAATATTGAAAAAAAATATTGAATTCTCGAGTTGATGAAACTTTTCATATTTAGTTTTCAATACATGTAGTTGTTTCAACCAAATTTGACTTTCTTTAGGCACATATATCAATAATGAGTTCTGGAAGGACGGAACAGCTGTATGATGCAGTTTAAATCCATTGTTTGACTCTACAGTATCGTATCTAAATTTGTGTTAAATGCCACTATTCACGTGTGTATCTTTTGTACAATTTTATATATAATATTTCACATGTAAGGTAAACAACACATTACAGTTAGTCACAACGTCTTACATGAATCTTTATAAAACATGTCTTCACTGAAAACAAAAACAAAATTAAACAGCGATTTACATTTCTTGTTTTTCAAAACTATTCTCTTTATCAACATACGATTTTTTCAATATTCTGGAAAAATATTAAAATTTTAGTCCGTAAATTTCGATCAAAATTTGTTGATTTGTGCGATTGTACTTTAAAGTGTTTGACAAAGAAAAGATTGTCACCCATAGTCTATTAATGTATAATCTTAAGCCTGGTTTGATTCGTTTATAAACATTTTAGGCAATCGGCATCCATATAATGATTTGTATTAGTAGCTACTTTTCATTTGTGTTTCTATTGTGTAATATTTTGAGGAGCATCTTATGTAGCCATTTTACAAACGAAATCAGGATGAAAACATTTCACATGTTCCCCAAACTTTCTTAAGATTGGTAATTACAGGTTTGTGAAGGTAGTTTCATATACCGTTCATCCAGCACGAATTAGTAAAGTTCTGATGAAAATGATGAAGACGATGAAGACTGTATACAGTCACTGAATAGTTGCATAAATCTTACTGGTCGAACTGTATGTATTTTGGAAATACAGTTCACAGGGGAAAAAACTAGATAAGTAAAATATTCTAATGCGCAAGTAAATAGCAGATGGACCTAATGCCTCCTCCGTATTTCCGTTCTCGCAGACGAACAAATATGTCTTATTCCCTGCGAACTTCCGTAATTTCAGACCATTTTTAAATTAGAAAATTATAATTCTACATGATTTCTTTAACTAATCACAAGTTCCGAAGTTCACAGTCTGAACTGCATCTTTAATTAGTTTACTGAACTAGCTGTCTAAGGTTGATCAAATTTTGTTTTTTCCACACCTTTGGATCCGTACACATAATATCAAGAAACACTTGCTGTATAAGCGGGTCATTTGCACGCTATATGACCGAGATTGTTATCATAAATAGTTTAAACTTTAATTGAAACATAGGATATATCACTGTGGTATTGTCGAGAGGGTCTTGATTAGGGTTTTATTGTGTGAATGAGGAAACATCGAAGGGGTGTTATATCGACATTACACCGAGGTTTTACTGTATATAAACCAAGGATATTACACCGAGGTTTTGCTGTATATAAACCAAGGACATTACACCGAGGTTTTACTGTATATCAACCAAGGAAATTACACCGAGGTTTTACTGTATATCAACCAAGGAAATTACACCGAGGTTTTTCTGTATATAAACCAAGGATATTACACCGAGGATTTAAAGTATATAAACCAAGGATATTACACCTAGGTTTTACTGTATATAAACCAAGGATATTACACAGAGGGCTTAGTGTATATAAACCAAGGATATTACACCGAGGTTTTACTGTATATAAACCAAGGATATTACACAGAGGGCTTAGTGTATATAAACCAAGGATATTACACCTAGGTTTTACTGTATATAAACCAAGGATATTACACCGAGGATTTAAAGTATATAAACCAAGGATATTACACCTAGGTTTTACTGTATATAAACCAAGGATATTACACAGAGGGCTTAGTGTATATAAACCAAGGATATTACACCTAGGTTTTACTGTATATAAACCAAGGATATTACACAGAGGGCTTAGTGTATATAAACCAAGGATATTACACCTAGGTTTTACTGTATATAAACCAAGGATATTACACAGAGGGCTTAGTGTATATAAACCAAGGATATTGCACCTAGGTTTTACTGTATAACAACCAAGAACATTACACAGAGGGCTTAGTGTATATAAACCAAGGATATTACACCGAGGTTTTACTGTATATAAACCAAGGATATTACACCGAGGTTTTACTGTATATAAACCAAGGATATTACACCGAGGTTTTACTGTATATCAACCAAGGAAATTACACCGAGGTTTTACTGTATATAAACCAAGGATATGACACCGAGGATTTACTGTATATAAACCAAGGATATGACACCGAGGTTTTACTGTATATAAACCAAGGACATTTCACCGAGGATTTAAAGTATATAAACCAAGGATATTACACCTAGGTTTTACTGTATATCAACCAAGGAAATTACACCTAGGTTTTACTGTATATAAACCAAGGATATTACACCGAGGTTTTACTGTATATAAACCAAGGATATTACACCGAGGTTTTACTGTATATAAACCAAGGATATTACACCGAGGTTTTACTGTATATAAACCAAGGATATTACACCGAGGTTTTACTGTATATAAACCAAGGATATTACACCGAGGTTTTACTGTATATAAACCAAGGATATTACACCTAGGTTTTACTGTATATCAACCAAGGATATTACACCTAGGTTTTACTGTATATCAACCAAGGAAATTACACCTAGGTTTTACTGTATATCAACCAAGGAAATTACACCGAGGTTTTTCTGTATATCAACCAAGGAAATTACACCTAGGTTTTACTGTATATCAACCAAGGAAATTACACCGAGGTTTTACTGTATATAAACCAAGGACATTTCACCGAGGATTTAAAGTATATAAACCAAGGATATTACACCTGGGTTTTACTGTATATATACAAAGGAAATTACACCGAGGTTTTACTGTATATAAACAAAGGACATTACACCGAGGTTTTTCTGTATATCAACCAAGGAAATTACACCGAGGTTTTACTGTATATAAACAAAGGACATCACACCTAGGTTTTACTGTATATAAACCAAGGATATTACACCGAGGATTTAAAGTATATTAACCAAAGGATATTACACCGAGGTTTTACTGTATATCAACCAAGGACATTACACAGAGGACTTAGTGTATATAAACCAAGGATATTACACCGAGGTTTTAATGTATATAAACCAAGGACATTACACCTAGGTTTTACTGTATATAAACCAAGGATATTACACCGAGGTTTTACTGTATATCAACCAAGGAAATTACACCGAGGTTTTACTGTATATAAACCAAGGATATGACACCGAATTTTTACTGTATATAAACCAAGGACATTACACCTAGGTTTTACTGTATATAAACCAAGGATATTACACCGAGGTATTACACCGAGGTTTTACTGTATATCAACCAAGGAAATTACACCGAGGTTTTACTGTATATAAACCAAGGATATGACACCGAAGTTTTACTGTATATAAAATGGACATTACACCGAGGTTTTACTGTATTAGAAGCCAAGGATATTACACCGAGGATTTAAAGTATATTAACCAAGGATATTACACCGAAATTTTACTGTATATCAAGCAAGGATATTACACAGAGGATTTAAAGTATATAAACCAAGGATATTACACCTAGGTTTTACTGTATATATACAAAGGATATTACACCGAGGATTTAAAGTATATTAACCAAAGGATATTACACCGAGGTTTTACTGTATATCAACCAAGGATATTACACCGAGGATTTAAAGTATATAAACCAAGGATATTACACCTAGGTTTTACTGTATATCAACCAAGGATATTACACCGAGGATTTAAAGTATATAAACCAAGGATATTACACCTAGGTTTTACTGTATATCAACCAAGGATATTACACCGAGGATTTAAAGTATATAAACCAAGGATATTACACCTAGGTTTTACTCTATATCAACCAAGGACATTACACAGAGGACTTAGTGTATATAAACCAAGGATATTACACCGAGGTTTTACTGTATATCAACCAAGGAAATTACACCGAGGTTTTACTGTATATAAACCAAGGATATGACACCGAAGTTTTACTGTATATAAAATGGACATTACACCGAGGTTTTACTGTATAGAAACCAAGGATATTACACCAAGGATTTAAAGTATATTAACCAAGGATATTACACCGAGGTTTTACTGTATATCAAGCAAGGATATTACACCGAGGATTTAAAGTATATAAACCAAGGATATTACACCGAGGTTTTACTGTATATCAACCAAGGAAATTACACCGAGGTTTTACTGTATATAAACCAAGGATATGACACCGAAGTTTTACTGTATATATACAAAGGATATTACACCGAGGATTTAAAGTATATTAACCAAGGATATTACACCGAGGTTTTACTGTATATCAAGCAAGGATATTACACCGAGGATTTAAAGTATATAAACCAAGGATATTACACCTAGGTTTTACTGTATATATACAAAGGATATTACACCGATGATTTAAAGTATATTAACCAAGGATATTACACCGAGGTTTTACTGTATATCAAGCAAGGATATTACACCTAGGTTTTACTGTATATAAACCAAGGAGATAACACTGACGTTTAACTGTATATGAAAATGGACAATACATCGAGGTTTTACTGTACATAAAAATGGACATTACACCGAGGTTTTGCTGTATATCAACCAAGGATATTACTCCGAGGGCTTATTGTATATAAGCCGAAGACATAATACCGAGGTTTTACTGCATATAACTGCTGAGCATTATATCAAGGTTTTACTGCAGACAAATGAGGAGCATTATATAGAGGTTTTACTGCATATTACTGCAGGACATGATATAGAGGTTTTATTGCATATTACTGCGGGACATGATATAGAGGTTTTACTGCATATAACTGATGGACATGATATAGAGGTTTTATTGCATATTACTGCGGGACATGATATAGAGGTTTTACTGCATATAACTGATGGACATGATATAGAGGTTTTCCTGCATATAACTGATGGACATGATATAGAGGTTTTATTGCATATTACTGCGGGACATGATATAGAGGTTTTCCTGCATATAACTGATGGACATGATATAGAGGTTTTACTGCATATAACTGATGGACATGATATAGAGGTTTTATATATAACTGATGGACATGATATAGAGGTTTTATTATAACTGCATATATACTGCATATTACTGACATGATATAGAGGTTTTATTGCATATAACTGATGGACATGATATAGAGGTTTTACTGCATATAACTGATGGACATGATATAGAGGTTTTACTGCATATAACTGATGGACATGATATAGAGGTTTTACTGCATATAACTGATGGACATGATATAGAGGTTTTATTGCATATTACTGCGGGTCCTGATATAGAGGTTTTATTGCATATACTGATGGACATGATATAGGACATGATATAGAGGTTTTATTGCATATAACTGATGGACATGATATAGAGGTTTTATTGCATATAACTGATGGACATGATATAGAGGTTTTATTGCATATTATATAACTGGACATGATATAGGACATGATATATAGAGGTTTTCCTGCATATAACTGATGGACATGATATAGAGGTTTTCCTGCATATAACTGATGGACATGATATAGAGGTTTTATTGCATATTACTGATGGACATGATATAGAGGTTTTACTGCATATAACTGATGGACATGATATAGAGGTTTTCCTGCATATAACTGATGGACATGATATAGAGGTTTTATTGCATATAACTGATGGACATGATATAGAGGTTTTATTGCATATTACTGCGGGACATGATATAGAGGTTTTATTGCATATTACTGCGGGACATGATATAGAGGTTTTATTGCATATTACTGCGGGACATGATATAGAGGTTTTATTGCATATAACTGATGGACATGATATAGAGGTTTTACTGGATATTACTGATGGACATGATATAGAGGTTTTATTGCATATAACTGATGGACATGATATAGAGGTTTTACTGGATATTACTGATGGACATGATATAGAGGTTTTATTGCATATAACTGATGGACATGATATAGAGGTTTTCCTGCATATAACTGATGGACATGATATAGAGGTTTTATTGCATATAACTGATGGACATGATATAGAGGTTTTATTGCATATAACTGATGGACATGATATAGAGGTTTTATTGCATATTACTGCGGGACATGATATAGAGGTTTTATTGCATATAACTGATGGACATGATATAGAGGTTTTATTGCATATTACTGCGGGACATGATATAGAGGTTTTATTGCATATTACTGCGGGACATGATATAGAGGTTTTATTGCATATTACTGCGGGACATGATATAGAGGTTTTACTGCATATAACTGATGGACATGATATAGAGGTTTTATTGCATATTACTGCGGGACATGATATAGAGGTTTTACTGCATATAACTGATGGACATGATATAGAGGTTTTATTGCATATTACTGATGGACATGATATAGAGGTTTTATTGCATATTACTGCGGGACATGATATAGAGGTTTTATTGCATATTACTGCGGGACATGATATAGAGGTTTTATTGCATATAACTGATGGACATGATATAGAGGTTTTATTGCATATAACTGATGGACATGATATAGAGGTTTTATTGCATATAACTGATGGACATGATATAGAGGTTTTATTGCATATAACTGATGGACATGATATAGAGGTTTTACTGCATATAACTGATGGACATGATATAGAGGTTTTATTGCATATTACTGCGGGACATGATATAGAGGTTTTATTGCATATTACTGATGGACATGATATAGAGGTTTTACTGCATATAACTGATGGACATGATATAGAGGTTTTATTGCATATTACTGCGGGACATGATATAGAGGTTTTATTGCATATAACTGATGGACATGATATAGAGGTTTTATTGCATATTACTGCGGGACATGATATAGAGGTTTTACTGCATATAACTGATGGACATGATATAGAGGTTTTATTGCATATTACTGCGGGACATGATATAGAGGTTTTACTGCATATTACTGCGGGACATGATATAGAGGTTTTATTGCATATTACTGATGGACATGATATAGAGGTTTTACTGCATATAACTGATGGACATGATATAGAGGTTTTCCTGCATATAACTGATGGACATGATATAGAGGTTTTATTGCATATTACTGCGGGACATGATATAGAGGTTTTATTGCATATAACTGATGGACATGATATAGAGGTTTTACTGCATATAACTGATGGACATGATATAGAGGTTTTACTGCATATAACTGATGGACATGATATAGAGGTTTTACTGCATATAACTGATGGACATGATATAGAGGTTTTACTGCATATTACTGATGGACATGATATAGATGATATAGAGGTTTTATTGCATATAACATGATATAGGGTTTTACATATGATATATATAGAGGTTTTATTGCATATAACTGATGGACATGATATAGAGGTTTTATTGCATATTACTGATGGACATGATATAGAGGTTTTACTGCATATAACTGATGGACATGATATAGAGGTTTTATTGCATATAACTGATGGACATGATATAGAGGTTTTATTGCATATTACTGCGGGACATGATATAGAGGTTTTATTGCAGATAAAATTTTTGAACATAAATGTTTTATTGTTTATAAGCAAACGACATTTACCTAGTCTTCACTGTATATATCCTAGCCATGTTATGCCGAAGTTTTACCGTATATAAACGATGGACATTTTATCAAGGTTTTACAATATTTAAATAAGGTACAAGTTATCAATGTTGACCCAGGTATAAGAACAATAGATATGTACCTTTCAATATACTAAATTTTAGTTTGAAATGTTTTTTTTTTTGATAGATATCGACAAAATAAAAAGAATTACTGAATGTTTGTGTCGATTTCAGAAGAACAAGAATGAACTCTTGATTGGTTTCAATTCAACATTTACTTATCTGATTTTATTACAGCTCACAGTTACGTATTCTAAATCTACATTGTTTTTAGTTGGTCTAATTGGTTCGGGCATTTACAAAAAGAAATCATTATTCTTTTGAAAGCTATCTTATGAATAAATCACATATTTAAAGATGAAATGGTATGATAATAGGGTTGTGCCTGTTCCAAGATAGACATAGTGTACACAGTTTATATAAAAACTGATTTAATGTTATACGGAATTGGAACCCCTGACCCCCTCCCACCTCCCCTAGTATAGATCTTCGTAACAGAAAATTATCTTTGTTTCCTCCTATAGTTTAAAAGTCCACGAATAAGATATGTTTTAAATTCTTCAGTGATAAAGTTGTTTGAGTTTTGTAAAGCAGTTATATTATCCCAACATCTGTGTTTTGATTTGTTTGTTATTCCACTTTTCTGATACCACAGACTAACAACTTTAATATGATATCAATAACAAACATGCAATCTCATTCGTGTCTCTGTCACCACGATGAAAGTTGACATTCGAGTTGTCTCCCTTCTGACGTTGAACGCCTAGGTGTTTCGCAGGCCGGAGCTATATCAAGATTTGAAGAGAAGATAAGAAAATGTCAAAAACCATAATTCTATCGCGTCAGGGGGAATGGCTGACCTTTAAAAGAACATTATAAGTTACAAATATTCATAAATAAAGCAGTAGTTACAAATTACAATATATTATCATGAGAATCGTGACAATTACAGTATCTTCAAATTTCATACAATGTTGTTCAGCAAGGCGTAGGACTTCATAAATGTTATGTGAAACACAAGAGAACTGAAGATTCTTTTATCACATTATCGAATATTTATGTTATGTTATTCAATGTTACTTTTGGAATCATCTTGGCACTATGACAATACTTATTATTGATTGTGACGTCATAATGCATTGGACGAGTTAGTTTAGTGACGTCATTTCATTGTCATCCCCTTACGTCACAATGTGATATACATCATAAGCGTTTACACTGGTTTATTCACTGAATGATACGACAGTCACGTGTCAATGTACATTACATATGTTGTAATGTAAAACACCTTATTCATTTATCATTACGTCATCATTTTTCATCAATAGATAAGTAAACAATTGGTAATATTTGAACCGATTTAGTTACATCTTATTTCGGAGTGTCCAAACTTCCCATGAAAACTTGTTCTGGAATTGAATCTCGTGAGTTAAAGGTAGTAATTGCTGATAAGTGCAATATTTACGGACTAATTCCTTTCTATGACCTTTGAACTTGTGTGACTGGAACATAATAACCCGGATGTAATGAAGCACGTCGGGAGATTTCAGCAAATAGTCAAGTACGTCATACTCACATCCTTCACAATCAAGAATCAATAGATCGAGCTGATCTTCACCACCGATACCCATATCCTGAAAGAATCTTTCCACACTTCTAATACTGAGGTCCGCCATTTGTTCTGATTCATTTCCGTTTTTACCAAATTCCTCTTGTAATCTCTGTTTACCAAACGAACTCGTTCGGTTGCCTGCTGGTTTAACTTGAATCTTGTCGTCCTTTGCACCCAGACCTATATTGTGGGCTTGAATTTTTCCTTGTGGTAAATGTTTTAATTTACTTATTAAAACCTTGTAATATTGCCACACTGGCTCAACAGTAACGTACAGTCCGATATCATACAGCTGGAAAAGTTCCCGCATCAGTTCTCCTTTGAAGCCTCCGACCTCAATGACAAAACTTTCCGAATTTAGGTGAAGATTTTCAAAAACCTTGTGACTTGAATATTCACTATGTCTTTGGAATTCAACACCATACGTTTGTTTACAAATATCGAAATCCTTCTCTCCACGTTTGCCAAAAAATGGATATTTATCTTGGCTTGATTCAGCGTGGTGATACCAACCGGAAGTGACGTCAATAAGTTGAAGTCGAGCGTAAGTTTGTCGCTTGTCAATACTATGGAGGAGTAAAATAAAGAATGAGAATATGATCACGAGGAAGAAGCGTGCAGCTCGGCCTAGAGGGTACATGGCTAGATCTACAGGAAAATAATGAAAAAAATACAATAATATAATAGTAATAATAAAACTGATCAAAAGGAATTTTTCATGACTTTATGTGGCATGACAGGAACCGGAAATGACGATCTATAATTACAAAATGATACCAAAAATGGTTTTTATAGGTCGGCATCCCTGTTATTGTAAGCATTTAAACTACAAGTATTTTTGGATACAATATCGTTTGTACAACAATAGCAGCCGAGACTCTTAAAATTCTTGACGTGTCGTTAACGAACTCACGCGAATTCTGGACATTTAATAAGTGCTATATAAAAACATAAGAATAGCGAAAATATCATCATAAACAAAGCAACTATAAATTTTACAAGAAAGATTTGAACTTGAGAGCATTACCTGTAACACATTTACACAGAATGTCCCTTCATTCTTCACGTCATCTTCTGAAATGACGAACATTTGTCAGTCCATGTGAATAAAAGTAGTATTAGCCATGTACAGTTAGATAACATCTTATCATGGTCATCAGAAGTCAAAGTAAACACCATTGTTGACGACAAATCATTCGGAACTCCTCTAACAGTCTTCCACTTTGATAATCAAATTAACCGCCACGTTCCGAGTGAGTTCAAGGCGTCACCGCACTGCCCGTACCCCCGGGGAAAGTGTATGTGCTATCGATATATGGGATTTACTGACACATCTAAAATTTGCACCTGAACAGGTGAGTGGTACCTTAATTGAATTGGTTAAAAGGTCACTTTCTCGTGACGATACACCTTGTTTATTTTCTCCCCAATTACGTCCGATGAAAGACCAAAAGACCGCAATGGTGGACGTGAATCCTGTTGAATAAATAAGATTCTTCTCAAGACGAAGTATTTTGAATTTGAATCGCAGAAGTAAAAAAAAGCGACAAAGAAAATACCGACATGCTAACAGAATCATAATTCAAAACAAAAATTAAATGTATTACATGTACTATTTCATATTTAATTTCGTTTAAAAACTTTCATTTTTTCTCTCTTTGTACATTGAATGCAAATCTAGGTACATGTACAGTATATTTCCTCGTTACAACATGTTAATTTTATTTCAAATAGCCATTATCGATAAGAAACAGTAATTTGTGAATTTTTAACCATATCTACCGTTTTTAATTCTTATCATACCTTTGTCATATCTTTTCATTTTAAAGTGATTGTTTTTATTTGCACCGTCGCCGATTCGCGCACGTTGCATGTTGAAGAGTGACCCAGCATAAAACAATAATAATCTTCGAAACCCACTTCCGGAACACGAAGTACGGATTATACATTATAATATATCGCTTGTTTTATTTGATCCGAAATAATTCAGGAAAACTTAAGATTCTTGGTAAACTTTTCAACAATATTAAGAAAAAGAAATAATTTTATGAAATTTGTAAATCAGCAGTCTTCAGACATGACAACGGCGCCGTATTGATAGAGGGCGCTGTGAGTAATAAGCCAGACGCGGACAATAAAATTAAAGTCAGTGATAAGAACTCTTGTTTTTAATTTGATAATTTTGGTCCATTCTTATCCAGCGTACCAGACAAATGTATTTCACGCCTCACTAAGCAGACATACCTTGTGGTAGAAAGTCGATAAAGTGGCTCGTGCCGACCATAATTGCACTTACTTAACTTTTGTATTTCACAAGGGGAGATAATTTAATTTCAGGGCGGCGTGTCTCTAAGGTGATATTCGATATGTCCATGATTCAAAGTAGAAATGAGTTAAATAAGATAAATAAATGTAAAAATTAGTTTTTTATATGAATATCTTAAATCAGCTTCTTACCGTTATCAATAACAAAACCTCTGAAGGGCCATTATATGGAACTGCCGTTTTCTGAATAATAGTATTTAAGATCCAACCTTTATTTTACTATTTGCGTGCAATTTAGAATTTATTTTAACAATCAATTTTCGGTTTCCTTTCCGGATTTGTATCTACATCGTAAATTAAGGATATTTATCGTATCTATCAGTCGAAGTAAGAACCACTTTACTTACCCTCGTCAACATATTTTTACTATGGCATCACGATGATTAGTGCACACACCAGGGTAGAATATATATTCTAAAGTATTTATATTCCTCCCTCATCTGCTCATTTACTCTTTACGGACACAGATATAGAACTGTAATTTTGTACGAGAAACAGATATAGAACTGTAATTTGGTATGAGATACAGATATAGAACTGTAATTTGGTATCAGACACAGATATAGACCTGTAATTAGGTATGAGATACAGATATAGAACTGTAATTTGGTACGAGATACAGATATAGAACTGTAATTTGGTATGAGATACAGATATAGAACTGTAATTTGGTATGAGATACAGATATAGAACTGTAATTTGGTATCAGACACAGATATAGAACTGTAATTTGGTATGAGATACAGATATAGAACTGTAATTAGGTATGAGATACAGATATAGAACTGTAATTTGGTACAAGATACAGATATAGAACTGTAATTTGGTATGAGATACAGATATAGAACTGTAATTTGGTATCAGATACAGATATAGAACTGTAATTTGGTATCAGACACAGATATAGAACTGTTATTTGGTACCAGATACAGATATAGAACTGTTATTTGGTACGAGATACAGATATAGAACTGTACTTTGGTATGAGATACAGATATAGAACTCTACTTTGGTATGAGATACAGATATAGAACTGTACTTTGGTATCAGACACAGATATAGAACTGTAATTTGGTATGAGATACAGATATAGAACTGTAATTTGGTATGAGACACAGATATAGAACTGTAATTTGGTATGAGATACAGATATAGAACTGTAATTTGGTATGAGATACAGATATAGAACTGTAATTTGGTATCAGACACAGATATAGAACTGTAATTTGGTATCAGACACAGATATAGAACTGTACTTTGGTATGAGATACAGATATAGAACTCTACTTTGGTATCAGACACAGATATAGAACTGTAATTTGGTATGAGATACAGATATAGAACTGTAATTTGGTATGAGATACAGATATAGAACTGTAATTTGGTATCAGACACAGATATAGAACTGTAATTTGGTATCAGACACAGATATAGAACTGTACTTTGGTATGAGATACAGATATAGAACTCTACTTTGGTATCAGACACAGATATAGAACTGTAATTTGGTATGAGATACAGATATAGAACTGTAATTTGGTATCAGACACAGATATAGAACTGTTATTTGGTATCAGACACAGATATAGAACTGTTATTTGGTATCAGACACAGATATAGAACTGTTATTTGGTATCAGACACAGATATAGAACTGTACTTTGGTATCAGACACAGATATAGAACTGTAATTTGGTATCAGACACAGATATAGAACTGTAATTTGGTATCAGACACAGATATAGAACTGTACTTTGGTATGAGATACAGATATAGAACTCTAATTTGGTAACAGAAACAGATATAGAACTGTAATTTGGTATGAGATACAGATATAGAACTGTAATTTGGTATCAGACACAGATATAGAACTGTTATTTGGTATCAGACACAGATATAGAACTGTACTTTGGTATCAGACACAGATATAGAACTGTAATTTGGTATCAGACACAGATATAGAACTGTACTTTGGTATGAGATACAGATATAGAACTCTACTTTGGTATCAGACACAGATATAGAACTGTAATTTGGTATGAGATACAGATATATAACTGTAATTTGGTATGAGATACAGATATAGAACTGTAATTTGGTACGAGATACAGATATAGAACTGTAATTTGGTATGAGATACAGATATAGAACTGTACTTTGGTACGAGATACAGATATAGAACTGTAATTTGGTATGAGATCCAGATATAGAACTGTAATTTGGTATGAGACACAGATAAAGAACTGTACTTTGGTATAGAACGAGATACAGATATAGAACTGTAATTTGGTACGAGATACAGATATAGAACTGTAATTTGGTACGAGATACAGATATAGAACTGTAATTTGGTACGAGATACAGATATAGAACTGTTATTTGGTACGAGATACAGATATAGAACTGTAATTAGGTATGAGATACAGATATAGAACTGTAATTTGGTATGAGACACAGATATAGAACTGTACTTTGGTACGAGATACAGATATAGAACTGTAATTTGGTATCAGACACAGATATAGAACTGTACTTTGGTACGAGATACAGATATAGAACTGTAATTTGGTATCAGACACAGATATAGAACTGTACTTTGGTACGAGATACAGATATAGAACTCTACTTTGGTATCAGACAGAGATATAGAACTGTAATTTGGTACAAGATACAGATATAGAACTGTAATTTGGTATCAGACAGAGATATAGAACTGTAATTTGGTATGAGATACAAATATAGAACTGTAATTTGGTATGAGATACAGATATAGAACTGTAATTTGGTATGAGACACAGATATAGAACTGTAATTTGGTACAAGATACAGATATAGAACTGTTATTTGGTATGAGACACAGATATAGAACTGTAATTTGGTATGAGATACAGATATAGAACTGTAATTTGGTATCAGACACAGATATAGAACTGTACTTTGGTATGAGATACAAATATAGAACTGTTATTTGGTACAAGATACAGATATAGAACTGTAATTTGGTATCAGACAGAGATATAGAACTGTAATTTGGTATCAGACACAGATATAGAACTGTACTTTGGTATGAGATACAAATATAGAACTGTTATTTGGTACAAGATACAAATATAGAACTGTAATTTGGTATGAGATACAGATATAGAACTGTAATTTGGTATGAGATACAGATATAGAACTGTAATTTGGTACAAGATACAGATATAGAACTGTAATTAGGTATGAGATACAGATATAGAACTGTAATTTGGTATCAGACACAGATATAGAACTGTAATTTGGTATCAGACAGAGATATAGAACTGTAATTTGGTATCAGACACAGATATAGAACTGTAATTTGGTATCAGACAGAGATATAGAACTGTAATTTGGTATGAGATACAGATATAGAACTGTAATTTGGTACAAGATACAGATATAGAACTGTAATTTGGTATCAGACAGAGATATAGAACTGTAATTTGGTACGAGATACAGATATAGAACTGTAATTTGGTATGAGATACAGATATAGAACTGTAATTTGGTACGAGATACAGATATAGAACTGTAATTTGGTACGAGATACAGATATAGAACTGTAATTTGGTATGAGATACAGATATAGAACTGTAATTTGGTATGAGACACAGATATAGAACTGTAATTTGGTACAAGATACAGATATAGAACTGTTATTTGGTATGAGATACAGATATAGAACTGTAATTTGGTACGAGATACAGATATAGAACTGTAATTTGGTACAAGATACAGATATAGAACTGTAATTTGGTATCAGACAGAGATATAGAACTGTAATTAGGTATGAGATACAAATATAGAACTGTTATTTGGTACGAGATACAGATATAGAACTGTAATTTGGTACGAGATACAGATATAGAACTGTAATTTGGTATGAGATACAGATATTGAACTGAAACTTGGTACGAGATACAGATATAGAACTGTAATTTGGTATGAGATACAGATATGTGTGGAACTCTACTTTGGCGACGATCAACTAAGATTTTCACAAAAACGATTGGACGAAAAGAAGCATTGTCTTATTCTAGTCGAGGTTTTATAAACAACACATAACTGAGCCAATGGCGCTAAAAAGTTCTCCTCGGTTGCCGGTGGGGCATTCGTGTGACTCCGACACATCAAGTTTAAATCTGTCTGAACTATTTTTGTTCTATTATATACTCTAAACAGTTTCAAAAAGATATTAAAGTCTATAAGCCCTATATTTAATGATATGGTACAGGTACGATTTGCTTTAGAAATATTCAAGATTGCGTCATTCCTTAAATCAAGTAT
This sequence comes from Ylistrum balloti, assembly GCF_031769215.1. Taxonomy (NCBI): domain Eukaryota; kingdom Metazoa; phylum Mollusca; class Bivalvia; order Pectinida; family Pectinidae; genus Ylistrum; species Ylistrum balloti. The sequence goes on along the minus strand of NW_026782082.1, from coordinate 949,555 downwards.
TTATCATGACAAAATGAAAATTTGATTGTTTTAATATTTTATTACTTCCGTTAAACACAAAATTTAAACTTAAAAATATCTTAACTTGCCAATAAAATTGCTCGTTTGTAAAGTTATAACACTATGATAGCTCTCTGTAGGTTTCACTTTAAGGATTATGCTAGGTGATATCAAATTTACTTCTTTAAATTCAAAATTTTGAAACATGCCAAAGATTTAGGCTGTTGAGAGTTCAGATTACCTGAAATCTTTCTAAATGACTGGTGTTAAGGCCGAGGAACACACACGTTGTGTTTAAAGTCCTATAACAGAATATTGTACACTTCGGTAGATAGAATTTCTATCTGTGGTTGGAGTTGTAAACACGGGGTATTATTTGTTACTACGCAATATTCTTAATAAACGGTTTCTTTAATTTCTTTAAACAGACTACATGTATATCGTTTATAAATATGCAAATCAAAGTTTAATGCAGCAAAGCATACCTCCAGACAGACGGACCGACAGACAGACAGATAGAAGTTAACTAGCGTATGTTGATTATATATACTTTGTATCTGTTTTATGTTCTATGTATATAATGTTATTTATGTAATATTTGTGTCCTGATAGAGGGGCTGGTTTCTACATATATATACATATATATATATCTATATGATTTTTCCAAATTAGAACATTAAACACAGGGAAGAAACACTTTGGATACTTTATAGCAACCTGAAGGTCATTTTCTTGAAATAGACAAGCGCTTTCTTGCGTTGCAAAAGGCATATATTTGAAATAACCACACCTTCGTCTACAATTGAAATGTTCCTGCATGGTCAAAGAAGATATTGAGAAAAGGAAATCTGTGTTCATTCCTGAAACTTAAGAAGGTCGTGCTTGGTTAGAGGAGAAATCTGTGTTTATTCCTTAAACTGAGAAGAACGTGCTTGGTTAGAGGAGAAATCTGTGTTTATTCCTGAAACTTAAGAAGGTCGTGCTTGGTTAGAGGAGAAATCTGTGTTTATTCCTTAAACTGAGAAGAACGTGCTTGGTTAGAGGAGAAATCTGTGTTTATTCCTTAAACTGAGAAGAACGTGCTTGGTTAGAGGAGAAATCTGTGTTTATTCCTTAAACTGAGAAGAACGTGCTTGGTTAGAGGAGAAATCTGTGTTTATTCCTTAAACTGAGAAGAACGTGCTTGGTTAGAGGAGAAATCTGTGTTTGTTCCTTAAACTGAGAAGAACGTGCTTGGTTAGAGGAGAAATCTGTGTTTATTCCTGAAACTGAGAAGGCTGTGCTTCGTGAAAGGAGAAATCTGTGTTTATTCCTTAAACTGAGAAGGACGTGCTTGGTTAGAGGAGAAACCTGTGTTTATTTCTGGTGAAGACATTTTATTATCCGAATGAAGAACATTGAAATCTAATGTAAAATATCCTGGACACGATTAGACAGTTTAACTAGGTGTTAATGTTCCGGAACTAAAGTCGTATTTGGCAAACAAGTCATCAGATAATGGATTTTATTTTATTTGGCAGCCACTAGATTGATTGAAGAAGAACACTCGCTATGAACACCATGTGCGATCGCGATATTGCACTAGTTAAGTACATACATACACCCTACATCGACTCGCGACATAATACTCGCCACGAACACCACATTCTCGAAATAAAGCACTCGCCTTAGATACCACACTTCTGCGAGAAAGCATCTGTCATAAATACACGCATTCATACTTGCCACGAAGACAATACTTTTGCTTTCGGGAAAAAGTGAAAAGAATATCATACGCTTGCGATACACACTTCGTCATAACATTATACAGAATGGAAGCGTACATAGGTAACACTCTTTATATACCAAACTGGATCGTGAAAGATAACTGATTCAATTCTAAAACACGATATTTAAGATTATTTCATTTCTTCACATTTTCAATATTCTCTTTAACTACCACCGGCTACATATTGACAACAGTAAGTATGTCGTACAAATCTCGTATTAATAACTGTGTACAAATCTGGTATAGACAAATCTGTACAAATCTCGTATTGACAAATATGTACAAACCTCGTATTGACAAATGTGCACAAATCTCGTATTGACAAATATGTACAAACCTCGTATAAACAAATGTGTACAAATATCGTATTGACAAATGTGTACAAAATTCGTATTGACAAATGTGTACAAATCTCGTATTGACAAATGTGTACAAACCTCGTATTGATAAATATGTACAAATCTCGTATTGACAAATGTGCACAAATCTCGTATTGACAAATGTGTACAAATCTCGTATTGACAAATGTGTACAAATATCGTATTGACAAATGTGTACAAATATCGTATTGACAAATGTGTACAAACCTCGTATTGATAAATATGTACAAACCTCGTATTGACAAATCTGTACAAATCTCGTATTGATAAATATGTACAAATCTCGTATTGACAAATGTGTACAAATCTCGTATTGATAACTGTGTACAAACCTCGTATTGACAAATATGTACAAACCTCGTATTGACAAATGTGTACAAATATTGTATTGACAAATGTGTACAAATCTCGTATTGACAAATGTGTACAAACCTCGTATTAATAAATATGTACAAATCTCGTATTGACAAATGTGCACAAATCTCGTATTAACAAATGTGTACAAATCTCGTATTGACAAATGTGTACAAATATCGTATTGACAAATGGGTACAAATCTCGTATTGACAAATGTGTACAAATCTCGTATTGATAACTGTGTACAAACCTCGTATTGATAAATATGTACAAATCTCGTATTGACAAATGTGTACAAATATCGTATTGACAAATGTGTACAAATTTCGTATTGACAAATGTGTACAAATCTCATATTGACAAATGTGTACAAATCTCATATTGACAAATGTGTACAAATCTCATACAGACAAATGTGTACAAATCTCATATTGACAAATGTGTACAAATCTCGTATTGACAAACATGTACAAATCTCGTATTGACAAATGTGGACAAATGTGTACAAATCTCGTATTGACAAATGTGGACAAATGTGTACAAATCTCGTATTGACAATTGTGTACAAACCTCATATTGATAACTGTGTAAAAATCTCGTATTAACAAATGTGTACAAATCTCGTATTGACAAATGTGTACAAATCTCGTGTTGACAAATGTGTACAAATCCCGTATTGCCAAATATGTACAAATCTGGTATTGACAAATCTGTACAAATCTCGTATTGGCAAATGTGTACAAATCTTGTATTGGCAAATGTGTACAAATCTTGTATTGGCAAATGTGTACGATATATCGATTTGAAAAATCGTGTACAAAATCTCGTGCTGATAACTGTGCACAATGTATCCAATTGACAACTATGTATGAAGTATTTCATGGACAACTAAGTATAAAAATATCCTATTGATAACTGTGTAAATATATCTTGATTTGACAACTGTGTACAAAATCTCATATTGACTTATATGTACACGATCCCATATTGACAATTGTGTGTGGAATCTTATACATGTATTGACACCAATGTACGAAATCTCGTATAAACAATTTCGTTTGAAATATCCTATTGAAAATTAAGTTTGAAAATTCGGATTGACAACTGTTTATAAAAAATTCTCACTTACAATTTAATGTGTTGCAAGTCTATATGTCGTTATGATAAATGCATGCAAATAGACAGGTGTTTTGTCTGCAGTTCGTCTAATTCTTGAGTCATATATAAGTTGCAGTTTACAAATGTTAACGGACGTAACATACCTGATATATTTATACATATCTACATTGCTACAGGGAAGCAGGTTTACAAGCTAAAAGGGTAAACAGAGGATATAGTTATGTTCCAAAACAGATATCAACATTAACTCACCTTCTAGTTGTGTTCAACCTTTCCGTTCTCTACTTAGAAATGCGATATTATCTACGATAAGCTTTCGTCGAAAGTTAAAATAAAAGATTTTGGAGAATTTCAACTATTTTTATTGGCAGAGAAATAAAAGTTCAAATGACTCGATCTCGTGATATCTTTGGTTCATTTTGTCAATATTTACAGAACAAAGAGACAAGAAACTCGTCTTAACGCTAGTTCACATTTCACGTCTAATAGTGTTGCCACGTAAAGTTATTTAAGATTTCGCGTAAATTCGATTTTTTTCTGGCGTTCAACGTAAGTAGTGGCTATATTGAAGAGGATTCCGCATTTGCTCAGCGTAACATGTCAATTTTTTGCAATGAGTTGAATTTATACAGTCTGCAGACATTTGTAACATTTTTATTACTGATCATTGATAAAACGTGTTTTGTATTTTATGTTTACGTCTCAAGACACCCAACTCGTGCAGAATGGATAGTAAACATTACGTCTATTCAAATGAGATGAATTCACGTTCATGAGAAAATAACACCACAATGACGTCAACAAGTATTACGTCAACAGTTTAATTAGATCCAGCAAAGAAAAAACTAAAAAGATGAGTGATGAAGGGATAACTAATACTAAAAAGATACCAATCTGATTGACCTCACCCAACAAATCTGCAGCTGTGAAACAAAAAGGAATATCTCACTCATGTTAGGTTTATATTTGAAAATTTTCACTAACTGGCACACTGCATATAAACGACATTCGTTAAAGGAACGATTTGATTGGCTAATCATACATGTATGACGAATTCGAATAAAAAGTTGCTGGGGATGGTAATTCTGATTTTTAAATTATTTTGGTGCATGTGGCACTTCAAGACTCATTTAACAAATATTGGTGATAGACGTTTTATTGGTATTTATTTACCGGGTGCCAAGAATTAGACGATACTTTTTAATCTCGATTAAGAGTCGATATTTATCATATAATTCAGACCCCGCCCAGTTTGTCAACACATGTAGATACGTGTGATAAGACTGTTCAGAATTACTGAACTATTGATGTTTTAAATTGAGAAATAAAAAGATATTAAAACGATTTTTAAAAAAAAATGAATTTGGGCCCCAATTAGAACTTGCTTTATGGTCAAAAGTGTGTCAGTTTCATTTCCAAAATCTCTTATCTAAACAAACACTCCAACGTTAAAAGCAGAAGGATGTAACATCACGGCGAACAAAGTTAAAAGATAAGCATGATTTTAAGATTTTGAATTTTGAAAAAAAAATTGAAATGAATCAGAAACGCGTTGTAAATTCGTATGACAAGATTGAAGAGCAATTGACAAGTTCCTTTTAAGGAACTTTCCAATAAAGTTAAAAATAATTATTCATAAAAAAAAACCCCCAAAAAACAGCCGAACTCGTGTAACATTTTTTCTTGATACTGAAGTCTAGACGTCAAGGTACTTGATTATGTCATTCGGAGCACCTCGGCAGATTCTCTGCAGTCATGATGGAAGGTGTGGGATGAGGTGTTCCAAGTTTTATATGTCAATGATTAACCGGTTTCCTGAAAGAGGTGACTAAGAATGAGTGACAAGTCCCGCTTTATGCTCCCACTTCAGACGACAGATATCAAGGACCCTTCAGGATGTTCGTGTATAGGTGTGAAGTGTCCCTCTCTTACACGTCAAAAACGTCTTTACGTGTAAATAGTCAGACTGATGTGACATACATCATTACAATATTGGTAGTGTTTATGGTTAATATCTGCCATTAATGGACTTGTTTAGAGACAGATATATGGTTTTATGAACCTGAGTGAAAACAACGGTTCAGGTTCATGAAACCACATATCAATCAAAATATAATTTCAGGTATCATAAAATATCATTTTCATGGTTGAGTGATTCGAAGAACACAATTTCACAGTTGAGGGACTTAAATGAGTACTTTCACAGTCCAATGAATTAGATGATTTCACAATGGTGTGGTTTAGAGAGCGTACATTCACAGTTGAGTGATTAAGGGAGGGTACTTTGAACGATACGTGGACGATTGAGAGTGTTTTTACAGTTGGCTGATTCAAAGTGCGTATGGTTACTGTTGAACGATGGAGAGAGAGAGCATTTTCACAGTTGAATGATTTACAGTGTATACTTTTACACATGAATGATTAAGACAGTGTACTTTAACAGTTGAATCATTTAAAGATTTTTTAAAGTTGAGTCATTTAAAATAGTTTTTTACGGTTGAGTGATTCCAAATGCATGGGTTATAGTTGAATGACTTAGAGAATGTATTTTTACAGTTGACTGATTCAGAGAGTGCACTTAAATATTTGAATGATTGGCATTATAGGTCGAGAATTCTAAAATTGACGGATTTAAAGTGCGTAGGTTTAAAACTGAATGATTAAGAGAGTGTGTTTTAACAGTTTGATGATTAATAGAATGTATTTTCATAAATACATATGATTACGGACATCTTATCTTCACAGTGATAACGAGTTCTTGCTTTTAAGAAACATAGAATGAAATATCCTCAGTCTGTCGAGACACCATACAAAATGTGCTTAAGCATTTTGCACTTTTGGAATTTCACATTAACATGTTTTTAAACTTTGGGGTTAATAAAAAATTGCCTTGATATTTTTTTAATTCATGAAACATTTTTAACATTTTCATAATGTAATCAAGCTGGGCTACGGAAGCCGACCCATATCTGTGTTTACACGCGCGTAGGGCTGATTCTGTGAGGAAGGTAAGTATATTTTTGTATAGCTAGATATATACATGGGCCGACAATGAGGTAAATGAATCTTGAGATGATAACTTTAGAAGATGTGGTGTGATAGATGAACTTGCACTTTTAATTCACTATAAATGTATTCATCATGCTCACAATCCACGTATTTTTGTGTATGGAATTCATTTCGACAATGTTTTTGTACCTTAATTTTGCTTTTTTAATTAAGATTTTTTTTCTTCAACTTTCTTACAGATGGGAAAAATAATCTGTTTAATCTATTACCACTGGAACATCCTCTTAGAAAAAAAAGAACGATTTCCATGAGTGTGGCCACAATCCGGTACTCGGCGTAGAAAATGACTTTCATGAGAAATACATTACAACCTTCATCTATATATATATATATATATATATATATATATATGTTATAACATTTACGTTACATGGCACGTGCAGGTCATGACACTCGATTCCTTAACAAGTACAGGTGCACTTTCATTTTTCATATTTAAATTATTTTGCACATGACCAAATTCAAACGTCAACTGTACTGAGACGCAAAACATATGTCCCGTCTATTTTTCTCTCAAATTTTCATAATTGTAATCTCATTTCAGATCTACGCGAACATTCCATCGAGTGCGAGACTCCGGTCATCACCACTGCTATTAATCAGGGCGTGATCAATTAGCATATAGGACCTGTTATACTGCACTTATTTCACTATCCATCGCAAAGGTTTAAGTGAGAAGTACTTTCTAGGTGCTGCGATGATGTCGGAAAGCATTTGTCGTCATTTGTTTATAAATTCTCACAAACTGGGGCCAACGAAGGGATGCTGGATATCAGATAGCATATAAAGATGGCTATTTTCCAGATGTTGGGCCTATACAAAAGCCAAAAGTGAATACTTAAAAAAATATTATCAAAAGAGAATTTCATAAAATCCGTGAAAAATTCATCCATTTGCTGAAGCTTTTTTTAAAACCATACAAATTTTGAACCATCTAAAATCACTTTTGCATTGTACGTTGTACGTTTTAATCCTGTAGGCATATAAATAATATGTGAATGATTTAATTTAACAGTTGGAATATTTATGATATCAATCAAAATCTTTGACTTCTTGGTGAGCAATCAATTGTTTACCCATATCACCACAACATTATGTGTAGTTTTTCCTGCACATGCACACGCATCCACCCACCTACCCACTCATACAAACCCACCCACCCACACTCAGTGCTATACTCCAAATTAGACAACATCCCATTGTTTGCACAAAACATAAATTTGTATTCCAACGCTACGCTTGTGTGCGTGGGTGAGTGTGTGTGTTATTATTTACTGACCAAACCAAAAGCATTAGGTGTCTTTTTTAAATTCATGATAACAGAATATTGTACTGCCTATTCCTTGCCCCCCAGTATTGAAGCTGTAAAATTTGTAACAAACGCTCAACAGACTTTGACACCGCTAGGATTCCGGAAGTGTATGAGATGTTAGCTCGTCAATCAGAGCGTATATAGTGAAATTGACGTCCTCATTAGAACGCTTGAATCCTAACAGATGTTTTAAAAGAATAAAATAGACTGGCAATTTGAAACAACTGACGTGTATAAACACTCGCGCGTGAACTCACATGCATATCACCATCGATCAACCGTCAATGGCGGCACAGTACAGCCATCCCCATGATCGTCCGATCTACTGTTTTCACAATTCCGGGTTTTATATGTAGGCAATATAAGCAAACGATTTACATCATATGGTTTCAGGAAAAGAATGGAAATCAGATGTTTGTTTAGAATTAACACTGTACCAAATGTGATCGATAATAAATATGATAACTGTTCGGTTGTCTCCCTTTGCATACGGGGGTTTGTCTCCTCTTACGAACGCCGAGGATTATATCCCCTTACAAAGATGATGATGATGAAGATGATGAAGATGATGTTGATGATGATGATGATGATGATGATGATGATGATGATGATGATGATGATGATGAAGATGATGATAATGTTTTTTTTTGTCTCTGACTTTGCCCGTCGCCGGGCATTTTCCATTCGACTGTTGTCTATTCTCTGGCGACGTGAGGGCGTCCCCCCGCCCGACTGATCTTGTTGTGCTGTGTCTGGACTTCGGTTGGTGGAGGGGGTCCTTATCTTCTGTATCCTGTCCCCCTTACAAAGTGTTTTGTCACCTTTTATACCAGATGTTATGTATTGTCTCGCTTTATTTATTGCGTTGGTGAGCTTCTCTTACGTACGCTTTGGATTGTTTTAACAAAAGTTTCGAGGATTCTCCATTACGGAATTATTGATTGTCTGTAAAAGGATTGAGGGGTCACAAAAGCTCAGTCAGAACAGCTGCAGACCTCGTAACATCATGATCAGGTGCGTGGTTCGACGCTCTCTAAGACGAGCGGGTTGCGTTTCGCAGAAAGCTGAGAAACATACCGGCATGAGCCGACGTAGTTGTGTTTTCGGGCAAGACAATGACATGCGACAGGCCTTCCATTTGTGTTCAGTAAGGTTACCACATCTAATATAGTGAGATCTCCCCTCAACACAATGCTGGCTTTTCACAGTAAACAAATATACAGAGATATCGGCATGTGGTTACGAATCGGCAAATTATTCAGCAATCAAGCTCAGACAATATGAATTCGGTATATGGGTTTGTTTTATTTAATTAGATACTAACAACAATGATAACCTTCCGAATCAGTAAACTTCGGCTCGAGGCATTCACCTGTGAGAGTCTAGCCGTCTTTGATACCATGGAGCCCCACACAGTGCTGTTAAACCTTAAATTAGTGATATCAGATCTCTCTCGGCACTCTCTTTCTCTGAGAATTAATTTCCTGGCAGACTATCAAGGTTAGAGGGAGGGGAGCGTGTCATTACGGGGAGGGGGCGGGGGTGTTACGAGAACAGGTACCGTATCATTGCAGTCTTGATTTATTTACAAACAGTTTTTTTTACTTAGCTGAAGAAAAGGGTTTTAAAACCATTTGAGTACCACAGAGTGTGTATGTTTAGTGAAGAGCTTCTACAACAGCAAACTTCAGTCTGATACATCCATCGAGCTGGAAATATGCGTCTTCCGTATCTATAAGAAAAAAAGGACCTATGACTAGAAATTAAAGGAAAGTACGTATGAAAGCCAGTTTGAAATAGTGTTGACCCTATGTCGTGCAAATATTTGAGGAAACAAAAACAAACAAGGGAGGGGGGAAATAATCGTGTTTCAGTATATCAAGCTCACCAAGTGTTTGCTGGTGTTCATATTGGCACGAGTATCTGTCTTATATCAGTTTCACGTTACAATGAAGCGTGAAATTCTGTTTTATGAACTTAATTTCTTACACAATTTGACTGACTGGGGCGTATGGTTAAAAAGTTACTCTTCTTGAGGTGTTAACACTGAACTAGGGTCTTATCATGTGTTACATTGCTTAAAAAGATGTTAGTAACACACAAATATTTCTAGATGTAGTAGTCCTTGTGATGGCGCCATACGTAACCAAGGTTGAACACAAATGGACAGATAGATATTGTATATATTAGCGAAAAACAAGATAATGTGAATAATTCGATTTCGTTTTAAAGTAAATTATCGTTTTGTATAATCCTTCTGATTAACCAATTATTGTATGGCTACCATATCTAGCCACGAGCGCCCGCGATGGTCGAGTGATTAGGGCGTCTGACCGTCTTTATCACTAGCCCTCCACTTCTGGGTCGCGGGTTCGAGACCTACGTGGGACAATCGCCAGGCACTGGTCACAGGTCGGTGGTTTTTCTCCGTGACTCCTGGCTTTCATCCAACACCCAAACTTGAGACGTCCTTAAATGACCTTGTTGTTGACAGGACGTAAATCAATAATAAAAAAAACACAAAAAGACTGACAATTATCGAATATTGGTTCTGAGTGATTGGTAGTTATATGGAACAGTAATGAGTGTTATACAATGGTACTGAGTAGGGTTATAAAAGGTATGTAGTGGTATATAATGGTAGGTAGTGATATATAGTGGTAAGTAGTGGTATATAATGGTAGGTAGTGATATATAGTGGTAAGTAGTGGTATATAATGGTAAGAAGTGGTATATAGTGATATATAGTGGTAAGTAGTGGTATATAGTGGTAGGTAGTGGTATATAGTGGTAAGTAGTGGTATATAGTGGTAGGTAGTGATATATAGTGGTAAGTAGTGGTATATAGTGATATATAGTGGTAAGTAGTGGTATATAGTGGTAGGTAGTGGTATATAGTGGTATATAGCGGTAGGTCGTGTTATATAGTGGTAGGTAGTGTTATATAGTGGTAGGTAGTGTTATATAGTGGTAAGTAGTAGTATATAGCGGCATATAGTGGTAAGTAGTGGTATATAATGGTAGGTAGTGATGATATGTTGCGGTAATGACTAGTGTGTAGAGGCATACATTGGTATGGAGTGGTAAGTAGTGGAGTTGTGTGTTGTGTGGTCAGTAACAGTGCAGAGAAGTAAGTTAATGTATGTAGTGGTATTGTGTGGTGAGTAGGTGTGTAAAGGTATTAAGTGGTATGTAGTGGTATGACCTTCCATAGATTGGTATGTAGCGGTAACTATATGTGGTGATATTGTATGGTATAGGTATTAAGCGAAGTAGATTTATGTGGAGGTGTAAATGGTATATATTGGTAATTAAGAGTGCACAATCAGCAGTGTGTCTAGTGGCGTTCATGTAAGTCTTTAAAGCCAGAGGATCTGTGTTCGATTCGTAATGAAATCAGTCCAAACCTTGCCTTGATAGAATGGATAAAACTAAAGTACACTAGACCGCTAGACGTCCATTTATCATAAATATACACACACATATATATATACTGTACCCATAACTCTTTCTGATTAAAATTTTTAAACGCGGAAATTTTGAGGGCGGAGATAAGCATAGCCGAGACTGTATTTATGTTCCATAATGAAAAACAATAGTACAAGTTGAAATTAACGAAAATAATCAGTCGAACGGAAGAAAATTGGAAATTTGACAAACGGATCAGCATCTGTTTATGCCCTATCAACGGACCGGGAAAGTGTCTCTAAACCAAACCATGGCAGTGTATATAGGTCATCAGCCGATAACTACTGGTGTTCTGATGGAGGGAACAGGCGCTATTCTGTCAATAGAAATAACCTTTTCTCCGAAAACATCCATTTTCTGACTTTTAATTAAATTGTTTTGTTAAATTTATTTATATACGCGTTAGTTGGTGGAGGTGAACACACAAAGTACATCTACACTCAATAACACATGAACGCGTTATTGACTCAATAACCAAGTTCGTACAGTATCAAAATACATATATATATATATATATTTCTGTAAACAACAAAAACAAACAAATTAATGATAATAAAATAAATAAAAATCAAAGAAAGAAAATAAAATAAAACTAGAAAGGTAATTAATGAAATTCATGTAACGTCATTAAAACAGATCACAATGCAGCATTGTGACGTCATTACAGTAAAAAAATCACGAAACTCACTGTGACGTCATTGAAATAGAAAACAATATAAAATATGACATGATTGAAATAGAGAGCAATGAAACGTATTGTTGCGTCTTTGAAATACAAAACGATGGAACGAAATGACATCAATGAAACAGAAAAAGATGAAAAATATTGTGACGTCATCAAAACAGTTAACAATTAACAATTGTGATATCACTGGAATAGAAAACAATAAAACTTATTATTAAGAAATCATTAGAATTAAAACAATGTAAGAATATGACGAAACAGATTGTGACGTCAATGAATTAGGAAATATTGTGAAGAAAATATGACGTCACTGAAATAGAAAACAATGTAACTAATTATGACATCTTCCAAATAGAAAACAGCGGGATAAGGTAGCGTCCAGATATAAATTGTATCAAAAACAAGTTAAATATAGATATATGTTTTGACAACACATTACGAACTAGATACATCCACAAAAATTGTTAAAAAATTACCAATCCTTCCGTCTTGTAATTGTCCTTCCTCACACATATTCTTATAAAAATGCACACGAAAATTTCAAGAGGGAATAATAAGATTCAGAAACAGGAGGCTGTGAACGCGGAAAAAATGAATTAATTTAATAGACATGATTTGGTGTGTAAATGGGCGAGTGTGAAACGGGATGGATTCTGTAGGATGGAGGATGGGAGAGGAGACGGGATGGGGGCTCGGTGATCAAGTCGGAATGGCAGGGAATTGAAAGATGCAATTACGTCAAGGTTGATGCCCATAGTAAAATCTTCGTTATCTTTAACAACAATTTAAGAAATTTGGTATTCATTTTCGGCGCTATTTCTAACCTTGAAAAGCCGGAAATTATTATGTTTCCCACCACAACCTTGTTATACTGGCACCTGGTAATGTAATGCAAATAGCCTATGTCTGTTTTTATCCTTTTATATTATACAAATTTTTGGGGGTCATTAAAATAACATTACTCAAACATAACCTCTCTCAGAAATGAATTTTCTGACAAAATCCTGAAAAAAATCAGTTTTTTAGTTAAATTATTTTTTATTTAGGCGGAGGTCTCATCGATAAGTCGAATTCTCTTGTAAATATGGTTAAAGATAGACAAAACATCAGCTGTTTGAAAGGTATCTTCTAAATATCAAACTTTATTACACTTCAATGTAAAGATAAGGATCGCCTCTACATTCCATAGTGAGATCTTAATTTTCTATAAAACTGATTTATTTTAAGCGATGAACTAAAGAGATAAGTAGAAAAAAAGAATATAAAAAACAATTCAATTGAGGGAGCAATTTTCACGAAAATAATTTTAGTTTTTATTTCTTGATTTAATACAACTTGTAGACGAAAAAAAACTTTCATGCTCCACTCTTGCATACCGGTAAGCAATCGACTTAACTTAATTCTATAGTGACATGAAAACTCAGTTGATAGAGAATTGTAATTGTGAAAATCCGAGATGTTTGGTATGGTTCTAACTTCGGTCGGTTTGCTCTCTCTCCCCCCCCCCCCCCCTCTCTCTCTCTCTCTCTCTCTCTCTCTCTCTCTCTCTCTCTCTCTCTCTCTCTCTCTCATTAATCTTGTTTATGATTGTTTCATTGCTATTACATCCCACTGCGTGTATTAATATGTTTGGAAACGGCTTTATGTAAGTTGCAAAACTTGTGCCCAATCCTATTGCTGTTTATGTGCGATAAAATATGTTCAAATCAAACTAGACATGATATTGCCTAATATCCGACAGAGTTGTCGTTTCTTAACAGTCACAATACACCTATGTTAACGGTTAACGGACTACCAATAGTTGCCCTCGAGGTCAGGGTCAAAGTTTGCCGTCGGGCAAAACTATGGCGGCATCCCTGACAACAACAACGAAGGACACAGCTGTAGACTGTGTTGTATGCCATCGATCAGCGAAAAACAACAACGTTTGCGCTTTTTCAAAAGTTTTGTGCCAAAATCGTAGCCAAATTACCACCAGTTATCACTGATATCAGTAAAGGAACATGTATCTCGCGAATACGTCGGGAACTGAAAACTGAAAGTTCAAAATATTAACACGACGGTAGGTGACTTTTTACTTAAAATTTATCTTCCGAAATATAATCCACGAGTTTATAACTATATAAAAAATGTAGTCATTTTCCACATGAAAAACATTTAGTTTCAACACAATAATACAAATAGAAAAAAACAAAAACAAAACAAAACAAAACAAACAAACAATAAAAAAAGAAAAAAAAGGGGGGGAAGAAGAAACCAACCAACCCCCCCCCCCCCCGATAAAAAACGAAAAAATAGTGAAATACTTTATTTAAACACATTTTTAAAGAATCTTGAATTAGCGTGAGCCGTCTACAGAAGTGTTATTTGGGTACCACAATGCATTCTGAGGGAGATTAGATGTTGTCATTTGTTTAATTGCTGTTTCATTTGTCAAGGGAGGTAATTCTGTCACAAATCACGTGTCACTGACCATGGTTATGTTATGATACATATTATTTAGTTGTCAGTGGTAGTAAACAAAGGTGCTTGCTTTGTTCCATTTAGTTATTTCGATTTGTTTTAAACACCTGTTTGTTTCCGTAATTAAGGGGGAGCTGAAAATCACCTCTTTGTGGTGTAAGTGGCGATTAATCGTGGGACACCCCGTGCAAGGTTTGGTTTCCACGATGTCTTCAGTGACGGGGATATCAGAAAACCCACGAATCGTGTGTGCTGCAGTTCACTCTTTGAACGTAACGGTCAACTAAACACAGGTTCGTGCAATAAAAGGAATGTTCTCCAATTATCATCGACCAAGAGGATATTGAAGGGATCAAAATAGACTCGCTACCGCTTGTGATTTAAGGTACAATAAATGTCATAAAGCACGTGACCTTTATGATGTCATTAATCCTGTCATCGGCTTATCGCCAAAATGGCTATTTTACTTCACGGCTTTTAATTTAATCCTCGGCATAAGACAGTAACATGCACGGAAAAGTAACTCTAACCACTGAACTTTCGCGAGGACGAAACGTGATGTCGGTCTGCAAAGCGATGTCATTCATATCGACCATAAATGCTGTATTACGACAGTTCAATGTTCAAATATATTGGCCGATAAAACTGAAATCGACAAAGGTGTCAGGTTAAGATTTCAGCCTCTAGCTTTTCAACGCATGATAGAGATAAAATATCATTTTCTGGTCACGACGTTTGTGTCGAGTTTGTCTGGCTTGGTGTGAATTTAGAGAGTAGAGGCATTTAGGTCTGACTTTGTCATCCGAACTTTCGGAAAGACAAGTCGGCCGAATTCTTGCCAAAATGTGAAGAAAAAAGAGGAGAAACATATAAATAAGGTGATTACATGACATAGTTATGGAGATGGTACTCTAGTTCTCAGGATTCAACAAAATACTGATGTATCGGTTTGGTGGGAGGTAAAAAACAATTTTTAAAAAAAAGGAAAACAAAAAGCTATTTCTCGAACATTTAGATGTTCCAGCTAGTCACTAGATAAGTATCTGTCAAATTAGTTTGGTATTTTTGTTATATCGAAATAATATGAATGTATCTATGTGGAATGAATATAATTTTGATATAATCGGAGTGATTATAGTTGTCGGAATACCTTAAGGGTGTACGTATATGCTACTGTTTACTGATAACGTAATAGGGATTTATCTCCCCTGCAGAATTTGATTGTTATCGCCGTTACAGTATTTGATAAGCACAGTAGGACAATAAGAAAAATTTAATCGCTCAAATGAATGCACCATTATGTGGCTTTCTTACGTGCATGTACTTTCACTGCAATTCTTTAGATCGTTTCGATATCCCCTCGGTGGAACTCTCCTGGGTTGGAGTTTCGAAAAGGCAACATGTAGTCTTGGTTAAATCATGGCAATACGACCCGGTAACTAAAGCTTACATGTTAGCACACCTGCACACAAGATGAAAAAAAGGAACATTTTTGAAGTATAACTGAGATGCAATTTGCCAAAATATCTTCCGATCTCTTTTCTGTTTTTGCCAAATTGTGGAAATTCTCTGTTTTGATAAGAATTTTTAATACATCATACAGTGTACTCGACCAACCTTAGTTACAATTTATTTATACATGTGAGAGATCCTTCTAAATGCGTGATTGAAGTAAAATCATCGCTTATGGATATCTCAGTAAATTTTCTTATGCAGGACTAACTAATGAAATTATCGGAACATCTCGGTCAATTCCGTCAAACCCCGGAATGAAACCTATCAGTGACGGAATGGACCGAGATGTTGTGATTGGATGTATCATTTGGCGGTCATAGATATTTTTACGTGCTTTATTTTTCATATAAAGTATGAAATCATATTTTGTTTTTTTCTTATTTTTGATAATGATTAGTCTCTGTTTTGTTGTTTCGAGTTATTATCATTAGTATTTTGATTATTACAATAAACAAGTACAGGTTTCTATTCTGCAATAAAGTAAAGAGTTTGTTCCGCTATCTCTGTACTGATTGATTGTGTGATTCACGATGCATGCAAACTCTGCAGCAACAGCTTTCGCTAGATTTTATTACTTGTTTACTTGTTTTCCTTTGTTTTCTGTATTTTTTTAACTTCTCTATGGATGATATTTCATTATTTCCGTCCAAAGAACAACAGGCGGGATTTTTGTATCAGATAAAATCAATATGACGTGAACAAAACATTACAATGCACGTGAAACTGCACGTCATAAGATTGGAATCTATGGTTTGTATGGGCGGTTATTAATTTGCATGTGATTGTAATTGACGCCAGTCACGCGACCACCACCCACCAGTTTCAATATCTGGTAATTAAAGCGTAAGATTGATACAGAACCCATCAAAAGCCGTGTTTTCCTTTTTGTAATTATGAGTTAACGCCCCTTCACGTTACAGAATACTCACTGGTCTCTTACAAGCGTTCCCTTTGCATAGATGCGTATGTGATATCGACACGCCCACTCATAATCTGACACGAGTAAGTCTGTCAACCATGAAGATAAATCAATTAATTAAAGATTGCAACAAAGTTCTTGAAGTATTTGAAACATTCATTTATGCATATCCATAAACACAATACCTAGTCGAGAAGTCTAGACCTTCAATTCTGTATTCCATCCAACGCACATACACAGACCTATTATGAGTCTTATATTTTCTTTGTTTTATTGCAAAACTAGTTAAATGGATGGTTTTTTGAAGGTTGGCAATAATTTATTTATTTGTAGTCAAGGCTTCTTAAGAAAAAGAAGAAGAAAACAAGTAAACATTACAGAAAAAAAATCTGATGAGATATATCAGTTGAATACTTATCATTGTGCTCGCTTGTCAATATTGAACAATAATGACACAGAGCAATTCCAGTACAAAACGTTATGTTTGGACAAAAATCTCTGCCTGCTACCCAACACAGATACTGTTGTATCGGGTACGGATATCTCGTATTCCTCCCCTCTCCAAAATATATCAACTCCAAGAACACTGTTACCCTCCACAAACATTCACAAACATTCACTTCTTTAGTAGAAAACTTAAGTCCTATTCGATGAAAATCATTATATACCGTCCTCGGCGCCATTGTACCACTGCCACCCCTTCCTCATTCCGTACACTTCCCGACACCTCTCACCTATCACTTCCTTTCACATATTTTGTTGCGCGGGTTTTAAGGTTCCTGACAGAATACTAATGATAAATACTGTATTATCCAAACAAAGTTAAGGCAATGCTTAAATCGCCATTTTATTGCCATCAGTTAAATACAGAATCTGAAAAAATATTTATGGGCCAAAAATTCAATTTAAATGACATTATTTGTGGCATTCTGAAATTTGACCACGTGTCTGTAACACGCGCATGTCTGGCCTCGTGCCCCGCGCGCGTTTTTTGGCGCGCTCCAATGATACCCATTACACGTGTATATGCACTTGCATTACATATAGATATGTTATACACCTTTAATTGACAGCTGTAGACATGACCTTTCACCTACTTCCGCATTAGTTGGTTTAGTCACCCAGAAGTACAGTTGACCTTGACAGTGACACACGATTTATTCATAGCACCTACATATGCACGTGCAGGGGGATTTTTAATTAACTTAAATCTGTACCAAAAACGTATTTCAGCAAGAATTACTAATTCAAGCCATTGCTTAACTTTTTCTTCGGATAAAAAGAAAAATGTTCACATTTCATATGTGCAAATTGGAGACTTTACGGAGCTTGCATCAAAGTTCTTTTTTTTCTGCAATATTATTTTCCCTCTCTTAAAATGTTTGACAACATAGATTTGAAAACCAATATAGAAGAACATATTTACGAAATCGATTAAGCACACTTGGAGATTGCTCTTGAATTGTTTAGAAAAAGTTTTTGAGATTCTATTTACCGGCTTATTTATATCAGAAAAAATATACGGTTCGGATTATATTGGACAAATTGTATTTTTATGGAAGCGGCCCCGGCAAAGTGCCACACTGTTACTGCTCATTGCCTTCTACACAATTAAGTATACAAGGAGTTTTTCTTTGGCTTTGAAATAGCATTGATGCTGCACACACATTAGGTAGTTTGTTTAATTGTCCTTAGGTCTGGAGGCAGTCTTCGCTGTTTTTGTCTTTCTTTAAAATTGCTGCTTTTGACCTCTGTAGGTTGGTTCGTTCTAATTTCCTTGCGTTGATTATAAAATATACCCATTTCATTAGGGCATTGTGTAGAGTCCTTTAAGTGTTAAAGATAAAAGTTCAGATCTCGCGTCTTTAGCCAAGAATACAAAATAATTAGTTGAAAATATAACTACCACAAGAAAATGATATATACATATATTATATAATTATGTCTAATTCTTCAAGACTCTTTGATTTTCAAAGTCGAGCTCCAAATTTTCTACATTATGAAGTATACACCGTGTAACCAGTCGTTTGCTTATTAACTTTAAGGGATAAAGTAATATGGCCGCCAAGAATTTTTGGGTGACGTCATTGGGCACAAAACACTATTTACAATTCAACCGGTATCTCTTTGGTTGGATATTTTTTTTATGAAATTTGTCTACTGTGTTTGGCATAAGAGAGGCTTTGTTTTAAAGTAATATGTCTGGGATGTTCTAGGGTGGCAGACAAGGACTTCCTGTTATTCCTTTGTGATATTAATGGTCATTTAAAATTCCATTTACTTTTTAATAAAACATATACGAAAATCAGCATTATCTTAATTTTAAAAATATTTGAATGAGTAGCAAACAATTTATTAAGAGTCAACAAATATTTTTGTAAAATCCCCTAAACCCCATTCTAATGATATAAGTGTTAGTGGGAACTATTTGTGTTATAAATTCTTATATCATAAAAAACACAAAACTCAATGTTCCTTAGAAACAATTTGTTTTGATGATGTGCCAAGTGGGCATGAAGAAAAGGCTTACGTGTTCTATGTCATTATGGAATTAAGAACTCATCTTTATGGATGTTTTAATAGAAAAAGTGGAGAGAAAAGACCCTCTGTGAAGTCCGGACGCAAGTTTCACACTCCCTGGGTTACGTAGGGCAGTAAGAACTGTGAGAAAATTAGTTAGCTTTTACAAAGATTTTCAGTTTTTGAGAAACATGTGTATATCATATCATTCGATTTAAGTATGAAACTATCTCTTCAACATCAAATTGTCCACAATATTTGAAATTTTCATCAACAAAAATTATTCCTCGCAAAAAATAAAAGTAAAAAAAAAAAAAAAAAAAATATCATCAAGGATTTTTTTGAACCTAACTAGTCTATTTATTAGCGTTAACAACAATTACTTGACTGAAGTACATGGCCCAGTGTCGGCCATAAAACGTGCCTGATTGCCACCGGAAAACAGTCATTGGTGTAACCTTTAAACTAGGCTGAAAACAACCCAGTATAAAGGAGAACAAAGATGAAACCTAATAAAAATGGCGGCCGCTGAACTTGTGTCCAAAGAACACCAAAGATAAAATATTTCAAGATGGAACTTCATAACAAGCGAAAAGGAAATCATTTTGTAGTGAACTAAAATATTAATGACCATTAAAAATGCATCTAGCTTCTATTCACATAAACAGGGGAGAATATGTTTTTACTTACTAGTTTTGACTCGAGAGATCGGATCAGCTACTGTGCAATCACGTGTATTATGATGAAGTCAAGCATAACATTTCAATGTTTTTTGTTTTTGTTTTTACAATTTTGTATATGTTATACAGCTTTAACTTCATGACTTCAAACTAAAAGCATGGCTTGTAAACAAAAATCAAATAGAAACTATCCCATTGGAAGCTTTCGGTTTCGTATCAGTTTTTTAAAAGTCAAATTAAAAAAAAACAAACAAACAAAAAATAAAAATAAAAAATACTAACATGTCAACATAATCATAATCCAAAGCAATTTCAATAAAACTAAGCAAAATGTGAAGAAAAGAAATATTTACACTGATACTCCTAAAAAAAACCACGACCAGATGTTCCGGTTGAGTAAGCGTCTTCTGCTTCATCGATGACGCCCTCAATGTAAACATTGGTCAATCCAAGTAAGCAATGTCACGTTCTCAACGGACCAACAGGCAAACTAACGAGCATCAAACACGTCTAGCTTTATATAGCACAAAGAATTAGAATATTTCTCAACGAGATCACTATGATGACCGTAATAACGACGACAATTCCTAATCAGCTATCGCCCAAGAATAAAGGTAAACATAGAAACATACATCATCATCGTCATCATCATCATCATCATCATCATCATCATCGTCGTCATCATCATCATCGTCGGCATCATCATCATCGTCATCATCATCATCGTTGTCATCATCATCATGTTCTTCTTCTTCTTCGTCTTCTTCTTCTTCTTCTTCTTCTTCATCATCATCATCATCATCATCATCATCATCATCATCATCATCATCATCATCATCATCATCATCTTCTTCTTCTTCTACGTGTCTTTACTGAAATTTGAACAACTTCATATCTAAAATCGCATTCCCATGAACAATTGAAACAATAGATAAATTTTAAAGTAAGAAATGTCAATGAATTAAAAACGATATACATCAGCTTTTACTCCGATCTGTGCAGCAGGTAGGGAGTTAAATTTCGACCTGCTGGTTCCGTTGTGTTTTACTTCTACCGGGTGAGTCAGGTCATGGGTTCTGTTCCTTCGGTGAGACTTATAACGAGCGGTAGGGACTGACACCTTATTGCTTATAAGGTATACCGTGGCCAGGTTGTGACATTTCAGTGTGACGGCACTTTAAAAACGTTTGGCTATGTCCCCATAATTCATGGACGCTGTCTGCATATGGCATTTGTTGTTGCGTACCAGAGGTCTCGTGCCACTACGAACAAAAAAAATATATAGAAGATCCTACTTTGATGTTATATTGTATTCATTCGACGGGTTCAATAATTTGATGTCACGTGTCTTTAGGTGAACGAAAATTCCGAAACCATTTTCCCGATAAGACAAACTTACACATATTTAGACGCGCATGGTTGGGTTTTCACTTGACCTACTGCGACAATCAGATGACTTAATCAAGACGTGATTTCTTTATGACGTCACAATAGTATTAGTTTTCCGAAATTAAAAGTCTCTAAATCGAAACCCGTTCATTTGCTCACTGAACTTACACGAATAAAAACGATAATTTGGGGACGTAACCTTCGTTTGATGCCCTTGTCAACTTTTTTTTGGTTCTACCATTATATCTATAGACTTGCTGATAAATTCTCATTTCACCTCTGGGACAACGACAGTTTTACATCTTAGAAAATATCATATACACAGGAATGACCCTGGTTGTTGCGACAACGTTAAACCCTGTAAACAACTTAAAACGGCAGCATGTTTGAAACTAATCAAAACATATAAAGCACACCTATGATAATATACAGTTAACAGTGACCATATTTACACACAACAACCCAACAAGTATCGCGTATGATTCACAAAACTAACTTCGCTCTTCACAAATAATCTGATCACAGGAAGCATTTTTTTTTTCATTTTTAATTTTTTAATTTTTTGTGTCTTGGCAGTTATCAAGAATACTAATGGTTCCTATTTTTTCTTTTGAGTGCGAGTGTGGGAAGGTGTACAATAATTACACCTGCTCTCGTTTCATTGTTTATCCACCAAAATTCCGAAAACTATTGCTTTACAAATTGTTGCCTTGCATATTGAAATATATTTCCAAGACTATCCAAAGTCCCTTCTTGTTTGTTTACACACTGGCAGTTTTTGATTAAAAACTAGCAAAACAAGTCAAAAATTGATTCTTATTGTTATTCAATACGTTTTGAAAATGTATTATAGTTTACTTGGCTAAAACATATAACCTGATCTGTGCCATTTAACCCGGTATAACCACTCAAAGGCAGGCGTCAAGATGACCTGACTTTGCTTTTCGAGGCCGCGAGATCGTTGTTGAAATACCTTCATGGAGATGGGACTCTACCTTATATCATTGCACATTTTGTCGTCGAGCCAAACGAAACATTTTCACGTCCAAACTGGCAAAAGAATTATTAGAAAACTTCAACACAATTAGGGAACTTCAAATGTAATGGAGTCATTTTCTTGTGAGAGAGAATTCAGTACGGTATGTGATGAGAGCTGTACTCTTAATAGTTACCATCACCCATGTCGCTCATTTTCCTGTAGGTCGATCTTAGTACCTCACGATCATGAACGCTGATTATACCGGGAGTTATTTACCCTACCTCATCAACAAATAAATAAAAAAATAATAAAACAATTTATTAATTATATACTATATACCTATATTTGGTTTCAATTTACGATTGAAAAAATGCTGTCTTTTCAAATATCTAACTTTTGTTTGTTTTTAAAATTTTGTCTCTTAGCATCAATAACGATCCCCAAAAGATGCTTTTCACATGAGTATTTTAGAACGGTGTTTGGTTTTACTTTCAAATATGTTTGTTGGCAACAAATGTCGTAAACATCGCCCTGAAGAGGAACTTGTAGGAATATTATGTATTGACATGCTAATCAGAAAAGGTCGACCAGTTGTGAGGTTCCCACACTGTTTCCTGTTAATGTTTTACACTAAAATGTAGATACAAGGATAGATATTAATTATAGGAATAATTGATGTTTGTTTTCTTTTCTCTGCAGCGGATGATTTCCAAATCATTGGCTACCTTAAAATGAACCTTGCACGTGTTTCATTTCACGCTTCATTCCGATGTTAACATCTTACGGCGATTTTCGATTAATATTCCGACCAGAAATCAGGTAAATATGTATTCAAGAATATCGAATTTTTAGTGTGATTGAGTTCCTACAGTAAACATTCGGTAGCTATGAAGGGTGAAATTGCAACGACGAAACGTTCGGTAGCTACGAAGGGTGAAATTGCAACGACGAAACGTTCGGTAGCTATGAAGGGTGGAATTGCAACGACGAAACGTTCGGTAGCTACGAAGGGTGAAATTGCAACGACGAAACGTTTGGTAGCTATGAAGGGTGAAATTGAAACGACGAAACGTTTGGTAGCTATGAAGGGTGAAATTGAAACGACGAAACGTTTGGTAGCTATGAAGGGTGAAATTGCAACGAAGAAACGTTCGGTAGCTCATCTTACGATCACTTTTGCTCTCTGCACCCCTGGAACGTGTCATGGCAAAATTGAAGATTCCGTGTTTGCGACATCGTGTGGACAAGACGAAAAGACTAGTTTGATCATTTGATGTACGTCAAGCGAAACTCGGGGTTGCATAACTGTATGTTGTAATGGATTTTAATTATGGTGTCGCTCCTTTGTTATCTTCAAGAGGAGTATATCAGCCTGCGTCAGTTTTTTTTCTTAGCGTCCATCAAATTACTTCGTTTGTGCTTTCAATTTTGTCATGACATTTTCCAGTGGTGCAAAGAGCAAATGTGATCGTAACCCCTTGAGTATCGAGGCTGTCGGTAGCTATGGAAAATGAAACTCGACGCTGAAACATTCCTTTGCTATAAAGGATGAAATTGCATAGATGAAACATCATCATCTTCTTCTTCTTCTTCTTCTTCTTCTTCTTCTTCTTCTTCTTCTTCTTCTTCTTATAAATGCTGTAAATAGGAAATTTAACAGACCCCATTCCTTTCTGGTAGATAAAATTTGAAATTGCAAATACTTTGAAGTTGGAGTTGTTATTCACTATCATCATCATCATCATCATCATCATCATCATCATCATCATCATCATCCACATCTTCTTCATCATCATCATCATCATCATCATCATCATCATCATCATCATCATCATCATCATCATCATCATCATCATCATCTGTGCATTAGAGTTTGACGTGATGAACGAGGTAATACTGCCCTGCCTTTTTTACATAGCTAGGAGGCGTACTTACCACGTTAAATACTACGAAAACAATTATATACAAAATATAACATATAGTCTGCATATATCGTCGAAACCACCCGAATTATTTTACGAAATTAAAATGAGATTTTATTAATATATTTCCCATGTAATTAGTGTCTTCATCGTTAATGATTTTTGTTGTTAATCATGGAAATGTGATACGGGATAAAATCACACATTGGTTTGTATCATTAACAGATGTTTGTATTTGTAATAAAAATATTACCATGTGTTTCATGTATTAAACTTACACACCTGATCGAAAGATCGGTTTTATTAAAGTATTATTATTGTAAACTTAGTCACATACAAAATTCCGTCTTTCAACACAAATTTTGATATTGTTGTTTAATAGCATAGATAGATATTCACGTTTTAAAATGAGATAGCATAATCATCGAAGTGTTGACGGCATTTGAAGATTGGTTAAGTTGACAATGCGTTTTACAATAAGTCAATGAAGGCTCGTAAACTAGCAGTAATCGTACGTGTTCATAATGAGGTCATAGATAGACTATCTTACGTTAACATTGTTTTCTGTACATGGATGCTTCAGACAGAAATAAGTACAGACTGCCCAGCGTGAAATTTAATTAATATTTCCCCGATATCGCTCTCTGATCTTGTGTCTTTACTGATAATGAAATAGTGTACTGTTGAGTATGAATGATAATTCCTCATTCCCCTTTTCCCTCTCCCAAACACTCCTTCTCTCCTCTAAAGCATCTAGCAAAAATCGGAATTTTTTAAAGGAAAACAAAGTATGATATGCAGACAACATAACACACACGTTTGCAGGGAATATCCCCACTCTCATGACTGTTTTCTTTTCTGATTAAGATATATATATATATAAATATATGGGTTCATATATTAATTACGATACATAAATATAGGCAATTTTTTGGAAATCGGTTGGCCTCCCGCATGTTGTTCATAGAGGTAACAATCAACTATTTCAAGGAAATATATCTTTGTAATTACCTCAGCTGTCTTACAAGATAATAAAAACCCAGATAACAGACAAAAAGATAACGCAATCTTTAGAAATATAAGTTTAAAATGATAACAATAAATATGATTTTTTTTAATTTACGTGTCTCAGTTTACGTAGCATTGGCATTGTATCTGATCATTTTTTTTCACGCGCTGTCCATAATTGTAAGGTGATTTATTGTTCGGTTCAATGTGTGATAATATTTCCGGAGATACGCGACAGATATCTTGGACCGTACCTGCAGATGCCGAAATTTTGAAACCTGGAACGATAACACAAAAAAAGGAATATAGGTCACACTGCAAACCTTGTTCATAGTGAGTGAGCACTGATTGAGTGATACTGTGTCTGAGTGATTTAACACACCATGTCTGTTTTAACAAGTTGCTAATTCGATGCCATCACTCCATGTTTCGAAATTATTGTTAATTTTTCCATTAAATTCAAGTCATGCGATAAATTAACGTATACCTCCGAAACAATCTCAAAAGTGCAATATCTGTACACTTCATATATATCATCATGCTTGCGTATTTTAGTGACCCAGAAAATTCTGAGACAAAATCATCTTAAAATATTTTTCAAAAATATAAGTACAAAATATACATACATTGTAAACGTCATTGCACCATGGTAAAATATAATACAATATCAACTTACAAAGACAAAATATAGCACAGCGTCAAAACACAAGGACAAAATATACCACAGCGTCAACACACAAGGACAAAATATAGCACAGTGTCAACACACAACGACAAAATACACCACAGCGTCAACACACAACAACAAAATATACCACAGCGTCAAAACACAAGGACAAATATAGCACAGCGTCAACACACAACGACAAAATATAGCACAGCGTCAACACACAACGACAAAATATACCATATCATCAACATTCAACGACAAAATATACCATATCATCAACACACAACGACAAAATATACCACATCATCAACACACAAAGACAAAATACACCACAGCGTCAACACACAACGACAAAATATACCATATTATCAACACACAACGACAAAATATACCACATCATCAACACACAACGACAAAATATAGCACAGCCTCAACACACAATGACAAAATATACCACAGCGTCAACACACAAGGACAAAATATAGCACAGCGTCGACACACAATGACAAAATATACCACAGCGTCAACACATAACGACAAAATATACCATATCATCAAAACACAAGGACAAAATATACCACAGCGTCAACACACAACGACAAAATATACCACAGCGTCAACACACAACGACAAAATATAGCATAGCGTCAACACACAACGACAAAATATAGCACAGCCTCAACACACAACGACAAAATATACCACATCATCAAAACACAAGGACAAAATATAGCACTGCGTCAACACACAATGACAAAATATACCACAGCGTCAACACATAAAGACAAAATATACCATATCATCAAAACACAAGGACAAAATATACCACAGCGTCAACACACAACGACAAAATATACCACAGCGTCAACACACAACGACAAAATATACCACATCATCAAAACACAAGGACAAAATACACCACATCATCAAAACACAAGAACAAAATATACCATACCATCAACACACAACGACAAAATATACCACATCATCAAAACACAACGACAAAATACACCACATCATCAAAACACAACGACAAAATATACCATATCATCAACACACAACGACAAAATATACCACATCATCAAAACACAACGACAAAATATACCACATCATCAAAACACAACGACAAAATATACCACATCATCAACACACAACGACAAAATATACCACATCATCAACACACAACGACAAAGTATACCACATCATCAAAACACAACGACAAAATATACCATATCATCAAAACACAACGACAAAATACACCACATCATCAAAACACAAGGACAAAATATACCACATCATCAAAACACAAGGACAAAATATACCACATCATCAAAACACAATGACAAAATACACCACATCATCAAAACACAAGGACAAAATATACCACAGCGTCAACACACAAGGACAAACTACACCACATCATCAAAACACAAGGACAAAATATACCACATCATCAAAACACAACGACAAAATATACCACATCATCAACACACAACGACAAAATATACCACATCATCAAAACACAACGACAAAATATACCACATCATCAACACACAACGACAAAATATACCACATCATCAACACACAACGACAAAATATACCACAGCGTCAACACACAACGACAAAATATACCACATCATCAAAACACAACGACAAAATATACCATACCATCAACACACAACGACAAAATATACCACAGCGTCAACACACAACGACAAAATATACCACATCATCAAAACACAACGACAAAATATACCATACCATCAACACACAACGACAAAATATACCACATCATCAACACACAACGACAAAATATACCACATCATCAACACACAACGACAAAGTATACCACAGCGTCAACACACAACGACAAAATATACCACATCATCAACACACAACGACAAAATATACCACAGCGTCAACACACAAGTAAACTATAGCAATACCAAAGTTCCAAAGTTTTGACAGTATTGCTGGTCATCCTTGTTGGTCGATACATGTATATGTACTTGACTATAACACGTCACTGATCCTAAATAAGATCAATGGTTTCTTGAAACAGATTTGCTTTAGGCAAAAGAAAAACAACACAAACACATTTAAGGAACATCGGCACTTTAGAGATAGTCTTAAGTTGTGTATGTCAATGCACTAATTGCAGCTTAAAAGCATAGCAGTCCTATTAGAGAACGATCGACGCACCCTTCAGAGTTCCTCAATGTATACTGTACGATGTACATGTAACCCGTGTTTACGCAATAAGCCGTTATTTATATTAAAATGAGGATTATTTATGATGAAATATCAGTATTTACGATCAGGATAAATAAGACAATCTGACGTCCCGACATCCACAAGTCATAATGAGCGCGAGCTAAATTGCGTTACCTTAAGACTGTTCATGTGAACCGTTTCCTTCCTGTTTACTATTAAGAGGTATTACCCGTGAAATGATATACCATGTAGATTGTTTATATTTACATTTTCTCTCGTCAATAAAGCGTACATTGGGTCCCATGCACTCAGATGGAGGGTGTTGATGATCTGTAATACTAGACGACCTTCTGGGCTGTATAGCTATCTGAACATATTTGTCATCACAAAATATGTGTAGTTCATCGGTAGACTACATAACCAACGTTTGTCAATCTGCATCGAAAACATTCTATATCAACGTCTAATACGGTTACAGCATTGTTTCTTGTTCAAGAGAGTTGCCGCCTTGTTGGTTATTTGTTACAGCAAAGTCACCAAAGTTACAGCATTGTTTCTTGTTAAAGACAGTGACCGTCCAGTTCTTAATTTGTAAAGTTACAGCAAAATAATGACCGCCTAGTGTGTTGTCTGTAAAGTTACAGCATTGTTTATTGTCCCCATAATAAAGGCCATTGTCATTAATTTAGCGAAGCAAACACTCTTTGTCTCACATTGTAAAGGCCTCATTCCATATATGCATACATCAGAATTTGTCCCTTGTCTAGCAGATTCAAGGCCTTGTCCCTGTCTAGTAGATTCAAGGCCGCCTTGTTCCTTGTCTAGTAGATTACAGGCCTTGTTCCTTGTCTAGTAGATTCAAGGCCTTGTTCCTTGTCTAGTAGATTACAGGCCTTGTCCATTGTCTAGTAGATTCAAGGCCTTGTTCCTTGTCTAGTAGATTCCAGACCTTGTTCCTTGTCTAGTAGATTCCAGGCCTTGTCCATTGTCTAGTAGATTCAAGGCCTTGTCCCTTGTCTAGTAGATTCCAGACCTTGTTCCTTGTCTAGTAGATTCCAGGCCTTGTCCCTTGTTACGTAGATTCAAGGCCTTGTTCCTTGTCTAGTAGATTCAAGGCCTTGTCCCTTGTCTAGTAGATTCCAGGCCTTGTCCATTGTCTAGTAGATTCAAGGCCTTGTCCCTTGTCTAGTAGATTCAAGGCCTTGTTCCTTGTCTAGTAGATTCAAGGCCTTGTTCCTTGTCTAGTAGATTCAAGGCCTTGTTCCTGGTCTAGTAGATTCAAGGCCCTATTTCATGTCTAGTAGATTCAAGGCCCTATTCCTTGTCTAGTAGATTCCAGACCTTGTTCCTTGTCTAGTAGATTCCAGGCCTTGTTCCTTGTCTAGTAGATTCCAGGCCTTGTCCATTGTCTAGTAGATTCAAGGCCTTGTCCCTTGTCTAATAGATTCAAGGCCTTGTTCCTTGTCTAGTAGATTCAAGGCCTTATCCCTTGTCTAGTAGATTCCAGACCTTGTTCCTTGTCTAGTAGATTCCAGGCCTTGTCCCTTGTTACGTAGATTCAAGGCCTTGTCCCTTGTCTAATAGATTCAAGGCCTTGTTTCTTGTCTAGTAGATTCAAGGCCTTGTCCCTTGTCTAGTAGATTCAAGGCCTTGTTCCTTGTCTAGTAGATTCAAGGCCTTGTTCCTTGTTTAGTAGATTCAAGGCCTTGTCTCTTGTTACGTAGATTCAAGGCCTTGTTCCTTGTCTAGTAGATTCAAGGCCTTGTTCCTTGTCTAGTAGATTCAAGGCCTTGTCCCTTGTCTAGTAGATTACAGGCCTTGTTCCTTGTCTAGTAGATTCAATGCCTTGTTCCTTGTCTAGTAGATTCAAGGCCTTGTTCCTTGTCTAGTGGATTCAATGCCTTGTTCCTTGTCTAGTAGATTCCAGGCCTTGTCCTTTGTCTAGTAGATTCAATGCCTTGTTCCTTGTCTATTAGATACCAGGTCTTGTTCCTTGTCTAGTAGATTCAAGGCCTTGTTCCTGGTCTAGTAGATTCAAGGCCCTATTTCATGTCTAGTAGATTCAAGGCCCTATTCCTTGTCTAGTAGATTCAAGGCCTTGTTCCTTGTCTAGTAGATTAAAGGCCTTGTTCCTTGTCTAGTAGATTCCAGACCTTGTTCCTTGTCTAGTAGATTCAAGGCCTTGTCCCTTGTCTAGTAGATTAAAGGCCTTGTCCCTTGTCTAATAGATTCCAGGCCTTGTTCCTTGTCTAGTAGATTCCAGGCCTTGTCCATTGTCTATTAGATTCAAGGCCTTGTCCTTGTCTAATAGATTCCAGGCCTTGTTCCTTGTCTAGTAGATTCCAGGCCTTGTTCCTTGTCTAGTAGATTCAAGGCCTTGTCCCTTGTCTAGTAGATTCAAGGCCTTGTCCCTTGTCTAGTAGATTCAATGCCTTGTCCCTTGTCTAGTAGATTCAAGGCCTTGTCCCTTGTCTAGTAGATTAAAGGCCTTGTCCCTTGTCTAGTAGATTCAAGGCCTTGTCCATTGTCTATTAGATTCCAGGCCTTGTCCCTTGTCTAGTAGATTCAAGGCCTTGTCCCTTGTCTAGTAGATTCAATGCCTTGTCCCTTGTCTAGTAGATTCAAGGCCTTGTCCCTTGTCTAGTAGATTAAAGGCCTTGTCCCTTGTCTAGTAGATTCAAGGCCTTGTCCCTTGTCTAGTAGATTCAAGGCCCTATTTCATGTCTAGTAGATTCAAGGCCTTGTTCCTTGTCTAGTAGATTAAAGGCCTTGTTCCTTGTCTAGTAGATTCCAGACCTTGTTCCTTGTCTAGTAGATTCAAGGCCTTGTCCCTTGTCTAGTAGATTAAAGGCCTTGTCCCTTGTCTAATAGATTCCAGGCCTTGTTCCTTGTCTAGTAGATTCCAGGCCTTGTCCATTGTCTATTAGATTCAAGGCCTTGTCCTTGTCTAATAGATTCCAGGCCTTGTTCCTTGTCTAGTAGATTCCAGGCCTTTTCCATTGTCTATTAGATTCAAGGCCTTGTCCCTTGTCTAGTAGATTCAAGGCCTTGTCCCTTGTCTAGTAGATTCAATGCCTTGTCCCTTGTCTAGTAGATTCAAGGCCTTGTCCCTTGTCTAGTAGATTAAAGGCCTTGTCCCTTGTCTAGTAGATTCAAGGCCTTGTCCATTGTCTATTAGATTCAAGGCCTTGTCCCTTGTCTAGTAGATTCAAGGCCTTGTCCCTTGTCTAGTAGATTCAATGCCTTGTCCCTTGTCTAGTAGATTCAAGGCCTTGTCCCTTGTCTAGTAGATTAAAGGCCTTGTCCCTTGTCTAGTAGATTCAAGGCCTTGTCCATTGTCTATTGGATTCCAGGCCTTGTCCCTTGTCTAGTAGATTCAAGACCTTTTTTCCTTGTCTTCAGGTCTCCCATGATGTAATGTTTCCTTGCAGGAAGTCCATAATATCCACCATTGTCCTCATTACACAATGATACGCGACGACTATGTTCGGAAGCCTTATTTCTCCTTTTCTACCATTACAACTTCGTTTTGTGGCATGTGAATTCATCCCTTGTCTCACAGGGAATGACTTTCCAGTACTCACTAAAGTCATCTGTTCTGTATTTTACGCTCGGACCTTAAATGGTCATATTTACTGCCTATGTAATAATCTATATATATCCTCAGTTTATCCAACCGATTCTTTTTGTTATGGCCGTGAGATTGATTCCAACATACTAAGGTTTCACCCCTTATAACAAAATATACCTACTTTTTAAGTGTATCATTTCCAGTGATGATACTGAGCTGACGTAACGGAAATATACCGAATCAGAAAGAGTTTCGTCGAAAAATCGTGTGTCAATCTGAAAGGTTCGATGACGCAGTGGTAACGCACTCGCCTTTCATTGAGACGTCTGGAGTTCGATTTCCTGACCAACCCGTAGGTTTTTTCTCTGGGTACTCCGGTTTCCTCTTGCAGTAGGACCCGTCGCGCGCTTCCATTTTGGGCAAATAGAGTGTTTAATATAAGTTTGAACAACTTGTTTCGCAATTATTTTTAATGTTTATTTATTTGTTTATCTTAAACTTTAACTCAACATAATTTGTGAACAAGTACTGATGAACTTGTTCTGTCTTAAAGACATGCAGAAACTGCAATAAGCGCAATGATCTTTAGCGAAAAAAAAAACGCTCAAAAAAGGTACTCACAAAAATATTTTCGTTTATAGTAGATATGATCCTAAATGTGAATACTTACCTCTACAAGTTAATCATACATTGTAACATATTTACAGAAGTTTGGATTTTTTTTACATGTTTCTCTGTCAATTTATACACAATTATTCATAATTAGTTTTTTCAGAAATCAATACAATCCCTTCAATGTTATTTTTCTACTAAAACAAAACTTTGTGATATATATAAAAAAAAGCAGCATAGTGTAGATCGAAGTACATAAATAAGCTGAAACTAAAATACCGATACTGCCAAGTTAAAGACTTTACAGGGACATGACAAGTATTTTAATTGAGCCAATTAAGCAGAACAACTATATATAATGATGCCTGCATAATGAGCAGCACGAGGGTTGGTAAGAAGGGTATATACCTCAACGCGCACCTGTCAATCATTTGGATACCTAATTACATTTCAAGCGTTAATTACAGTGTAATATCGGTCATATAGACAGAAAGTGCTGCCACTTTTACTGACTTAATAGTTATATCAATTAGTCAAACCCCATTAGGAGTATTAACATAATAAAAATGATGGTCAATGATGTTTATCTTTTATTGAGGGCAATGAAAGGACTCTTTCAATTTATTGTCAGTTTACACGTTGACAGCTGTAAGGAAGTTTACACAACATTCTTTGGAAAATTGAGAGTTGACGATTTACTTTATAAAAAGGACATGTTAAGGAAAAACACGTTTGTGGACTGATCTGTATCTGTTGTTTTGTCGTGTGTTGTTCGTCGTTTTGTTTCGTGCCCTGTAGGTACTTTACTCGTGGTGGTGAATTCCTATCTGGTATTTCGTCGGCCCCCTTTTCTAGTTATAGTATATCGTACAAGCATTCATTCCCCTTGTGATAGTACACCATACCAGCCCTCATCTAGAATTGTTACAAGCCCCGTTCATACACACTACGAACTGTATTCCGACTGTTAAGGAACGACAACTCTGGCAGAGATTTATTTTAACATTTTATACTTTGATCTGGTAAGAATCGCTTACAAAATTGTTTCATTCATAATATCTGAAAAAAAGAAACAGAAATGTACAACGGGAGTTTTTGGTGGAAAACCAACTCATTCAACAATGGCTTCATTTGTTCACGAACAGATAAATCGGCGAATTTCAATACAGTGACTAGAAAACACCGCTGTCCGGTATTTTCAAAACTACGAAAGTTATATCATCACTGGAAAAGTGATATCATTACACCTTTAATGATATACGATATCTTGTATCATAGCTAGTGATGATATGACTTTTTGTCAAATTGATAAGTTTCCATTTTTACTGACAAAAATCGAATAAATACATATACATCAGTGGACGTTCCCGGAGAGATAAAACAGCTGATAAAAGCAACTTTACACACTCTGTAACATACAAGTCATTCATTAATACAAA
The DNA here is from genome assembly GCF_031769215.1 of Ylistrum balloti. Taxonomy (NCBI): domain Eukaryota; kingdom Metazoa; phylum Mollusca; class Bivalvia; order Pectinida; family Pectinidae; genus Ylistrum; species Ylistrum balloti. The sequence continues at coordinate 915,496 of NW_026782082.1, read as the reverse complement.
TTATGTTTTATGTAAATGTAATTCACATGCTGGTATTTTTACACTTTTTACATTTTTTACACTCCAAACCTCGCCATCTACACTATGATTTTATGTGACGTTATATTGGTTTGAAGTATCGGAACATTCACATTTATCATCAGCCTGTGTAGATAATACTACAGGTGTTTAATAATTTCAGATTGTTTTTCTTCCGCTCTTATCTCTGACACTTATTTCTATATTTCATAATTTTAATGAGAACTTAGAATTTAATCATTTACTGAAATATACCCTGTCTAAAAACGACCGCCATTATCGCGTCGAGAGAAACATAGCAAACTAGATTACTTCGCCTCACTAACATCGTTCCTGATTGCAGCCCAATTATAGAAAATGAATGTATTTCACGTGTAAGAAAACGAATTCCTCAGAACTAAGAGTGCATCTATCAGGTAAGCCATCCGCGATAACGAGCACTCTGAGAGGAGATTGATGTTTGCTGTGTACCTTATTTTAAATCGCTAAATCGACCACAGTTTGACGTTCCGGGAGAGATGTGTTCCCTAAATATGGTTTGAAAAATCGACCATAGAGTTTAACGTTTTAGGGTAGACGTGTACCCTAAATAGGGTTTGTAAAATCGACCATTGAGTTTAACGTTTCGGGGTAGACGTGTTCCCTAAATATGGTTTGTAAAATCGACCATTGAGTTTAACGTTTTCGGGTAGACGTGTTACCTAAATATTTCTATTTTTTACGTTCCGGGGTTGATGTGTACTTTGCAATTTTTCATAGACTACAGAAAACGTTTCAGAGTCTATTTCATGTTTTTCCCGTAATGGACACTGACATCCGAGGCAGTCGGGATTTCCATCTCAGAAAGGTAGTGATGTATGTTTTTATTTCGACCACTTTGGAATTTCCTCAATCAACTACTATATCTATACGATTTAGACCCTCAGTACCACTGACAAGTCCTTGAAGGATGAAACAGCTGTATGATGCAGTTTAATTCATTGTTTGGCTCTACTTTATCTAACTCTGAATTATCTAAAGGTGCTATTCACTTTTGTACAATCTTTTGGGTTCTATTAACCGGAGAAAGATATTCTAGTATTGACTTATAAATATACAAAGTATCTTTTGTCTTAATTATGCTGCAGACTGCGATTAAATTAAAACATCTAACACGCCACGGCTTAATTTATATCGAATACTATTTTCCTACACGCGAATATCTGTGAAATGACGGGAACATAATTTAGCTTTTCTTTTACACGTAGTCGAAAATTCCGTACCAGTGGATATATATGATATGAGTAAGTATGTGTGTACGGTTTGTTTGGAAGCGAAAATAGTAGAGATCGTGGGAGGAGGACCAGTACGCTCGTTATAACTTGTATATGAATAAGTCATTCCGTTTATCATCAAGGTGATTTATAACGCTTGAAATGATAAAACAACAATGAGTGATAAGTTACCTACAAGCTTTTTCTTGACGCGGACGATTTGTTCTCGCGGGGCGCATCGATGATATCACACTTTCCTCCATCCACACTAAGCTCTGGTTTGACTTTGGGAGATTTGAAAATTATTTTCCATCTGTTAGGAACTTTGACTTTTTTCATTTCAAGAAAAGAAAATTGCTATGAATGCTTGAAATTGTCTTGCCGGGAAGTTGAAAGTTTTTTTTACCCACTGAAGCATAGATAATTTCTTTTTGAGTAGATAAGGCACGCCTCTTTTCATCTCTCATAAAATCTGCTGTTTGATAAAAAACTGAACTTGAAAATGAATATTTCAAATTACAGCCGAAGAAGTTACAAGGAGCAAATTACAGTGTACTTCTGTGTAAAGGAGATTGATGAGGGAGGGTAACTTTGAAAGGTAGTAAGTAATGATGGCGGTAACGTATCTTGTTCTGTGTATATCGGAATGAAACAATAAAAAAATGATGCTATCACCCAAAATTCAATTTAATGGTTGGTCTTTATTTGTAACCGCCGTGGCCTTGTGAGATATATTTGTGTGTTTATTTTCTTCGTATGTGATGTTTAGAATGCTAACTTTGTGCTAACACTGTGGTATCATGTGTAACAGCATATAGTGTGGTATCAGAGAAGATTTTGTCGTTGTTTGATATCATTTGAAATAGTGCAGCTCCGTGCTTAGTTGTAGGCGATTTTGTCATTATATGTTAACACTATAACTAAGTACACCTTTTGTTAACACTATAACTAAGTTCACCTTTTGTTAACACTATAACTAAGTTCACTTTTGTTAACACTATAACTAAGTACACCTTTTGTTAACACTATAACTAAGTTCACCTTTTGTTAACACTATAACTAAGTACACCTTTTGTTAACACTATAACTAAGTTCACCTTTTGTTAACACTATAGCTAAGTACACCTTTTGTTAACACTTTAACTAAGTTCACCTTTGTTAACACTATAACTAAGTTCATCTTTTGTTAACACTATAACTAAGTTCACCTTTGTTAACACTATAACTAAGTACACCTTTTGTTAACACTATAACTAAGTACACCTTTTGTTAACACTATAACTAAGTACACCTTTTGTTAACACTATAACTAAGTACACCTTTTGTTAATACTATAACTAAGTTCACCTTTGTTAACACTATAACTAAATACACCTTTTGTTAACACTATAACTAAGTTCACCTTTGTAAACATTATAAATAAGTTCACCTTTGTTAACACTATAACTAAGTTCACCTTTGTTAACACTATAACTAAGTACACCTTTTGTTAACACTATAACTAAGTTCACCTTTGTAAACATTATAAATAAGTTCACCTTTGTTAACACTATAGCTAAGTACACCATTGTTAACATTATAACTTAGTACACCTTTTGTTAACACTATAACTAAGTACACCTTTTGTTAACACTATAACTAAGTACACTTTTGTTAACACTATAACTAAGTACACCTTTTGTTAACACTATAACTAAGTACACCTTTTGTTAACACTATAACTAAGTACACCTTTTGTTAACACTATAGCTAAGTTTACCTTTGTTAACACTATAGCTAAGTACACTTTTGTTAACACTATAACTAAGTACACCTTTTGTTAACACTATAACTAAGTACACCTTTTGTTAACACTATAACTAAGTACACCTTTTGTTAACACTATAAATAAGTACACCTTTTGTTAACACTATAGCTAAGTACACCTTTTGTTAACACTTTAACTAAGTTCACCTTTGTTAACACTATAACTAAGTACACCTTTTGTTAACACTATAACTAAGTACACCTTTTGTTAACACTATAACTAAGTACACCTTTTGTTAACACTATAACTAAGTACACCTTTTGTTAATACTATAACTAAGTTCACCTTTGTTAACACTATAACTAAGTACACCTTTTGTTAACACTATAACTAAGTTCACCTTTGTAAACATTATAAATAAGTTCACCTTTGTTAACACTATAACTAAGTACACCTTTTGTTAACACTATAACTAAGTACACTTTTGTTAACACTATAACTAAGTACACCTTTTGTTAACACTTTAACTAAGTTCACCTTTGTTAACACTATAACTAAGTACACCTTTTGTTAACACTATAACTAAGTACACCTTTTGTTAACACTATAACTAAGTTCACCTTTTGTTAACACTATAACTATGTACACTTTTGTTAACACTATAAGTAAGTACACCTTTGTTAACACTATAACTAAGTACACCTTTGTTAACACTATAACTAAGTACACCTTTTGTTAATACTATAACTAAGTACACCTTTTGTTAACACTATAACTAAGTACACCTTTTGTTAACACTATAACTTAGTACATCTATTTAAGGTGTAAGCGATTTTGTCATAGCGTATTATCAATATAATAGCGATACAACTTACTACTACTACGTAACACGACATTTGGTAGACGATAATAAAAATCAACAGCTGCCGACGTCGGTGACCCGACATGTTGATGAAGATGGTATTCAGGTCATTGATGAGGGAGAACGTCAGATTTATCTCTAGTTTCACATTTAATTATACTTCTTTGAGCGACAGAACATGTGCATTCAGTATGGTGTCGTTCCTTACGCGTTGTGCGTGCAAATGCACGTCATATATTCATTTTACTGGTACTGTGTTCATGTAAATAAATAAACAAACTTTATACGTTTTGTTTATCATTTTCTTTCTCTTAAAGACTCTACAAAAGACAAGTGTAAAAATAACGTTTCAGCACAGATTTAGAATTATAAATTAAACTGCGTCATTTAGCTGTTTCGTCCTTCCAGGTCTCGTCACTGGTGCTAGTGGCAAACTGGTTTTTGATAAAATATTTAAAATATACAAGAAAATATCAATTACCATTAACTACAGAACATTAGAAGTGATTATAATAACATTTATGACGTTTTCTTCTGTTAGACACGTGGTTCCCGTATGCGGTTACGTGATTTCAATTTTCCTGATATTTTTAAAGGCAGTATAAAAATAACGAAGTTTTATGAAAATCATTTCTGATTTCGCTGCTATCTGTAATGTCTTCAGTATGACTTTTAATAATTAGCATATTCATGGCTCTGTGAATGATGTGGTAACTTTCTAAATTCTGTAAATCACATCATTAGCTTACTGATACATCGCACGTAGCTATTGTTTAACAATTTTGCAACACACACACGCACGTGAATATCTCCTGACACTGCAAATTAAGAATTATATAAATAGAGTCAAATTATGAAAAAAATGAACTAACTTGTTTCATCTTTTAGGATTCGTCATGGATGTGATGACTTAAGTTATGAAAATAACAAAATATATACAGTGAAAATTACGACTGTGGAAAATAAAAATTGACCGAAAGAAATTTAAAAAACAAGGTAGGTAGGTAGGTTTACTAACACAATGTTAGAACAACGTAAAACACCTGTGTATATTCTGAACCGAAGAACAATTTGTACGAATTAAAACTTCACACTTAAGTTACAAAATCACTTTTTACAAAGATATGTATTAATTAGGTCTAGCATAAAATTGTCGCTGATAAACAAACATTATTTATAACAAAACAGATTATCTCTTTCATATAGGAACGCCTTGTTTAATTAATTAATTCAGACTAAAAAGGTTTGTTAAATCACACCAATTAACAAAGAAGTGTTTGACCTTTTGACCTGAATTAATTAATTTTGATTATCGTTTTACTGACCTTTTCCTCCATACTAGAAAGATTTTATCCGATTTACAAACGGGGTTAATTTTATCATTGAAATTGTTAATATGACTGAGATTTTTTTATTAAAAAACTTACTACTTTTTCGTGGAAAAAGTTTAAATCTGCAGATGTGTTTCATAATAATAGACCAAGTTGATTTCATAGAAAGTGACTATTCATTTTACTACTTAAATGTTCTGTCAAATGTTTGTTATAAATATTTCATATCTTTTAAGCAGAATACGAAAGATATCAGACCGTTAAAAAAGAAACTTATCAGCTAGTTTTAACAAATAATAAAATATTATAAAGATAACCATTTTCTGAATGAATTTGTAGCGAACAAAATGGTGCGTATGACTACATGTACGCGAGTTCTACTCTAATTTCTGTCGATATCTGTACGAACCTGGATAGGACGGTTACAAACTACGACAAAAATAGGACATTTGGTCTTTGTTATCCTCGTAATATTTCCAAGCGTGCTTAATTTTACCACATGGCTATCAGTTTTCTGTACCCTGTGTAGGATGTGCATTTTATTGGCACGCTAAGTACCAACACACGCGCTCCCGTGTAGAACATGCAATTCTAGATTTCCAATTCAGCGTAAAATTGTGCATGAAATATTGCAAGGACATATTGTCGTGAATCTTAAAGCAACGACCGTTGGTTGATAACGACATTTGACGACATCGCGCGTGTAATCAAATGAAGCCATCGCCCATCTTACGGCGCAACTCGCGATACTTCGCGTGCGTAAAACGTGGTCCAAGGCCATTACACGGCGGGACCTGTAACGTTAATCCACATATACACATTGCACAAATTGTGATAAATTTTTGTACGTTTTTTTAACGCAGTTGTGAGGTATGTTTGTGTGTTTTTATGTCGTTAACTTGGTGTGTTATTTTTGACGATCGACGTGTCCTATATCAAGCGTATTTTCTTTTCGTTCCTTTCTTTCTTCCTTTCCTTCCTTCTTTCTTTTTCTTTCTTTCTTTCTTTCTTTCTTTCTTTCTTTCTTTTCCTTTCTTTCTTTCTTTCTTTCTTTCTTTTTCCTTCTTTTTCTTTCTTTCTTTCTTTCTTTCTTTTCTTTTCTTTCTTTCTTTCTTTCTTTCTTTCTTTCTTTCTTTCTTTCTTTCTTTCTTTTTTTCTTTCTTTCTTTTTTCTTTTTCCTTCTTTTTCTTTCTTTTTCTTTCTTTCTTTCTTTCTTTTTCCTTCTTTTTCTTTCTTTCTTTCTTTCTTTCTTTTCCTTTCTTTCTTTCTTTTTCTTTCCTTCTTTCTTTCTTTTTCCTTCTTTTTCTTTCTTTCTTTCTTTCTTTCTTTCTCTTTCTTTCTTTTTCTTTCTTTCTTTCTTTCTTTCTTTTTCCTTCTTTTTCTTTCTTTCTTTCTTTCTTTCTTTCTTTCTTTCTTTTTCCTTCTTTTTCTTTCTTTCTTTCTTTCTTTTTCCTTCTTTTTCTTTCTTTCTCCTTCTTTTTCTTTCTTTCTTTCTTTCTTTCTTTCTTTTTCTTTCCTTCTTTCTTTCTTTTTCCTTCTTTTTCTTTCTTTCTTTCTTTCTTTCTTTCTTTTCTTTTTTATGCATTCACATAAGATATAGCATTGTATTCTGACAAAAATCGATGCATTATTTACATTATGTAGCTTCAAAATACGAAACTGGAATAGTTTACCATTAAATAGAAACATCATTTTACTATTGGTACATTATACAATTACAAAAACAATATTACTAATGGATGAATTAGGGGGCATTTTCTTGAGGGTTAATAAACTTTTTTTGACATTCTGTTTGTCACTCAAGATTGCAAGGTGCAAATTATTTCCTTAGCAATGGCTGTTCCATCAATCGAAGAGTAGAAAATTCGGTAAGATTCATCGCCGTCAAATAGTGTAACCGGGAAGATCAATAGCCGCGAAAATTTATCGATTGACAGCAATTCATCTACAATAAATATTTGTCATTTGTTTGTTGAAAGTGACAGTATAATGTCAAGCCATACATTGTTTCTAACATATATTTTCATCACTCTGAATGGAACGACTCTATCCTGGTATGGAATAAACATGTACCTTTGTTTGTATATTCTGAGTTTAGTATTAAGAAACCTTTCTAGAATTCAGAGTGGTGAACACATCTGATGTTCAATTTTATTAAACGATTTGCGATCTGAACGCATAAATCATATATTTATATAAAGTACAATTTTGTAATTGTTTTAAATTTTGAAATTTTAACTTAGACTTTAACTTTAAAAACTTAGACCACCAAAATAATATTTTTTAAAGTCATTAATACGTTTATCTATCTTCATAAAAAGGCTTATACATATGAAACTGATATACCATGTTCTGTTTGAGTTTTCATCTATAACGACTTAAAAAGAAAACTACATGCATAAAGATAAGTTCGTTTGTAAGGCGTACTTTTAGGTCTGTTTACACGATGTTCATTAAGATGATGAAAAACTTTCATTTCTAATTACCTAGAGAGATAATTGATGATCAATTTAGACATTTTACAGTGCAGGTAAATTAAACACTACTGCAAATTCATTTTCGTGGTTTTCACAACATTGCTGTGAACATTTAAGTTCTTAGATAAATATAGATAAAGAAACAAAATTATACTTTTACAGTTCGTGGACATATAAATTCGTGGATTAGGAGTATCAACGAAAATAAATCCCCACGAAAATTAGTTATTGTACAGTAATTTGATACACACACATGTCCATGCGAGAAAGTTAAACCCTATCAAGAAATGAGGTATTTACAAGCGAGATAATCGGATACCAATTTAAAAATAATTTAATGTTCGAATCCGGGTGATTCGATCAATGAGAAAAAAAGGGAGATAATTTGAATACGGAGATTAAATCTATGTACTGGTCCCTGGATAGAAACCAGAACAGCTATAACATATATCGATAAAAAGTATGTTTCTTTGGATTGTCCTTGTCACGAATACCTGTCTTAAATGACGCCATTAGGACTACAGCAGATTGACATAGTGATAAAGCACACGTACGCTTAACTGCATTCCATTGTCATTGTTACCCATGGTTTTGTCGAGTAACCAACAAATGGCAATTACTATTATGGTGTTTGTTTCTTTTTGTTTTGTTTATCTGTATTACCTGAACACAAAATATATCTTAGATACATTAAACGCCTTGTATTAATTAGCAAAGATTCTAGATGAGACGGACGAAGACAGTTTGAAGACGCCGAAATAGTCAAGACAATTGTTGAAAATATTGTGTTATGATTCCTGGAAAGGTAAGAAATAACTTATAGAAAAATAGTAACGACTAATAAAGATCGAAGTCCTTGATAAAATAAATAAAGAAAATAAAATAAGAGGTAAACTATCAAAATTAGAAAAAAGTGAATGATGAGGCAAAACTGAAAATAAACATACAAATTAATTTGACGGTAAAACACAGGAATATTATGTCCAAAAAGATTTAAAGCTTGAAAAAAACCCCACTTTTGATAAAATTTTGGAAAAGGAAATACATTTGTACCTGTAAAACCTTATTAAAAAGATCAGCATGTGCAGATTGCAATATTCGTGCCAAAGTCAAACTTTTCTGTTGAGGCACGATTAATAACCGACATCTAACACAGACATTAAAACAAATTGGAATTGTGACAGTTGGTCAATGTTTATAGTTGGATTAAATCAAACGGAATGCGTGTAATTTTTGGGACTTCATTCTCCAGCGATAATTTGTCTTTCGAACGCCCTAAAAAGTTGTATTGAAATGTAACATATATTTCTGCATTAAAGAAACATTATCCGAGCATACGCATCAATGTGCTACAGTGAAGAAAGCAGTTGTGTTTATTAATCGTATATTACCAATTTGAGTCAATTATTAACTTTTTTATATCAGACTTACCGGTACAGAAATGATATTCAACCGAACAAAAAGTTAGAAGTAGAAATATGTTAAAAAGCATATCATTTTAAGCTCTAGAACGCGGTTTTTTAATAAATAAAAACAAGACTGATCGAATATGGCATTTGTCTAAACGACGGTATTTGTAAAGGTACACAACTCACACAAATCAAGAAATGACTCTTTAATGCATTTTGAAAGAGTTCACACTGAAAAAATAGAAGTAATGAAAACAGACTCACATTTCAAACGTCAGTGTTAATAGCAAGCTATTTAACGTAAATAACACTGACATTTGCCACGCATTAACAAAAATTTCCAACAGGGAATTGTAAACCTTGTGTATCGTATTTCAGTTCTAAGGTTTAAAAGTGCAAATTCTATAATGTTTCTTCGAATTTGCTTTAATTATACAAGACATATCTGTGGAAATATGCTGTTCCTTTTCAGTTTTGTTTATTTGTTAATGTACTTGTTTGCTTGTCTGTGTATTTGTTCGTTTATCTCTTTGTTTGATGTTTTAGGCTTCCATAACAAACATGGATGATATGAAGAGGTCGTCCACGGTCAATAGTCTCAATGACGACACTTTTATAGTGCCATCACACTGAAATGTCAGGACACGGTATCATGATACCAGTGTCACGTTATACTGGCTAACATGTCCTAACCACTCGTTTTAAAGTATACATCAAACAAAGTGTAGTGAGTACATATTTTGTCAAGGACAGTAACGACGGAAAGCAAAACATGTAAAGAAAGAGTAAGCAGGAAAGAAATGAAGATATGAAAACATCAAGAAATCATCCCTACCTAATTAGGGGTGATGTAGGGTTGCCGTGACAACGTGATATTGACATATCAACAAAACCGTTATTATAACACAATATCGAGAAAACGAAGGTAAAATATGAAGAGAAATGTCGATGCCTTATCAACATATCAACAGAATATCAATTAATCAAATCAAAACGATGTATTCAAGCTCAAAATCGATCAAAAGAGCAAGATTTCAACAAAAGAAAGATTTACATGGATAACTAGGATAATAAGAGGATCCGGAAGGGTTAGCGGACTCTGGTTCATAGGCGACACGTTTTACATAATTTAAATATCTCCCATACCCGTCTTCTTGTCATTTATGAACGCTTCAGATGTTAATTCTTTTGTTAGTCCAAGTCACACATTTAGAATAAAATACCTTCTAACGTAAAAAACATTTGCGTTTTTATTTTATCGTTTGAATTCATGTTTGTTTCTATTGATTTCTTTTATATTGAAAAAAAAACAAACAAAATAGAATACAAAAACAAATACAAAAAAAAAATAAAATAAAATAAAAAAATAATAATAATAAAAAGGAAAAAAGAGAGAGAGAGAAAAAAAAATGAAATAAAATGAAAGAAAAACAAAACTATGACGTTTCCTATCCAAATTCTTAAATATCTAGACTAATGATCACTCATCACATGTCTCGAATTCCAAGTTTCAATTTTCAATAACTTTTTCGGTATATTATATATTTATATAAAATGATGACACTTGATATGTAGTTCATTATAAAATATTTAGAAATGTCTACAAGTATCGATCAATGATGCTTTAGTTCGCACGTTTATGTGGAGCATCTGGTTAACATGTAAATATGTCACGCACGCGCGGTGTAAAATATGTGCATAAATACAAATGACAACAGGGCATGAAATGTTACGATCAAAACACAGCAGTGACGTAACCCGAGTCGTTTACGACATCTTTACGACACTTGACAAGTTTTCTGCTGCAATTTTATGTCCGGTTTACGACTACATACATGACCCAATCACGTGTCCCTGAGATCGGATCACCACCGGGCACCAATTCATATCCTTGTGGCTCTCGTAATGGATTTTAGATGATGATTTTCATGAATAAACAGACACGGATAATGAGCTATAACGTAACACAAGGTGAAATGAAAGTGGCACACCGTCAAATAAAGATTGGAAATGGCACAAAGTAAGAAGATCAAATGAAGTTGCGCATGCCCCAATGCAACTACATACATAATATAAAAATATTAACGGCACAAGGTAAAATCACACTGTACAGTAGGTCAGGGTAGATCATACTGTACAGTAGGTCAGGGTAAGATCACACTGTGTACAGTAGGTCAGGGTAAGATCACACTGTACAGTAGGTCTGGGTAAGGTCACACTGTACAGTAGGTCAGGGTAAGGTCACACTGTACAGTAGGTAAGGGTAAGATCACACCGTACAGTAGGTCAGGGTAAGATCACACCGTACAGTAGGTAAGGGTAAGATCACACCGTACAGTAGGTCAGGGTAGATCATACTGTACAGTAGATCAGGGTAAGATCACACTGTACAGTAGGTCAGGGTAAGATCACACTGTACATTAGGTCAGGGTAACATCACAGTTTACTGTAGGTCAGGGTAAGATAACACTGTAGAGTAGGTCAAGGTAAGATCACACTGTACAGTAGGGTAGGGTAAGATCACACTGTCTACAGTAGGTCAGGGTAAGATCACACTGTGTACAGTAGGTCAGGGTACGATCACACTGTGCAGTAGGTCAGGGTAAGGTCACACTGTATAGTAGGTCAGGATAAGGTCACACTGTATACAGGTCAGGGTAAGATCACATTGTACAGTAGGTCAGGGTAAGATCACAATATACATTAGGTCAAGGTAAGGTCACACTGTATAGAAGGTCAGAGTAAGATCACAATGTAGAGTAGGTCAGGGTAAGATCACACTGTACAGTAGGTCAGGGTAAGATCACACTGTACAGTAGGTCAGGGTAAGATCACAATGTACAGTAGATCAGGGTAAGATCACAATGTACCGTAGGTCAGGGTAAGATCACACTGTACCGTAGGTCAGGGTAAGATCACAATGTACCGTAGGTCAGGTTTAGATCACGCTGTACAGTAGGTCAGGGTAAGATCACACTGTGTACAGTAGGTCAGGGTCAGATCACAATGTACAGTATGTCTCGTTAAGGTCACACTGTGCAGTAGGTCAGGGTCAGATCACAATGTACAGTATGTCACGTTAAGGTCACACTGTACAGTGTCCCAAGTTAATACTAAATAGCGATTATAGGTGTGATTACACTATATAGAGGTTCAAGACAAGCTAACACTACATGTATAAGTGTAGTGGCACCAAGTGAGATTACACAATATTGTGGGATAGGTGAAATATCATTATACAGTGGCACAACCTCAGATTACACTATCACACTATATAGTGACACAAGGTGAGATTACACTATCACACTATATAGTGACACAAGGTGAGATTACACTATCACACTATATAGTGACACAAGGTGAGATTACACTATCATACTATATAGTGACACAAGGTTAGATTACACTATCATACTATATAGTGACACAAGGTTAGATTACACTCTCACACTATATAGTGACACAAGGTAGGGTTACACTATCACACTATATAGTGACATAAGGTAAGATTACACTATCACACTATATAGTGACACAAGGTGAGATTACACTATCACACGGTATAGTGGCACAAGGTGAGATTACACTATCACACTATATAGTGACAGAAGGTGAGATTACACTTTCATACTATATAGTGACACAAGGTAAGATTACACTATCACACGGTATAGTGACACAAGGTGAGATTACACTATCACACGGTATAGTGACACAAGGTGAGATTACACTATCACACTATATAGTGACAGAAGGTGAGATTACACTTTCATACTATATAGTGACACAAGGTGAGATTACACTATCACACGGTATAGTGACACAAGGTGAGATTACACTATCACACTATATAGTGACACAAGGTGAGATTAAACTATCACACTATATAGTGGCACAAGGTGAGATTACACTATCACACGGTATAGTGACACAAGGTAAGATTACACTATCATACTATATAGTGACACAAGGTGAGATTACACTTTCATACTATATAGTGACACAAGGTGAGATTACACTATCACACGGTATAGTGACACAAGGTAAGATTACACTTTCATACTATGTAGTGACACAAGGTAAGATTACACTATCACACTATATAGTGACACAAGGTGAGATTACACTTTCATACTATATAGTGACACAAGGTGAGATTACACTATCACACTATATAGTGACACAAGGTAAGATTACACTTTCATACTATGTAGTGACACAAGGTAAGATTACACTTTCATACTATATAGTGACACAAGATAATATTACACTATCACACTATATAGTGACACAAGGTGAGATTACACTTTCATACTATGTAGTGACACAAGGTGAGATTACACTTTCATACTATATAGTGACACAAGGTGAGATTACACTTTCATACTATATAGTGACACAAGGTGAGATTACACTATCATACTATATAGTGGCACAAGGTGAGATTACACTATCACACTATATAGTGACACAAGGTGAGATTACACTTTCATACTATGTAGTGACACAAGGTGAGATTACACTTTCATACTATGTAGTGACACAAGGTAAGATTACACTTTCATACTATATAGTGACACAAGATAATATTACACTATCACACTATATAGTGACACAAGGTGAGATTACACTTTCATACTATGTAGTGACACAAGGTGAGATTACACTTTCATACTATATAGTGATACAAGGTGAGATTACACTATCATACTATATAGTGACACAAGGTAAGATTACACTCTCTCACTATATAGTGGCACAAGGTAATAGGTCATTATATAGTGAGACAATACAAATTTTCTAAAAATATAGTTTCAAAAGATTCAAAATGGTAGTCAAACAAGAAAAACAACGGACAAGGTACACCTTCATATTCTGAATTGAAATATTGGTTTATTAAAAATTTTGTCGTACAACACTAGTTGTGACAGAATATCAAATGTTATATAGGTCACGGGGTCGATCGAGTATAAGGACATTGCACTAGCTACAATAAGGCGTACCCTAAAATAAACATGGCCGCTGCTGTGAGAAAAACCGCGCTAGTTTATATGATAAGTCCAGCAATACCTTCGTGTTTACTTTTAGCATTTTGTAAACAGTTATCTCCGTATCTTAAATCCGGTATCGTTTCAAATCTTATTTCCATTGATCGATTTCCGTTTGAAGTCTAAATGATTATGCACGTCCGGTGTCTCCTTTCCAACAGTGACCTTGCTTCTTGAACATCAACGACAGTTTTAAAGCTATTGTGCTATTTTCTTGTAGCCTGATCTGTTGTATTTTAATTCTTTGTGTGATTGTTTACGTGTAATCTATACACTCGACTGACCTTCAAATATTCAACAACGCTTTAGGTTTTAAAATGACCTTGTTCGTAAACCATCTGGTTATTTGAAGTGTTACGTAATGGTTTTTCGATACTGTCTATTGTATACATGTAATCTTCTATCTCTAAAACATGCCGTTCATATATTTAGATAAAAAAAAACGAATGATCAAAATGACGATTTCGTCATTGTTTCTTTGTGGGCAGGTAGAAGTAGCCTGAAATCTTCAATGCCTAGCTATCTACGATTGTCCCAGATAGACCCCTTCAGCGTTATTCACACGGACAAGGTTATGTACAGAGAGAGAGAAAAAAAAACTGATAAATTAATGTATGATAAAACCATTTAACGTGTAGTTGCTAACCGTAAGTGTAAGGGTTCTTCATTTCCTTACAACGAATCTGTGCTGTTTGTCATCTCCGTGTGGGAGAAGTACATCAGCACAGCTATAAATAGTCACCTCCATCGAACACGAGTGTGTTTAAGGCATGTTAGTGGAAACATCAGACGGAACATTTTCTAGAATCTTCCTTTTAAAAAGCAATTTTGAACACAGTTTCGTTCAATACGGGAACAATCGTCACCGTCACTCCATACATCTAAAGAAATGCTTGCCAGACAAGTTTTCATCAAAATTACATGTAATATCGGCCATCGTAGTTTATAGACGAGGCTGTTTGGTTTGTATTAATACCGGGTCCTTTGACAGACTTACCAGAAACACGTGACATTGATCAGATTGTAAATGCCTTTGATTCTTAATGAAACCGTCATGGATATAGCCTTATGACAAAATTGATAGAAATGATATATTGGAACAACGCAAAAGATACCGAGACAGTTTCGTTGTTATATATCAAAAGCAAAGCCCCAAATAAATAAATAAATAAATAAATAAATTAAGTAAAAAGCGAATTATCTCCCTTCCTGATGGCATTTTGCCCGATTTGTTGAGTAATAGGGTTTAGCGCCCCGTGGTCTACTTAAAGTAGGAGCTGGTGACTACCTCCCTGAACATCATACGGAAGGCCCGTCTCGTGTCATCCATAGTGGTAAAGTGTTTTGTGTTTTGCCCAAGAATACAACAACAGCACTGACCGTCCATTTCTGTGCCTCATGCAGGACACAAACCTCCAGGACTAATTAACGACAGACTACACACCTCGGATTTTCAACAAAGTTTTTATAAGCCAACTCTCTAATCGACTGGGCTCATTGTTTTCGATCTCGGATTAAAATGCACTTAACATTTTCCTCAACAAAACTCGCGTCCAGTACCACTTATCCACGCGTAAAATCACACTCAGCTTTCATAATGTTCCGCAAAGTCAATGCTTAATGATTTCCTAAAAATAAGTTCGTAAAATTCTTACATTATTTTAAGTACAAAGAATACTAGCGATAGTATTTTTTTTTTCTTTTTTTTTCCCAAATCATAAAATTCTAATGAATTTTCTTAAATATTTGTCAATATATTATTTAAATTGAAAAAAAACCACACACACAAAAAAATAACTCACCAGTGTCACCATTTTAGGTAAATATACTTAAGTATTATGTCATTCCAAACAAAATCAAGTGTTCAATAAATTTCGCTGCCATTCATCATTTCAATGTAAACAGTCCCGATAACCTTGGATATATTAATCAAACAGCCCCAAATTTATTTAAGTGGCCAGATTTCACCACTTCCTGATGGTTCAATGTCTGGAAAGATAGCTCAACTACTTAACATCTAGAGAGAAAAACACGATTCTGAATTATGATCACTATTAACGGCTTGTTGTGAACTTCTTAAGCAATGCGACGCTCCTTTAGCAAAACTATTCCCACGTTGAGCATGCTCAGATGCTCAGAACTAACCAAGCAAGCGAGAGAAGGAGGGAGAGAGAGAGAGAGAGAGAGAGAGAGAGAGAGAGAGAGAGAGAGAGAGAGAGAGAGAGAGAGAGAGAGAGAGAGAGAGAGAGAGAGAGAGAGAGAGAGAGAGAGAGAGAGAGAGAGAGAGAGGGGGGGGAGGGAGGGAGGGAGGGAGAGAGAGAGAGAGGGGGGAGGGAGAAAGAGTGCTCAGAACTAACCAAGCGAGCGAGAGAAGGGGAGAGAGAGAGAGAGAGAGAGAGAGAGAGAGAGAGAGAGAGAGAGAGAGAGAGAGAGAGAGAGAGAGAGAGAGAGAGAGAGAGAGAGAGAGAGAGAGAGAGAGAGAGAGGGGGGGGGGGGGAGGGGGAGGGGGGAAGGAGAGCGAAACGAATCTGAGAAATTCTCATCAGTTTCCATCAAGACAAAAGAGTTAGATTTGAACTTTCGGAAAATATAACATCGAAATTCGTATTTTTAATATTCACGTCATTTCATTCCTTTACATGTGATATAAAACTTTCATATCTCTTTCGTTCTGTTGGTTTCATGAGATATTCATAAGTTGAATTTAAAAGAAACATTAACAATACGTTGTTAATGATTTATGAGAAAGATATATAGGCTTAAAAATGAGATAGAAATAAAATGGGTGTGTCTTTTACGAAACATAATAAAAATGCAATGTCATTCTAAAACTTTAAAAGTGACAATCGATTGGCCCTACCCAGAGCGCGATATAGTATTGTGTCATATTGTGTAAACGAGGCCCATTTTAGTTGCACAATACCATCGAGGATCTGTATTTAATTCTGAACATATTGTTTCTTGCATATAAAGGAAAGCGTCTGCAGAATACAACTACGTTCTTACAACTGTATGTGCCAATCAATATATTTGAAATAAAAAGATAATTTATACATTTTTTATTCCGCTCCCCAGGATAGAATAATACATATTGTTCAGGGTAAATATTGAAATGATAAGAAATGTTTTAAATCCTTTCACTATCATTTGCATGTTTGAAAGCAAACTGTATAGTTGGGTATTATATAAACATTCTATTGATTTAGAGTTCGTCAGGGTCATTGAAATGTTTACTTTGCTCTCCTATTTGACAAGAGTTGTGCCGTCTATTAGAGGTTTCTTAAAGGGTATAGTAACTTGTTTCTACGTGCCAGCTCAAATAGCTTGCAAATAATACTGACAATGATAGCATTAAAAAATAATGAAATAAAACTTAAAAATATCCAACCAAAAACAACTCACACCGAGGCTCGTTGTTTAGGGTATCCAATGTGATTACTTTCAAAGATATTTTCGGAAGGAAGCGCTACATAGCCAATCTTAAATTTATTCAGCAATATTTTTGTGGTAATATTTTACACGAAAACTTAAACAAATCAATTTTTGATAATTAAATGTAATGATCAACCTGTTGTGAACGTTTTTTTTTTTTGCACATTTGAATTAAACTTCTGTTGGAAATTTCAATTCACATGTACTACAGACATCACCTTTATCACAAACCGTTTATATACCGTGTGATACTGAAGTGTCGTTATCTGTACGGCAGGGTTGTCTACAGCACGCGATTATATCATTACACGTAGAAATATCTCTCCTTTCATAATAGGAATATAATTCATTCATGGCTATTTTTAATGTGTGGTCATTGTTATTACAAGTCATTTATTTTTTAAGCTGTTAACATTTTTTTCTTGTGGTTTCGTTTTTTACACTTTAGGCGTTTGAAGTTTACAGGGCACTAGATGCAAATTTAACCCATAAAACAGAACATTTCGTCATCAAATAACGCTGCTCTATAAACAAAATTTGAAAACAAAAAAAAATCCGAAGTTTTACAGTTTAATGGAGTATGAGATACGGATTGTCAACGGATTGTGACGTGAAAAGCTCTCAAGGAAACAAAATCACAAATAAATTACCAAATAATTTGTAATTCCCATGTCACACATTACAATAGTCTACACTGTTGTAGAATGTATCTTACGACCTCGCTAGTTTGTGTAGAACTGACTTTTTACATGATATCATGTCAACATTAACACACAATAGACGGCCTATCATTGAAAAAAAGTATCGGTTCTGTATGGTAGGACGTTTTTTCTTTACTAGTTTGGTTTTAGTCATTATATTTAGTGTACTTCCGGTTTAAACTTCCGGAAAATCCATAACGTTTACTTTCAAAAGGCAACGAATGAAAGTCTTCAACAATAAGTGTCACGGTTCCTTTATATCAGGACGATGATTTATCATTAGATAGAAACGAGACAGTGTGATACCCTTGGATTTGAGGCGTTATGGAAATTCGAACAACATTGAAATTCTAGATCAAGGACGTGGGCTTTTTTTCTCGACAAAACCCATCGAGATTTTTAACATAGCAGACGTCATAGCTAAACAAAGAGAAATGCAAATAAGTTGTCCTAATGTTTACAATGGCTGACAAATAGTGTACAGCATTCGATTTCAGTAAACGAGGGCAAAATAAACAAAAGAATGAAAGAAAAAGAATTCCAGATGACTCACACAAAAATACAAGGAAAGGAAGTCGAAGACAACAGATATCTTGGTTTTCGATTTATATTGTATTTAATCAATCTCCACTGATATACTTATATGAAATATTTAAAAAAGAAATAACGTTTGCGCTATTCGGAACGTAGGTTGTGGGTTACGTAGCAATTGTTTCCATTTACGACACGCTATTTTTTGATGTCAGATTTTCCGGTAATGTTGCCAGTAACGCTGCGTTCTACATAGTGGCAACGTCGGCAACATTGACATCGAAAGCGTTGGCTTAAAGGATAGCGTCCCAGGCGGTTTAGAAGCATGTGTGTTCTCTGCTTCATCGACGACACCTACCGTGTACATTTCTGTCTATTCATGTGATCACTGTCTCGGCCTCTTTGTTTTCTTTCTCACGCATCTTACATCACTGGATTTTATCTATATGTATTGAAACGAGTGGTCATATAAACAAAGACAACATGAAATTGTTAAATGGACAAGTCCGATTCACGTTTAAATTTGGTAAAATCACAAAAAAATTAATAAAAAAATACTTCATTGTAAATACATGTGGGTGTATATTGATTAATTGTATTTTGAGAATTCTATACACGCCTTTTATACAATATATTGCTTGGATTGACCAAGATTTACATGGCTGTTTTCGTCATGGAAACATCCGGAACACCTGGTCTTATTTCTCAGAGTGGTTTTGCAATCGTTTCCGTGTAGATTTTTTTTACCTAGCTTACTCACGTTTGAACGATTATAAGTCTGGATTAAGGTCGTTAATTTTTTAATGCTATAGAAATGAGAAAAGTCGTCAATGGCGACATAGCGCCAGAACGAGAAGCCACATCCGCGCCTTAACGCCAAATTGAAAATACGAAAAACTGCCAAAACATAATAACGAAAAGACGCCAAACGCAATGAGGGAGACGTCACAGCGAAGATTTTTAAGTATTCTTTTTTACCTTTGGTGTTTATTTGTTAATTGGCTTTGGAATATTTTTGTTTATTCGATTCAGCACGTTAACAGGTTTTTGTTTTTACGATTTGGCAGTTTTTCGTTTAAGCACTTTGTCGCTCGGCGTTTTTTTTTTCACAGCAAAAATATGAATTATCACAAATCGGCTACCAAACAGAGATCCTGTTGAGAACGTTTTTCCAACGTCGACATCGACAATTAAATAAAATTCTCTCTATGATTATGTATTTGAGCACCGATTTGAATAATGCGCGTGCACTTAACGGGTCTTTTTGATCTGCTACCGTGCATTACATTTGAAGTATCGAGGCGGGCCAAACATTACAACTCAAGTGTTAATACACGCAATGTTTACAAAGTATCTGTGGGTAAAAAACTACGAGAAAATGTTGAAATGACTGAAAGGTTAAAGGAGAGTCAAATGAGAGTTCGCAAGACCACCTCATTGCTGAGACATATAACGACTGTGCTCTTCATTAACAATCGCGTTCTCGTAAAGAGAACAACACTATAACTTCTTCGGCGATCCATAGAGCACTTAAATTTTCACTCTGCACTGAAGCCGCATGTCTCCGTGAACATGTTAAGCTAGTCCAATCTTCGTGGTATTTGAAATATCTTGCTTTTCAGTGACCGCTGTAGTCTGTCTTGCCTGCATGGCATTTTTCAGTATGTTCTTTCTCTGCGACCCCGAGTGTCTGTCCAGTTTCCACGATCCCAATTGTCTGTCTTGTTTCCATTGCATTTGTAATCTATCAGGTCTTTACGACCCCAAGTGTATGTTTGGTCTCCGCGATCTTAAAGCCTATCGTGTTACAGTGTCACTTGAACAAGTCTCTATGACTCTTTCCGTGTCTCCTTGATCCTGAGGGACCGTAGCATGCCGTCCACTACTATTAGGGTAAAGTATTTTACCCAAGGACAAAACAAAGCACAGACAAGTTTGTTTCACTGCTCTTCCAGAAACAAAACTAAAACCAGCGGAAAGCGAACCAAACACCCCGGATCTTCACCTTTTAAAGATCTACTATCTACTGTCTGAGCTTACGGCCCTTAATTTACAACAGCACGATGTGGACGGGCAACAGTAACGCAGTCGGGACAGACCCCAAAGGTCACGTGGACTGCACTGGCTTTAACGGTCAAGGGGATATAACACCAATTACGGACCAAGGAGATGGGGCAGAAGGTGGTAAAGCGGAGAATGATAATGAGGGGAGTGGTAGTCAGAGTAGTGGTAGTGATGGGAGTGGTAGTGAGGGGAGTGGTAGTCAGAGGAGTGGTAGTCAGAGGAGTGGTAGTGATGGGAGTGGTAGTGAGGGGTGTGGAGTGAGGGGAGTGGTAGTGAGCGGAGTGGTAGTCAGAGGAGTGGTAGTCAGAGGAGTGATAGTGATGGGAGTGGTAGTGATGGGAGTGGTAGTGAGGGGAGTGGTAGTGAGGGGAGTGGTAGTGAGGGGAGTGGTAGTAAGAGGAGTGGTAGTCAGAGGAGTGGTAGTGATGGGAGTGGTAGTGAGGGGAGTGGTAGTGAGGGGAGTGGTAGTGAGGGGAGTGGTAGTCAGAGGAGTGGTAGTCAGAGGAGTGGTAGTGATGGGAGTGGTAATGAGGGGAGTGGTAGTCAGAGGAGTGGTAGTGAGGGGAGTGGTAGTCAGAGGAGTGGTGATGAGGGTAGTGGTAGTGAGGGGAGTGGTAGTCAGAGGAGTGGTAGTCAGAGGAATGGTAGTGATGGGAGTGGTAGTGAGGGGTGTGGAGTGAGGGGAGTGGTAGTGAGGGGAGTGATAGTGAGGGGAGTGGTAGTCAGAGGAGTGGTAGTGATGGGAGTGGTAGTGATGGGAGTGGTAGTCAGAGGAGTGGTAGTCAGAGGAGTGGTAGTGATGGGAGTGGTAGTGAGGGGAGTGGTAGTGAGGGGAGTGGTAGTGAGGGAGTGGTAGTGAGGGAGTGGTAGTCAGAGGAGTGATAGTGATGGGAGTGGTAGTGATGGGAGTGGTAGTGAGGGGAGTGGTAGTGAGGGGAGTGGTAGTGAGGGGAGTGGTAGTAAGAGGAGTGGTAGTCAGAGGAGTGGTAGTGATGGGAGTGGTAGTGAGGGGAGTGGTAGTGAGGGGAGTGGTAGTGAGGGGAGTGGTAGTCAGAGGAGTGGTAGTCAGAGGAGTGGTAGTGATGGGAGTGGTAATGAGGGGAGTGGTAGTCAGAGGAGTGGTAGTGAGGGGAGTGGTAGTCAGAGGAGTGGTGATGAGGGTAGTGGTAGTGAGGGGAGTGGTAGTCAGAGGAGTGGTAGTCAGAGGAATGGTAGTGATGGGAGTGGTAGTGAGGGGTGTGGAGTGAGGGGAGTGGTAGTGAGGGGAGTGATAGTGAGGGGAGTGGTAGTCAGAGGAGTGGTAGTGATGGGAGTGGTAGTGAGGGGAGTGGTAGTCAGAGGAGTGGTAGTCAGAGGAGTGGTAGTGATGGGAGTGGTAGTGAGGGGAGTGGTAGTGAGGGGAGTGGTAGTGAGGGAGTGGTAGTGAGGGAGTGGTAGTCAGAGGAGTGGTAGTCAGAGGAGTGGTAGTGATGGGAGTGGTAATGAGGGGAGTGGTAGTCAGAGGAGTGGTAGTGAGGGGAGTGGTAGTCAGAGGAGTGGTGATGAGGGGAGTGGTAGTGAGGGGAGTGGTAGTCAGAGGAGTGGTAGTCAGAGGAGTGGTGATGAGGGGAGTGGTAGTGATGGGAGTGGTAGTGAGGGGAGTGGTAGTGAGGGGAGTGGTAGTCAGAGGAGTGGTAGTGAGGGGAGTGGTAATGAGGGGAGTGGTAGTCAGAGGAGTGGTAGTTAGGGGAGTGGTGATGAGAGGAGTGGTAGTGAGGAGAGAGGTAGAGAGAGGAGTGGATGATCGGAGGTGGGGGTGGGGATGATAGAGGATTTGTGACGAGGGTAGTGGTAGTCAGAGGAGTGGTAGTAAAAGAATTGGTAGTGAGGAGAGAGGTAGAGAGAGGAGGGATGATCGGAGGTGGGGGGTGGGGGATGATAGTTAGAGGATTTGTGACGTGGGTAGTGGTAGTCAGAGGAGTGGTAGTAAAAGAATTGGTAGTGAGGGGAGAGGTAGAGAGAGGAGTGGATGATCGGAGGTGGGGGGTGGGGAATGATAGTTAGAGGATTTGAGACGAGGGAAGTGGTAGTAATAGGAGTGGTAATGAGGGGAGTGGTTGTGAGATGAGTGGTAATGAGAAGTGGTAATGAAGGACGTGGTTTGATGTGGTTGGTAATGAATTGTATGGAGAGGGAACATAGTTATGAGCTAGCGAAGGAAATGGTAATGAGGAAAGTGGTAGTGATTGGAGAGGTAGTGAGGGGAGTGGTATTTATTTCGTGGTAATCAAGCTATTTTTCTTTCCATTTACACTACATTTGATGTGACAAGTACTTTATTTGCCTCGAGAGTGAATTTCAATTTTGATCAAAATTCTGTAAGTGCTGATAAAAGTGCGAGTCAATTAGAGGGAGACAGTTTAAGGAATGTACATAGGTTGGAAACAATAAACATTTGTTTACATTACTTTATTTATGGATGTAAAAAAATGGAATAGAAAAGTGCACAGACATGTCGGCTAAATCTAAATAGTGTTTAATTGATGTTTTATGTTTAAGCATTTCGGTAAGTGACGGAATCAGACCTCTCCAGCAGATACAAGCTCAGTAGTGGATAGTTTATATGTACATATATAATAACGTGTTACCATTGAGGTTACTTCTTGTGAGAAAAAAACATTATTAACACAGATCTCACGAGAGACATGATTGATTGATTGTCACGTGATGTAATGACAAAACTGTTTGATACTACAACGGTATTTAAAGTATCTACAAGTTTAACAGTTTTTTTAGAATAAGACATAGCAACATATTTTTAATATAATGGTTATAATGTGGAGGGGATGGAGGTGAGGAATGGGATGGGGGGTGTGGGGTGAGGGGGGGGGTGGGGGGGTGGGGGATGGATCGTAAGGGAAAGGTGGGGGAGGGGAGAACTTTGGGGATAGATATGCAAGTTGCATAGTAGAGAATTAAGAAAGAAAAAAAAAACTATCATTGACACTGGTGTCTAAATTGGATTTCGTATCTGGCTTAAAATCAAAACTGAGCAGAAACAAACACAAATGTCGCATTTTATCCGCCAGTTAATTCGTCCTTAAGCATTCCCGACCCAGTATGACGACAAACTCTTGCTCGACAGAATACGCCAGGCCTAACTAGTCCATAAAATATCCATTATCGATAACGAGCGATAATAAGATATTTCTACCGCTGATTATGTCAGTCAAGATGTTGCCTTCCTCACCTTGTCAATAGATGGTTCCTTATCTTGATGAAATGATATCGCGTACACTATAACGTTATTGACGGGCCACAAACATTCTTGGAGATGTGCGTGCATTTCGCAACGAATATGTCGGTTTTAATATGATCAATTACGTATACTCGTAAGATGATGACGACAATCCAGATGAACACGGGGTAACAATGCACGTGCATTTCATGTCTATGGTTATATGCATGTCTTCGTAGTTTATGGTGACGACTGCTATCTAATCGTCTTGACACACAGCACGTGCACAGCACGACCGAGCGTGTCACGTGTCCTCTGCCTTAAAAGAACAAAAGAGCACATGTACTCTTAGATAAATACTAATGATATGATTGTAATAGGAACCTGTTTATTGGCAAACAGAACAATCGTGCTTAAATAATCACACATACTCTGGCGGTTGTAACCTTTATGTCTTAGATCAAAAGATGCCTATTGTCTATATGCTCCACGTCACTGTAATTCTTCATATACTGCAAAAATTGTGATCTTTGAGAGTTCTTATTTTAACTATTACGTGAAAATGTTTTGAAAAATGAATAAAACTAATGAAGAAAACGAAAGTGCATTCCTTGACTTCGAGGGGAAATTGAGTCCCTTAATCATAATTGTCTATATATTCCACTTCACTGTACTTCTTTCATATACTGCAAAGATTGTGATCTTTTTGATCTCAGAGAGTTCTAATTTTCACAATTACATGAAAATGTTAAAAAAAATGAAGAAAACTATTGAAGAATACGAAAGTGCATTCCTTGACTTTGAGGTAAATCGGGTTCCTTAATAATAATTGTCTATTTACTCCATGTCACTATAATTCTTTCATAAACTGCAAAGATTGGGATCTTTGAGAGTTCTAATTTTCACTATTACATGAAAATGTAAAAAATAAAATGAAGAAAACTATTGAAGAAAACGAAAGTGCATTCCTTGACTTTGAGGGAAATAATAATTAAACGGTTTTAATGTTAACACTTTAATTTGTCTGAAGTTGTCCATCACTATTGTGCACAAAGACATGATAGGAGCAGCAGACTACCCCTAATTTTAAATTTACCAACAATATTTCAGACCGAGTCTTGGTCACTTCCCTTGTTAATAGACAAGGTGTGTAAGTTTATTTTATAGATACTAAAGAACACACGGATAAAGCCAATAACGAGATTCTGTTGTAATCTGGACGAAAGTCAATTTGAGTAAAATCTTATTTTCATATCTCCAAGGCGTGAGAGTTTCAGCGTAAAACTTGCTATCTCGGCGGTGATTGACAAGATCTCAATACATAGCCATGTATTCTGTTTCAATCAGCACTTGTAATCTACGAATGTATCCTCAATATTTACAGACTTAGCTGATATTTGAGTATTCGGGCAAATTCTGTGGGAGTATCCTGCTGCACGTGCAGATGTATGGTTCACTTAATTTCATGTCTGTTTGACATACTTCTGTTATGAAGTCTGGCTTAGGGTGGATCGATTCATAATTCATAAAGATGCGCTGATCTTAAAACAAATGTTATTCCAGATAGGTAAGTGTGTCACACCTGAGTACCATATACGATATATATGTGTATATATATATAGCTTACTGAAGATTGATTTAAACTTTAATTTAAACTTATTTAAAATCAAAATAAAATGAAAAAGAAATCTGATATAAACAAAAAAACATATTTCTAATACACTTGACATAATTTGTGTATTATGGAGTAAAACTTTGTAAATTTTTTATTAGTTTTTGAATTATATAAAATGCAGGATATACCCTTAACTCAAATACGAACCACACACGGGGCTTGAAACGTAACATACCATACAGCTTTAACTACAGTTATATTACAGAAAAATATAGAGCGATATTTTTAACATAATTTGAAAAAAAGTTTGAAGTTTTCCTTCATGAGAAAGCGTGAAATATACATGTAAAATGTTGAAAATTGTAAAAATAAAAAAAAATCAAATAAAAAAAGTACTGTGAACACACTACTAAAAGGCTTAAACATGTACTTAACTCAGTCCCTTTGGAAACCATCCAGTTGCCTAGTTTGTATAAACAATAGATTTGACCCCAATAACAAAAAAATTGCAAACTTAGTATCACTTCCCGGATAAAGCTTGTGTAAAATAAACAATTCGGTGCCATAAATTGATCGTATCTATTTTCTCATTAAGTTGTGATTACATACCCTTAAATATTTTAAAAAGAAGACAAACTTGTAATCACTTTTCCACATCTGTTGTTCCTTTCAGTAGTAATATGTTTTAAATCATTCTTGATGCCACGGTTATTGAAAGTGTAATCCTTCCATTTGATAAAAATGTGTGAAAGTCGTAAAAGCAAACTAACAAGGTACTATAGACCGAATCTTTGACGCCGATATCACACTGGAGAGCTAAGCTTCTATAGGCCGCTGGCGATGAGAGACTGTTCGCTGTTCTAAGAGTTCCTGAAGCAAGAGAGATATACAGACAAAGTGTCCTGATAAAGAGCGTTAGATATGACAAGCATAGAGTGCAAAGGAAAGGGGGTGAGGCTTTCTTATCTCCCTTTGTTTTCATCCCCTATAGGCAAATGGAGAAATTTACGTCTCTCCGTTTTTGAGTTTAGATAAATAATTTCTCTCGCTGTTGCTTTGATTGTGTCACTCATCACGAGAAATCTTAACCTGTTCCTACCCACCGGTTACGACAATAATTGTGAACTTTATACTAATGAGCTCACAGAGGGGCTCAGGACACTGAAACTGACGCCTTGGATCAGGCGGGTTCGTGCGCGTTATCAGCCCATAATTGGTATGGTATTTTCGCTGAGAATTTGTCACAACATGATTAAGACCTAAATCTTCTAAATGTTGACATTAAATCTGAGGTCAATATTAGTCAAGGCAAATCAGTGACCGATATTGGTCAGAGAAAATCAATGATCAATGTTGGTCACAGAAAATCAATGATCGATATTGTTCACAGAAAATCAATGATCGATATTGGTCACAGAAAATCGAGGATCAATACTGGTCACAGAAAATTAATGATCGATATTGGTCACAGAAAATCAGTGACCGATATTGGTCACAGTAAATCAATGATCGATATTGGTCAAAGAAAATCAATGATCAATATTGGTCAAAGAAAATCAATGATCGATATTGGTCACAGAAAATCGATGATCAATACTGGTCACAGAAAATTAATGATCGATATTGGTCACAGAAAATCAGTGACCGATATTGGTCACAGTAAATCAATGATCGATATTGGTCAAAGAAAATCAATGATCAATATTGGTCACAGTAAATCGGAGATCGATATTGGTCAAAGAAAATCAGTGATCGATATTGGTCACAGAAAATCAATGATCGATATTGGTCAAAGAAAATCAATGATCGATATTAGTCACAGAAAATCGATGATCGATATTGGTCACAGAAAATTTATGATCTATATTGGTCATAGAAAATTAATGATCGATATTGGTCACAGAAAATCAGTGATCGATATTGGTCAAAGAAAATCAGTGACCGATATTGGTCACAGAAAATCAATGATCGATATTGGTCACAGAAAAGCAATGATAGATATTGGTCACAGTAAATCAATGATCGATATTGGTCACAGAAAATCAGTGATAGATATTGGTCACAGTAAATCAATGATCGATATTGGTCACAGAAAATTTATGATCGATATTGGTCACAGTTATTCAGGACCTGACAAGGAACTATATTTTTACCCAAGTTGTTTTTCATCTAAATATGTTTAATTCTTAAGTAGACGTAACGCATGCAATTTTGATGACAAACAAACCAAATCTAAGGTGACTGATGTTTGCCCTTCGTTGCTAAGGATAATTTTTAACCTCCGTAATGTTCCTTCTGTCATCCTTTACAACTTTTACGACCGCTTATATTTTTTTAGTTCTCGTCTCTTCACCCTTAAGCACACGATGGCAAAATATTCCTTTAAATTCGCCGACGATATAACGAAATGGTACCTATTGACGACCTGAGACTAATTTACAATTGTTACATGTGCACTGTACAATAGAATAGATATGCATTTTTTGTTTTTATCGCTCTGCTTTTCTAACGGAAATCAAACACGAATGACGTCATTTAAATCCTTCTGTCATGTTGTGATGTGAAGTGCCCCCGCTCAAGCTTTCGTCGTCTGTTGATTATGTAATAACTTCTAGGAAGATTGATCTTGGAAGAGCTCTGCATTCCATGGGACCTAAGACTTTTGAATGGCTATTGAAACGGGACGTTTGGCAGGTAAAATTAAGGTGATTAAAATCTTAATCGTGGATGGAATGCCTCAAGGACAAATACTCAAGCATTATATAGCATCATGGTTATTTTTGTGCATCAAAAGAACGTGGTTTGTTCCGTATGCAGCCAAAGAAGCTTAAATGTAAAGATGAAAAGTTAGACAACTAGATGTCACAAATAAGGAGTTTATCAAGGTCAAAAAAGTAGCTTTATGTCATTTCATTCTGATTGTCAAACTTTAAAGAAAAAACTTAGTATAGCTATTCTCGGTAAATTGATCACATCGACGCATCGTGGGACTAGGTCCAGACTAAAATGTTTTAGACTGGCGAGTCTACAATAAAATACCGGTAAGGGAGGAGGCATTCTCGGCCCCCATCGGCTGTTTAGATTATCGCTACACCACTGAAAGAGTGAAACAAAGGGCAGTTACTCTGAGAGATCAGAAAGGGGAGAAGGGAGATATGCTTTCTACCTCATTTTCATGCAACGTAACAAATTCAACCAACATATATTAGTTGAACAATATAGACGCGTGTGATGCGGAAGGACAATGGAATTCACGAGGAAATCCTAGGTGGGCTGGGTGGCCATAGTTTTTGAAGTTCGATTATGGAATCGAACCCCCTTCGTATTTCTAAAACGCGATTACGTTGACTTCTGTCCCATCCGACTATCTATGACATTTTCTCCAATGAAGATATACTATTAATGAATTGATATAGGCTGCAAGCGTAGAAGTGACGTTGTCAGTCTTACGGAGAGGCTTTGACCTGGGTAGCCTATATACTGCTGTGGGTTTACCCCTTACTGTTTCAGAGATTATCAAAGATTATCAGGGATAAGGAAAAATATCCAACTTGTCATAAATGCTATGTAGGATCAATAAAATGGATCACTTAAGAACTTAAATGACGCTCGGGTCACCATAATAACCGCCATTTATCTTAAATAAGTTATTTTTGTTGCACAAAGCTCGTGTTTCAAAAACAACGTCACTCGTGTTTTGTATTTCAGAAACGTGACTTCTGTTTTTGATTTGCATGCAGATTATTTGATCTCTTTTGTAAGTTCTGTATGTTGATTTTTATAAGTACATTTAATTAAATAAATAAATACATAAACAAAACAAACAAATAAGGCGCTATACTGATCTGCACGTTTATTATATTTAGTCCATACTTTCAATTTTATTGTCATCATCGATTTTCCCATTTGGGGTTACAAAGTTATGTTTACAAAGTTATCGATTTTTAAAAAATAAGTATATAGATTTCTCTATTTATGTCTTATTTCAATTTTCTTTTTCAAATTAATATGTGGGTGTTATCTGTTTTGGTCGTTAATTTCAAAATGACCCTCGACATCACTATAAACGGACAATAAAGACCATTATTGAAAGACGTCTATGTCATAAGCTGTTATGAAATAACAAAACACTTAAGTGTCATTCATCATGTGGTGTTTTGTCGAGATATAGAGGTCCTCGCTTTGTTTAGGAAGACAACTCTAATCGACATGGGGACAAATCGATCAGACTTTACTAAAATATCGGTCACAAAAACACGATAAAGAAATTTTGACGGACGAGTTTCATAAACATGCTATTAGTTTTCTTGTATCAATAACGAATTGTCTTAAGTTTGACGTCACATCTGTTTATTTTGTGTGGGTTTTCAGTATGATGAGTGTGCTTCCCGTTTCCCACTTTGTCCTTGTAGCAAAGAAAGACAAAGTAGTATGGAAAATGTGCATTAATTAGCCTGAAGTAATTAACTTATCGCCTTCTTGTTGTTTGTATGGCGTTTAATGCAATCAGCTGCGAATGATTGATAGTTTGGTGTTTGATTACATTAAGAGATGAACGGTTGAGAGTTTGGTGTTTGATTACATTAAGAGATGAACGGTTGAGAGTTTGGTGTTTGATTACATTAAGAGATGAACGGTCGATAGTTTGATGTTTGATTACATTAAGAGATGAACTGTTAATAGTTTGGTGTTTCATGATATTAAGAGATGAACAGTTGATAGTTTGGTGTTTGATTACATTAAGAGATGAACGGTTGAGAGTTTGGTGTTTGATTACATTAAGAGATGAACGGTTGAGAGTTTGGTGTTTGATTACATTAAGAGATGAACGGTCGGTAGTTTGATGTTTGATGACATTAAGAGATGAACGGTTGATAGTTTGGTGTTTGATTACATTAAGAGATGATCGGTCGATAGTTTGGTGTTTGATTACATTAAGAGATGAACGGTTGAGAGTTTGGTGTTTGATTACATTAAGAGATGAACGGTTGAGAGTTTGGTGTTTGATTACATTAAGAGATGAACGGTCGATAGTTTGATGTTTGATGACATTAAGAGATGAACGGTTGATAGTTTGGTGTTTGATTACATTAAGAGATGATCGGTCGATAGTTTGGTGTTTGATTACATTAAGAGATGAACGGTTGAGAGTTTGGTGTTTGATTACATTAAGAGATGAACGGTCGATAGTTTGGTGTTTGATGACATTAAGAGATGAACGGTTAGATATTTTGATGTTTGATTACATTAAGAGATGAATGGTCGATAGTTTGGTGTTTCATGACATTAAGAGATGAACAGTTGATAGTTTGATGTTTGATTACATTAAGAGATGAACTGTTAATAGTTTGGTGTTTGATTACATTAAGAGATGAACGGTTGAGAGTTTGGTGTTTGATTACATTAAGAGATGGACGGTTGATAGTTTGGTGTTTGATTACATTAAGAGATGATCGGTCGATAGTTTGGTGTTTGATTACATTAAGAGATGAACGGTTGAGAGTTTGGTGTTTGATGACATTAAGAGATGAACGGTCGATAGTTTGGTGTTGGATCAAAACAAACGATAAACGTTTGTTTGTTTTCTTTTTTTAATTTTTGATTACAATAAGCAGCGAACATATATTTGTTTGATGTTTGCTACAAATAAACAATCATTTTTATCCATTACATAAGTAGAAGGCCATGTACGTGTTAGGATAGTTCAGAAATAGCATGGCCAGATGGACACGTTTCAATGATATATCTGGCTCTAAAACATCACAAAACTATCGTATATATTATTCGGAATTCTTTGATTGTTTTTTATATTTAGTGGCGTTCGCAACAGCCTCTGAACGTTAAAACCATATGTTCTTTAGGAAAGCCGAGAATTTACAGGACTTAGTTCAAGAAGACAGAAACTAAACACTCGGATGTTAAAACGTGAAAGAGATACGAATTTCAAATAACTTTGTTGTTGCATTTTTCTACATCTGTTATAGATTTTCGAATTCGTTGCAGCAGTATTAATAAGTAAACTGATTTCTTTATGAAAACTATTTCAAATGTAGTTTTCTTCAAATCCACAATAAATTGAACCGGATTTCGTTGATGAGTTAATAAAATCTAAAAGTATACTGCATGTAGGATTGATTACTTGTGTATGTCTAGAGAAACTATTCTGATATTAGATGAAGAATGCCTGGCAGCTATTTAGCAAATGAAGGAGATGGCTTAAAAAGAGATTTATTGAGCCATAAACACGTTTGTAGCCAGCGAATTTAAACACAAATTTCACCAAGTTCAGAAAAGAAGTATGATAATTCTGTAACGGAGATTTGAAATACATAACTAATATTTTCATAAAATTATGTTATCACAAAACAATTAAATTGTCTCGTTGAAGTCTCTCATCTTTACATAACATACCAACAAAAATAATATCCCATACAGACGGGAGCCAAAACAAGAAATCATCACAGGTCTTATTTGATGGAATTATTTCTGACCTCCGTTGACCAGTGGTCATTATCGTCGATGTTTGTTGACAGATTTCTTCTGATTTGTTTTTCAATATAGTGCTAATTTAAAATGTAAAGTGTGTCGGGCGGCGCAGTGGTAACACTCGCCTCGTAGCTCCTGTTGTGAGGTATGGTGCCCCTAGCGGGTGTAAAAAGGTGAGAGGTCACCTGCACGATCAAGTGAGTTTGCCTCCTGTCGAAAGAGCCCTCTAACCCTTAAACCTGGACGAACCTTGTTTCGCAACTGTTGTGAAATAAAGTTTAATTTAAAAAAATCAAGAGATAGATTAAGAAAATAAATATCATTTTGTCGCAATATTCACGTTAACATGAAACAATTCAAATAATGTCTAACTTTCATAAACATGGTGCAATGGCATTGGAATGAGTTGATTAACTACAAAGTAAACATAAATAACGACACGTATCAACGCTACACTCGAGGAATTAATCCGGCTTGGTAAATTACCTACCATTTGTTACGAAACTGTGGCTCGATATACCAAGTAACATCAAAATCTAATCGATAGTTTCGTACAAAATGGGATATCCATCAAATTATAGAAGTTTCTTAATAATGTGGATTTGTTTTCATATTTTTGTTGGCTGACGGAGTTCTTTCACATAGCCGAAAGGCAATACAAACCGTGTGTATTTGAGTGGACAACAGATGGTTAACAAGGAAATTCCACTTAGAGTAAAAAAACTTTCAAATAAAAAAACCGTTGATATGGAAGACTTTCACTTGATAAGACTTGGATTGTTTTGGGATGTTTGTATAATTATGGCAATACAATTATGAATTTAAAAAACTTTTCATTTGATCTTACTTAATAAACAATAAACTCAAGATTATAATCTAAACCTTATCACGTGATATATAACACCAGCTATTTCATTGGCTAAAACCAACGGGGAAGTTCACATTTCATATCAAAACAGATTTTTACAATATCCATTTTCAATATAAATTGATTCTCGGAATAAAGACAGGAGTTCAAAAGTGTTAAACACTAAGATAGCTATGTACGTTTATAATCTCATAACGTTAAAGCGTCAATGAAAATCTATGACGTAAGTCATCGTACCAGGTGTAAAAATGATTTTAAAATATCAAACGAAAACACGCTCATTCAACGAGGCCGGAAACGGCTTTGATGGCCATTTTAGAGTCAAAAATTTTCCAGCCTTTTTTTATAGTCGAGAATCTCTCGATTGTTTCATGACCCTAAGCATTGAAACTCTTTTGATGCTTTTTGTTATAGGAGAATTAACATCTGAATCGTCTTAAGTATTTTACTGATGAATAAAAGTGTTTATAGGACTTCTAAGTAGTTGTATGTATGACGTCAGCGTTCTGTGTCAAATAACGACTCGTACAGATGGCCAACTTTCCACTAAAGACTTAATCTTTGATCTCTTGTGAATTCTTTAAAAATATTGATTTTTTTATTTAGAGATAGATTCTATTTATCTCAGAAACATGTTAATAAGCAGCCTTTAAAAAATTATCTAGAGGAATGGCGTAATAAAATGGATTGTAAAACGTTGTTTTCCGTATATGAGCTATTGCGAGAACGTTTGATTTAACAGGGCATCTGTTATTTCGCAGTTTATAGCATTAGAATAGTCATCGGCTATCTCGACAAAGTGTGCGGTCATGGTTCGGTGGACGTTTTAGTGTAAATACCAGTTTTTTCATTAAGGATACACTATGTGTTGACACTTATCTAGGTTTATGACGTCGTGAATCCCTTTACAAATAGTGCTTAAAGGTCAATGAACGCAACTGGATCAGTGTAAATCTCACGCTTGTCATTTCGCTTGGAATAACGTGAGTCGAACGTAAGAAGCAAACATTAAGATGACATTTGTCTGATTAAGGAATACACCATGCAATTGTGATATCAACGCCTGCATGAATGTAAGTGACTCAGTAAATTACTTGTAACAGCACATCTAAATAACTGAACTGCATTTTCATCGCGTTTAAACTCTGTCATACTCTAAGTCGAACTTTTCAACTTCGTGTTAAGATCCGAGACGTGTGATTTAACCCCCTCTCGGGATGCAACGGCAACGGACTCTCTTGTGCTTTCGTAATTGTGTCCATGAGCAAAGCACTTCTCCATTTTTTGCTTTGGATGGCACGTGACGAAATTTCGGCATGATATTCATCGAGCTGACAACCATCAATAACAATGAAACCCCACCTCAAAATGACCTTAACTGTTCACGGGGGCGATGAACCTCGTAAACAAACAAACATACAAACATCACGTTTAAGGCGAAGTGAACGTTCATGGCACGGCGCTGTTTATGTACATTTCATGATTCACGTACGGTTCCTTATTCATACACTGATAGCATGAATTGTGATTTCACTTCATTTTTAAACAGCGCAAATAACACCAAAACGTTACCAGTAATATCGGTGCATTCGTATGGTTAGTGTCTGAGTCCTATGACAGATTCCGTTCTGTGCTCTTGTATCCAGGATAGTCCGAATATACTTTATTCTGATGGGCAGTATATTTTAGGGAGTGTTGACATGTTTGAAAATCCCCGGCGTTGTCCCGTAGGTACGGTATGCAGACTACACTAAGATGTTGACGTGTACAGATACCTCTGCCATTGTTATGTACAATGGTATGTAGACCACCCCACGGGCATGCCGACCCAGACGGTCAGGGCTGACCTCGATGGTCAAGGGTTGAGGTCGTAATAGGTAAAGGAAAGAAGTGTCGCAAAAACAAATATTGTTGTCGATTGCAAAGAGTTCAACCGCGACTTAAACATGTGCGTCTTTGTTCAATACAGATTATGTATAGCTAAAACGTTTGTTCCTTATTTTCTTATACAAAACACGAGGCTTTACTTTTCATCGACACAACTCGCATGCGACTGCTGAGACGAGGGGATAGGTTCGGAAGCATTTGAATAGTATGGAAACTTGGCTGTTAAGGTTACATATTAAACGATTCCCTAGGGTACATGGCAATCCAGCCAATGACAGTCTAAGGCACATGTAAACATAGGACACTTACCTACAATATACAACATGTGATTGTTAAAAACAAAAACCAGATCAAAACGTGGCTGTGACAAAAACATACGCGTACATGTCTCCAGTTCTTTTTGTTTTGGCGCCACCTTCACGATCAGCTGTTCGTTTTTTAACGTTAGCACTTCCGCGGTTACTTTGTTGGGTACTGTCTTGTACTTCTATAGTGACCTGTATTCAATAACGTGTTGGACACAATCAGCTTAGAAATCAGGTCCAGAGTCAACGTAGCGATGAATCAGGACAATAAGTTCCAATGTTGATATGACGATGAAGTAAGGGGTCGACATGACGATGAGGGTCGTGATGGACGTGACGATAAATCACCACATTGCGCCAAATGTCGACGTGACGATGAGGTTTTGGGTCGATCTGGCGATAAATCGCCACAGTGCGCCAAATGTCGACGTGACGGTGAGGGTCGGGGTTAACGTGACGATAAATCGTTACAATGACTTCCAATGTTGACATGACAATGAGGTTCGCGGTCGACATGACAATCAATCGCCACAGGGCGTTCAAATGTCTACGTGACTTGAGCTAGCAACAAAAACGCTAGAGATCAACATGACCTTGTATCACAATAATGAAAAATTTAAAGACAACATGGCGATTTATCATTCCAGTTAGATCAAAATTCGGCGTAGAAATCGATCTTGGCTCCATGAAGCTATATGATTTTTAACAAAGTCCTGGGTCAGAATGATTACAAATGTAACGAATTTAAGAAAACAGAGATTTCGAAATGTCTTTGTCTTTTAAATTCAGATTACTACAGCCTTATTGATTTCGATTGCATATAAATTCGTTGCTATGAAAAATGTTGGTTGGATGGGGGACGGTTTAAAACAGGATGGCAGCAGGTCATATTTCTCATAGATACACTCTACAACAGAGAAACTATGTTATTTTGCAGTATAAGATACACATTGATGTAAACGAGCCATGCTAAGATAGTGCTGGAAATGTAGTAACTGTTTGTCGTGGAAGGTAGTCTGGCGAACAACACATGTTGAAGCTGTTATCAGCCTGAAGAAAAAGCCTTCATCGGTTTTTTCTTAATCATGAAACTCATGAAATTAACAATAACTATCAAACAAGAAATAGTTTGCGATAAAATATCGTAAAGTTTGAGTTAATTATATATTAAATCGCCTTGATCTATAATTCACGTAAATAAAGATATGTTGGAGTAAATAGTTTGCTTAAATCAGTTTTAACGAGCAAGATCCTACTGAAATATCCTGATAGATGCGGAATGTCTGTAACATGCACATAATGCATCGTGTACTGTTGATGTACATCGGCTCACTACTCTTACGTGTATCAGCGTTAAAATTACCCGTTATAAAGTGGAATTATAGATATGTGTTTAGTTTAAAACCAAGTTATCACAGAAACGTCCTCTAACAATCTGACAAAACACAAGTGTTCTCGCACGATTTCAAGTCTGTAACGTAAACATGTGTGTTGTTTTTGTAACAGACCTCCTCTACGAAGTGTCTCCGCTCTTACACAGGGTATTTGTAAAACATTTATGTATAGGAAAGTCAGATAAACAAGTCGATATACCTTAACATTCTTGTTAAAGTTTATTGTACACAATATGATGGGCGTATCAGTGATAATAATTTAACGATTCGCGATATGCTGTAGTATTTGCCATTTTCTTGACTGTGCATTTCT
The DNA here is from genome assembly GCF_031769215.1 of Ylistrum balloti. Classification (NCBI taxonomy): domain Eukaryota; kingdom Metazoa; phylum Mollusca; class Bivalvia; order Pectinida; family Pectinidae; genus Ylistrum; species Ylistrum balloti. The sequence goes on along the minus strand of NW_026782082.1, from coordinate 878,538 downwards.
TAGAGTTACGTCCCTTCTCTGGAACTCTCGTTGGCTCAATACTATTTTACTTTTAACTTGTCAAAGAAAAATCTCTTGATCCCGTAAGAGGATAATTCCGCTCGTTCTTCTATTGTTCATGCTTTGATGAGAAATCGTCACTTACTCTGTTACAGTGGGCAGATTGCCGTCAAGATGATCGTAATAAAATAAAATTTATAACTGTTTCCTTATTCCATTTACATATATGGTATAAACCGCTTAGCACTCAAGACCTACTCTGGTAAGATATAGACTGTAATTCAGGAGGGATTCAAATTATGTATCTATATATACCTGTAATACCTGTATATAAAAGTAAAATCGAAAGGAGGTCAATGTTAGATGGTGATAACATCGCCTCGAAATAATTTCCCCAAACGGCAGTAATTGTCGAGAAATCGCGATCACTAAGGTGCATGTTTGCAATAAGACACCACCTTAACTTTAAAACGTTATAATGCCTGTGTCTATTTCATATCTTCTTTTGTTTTGTTTCGAAACCATTAAAAATTAATCAATCTTTCGATTTTATCAGGATATCGCGACATGTCTGGTCCGTATCAAAAATCTCGTGACGATTTATTCTATTTTAAAGTAAGTATACAATAAAACTACCACTTTATTGGATACCTTAATTGGTTTCGAGTTTAATTGAATTGACTTTTAATAAGTAACATTTAGATATAAGTTCATGGGAAAACCCCTCAACAGATTATTGACGAATCTGTAATTATTTTTCTGTAGATAGGAGACTGGAATTTGTATGTAATTGTGTAGATTTCTGTTAATTACGTCTGGTGTCAGAGTCCAAGTCGTTCATTTTTTTTTAGAAATTGAAACTTTAAAAAAAATAGTCTCTGTTTCAATCTTACTGTTGTATATGTACATCGTGGTATCGAAATTGAGCAAAGAATAATTAAATAAACGAAGACTAAAAAACTATATATAAATTAAAAAAACCCTCACTAGTCTAGATACTGACAAGGACCTCACTAGCCTAGATACTGACAAGGACCTCACTAGTCTAGATACTGACAAGGACCTCACTAGTCTAGATATTGACAAGGACCTCACTAGTCTAGATATTGACAAGGACCTCACTAGTCTAGATATTGACAAGGACCTCACTAGTCTAGATATTGACAAGGACCTCACTAGTCTAGATACTGACAAGGACCTCACTAGTCTAGATACTGACAAGGACCTCACTAGTCTAGATATTGACAATGACCACACTAGTCTAGATATTGACAAGGACCTCACTAGTCTAGATACTGACAAGGACCTCACTAGTCTAGATATTAACAAGGACCTCACTGGCCTAGATACTGACAAGGACCTCACTAGTCTAGATACTGACAAGGACCTCACTAGTCCAGATACTGACAAGGACCTCACTAGTCTAGATATTGACAAGGACCTTACTATTCACGAAACTGATGTCCTTGTACATGGCGCCCCTGACTAGTCCGGATACTGATGTCTCTATACACGGCACCCCTCACTAGTCTGGATACTGATGTCTCTGTACATGACGCCCCTCACTAGTCCGGATACTGATGTCTCTGTACACGGCACCCCTCACTAGTTTGGATACTAATGTCTCTATACACGCCGCCCCTCACTAGTCCGGATACTGATGTCTCTATACACGGCGCCCCTCACTAGTCCGGATACTGATGTTTCTATACACGGCACCCCTCACTACTCTGGATACTAATGTCTCTATACACGGCACCCCTCACTAGTCTGGATACTGATGTCTCTGTACATGACGCCCCTCACTAGTCCGGATACTGATGTCTCTGTACACGGCACCCCTCACTAGTCCGGATACTGATGTTTCTGTACATGACGCCCCTCACTAGTCCGGATACTGATATCTCTGTACACGGCGCCACTCACTAGACTGGATACTGATGTCTCTGTACACGGCACCCCTCACTAGTCTGGATACTGATGTTTCTGTACATGACGCCCCTCACTAGTCCGGATACTGATGTCTCTGTACACGGCACCCCTCACTAGTCCGGATACTGATGTCTCTGTACATGACGCCCCTCACTAGTCCGGATACTGATGTCTCTGTACACGGCGCCACTCACTAGACTGGATACTGATGTCTCTGTACACGGCATCCCTCACTCGTCCGGATACTGATGTCTCTATACACGGCGCCCCTCACTAGTCTGGATACTGATGTCTCTGTACACGGCGCCCCTCACTAGTCTGGATACTGATGTCTCTATACACGGCACCCCTCATTATTCCGAATACTGTTGTCTCTGTATATGGCGTCCCTCACTATTCCGAATACTGTTGTCTCTGTATATGGCGTCCCTCACTAGTCCGGATACTGATGTCTCTGTACACGGCATCTCTTACTAGTCCGGATACTGATGTCTCTATACACGGCATCCCTTACTAGTCTGGATCCTGATGTCCCTATATATGGCGTTCCCCTCACTAGTCCGGATACTGATGTCTCTGTACACGGCGCCACTTACTAGTCCGGATACTGATGTCTCTATACACGGCATCCCTTACTAGTCTGGATACTGATGTCCCTGTATATGGCGCCCTTCACTAGTCCGGGTACTGATATCTCTGTACACCCCGCCCCTCACTAGTCCGGATACTGATGTGTCTGTTCACAGCTGACATCAATATACTCTAACCCATATGTATAAAACACTTATCCTTACTAAATTGGGTTTCATCAGTCCGGATACTGATCTATCTGTATACAAATGAACTCACTAGTCCAGATACTGACGTGTCTTTGGTCCTCATTAATCCGGATATTTACCTCTATATGGATACCATTTATCCGGATACTCTCATGTCTGTATACATTTAGCTTTACTACTCCAGACCCCAACATATCCATATACGACAAGATCTCTGCACCTATAGTGTGTTTGAGGGCAGTTCATACTGGGACAACCTTGTATATTATATATATATAGGATGACACAAATACATTGTACAAGAAAGTACACAATGTCTTAGCCCTCCCAGTTAACTAAATCACCCTGTCAGTTTTATGGTTTCGATACTAGAAGGTTTTTGAAAGATTTTTTTTAAACAATATCTTAATTTACCCTGAAGTGATGTATTACGAGACGGTGTTTGTATATAAATACTATTTTTATAATGCATTGATTTGTGCCATTGACTGTACTTAAGTCCAGTATTTGGTTATAAATTATGAATCAAGGCAACTATATGTATTTTATCTCCAGTTTTCACGAGAGAAACTGATTGATGAATGAATTAACAGCAGATTGAATTACGTAAGGTACAAATAAGTATACACATATATAGCCTTGTAGATCTGGTGCTCTATATATCTTAAACGATTTTACAAGTTAATGAGGCGGAAAAGACTTATTGACCATGATATGCAATACCCCTATTCATGGCGTATTTTCAGTTTGATTTATTTTACATGAAGTCAAAAGTGCCATTTTTAATTCATTGAATAGCGAATGTTATGATGAACTTTTCCGAAGCCACAAATTATTTCAGCGACACTTGATTGCATGTTTGATTAAGAGATTGCTTATCGAACACGCCTATAAATAAGCGCGTTCTATAACCAATACATAATGTATACACCAGGCTCCAACAAGAAAGAACAAAAGAGAAGGTGCCATTTTTAATTTTCTCGGTTGAGTCCTTGAACGTAATTTTAGACTAGACAGTTATATAATAGGGATCACATTTATCTAGATAAAGCCATCTAGTCCATATTTTGATAACGTCCAATGCACTCTGATCAAATGTACTCTGAGACTGTCGAGAGGATACCTATGATCCATTTTCGAACACTTGGTCATAACATTGTCAAAATTAAGGTTAAAACAGCAAAATTTTAATCCAAAAGAGTAATTTCCTCATAAAGACATTGTTTTCATTCCATAATTTCTAAATCTTTGAATTTTTGTGACATTTCTCTAAAATAAACGCATTTCCAAAATATTTTTTATGAAAGAACATTTTGAAAAACTAATCAATTTTTATATTTAAAATATGTGTAAAAATGTGAATTTTTATTTCACAATTGACAACCTTTCTATAGAAATGTCATTTTAGTATATGACATACTTATCATCTCTCCATCATATACATTTCAGATACGGTCGATACAGTGCTAACAGTGAACACATCATGAAAACGGTTTTTCTTTAGTGCACGTAAACGTTTTGCAGCGTTCTTAAATACAAGACTATCAAGTGCCTTTGAGACTTTGTTTTACTGTCTAACACCTGCATACGTAGCCCGGTTGAACAGTCATCATGGTATTTGGTCTCTCAGGTAATTTTTCTCGTTAATGGACATGGTGTATCGAATAAATGTATCACCTGGTTGAACATTTTCTCTCAGGCACCTTTATCTCCGGGTTGAACATGGTCTTTTGTCTCTCAGGTACATTTGTCTCCGGGTTGAACGTGGTCTTTTGTCTCTCAGGTACATTTGTCTCCGGGTTGAACACGGTCTGTTGTCTCTCAGATACATTTGTCTCCGGGTTGAACCTGGTCTGTTGTCTATCAGATACATTTGTCTCCGGGTTGAACGTGGTCTTTTGTCTCTCAGGTACATTTGTCTCCAGGTTGAACCTGGTCTGTTGTCTCTCAGATACATTTGTCTCCGGGTTGAACCTGGTCTGTTGTCTCTCAGGTACATTTGTCTCCTGGTTGAACCTGGTCTGTTGTATCGCAGATACAGTTGTCTCCGGGTTGAACCTGGTCTGTTGTCTATCAGATACATTTGTCTCCAGGTTGAACCTGGTCTGTTGTCTATCAGATACATTTGTCTCCGGGTTGAACACGGTCTGTTGTCTATCAGATACATTTGTCTCCAGGTTGAACCTGGTCTGTTGTCTCTCAGATACATTTGTCTCCAGGTTGAACCTGATCTGTTGTCTATCAGATACATTTCTCTCCGGGTTGAACACGGTCTGTTGTCTCTCAGATACATTTGTCTCCGGGTTGAACACGGTCTGTTGTCTATCAGATATATTTGTCTCCGGGTTGAACACGGTCTGTTGTCTCTCAGATACATTTTGTCTCCGGGTTGAACACGGTCTGTTGTCTCTCAGATACATTTGTCTCCGGGTTGAACACGGTCTGTTGTCTATCAGATACATTTGTCTCCTGGTTGAACACGGTCTGTTGTCTCTCAGGTACATTTGTCTCCGGGTTGAACATGGTCTGTTGTCTATCAGGTACATTTGTCTCCGGGTTGAACACGGTCTGTTGTATATCAGATATATTTGTCTCCGGGTTGAACACGGTCTGTTGTCTCTCAGATATATTTGTCTCCGGGTTGAACACGGTCTGTTGTCTCTCAGATACATTTGTCTCCGGGTTGAACACGGTCTGTTGTCTCATAAGTACATTTGTCTCCGGGTTGAACATGGTCTGTTGTCTATCAGATACATTTGTCTCCGGGTTGAACACGGTCTGTTGTCTCTCAGATACATTTGTCTCCGGGTTGAACACGGTCTGTTGTCTCTTAAGTACATTTGTCTCCGGGTTGAACACGGTCTGTTGTCTCTTAAGTACATTTGTCTCCTGGTTGAACACGGTCTGTTGTCTCTCAGGTACATTTGTCTCCGGGTTGATTACGGTCTCTCTGGTACATTTGTCTCAGAGTTGAACACGGTCTATCGTCTCTCAAGTACATTTGTGTCCGGGTTGATTACGGTCTCTCTGGTACATTTGTCTCCGAGTTGAACACGGTCTATCGTCTCTCTGGTACATTTGCCTCCGGGTTGAACATGGTCTTCTGTCTCTTAAGTACATTTGTCTCCTGGTTGAACATGGTCTGTTGTCTCTCAGGAACATTTGTCTCCGGGTTGAACATGGTCTATCGTCTCTCTGGTACATTTGTCTCCGGGTTGAACATGGTCTATCGTCTCTCTGGTACATTTGTCTCCGGGTTGAACATGGTCTATCGTCTCTCTGGTACATTTGTCTCCAGGTTGAACAGGATATCACAATTGCTCATGTCCTCTGGTTGAACATTTGTCTCCAAGGAAATCGTTTAACATATTTGCTCGTGACTCAAACTCATTTCAAACATGGACTTACTGACAATGCTGTAACATCGGTGAATGTTATACAGCTTGTTAACAATGTTGGAAAAGTATATCCATCCTCCTTTATATTGCGATGCCGTCTTGGACTTTGTCATTTGCCATTACCCTGTTCAATACTGACCAGCATTCACAATAGTGTCATTTTTATATGGCTTATCCTCCGTCTACGTGGTAGATATCTGTTCAAGAATATTCATAATTCCCTTGATAAATGAAATCGGTATCCGTTGAGTTCGATAAAAACAAATCTACATTTAAAGCGTTTATGTGACCCCTACTGTTTTAAACATGAACTGGTGGCGACGCCTAGCGAGAACTTACTGCATATCTATAATGTTTTCCCTATTCAGGCGAAGTTGTGCATGTGACAAATCCTGAGAATTACTTAATAGCTATACAGGTGTCACATTCAATAGGTATACATTATAGCGTCATTTAATGTAAATCAAATTCAATATAACTTAAAAGTCATTCAAATAAAAATGATAGAAAAAAAGTCAAATTGCTTTGCTTTTTTTATGTTCTTCTGTCATCTGACCGTTAACAACAAAGTATTGAATTATATATAATATGTAATTTTTCCACTACAGTTCTTTTGTTGGTTGCATTTATTTCTTTTTGGATAAATTGAATAAAACGCTTACACCTCAGGGCGAGATACATATAATAACATCATTTACAACAGCGTTTATTTTAAAAGACATCGTCTGACTATGTGCCACTTCTGCGTGCACTTCTAGGGTGCTTGAACTCAACACGAGTCGTGCTCTAGTACATACATAAAGCTGATAGCTTAAAGCTGCGCCAGGTTATCAACACCTCATGTCATAAGTTTAAAATTACTCTATAACAGTATACTTTATATTTCAAAATGTTTAAATATTTCTTGCAGACATATTACCGTAATGTATTTCGTTGACAATAGCCTAACACGCTCTGTGCGTTATTTAGTAAAGTTGTATTCTCATTTCTTTAGTAACTTGTTCAACATGTATTATCTATTAGAAAATATGCACTAAACCCTGTTAACATGAATACACTCATTTTTAACACACTTTTCTAATTCTATTTAATTATCTCTAACCTTTATTTAGTGTGTTCCTTATTTTCTTTTAAGCTAGCAGTTGTATCTAAATCTTTATAGATAAATTTTTGATGAATTGAATTCACTAAATTTTGGATTTTTTTTTTATCTTCAATAACATCACGTCTTACTTGTAATTAAGGTATCTGTTTAATGTTTTTATTGGTGTAGATTTTTTCGATTTTTTAAAAAGCGTATTGTTACTTTTAATAATTTGTCCTAAATGTAACTTTAGCCTTTAGCGATCATATTTGTATTTATTTTCTTTTGGTATTGTATTTGTAACATTTATCAAGCGTGTTTGCTAATTGTTTTTAGGATAATGATGATAACATTGTTTTCTCAACATATTTGATTTTATGTTGAATTAGGCTGCGTTCACAACATATCATCGATTTTCAATTTTTAAATTCTTTTATAAAGAAATCCGTTTTAACCAAATATAACGAACTCATTATATAGCCGTTTAAACGACTTCTCCAACATCAACACAATAACTTATTCTACCCTTACCTGAATAAACTCGCTTAAGACTCAACACAGTAACTTATTCTAACTTTACCTAAATAAACTCGCTTAAAACTCAACACAGTAACTTATTCTAACTTTACCTAAATAAACTCGCTTAAAACTCAACACAGTAACCTATTCTAATCTTACCTAAATAAACTCGCTTAAGACTCAACACAGTAACTTATTCTACCCTTACCTTAATAAACTCGCTTAAGACTCAACACAGTAACTTATTCTAACTTTACCTAAATAAACTCGCTTAAGACTCAACACAGTAACTTATTCTAACTTTACCTAAATAAACTCGCTTAAGACTCAACACAGTAACCTATTCTAATCTTACCTGAATAAACTCGCTTAAGACTCAACACAGTAACTTATTTTAACCTTACCTCAATAAATTCGCTTAAAACTCAACACAGTAACTTATTCTAACCTTACTTTAATAAACTCGCTGTAATTACAACATTGATAACTTATTCTTGATAAACAAACTCGCTTTAAACTTAGTAAAGATAACTCATTGTTAGGCTTGCTAAGTGTAATGCAGAATCTTTTAATTATGTCTCTACATTCATTCACCGTAAATAAACCCGCTGTTTAATTGACAACAATGACAACGCCTCCAAGTAGTAACCAATTAATATTTTTTTTTTTAAGTCTAGGGTACATCAAGTTAACAGGTCTTGTTGGTATGTCGCTGTTTGTTGTTTACATGTAAAGTGTAAAACACCCTGGAACTCCATGGGTAGTTGCAATGTAAATACATAAAATACACCGATAACAACGGTGATTAGGAACAAATCTCACTTGGATATGTCTAATATTGAAACAGATGTGTGCTATTTCTTGTATCATTGGTTATCGGTTGCTCCATGATGTACAAAGTGTGCAGCGTCGTGTAACGTAAGGTCAATGAAATCATTATTTTGTTTGACTCGATCTAAGAACTATATGTTACTTGCTGTATGTATACAAACTATGCTGTTGGTCAATTCATTCTTAAGCACAACATTTTTTGCTTTGGATGGTGTTTTGTTTTTGTTATCTCTCTCTCTCTCTCTCTCTCTCTCTCTCTCTCTCTCTCTCTCTCTCTCTCTCTCTCTCTCTCTCTCTCTCTCCCCTCTCTCTCTGAGATAATACATGGAAAAAATTAAAAGAGGAAGTTGGATACCGAAAACCTACGCCATGAAGGTAAGTAGTGCTCTAGTCGTAGTAAGGTCAGTTCAATTTAACACTGTGTTTTGTAGTAATCTTATTTCGTTACTAAAAGTGTAGTAGCTAAATTTCCTTAGGGACAATCTGTTCACATTTTACCAAGAATATTGCTATTTTTATGTTTGTGTGTGGAGTGTGTGTGTGTGGGTGTGTGTGTGTGTGTGTGTGTGAGAGTGTGTGTGTGTGAGGGTGTGTGTGTGTATGGTGGTGGTGTGTGCGTGTGTGTGTGTTTTGTGTGTTTGATATAACCGACTTTCATAAAGTGTCGTGTTCATGTTTGTATAGATACGTAGAGTGAAAAAAAAGACAACGAAACTGTACAGAAAATCAGTGAGTGATGGGGCTGAATTCGTACTCAGTCAAGTTGACAATACTTACAGGGGTAGACATCTAAAAGTACCAAGACGCTGTCGATTTAACGCACAAACATTTTATATATAATGTGCACGAATTCGTATAATTGTTTTTTAAAACAAATTTCATAGCTTAAAGCAAGTATTAAAAATAAATAAAACACTACGTCGGCATGAAATTGTCAGAATAGCGCATTTTTCTCGTAAGTTGGCTTTACAAAACCGATTTAGATGAGAAATTTGCACCACTTCAAATTATGGAAGTCGATAGAGCATATGTAATTACAATAACTGGAATAATATCATATAAAACTGTCATTTCTACACTTAATGTACTTGTTCAGATGTTGATTGAGATTTACGGTTAAAAAACCCTGAAGATCCACAAAGCATATGAAGCACTACTCAGACTTGCTGTGTATAAACCACTATTGTTTTCACGTCAGTACAGATATGTGGAAACTCTTTACCGTCATCAGGATCTTACGGACTTTTTCTCATTGTTTATTTTGACCACTGGTGAGACAGACATAATGAATTATTAAACCGTTTCTTTCTTTTTCTTTTCTTTATGTTTTACTTACTGGTTTTTTTAATTATCGTTTATTTTAACCAATAATAAGACAGACAAGTACAACTATTCTTTCTTTCTTTCACTCTATCTATCTGTCTGTCTGTCTGTCTGTATGTATGTCTATCAGTCTGCCAGTCTGCATAGCTGTCATATGTCACAAGTCAAAAGATCGTATAAGGTCTATTCAGTATCATCTATAAAGGAAACACTCTTGATTCAGTAATAAACCATAAGCCATCATATTTAATGCTGCCTCTGATTGAGTAAAATTCAGGGGAGGTAACCATCGTTGATATCATTCTCTGTATTGTTTATCAGACAGTGGCAATATTAGAAAACATAGGATTGTGATCGTACATACTCATTCTGGTAGTGACATTTATAAAGTAAAGATAAAAGAAAGGAAGTTAGAACTAAGGAAAGAAATGTCGAAAGAGAAAGAAAGACAGAAAGAGATAAAAAGAAAGGAAGAAAGACAGAAAGAGAAAGGAAGAAATATAGAAAAAAAGAAAAGGAAAGAAGGAAACATAGAATGAAAGAAAAGAAAGAAAAAGGAAAGAAAGGAAGAATAACAGAAAGCGAAAGGAGAGAGAGATATAGAAAAGAAAGAAAATGAGAGAAAAAAGTTTCTCCGTCTTGAAGTGTGATGTTTGAGCTACAGTTAAAACATACATTGTACAGCTAAAGCTATAATGATGATCTATGGTATATCACGACTTTATCGGACGATGTCAGTGTAGTAAAATCTCCGTCCTACTAATTTGGTGTTTCCATCCTACTGATGTCAACCTTCCTTTGTCGCATTCATTTATAGATTCATAGTACAGGTTTATTAAACAGCTAATCTATCCGATAACGGCTGGTAGCCTCCTACAATAGCAGTACTCGAGGAACAATACTGCCACATTGTATAATGTACATACTGTATTGTCCGCTAAATCAATATAATATACACGCGTGCCAGTCGGTCAACTGGTTGCGGGATACATTAATATCCATGTGTGTTTTACTGTGTACATATATACGGAGGCCTAGCGGTACAAAATACACGACTGATTTAAAATATTACATCGTGCAAACCGTTTTCATTACAATTTTGTTAATTTTTTCAGAAGTCTCATCATGTTTATATTTCTATCCCTCATCCGGATTCTGAATTAAGATTCTTTAAAGATGTCCGTACTAGCTTTGCTGATTTGTTTTTATATATATCTATATCCATATATTTATATTTATGTATTTATCTCGCGCTACCTCTGTTTTGACTGAGCTGATGTTCCAATCTCTGCATGGTAACCTCTGTTGTAATAGCAGTAAATATCATTGTATCATTTCTCATTATGACATATATTCAGTGTTATTTTCACGGTAACTTTTGTTTTAATAGCAGTAAATATCCCTGACCGTATTATTTTTTATTTGGGTGTTACAAGTAATGTTACTTTTCATCGGAAGCATCAAGTATTGTGTCCAGGGTAATTTTCTCATTATCACGGTCACTGTTGTTTGAAATGTATTATTTGTTAGCGTTCCTATTATGCCGTTGTTTAAATTACATGTATTGTTTCTGGTATTGTATTGTTTTGTATATGGTATTGTATTGTTTTGTATATGGTATTGTATTGTTTTGTATATGGTATTGTATTGTTTTGTATATGGTATTGTATTGTTTTGTATATGGTATTCACTGTTTTGTATATGGTATTTACTGTTTTGTATATGGTATTTACTGTTTTGTATATGGTATTGTATTGTTTGTATATGGTATTGTATTGTTTTGTATATGGTATTCACTGTTTTGTATATGGTATTGTATTGTTTTGTATATGGTGTTTACTGTTTTGTATATGGTGTTTACTGTTTTGTATATGGTATTCACTGTTTTGTATATGGTATTGTATTGTTTTGTATATGGTGTTTACTGTTTTGTATATGGTGTTTACTGTTTTGTATATGGTATTTACTGTTTTGTATATGGTGTTTACTGTTTTGTATATGGTATTGTATTGTTTTGTATATGGTATTGTATTGTTTTGTATATGGTATTGTATTGTTTTGTATATGGTATTCACTGTTTTGTATATGGTATTGTATTGTTTTGTATATGGTATTGTATTGTTTTGTATATGGTGTTTACTTTTTTGTATATGGTGTTTACTGTTTTGTATATGGTATTCACTGTTTTGTATATGGTATTGTATTGTTTTGTATATGGTGTTTACTGTTTTGTATATGGTGTTTACTGTTTTGTATATGGTATTCACTGTTTTGTATATGGTATTGTATTGTTTTGTATATGGTGTTTACTGTTTTGTATATGGTATTTACTGTTTTGTATATGGTGTTTACTGTTTTGTATATGGTATTGTATTGTTTTGTATATGGTATTGTATTGTTTTGTATATGGTATTGTATTATTTTGTATATGGTATTCACTGTTTTGTATATGGTATTGTATTGTTTTGTATATGGTGTTTACTGTTTTGTATATGGTGTTTACTGTTTTGTATATGGTATTTACTGCTTTGTATATGGTGTTTACTGTTTTGTATATGGTATTGTATTGTTTTGTATATGGTATTGTATTGTTTTGTATATGGTATTGTATTGTTTTGTATATGGTGTTTACTGTTTTGTATATGGTGTTTACTGTTTTGTATATGGTATTGTATTGTTTTGTATATGGTATTGTATTGTTTTGTATATGGTATTGTATTGTTTTGTATATGGTATTCACTGTTTTGTATATGGTATTGTATTGTTTTGTATATGGTATTGTATTGTTTTGTATATGGTATTGTATTGTTTTGTATATGGTATTCACTGTTTTGTATATGGTATTGTATTGTTTTGTATATGGTGTTTACTGTTTTGTATATGGTGTTTACTGTTTTGTATATGGTATTCACTGTTTTGTATATGGTATTGTATTGTTTTGTATATGGTGTTTACTGTTTTGTATATGGTGTTTACTGTTTTGTATATGGTATTTACTGTTTTGTATATGGTGTTTACTGTTTTGTATATGGTATTGTATTGTTTTGTATATGGTATTGTATTGTTTTGTATATGGTATTGTATTGTTTTGTATATGGTGTTTACTGTTTTGTATATGGTGTTTACTGTTTTGTATATGGTATTGCATTGTTTTGTATATGGTATTGTATTGTTTTGTATATGGTATTGTATTGTTTTGTATATGGTATTGTATTGTTTTGTATATGGTGTTTACTGTTTTGTATATGGTGTTTACTGTTTTGTATATGGTATTGTATTGTTTTGTATATGGTATTGTATTGTTTTGTATATGGTATTTTACTGTTTTGTATATGGTGTGTATTGTTTTGTATATGGTATTTTACTGTTTTGTATATGGTGTGTATTGTTTTGTATATGGTATTTACTGTTTTGTATATGGTATTGTATTGTTTTGTATATGGTATTGTATTGTTTTGTATATGGTATTGTATTGTTTTGTATATGGTATTGTATTGTTTTGTATATGGTATTTACTGTTTTGTATATGGTATTTACTGTTTTGTATATGGTATTTACTGTTTTGTATATGGTATTGTATTGTTTTGTATATGGTATTCACTGTTTTGTATATGGTGTTTACTGTTTTGTATATGGTATTCACTGTTTTGTATATGGTGTTTACTGTTTTGTATATGGTGTATATTGTTTTTTAACCGGTGTGTTTTTTCTGATATTGTTATTTTTGCGTTAACTGATAAGGTCACTATTTTCAAACTATAATTTTTCTAATAATTTATCTTATTTCTTGTGTAGTGGTACGTTTGCTTTCATTCCTTGTGGTGTTATTTGATAAAGTTATCTTTCAGAAGCTGTGTTTTTATCTGAAATGACAATATTCGTTTTACCTGTAATATTGTTGCATACGTCATCCAGGTAATCTCCACTACAGTAATGCTGAACAGGTATAGTCCTCCGTACTTACGGTCGTCGTTATACTTTGATAAACCCACGATTTGGTAACTGATCTGTTAATACAATAACGGTTCTTTTAAAATCAGTCTAAAACAGGCACTGATTGTTTTTCAATTTCATGTTAGCTTTAAAGGAACGGATCTTTTCTAATCATAAATATTTTTGTCAACATCAAAAATGTTTGTATGTTTATTAAATATATAAACAAAAAATATCAATTATTGCTTTTTGTAATAAAATAGTCTGTATTTTGAAACATGAATTATATATGAACTATTTGACACAACATCCACGGTAGCAAGCTAACTATACTTTAAATGTCGTGTTCAGCAATGACGGTATCACTTACAATATTACCTAGCCAGGAAGGTAAATATATCTGGTACCAATAGTAACACATCAGACCAGTGGTCAGTTCTCTGTCGTCATGACAAACTGTATTGGGAATTTCCTGTTTGGAAATGAAATGCAAAACGCTGCTTTTGAGGATTGGGAGGAAGTCGTACAGGTAAGATAATTTGAGAAGAGGTCGTACTGAAAACATTGTGAGGGGGTGTTACGTGAAATGTCGTTCAGGTGATTATGAGTGGAGGTTGTGAAAATAAGATTTTGAAAGAAGGTTGCGCAAGTAAGATAAAGAGAGGAGACAGATCAGCAAATATATTAAGAATAGGTCGTGCAGGTAGGATACTGGGAAGTCGTACAGGTAATAAATTGGGAGGAAGTCGTAGAGGTAAGATATTGGGAGGATGTCGTACAGGTAAGATATTGGGAGGGTGTCGTACAGGTAAGATATTGGGAGGATGTCGTACAGGTAAGATATAAGGAGGAGGTCGTACAGGTAAGATATTGAGAGGATGTCGTACAGGTAAGATATAAGAAGGAGGTCGTACAGGTAAGATGTAGGGAGGAGGTCGTACAGGTAAGATGTAGGGAGGAGGTCGTACAGGTAAGATATTGGGAGGATGTCGTACAGGTAAGATATAAGGAGGAGGTCGTACAGGTAAGATATTGGGAGGATGTCGTACAGGTAAGATATAAGGAGGAGGTGGTATAGGTAAGATATAAGAAGGAGGTCGTACAGGTAAGATGTAGGGAGGAGGTCGTACAGGTAAGATATTGGGAGGAGGTCGTACAGGTAAGATATTGGGAGGATGTCGTACAGGTAAGATATAAGAAGGAGGTCGTACAGGTAAGATGTAGGGAGGAGGTCGTACAGGTAAGATGTAGGGAGGAGGTCGTACAGGTAAGATATTGGGAGGATGTCGTACAGGTAAGATATAAGGAGGAGGTCGTACAGGTAAGATATTGGGAGGATGTCGTACAGGTAAGATATAAGGAGGAGGTGGTATAGGTAAGATATAAGAAGGAGGTCGTACAGGTAAGATGTAGGGAGGAGGTCGTACAGGTAAGATATTGGGAGGAGGTCGTACAGGTAAGATATAAGGACGAGGTCGTACAGGTAAGATATTGGGAGGAGGTCGTACAGGTAAGATATAAGGACGAGGTCGTACAGGTAAGATATTGGGAGGAGGTCGTACAGGTAAGATATAAGGACGAGGTCGTACAGGTAAGATATAAGGACGAGGTCGTACAGGTAATATATTGGGAGGAGGTCGTACAGGTAAGATATAAGGACGAGGTCGTACAGGTAAGATATTGGGAGGAGTTCGTACAGGTAAGATGTAGGGAGGAGGTCGTACAGGTAAGATATTGGGAGGAGTTCGTATAGGTAAGATGTTGGGAGGAGTTCTTACAAGTAACATATTTTGAAAAAGGTCGGACAGGTAAGCTCTTGGGAAGAGATCTTACAAATAAGATATTGGGAAGAGGTCATATCAGTAAGATTTAGAGAGAAAGAGGAAAAGGTAAGACTAATAGAGGAAGTTATTTAGATTTAGAAGATATTTGGGGGATGGGAATATATATTTTATAATTAAATTGATGACCCCCTTCTATATTTCAGCATGTTATTTTGGCCGATTTCGATGCATACTTAATTCACATTGTCCCCTTTTTTCTTTTCCATATTTTCTCTTCTGGAATGAGGTAGTATTAGGCTAAGGACAAAACAGATTTATGATGTAGTGCTACAGTGCTGAACATTATTCAACGTCTATTGCACCACTCATTACTATTTAAAGATGTCATTCACATCTGTGCCTTTGTTTTCCTTGTCGTTCTATACTGTTTTGTATTTAAGGTCGTATTTGCTGTGATACGATTGCTCTCTGAAGACATTGTCTAATATACGGCGAAGTGTTGACGTTGTTGTGACGTTTTACGTCCATATGCGTTACTAAGGGGCATTGCATCATTGTGTTGACAATTTTGTATGTTTGGTCCTTGTTGTCAACGGAATATGTTTAGTATGTTTTTTTTTAGAAATTGTATATTGAGTCATTGCATGATAACACTGTTTTGTGTTCAGTATTTTTTCTTCGTTTTTCCGGATTCTATGATATTGTAAGTTATAACACTTTTGTTTGTTGACGCGGTTTTGTTTTTAGTTTTTACTTCGTTTTTTCCGGATCCGATTGTATTGTAAGTTATAACACTGTTGTTTGTTGACGCGGTTTTGTTTTTAGTTGTTTTCTTCGTTCTTTCCGGATCTGTTGGCTTTGTTGTTATATCATTGTATGTGCTTTAATATACCTGTTCAATGGCATTTTAGCTTTATTTCCTAGACATGACGTATTTTATCATATATATTTCGAGGATATTGAAACTTATATCATTTTGACCTCGAGTTTTTTGAGCCATTCTGTGTTGACGCATTGGTAGCATTAAGCATAGTACTATGTCGCAAATGGTGTTGTATCATATCAAACGTATTGCTATTGGTCAGTTGTTTATCGACCTTGGTGTATTTAGTGGAATATTTGAATTGACCATTTAGTGGCTTTGCATGGATACCTTTCTAATGAATTTGGTGTGTTTATTAAGAACATTTTCATTGACATTGGTGTGTTTAATATGAACCTTTGTATTGACATTGGTGTGTTTACTAGATACCTTTGTATTGACACTGGTGTGTTTAATAGGGACCTTTGTATTGATATTTGTGTGTTTAATAGGGACCTTTGTATTGACACTGGTGTGTTTAATATGGACCTTAGTGTTGACATTGGTGTGTTTAATAGGAACCTTTGTATTGACATTGGTGTGTTTACTAGAGACCTTTGTATTGACACTGGTGTGTTTAATATGGACCTTAGTGTTGACATTGGTGTGTTTAATATGGACCTTCGTATTGATATTTGTGTGTTTAATAGGGACCTTTGTATTGACAATGGTGTGTTTAATAGGAACCTTTGTATTGACATTGGTGTGTTAATAGGGACATTTGTATTGATATTTGTGTGTTTACTAGGGACCTTTGTGATGACCAGGTCTGTTTAATGTGTGCCCAGTGACTTTTGTGTGACTAAAGGATATCATGTATAGACCTACGGATATTGCATAATACATATATGTATTGACGTTAGAGAATAATGTATTTTTACCAGTTAAAAAGATTTTTTTCTGATTCAGGCAAAGCACAAAGTTGAAATGAGAGTTACCAATCAACTCAATCGAACATTAATACAACCGGAAGTTAGATTGTCAAAGGGCAAAATCTTCAACGAATTTCCTGTTCTACCTTCCGGGAAATCATGTGATAATTTATTCTACAAAACGCCATGGACCTGCCGCGGTATTTTTGGAATGGTGACATACCTCATAGAAGGTACTGACAAGATCGTGTGTATTTTCTTCAGTAACCCTTTAGTGGGATCTAACATCTTGGGACTTCAGTGGCTGACCTTGGATGACCTGGAGATGGAAACTCGCGAAGAAATGATCGCAAACTTTGGAAAGAGACAAAACGTAAACGCGAAAACCTGGAAGACGGATGACATTCCCACTCATTATCATTTGCAAGGAGACGAATACATAGTACGTGTCGTTATGAGTGGCTCTAGTAAGGTCGCTCTACAGGTAACTCTCTTGGACTTCAATCCAAAAATAGAACGATCAATGACCGTGACCTCATGGATTGAGAATCAGCACAAACATAATAAGTAGGAATAACTGCATGGCTATTCAGATATAATTCTGTGATTTTTTCATGAATAAGTTGATAACATTGTGCAATAGAAAGAGACTTAAACGCATATTTTCACTGCTTGAGAAGGCCTTAACTCCTAACTCGGTTCCATTTTCATGAATAAACTATGTCACTTAATGAGGTCCATCGTCGATCTTCTGAACATTATTTATTCAGATATATGGAATGGTGTCATTATATGGATATTTTTAATTCGTCAAATTATTCGCAGTACTGGTAAAACGAAAAATTCACATAATTAAAAGAAATCTTTATAATCGACTTATTTTTATTACTTAAACGTTGTCTTAATTTCGTATGTATGGACAGTGTTGCTCGAGTTCAATTTAATTTTTTTCAGAATAATAAAAAAATTCAAACAAGATAATTCCAACATTTGAACATAACAAACTAAGATCTACACGGAGACACCTGAAAAAGAAGTACAGGTGTTCCGGAAGAGTAAGCTTCTTCCGCTTCATCGACGACACCCGCCGTGTAAACAGTGTTCATTCAAGTAATGTCACTTTCTTAAATGAGAACGAGATGTAAGACAGCTGAGCCAAAAGGCAAACTAACACGCATCAAACACGTCTTTATTCATATAGGACAAAGAAATGAAATATTTCTCAATGAGATTACTTGAAACCAGTTGATTGACACACATCAATAACAAAAAATACGAAGAAGATTGACAAGTCTTTAAGCTGGGGAGATTTAAATATTGAAATTGAACAGGACACATCATCATCATTTTATCATTCAAAACGGTCTCAGGTATTCAATGTGTATATAACCAGTATATCTAGGCTTAATAAGATATGCCTAGTGTGAATGTTTGTCAACAAATGTGATCATTCATCAGAGACACAGCCATATTTATCTGTTCATTCAAGCGTCCTATATAGTATGCTTTGAAAGTGAATTAAATTCCTCCTGATATTATACAACAAATTGATAGTGAAATGAAGGGGCGTATAACAGGAATTAAACAGGAAAAAGAGGGGACACAGGAGAGAGGAACGGATAAATAAATACGATCAGTAATTAGTGTAAAGGTAGAAAGACAAGAGAATCAGAGCGGACATCGAAATGAAAAGAAAAACAACACGAACATCCGAATAGACATCAACAGGAAAACAGCATGAGCGTTATATTCGTAACAGGAAATCACCAACAGCAAGCAACTGGGCATCAAAACAATCGGGAAGACAAAATGAACATTCAAGTAGACATCAACACAAACGGATAGACAACAGCGGCATCCGAGTGGACATCGAAACCTACGGAAAGATAACAAGAGCATCCGAGTGGACATCGAAACCTACGGAAGGACAACAACGGCATCCGGGTGGACATCGAAACCTACGGAAAGAAAACAAGAGCATCCGAGTGGACATCGAAACCTACGGAAAGAAAACAAGAGCATCCGAGTGGACATAAAAAATTTCGGAAAGATAACAAGAGCATCCGAGTGGACATCGAAACCTACGGAAGGACAACAACGGCATCCGAGTGGACATCGAAACCTACGGAAAGAAAACAAGAGCATCCGAATGGACATCGAAACCTACGGAAAGAAAACAAGAGCATCCGAGTGGACATCGAAACCTACGGAAAGAAAACAAGAGCATCCGAGTGGACATCGAAAACTTCGGAAAGATAACAAGAGCATCCGAGTGGACATCGAAACCTATGGAAGGACAACAACGGCATCCGGGTGGACATCGAAACCTACGGAAAGATAACAAGAGCATCCGAGTGGACATCGAAACCTACGGAAAGATAACAAGAGCATCCGAGTGGACATCGAAACCTACGGAAAGAAAACAAGAGCATCCGAGTGGACATCGAAAACTTCGGAAAGATAACAAGAGCATATGAGTGGACATCGAAACCTACGGAAGGACAACAACGACATCCGAGTGGACATCGGAACCTACGGAAAGATAACAAGAGCATACGAGTGGACATCGAAACCTACGGAAAGATAACAAGAGCATCCGAGTGGACATCGAAAACTACAAAAAGAAAACAGTGGCATCCGAGTGGACATCGAAATCTACGGAAAGATAACAAGAGCATCCGAGTGGACATCGAAACCTACGGAAAGATAACAAGAGCATCCGAGTGGACATCGAAAACTACAAAAAGAAAACAGTGGCATCCGAGTGGACATCGAAACCTACGGAAAGAAAACAGTGGCATCCGAGTGACCACCGAAACAAACAGACAAAAAGCCATCCAGAGCGTGGTATCATATAACAACATTTTCTAGTATATAATACCCAATCGATTTTTTTCCTGTAAGGGTTAAAAATGACCTAGTTGTATCTTTCCTTTTGTTTGTTTTTATCTATCTATTTCATCATTTTCTCTTAGCGGAAGGTTTCTGTAATAGACACTGCTACTCCCGAAGGTTTGTCGTAACCTGCATGACACGTTTTAGTTTATTCGAATATTGGCACGGTTCAGAATATACACATGTACATTTTCAAATTTCATTAAATATAAAAAATAATGAAGATAATAAGATGAATTGAATTGAAGGTTTAGTGGACCTCCCCATTCGGGTTTTACCGCTCAGGACGAAACAGCAGTATGGAGCAGTACATGCATAATTCATAACTCTATCTTAGTATTAAAAGGTTCTATTCACTTGTGTGTTTTGAACAATTGTCATGCAGCTTTGATGTGAGTTGTCAATAATTTACAAAATAAGATAGTGTAACGGTCTCGACTGTGAAGTTTATCCACCCTGCTTCAAGCCGCGGTTTAATTCTTAAGCCTGTTGAAACGAAAGCAATACATTTACAAATTATGAATAGGATTTATGTTAATCATATGTGTTTGTATAATATCATTGTGATATTTAATTTACAAGCTGTGCAGAATTATTTGCAAGTAATGTGACGTAAACATGTATTGTTGAAATATAATGCTGACCAAATTACTATTGAAATATACCTAGATTTCAATGTTATCATTACACAAGTTCTTATGCACAGTTGAACCTAATAACGTTAGTCGGTTTGAAAATCACGGCTTAATCTCTCCACTTCTTTCACTGAAGAAAACTTTTTATTTATTCTGTATATACAGTATCGCATGAAAGCCACCTTGTCGTGTATTTCCGTTTCTCTAATACACCGAGATTAAGTACAGCATTAAGTTCACAAAGGTCAACATAGTTTTGTCATTATGAAATATTCTACTTCCTTGTGTGATATGCAGTTGGGCGTGTTTGATGCTTGTTATTGTGGTTTGTGGTTCTGTTATTGTTTGCCTTCTTGTCATTTGATAACGTAACATTACTCTCTTGGATTGACCAAGGTTTACATAATTTGTCGTCGATGAAGCAGAAGAAACTAACCCTTCCGGAACACTTGCTCCTATTCTCTTTGTACATTTCAGGAGTAGTAATGTGAAATTGTTTCAAATTTTAATTTGATTAAGACTCTGTTGATATGTCGGTATCTTCTTTGCTGTTTGTTTTTACTCTTCATGTGCTGTGTTAACAGAAAACCGAACTCTTGTTCTGAAATCTCGATAATAATCTACAGCTTATGCTACTCTTCCAATTAAGAAATCCTGAGCCAGTTTTCAATTTCTACCTTTGTATCTTGCCATCACATTTTGAATCGTGTTCACATTATTTGAGAATGTAACACGATTCATATGGATTGACCAAAAACGATTTACAAAGCGGATGTTGCAGAATACGCTTAACCTTTTGGAACACCTGGTTTCGTTTCCTTTTTTGTAATATTTCAAACCCCTATTTTGATCATTTGTTGTCCTGCATCATTAATTAAAATTAAGATTTTGGTAACATGTCGGCATTTTCGCGTTTTTCATTTCACTCCAGTTTCTGCACTGGTTTTGGTTGAACTCTCATTGATCAAAATTGCTCTGAATTATCATTGGTACATGTATATATATATATTTCGGTTGAGAAAACGGTGCGGTATTTGGTGCGGTAGAATTTCTTATGAAATTGTTTTGATGATTATGGAAGAGAAAGTTGCCTGAATATCTTTAATTGTAAAACCTAGAAATATTGAGCCGTGATGTAAAGCACCGTCGTTGATCAAACCAAGAAAAGATAATCGGTGACGTCAGCGCGCTTTATTGATATCTCTTCAATTGAAAAAAAATCTTTTATTACACTTTTATATTCTTTTTATAAATAACTAAAAGAAAACCCTATTTTATTGCAGGAATACAATGATCTTACGATAAACCAACAAGAAATCCTGCCTTAAAACAATAAGTTGTTCAATAGAGGGACCGTCTATAACACTGAGTCAGCCAGTAGCATGTTGGTAAATACTGGACCAATCTAGAAAGATACTGCTTTCAAGCAACTTAATCACTCTCAACAGTTCGTCCTCAGTATATTTCAATTTCGCCCTATCGAAATAAACTTCATATACATGCAGTCAGTGATCTATAACTTTCCACGCTGTTCCATTGAAAAAGAAAGGAAACAAAAAATCTAGTAATAGGAAAATCGGGGTATTACGTAATTTAGAATGAGATAATGAAGTGAAAAGAGAGGAAAATCCAAAACTCCAGCAGTTAGATGAAACAAATCTGTCTCCACCATACTGCGAGTACACAAGATTTCGATAAGTAGTGTAAATCTCATTTAAATCACACGATACAGACAGAAAATAGAACAAAATTCGATAAATAAACATGAATTATAAATAAATACACATCAAACTAGCCTTTTTTGACAACCCTGAGATAAAGTTTTAGAAAAAAAAGCTGATTTTATAATGAATTTTTCTCTTCCGTTTTTTGACAGCGATCCTTGGTCCCGGTAAAAATAATTTCAACTTGATTATTGTGCAAATTTTGCAAAGATATAGTCATGTCACCATTACGCATCATGATATTGCGAAACACTGTTGACACTTTAAGGTGTCGCATGTCAGTGTCAATACTGGGCTTTAAATCCTTAATTTAACAATTAGCAAAGAAGTACGTTATCAATATGGACGATCATTAAAGTAAATAAATATTTCTATTGATTTCTAGTGTTCTTATAATATCGTGCATATACAAGAATATCAATTTCATCTATAATTTGTGTCGGTTTTTGGAAATTGTCGTTCGATTGCCAAGGACTTTAACAACCAGACGCCGTTAATTCCAAGAATAAAATTGTGTATTCTTGGTAAATATATTTGTGTTCACTTCCCTAGCGAAAAAGGGAGTTGAAACAATGCAGGCTTCCTAGTGCTATCACACTGTAGTAAAATGTTTCGAGGTGAATATATAAAAAAAAAATCTCTTCCCGGACGTAGGAAAAAGCCGAAAGACAAAGTCATATAATTCACTCAAGTAGTGACGAACGTTATCCACAAGAGAAATTTTCTTTACTAGTAACCAACACTCCATATTAGAGATGAAAAATATGTACAATGACGAAAACTTATCACCAAGGACGATAACTCTTCACCAAGGGCGAACACTCCACATAAGGGACAAGCACTCTGTATCAGGGGCGATCCAGTCTCTATCAGTGACACCCGGCCTACATCAGAACAAAGGAAATGTTGAACATAGGGAGCTCATGTGTTGTAAATGAGAAACAGACCAGTATTTGCTTCTTAAACCTTCGCTTATATAGAAGACAAAGAAAAAACTTTCGATTCTGTAGGACTTTGGTGCACATTTGTTTCACCTTGCGGAAACGGTTGCCATTTATTTATGATCCCAATTGTCTCCGAACATCATTAGAGTATATATGACTTAAACATATTCGAAATGTTTTAAAGAAACAAAAATTAGTTACAGAATATCAGTAAAATTACGTTTACCCTAAAATGTTTCTGCCTCAATGTTTCTCTCTCGGTCAACATAAAATATATCGTCCTTTTACTAAGGTAAGGTTTGTTCTGTACAAAATGTGTTTTTTTTTATAAATTTGATCATGAAGAATGCTTAATAATGCTTAAAGATAAGATCATGTACGTAGTTTTATGTAAATATTTCTTATATACATAATGCAACATTTACGTGTGTTGACAAATAAACATTCTTCTAGCAATCCCAAGGAGTCTCCACGTAGGTCTTTCTTTGGTAATATCCTGCCCTTGTTTTATTGAATTTGAGTTTGGATTATGATTATGCCGCCGATATGTTGATATTTTCTTGACGTTCTGCTTTTCCAAACAGGGACTGGTTCGTACAGGACCTTTAATGAATATTCTCACTGAAAAGTACGAAAACGTGTCTGCACATAAAATGCTGAACTAAAGTTGATAATAATATGCGTGATTTAATAATGTGTACAAACACGATGATATTGTTTAAATGGGATGGAAATCTATTCCTTAATTATGAAAAAATAACATGTGTTCAGTATAATATTAATGTTTTCTCAATCAAGGTTTTATTAGACAATATTGACTTTTTGAAGTGTTGTGTATTTATATCTTACCGCAATGAATCTGCATATATTAGTGGTCGATGATCGGTGCGAGATTAGGAAGTCCAACTCAAGTGTTTGATAATGGAAGTAAAATATTTATTGGGGGTTGCAATGTTGATTATTCATCTGTCAAATTCAACTACACGATGAAATACCAGAAACCAAGAACTGGACGTAAAAAATGTATAACCTTCTTGATTTCGTGTCTGGTTTCAATCCCAGAAGGAGATAGTCCAGTCCATAAAACAAACATGCCCGGCGTTGATGGAGGGCTAGACTTCCAAAATGTGTAAATATTTAACTTTGTGAAGTGTGGCGATGACTGAATAAAAAAACTATGACTTTGCATTTTACTTCTTTCTTTTGCTGCAAACATGATATATTTTGTGTCGCATAGTTGGAAAGGTTTTTTTTTCTTTCTAAAATCGTGTTATTATTATAACACACAATATTATATATTATTTACGTTTCACAGAATTATTCATATGATAATTTGATAACATTATATTTGAAAACCTTGTAAACTGATACGTGTCAAAATCAAGGGCACTCCCCGCATATCAAACTCCGACATTTTAAAGAGCTATGGGGTAATTTTGATAGTGAGGTTTACTGATTAAAATTCAAGTGACGTATGCACTTTCGTTGACTATTTAGAAGACTCACATGTGAAAACAAAACACTTTTCAATACAAATAAACTCAGATAAGAAACTAAACTACGTAATACTGTTATTCCGTCCCTCTAGGACGGAGTGATGATAAGACGCATGAAGTGTTAAAATGTAGGAGGCGAGTCAAAATGGACTGAAAAAATGTTACAACGTACTTCAAAATCATTTATTTTTGTGGGTGGTGTATTTTGGTTGAATTCGTGGGTATTCAAAATCCACGAATGTATATATCCACGAAAAGATACATTGATAAATTTTAAAAGAAAGAAAATACTACTATATAGAAAATGTTTATTTTTGAAAAACTCCAAAAATTGAGCTTCACGAAAACACACGATTTTACAGTAGATGGGGAGATCTAGTAACCTCTATAATTTTCTATTTTCTGTTTACTGCAAAAAAAGTTTGCTGTTTAAATGTTGATGAAAAATTTGATTTTCACTGTCTGTTGGGAAATTGCTTACTTGGATTGACCGAGGTATACATGACGGGTATGGATGCTTCGCCGGAACACTTGGTCCTATTTTCCGTTTACTTTTTTCAGAAGTCTCCGTGTAATTTTTTTTCCAAAATATTGATAATGAACAAACGTCCACGTGTTGAAATTGGCGTGGCAACTTCAGTGCATTGTATTGGTTTTACACCGTTATACATACCTTGTATTGACCTGTTAACAAAGTCCCCGGTTAATTGTGCATACTTATCAAGGATTGATTTTTCATGCAGCAGGATTCGTACTCTGTTATCTGGTGTGGTGGTGTATATCATACCAGTTTCTCCTCAAAGTCGCCAAGGTTTCCAATAAATTGGATATCATTTGATAAAGATTAATGATGACACAGCTCAGAACATACAGATGTTCTTGTTTCAGAGTCATCCGATATTTGAAAATCATGATATTTGTATTGAAAGATCCTATTCTCTTAAGTGTCTATAGCACTGTCCTTTTTAACATAAATATTAACATATGATTTTTTTTGCAATGATTCCTAGCATATTTTTAAAAGTTACGAATAGGAACGATACTTAAAAAACGCCCCCATGGCACCTCTAAAAGTTAAAAAAAAAAAAGAACCAAACAGATGGTAAAATTGACGTAAGCAGAAGCCGAAAACGGAACCGGAAATCGGGCCGATAACAATAAAAACAGACCGGAACGGTAGTGTTTATACAAATTACTGAATGTGGAAAACTAATGAAATTCTGAACAGGAAATTTAAAACCAATTGTACAGCAGGTCTGTACAAGGAAACACATAACAAATTCGGACTGCTGTCCTCACCTTCTCTACAACACTAACATATGGAGATCCTCGACGGATACAGCTTCTCTTTGTAAACTTAACCAAGTTTTAAAAAACATTTTAAAAACGATATTTTATCAAAATTTCTTAAATAAATAACCCGCTTTAACAGGTGATTATCTATGTCTTATATCAGTATTGATAAATGCATGTACTAGGTAGATACAAAACGGCACATGTTGTGTTTTTTACATAATGAAATTTTAAGCATTAAGTTAATCAAGCAGAGATGCCATTTTTCAACAGACTTGCAAAACATAAACGGCAGGCAAGAGTTTGGTGTGTATGTGGCTTGGATGTGTTGCTCATTTTAAACATTAACATGTTTCTTTAACAAGGACGTGGAACGAATGAAAAACAAAAGGGACGGGTTTGTGCTTCACCGAGTCCGACATGTACAACACCGGGGTTAGGTGGCTAGTGGTGATGGATTCCGGGATGCCGACAGCAGCTGTCCAACTCTAAATTCACAACTGTTCTTTAATGTTTTTTTCATTTTTTCAAGGCTTACCCATCACCATTTTTAACAGGACAGGCAGTTCCATTTATTGGCTACGGGAATATGATGAATGTTCTTAAATATTATTTAAAAACGTTTATGTAAATACAAGCATTGTTTGTGTACAATAAATAGGGCGTTGCTTATAGTGACATGTGTTGATATTGTAATATATGTTCTATTCATTAAATTAAAAAAAAGACCACACAGACATGACGTCATACGATCAGAAGTATTGTGTACTAACATTCTTGTGGTATATAAATATACCTCATACAGGGACAAGATGCAAACGAAAGTGCGGTAGGTAACGCCAAAACAAAGGGATAAATGGTAGGCGTCAAAGAGAATAACCATAGAGGAGTTCAGACAGAAATATCCCTTTGTAACCCTTCTGACTTTTTCAATAGTATGAATTATAATGGCATAAATTTCAGATAATAGATTTCGAATGATAGTGCAGAAAGCAATTATCGAAACACGAGTCAATGAGTTTCAAGGCTGGAAGTCAAACATTCATTTTGTATGTTTATCTATTATCATTATGTTCTCAATTTTATTCATATACAGTCACGATTGCTTGAAAATGGGATTGGAGTATGAAATCCGATTTGATGCAAACGATTTTACACACCTAATATAATCTTCGGAGATAGAATGAAACTTCATTCAAATAAATCTCACGTTCATTTATAGCAATACAAAATCTGCAGAAAACGAGTGCGTATATGTGACGTCATAGATGTTGTACACTGACACTGATAAATTGAGTGATTTGCGACTGTAGGGAAAAAGGTATAAAAGGATAGATCGATTTGAGCGATGTCATGACAATGAATTTATTTCAGGAAACAAAAGGTAACACTTATATCAATAGATATCTAGATACATTGCACATTGATAACGTGAAATCGATATGTATCGAAAATAAAATAACAGGGTGTATGACAGCATCATAACGGCTAGCGAAGCATCGCATTGTAATATCAATCTTCGTATGTTGTCATCCGGAAGTATGTCTATGACTTGGACTCGAAACCAGAAACAAAACACTGGTCTTCAGACGTATTGAATACTTGTCATCAAGCAGGCACGAATTTCACACGCAGAATAATGTATCTCCCTTTTGTTGATATGTCGGTATTGGTAAATGATCATGATATCTGCAGCTGTGCTGGTATTGTCACTGAAATATACAACTATTGATTGGGTTGATTCTGCATGTGAAATGTAAACACTGTCAAACATGTGTATCTATGGATTTCCAGGAACAAGGTCTTGTAATCTTACACAGAGCAATATTCACACCAATTTCCTTCCTAATTATTTTCCAATGCTTATTTATATTAAACATAACTAAAGGTTTATAATTAATTCTTAATCTGTTTTGCTTTAAATATTTTTTCATTTCATCTCGTTAAGAAAAAATACAATGTTTATATCATAATTCTTTTTGTAAGCTGACGTATGACACGTGACTTCCATTGGATATATTTTTTCTGGCTATTACTTTAAAGACGTCACCTCCCTCCAACCTCTTTTGTTTTATGTGTTATTCTTTGATTTGGACATTACATTTAAGAAGAAATTTTTGAAACCTTATCGTTCCTATTATCAAAACAGTACGCAATATCAAAACCAGTCTGATTACTAGAGCACGTGATATAAAGGGTCGTAACCAATCGCAGAGGAATAACTGCTTTCTGAAATGTTTCAGATCATACAAGAAGCAATACACAAAGTCGTCCCCGATAAAGAGCAAACTATATACAAAGTCGTCTCACATACAATGTAACTCCTTTACAAAGTCGTCCCCGATAAAGAGCAAACTATATACAAAGTCGTCTCACATACAATGTAACTCCTTTACAAAGTCTTCCCCGATAAAGAGCAAACTATATACAAAGTCGTCTCACATACAATGTAACTCCTTTACAATGTCGTCCCCGATACAGAGCAAACTATATACAAAGTCGTCTCACATACAATGTAACTCCTTTACAAAGTCGTCCCTGATAAAGAGCAAACTATATACAAAGTCGTACCCAAAGCAAAGTAACTCTTAAAGACATCAACAATAAGCGATATACCAAGTCGCCCAGTTACAGAGTAATATATACAAACTCGTGCCTATAACAGAGCATGCTCTATACAAAAGGACACGAATCGATAAACATTAAACAGGGTCGTTCATACGTACATGATATACAAATCTGTCCATTATTACAACATAAGCTATATACAATGTCGTCCCCAATTTCTCAGTTAGAGATTAACAAATTCGTCCCCAGTCACACAGTTAGATATATACAAAGTCGTCACCATTACACAGTTAGATAGATACAAAGTCGTCACAATTAAACAGTTAGACATGTACAAAGTCGTCACAATTAAACAGTTAGACATGTACAAAGTCGTCACAATTAAACAGTTAGACATGTACAAAGTCGTCACAATTAAACAGTTAGACATGTACAAAGTCGTCACAATTACAAAGTTAGACATGTACAAAGTCGTCAAAATAACACAGTTAGACATGTACAAAGTCGTCACAATTAAACAGTTAGACATGTACAATGTCGTCACAATTAAACAGTAAGACATGTACAAAGTCGTCACAATTAAACAGTTAGACATGTACAAAGTCGTCACAATTAAACAGTTAGAGGTAAACAAAGTCATATTGACCATTTCCCTTTGAATGTTTATAATTTGTTATTTACTTTGTGCATCAATATGAATATTATTCTAACAATGAATGCATCCAAGTTTATGTAAATGTTTACAGAATGCAATAGTGAAGAATATACCCAATATTCATAATGTTGACAGCCCTAGACCAGATGAAATCCGACAGCACAGCATGCTTGACACGAACATAGAAGAAACAACTAAACACAAAATATGATAGGCGGTAATTCCGGATCTATAAGAGCTCATTATCAAAATCGATTGTTGTATCTTTGTAATAAGCATGTATTCAGAGTAACTGGTTAATATGCTGTGATATTGACCAGGAGAAAACAAATATTGACCGAGGCGATACAGGAGAAGAAGGCACACATTCCGACTCCCTCTTTCAGGGTCGTCCTGGCCCCTAAGACGTACACAGGGAAATAAGTATGACTTGTTAATTTAATAGGAACAGTAGTGTTATAAATGTTGTACGTAAACGGGAATAATAATGAAATAATTTACTAGAAATTAACAATAATTATGATAAATGTAAATATCGTATGTAAACACATACAAGAAGTACATATATACAAGAGGATAAATAAAGGTTAACTATTATGATGAGTAGGCAACTTAATTACATTGTTCTCGTTTGTAAACGTGACATTTCATACTTGGATTGACCAAGATTTACATGGCGAGTGTCGTCGATGAAGGAGATGACGCTTAATCTTCCGTAACACCTGGTCCTTGTACGTTTTCAGTCTCCGTGGAAAATTTTCTTCGTTAAACGGTTCCTTTGATTTCATCGAACATAAGTTCGTATTACGATTCTGTTGACATGTAGGTTTTCTTTCTTTTGTCGTTTTTAAATCACGGAATAGAAATTTTCTAAATTTTGTAAAAATCATCAAGTCATTGATTAGAAATTACGAAGATCCACCATTCCACGTTTTCCTATATGTCTCCGTACAGTACATGGGCCCTTACTCGTCTCATAGATATCCCCTTTTTTAGCTAAATCTTTTTTTTATCGCTATCATTTCTCAAAAATCTACATTTATTATTTATAATTGGGGATCACATGGTAGGCCTCTATCTCAACCTTGATATCCTTCATAGTATTATTTTAAGATATAGAAAATGTATTATGAGAAAGTGCAAACTATGGATTGAATAATGAACATGAAAAAGGAATAGGGTCGTGTTGTGCCGAAATGATAAAGGGACATCTGTTTGGAGTTTTGAGGAACAAACAAGTGAATTCACCTTTTACTTAGTGGGACAGCAGTCCAGAAGCCCTCCCCGATTCCATAAAATGCAACACATACGGCGGTAAAGAAATGAGGACAGAGACATCTTATGTTGAGAGAATCAATGAATTCCTATTTTATGACCTGCAGGTATACATTCGTACTGAGGTAGGGAGTGTTGGTAGAGCATTGATTATATATCAAACAACACTTTTCAATATAATTTTTATTTTATTTATTGTTTTTTTTTACGTGTTATATTTGTTATAAATTACGCAATTGAATTTACTTGTTTGCTGTCTCCCAAACACACACTGTCCGTGCTGTTCGTTATAATAGATCTATCTCGGTTCCCAGTGTTACTAACCTACACATACAATTCATTTTGTTTTCTATTGAAAATACGTTTTATTGTTGATTCAACTGATAGCAGTATCGGATCAAAGAATCTCAGCTAAAACGTGTACGACAACATGAATAGATCGTTTTCATACCTATTTTTAAGATAATTTCAAATTTAGTCAAGTCTTCTGATGTCCGTCACTGTAATGAGATGCTATTTGCAATGTAGACAAGCACCCAGTTATCCTCTTGCAAATCTCTTGTTTGTTTGATGCTCTTTAGTTCACGTTCATGTTTAGACGATCAAAAGGCACTACGGTTTCAGATCTGATATTTTATCAAAGCGTTTTGTCAAATCTTTTGTCGTATTTTTTCGCGGTTAGAAAATATTAATTTTTTGTCACTAAATCAAACACAGGTTAACAGTTTAACTAAAAACAACACATCACCGGACAAAAGAGAAACGTCAATGGATGAGGGTTAACCATAACGTCTCATAGCTAAAAAGGTCATCTTAATAAATAAAACATGTTCGGTACCGTAAGTTTACGGTTAATGTTCCAAAAACAGGTGGGGAACATAGAAAGGATGTGGGTCCATTGTCCATCTGTCCTTAACACATGACCTTTCATAGTGGACCAGAAACATTTGTTTTAATTATTCACGGATATTTTTCATTCTATAGTACTTTAACTTTGTGGCTATGGCTATTTAATATTTTATTTATTGGTGACCCCGAGGATATACACAGACTGTGTTGATCGCCGTAGTGGAGGCGGGCAAAGGCTAAAAAATAGAGCGTCATTACTCATAATTGAATAGCAAGAAACTCTTTAATGAGTGCCTGGAGCACATGCTATGACTTTCACAAGATATTGAGAAATTTAAAATTTCCATAACAAAGTCCACATATTATGCATTCAATAAACATATGTTTACCCTTCACGTGTTTACGAGCCGTTAAGTATTTTTTTTTTGATCTCCAGTAAACCACGGCGTAGTAAATATTTACCTTGCTGAACCCAGACATGCTAGCTGCACAGGGGTTCACCTTAAGCATCCAAACCTATTGCCCTGTAATATCCATATATACACGTTACTAGTACATGCTGCCTGATGTATTTAGTCTAACAAGAAGTAAGTCATACGAGTAGATATACACAATAATATGGTAATATTACAAAACATAATGAAAGACACCTCAGGGGACGTCGTACGGAACATACAATACATCAATTTTGTTGTTGTCAACGATGACAGCGAATATAAGTGTTAGGGGTAGCGAAAATAGCAGAAAGTTGTTTCAGTGGATGAAGAATGGAAAAATGGACGATGAAAATGAAGGTAAACTGGTTACTGGAGATTTTTCAAAAGTTCATTTTTTTTCATGGTTATAAATATGTATTTTGATAGAGATAGGAAAGTAGTGCTTCAGACGGAGAGCAGTTATGTTTGGATTGATATCAATATTAGTTTATTGTTTTAATTGCCAAAAATCGTAATCATGTAATAGGGGAAAGGGGAATAATGAAATACTCTTGAGATCCGAAAGATGTGTCACTCAGAATATACGCTGACTTCATCCAAATTCCCAGAGACACATATAAAAATGTTAAATTTGGCACATACTCTATGTAAGTCTCCATAGTTTGTCTTAGCAGACCTATTTTCTGTAAATATACCGCAAAACGAAACCTGCACTTGCATTCTCTGGTTAGAAATTAGTTGGATAATATCATAGGGTGGTGCCAATATTTTGTCATTTCTTTTTCTCTACGACAGACATACATTTACCAATAAAAATAATTCCGATTTTCAATTGCCAAAAATGATGCAATATGTAGTGTTTGTCTGTAATTGACTCAATTTTCAGCAAAAAGCTTCCCAAATATTCATTGTTTCTGAGTAGAGAAACTCGAATGTAATGGTGTCGATTGGCACTTTACACGTATTCGTGGATTTTAAATGTTCACATTGTCAGAGATACTTCTAGATGGCTTTGATATATTCACGCCAGAAATGTTTATGAGAATCTTGACGAGCGGGTAGAATACTGAGTATCTGCTACCTATATAGTTTTCTGTCGAGAGTCGCATGTAAATTGTAATTGTTCTGCATCTGGTGTCATTAGTACTATCTAGAAGCGTTGAAGAATGAACAGATAATCGTGTCACTTACATGACTGCACACACAGAGGGGAACAGCGTCAAAATGTCATACTCTGTAAAGACATCAAACGTTTGATAATCGATTCAAAATGTCAATAAATACGTTTATATCAATTGGGGTTTAGCAGCAAGTTATCGAACCTAATTTTGTAGTCTGGCATACAGCATGTTACATAATACTTTCACATATTCTGAAAACCTAGGACAGGAAAAATATTTCTTTTTCATTTCTGAATATATCAGTAGAACCTCGATGCATACAAAGTAAGTTTGTCTTTTTGTCATAATAATCAGTTCTTTTTGCAAAATTGCTTTTGCCACTTGTTAAGATGCATATATTATGTTTCTAATTGTATCAAAATGGTTACTGTGGAATTATAAATTTTCGTTGAAGATTTATTTTCTTTGATTTCGTTAATGTTCTTAATTCATGAAATGACCAAAACAAGGAGTTGCATGAAAGTGATTGAAACACGCAAGAGCAATAAGACCAATTTTGTCAGAAGAACTGACGTTTTGCTTCATTATCTATTTATTCAAGCCTCTCTGGGATCCAGAATAAGTTCTAGAATCTAGAAGTCATAGCCTATTCGTTTTCATAGATATCAAGTGCAAATATGACGTCGAATATGAGTGACACATGAACAAATGTTATAAAATTTCTAAAAGTCGAGAGTAAAAACAGGTTACCGTTGCGGATATATAACCGAAAGAATGATTATCACCTTTTTCAACTCGAAATATTATTCAAATAAACCCACCTGTCAAAAAGTTGATTGACATCTCGATTTGGGTACACTGGTGTATTTACCTGTCGAGATCAATTCGTGTGCCCATTACCGAATACATTTCTATATTTACCACTTCCTAACGACTTGTCAACTTCCCAAACCTCCGAAAATAAAAATCGAGGTGAAATTATGACAATCAATCTGGTTCCATTCCAAGCATTTAATTTTACTTAGTAAACTGAAATAATTTAAGTTCAACACAAAGAGTTAAAAATCTTGCAGCGACACAACCATGTATATTTATCTAAGTCATGCTTACAGTTTTTTTATACTTACACTAACATATATTTTTATACAACTTATGCTTTCGTTCCGTTTGTTTTGTTGTCCCGACACCGTCTCTTGTTGTTTGTGTTGACTGTCCGTTTTGTCCTTGTTTATTGAAAATGTAGATAGTGTTTACAATTCTGACTAAAATATCTGTTTTTATGCATAGGTTTGCTACACTTTGAATTTCCAGTTAGTTTACGAGAACAAATATGAATGATAGAATTGGATATAGCCAGATTTTTTTCTAAACAATTTGATCATCAACGTTGCCTGGTGAAAATTGTTTTTAATCGGACTCATTACTATTTCTGTACTAAGATCTGAAAACGAAACTTGCTCAAAGTCAATGTATATATATATATGAGAATTAGATACCTTTTTTTTCAAAGGATAAGAAAAACAGTCCAGACTGACATAGCATAACCATGCAAGATAACAATGCTGACGAGAAGTACGTAGCGCCAAATTCTACACACAATTTGTTTTTTGTCATTTTCAGATTTAGATTTCTACAGTTTTTGCATGTTATCACCACACGAATCACTTGACCCTTGCTACTGGATCCGTGTAGATGTATCGCTCGAGAGGAACTTTGTTATTTACACCTGTATATTTGATATCAGATAAAATTCTACCTGTCCTGCTTTCCCGACCTTACAGTACAATGCAGCATCACAGACAGGTATAGATTTGTTCTCATTGATGTTGACAAAGACCACCTGTTCTCGGCCACTCATTCAAGATTTTATTTCAACGCTAACAAGGTGAAATCAGTTTTATATTTTAATTCGGAATTTTGAAATGTGATTCACACATCAGCTGATGTACAAGTCTTTATGTTGACAATAACTTGATGTATGTTTATTTAACACAGACAGTGATGAAAAAGTAAATAAGATTTGATTGGGGATGAACAGAACTTGCGCATTCATTTGCATGTCCAAAGCGACAATTTACAAACAGTCTGATTACCTGGGAAAAATAAGTGTGTTGTACATTTTACAGATACTATGAATTTTATCACACGCCAAAAGGAGATTGAATACATTTTTGTATGAAAATAAAAACTGACGTTTTTTCTGATTCTAATTTTCTAATTGCTTATTATATGCACGTATAGTGTAAGCAAGATTGAGATCGAAGAATTCAAGACAAAACTGAAATTTAGAATATTTATGGAAATAGAACGTTTTCAAGTCTCTATTGCGATAGTATACCATTGTCAGTGCACATGGTACCGATGGCGACTTCAAATGTTAGCAGTGAATAAAACTTAGTTGCATTTGAAGAAACTGGGTTCTGACGGTATTCGGACACAAATACCTTTAAAAGAGGAAGTTGTATGAAAGAGAGAACAAACCGTCCTGTCAGTTGATGATGTGAATCACGCATGGGAACGTTAAGTCTATTATTTGTCGTCTTAAAGAAATTAATATTTATTGTGTTCACACCTGCATTCAGCACAAAGGTAACATTTCTAAGAATAATATATTTGATTAAAATCTTAAAATTCCAAAGCAACAGAAGATACAGTTTGTCTCAATATATACACCTGCAAACATGGCATTGGTTAACGCTAAACAATCGACGTAGCTCTTTTGAACCTTACATCAGAGAAATTCATTCAAGGTTATAGGGCCCCCATCAAACGTCGCTGCAAATAACTGAGGAAAATCTTAAGGATAGGTTGGATGTGATAAATTACATCAGTATATTAATATCAGTTGTTGCATCATGGAGTTTTATACAAATCTAGAAAAATTAATAAACAATCTGTTCAGTTGTTTCGTCTTTCTTGAACTCGCCAGTAACGCTTATTGTTTGTGTGTAGCAAAGGGCGGCAGCGCAAATGTATAATAATAAATCTATATCACATCGGGCTTCCTAGTCATATTTCATTGATACCTGTAGAAAGTGTCAAAACGTGGTTGACAAACAATTAACTCATTTACCTCTGTGTATTGACAACTAAGAAACAACTCAGAACAATTTGTGATTGTTGTAAACAGGCACGATCCACTGACAATACTGAGTGAACTATAAATAATAAAGCGGAATAGAATTTTCAATGGATTTTCATGTCAAAATTCACCTTTTCACCAAACATCATATATACTTTTCTTTAGTTTTCGTTCGTTCATATCCTATTCAGCTCGAATATACACTATGAGTAGATGCTCATAACAGAAAAACTAGTATATTCGTCAGTACACCTGGCGATTTGTATAAATTGACGGTAAGTCTAGTTATCGTTTATCAGATCTTTGTGTAAATATCAGAATTATTTATAAACACCATTTGCGTGACAAGCCGATAAAAAAGTCAGTGTATTGAGTTGCTGTAGTTTGTGATATATCTGTCGTACCTTTGTTTAAGATCAGTAGGAATAACCTATCTAAGTGTTCAGATAGGGATATGTAACAGGAACACTTTCATCACACAATTTACAGATTGTTTTCAAAGTTGACAGGTTAGGGATGAACTTTCAATTTTTTTTACACGACCGAACGTGTTCATGATTCTCTATGACGCAGCAAACACATCAGCGATACATCCATGACTGACCTAGTTAACGAGACTTTCAATTCACTCAATATGATAAGGAGAATAAAAATTTGTGCATCTGCTTAGAAATAGATCAAACATGTTGATTGCAGATTCACCTGTTCAAGTTTGAGAGAAGAATACTGCCATTGTATAGAAAAGACCAAACCCTTTCATACCGCAGTTACAAACATTAACATTCACATGTTTATTTATTTATTTTTTTTTTTTTTGATTTTAAGAAATGTAACAGGGAAGTGCTTAGACGAAGGAAAATATTTGAAGGCGGTGACGGATATCATATTCAAGTTAAAATTTACAGAAAATTTTCGAAATTCGCCATTTTTTAATCCTTCGATGAAGTGTTAAAATAGTCATTGTTTTAAAGAGAAATAAAAAGTTTGTTTTAGATATAACTAACCCAACAGGTGCATTCATGTGACCTTAGTTCAACAAGAAATGTTTGGAGCACGATTTGTTAAAGTGCAAGCGCTCCTAATGTTTCTTATGAATGGGACAGTTTAACACTAACTACATATGTTTGAATCGAAAGTCTGCTGAAATAGCGCACCTGGAGGTTTGTTTTGGCAGCTAATTACATATGGAGTTTTCCGGATTAACGTTTTGCTGTATCTATTCTAATTTTCAAGCCAGGTTAAACCCATTCCGTAGTATTTAGACAAGTAACTGTTTTGCCAACCAAAACGCTCTAGGAACCTACAGATGTATTCATCAAAGCCAACTAACCATCATGAAATGTAACTGTATATGCTAATTTATTGTGAACTTTGCTGAAACATATTTCGTGAAAAATACGTTTAAATTAAAGAAGAAATATACGGACGACGAAATCATAAAAATGAATGAGATTTTTGGTTGACAACATCTTCATTGAGTTTGGTGGTGAGATCTTCCAATAGACTATTGATATATCTATGAGAACCAACTGCGCCCCTATGTTGGCTGACTTGTTTTTGTTTTCATATGAGACTGAATTTATCAAAGAGCTTCTCAAAACAGGTCATAAAACATTTCAAAGTCAATCTTAGATAAATTGATGACGTCTTGTCTTTAAATTACGAGAGGTTTTTATACCACGCCCATCGTATATACCTACCAGCATTGAAATCAAAGACACGACATACTATTATTCATCAACCGCTTATCTCGATCTTGTCCCACAACTAACGAAATCAACATAGCCAGCTTTCCACAAAGCTGTATGATAAGCGTGATGATTTTAATTTCTCTATTGTGAATTTTCTGTCTCTTTGTGCGATATAAAGCAGGAAAGGTTTGCTGCTCGTTAGTCTGCTTGTTGGTTCCGTTGTTGTATACCTTGTCCATATTTGAGAACGTGACATTACTAACTTGGATTGATCAACATGGTTTACATGGCTAGTGTCATGGATAAAGCAGAAGACGCTTATTCTTCCGGAACGCCTGGTCTTATTTTCCTTGTTCATTTTAAAAAGAAGTCTCCGTGTAATTTTTTTTGTTAATATTTTGCCCTGGTTCTATTGAATTTGAGATTGGATTATGATTATGTTGACATGTTTGTATTTCCTATTGTTTTAAGATAATTAGTTGGATATCTATTTAACGAACACAAATTAATTTCAGTATTCTATTATAAAAAATTTGAAGTTTACAAGTTGGATCAGCCGCCATCAACCTTGTGAAAAGTGTCACATAAACTGAAATCTCTGTTTAATAAAAAGTCAAATATATCGAGAAAAACCGATCATCATGCAGCATCATAAGTTAACATTTCTCTCTAACGTTACTGTATACTGTACAATCAAATCAAATACACATTATAGGTCCCCGTCGAGTTGGGAAGTAGAGAAATAAAAACAGACTAACGACTTACTAGAGCTAGTGGCTTTCACATGTCAAAAGTCCCTTCTTTGAAGTTCAAGTAGGCCGGTTTGGTTTTATTTTTGTAAAATCATATTTTGTTGCCTTGATAAATTTTCCTTTTTTTTTTTTTTTTTTTTAATTTTTTTGAAAAAGAAAATATTTCTTTTAATTCATTATAATGTTCTTCTTTGTCTTATTTTAAAGTATTGAAAAAAGAACAAATGCCAAAACAAACAAACAAATAAAATACAAGCGTCGTATAGCATTTGTTCCATCAGGAATCATTTGTACTTACGAAATGTATTAATATTTTATACCTATATCTTATCATTGAAAAATACTTAATTGGTGGCTATGAAAATGAAAACCCATGAAATTGAATATTTTTACAATAAGTTGCTGAATTGCTGTCTCCTCAGATTATCATGAATACTTACTTATCAGTAATTCTCTTGGGGTTTATTTCCTATGATGTTCTTCTGTACTTTTAATCACAAATCCGCAATCTTCAAATTGAGATATCCTAAATAGAGTTTTATATTTAAAGACCACGAAAATTAAGTCCCGTGAAAATATGGGATTTTACTGCACATCGCCATGTAGTGAATGTTATCGTTGTCTCCCCATAGCCAATAAATTGAATACGTTACATTAAACGGAATACCTTTATATTACATAACACACAGCATATGAACAGATTATGTGAGAGGAAGTAAGCTGTAATTACTATACTTATTTGCGAGACCATAACACAGTGCTTTATCGCGGTTGCAACTGAGTGCTTCCCACGAATATGTGATATTTATCATTATTGAGATACATTTCGTAATAATGTTATAGTAATGTTATGTCCTTGTGGTTAATACCTGCACATACTTAAAGTATGACGCTAATATGATTTCATTCTGCTTTTGATAAGCTTCCAAATTGTATCCTTGCTAACGATTCAGCGGTGCATGCTTTGTCTTTGTGTAATGTAAAAAGGGTATACCTTCAAATTGAGTTTTCTCAGGTTTTACCTCGCATAAGACGTATTAATTGGTAGTGATAATTTTTTTACTATATTTGGTCACAATGATAATATATGAGGAATGTTTTGGTATTAACATTGTTCATTTTACAACAAGCTATAAACTTATATATATAAATATATCAATCACTCTTGTTGTCCTGGATGTAAGCTCGGAAAGTGTCGTTCTATTGGAGGAAATAGAAATACGTGGTACCGAAATATGTTAATGAATATTGTAGAAGGGTTTTAGAATTGTCACAGGGATTTCGTTCAGAAGCATTTTATTTTTTTTGTGCGATATGAACTTAGATGTAATCGTTGCCAGTTGGTATGCATGAGAGATTTGTTATGATATATAAGTACTTTTTTTATAAACAAATGAAACGTATTCCATCGATTGACCAATGTTTACATGACAGTTGTCGTAGATGAAGAATGCGGCGATAAACCTTTTATACCTGTTTTTATTTTCACTGTACTTTTTTGTATGGATCTCAGTGTATTTTTTTCGACATATTTTTCCTTCATATAAGCGTTTTTAGGGTCTGTTTATGATTATATAAACATGTAAATATCTTACTGTTTTAGACGTTACATGATATTATAAATGTTTAACGTTCGCTTGATAGCTGATTGAAATATAAATAGATAAAAGTAATTTTAATTTCCAGACCAATTTGTTCATGTTTTCGTTAAAGTTGAAAACTAAGATGTTTGTTTGAATAATTGGATAGCAAAGGAAACCGTGTAAGTTACATACAAAATATCATTATGAAAACCATAAAAAGGTTAAAATAGGGGCTGCCCCTATGGAGTTCAATCTCTGTTCAACAAGGTGTAAAAATTGATATCCGACATGTGACCAGATGAGGTCATTTTCTTTTCCTTCCAAGAATTACTTTCTGATGCTCTAATTATCGATACTTTATATTATCGTCTTCACAAGGATGTAAATAGCTACAAAATTTAATAATATTCAACATAATAGTTAACTCCGCGTAATGTATAGAAAGTTGCAAACTTTTTTATTAATTGTCAATTAACATTAAACTTTTTCCAAGTTCTTGGAATCCATTCAAAAACACCATTGCCAAATATCCGGTCCTTCATCTAAATCTAAAGTTTTAAAAATACACCAATGGTTGTCTGATCATATTTTAAGTGATATTTTTGGATCTATTTCAATTTATATGTTAAACATAATTTTAAAATCATGTTTTAAACTCCACATGATCACGCTGTTTATGCGGAAACCCTGGAGGGGAGTATTTCTTTCCGCGGACAAATCACTTCTAATCCGGTGCGAAGTTAACGGATCCCTACGCGGGGTGACACTTGACGTGAAATCTCGCGATACTTGTTGCCAGCTCCGAAAACCGTTAAAGTGTAAGGACGCAGTCTATATTGAAAATGTCCCACTAGGAAAACTAATAACTCTACCGTATCTCCCTCCAGGTGCTGAAGAATTCCCACAAAACGAATGCACTCCTGGAGCACGTTGCGGTAATTTCTTTTCTATACGGTGTTCATATTTAAATAAAATTTATATAATTTAAAAAATATTTTGATAAATGATGTAAATACAAAGAGTAAATTACGTCTAGAAATACTTTTGATAGCATGAGTCCGTGCTCTGTAAAGTTGAAATCTTATCTTTATTCAACTCTATGGTTGATCACAATATTCAATACTACTTGCGACTGCGGTAGGGGTCCTAAAACCAACGCATTTTCTCTTGTCTGATACATGTGATAAGTGCGACTTGGGAATATATAAATCGGAGCTGACTTCAATATTTTATAAAACAATTAAAAACACATAAAAATTGTACCAGAAATTTAAATCTTACAGATATATGAAAATCCATTATCGGTATAGCGTTTGGCAGTGACTGCAATCCGCATCAGCATCGTTTACAGAGTGGTAATTACAAGACTACATATTTGAGTATTCTGCAACTTTACTCAGGACATTGAACCAATAAAATAATAAACTAGAACATAACGTCATAGTTTGTAAAAGTATTTACTCAAATCTAATTTAATGACTCTATAGTTCGATGCGAATTACACGTGCATCTTAAAATGCATGTTTTATGAGTCAGTTACTGCCCGATCCGCATTTATGGAGCCTCGCCCTGACATGCGTAGAAGGTATCCTTACCTCTCTGTACCCACACCAAAATAAACAGTTGAAAAGCATAAAGTTGCAATCAAAAGCATTTAAGACAATAAAATTTCGTTACTTTGAACTTTGAAAACTGAGACATAGAATGGTAACCATCTGTCCTGAAAATTCTTTAATTAAAACCTTACTTCTTCAGGAACAGTTCGCAGATGAACATCATTAAATTCTTATTAGATTATGTAAACCTTTACACTAGCTTCCCGTTGTTTTAGGTCTGGTTAGTAGGCAACTATAGCGATAGCAATAGTTTGTAATTCATTAAATGTATGAATGAATATTGAAGATATTCCTTTTCAAACTGTGTTGTTGGGAGTCACTAATTGCACAAGGGTTAGAGATCCATTGTTGCTCAGTCTTCTCGCTTGGTTATAATATGTAAGAAAGCTAAACGATTTTTTGTTTTTCGACCTGAAAGATCTCGCAATCTATACACAGATAATGATAATTTTCCGCCCATTTTTAATACTGAATTTGAAAAAAAAAATATATTCTTGAAGTATCATTATTCTACAACATAGGATTTCAATTTTTGTTGCAATATGCTTTACAATTTAAAATTTAATTACAGTTTCGTTGAAGGCTAACAGATCTGAAGAAACGCTCTCTTCTTTGTACTTGCTATCTATAAAGAAGTGATAAATTAATGTAACAAATTTTTTCTTTGAGTTTAATTTATAATAGATTTTTCTCTCTTTTGCTTAATATAACTCCACAATTTCATTTCAGGAAAGAAGTAATTACGGAAGAAATAAAAGTTATTTGATGAATGCAGTTACAATTACGCTTTGGTTGTAGACGCTGGTTATGTATTTCAGACGCACATTATATAGCATTGTGTATGTACAATCTACGGTATACACACACCTAACACATCATAAGCTTTCATATCCCCTCCATTTCCTTCTAGACTCCAGACTATATGCGACGAAGCTCTAACAGCCGTAAAATATCGTTCCTGTCAGCATTTGATCTCAACAATGTGTCTGCTTATCCCTTTTAGTTGCGTTTTACGCTCGTAGTGACAAATACTACGTGGTTTATTGTCCAAAAAACACTCGTGTTGAGGCGGAATCTGCCTGTAGAAGCTGGTGGTTACATTATTGAACAACATGCAGGAGACTCTCCGCATACTGTTTAATGCGATGCGGAGAATATTTCTTGGATTAAGATATAATTACTAAAGCACAGGACTATTTGTAAATCTACCCTAATGAGATACTTGTATTAGTATACTCGATACGTGGATTTAATGCCGAATTTTCTGGAGTCAATATTTGCAACCTGAAAGAGGTTTTATTGCTATTTTTACTTTGAAATAATATAAAAAACGAAGATAGGCACACAATTAGGGTCAACAGTGGCAACTACGTGAATCGATTAATAGCAATTTGAAAAACGCCCAAGGAAATAGATAGACTCAATGGCAGCCTCGAGGGCCGATGTTAAAATACTCAATGGCAGCCTCGAGGGCCGATGTTAAAAGACTCAATGGCAGCCTCGAGGGCCGATGTTAAAAGACTCGATGGCAGCCTCGAGGACCGATGTTAAAAGACTCAATGACAAACTCGAGGGCCGATGTTAAAATACCCAATGACAAACTCGAGGGCCGATGTTAAAAGACTCAATGGCAGCCTCGAGGGCCGATGTTAAAAGACTCAATGGCAGCCTCGAGGGCCGATGTTAAAAGACTCAATGGCAGCCTCGAGGGCCGATGTTAAAAGACTCAATGTAAGTCTCGAGGACCGATGTTAAAAGATTCAATGTCAGTCTCGAGGACCGATGTTAAAAGACTCAATGGCAGCCTCGAGGACCGATGTTAAAAGACTCAATGGCAGCCTCGAGGGCCGATGTTAAAAGACTCAATGTAAGTCTCGAGGACCGATGTTAAAAGATTCAATGTCAGTCTCGAGGACCGATGTTAAAAGATTCAATGTCAGTCTCGAGGACCGATGTTAAAAGACTCACTGGCAGCTTCCAGAACCGATGTAAAAAGACTCATTGGCAGCCTCGAGGGCCGATGTAAAAAGACTCAATGGCAGCAATGAGAACTGATGTAGATAAAAATTAGACATTACTCAAATGCAACCACGGAAACGATACCAAAAACCACCAAACTCATTAGCAAATGCTCCAATGATTATAGGTCAAATTCAAAGTTAAGGCAACTAGGAACAGATGTCTAACCTAAAATTGATTCAAAAGCCACAACGGGAACAAATGTCAAACCTAAGTAAATCAAGAAACAAGAACCGAAATTGATGTCAAAACTGAAGTCCGCCCGACGGCAAGAGCGGGTGTAGATGTCAAATCTAAACTTGACAGAAAGACAACTGTGGTATCTGATGTTTATCGCTATGTGTGAGCATCCGGACTTATTTTATAAGTTTGGTTCATCCTACTAACTAGTGGCTGTCTAACAGAACATTATGCGGTCCATCCTTGGTTATAAAGTTTCCGA
Source organism: Ylistrum balloti (assembly GCF_031769215.1). Classification (NCBI taxonomy): domain Eukaryota; kingdom Metazoa; phylum Mollusca; class Bivalvia; order Pectinida; family Pectinidae; genus Ylistrum; species Ylistrum balloti. The sequence continues at coordinate 834,144 of NW_026782082.1, read as the reverse complement.
ATAAGCCTTTAAGTCATTACGTACGTTTTAGCAGAAATGTTGAATAGAGAGCCACCACAAGTACCAACAGGTCCGTAGGACTTTAATATCGTGCGGGAGAAAAACACTGACTCATTATCGGCTATCTATTTCATTAATGAGCGGTTTCATACGGAAAATGATAACATCTTGACCATGATGACCGGTACAGGGATGTTGAATATGTTCTGCTGATAAATTTTATAAGAGATATCACTTTTGGACCAATAACCATAAGTATGGTATGAAGAAACAGAAATATAGATTACTTTTGCACTATACTAAACTGCCCTCCCACGTAGTTATGAACGCTAATAGGCAATGACGTTATTTGAATACGACGAAAACATTAGCAATATATAAGGATAAAAATGATTCGAATATCAAACAAATAGAATTGTTAATCTATCTATCTACCTGTTCATTTTTACATTAAAGTGGATTTGAACATTTCATACGAGGAATACAGTATACTTATATTGTATAAAGGGTTTTCTACCTACTGATAATTAAATGACACCTGAGCAGCTATTCCATTCCGCTGTCAGGATATCATCCTGCCAAACAGCCATAGCTTAAATTGTATAAAGTATGTTATTATTACAGATAGTTAATCAGGTTTTGTTTTGCCTAGTTTTAACTATTACAGGGTGTCACTGTGGTTTGGATTTGGGGTTTGACGTCACCAAAACAGCTTTGGTTATATGAAGAAGGACTCGACTGTTGCTAGGTCCACTACTGAACTCTTTATTGTGCCATCACGCTGAAATATCTTAATCTGAACATATTAGCTTTACTTCTACCCGGGTACATTATACTGACTACAAGGACACCTTTACATATAATGCCATCTCACTGAAATATCTCTACCTGGATACTATAGCATGACACCCCATCCCGTCATATTCTACTGACTACAAGGACACCTTTATAGTGTCGTCACACTGAAATGTCTCTACCTGGATACGGTAGCGTGACACCTCATCTGGTCACATTATATCAACACCAAGCTAGCTACTCCTATCACATCACATTCGATGCAGATCAGTATGCTGGCAGCTAAAACATCGATTCAATCACTTTAGTAAATCACGGTTGTGAAGATAATACATAATTTTTCAGATTACCGGGCCCTCAACTAAAAGAAAACGCGCAATGGACAGGAAAGACATTAGCGCAAAAAAATCTTTAGGAAAGAGAGACTATATAAGGATCCCCATTTTGCTACGGGACAAATGAAACTAACCAGATCGGCATTTAGTTTTCTCCTTGTACTTAAAACCGGGAAAGGAAATCAAAATACTCGGGGAAAAATCGAACAACCTGTAGTCTTGGATATAAAGAAACTGTATACCCACTGAAACATCCGACCACCCAACAAATTACGTAATAATTACTTATACAGGTGGTCGTGATATAATGAATACCACACATAGTAAGCCTGTTATCATTTAAATTTATCTTAGTTATGAAGAGAAGACCACGTGTAACACCTTATCTATTTCATTCCAATCGATACTAATGTGATTGATCATGTTATGTTTAACATTAAACTACGATTTTAAATGAACATTTTAATTTTACAGTTTTTAATTTGATTTGTATGTATGTTTTTAATTTTTAATTTTTACTTTAGTTCGTCAAAGCTGACACTGTTTTCCATTAAGTTTCATATATTCTAGTTTTTATGCAATCTGGCTCACTAGTAACCTAAAATCACAACACGTACTCATTGACAGTTTCATTTTGACGAATTTGGGAAATGTGTTCACTGTGTAATTTACCGTAATAAGGTCAAACCCTCACATGATTTTCATAGGAACAGAATGACAGCTTCCTCAATGGTTTTACAGTGGAAAAGAATCAACATACCTGTAATTCAGCACCACAGGGAAATCCACGTGTCTTCCTGATTTTGCCTTACTGATGCATATTGGAAACGGAAAACCCCTTTTATATAAGATTTTCCAGAGAAATTTTTCGATACTCCAGAAGGAAACAGAAGACCACTTATCCCCTAGATTCAACATGAGAACAGAAAAGTCACATTCTTTCTGAATATGAAAAGTTAAAGATAAATTGAAGAATCACTAATATTCTAGATAGTCAGAGAGACCAACAGCTTTTGGGCTGATCGGGGTTACATGTCCCAACCCCTCCTTATTCCACCTGGTTTCTTCTCTTCCCCTCAAATCCTCAGGGTTACGAAATTGGAAAGAAGACCAATTGGAGAAAAAAGAGTCTCCTTTACTGTATTTCGGGTTCTCTCGGATTTTCAACACGAAGACAGAAGTTCTCTCCTTTCTTTACTTCAGATGATATGTAATTTGTTGTTTATTTCTGACAACAATATGTGCATATATGTAAATAACGTTACAGAAAATGCTTGACAATGGAACGGCAGCGCATTGCTTGGTTCGGTATCCTGATCACAGAGCTGTGGTATAGATTAATAAGAATCAACCTTATCCACACCATATATTCTTCGGGATACAATGCTTTTTATGATACAAGTACTGGTCAGTTAAAAGAAAAGTGACGTCTTCGCCAGCTAAATGTAATAGTGACTTCGTCGTTGTTAGTATTGACCAGTTAAATGTAATAGTGACGTCTTTGCCAGGTAAAAGCAACAGCCACGTCGGCGTTAGAGGTACTGGCCAGTTAAAAGTTAAAGTAAACGTCGTCGCCAGTTAAAAGTCATACTGACATCGTCGCCAGTTAAAAGTCATACTGACATCATCACCAGTTTAAAGTCATACTGACATCGTCGCCAGTTCAAAGTCATACTGACATCGTCACCAGTTAAAAGAATAGTGACGTCGTCGCCAGTTGAAAGCAATACTGACGATGTCGTTAACATACAATTTAAATGATAACCTATTACAACATGATATACAGCTGTCGCTGGTATTCTTAAAAGACAACATCAAAAAAGTCTTGCTAGAAATATATCATATTTAGTTACTTACCGGGCACTTCTGATGTATTGATATCATGATATAATATTGATATCACATTAATATTGATATCATGATATAAATATTGATGTCATGATATAATGATATCATCGTTATTGATATCTGACTTAGATACATCATGCTGAAGACGAATTCTGCTTTATTTTTTAAAATAAATTGAGAAACATTGCAGCAGTTTGAATTTAATTCATGAAAACCAATAGAATTAGATTAAATCATATTCATGACAGAGTTCAGATATAACTTTTATAAAGATATAACCAGTTGGGGTTTAAAAGTTTTGTATGGGTGCATCTGGATGGAAACTGCGATAAGTCTGTCTGAAATATTGACATAATGTAATTTGATTTATGGGTGGTTGGGTGCAGACTGAATTGACTTGAAAGCAAAAACAAGGGGTAGCGATTCAAATGGAGAAGAAAGTCTGACAAAAAGTGACATTATAAATAACACAGACCGGTGACATTCAAACTCAACGGTGAACTAAGATTTACAGCAGGTCAAATAAAGAATACATTTTTTTCAACGTATTGCATAACAGGAAATTTGACCTTTGACCCGACACTGTTTTAATGTTTACATTCGGGTGAAACCGCCATTATCGGTATTCGGTATTCACGTACGCGTCTGTTGAAACGTAATACACAGACTGAAAGAGCTTTATTGGTTCAGAAAGCCTTGTACCTGTAGATTTCCGTCGTATTTAAAAGTATTAGCCTTAAATGTAAGCCTTTAACACAGTCTACATCGGTGCTGATATGTATTTGTGTTTTCGCAAAAACGTTTTCCTCAGTAGTTGTCTTTGTTGAAGCAACCGGTATATAAGCTCACAAGAAATTCGATAAAAATTGCATGTAAACTTTCAACTGTTAATCATTTCGTGAACCTATAAAAAATGCCTACGAAATCAAAAATAGTTAAATTCCATGAAAATTAACTTCTCGCTAATATTTCGAAAGGTGCAGCAAGCATGATTAGCAAGCTTTACAACGTCTTGATTCAATATTTCATCCTCGAATGTTGATATTGTCAATATGTCGGTGCTTTTTTATTTACTTTTGCAGGTGATATATAGACTTGTTAAAGTTTTGAAGCTGTGATACATTTTTTTGGTGTTACATTTAATGACGTTAGTGTTGTGTCGCAGTCATGTTGTTACATATCTTTTTCATTCTTTATTGTGTAAGTCAACGAGGAACAATGTAAAAACGAAGTAAACACAACACACATTGAACAGCTGAACACAAAAACAGAAAGAAGAAATACCATAAAATTTCTCGGAAGTCTAACATTACACAAATCAATATTGTCTTGAATTTTGAAATCTAATTCCCGATTATCATTATTTTCATATATTTGGTATGTTTTATGCCAATAACACATGCTCATTTTATCTATTTATTTATTTATTTATTTTTTTAATTTTTAATATTGCAAAGCGATCGATGACACATAGACACACACCAATTCGGAGAGATTTATCAATGCGTTGCAAGTCCAATATCTGCTGTAAGTCTGGAATCCGGAAATATTGTCCCATAAGGTAGGACTCCATTCCGGATATTAGATTATTAAAACTATATTACATATCTAGCAAAGGCTCCACGTGATAAAGACTCAAACAGCTGTTTTATTAATATCAATGTTTAACCTCATCACGGATTAAAAGTTTAACTTCGACTTAAACGACCACGATATTCCACTCAATATGATTGAACATTTTTTTTTTTTAAATTATCAATCTGACATCTCGAGTGGAATTTTGAAGAAGTGTGAAAGCACTATAGCCTTAATTCGTAATATCCTCTCACTATAAATTGACATATTCTCGTGCAAATTTACCAACATTCTCTTTCACGCCCAGCATACTTATTACTATAACGATATTATGAGATATTGAATTCCTGAATGATGTAGTTGAAGTAATCCGATCACATCCGCTGTCGCGTTGCTTTGGATAACAACATCCGTGCTTCCCTAGCCTACTGTTTACATGTCGAAGCGGATTCGATATTCCAGGGCCTGTTCCCAATATCACGAATTTCGTGTAAGATGAAGGCAACTGACAGACAGAGTCACAACACAGGGTTTCGAAAGATCTAGAATGATGGCGATATTGGGTAATTTTAATGGTCGCCATAGTTATCTCATAGAGAAATATTATATTGATTTCAGTTGTTTGTTAGTATACCTGGCGGGTCAGTTGTGGCTTACCTTGTTACTATTTGAGAACATGACATTACTTTCTTTGATTGACCATGGCGGTTGCCATCGATAAAGCAGAAGAAGCTCACCCTCCTGGAACACCTGGTCTTATATCTTCCCTGTACTTCTCATGAGTCTCCATGTATTTTTTCCTTTTGTCTCTTATTTTGAAATATATTCATTATTGTTTGAATGAAGATCATGTTAAGATGATAGTATCTTCTTTGTTGGTTTTGGAAAATACTTTCAAAAAGCTTTGAAGTTTCCCACAATAAATGATTTGTTGTTCATTTCAATCAAAGTTTGTTAAAACTTGGTACATGATTGAGATGAAGATGTCAAAATCAGTATCTGTATTCATGGGAAGAAAAAGTGCAAACCTTTTAAATTCAGTAAACAAAAATACTACAAAAGTGAACAGAATATCAGTTGTTTGATGTAAAAAAACACACACAAAAAAAAAAAAAACAAAAAACAAAAAACCCCACAGAAATCGTTTTCTTCCACTAGAGTTCTATCATAAATGTAAATAAAGTTCAAGAACGTGAAACGGAATCTCGAAGTGTTTCAGTTTTAAAGGGCGCAGTAAATGTTTGAGTCACGTCTGATCACGGGTCATTACACCTGTACTTTGGGCTAATCGACCAAATCATCGTTGTTTCATTGTACCGATAAACGTGAACGACGATGAAAAGGCAAGCATTAGATGAAAATTGATTTTTCCAAACATAAAATTGAAATAAATTAATATTAATACATTTGTAAATAGTAATAAATATTTGATATTTTAATTGTTCACGAATTGTCCAAAACTAATAATACGTGAATTTTTTTCAAAACATTTAGAAAGTTTTTATAACGAGTTGGCATCACGCTCGTATGAGTCAGTCGTGTTTCTGGAAATTCTCGTAGCGAGGATTAGTCAACTTAATACAAAACATTAACAAGAATCCCCCAAACAGATATTTTTTTTTCAGTATTAAATAATTTTTTTTCTGTTTAAGAAATTGAAATTAAAATGTATCAACACATTCATTCAAAGTATTCTTTTTTTTAATCAACACTGCGAGGTAAGTTCCTTTAATGAAAAGGTGACACGACTTTTTTAAAGCGTCTTACTAGAATGACAACGACAAGTTTGTAAATCTATACATAACACCTTTTTGTAGAAATTAAACACGTAAAATGTTATCAGTACACGAAATAACGCGGGAATCACAACGCGCCACCCATCTCGTGCAACCTTCATTGTGATATCATCTTTCTCAAGGTCACGTGATAGCCTGCCGGGTATCATAAGAGACCGGTTGGCTTGTAATGAGGAAAAACGACAGAGAGGTTTTCTCACGCGATCACTACTAGAATGTCCGTTCCATTTGTTTAACTTCGTTTTGTGAATCATTCGAACTTTCATATAAGAACAAGTACGATTTGAGATTGACTTTTAAAAACACAAAAGACGCTCGGTTTAAATTAGCATCGTTCACTTTAAACGGACATAAGAAAGATTAGATGAATACCGTTATGTAATTTACTTTCTGCTTAGGTCAAGTCTTTACATCCAACATATGGAACTGCTTTGATTTCTTGTTTTTGAAGATCTTTCCCTTTCATGACAGGCGAAAGACGAGAGATATATGATATGTTCATGTAATTTTTTTAATGATATTAAGTTAAGACGCAATGACGGGGTAATGAAAATGCTCGATTGTCACCAACGCTGTGTTTTAAAACTGAAAATAGAACATGCCATTTCTTTGTAGAATATGTGGGTAGAAGGGTTAGACAATGCGTCACGTGGTTAATATTTCTGTAACATAGTTACCTCTATCCTGATCGGTCCAGAACATTAACAAAACGTATATGTTGGTTGTCCTAGACGAAAAAGAAAACGCAAACCCTTTTGGAACACTTTGGCGTTCTGTCATCGTCTTCTAAGACAACAGACTAAATGAACAATAAGATATTGACAATGTCGTTTTCTTGAGTTTACTTTTGATTGAAGTTCTAGAACCGGTAATGTTATCCTCTTACAGGCTATGTCTAAGATATGTTTAACAGGTTGCGAAAGACACTTGACTAAAGGGTAGGCATATAGTGCTGAGAGCTTTGGCAGGAATTTGGAATATACACATGTATCAGAAAATATCAGATATTTGCAAATTACACAACTAACTGTATCATAGGGCTAGTACGCATCCCTACCTAGATATTAACATTTTGTCAATCAATTTCGGTTTTTTTTCCGCTGGGTTCTAGGTTTCGAAATTTTGGTCCCTAGCATCACTGAGAGTATTAGCAGTACGAAAAAACTATATCCTGCAGTGTAATTAATTGCCTGGTTCAATAGTATTTATATTACAATATAGTATTGAACAAGTTTTGATATATTTCGATGTGGCAGTTTAACTTGCAGATACATGTAAGTCTGGCTTTAATGGCTCCGGTGCCTTAGTCCAAGTATGCCAGAACCAATTATGAACAAAAAGTGACCGACGCCGGACAAAGAATCCTTATGACCCGGAGAAAAGCTTGACCGGCGATGGACGAAGGATTCGTGTGGCATGTTGTTAACGTGTGATTTGTCCCAAGACGAACACGCAAGTAGCGCACGACATCTTACGCAGTACCATAATGTCACAAGGGTCTAGTTTGTGACAATACCGTGAGAAGACAAAACGCATTATTTGGAAATGCAAAACACTGTCTGTCAGTGTTTAAAAACAACTTCAGTGATGAAAACATATAAATTAGAAATAATTGTCTTTTATTGTCTCTCTTTGTTCACGATCACGTGCACTTTGCTAGCATCTTAAATATTAGGTTTCCACGTGACAAATTATAGTTGTCATGAATCTCCTATTACAGTAGAAATAAAAACACGGGTTCATTCCTTCATACCTTAATTCTGACAAGTTTTCGATGATATCTATCAAATCATTTCACGGGTCAGTATATTATTAGCAGTATGTAAAAGGGTTAATGCGGAAGTTATACATTTAAACATTGTACAACAGACACACAAGTGAATAGCACCTTTTGATAATTTAAAGTGAGATACAACAGAGCCAAAGAAAGAATTAAATTGCATCAAACAGCTGTTTCGTCCTTCTAGGACTAGTCAGTGATGCTACGTCATGCACTTGTTTTGTCCTGTAGGACTCGTCAGTGATGCTGCATCATACAGCTGTTTCGTCCTCTAGGACTCGTCAGTGATGCTACATCATACAGCTTTTTTGTCTTCTAGGACTCGTCAGTGATACTACATCATACAGCTGTTTCGCCCTTCTAGACTCGTCAGTGATGATACATCATACCGCTGTTTCGTCCTTCCAGGACTCGTCAGTAACTCTACATCAGTGATGTCTAACTCTACATCATACAGGTGTTTCGTCCTTCTAGGATTCTCAGTGATGCAGTGATGTCTATACTACATCATACAGCTGTTTCGCCCTTCTAGACTCGTCAGTGATGATACATCATACCCCTGTTTCGTCCTTCCAGTACTCGTCAGTAACTCTACACCATACCGCTGTTTCGTCCTTCCAGGACTCGTCAGTAACTCTACATCATACATCTGTTTCGTCCTTCTAGGACTCGTCAGTAACTCTACATCATACAGGTGTTTCGTCCTTCTAGGATTCGTCAGTGATGCTACATCATACAGCTTTTTTGTCTTCTAGGACTCGTCAGTGATACTACATCATACAGCTGTTTCGCCCTTCTAGACTCGTCAGTGATGATACATCATACCCCTGTTTCGTCCTTCCAGGACTCGTCAGTAACTCTACATCATACATCTGTTTCGTCCTTCTAGGACTCGTCAGTAACTCTACATCATACAGCTGTTTCGTCCTTCTAGGATTCGTCAGTGATGCTAAAGGCCCAAATTTTGAAGCCTAGGTAGCGACTGAGGAAAATGCAAAGTGATCGAAAGAAAAGTCAAAATCTAGATGTGGAGGTACAGCAGCCCTTTAACACTGAGAGGGACAATTTATAACATTACAACCAACAATAGTCGAGTTGTCACGGAATATTCTTATTTTAACAAGTTAAGCACATTGTATGCAATCTGATTGACAGTGTTATAAACATGACAAGTTCAAATTGGCAAGTTCAACTCGACACAAGACTTGTGAGCTTAGATGTCTGAAAGGAAATCGTCAAACATCGAGTATACTTTTAGCAATGCATTTTGACGTTTGAGTTTTACTGCTGCAGTTGTCTGGAATACATGTAAATATTCTAATTGTGAACGAACAGCAATTGCAATTTTAAAATGTATTCTAATTGTTTCGATTTAAGCTCTCTTTGCTCATGACAAGTTTTCAACAACTGTCAGAGTGAGTATATATTAAGCAATTAAACAAAGAAAAACAAATGTTATAGATTCCACACCACCACGAATAGTTTTAACAAGTTGTCTATGTCGGCCTCCTGGTGGACAGCGTTAAGTGTTTGTCTAAATCTGTGTCCACAATATCGGTATTTCGTTATTGGTTTTTTATTTCAGTTTTCGGACACAACCTCGTGTCAAATAGATAATATGGAGAGCTGGCACGCCCCCTTCTATTTTGTTCATTGTCAGCAAGAGCCACGCCTACATCTAACTATTTCCACAGATTACCGACACTTTTAACAAGACCATATATCATCTTCAAACATTTTGATGACCTCGATAGTAGTTTAAAGCATCTAATTGAACAAGACTGCCAACAAGCTTTGCGTGTGAGTAAACAATGGCTAGCTCAGACTGAGTTTAAATATTGACATTTGTTTTTCGCCGTACAAAAGGACGAGATCCCGACCTAACGCAAAAGTATATATTTAACTAGATTTGCCTCTTTGTGCAGCTATTGTGCTTAGAAATACCTATTTGTCTAACACATTGAACCGAGCCATAAAGCAATGACCAAATCGAAGAGTATTTGTTTTAAAACCTCCGGGACAATTGGCAGTGCAAGGAAGGCTGTCCTTGGTGTGCAGATTATACACCAATGTTCATCGATCAGCGTTTCCTACACGCTTCCTGTTGTTTATAGTATTGGTCTTTATTCGTTTGTTTTTCTTAATATAAATATGAAAAAAAAATCATGTCAAATCAGGTATTTGGTGCTACGAAGCGACATAAGCTTTAAATGATTGAAAGAATAGCAAAATACAGTCCGTTTTCGTACATCCGCATACGGGATTGTCATATTTGAAAATACAGGAGCAAACTTCGTATGAAAGCAGTTGTTCATTTTTAATTGATTCAATCTTGTCGATGGTACGTATGTAATATATATGCATTGTGTACGATAATAACAAATTGGAGTTTCTTTTTTTCACGTCAATTCGTAATTTACTAAAAAAAACTAACAAACATTTTTATTGGGTTGGAATTAAAATATATAGCTCGTATTTAAATCTTAGTTTTATATATAAAAAAAAATACAGTAAGTGGACTAACAATCACATAGGTTAACAGGGAAACGAGAGTAAGGGGCAAGAGAAATGTTTACAGAGAGCGACATCAGAAAACGTTCTCATGACCCAGGTTAAGGACACTGACTGAGGTGTTTAAAGAGAGAAGTAGTAGGAAAAACGTTCGTCTGACCCAGACTAAAGACACAGTCGAGTGTAGTGACTGTGTGGACAAAACCACTTGAACTCGATATAATTATGGCTTTGCTCACACCATTGACAATCTATATATCGAATAGTCATTTAACTGCCTTTTATAACCGAGTGTGGAGTCCTTCTATCGACTAACATGTGTCTTCTCGGAAAACTTTAAATCTTTATGAAGCGAAGAACCCAACTTAGAATCCAGAGGTCATTAAGTACTCTTAGTTTTTCATGTGATAGCTTTAATACCACTTGTAAGTAAACACCAAGGTGAAATCACGTCCATATTTGCAGAATGTGTGATCTTCAATGTCTACAGGTAATCTCTCTTCCACCTGGGGCATCTGTTTAGAGACAAAGAACAATGCACCCTAAGTTAAGAACTTTCTCTATCATTTATGCGAACCTATAAAACATTATTTGAAATTTTAAAAAAAAATCATACGGTAACTTGACATGTTTGTCATGTTTTCTGAGTTTTCAGGGCAGTTACGAATAAAATAACGATGTCTTCCGAGGGATAGTTCTAACGGTTTTATAACTGAGAGTAAATTAAGAAATTCAACCAATATGTAAATCAGGCATTCGTCAATTTGCATTTAGCATATCGAGAATATCGACAACACCTGTCTTATATCATCAACGAGGCTTCTATCTTGTTAATCATTTTTGACTCAGCTGTATCCAATTCCAAATTTGTAATGAAATGTGCTATTTTTTTAAATGTCTTTTGTGTTATTTGCAGAGCAAGTTCAAGGTCGCTCATGTTGTATCTGTATCTCTTTGTTTTACATCATAAATCCAAAATAATCATATGGACGTCAGCTTGATAGAAGGAATGAATGATTATGTTCACATTGTACAAAAAACACACGTAAATAGACAAATTTAGAATCAGATAGAGAAGAAACAAAAAATGAGTCAAACTGCACCATACATCCATTCGTAAGGTAAGGCAAATACGTTACTCATGGTTCGTTTGTACATATGCTAACATATTGGGACGAAATCAGTGATTTTCAAACTGGACATCCTTTCGTTTGATACTACAGTTGTGACAAGACTGAAAACATGTTCATACCTCAAAAGGGCAATTTGAAGTCTGACAAGTATTCATGGTTAAAACAGCATCGTATTACGAGCAGCATTCAAAGTCTCTGACGTCATCATTGGTTAAATACGCTGATTCATTGTTTAGTTTCGTATCTATTATTGTTAATTTGATACAGTTAGCCAGTTATTCTTTAGTGCTGCATGCTGGGATATCCGGATATTTGTTTGTTCTACAGAATGTATTATGTTTACAATATTACAACCAGACTTTACCTCCGGGATAATATCACAGACTTACCATTAGCATTATTTAGAGTGTGATTGAAATACTTTTTCCTATCGTTGACCTTAAAAGATAAGTGCATGCATTTGTAAAGTGTTTACGTGCAAAAGCTTTCCTAGCAATGTTTTAATCGTCGTTGAGTCAGTTTTGACTTTCATCAATCGCCAGTATGAAACCTTGCCATTTACTGTTTACTAAGGCATTCTTGTAATGTTGTCATGATATACGTGAAATATAGCAAGTACCTGCGGCTTATAATCGAGTACGGTTCATAGAAGTACCTGCGGCTTATAATCGAGTACGGTTTATAGGCAGGAAAATACGGTACCTCCCCCCACCCACCACCACCACAACCACAACCACCACCATCCCCGTCCTCCTTACCCAATATCCATTGATTCATTGAGATTTTGAAAGCTCTTTTGATAATAGTCTTCAGTCGCCTCCTAGGTTTCAATCATTAGGCCCTTAGCATCACTGACGAGTTCAAGAAGAACGAAACAGCTGTATGATGCAGTATAATTCATAAATTCTAAATTTGTTTTGAAAGGTGTCATTCACTTGTGTGTCTTTTGTAAATCTTGCTGATTGGTGTTCTGTAACCTTTTGATTGAATCTACATTCAATTTTATAAATTTATCAACGATCAGTTGTAAATTAAACAGAAATCGTTATTGAAATGTCACTGTTGCCTCTGATCTTATTTGTTTTAATATTCATCTCAGTAGTGTATATGTTTCGAACGAAGTTATAATAAGTTATCCTTATTGGAACAATGATATTATCTTTGTAAACATAATATTAATTCTAAAATAATTTGTGACTTAATTCGTTCGTTGGTCAATAATTGACTTACTTTGATTCTGCTTGATGTATAGTCCCTTTGGTTGTTTTCATTTTAAATAGGTAAGTCTGTGTTTAAGTGTTTCTAACACTTATCGCTTCTGAGAGAGAAGTTGTAAATCATTCAAAATTGGGGCGAAGCTGGTACCTGTGAACCTGTCGAAGAATTATACGGTAACTTACTCTCGTCATCGAGGACGATCGGACGGTTTCATTGGTCACATATCAGACGATCGGACAGTTTCATTGATCACATATCAGACGATTGGACAGTTTCATTGATCACATATCAGACGATTGGACAGTTTCATTGATCGCATAGCGGACGATCGGACTGTTTCATTGATCGCATAGCGGACGATCGGACAGTTTCATTGGTCGCATATCGGACGATCGGACAGTTTCATTGATCGCATATCGGACGATCGGACAGTTTCATTGATCGCATATCGGACGATCGGACAGTTTCATTGATCACATATCGGCCGATTGGACAGTTTCATTGATCACATATCGGACGATTGGACAGTTTTATTGATCACATATCAAAACTAATTAAAATTACAAAAGTAATTGACAAATTAATAATCATCTTTCCGTTGTATATTTTCCAAAGTATACAAATAGGAAGCATTTTGTGGAAGACGCAGAAAACACCATGAATAACCCAGGACACCTTTGCTGTTTAATGCTTGCCCTTCCCGTCGGCGTATTCAACCAAGAAAACGTTAAAGACCTCTACATCATTTGGACATTTTGTCTTTCTCAAGTTTGAACACATGTCATATTCCTCCTCCAAGCAAAGATCTTCAAATTACTTGTATATTGACAAAATCAATCGAAAACTGCGGGGAGGTAAAACAAGCAAACGTGCTTTAGGTACAATATATTATAGTTTTTATAAAGACAGAAGACACGTTCATGTCAGATCGCCTTTCAAATATGAGATTTGCGATTGGCAGTGTTCATGTCATATAAAGATTAATTTTCTGTATCAAACGGCTGCTATTGAAAAGAGAGGGCGGGGGCGGTATTTTTTTGTTTTTTGATCTGGAACTATTTCGCAAAGAGTTATGATCTTAGAAAAAAGAAAAGCTGATGTGAATGTCAAGTTAACGATATGTAAAAACATCTGATAAATTTTTTAAAATCGACAAAAACATGCTAATATGTCGGTTATAATGGAGCAGAAGAGATTTAGAAAAAGTATTAAAACAAGGATATTCTGTCGAGGTCGTCCTAATGTTATCTAGGGAAAGCACAACTGAAAAACATTTATCTATAGCTCCATAAAACTAACCAAATACTTATTCACATCTGTTAGGAACAGTATGAGCCGGATAGGGATTCCGTAACATTACTTAGTGGTCGGAACCAGGAAGTCACCGTATCTATAAATGTTGATTACACCAAGTACCTAGGTCCTTCAAACGAACGGTCCTCTAAACACAATATAGGGCACGCGTACCAATTAGAAAGGGGGCGTGACAGTTTCAGAATTGTGGGGATTGCTGTACATAACGATAGCCCGGTGAGAAATGTAGACTCACAGATTTATTGTGAAAGCTGGACATTTTGATAAAGATTACTAACTATATCTGGGCTTAAAAGTAAACCGAAAAAAAAACATTGCACAATATCTAAGAGAGATAAAACGCCTCCTCATTTATAAAAGAACTTTAAAAGTAAACTGAAAAAATGCACAATAGCAAACTCTCCCCTTTTCATGAAACGGTTTCTTGTTTAGATATCAAAACTAAAAGGCTATTAAGCTTTTCTGTAAACATGAAAAAGGAAGTTATCTTACAACGATTTAACCCTTGGAAACATTGATTTAAGATTTAGATAGACTATTGGGAGCTCCTTTTTACCAATATTGATGGAAACAAAATCTTGTTTTTTTTTGTTTTTTTTTTAAAGCCAAACCGAAAGGAAAGACAATTACATCGGCAAGGCAGAAGAAGTTGACTCTGTAAACGTCACACTTTTAGATATTTTAAACCTTTCGGTATAAATTAATGACGCAAACTGCATCATACTGTTGTTTCATCCTTCATAGACTCGTCAGTGATGCTAAGGACCTAAAATTGAAAATTGATTGAGAAAATTGTCAAACTCTTAAAGGGGAGGGGATGCACTAGCTCCACAATTCAATTAATTTCGTTATCTTATGTCTGATATGCTTCCTAGAGTGCCAGGTACATGTTCATGTGAATGATCGGTACAGTGTCACTGAAAAAAAAGACGGGGATTGCCAATGATGTAATGGAACTAATACAAATAAAGTGAAAAACTTCAACAGGGTGAAGTCAAAATCTGACAAATCATAACAAAACAGAAAAAAAATAGAACAATGTAAATAATCCATTGTTCAATAACGATTGTTAAGTAAATAATTTACCATTTTCACAAACAAGTGAAGTTGTTTAATCTTAGCAGACACTTGTTTAACCCTCGAGGTCTGACGTAACCTGTGTGCAACCTTTATTACACTCGAATAGTGACGTTCTTTTGAAATTATTCAGTAGTGAAAATTATATAAACTTTACTGAGTTCCGGATTGTTGATCTCTCCGTCTTGTTTTTGACATTTAGAATGAACAATTTCGACTCTCTCTCTTTCACATCCTTCTAGAAAGACGAAATAGCTATATGACGCAGTTTCAATTCATTATTTGATCAACTGTACCTAACTCTTAATTTGTATAGAGAGTTGCTTTTTATTTGTGTGTCTCTTGTATGATCTGTAATCGTCACATTTAAATATAAACATATGAAATAGAGACAGATAGACAAACAGACATGCAGACAGTCATGAAAATATACCAACGCAACCCCTGTACAAAGTGCAAATAGACATACACAGACAAACGAACAGACGACGATCAATGACACATAATTGTAGGCTACTAAACTACAGTGTCGCTGATGAATTGATAGGGGACTCCCACAGTGCCTGGATTAAAGTTATATAAATCTGATAGACTTAAATTCTGTAGAAGTAAACATTTTTACGGAGTAAATATGATGAAATATTACATGATAGGCCGATTGAACACCTTGGACACATTCGAAACCTAGTGATGTGATATCTGTGTAAAATACACGTTCTTTCAATCTCTATTGTATCTCGGCAACATTGTATTACGATCTGATAAATACGGAGTATACATGTAGTGGAAAAAGAAGTGATGACATAGCCGAGCTTTGATCTAGAGTTCCTTCGACCTCAACTTCTGAAAAATCCATTTTTGAAGTCTTCGGTGAAAAAACAATTCGAAATGAAAATGAGGTAGAACTGATGTTAACAATTTCAAGAAATTGCCACCATGTCGACACAATCTTCGAGGAAACAATGGAAGTTATTACAAACAAAAGAAATAATTACACTGGTTGCCCCGAAAAAAAGATGAGGGCAATAAGACCAGATGTTTAATAAGGTTAAGCGTCATCTTCTTAGTGAGAATAACTGATACGTATTTTTTGTCCGTTTAAGTATTCAATTTAATGACGCTTCCCAAATGACAAGATTGTACAAAAGACACTTATTTAGTGAATAGCACACCTGAATACTGTTTCAAAATTAGACACAAATTACGGAGACAAATTATGAATTCAACTGCATCAAACGGCTTTGTTTACCTTCTAGACTTGTCCATGACGCTAAGAACCTGAATTGTTGAAACCTGGGGAGGAAATTTATGTTGTAAACATAAACAACATAATGAATACATGCTTACCATTGTATCGGGTGAAACTGATGAGAAAGGGAGCTGTACTCTCATATAGGAATACCGCCACATCGTAAAACAATGAAAATGTCACTTCGTTTAGTTATATACTGGGTAAAGTTTTATATCGGTGTATATAACTGTGAAACGGACAATAGTTTAAATATATGTATATATATATATAAATCACTTATCACGCTGATCACAGGTCGTGTAACTGTACATATATACGGATATGAATAGCCTATGTATAACATTAAAGGGATGTGTTGGGCTGGGTAATTTTGACTCTGATGAATCATTTATGAATATTAACAAGTTGGCATATAATTATCAACTGGTTTTCTGTTTCAGCTATTTGTTGATATTAACCGGATACGTGTTTGGAGGGTAGTATTGGGTGGTTTCATTACATTAAGCGGATTATTTTACAACACCTCACTAACAAAATCGTAAATTTCTATTGTGGCATTTTAACAGTGATATTTGATCTTGTATTCTGAAAACATCATTAAAAAATATGTATTCTGACAGTGTTACTTTAAAAGAATACAGGTAGGACCTCTATAATCAAACACCAAGCTCTCAGTGACCAGCGCAACAGCTGTCTGCGTCGGTGATGTGCAAATACCAGAAAGCATAGGCAACTTAAACAAGGTGTTCCAATACCTCTCGGCTATCGAAACCATTATAAAGTACGTTACAATATGGTTGCATTTAAGGTAAATTATTGGTGTTTAAACATAGGGGTTTTGTGCACTTGTTTATTTATTGTACTTTGAAGAACAGCAAAGGTAAAATATAAAGAGTTCAAAGATAGTGACGTAGGATGAAAGTCTTAGTGCATGACACAGCATAAAAAATCGGGAAGGTAAGTTCCACATTAGTCGCCTCCTGTGATAACCATAATCGAGTATATATTTAATACAACAATGCAAAAATGACATTGACATCAGATATATGTGCACAAGTCTGTTCACCACAAACCGGAATTCTACTAAAGCACCTGCTTTGTATGACGTAATCATCTCTAGATCCGTAGTAATTTAGGATGATTAATTTCAATAAAATTGTTTTCGTTACAAACAATGGATGTTCTATATCAATTCGCTTGCTCCGTCTTCATCATTATACCATTAAAATTATCTTTATGCCAAATTCTTTTTATATTAAATTTTGGAGGATATTTTCAGCATGGATGCTTGTGAAGTTGGAATCGTGCCCAGAAACATTTTATAAATTAATTCTGTTTTATATTGTTGAGTGCAATAATACAATTTTGCATGCATTCTGTACAATCATTTCATAAACGAATTTTAATTTGACAATACTCCAACATTGCGATGCCTGGGACCGAGACAACAAGGCAAAATATGTGTAACCATTTTTTAATCATACTTCCTACGATTATCATGTACGAAGTCGTTGGCGTACGTTTCCTCATAAACTCTGAAATTCACAGTAAACTCTTCAAACACAAACACATGCATTGAGGGAACGATTATATTGTACAATTGTGTTGTAGATAGGAACATACTATGAAACTTTGTTTTTAGACATCATCATCTTAGGACAAAAAAGTAGAAAATGAATTATGTATATGGTATATATTTATCTATATGGTATATATTTATCTATATGGTATATATTTATCTATATGTTATATATTTATCTATTTATCTATATGGTATATATTTATCTATATGGTATATGTTTATCTATATGGTATATATTTATCTATATGGTATATATTTATCTATATGGTATATATTTATCTATATGTTTATCTATATGGTATATATTTATCTATATGGTATATATTTATCTATATGTTTATCTATATGGTATATATTTATCTATATGGTATATATTTATCTATATGTTTATCTATATGGTATATATTTATCTATATGGTATATATTTATCTATATGTTTATCTATATGGTATATGTTTATCTATATGGTATATATTTATCTATATGGTATATATTTATCTATATGTTTATCTATATGGTATATATTTATCTATATGGTATATATTTATCTATTTATCTATATGGTATATATTTATCTATATGGTATATATTTATCTATATGTTTATCTATATGGTATATATTTATCTATTTATCTATATGGTATATGTTTATCTATATGGTATATATTTATCTATATGGTATCTATTTATCTATATGTTATATATTTATCTATATGGTATATATTTATCTGTATGGTATATATTTATCTATATGGTATATATTTATCTATATGGTATATATTTATCTATATGGTATGTATTTATCTGTATGGTATATATTTATCTATATGTTTATCTATATGGTATATATTTATCTATATGGTATATATTTATCTATTTATCTATATGGTATATGTTTATCTATATGGTATATATTTATCTATATGGTATATATTTATCTATATGGTATGTATTTATCTGTATGGTATATATTTATCTATATGGTATATATTTATCTATATGGTATATATTTTATCCAAATGAGTTATTTCTTTCTATTGATTGATTCCATTACTTGACTTTTCATGGTTTTCATTGCGAAATACATTTATTACGAATTTTATGAAATTATGAATGCAACACATTGTTGGTCTGCCGCATCACAGGCGAGTCATAGAAGGACGAAATAGATGTATGAAGTAGCATCACTGACGAGTCCTAGATAGACGAAACAGCTGTATTATGTAGTATCAAAGATCCAGAAGGATGAAACTGCTGTAGGATGTAGCATCACAGACGAGTCCTAGAGGGACGAAATAGCTGTATGATGTAGCATCACAGACGAGTCCTAAAAACACGAAACAGACGTTTTATTTAGCATCACTGACGAGTCCTAGAGGGACGAAACAGCTGTATGAAGTAGCATCACTGATAAGTCATAGATAGACGAAACAGCTGTATGATGTAGCATCACAGACGAGTCCTAGAGGGACGAAATAGCTGTATGATGTAGCATCACAGACGAGTCCTAGAGGGACGAAACAACTGTATGATGTAGCATCACAGACGAGTCCTAGAGGGACGAAACAACTGTATGACACAGTTTCATTGATTATTTGACTTTATCTGATTATAAATTCCTATTAAAAGTATTTATTTTGTATAACCATTGAATTATCTATCCTCCCTAGTGTCCTTGTGAAGTGAGCTCTGTTGAGTTCTAGTATCTTAAGCTTTGAGTCAACAATATATCTCTGGCTGTATTTGCGTCTTTGAATTTATGGTGTTAACTACTTTCTGTGACATCTGCAACTGTTTCGTATACATATACTATTTGCATGAGTTTTTGCAGTGTTTTGTAAGAATGGCCGCTAACACTCAGTCGGTTAAACCTGTCACCTACGTAACCCCAGGTAAAGATCCGAGCTACTTGGCTCGAAGCTCTGTACCCATTACGACTTTTACTTCTCGGGAAGCTGAAGAACTGCTGAAGAAGTTTGGTCCATCGGTAAGACACTTTCAATTAATTATTCGTAATGTCATTCCGTATGTCATTCAATGACGTAGCCACCACTTAATAAAAAAAACTCTTCAAAATGATCTGAGCCGTTCACGAGACGATCAACCATTCAAAGAGCATTGTATCCTTATATGGTAAAAAAAATCATGATTTGTTTTTCTTTTTATTTCCCTGTGGACAGGAAGGACGCCGTGGCGAGCATCAGATGACACAAAGATTTCAATGCATAATTTAGAAACCAACCACTGTCTTGTCGATCAGGCATTAAACGACTTTATCGATTAGTTCAGCCTTGAATCATCTCTGTATGCATTCTTTATCCTTGTTTAGACTATTATGGGTGCAAACTTGTGAGTCTGCTATCACCGGTTCTCCTGATAAAGCCTGGCGAATAACTGACAGAAAATCGTTCAGATTTCACAAAGCAGGTAAGCCTCGTGCATGGCATGTAGACACTGCAAGGACATTTCGTACAGGTCTTCAGTGGAACATTTCAATATAAAGGCCTTTATAAGGTCTTTTTCTGTTCAGGTCAGATTTAACAGATTTCGGCACATTTTTCAGTGTCAAGAACTGTTAAAACAGACACCTTTCCCTCTGTATGATAGCCTTGTAAGAACATAACTGAATCCATATTTTTTTGTACGAAGGTCTATCAAGATCAAAATAAAATCTAGGTGGAAAATTTTCCTGGACATTTCCACATACAAGATTTTAAACACCTTATAAGGTAAAGGACCGTTGTAGTGTACATCTTTGGAGATGTTTGACAAGCATGAGGTTGATATTAGCACCAGAGACCATTATGTACAAGCCTTACCAACCCTGTCCTCAGCCCGTGAGATTCATTGGAAGTCCATGTGAAAACAAATTCCTGTCGAGTGTTCCGACTAAAATCGAACCACGGTCTCTGGCGCTTTAACACTACATACAAACCACACCAAACTGCGCCTTTTACTTATCAATTTATGGGACAATACCTAGTCTGTTATGTACAAAATGTATATGTCAGGATATTAAGTCTTGACTATGTGCATAGTCAGTGAGTTTATCAAAGTACCGATTTTAGAATTCTCTACATAATATATTAATATAAAGTGACGAATGTGACATATCAGTTGAGATCCTTAATTTTCATCGGATACTTAAAAGTTTAAAAATAAAATTCTGAAGCTGGAAGTATTCCCTAGTAATTCTATGTGAAATAACCAGTGCATCAAAGTTCGTGGTGAAGTGTGATTTATCAACCCCCCAACCCCCCACCCCTCACCCCACAATTATCTAACAAAGAAAAAAGAACGTCTGAACTTGAGTGTGACTAGGGAAGCCTCACATGTGAGTTACCTGTCATCCATACGACCCACGGCTGTGTTCGTGTGGCGTGCTTAAACATACTTACTCTGTCAGACAAATAACTCTGGCGTGTCTGATGTCAAAATCAATTAAAGATTCTTGATAGAGTAATTAAGTAGCATACCAAGCGAAGCCTATTATAACTGGACACATGGAAGAAACGGAACTCCTACAATATATATCGAGGTCGATGATCGAGACACTAGTTGACGAGCCTTTGTTAATTCAATAGAAAATGAAAGTAGAATCAATTGTTCTCACTCACGCCCAGGTATGGTCGCGTAACCACAGGGAGTCTTTAATTAGTGGTCGGGAATTAATCCAGGATACCGCAGTTCCCGTGGGGTCAAACGCACGTGCTTATAATAGGGAACGGGAAATGCTAAAAAAAGGGACAACAATATGTTTTGTTATTCTTTAAAACCGTAAAGTTTGCTTACAATGAGACAGACATATAAAAGAAATGGACACGAAGCAGCGGCGGTTTCGAAAGCGGTTCCGATGTCGCATTGTAACTGCCGTTGTTTTAATGCTTGATAAACTTTACCTACATGATAGCAAACACAACAGACAACTAATGATGTACGTATATTTTGATGTTGCGTGTTAAATATATCTTGAATTTGTTTACCGGTTTTTACTTTTTTTGCGGTTTCAATTAAAAATTTCGTATTTTAATAAGTTGTGGTCATTCAAAGTCCATGATAGCACGTGACAACTTCCTACCGGAAGCAGGGAAATGAAGTCAGTCGAGTGTGGGAAGATGCCATTCATGTGGAACGGTGTATACAGAAAACAGTAAAGTACCTTGATTGTCTGCCTGATTAGTCAACGGGTGTCTATATTATTAAGTTCCGAAACCAATAACAACCAGTGGTTGTGTTTAAATGAAGTGTATGCTCAAATACATTTTAACATTAACGTCAAATTACAGAAAACGTTAACGAATGTCTTGTTAGTCAAAATATACCTAGATTACATGGAAAATGATTCTTAGATTACGAATCACTGCGACAAAAATACATTCTGTAAACACACGTTGTAGTGGCAATTTTATTAACGTTTTTCACGCCGAATATAACGAAGTAAAAAAAGGATCGCGCTAAATGCAGTTAATGTATGCTGATAATATAAAAATATTTGTGGAAACGCTAATTCATCATCACGTTTATTTACCAACAAAGTGATTATGTGCTAAATTAAACATGTCTACAGTGCATGCAAATGTTTAAAGACATAATGAAAAAATATGTATCTTTTCCTAAGTTGCCATTACGCAAGAAATACCATGACATTCGCACATTTTATATATGGATCTTAACAACCCTAAATGATGTTAGAAATACCTGTTCTTAAATGCAACATAGTTGATATAACATCTTTAATAAAAAAAATGTTACCTCGTTGGAAATTGAGGTCAGGATTGGATTCATGAAACAGCCACCCACGCCAATTTACTTTTAATTTTGGTATTATCTATTGGACCATTGGATGTCCGACTCTCATGATCATTCGAATTAACAATTAAGGTTCCTCTACGACTTCAAATGGACCGGAACGGTTACTGAATATTTCATCCGGGTCAGCTTGACTTGAAAGTCGATATGTTCTGATCTGTCGCTATCCTACTGTATTAGTATTCATAATTCCACTGTGTGATATCAAACGGATGAATTAACTATAGCTTTGCTTTGTTCAATTTTATTGTTCAAGACAAAGTTATCAATTGTACAGTTTTGTAGCTATCTGTATTTATTAATTATTCAATGTGCTTTCATCTCGAGTGTTTTATTTCCATTTGTATTGCTAGTCAAACTTTCACAAAACCTTCTCGCTTTATATCGATAGAGCTTTTATCTACCTGGCTCATAAATTTCGTTTTTTGTTAGTTTGTTTATTTTTTTCTTGTGTGTTTTTCCCTTTCATTCTTTTAATTGCTAGCTCAGTTGTAACAGATTTAATACATGTCATATCATATGATGATATATTTCAGCTGCAAGCTTTCGATATCAGGTTAATGACGGGAATCTGTTCAACATGGTAATGTTCTGCATTTGTTATATAACAAGTATTGCGACATACGTGAAACGAGACTGAAGAACAACAACAAACATGAACAAATTTAGACCAAATAAACGAACAACATATATTTTTAAACGTTTTTACTGTCATATAGCTTTCTTACCGCCCATGAATTAAAATCCAACTAAATTTAGAACCAAACACGTCATTAAGGGGACCAACAATGACCTCCGCGAAAACAAAGACGTATTACCTCAAATCATTTATTTTTATATGTGTGTACTATTCTCGTGTCACAAATTTGATATTATACCATTTCCGGTATGTTACAGATATAAACAAAAACAACAATCGTAGTCATTTATGCACTTGTGGTTAACGTAATGTCCTGAAAAACACGCCACAGAGAACCACAGAAGAGGTGTACATTTACAGGTACGACATAAACCTGCCCGTTCATGGAATCCACGTTGCTTTCACATATTACAAAACTAAAAGTTTCCTTTTGTTCTTTTCTGTTATACGTATTTATTGTGCACGTGGGATTTCATCGTAACATTAAAAAGGAATTGTTTGAATTTCGTTCAGTAACAAATGCTGAAGAACTATTACAATCAGTTTGACCGGCTAAATGATGGTAGACAAGATAGTCACGGGGTCATGCTTTGCACTTTCTGTTTTTAAACGGGTAACTTTATGGTGACTTGATGATGCCGTTCAGTAGGATTGTTCTCGTACATAATGTATGATCCCACATTCCGGGTACTTCAACTCTTTGTTTATCGTGGGTCGAGTCATATTTCTGAGTACAAGGAGTACTAACGCCCCAGCGACATGCAACCTGTTTCAAGTTGACCCATGACTTTGCGCGATGTTCCTCACACTTGTCATTGTATTCCTAATTATAAGTTTACAGAACTCTTGTCAAACCACAACTTTCATAATGGTATGTATCACTACCTACCAGAAATTGTGTATATTCTGCTGTTTATCAAAAATACTTGCAAGCCGACGGTTTGTTGACAAAGGCTGCGATTTTCATATGAAAGAATTAATGGACACCAGTGCATATATAGCACACAAGAACAACATCAAAACCTGTATTCTATAAAACAAAAATAAACAATAATAAAAAAAACCCAACCAACTGACTGAACACAAGATGGACTGAGAAGTAAGACTATGACCGGCAACAGAGACTGGACAGAAGATTTTGGTGTTTTTGAGAGGTGGATATATTTTACCAATGATATTGTAAAGATATTTTGTATTTAATTTTAAAATGAATAACAAATAAAATTTTGAAAGTGACTTTCGTGTTAACAGATTGATATCATTACAGCCTGCTTGTTTTGTAGTTATCAGGGCTTTGTCAGGCCTGTCGAAGTACAGGTGTACGTGTCAAATGTCACAATAATCAAGCATTTTCCAAGTTTGCCGTAACCTGGCATTTTGGCATTTCTTGGGTCTCTTTGTATTTTCCTCAGTCGCTTCGTAGGTTTCAAATTTCAGTCATTAGCGTCACTGACTAGTCCTAAAAGGACGAAACAGTTGTATGGTGTAGCATCCATCACTGACGAGTCCGAGAAGGACAAAACAGCTGTAAGATGTAGCATCACAGACGAGTCATAGAAGGACGAAACAGTTGTATGATGTAGCATTACTGTCCTAAAAGGACGAAACAGTTGTATGATGTAGCATTACTGACGAGTCCTAGAAGGACGACACAGTTGTATGATGTAGCATCACTGTCCCAAAAGGACGAAACAGTTGCATGATGTAACATCCATCACTGACGAGTCATAGAAGAACGAAACAGCTGTATGATGTAGCATCAAAGATGAGTCCTAGAAAAACGAAACAGCTGTTTTTTCTTAGCATCATTGATGAGTCCTAAAAGGACGAAATAGTTGTATGATGTAGTATAACTGAAAAGACCTAGAAGGACGTAACAACTGTATGTTGCAGTTTAATTTATGGTTTAGCTCTACTGTATCTAATTGTAAATCTGTTAAAAGGATGTTATTCAATTGCGTGTCTTTTGTGCAATCTTTGGTAATTTGCCAGTCCTTTACGTGGTCGTTAACACTGAATGCACACGTCAAAACACAAATGCACGTCACCTTAGTTTGTCGAATAAAAATCAGAGATAAGAGCACGTTTAAATGTTGCTATGGTGGGCAACATTCAACTATCGGATAGACATCTCAAAGAAGACGGATTCTACTCGAAAAATATATTTCCTTTTCTCCTGTATAAATAGAGCGCTTTCCCTACAGTTACACCGGCCTTAAGTGGTGCTAGTATGATGTCTAGATTACCGGGTATCTTCAGTACTCTAGGAAACGTTCCCAGTATGTTGCCCAGATTGTACAGTAAGTGTTAAACATATATCACATCAAGTGTAAAATATTTACTGTAATGTTGTGCAGTGAAGTCAGTATCTACAATTTTTATCACCGTCTAAGGAAACGTGGATCCCTCGTCTAAGTTACTCCAGGTATAATGAGGGTAAAACCTATTATTAGGGATTACAGCTACCGATATTTGTGTTTCTGTGTGGTGTATCAATCTAACAACGTTTGTTTTATTGATATATGTTGATCCGTGGCTTTAATAAATTTTTACAGTAGTATTCTTACTGTTATGTATGTACTATAAAGATCACAACAGTAAGTACAAATCAACACAGGGATACATCACTAGGCTTTTCATGACCTATTACCTTCGTTGTAGTTTTGTCTCTAAAAAGAAAAAAAATATTTGATTCTAGATTTCAGTTCCGGTAGAGCAACATTGCTTAATAAAAACAAGAAAATACCAACATGTCAACATAATCATAATCCAAACTCAATTTCGATAAAACTAATTTAACGAATATGAACAAAAGAAAAATTTACACGGCGTCTCCAAAAAAAAGTACAACGAGAAAAAACATGTGTTCCGGAATAGTAAGCTTCCTCTGCTTTATGTACAACACCTGCCATAATAATCCTGGTCAATCCAGGTAAATAATGTCACGTTCTCAAATGAGAACACGGTAAAGAGCAAGACCTACAGGTACATTTTAATAGGTATGTAACATAAAGAAAATATGAATTTCAATATTAGGTAAATGTTGGAGAGATGGAAGAATTTTCCGGTACCAGGTATTACTTTAACGTGAAATCTCCTGCAATGAAAATAACTGAGCATTATTTCCGCTTTCTGTGATAAGAAACAGTTTTCCATATCATCCAGAACTAGCTTAACAAGTGGATTGCACTAGTATCGTTTGAAGCAAACAATCAGACGAGACAAAAAGGATGGAATATCGAATATAGACTAACATTTTCTGTATTGACATTGAATGCAGTATAAATCATTACAGTAGAAATAGACACAGAGTATGTGTGTTCCCATGGACCGCGACCACAATCAATTTCACTGTATGTTTCATTGTAGCATTAAACTTCATAACTAAGTCCCAAAGTCTCATCTGCAAATTTCCATCTCACCTGGACAAGATCAACATCTGAGAAGCAAAATGTAAAAGTTTCAACCCATTTTGTTCAGTATTTTCTGGAGATACTCCTCCATGTGTGTCACCAACGTCAACCATATACATCCGGGTCTGAAGCAGAGGTGAAAACAGGACTTTTCACTCGGGATCACACAGCCCAAAATACACGTTCAATATGAAGGATTTAAATACACACTGATAGTGATATTATCCTCTCTGTAACTGATCTACACCAAATTTAAAGACAAACATCCAATTCAAACAGGGATATCTTTTTTTCAATATACATTCATTTTTAGGGACTTCATTCATGGGGCGTGAACCCGAAGTATTCAATTGTGGTCTCAGTCCTATTGTGTAAGAATACAAGAACAGTATGATGAAGTAGCTACCTATTTATTTACCTCTATCATCATATTATCGCCTCAGTTAGTGACAGAGGTATAAAACAAACGAAATATTACAGTCAATTCCTGATTACAAACTAGTTGGCGTGACGTTGGTCTATCCTTTGGAAGCATATTAATGAGCATCTAACATATCTAACTTCATATCACACATCAGAACCGCCAGTCATACCACCTAGCATCGAACGCATTTAACTTCATATCGCTCTTGGAAACTTAATATTTTAGAAGAGATCACAGAGGCAACCATTAGACTTAACCATTAAACAACAAGAATACCAGCATGTCAACATAATCATTATCCAAACTCGAATTCCATAAGATATGGGAAAATATAAACAAAAGAAATATTTACATGGAGACTCCTGAAAAAGTACAAGGAAAATAATACCAGGTGTTCCGGAAGGGTAAGCGTCTTTGCTTCATCGACGACACCTGCCATCTAAATCTTGGTCAATCCAAGTAAGTAATGTCACGTTCTCAGTTGGAAACATGGCATACAACAATGGAACCTACAGACAAACTTACTCATAAAGAGATATACCATTTCAAAATGAGATTACTATGGCGATCGTTAAACTTCCCTGTAACTTTCATCAACTAGCATGCTTTCAAACCTTTTATTGGAAGTTTCCTAGATGTCGACATCTGACATGGAAATCAGGATATTGGGAAGTCTTTCAAAATCGTTTTTTTTTTCTAAAACAAGTTTTGAAACGATTAGAATTCACATGAAAAACACGAACAGCTAAAGCAATCGTGACCTTGGAAACCGTCCATGATGTAATGGAGTTGTAACCGACACGACATAGCCTCTGAACTGACACGAACATGAGCCATAACAATCAACATGACACGAATTAGCTATCGTTACATTCTAATATGTTGTCCTTACTTAAGGGACTAGTTGGCCAAATGGTTTGCAGCTCCTTTAAATGAACTTTCATAATTGTAAAAGGTTTTTAGAATTTTACATAATGGTAGATGTGACTGCTTAATTAATAAATGTTTCTGCATCACGAACGACACAGATGTCTCCTTGTTTTGTCTGTGAGAATTTAAAGCTGCCAAATTCTCCACTCCCACCACGACACCAAAGATTCTCTGTTAGGAAGTTTCCTGAAATCTACGGTAAGTAAAATATTTTTGTTATGCAAAAAACACCAACTCATAAAAAGTAAGATGAATTATAAAAAAACAGTCGAAGAAAATGACACAGGAATGTTAAATGATTGATATCATTTGTATAAGCATTGTCGTTGATACAAAATCTTTGATATAATTCATGTTTTCTTATATTTCTCTTAATTTTGAAGTTATTTCTACTAATATTCAACATAACGAATACACGATAACATCGATATATTTGGTATGTAACACAGGTAACATATAATACAACTAGTATTTAAAGTACCATAGGTATAAGTGAGATATCATTTAATGAAATATCATTCACGTTAAACATAAAAGATATTTATCAAGTCTACTTTTTCAGACTTGAGTGACGAAACGTAATCCTATATTTGAACCAATTGAATTTGGGTTTGTTTTTATAACTTACTTGATTAACGTCCTCTCAACAGCTATGATATTTTATTGACATCCTGTTTGTCGTGACTGTGAGTGTTTAGTGCTTGTGATTATACCAATCACAAAAGCAAAACTCATTACACTCATTTTGATCTCATGCATGAAAATTAATAACATTATTTTTGTTTTAAACTTATGGAAAAACACCAACAATCTTGGCCATGCAATAACCAGTCTGTACATTACTTCTGCATTACAATTACATGTATATTGCCGTACTAATTACTGAAGACCATAAACATATACTACAAAAACGAAATACAAATATATCATTCCGTAGATCGTAATGACGTACAGACTTTGACCTCTCTGAACGGAGAATCTCCGGGTCTACATTGTTGCATTGGTTAAGTGAATGTTAGAGTGTCCGGATAGCTAAAAGTTTTTTCGGCGCCCCCATGTTGGCTACCTTTGATTGGCCATCGAGAGCTAGGATTTTCAGGTACCGGCAATCGGTCAGTAAAGTTAGAATTAGACGTAGAAGAAGTGGATAAACGAACGAGAGAGTGCGAAAAAGTTAAACGTGCAGACTAAATGTTAACCTTTGAGCGATGACTTTTCTAAGCTCGATCAGGAGAAAGTGCTTTTTCCATGCGAAAGAACTTGATCACAGCATCATTCCGTGTGAAACTAGCAATTAGTTTTGTGACTTTTATTCTATATATTGTTGTTTTCTTGTTTTATTTCATTGCTTTCTGTCGACTCATTAAATTTTAGTCAAGAACTGCCCGTCGAAATGATATACTATCATAATCTCATGCTACAACATAAGGGAGTCTGAACGAAATCAGCAATCTTAAATACACAGTGACAGGTGGAGGTGAATTAATTTGGAGGACTACCCAATGAAATAGCATCATTCATTTATTTCTGTTTGTTTCTCAATAAACGTTGGATGATTAAATATGATCTAAACCTTGTTTAATCAATACGAACAAGGATTTGAGCATACGTTGAAATAGTGGTACAACTGTGTATAAACACACCGTTCAGATGAAATTAATCAAATTTAATTGAATACCTGAACTCTGAGAAACCTAGTCACCTGTTAGCTATGTAAATTGTGTACCTGGGAAATTTACCTGTACCATATAGTGAAATGTGTTCGATATCTGTAAGCATCATTAGGGTATAGTGTTGAAGGTATGTCGATATTTAGGTCAACTGTGAATTGGGACAATGAGTGTTGATTTCCTATATTCAACGTTTTGGAATGTTGATGATATAAAAAATTACTCACCGTGCTCAGGATCAAATATTGAACGTAACGGGTACAGGTAACTCTCGATGGCAAATGGTATTTTTATTGCCGTTACTTATGGCGAGGTTTCTTTAACACTTGTTAAAAAGGGTCAGCTCCTAATTTTATATGAATTGTGTTTATCTATTACTTAACCTGAAAAGATTGAAATTCAATGTTTTTAACAGAAAACAGAACTCCAAATTACAGTGACAATCAAATAATGTAAGAATACAACCAAAATACCATATACAATTACATAGTAAATGGAACTTCACACCAAATACTGTCAAATAGTTAAAACAACAAAATACCACATAAAATTAAACAGTTAAAGATAATTAACGATAAACACAATCCAATGCTGAATACTATACCATTAAAATTTCGAATGGAATAAAATAAAAGTTATCAAACATAGCATACAATCTAGAACGTAAGCCATAAAGTAAATGCATGATACCATAAAACACTGATTCAGTTAAATAATTAAATTTGGAAGTGTTTGTGTTGGATGTGTAGTTTTTTGGTTTACAGGACTGAACGTCCTAACAACAGATAAGGTCATATGAAGACGATTGTCAAGAGGGAAAAAATGAAGTGCAGAAAAGAAAGACCAAGAAAGGAAAGAAAGCAAAAACTCAAAATTACAAGCGTTACAATGGCGGTCCTCAATAAAAGACATGCAGCAGTCCCTTTTCTTTGGCTCTCTGAAGAAGGCATCACAGAAACCAGCCTGGATATGCAGGTCATGACCCATAGTTAGTTACCAGGTAGAGACATACGGCAGGCGGAAGTCGCTGAACAATGCATTGATACCATTTCTGAAATAGGTAAGTTTGCAGTAACGAATTGTCATCAAGACCTATGACCAAATGCCGAGAACAACAATATTGCAGTTGTGATGAAGGAAAAGGCATTTTCAAAGAACGACCAGTGTAATTTTGAGCGATATGAAGTAGGCTTCCTTATTGAAACTTCTAGGATAAGTAGGATATTGTGTCTTGCCAAAGGACAAACCAGTCAAAACTTCATGGAAAGTACAAACCACGGGTAAGACAACGGGGAAAAGGTTCAACAAGAGAAATGTTCGATAGTTTCGACTTTGGACTTGTTGTTTTTGTCCTAAAAGAAGCTCGAATTTTTTCATGTCGGTAGTGGGCCTTCTGATGGTTTCGATGTTAATACACATCGGTTCTCATATTGGGAACGTGACATCATTTGTATTTGTAATGATAGAGTCGCTGTTTTTACTAAGCCTATACATTCGAATTCAATAATATTGATAAAGATAAAATGATAAAAACACGAATTCAAACAAAGCAACAAAAACTATAGACAAGAAAGAAAAAATAAAACAAAGAAATAAAAAACAAAAAATATAAACAACAAAATATTTTGATCCCCTCGATCAAAAAAGCTGTAAACATTTTTTTGCTAGAAAACCATGATGTCTCGATTACCAGGTAAATATATTTTCATGTTATAATGTCCAAGCCTCGTGTTTAACGTAAAAGTAGGTGAAGGTGTTATTTTCACAACCCTCATTTTCCAGTCACGATTTCGGACAATCGCCCTCTTGAAAAAAGAATTGTAGTAGTTAAAATTATGCTTCAATAATCAGGTCGGTTATGTACATTTTAATTTCTTTATCATTACCTCCCAAAGCGTTAATGATGCATTTCACTTCGCCCAGTGAGGCAGACTGTCAACAATTCCAAGTCCTGCCTTGCGCAGAAACAAGAAGTGAATGCAAACCACCTTGGTATCAAGTGCCTAAATTTGATGCTAATTTCAAACGAAAAAAAAAAGACATATTTTTTCTCGACAATCAAATTCTATTCTGTTGTACATGCAATTGATTAACGAAATTGGAGCATCAGTAAAGACAACGAATTTGAGAATATTTTCTGTTTTCATTAGCTTGTGAGTTCAAGGCAACACAGCCGCAATAACATGAATTCTGTTTCAATGTTTACAAATCGCATTTAACCGAAAAGGTCAAGTGAGGAGAGTGGGGGCGTGTAATGAACGTGCACTGTTTGGCTCCGAATTATCAGAGGTATGTAGAAACATGATACACACAAGGTTATATAAATACACATGTATATCTGGAATAGTTCGTGCCTTAAAATAATGTTTACGTATTAGAATAATGAGTGTGGTGATGTCACGGTTTCCCTAGTGTATCACACGCACATTAAACTTTAACTGACGCTACAATTCGTTACCAGGCACACAGTAAAACAAGAAATTAAATGTATGTCGTGTGGTCATACATGGGCAAATCGAAGGACTGGCCACATTCTGCCTGTACCGGAGACTCGATATGATTTTAATTCCCAGTCTCTACATTGGGTTGATGGAGGGGCGCTGGAGTTAGGAGAAGGGCCACATTCTGCCTGTACCGCAGACTCGATGAGATTTCAGTTCCCAGTCTCTATATACTTCCGGCATACACGTAAAAGTAATTGGATGATGGAGGGAATGGGGATAGGGTAAGGGTAGGAGTATGAAAGACCTGTCATTAGCAACAGGCTAATAGGCATGGATGAGGGTAGAAGTTGTGAAGGCTGGCAATACGTGGCAGTGGAGAGTGGGCATCAGTGACTATGCTGGTTGATACATTTGTGGGAAGGGGCAGAAGGAAGAGAACTGGCCATCGGCGAAGATTTATGTGTAGGAAGGAAGGGGGACTGCAAATCATGAGAGTCAGGGGGTGTTAGACTTGAAACCGTACAGGCTTTAGGGTCGGGTATGTAAAATTGCAGGAAGTGACAAGTGTGCTTTGAAGAGATGGTGAAAGGGTTGTCGGTATGGAAAGAGATGTCTTGTTAAAATGATTCACTTCGATCAGGTGTAAATACAAACCCTGAAGATTCGGGATGTATTCTTGGGTATATTATAAAGTGTGGCCTGACATGTGTTTTGTTAAACTTGATGATGTCGTTAGTCATGAAGTCACAATTATACCTCAATTGAAATTCTTCTCTATTAACATCAACATTAAAAAATTAAATAGAAATGCTGACTTGATCTGGACGATCAGGTAAATAAAATACAAGGTTAGAGGTATGAGTCACCACATTTTTGTTTGCATTAAAAACGCATAGGCTTGCGACTGATTTTCATTCTTTTTTTACATGACTTGGAATTTTCTCAACTATGAGGTGCAAACACGAGATGAAAGTGGTATGACGTCATCAAATCATAGACCTACTTTGGCGGCCATATTTGTTTATTGTGCTGTTGATAATTACGACCGCCTAAGGTACTTGCCGCGTTAGAGTCTAAATAGTGGTGATATTTTCGTTGTGATTTTGTGATAGATCAGAGAACATACCGGGAAGGGAAAATGGGAGTATACTGACTAGTATTTAGTCTACAAAATAAAATGTTGATGAAATCTTCATTTGTGGCAAATGAGAACCCTACGGTAGTTGTGTCAGTCAATCTATCATTTGTTATCCATATTGAAGTGACTTCTCTTTCGGTGATATTCCTATATATGTGTGCCTAAATCATGAGACTTGATGTTGTTTGTTTTAAGAAGTTTAGACTGAATAAGTGTATGACCCTAGTTTAAACAGTTTGATCCAGTGTTCTCATCAATTAAATGTTAAGATGACAAGCATGCTCAGTGTACAGTGTAACTAATACTAGTGTTGTCAGGATTAAGGAGAGACTGATTTACACTTAAAAACACAAACTGTATATATGACTCTCTCTCTCTCTCTCTCTCTCTCCCCCTCTCTCTCTCTCTCTCTCTCTCTCTCTTAACCCCCCCTCTCTCTTTCTCTCTTTCTCCTACTCTACCCTCTCTCTCTCTCTCTCTCTCTCTCTCTCTCTCTCTCTCTCTCTCTCTCTCTCTCTCTCTCTCTCTCTCTCTCTCTCTCTCTCTCTCTCTCTCTCTCCCCCCCCCGTGTATTTTTGTATTTAAACATGTCGTTTTGTCTTGTCATAATGCATTTTGTCAAACTTTTTGGGGAAAGGGCTTGATATAAGTTGGAAAAGTTGTGTCCAATCCCATTGAAATTGTTTAATAAAATATCTTTATATCAAATTATCTTTATATCAAACATGCTCATTCTTTGTTCTCTGTTTTATATATCTAAAATCACAAAAGAGACCAAGAACAAATCAGTACAACTCAAGAGCACAATATCCAAAATACTGAAAGTATGTCTTTGTATGTAGTATGTGTATTTATTCCAAAATGTTTTCTCAATATTTCATGTATTTTACTACCAGTTTATCCCAATATGTTTTGTTGATATCCCAATATGTTTCATAATTTGAAATTTAGCAGAGAGGCAAATACCTTTATCTACATATATGTATTTCCGATACAAGAAAAGAGAAAATAAAAACATTCTCCATTGGTTTTATGTCATATAACCGATTCAGTATTAGTATCAAACGGATCAGTTCAGAAACGAATTATGAGTTAAGTTATGATAATTTTGGAGGACAATGTTGACGTCATCCTGTTTGTTTACATAATGAAGCAGTCACGTGTTTCTATGTGAATACATTAGTCTGTTATGGGAATGATTTTATGTCCTGTTGATAGGTTTCCATAGAAACAGACCAGGATACGACTTATCAGCTGAAATCTACGTAATTGAGTGGTTTCATAGGAATTTTTTTTAAACGGTCGTTTCTCCGAAACTTGTGAATATGACAATAGTGACTAAAATATTTGTATTCATTGAAGATTTGTTTTCGTCGACTTTGAATGTTCATACACTAAACGATTTTTTTTTGTCCACGAACATTAAAAATGATTGTAGGTAGATTTTTAAAGTTATACTTATCCACTTAACCAAGTGTCCACGAAATAATATTTTTCTGAAAACCATGAAAATTACTACCCACAAAAAATATGATTCTGCAGTAAATAAAAAAAAATGATATTAAGTAATATTAAGGCAGTACAAAAATATATGTGAATAAAGAGCTAGTCTATGATATTTGTAGGTAACGAAGAACATCAGTTTTCCAGCTTCACGTACTGGCAGACATCACCTTGGGGACCAGCCGACACGAGCCTTGTCATATACATTCACAATATACATACATTTTTTACTAAACATACAGATACATGTCGCTAGCACTGACAATCACTGGAGCAGCATGTAAATCCTCTAATTTTAAGCTTCAAGTTTAAAAACATTCCCCAGCTTAGTGTGAAGTATAAGTGCATAATTAGGGACATGCGAGAAGGTAATCGGTTGTATTCACATACAAACGAGCCTTTCAAAAACATGACTGAGGAGAAACACATGAAAATTAAATTTCCAAAATTTGAAACATCAAACTAGTATATGTGTGTGAAGTAATTATGATAAAAGGGAAACGCATTTATTTACGAAAACAAAGAAAATATCGTTTTTGTTTGAACCAAAGAGAGCATGTTCCTCGTCATGCGCAATTGTGTTTCTACAACAATGTAAATTTTTTGTTGCAAATGGTTTATTTGGATAGTCAAACATTTATCATTGTTTTTTATCTTTAAAAACTTAAGAGTACAACGAAAAGTAAAGTGAAGACTCCCAATTTCTCGTTCCGTTAGATCTGTATCTTCTAACGGAAACACCAGCGGTAACTTTGAAATGCAATATCAGTAGAAAAGCCACGTGACTCTGGAACTGACATGCACGTGCTCACAAAAGGATATATTACTCATGATAAATTCATGTCTGTTTCAAACAACTCTATTTAATTACACAATATAGATACATTGAAACCTGCCTCTAATATTATCAAATATTTCCATAAATGAATCAAAACGTCTTGCATTAATTTGCCAACAAACCTTTCTCTGGATAAAAAATGACATAGGAAATGTCCAACGAAAGCGGATGTAACAATTTATCTATTGAATTGCCCCTATATAGGAAATTCAAAAGTAACACTCACCGTTCTTTAAAGCATTCAGACAAATAAACTTTTAAGCGGAATCAAGTTTCTAGTTCTTACATTTTATGTAAACGATAATAACTTGTATTGTTTTGATTTGTTAAATTGAGGTATCTGTCTATCTCACGTACTATTCCGACCTCCAACGTAAAAAGGAGTGGGGATCTAACTGCTCTATAAGATTATACAATCCCCGCGAAGTAAGTTTCACCTGAACCAAAGTCTGTTTAACTTGCCTATGATAATACCCATTGTTTATATATTGAAGTCTGTTTCATATGATCCTCTGTACCAAGGCTTTTTCCAGATCTATAAATAAATAAATACGGATTTCGCGGTATGTTTTTTCACTGAAACACATCTTACGATTCCTGGAATGTAATTTTATTTTTGTCACGGTTAAGATAACAATGCTTTTGCTAATTAGAATCCGGATATGAAATAACATCCCCGACCTTGTATAGCGTTAGTGGAACCTCATCGATACACTGTAAAACATCTGTTTGTGATATACCCAAGGCAATGATCGCTTCTAGTGAATAAGACGTCGGATAAATAACAAAAGAAAGATGAGAAATTCTTTTCAGATCTCATAATAAAAATCTCGAGAGATTCCACAATTGTTATAGAACAACTGATTATAAACACTGTCTGTGTTTCTGTCCTTCATTCATCCTTCCATTTCACACTTTCTGTTTATCCGCTCTGTCCTTCCTTTTCACAGAAAATCTTCTATATCATAAGTTCCTATTTCGCTTTCTATCTAACCTGCCCTCTAATCATTCCCATCAGCGGATAAGCTGTTAGAAACCCATAATTTGTCGTGTGTATCATAGCAAGCCTGAGAAGAGGGTTGAGGGTACCCCGGCTCAGAATGACCCTAGCTGTTTACAGGGTGATAAACACAGCACACAAACAGGTAGCGTGGTATATTGAAGCTATTGACATGTTAACTGGCTATCCCTGGCTATCTATAGAAATGATTACAGCTAGGTAAGCAAGGATCTGGCATATTTGTTGGCTGACCAATCTAAACTGACCATTGTTATCTAGTCTTGTCAGAGATTGATTGTGGGCCCACTTAATATTTAACACAGAAAAATAAACAAACGCGGACCTGGTGTCGACAGACAAATACAGGTGATACTATCAGTATTACCTCTTGTATGTTAGCAGAACTGGTTTTACACCTTCTCAAGTGTTTAAGTGGTCACCTATTCTGTTCAGAATCGATACACACCACATAACGTATAGAAGGAACCCAGTATATTCTCAATTCAGATAATATGCCATGAGTACGTGACCGGTGCTGTGTTTCTGATGTGACATTCTCTCTATATATAACGCTACTAACCCGGGGAGTACTGAAATCATTACTGAGACCTTGACCTACTTTGATCTTGACTGTATGGGTACGTTCAATAGGCATTACTGTGTCCTTGACCTATTTTGACTTTGACCTATGATCCCGTAACCGATGGGTTCCCAAATCCATTCTGTGGTCTTGGTGGTATATCGAGTATAGAATCTTGACTTTTACGTTACAGTCCTAGGGTATCAAACCTAATTGTAGTGAACCTCGACTATTGTGATACAAACCTAAGATATCATTAATCCTTTAATTTGTGACGATATCATTTATAATCACCCAGAGGTGATACTCTGAATAGCCATTTACGAAATGTCATAAAAAGTTTTCAATAAATAGTCAGAATTTAAAATCAGAATGATATCGAATTTTGACCATACGCCATGACACGTCGTTTTGGGAAACAGAACGAGTAGTAATGCAGATTGATTGGTTTCACCTTGACATATAAGGGACCTTGACCTATGACTTATAGTTGAGAAATGTGATAAATTATTAATTGTGTACACCATTGTTATAAGTTTTTCTTCAAATATTGAGACACTCATATCTTCTCCTTCTTCTGACGATGATGATGAAATTTGACTTTATAAACTTAATTTAGTATTCGCAAACCTAAAACATATCCATCAAAAACTTGATACCAATGAGTTTTTACAACAATGTTATTTCAATCTTCTGCATAGTTTTGGAGAGACAATGCTAGACTTTTGCCCTCCCTCCTTTATGTTAGAACAATAATAACATAAGGTCTTAATCCTCTATTCTCAAATATACGTATATCATATCAATTTATAATATAGATTATATAGAAGTTGATCTTACTAAGACACACTGCCGAATACTTTACGTATTTAGGATTTACAACGCATGACATCAAATTAAAACAGCGAAGCGAAGAGCTTTGAAATCTCTTGAAGGATTTTTGGATGACATGGAAGCGGACATCTGATATAGATAATTAAAAAAAATGGAATGAAATTCTCCATGACATTCTGCTTCAGTGGA
Organism: Ylistrum balloti; assembly: GCF_031769215.1. Lineage (NCBI taxonomy): Eukaryota > Metazoa > Mollusca > Bivalvia > Pectinida > Pectinidae > Ylistrum > Ylistrum balloti. The sequence goes on along the minus strand of NW_026782082.1, from coordinate 795,516 downwards.
GTTAGTGGTATGATGTGGCCATGTAGGGTATCCAGGTTCCAACATTTCAGTATGACCACACTATAAAAATGTAATCCAATAGCTTCATCATCAGTGGTTGTTTCGTGAATGTTGTTCTCATTTCAGAACCTGATATCATCGTTGGAATAGCCAAGATTTACATAAGATTTTTTGTTAATATTTTCCCTCTTTTCATTGTGTTTTAGGCATCAATTTCATTGAGTTGTTGAATAGGTTAACATATTGTCAATTTCTTATCGTTTTTGACGTTAGTCAATAAACAATTTTATATAACAATCAACAGGGTATTCTCTCTGTTCTATGGTAGAAATATTTGACGTTCTGTGCATTTTCCACTAAACATTGACCGATAACTCTGTCTCTCTCCCTTAAATTGATAGGATTCCCTTTAATCAAATAGATCACTGTGACCCGGAACTTATTAATGATCTTAGGGAGCATAGGTCACGCCAGGAAACTGTCTACAAACACGTGATTTAAAATTCAAACATAGTAATGACGCTGTTACGTCAAAAGGTCATAAAGGTCATAAGGACAATTGTTCACTCAGAAACACGATTTCCATCCCCTTTCGTATTAACACTGTGAAAGGTCAAATTCGAGGTTACGGTATCATTGACATATATATATAAAACAAACAACAATTCATACATTTTACATTTTTATTTCCATGATTTTAACATAGGTAAATTTAAACATAATAAATGGTCTGATCGTTAACAGTAAATTATGCTTACATACGGGTCTTTCGCCCGGCTCAAGTATAGTACTGATTTCACTAAATACTTTAAGTAATGTTGATAACTAAGCGAGAATTTACGTGGCATGACGAGATTTGATCGTCAAATGATTCGCAATGTAATTAGTTCTGTTTTTTTATAAGTTAGCCATTCACATTTAAATTTTAATTTTAATTTACATACAATCTTAATCAATGATGCATCTATGGATTAACAAAATTTACATATATATGATATATCTGCACATCTGATCACGTGACTTAACTAAAACATTTTGGACATTGTTACAGCGGCTATTTTGATAATAACGCTACTTATCTAATTTATACAGAGGACAATAATGAATGTAAAAAACTACAATAAACTACTCGATGCCGTTAGAATTCTACTTGAATTTCTTCCTACAAATAACAGTGAAATACTTCATTAAAACATTACCGAAGTACATCGATCAATAGTTAAACAAAATATGTAAATTAGTCACGTGATCAGATTTGCATATTAATTCGCTATATACAATAACGATAGCTTGGTAATAAATAATATAATAACAAATATTCTGCCCCTGCTTTTTACATACATGTGATGGCTTCTCAAAGCAGAGGCTACAATAAATAGTGTAGACCAACAAATGTATCTTGGTGGAGTCATGTTAAATTAAAGCATTCGGCAAAAATCGTATTCTACGAAAAATGTCGAATAGCTTTCGGTAAATGTCGTATATGCGAATTTGCGCTACGAAATCGAATGATTCCATTCAGAAAGGAATTGAGGTGTTTCTCTTCTGTGGTGAAGCAATGCCCGTAACATGACGTTGAATTGTGTGCCTTTACCAGTAAAAGTCCTGTCTATTCTAAAGAAAATGAACCGTTGCTTGGAAAAGAAAAACTTCGAATTACACAATCTTTACAATGATATTGTATCAATGTTACTAAACATGTCTAAAAATAACCTCTTTCACAAAAGTAACATATTTTTTATCTTTGGTTTTTTTAAAGAAAGATGAATATGCTTGTGAATGACGTGACGTCATCGTACCTGACACATTGTCAATGGAACAGTTACCCCTGAGCTTTTAATAGTGGCACATTGTGGAATGCAGTGGGCACATGTTACAGGGAGAGCTCGACAGAAGATGGACCACAATGCACTGCGCCAATAAACAATCGGAGATTTCTAGATTCCTAACACATCATTGATTTCCAAGCTTCAATGAATTCGAGTTACTCAGGACACGATTTACATATTTACTTTCAACAGGACCAGGCGTTATTGCAGGATCTTAAAAGTGCATTGTGGGTTTACCATCGGTATGAGAAACACGTCACTTCCGGTCTTGATAATAAATAGATGAGCTGATATATGCATTTGATTTGATGGATCTTTGTTCTCGGAGGGAACACATCTCTTATCAAGCGGTATTGTGAATGTGAGGTTCGGACGAGGAACTGATCAGGGTTTGAGACAATGTTGATTGTATTAAGCTAGCGATGAAACCCCCTACAACTCACAATCCTTCATCTTAACTGAGATTCAAAAAAGGCTTAATAAATAGAAATAAAAATATAACTTTATCACAATCACGTGACATCTGTACAACCAATCAATGCATTTCAATTTCTGCATCATCTCATTTAAACTTCTCAGTATCACTCATGCTTATCACCTCAGCGTTGCTTATTATCACATCACATAACCATTACACAAGCTTACAACGTCACAAATTCCAAAAATTTGAACGAACCAATCACGCTTCGCTATTCACCATTCGCTCTGTAGTGTGTATATACATAATAAATATGGGGCTTTTTTTTGTCAAACTAAATGACGTCATGATGAGACATAGTCTTCCGTGTTATTTTAGTTATAAAATAAAAATAAATAAGTATAAAAAGCTTTTGATTAACATAATGTACCATCTCCTTCCGGGACCCATCAGATATAACAGTTCATTCTCAGCTAATTAATTAGCCCAAGGCACTACGACACTTTGTAGGCTGGCTCGTTCAAATTATAACAGTCTACGGTCTCATTAAATTAGTATTCCTAGATATGAAGATTCAGTAGTTCTCGTATGTAAAACACACTCGGATGGAGCGTTTGAAAACAAACGGTTTTGCTTATGAGACAAAGACTAGATTTGTCACCATTGTTTCAATAGGATAAAATGCACTATGTTTTATTACAATGGTGATGAATTTTCGACATTTGAATTTTTTCAATGACTGTATTCAGCTTCTAAACTTATAATATCAATATAGCACTTACTAAGGCTGCTACTGTTCTACTAAAAATACAACAGTATATATCAGGATTCCAGAATACATTGCCCAAATAGGAAGCATCCAGTAGGTTTCTTAAATTGATGGTCTCATGTCTAAGCTAATTAACTGAACGTCTCGCGATAACTAGGATTTTTCGGGTATATTAAACTCATTGAACTGATCCTATGTTAATGATATTGAAAACATCGTCTCGCAAAGTCTTAGATGTTGAACATAATTGTCTTATATTTAGACATAACACATATCATCTTAACTGAATTTCTGATGTTTAATTCATTGAACAGATCTCTTAAAAGACCGTATTGTGTTTACAATCTGGTCGTTTTTATAGTTAAGACATTAAACTAGTCTTAATTTATCTTCACGTGTCAAGACATTGAAATGGCATCTAAACTTAATTTCTTATGTTATAACATCGGACATATATCTTCAAAAGATCATCTTTTATTTATGGATTGGCCGTTTAATGTTTAAGACTCTGAACTCGTCTCAATTGATCTTCAAGTGTTAAGACGTTAAACATTTCGCCTTAACTGATTTTTTTTATGTTTTTAAACATCGGACAGATCTTTTAAACCCATCTATGTTTATAATCTTGTCGTTTTATGATGAAGACGTTACACATAATCGTCTCAATTATTAATCTTAGGTTAAGATGTTGAACAGATCATTTGACTGGATTATCATTTTTTCTGTAATCTGATATACTACTCTAATTTACAATAGATTTAATTAATGACTAATACAATTACATATTATGAATATTGATGAATACACTAAATATGCTATCAGTTATAAGTTTATGAATGATACATGAAATATATATATATACAATGTATTATGGTGACGTCATACCTACAGCTACGATGACGTGAGAAACCGTTGATTTTTTTTTGTCTCTAAAAGTTTATAATATATTTTGTCTAAAACTACCCAGTAATCCCTTACAAGATTTGTACTGTTGCATATTCATGAAGACTCATTAAATATTCATTATCATCATGAATATGGATTATACTTATGAATAATGTATCCGATTTATTTTACTTATTATGAATATGCATCAGACTTTTTTTCTTTATATGCCTTTGTCAAGAATAAATCACATTTCATGTGATTCATTGATAAAAATGAAAATTTATATGACCTTGAAAACCGGCAAGGCTGAGCAGCTGGACGTTGTAGCCATGGTAACAAATATATTATATGAAACATGAAAATTTGAACATTATAGTAACATCGACAACATAAAGTAGCTTATTAAAGCTAAACGTATGAACAAATATTTGACAATAATGATAATAATAATAATATTAATGATAATTAGAAATAATATTCATATGCATACGAATGTACAAAAACTGATGTTGTAACCATATTTACGTCTTTTCTTCCATCTTCCATTTACCACATTTCGTCTCGCACAGTCTCTCCATTCACACAATATATAACTCACATTGGGATATTTCAATGCTTCAGTCATATACATACATTTACAAACGACTTAACGTTGCAGTTTAGTCATATACAATGTTACTTTGCATAGAGATCAACATTTAAAATGGGCATGCGCACTCACATTTATCAAAATGAAATAATCCATTCATGGCGCAGCAAATTTCGACAGTCTTTGTAGAAATGTGAATGCAATGTAACATCGATCGTGTACAAAATACACGTTCAAAGTTCGAATCCAAGTACTTGAATGAAAATCTCTCTCTCTTTCCTTATTTTATCACCGAGAAGGATAAAAGTTCCTTGGTCATTCTTGTCCCTAGCAGTAAATAAAAGTATTGTTCTATATATCTTTGAATGAGCTCTCATTATTGCATCCTTTCTTGAATCTGTTGTGGCTGGTAGTGGATAGCATGACCACCTGCGGCGATGGTCGGCGGCACGGCATAGGTGTATGCCGCGGCGGGCGTCACAAACCCATTCGTCGAGGCGGTGTAGGGGAGCTCGTACGCGCCATTGGCGAATTGTGAAGCATAGGCACTATAGTCAATGAATTGCCCAGTGGCGGTTGTGGCCGCTGTCGGGCTCAAACTGCTGTGTTGCATCGACGCAAGGAGACTCGGCGACGTGGCTGCGGCGGCAGAGAGGTATGCTGTTGACGGGTACACATACTGTGGTATTCTGAAATGTACAAAGGGTTAACTAAAATAAGAATGGCGTCTAATCAGAAAAATATACCAGACAGCATTTAAATTTTACGAGGGTTAAAAAGAGTGAAACTTTAACAGATACCGTAGGAGTTTTTTTCAATAGACATGTAACACAACTCATAGCTTACATATATAAGTTAATCAGACACATTTCAACATTTTACCATGTATGAAGTATCAGTACAGTATCAATTCACATTTTAGAGATGTTGAAAACAGAACAGGATTAAACTTTTGTATGATGCATAAAAAGTTTCCAAGTCAAAGTTAATGATATTAAGTGAGTTTACAATTATTTCATTCAATCTTCAACATTTAGCATGAACCTTATACCGGGGAGGTAAAAGGAACACATATTTAGAACAGTAAAGAAAACCAATCAAATCTGTGATATATGCGTGCGATACTAGGCTATTCCGTCAAACATACACACTTAAACGTGAGGATTAAAATTCAGTGTTTATATATGGATGGACAGACTATATATTAATAGGGGTCGGAAACTCTCCACACACAGCGTGGGGAATGATCTCCCTTTACTTAGCTAAATAAAGCCCTAAGTAGGAAATAGGGAACTACGAAGCAATTCAAAAATTTAATCAAGCTTGACATTTGGGACATGATATATCACACCATGTGACTAAAGCAAAATATATGTTGGCGTTATTATTACGATAAAGAGAACGTAACAGAGCGGTACCCTACAAAGTGTGGAGACTCTTAAACCTTGTCGTATTTGTAGAATCCCTGTTGACATTAAACTATCAAAAGTAGCTATGATAGAAAAGGACAGACATGGCAAAATCAAAACACTTTCCCGTCCCCACGCCCCTCCCCAAAAATAAAAACAAAATCAATGACCACTGTTAAATGAAATGACCAAAGAATGACCGATGACCATAGAAAGGAAGGTAACTCCTTGTTGTCCATAGACGAGAGAGAAATGTGCATTTTGCCGATCAAATGGATGTAATCAGCCCAAACAAACATGTGACACAACAAAACCGGAAGTACACGAATTAGTAGCTAAAAGGAATCCTCGAAATATGCCAGAACTTCACTTAACGAACAGCTGAATGGCTTTTGTATTGAAAACGATAACATGTCCACATCAAAAGTGACAAAGTTGGAATCAATAGGCCGTATTTTATCTGTGAATACATGCACTGAATGCCAACTATCGAAGTGAGGAAAAGCGCAGAAAGTATTCAAATGCGAAAAAATGGCAAACAAAGCATTTGAATAACTCAGACTTGTAACAAGCATTATGCTGACCTTGAATAGTTCGACACGTGTTACACAACCCACACAAGTAAATAGGACATCGTTATTAGCGGGTTTAAGTTCGACATCGCCCTACGATTATATGATACTATATATGATAACCCCCTTCTTTCTCTAAGTGCCACCCTTCGTAAATCAATTTCTTTACTTTTTGCCTCAAAATGAGCCATGATTTATTTTCTGTAATTAAACTCCTCGTATGACGGTGTCCTCGGCCATCAAAACATGCACCTTTAACGCAAGCTTTAAAAAATGTGATTTTTATGTGATGGCTGTGCTGAGATAGCTTTATTCGTAATTAACCAGTGCTAAATTAAAGTACACAAATCATTTACCGACTCCAAGATTTAAACTCGGAAATCTAAACACTAACTGAGAACCACGCATACATCAGTATTATATCACGTGTCCTCTGTTTTCAGTAATAAATTTACATCTAGTGAAGACATTTATTCGAAAATAGTTGTTCTATCCAGCCCTGTTAAAGGCATTTCTTTTCTATATATACTCGAATACAACAAAAACGTAAGTAGAGTTGTGTACTTATTGAAACTCCAGACACAACATATGTCTAAAATCACCTAATACTAGAAACCCTTACATAAAGGACATTTAATCTTTTCTAAAGTTTCAAGGCGTAACAATTTTAGTGTGTCATACCTAAAATCACCTACTTAAAATATTTTACCGATTATAAAGCAAATATTTAAAAAGACTATCACAACGTTTTAGTATTGAACTTTATGGCAAGATCACAGAATTTGAATTAAATTGTAAAATAAACTCAGATTGTACTGAGAAGGGCATGTTGAATACCAAATGACCCCTGGTCAGTATTTCTTGACCGTTGGTCATAACCACACGTAGAGTATGGATTACAAAGTTATCGTGTCAATACTGTCACGCAACAATAGGTGAGATGACCAATGAGTTCGGTGTTGAAGAAAATGTTCTTGAACAATACGTCAACTACGGCCACAAGCTGAACCGGTCAACACCAATGAACTGGGCCCATTAGATATCAGTTAGAATGCTTCAACGTTTTTAGTTGATGTAAATTTAGTTTTTGGAAAGTCTATTTTAACGTTGTGAAATTGGACACACTACAACAGCAAAGTTCTTTTGTACGGCAGCATGAATATCAGTTTATATAACGAATTAATATATCGTTTCGTGTGACACAACCTTCTTTCACTATGGACAAATAAATATTGCTCAAAACGTTTTTCATGACGCTTGGTGATATGGTAATTCGATGTACGACAGACTACAAATAATTCATGGCAAGTTAAGCCACACACGTCACATCATAACAAATTCTACTTCCATCCTGCTTTAACGTATCAACGTATTTGTAAAACAAAGTCACGTTTGATTGGTCAAATAATGAAACAACGTCACGTTTGATTGGTCAAATCGATATCAAAGCGATCGGTCAGGTAAATAAGACGTGATGTTTGATAAGCAGGTTCGATTGAACCTGATTCTGTTTCTCAGATCAGTCATATTGCCGTGTTACATCACGAGCTTATTGATATTTTCGCCGGTGGATCTTGCATGTTTGCAAAGGAATTTCTGATCAATATTTTCCAATCTATCAAATCCGGATTCATGGCTTGACGGGACCTAATCCGGTTCTGTCTGTTAGTGTGGGATCACACGGTAAAAACGTTGGGCCGGTGTGTTGACGAGTACACAATAACGAGGGGCTCATTTTCAAACATTCATGCTTTTGGAAAATCAGACAATGAATCATCGACACGATTTTTTTTTATCTTTGCCTTCTTCACATTCGATCACATTAACTGCTCGTTTACCATTTATCCGACAAGAAACGTCTACACCGCGCCCCAGACAGACTTTACTAATTATTACCAAGACAGATCATAAGGAACTCGATTGCCCGTTTAATAATCGATTTCTTTTTCTTTTCACACAATTAATGAACTTCTTTGCTTCATAAAAAACAATAGCAAATGATAACAACACTACCCGTTGCTTGCTCTACTAAGCATGTCATCCTACAGGTATGAAGATAGACACAGTTCCCGTTAGTGTAACGGTCAATACTATGGTACCGCGTTCGTTTATGTTGGCAAACCTACCGGACTATATTGTACAAGAGAATGGTCGACAAGCGTTTGTTGTTTATTCTGTATAATGGAATAATTAGCACTTAGGTCGATCATTGTTAGTGAAAGGTTCAGTGCGGAGTCAAAACGCAGTACTTCAATCTTACAATGCAAAAAAAACCTACTTCTCAAAAAAGTTCGTGTTCAAGAAAAATAATTTTAAGAAAAAAATGAAACACGAAGATATGTAAACACGTTATGGATGAATAACACACTCTCAAAGTATTCAGCATTAATTAGTCTTCCTTAAATCCGTACCAGATAATTGGCATCGTTCCACTTTCAAGCTAACATGGGTAAAGTGAGCGCGATGACGATAACACGTCTCTCTATTCCATTGTTTTCTCTCACAAGTATAAACATATTGTTTCAGCCAGCGTCTCCTGTGAATGAATGGTAAACTCAGCCGACGGGAAAAAACTTGTATTTGGCATAGTTAGATGACTGGACGGCTGGGCTAACGAATATAAGTGCGCAATTGATTTTTGCTGTCTATAGACGTCTGAATTGACAGAGAAATAGTCTTTTTAAAGTGTCGTTCAGCTTTAGTACTAATTGGCGGTCTCTGAACATTCATTCATTCATGAACTACATTAATATAGAATATAGCACGTCGAAAGACTGGTGAAAGCATGAGATCTTGTAACGACTCTAGTGTGATTTACGATGGAACAGCAGACTTGCACTACAGGCACATAGGCTGTTCCATGTGTCTCGTTGCACAATAAAGATTACGATAACACTGTATCCATGATTTCTACAAGTGTGATAAATTAGTCTTATCTTTTTACTATCTGAAAGATATTTTCAATTTATCACTTGTAAGTCTATAAAAACCCGAAGGCGAGTACGTTAAAGGTGTTAGTGAAAAAGCTTCCCGTGTAAAAGGGTGGCGGCGGTGGGATAATATCACAGAAAAAAAACTTCGATAATATGAATCAAGAAAAAAATATGGGATAAAACGAAAGATAATTTGTTATTTTTAACTTAAAGCTTTTAAGGGATTGATAGCAAGATAGGCGCACAACGCGACCGGTTTTTACTTCTAAAATCGGACCAAAAGTAAACAACAAGGTTCGTCTTCTATATTTACTTAAAACTGAACTCGTATGTCCTTAATTGGTTCACCAGGGTCACAGGGAAAAGTTAAATAAAAACAGCAAAGTCTATCGTTTTTTTCAAACAGTGAGAATGTTTTTAGCGGCATTACTGTCTGCCTCGTAAGGGCTTTAAAATTTAAAAATTTAATTTAAAAGCAATATATGAATAACCGGCACAAATGTTGTAATGAGGTATATACAAACCTAACATTACTTTAGATTACGAAGCATATTCCTGGCGTGGAAGGAGGTCTTGAGCTCGTGCTCTCAGACCCTACTGTGTGTTGTGAAACTATATCTATTACTATAAAGTCTTGCTAAATCCATCTACAAGTTTCTTATTATACAGCGGTAACGTATTGGGATCGTATCCCCTTCAATACCCACCTACATCCCACTAGACAGGTTACGGCAGACGTTTTAAACTAACTCATTTATCACAAATTAAATCTAAAACGCTAATTTGCATTTTTGTGCGTATTTTTAAGACTTCTTGATCTTGCGAGATACGTCGGGAGCTGATTGCGTGGAAGATTTCATTTTTGATTAAGAGATTTTTTCTTTAAAGTTTTATTTCAAATCACGTGTTTGTTTGATATCATGTATTTTATTCGGATATACACCTTTTTCGTACATGGAACACGTGCACGTGTGAAAGTTTTCAAAGCTCAATTATTCTCATCTTCTATCTCTAAATTGGCTCTTTGTCTTCTTACCAAGCCAAAACCTAAAGGAACAGAACATGTTGTTTCCAAGCGAGACCTAATTGTATTGGCTGACGTAAAAATGATCGTATTATTTAATTATTTTGGCCAGTGCTTACGACAAGGAATTATTCTAACACCAATCAATGTTCAACTTGAACATGTAAAATCCTTTCCCGTGATACCATTCACACGATTTTCATTTGCCACAGGAAAACGCGATGAAATAGACACAAGCACAAGGCTTTGTTTTATCGTGTTAGGCGTCGGCTGCACTTGACTGGTAGTAGGTCATAATCTCATGAATAATACCATTGTATTCTAAAACAAGATTTACGTCAATGAAAGATTAAAATTTCGTTTTGAAAAATGAATTAAATTATCCGTTGATGTGTAACAGCAGACCTTTCAATCCGGAGATATAAGCATTGTGTTTTAAACTAATTTCAAAGATGTTAAATTTTTCATCTTTTAATACATCCAGTGACTGTACCTAAAGTTGAAACTTTCACTAACTTTGGCTGTTCAGAGCGTATCTTAAAAAAAGATTTATCAAATGATGCGTGTCTTTAGGTAGGACTAAAAATAAAACAAACATGATCTACATCGGCTGAAGGTTTGGAATGCCTGTTGATACTATCAAGGCACTTAAGGGACGGTACCTATCCCCCAACAGACCAGACTTGGGGTTAGAGATTATTCTCCAATGTATAGGGATTTCAAATTTCAATATATACAAAACTGTCTCATTTTAGATATAAAAGATGTTGATATCACAGATGGTGGATTTCTAAGTAAACTGATTAAGACCCCTTTCAGTATCTGACCATGGCATGTCTGTTATCATTGTCAAGTAAAGCGGCGAAAATCTCTCATTTTATCGCGAGATAAAGCGCGACGTCTGACAATCAACATTTACATGTTTCCATGGTAAAGTTCCTGGTACTAAAATCTCAAAGCAATCTAAAAAGTGAAAAGAAAACAGTTTATTCTAGATTTAGCAACAATCCGACAGTTTGTAAGCCAAGCAATCATTTGTTCACAACAGTTTTAATCACTTATATATTTGGGCGTGTTATCCTATGAACAAATCCGGAATTGTGCTGTAATCGGTTCTTTTCTTAACTGAGTAGAGAATAAAAATGTATTCCGGAACCCCGGCGAGAACTTCTTTATTATATTGAATACATCTGTGCCCAACCAAAAACTCATAACTTAGCCGAAATGTGTGGACGAGGCATGTTGTAATGATAAAAGGTTTAAATAATTCACTTCAGTGTTTTAATGCCCAAGAACGACCTTTTTCTATAAATCTGCTGCTAATAATAACAACGGAGCATAAATACATAGAATGCAGAGCAGAGAAAGTGAACTGTTTAACGCTCTAATAAATCTATGTCGAACGCGGTAGCGGACCGGAACCTAACAGTTGGCTCCCAGTATTTTCTCCGTGGGGTGTGTCTAATTTGGTGTATCATTATAAGTTCTGGAGAAGGGAGAGAAGGAAGGGGAGGGATGCTGGTCCTATATCTAGGCGCTACTAAGTCATAAACTAGCATCGTGTTAATAAAATCATTTCTTACTATCTGTACCATTGGATTTGTCAGACACCGCTGCGAGATACGGGACATTTGTAACTAATCCTGGAATTTTCATAGTCATTGAGTAAGTGTTCTCTTAATGTTCCGACCAGGGGGTAGGTCAACTATGTTACTACACATGTCAATAGAGTATGTCAAAGTTCATATCTTATTCTGCTGGAGGTAACGGGGCAGTCTCGCTCGTCCCAGAGGTGAGTGAGCATCGACAGATACATTTCACTCCTCTGGGAGTCAGGAAAAGGCTAATTAGATGTGCCTTACGTCCATTTCAGCCATACATACGCTGACATGTGAAGTGACCACAAACGCGCGCTAATGAATACCAGAAATTGGACAAAGATGCCCTTAGTGATTATCTCCCTTGTTAGTACTCTTCTGGAGTAATTTACATCATAAACAACGTGATGTTGGTGGCTCGCCCACATGGGTATATTAAGAACAATAATTCATCAACGTTAGCAATGAGTGTTGCGAAGGTTGTAAATTGGCAGGTTTTACACTAGTCATGGCGTCTACATGTACATGTTCGTAAACGCATTGAAGATTCTTTTTCTCTATTTCGCTGTTCTTGGTTTAGTGGGCTTTGTTCACGGTGGGCAAATGAAATTACCGCGACATCGAAAGCTTCTCGGACTGTTGGAAATCTCTAGCCGGGTGGTATCATAACAATTTTATAACATTATTGTTCCGTCTGACGTATTGTGAAATAGACCGTGTTTGTGTACATATAATCAACGCGGTGAATACACCATCCTTCTTGGAGGTTCACATACATCTGGAAACTTAATGTAAAAGTGACATTTAATTCCGTGAAGAATAGACAGTTGAAAATATCGGCCTATGTGTTGACAGAGTTACTCTTAACATAGTTAATCCCCTCAGTAATCGTTTCTCATGTATACATATATTAAAATACGATCAGAATTGTGATCGTTTTAGATATTGGCGTAGTTTCGTGTATTTTCATCAACAGAACTCATATTTTCAATTAAAAGACCCGCGCTCTATTTTTTTTTTTTTTTCTAATTTAAATATTCAGCTATTTTCTTTAAAGGGAGACGACTTTAAGCTGTAGCATGCATAACAAAGGCCATGAATGTATGAAGGACGAGGTCAAGATTTCTCCTTATTTAGGACCAATACAGAAATTGGTAGTTACGTAACCATAGTGTTAAAGCAAATATGACCAAAATGTTAATATTAGATAATCTACCACATCCGGTTTGAGAGTAACAATCCACATCCGGTTACAAACCCCAGGAGGTTTCTATAGAAACATATCTAGAAGTCATTGTCTGATCTTTGATAACATGATAGTATTAATTTGTTCGTAGGTGTTTTCATATCGTATAAACGACAGTCGATGTGGAATAGGTTGTCGGCAGACACTTACTTACTCCTGTATAACACGGCGCAACATTAGCATTTCAAAGGAAAACCCAGTCTATGTTTACATGGTACAAGCAAGAGCCATACATATGAAAATGAAAAGCCTGGCAATTTCCGTTATCCTAACAATGTTGATTGTTTGTTTGTTATTTTTTTGCATTATTTATTATTAGTATTATTTCCAGTCAACAGTTCTGAAATATGACGTTATATTATCTAAGTCTCGACTAAGGAGATATTTATGCATTCATTAAATTTTTTTTGCTAAAAGGAAATCCGAAATTGGATTTAAATGATATTTGAATAGCTGAAAGAAGAATGATATGATTGATTTAGTGGAGACCTTTCCACCACACGTCGGATAAACACGAAATCTTCACCAGAGACAGGTGCCCACTGGTATACGAGCTCTCACGTAAACCCATTAATTAACAGAGTTTACAGAAGTTGAGATTGGCCTAATTAGAATATATCTATTAGATGGGGTCAGGGTGGTACTTCGTCACGTGTCGGACTAAATGAAACGGAATCAAACTAGTGGAGGATATTGAGTTCAAACACTTTTTCTCGATCAAGTGTCGATTAAATTGTTTAAATCTGTTTGCTCGCTCGGCATTCTTGTTGATAACAATAAATAGTTAAGTTTGCATGTTTTATAAACAAACTTTGATGATGTAGATTTTTTTTGTTTTATGTTTGTAAGGTATTCGCTTTTTTTTAAAACTTATTGATAACCGATAGACTCTGTGAATTTTGGTGAAAGCTAAACTCCGGAGTTGAAATAAATCCGGATCTTTTTGATCGGCCAGGGAACCTAGCTTGATCCATGGGCAAAAGCTCTCCTTATCTTTATTAGATATTATGTGTAAGTTTGTATGTAAACATGTAGACTTTCTTTTAACACATGGTCAGTTTAGAAACCCAACAGGAAGCTCACGCAAGCCCATGTCTGCAAATATTTACACGTGCTCTAGGAACCATTCAGTACCCGCCTTTGAACGTCGAGTATGCAGTTCACATGTAAAATGCTTCGCTATCCTGAGCCATCTGTTACTACAGACTGTGAGAATTGGCTGGGATATTTTTGGTATTTTATGAACTACAGATAATACGTTACTTCGTATCATACGAGAGACGATTTCAAAGATTTAGGTAACACCAGTTTCTTTTATCGTTTCTAATAAGTCTGGTTTTCTACTTTAAAATCCCCAAAGTGTATCTACATATGTTTTGTATATAGCAAGATTTAACTCTTGTTTTGCAAAATTTCGAGATATCACTTTTCATATCCCATTAATAACATAAATTCCATTTTTCTTACAGTCAGGTTGTAATCAAACGTGTTTTTAACTTTCAACGCATTTGTTACATAATCAAACGGTTCTAAATCTAGAACAATCAACCAAATATATAAGGAGCACTTTGTAAAGATAGCCTTCTGTCTCTTTCTATATTCCATCCATTGTTTAAAACTTTTGGGTCTGACTTTAAATATGTTTTAAAAGTTCTTTTGAATCTAGTGAAACTGTAATAAATGTTTCCCATATGCTGTTAAAATGGGGCTTTAAGTTTAATTTTAGACAGCATCTCTCGTCTCGGAGTTTATAGGCATACTCATTCCATTTAAATGTAATTCACGTTGGCGTGTACATCTAATAACGATCTAACACGTGATATCTGTTTTAAAATTACGTGATGAGGTAAAATTTGATTTTAAAAATTCCTCATTGACTTGTTCCTGATGGTAAATGAATATTTTCTTATCAAGGGTTTTATGTTCTGGATTTCAATAACAAAACCTTATCATATCACTTCAAAATATATGCAGCTCTATACTGAAACACCATTCACAAGTGTAAGATTTTTGATGTACATCACAGCCGATATGTATCCAGAGTAACGAGATCTCGCGATGTGCTGAAGTTGTTTTTAATTCCCAGATCTAATGACGAATAGCGCCACCTAGCGGTATGTTGTACAACACCTATAGTGGAGTGTATTTACATCCCATGTTTACATGTGCTGCACTGCACTTATTACACTGGCTTATCACCAAACACATTCTAGCGTTATAATACTGAATAAGAACATCTCTCCCCCTCCTCTAGCCCCTCTTTCCCTCAAGATCTGTTTCTAATCTCCACACCACACCCTTCGTGTATAAAACCACCAAGATAACAAAAGATATTACATTTACGACACCGCCATTTTGGGGCATTGCTCAAGACTTGTCGTATTTTCGAACCACCACTTAAATGAAACACGTTGTCTACATCATTCTTTATTTTGTGTACTGAGGCCCCGGGTGTTTCCTGAGTGATTGAAACAGACAAAACTATTGTATATCTTGAACTAACTCGCGCGTGCGATCCACCGGAGAGCTAAAAGTGAAACCTCCAGAGTAAATTACCCCTCCCTATGGTGTCACGTGCCTGGGGCACGAGACTCCGACCCCTGTCTGGCACGTGCCACACAGCTACACAGCTTTGTAACATTAAACATACCTCGACCCCTGCTAGGTCCCAACATTTGGTTTGGTTTTGAATATTTTTAGAAAAATATACATGTCTTTGAAATTTGTTGTAAAGTTGATCCCAGCATGCGGACCCATCATAACCTATCTGGCATATACCTCGTGATGCGTGCGAGATCTGGACCCCTTATCGTGTGCTGTCAGCATGTGGAATACAGTCACTTATACTTCGCTAGTTTCATTGAGTTAAACTTCGTCATATTTAAACCAACTGGGCACTAACTATGTGTTAACTCGAGACCTATTGGGAAAATGAAACAGTTTACAACAGGCACGTCAAAAGCAACAATGACTAAAAATAAATTCCGTATTATCAATGACAGATTTAGAACATCTGCTCTTCACCAAAAAAATGCTGTCTAACGTACGGACTTACCGGTGAAAAATATCCGGAGGGTTTTGAAACTCATTTGCAATTAACAGAAATATATAATTAAACCCTTAAGTAAACTGGTAATGATTTAAATATAAACATGATATGCATGAGTTGGTGATGGGTCTACGTGTGTCTAAATCAAGGAACCGGTGAAGAGATTTTAGAACGCTTGACTACAGTGTCTAATGCAGGGGTCGTAACCAGTGACCAGAAGTCCGGACGGTGTTAGTAAATAACGTAATGGACGTTTTAGTAGTAAAACACCCCAACTTGTCTCCACAACGTGTGCAGCATCAACACGCCACTCTATGTATGGTTTCAACCCAATCACCCCTAAATCTCACAAAAGAAATCAACCATCCATTGTTTAGACTATTCGAAAGAGTTTTCTAGGGGTGAAAGGGTTATTTAAAAGAAACAAAGACCACACAGGGGGTATGATAATAAACAGAAATTTGTCAATAGAAAACTGCACTGTGAATTGTTTCGAGAGAAAAATGCCAAAATAAATCACAGTAATTTTAAATACAGCAAATCATTCCATGGCCTACAAAAACACCCAACATTTATGATAACAACTTCAAAATTTCAAAGTTCAATTACCAAAAGGACAAAGTAGAGTATTACATAGGATACCACACTCTGTACAAGCAAAAGGAACGAAAGTTTGAAAAAAGAAATGACCAAAAATACACATCAAACGTCACAGTCAAACAGCCAATCAGAATCACCGTTTTATGTGTTGTTTGGGGCGAGCCCTGTGGCAGGTCGAACATTTTTGTCCGGAAAAGGGTACCGAGCCCTATTCCGGATGTTAATGACTGCACTTCCGGTTGTAGCGGTATCACTGTCACGTGACAACTCAGTGGAGTTTATCCTAGCCTCTATAAATTGATAAAAGACATACTTGATCAATCCCCGGTCAATTTTCACTTCTAAATACATCAGAATTAGTGATAAATCGCTATTTTAAACCGTATTTCAAAGGCCCAATTCACAAAACACGGTCCCACTTTATACAACTGTAGGTCAAGATTTGCAGTTCAACAATTCCCTGCTAGAAGTTATAGATCATAATTCAAATAAATGGTTTGGTCAATAAATTAAAAAAAAGTGATTGAAATTAAAATGGATGATATATGCATGTCTGAATATTAAGCGGATTTCACTTTTTGACAGTAACGTAAATGTTTCTGAGTACACGATATACCTATAGACTAGTGCTAAACTCCCTACATATCCCTCCTGACCCCTAATCCTGTGTTGTCCCTCCCGTCCCTTATCTAGATTATAATCATTTTTGACTAGGTATTTTCTGTTTCGTGGTTTTAATGTGTTAGGAAACTTTCAGCAGAAAATTCAAACTTACCCGTATTGACTTGGTAGAATTCCTGGTACCCCTTTGATGGCTAAGGGGATTCCTGCCAATAAAGAATAAAAACATTTCAAAGACTTTGTAAGTATAAGACCAACATTTTTAATATTCTGATAGAATATCGAATTAGCATGTCAGGAACGAAATCTTTTGTTCCGGATTACACAAGTTCAAATGATGACGTCTACATTGCTACTTAAGTACATGAGTTTTTTTTTCGACCTCGGTGGAAGAAAAGACACTTAGCAGAGAGAGGACAGGCGTACTTGGACTCCACAATTATGAAACATTCAAGGTTTTTAAATCGTAATCATTGTCGATAGGTTAAACATGTTAGTTGATCAACATTCGTCCAATACAATATTGTGATTGATCTTCCTTCGCTATACCATAGTATCGTTACAGACCTATTTTCGGCAAATCGAGCCTTCACCTAGACTGACATGTAATCGGCAAATCTAACCTTCACCTAGACTGACATAAGTTCGGCAAATCTAACCTATACTGAACCATCATAGCGCCGTTACTGATCTAGGTTGAGTAACTTACAACCAGTATTTTGCAAAAGATGTTCATTCATGTGAGGTTTTTGGTACAGATGCTTAAGATTTCAGTAATTTTCAATTCCAAAAAGTGCCATTTACTATTCATAGTGAAGAATTTTTTTTTTTTAAAATTAAATCAATATACTCGGACGTTAGGAAATCACTGATACTTGGTTACCCTAGCTGCCATTTTGATTGCGTTGCTAAGGATGCCACGTTCTACGTTTACTGGAAACTAATCGAGCCATTCCGTAATAAATTGAAGTTGACCATGAATGAGAGGACCCAACTGGTTTCTCGGTTATAGGAAATATTCAAGTGTCATCATTTTATGTGTTCGCGGGTTAATAGCAGCACGTTGGGTTGGAGGGTTTCACAGCTGAAAATATGAAAAACTGTGTTTCTTTTTAAACCACGCCATCACAAATGAAAGCATTTGTACCGAAGTCAATGCAATCTTTACAGGGTAGCTATATATTATCAGTTGAACATCCAGTTTAAAAGTAACATGGCTGTGTATATTAAGTTCTCTTTCATATTGAAATTACCATTAAAATACATAAATCCACAAATAGAATTCAGATCAATGTAGTCACTCTTAATTAAGATGATTTCGAAAATATATCTTAATTGGATTTTTTGTTGAACTTTTAACCCTGTTATTTTCTGATTACAGATTAACGTGGGAATTAACACAAATCTCGATATATCCGGACAAATCCCGTCTGATTTTCTAAAGACCTGTATTCACAATCTTACACCCCATTGTCATTTATGTAGCTATTGAATGTTGAATGCTTACCACGTGACCTATATATTAATTTGGATTATATTTCATATCATGCTGTCTTAAATTTGGATTAAAAAAAATACGGACAGTTTTAATTCCTGTGAGCAGATTAGTGTACATGTAAGGACTTGCCATATGAAAATTACCTTTATTTGGACTATACAATTTCACGGATGACTGGCTACTCAAAAGAAACTGATTAACGTCATAACCTTAAGCGCTAACACTAGAACGTGTTGTTTGATTGACATTAAGCGAGTGATGTCACATGACGTAAAAGTAAAATTAAAACCGGTAGTGTGGTCAAATAATAGGAATGATTACAGTGGCTTTCACGAGTTATAAAACTGTTGACAATCTCGCTTCTCTGATTGCCACAACGATGTCTTCAATGTCATCACAAATATTTAATAGATTAATAGATGTTGTGATCCCTCTGACAAATGATTATCTCTCTTGTGTATGGCGTTTAAGGCAGATGATACTGCTAATATTATTATTCACAAAGGAGGAAAATGAAGACTTTTATAAACACGAATACGGAATGGTGTTGTTTTGTGTATAGGAGACGAACCACCATGTGCTTGTTGTACCTAGACCTGGATTACGTTTCAACAGAAGTTCACCACAACCAAACTCGGTATTATGATGTCTGCGGTGGGTCAATGGATCCTATAAAACATCCGGGTATTGTTATTATCAATATCCGGGTATTGTTACAATTAACAATTGTATTTATGTTGGGGAGTGTTGTCGTTATTCCTTGCAGTAACAAGGCCATACTCCGAATATCACACGAGAGCGCGTGCTGTAGTAAGCGAGTGGCACGCGCGCTCTGTGAGAGCGCGATAGTGATACTCTAATAATCTTGCTACACAACTCCAAACACACTTTTGTTCAAATATGTCAGAAATTCGCTGGAAGCCGAGTTTGGCCATGAACGTTTGCCATGTTTTCGTGTGTTGACTACAGTTGTATAAAACTTAGGACCTCTGAATTGCATTTTCTCACTCAGAGGCAACTTGAAATACGACCCCAACGTTCACACGTAAAGCTCATATTTCAGACAGTGTTAGAATCTTTATCAAAGCAGTCTTATATACATTTTCAGTGCCATTTCAAATAACTAATGACGACCTTTGACCTTTGACATAGAGTTCGGCGTACGTGTTATTGTATTTGATGGAAGAAAGGAAACTACAAAGAAAGGACCTTAAAATGCCATAGATTCAACATATGGCATACTACCCGTCCGAACCGTGTAATCTCCCAAACTTGCGGACCGACTTTAAAATACCAATCCCGTGTGCTGTCTGTTTAGCGGATCACCGGTTACACCAACTAGACAACATATGGCACTGATAATCTTAGGGTTCCTTACAGCATGATCAATTCCAAGAATCATTATTATATTTATTTCTAAGTTAAATTCCACGAGGCGACAATTTATTCAAAGAATTCGTTATCTTAAGAGTTTTTTTTTCAAAGATTAATAACAAAAACTTTCAAATGAGTATTTTTTTTTCAATTTTAGGGAAGGTGGTGTTTATATGCCACACGTTTGAAAGTTAAGATCGGCATCATTTTAAATGTTTGTGTGAAATGAACAAATTTCATCTACAGGGAGATGATGAAAATAGTTTATAATTCTAATTCGTCAGCACTTCTTATTCATGTAAACACACGCCTGTTGCACACACGTGTGTTTTTGGTTCACAATCACATCCTTACTCTCAACAGAAAATTAATTCACCAAAAATCCATACAGGATACATGTTAAGCGCATTCAACATTTTTATCAGTGTTTATTGTCGCGTACCTGCAACATGTCATACCTAACCAATTACAGGTAACTCTAATGCCAGTAAATATTATGAGTCATCCCTGCTACCTGTAATAATGGTAGACCCGATAAGTCCTTCTATAAATGGCTATTTACGCAACAAGATACAGATTTTGCACACATTTAATGCACCTGCTAGCTTTTTTTTTTTAATATTCGACAATACGAATGAAAATTGTTCAACACTGGTTATCTACATGAAATATCATATCCAGGTAAAGACACGCATTGAATTTACAGTTATACAGGTAAAAGACTTCAGCAGTTATCTTAAGTTACACAACCCGTGTATAAACTCCTAGATAACCGTATACACTGATATTTTGTTAAATTTCATTGTCAAAATATGAAATTTACATTATTTAGGATAGGGACAATAAAATAAAAATTGAAATGTATAAAATTATGATTTTAAATATCATCATCTTAGTATTTGATTTCAATTTCAGTAAGGCAATTTTATTCTGTGTTTGTTCACATTACTGACTGTGTAGTCATCGGCTCCGCTGGTAAGCACGTGTTTATCTGTATACAGGTAACTGGGTTTTAAATATAACAGTAGTGTAAGATTTAAGTGTTTGATTTCTTTACAGTTGTGTAAAACCACACCGCATACAAAATGCTGCCTTTCATACCACCCTGAACCTCAAGTCCTTTATTTCGTTTACCGGAGAGTTAAATGCCCGTACCTTTCTCAGAGAATAACAACAACGGATGCCCAAGGGGGTGGGTCATATTCTTATATTGGCAAACGCTTTGTTCGTTTTGAAGGTCTTTTGTACGCGTTTTCAAAAATTATTCAAATACATACGATTTGACACGTGAGAATTCATGAAAATTCAGTCTATATATTCTATGTGCGAATTGCATATTCGAGGTTGAGAATGTTTATAGTGTACATGCACGAGGACTAGAATACTCCACAATGTTTACCATACAGTCAAAAAGTTATTACAGCCACGTGGTCTATTGGTCGCCGAGAAATGGCGCATGTTATCATTATTCTAATTAAAACGCCACATTGTGGTGGAAGGTGTTCTACTGATGCACCAAGTTAACAAGTTAATAAACAGAACAGGTTATCCCAGAGCTAACGCTACGTGTACCTGTTCACACAGGTAATCTTATCTGCTTTCCAGGTAACTATTCACAGAAGTAAATGTTAACAGTCCTAAGACCAACCCTTACCTGTTTGGATGCCGCGTGGTTTTGCACCCAGATAAGCTAGATTAACGTTGGCTTTCCTTCCGTCGATGATTGGGTTGGGGTCCTTACAGGCCCTGTCGGCGGCCTCTCTGTTGGCCATTGTTACCTGCAAGAAGAAAGGACGACCGTTAAACCGCAATACGATAACCAGTGCTTTACCGTGTTATGCAGTCCGCGATTTACCTCAGTGGGGCCACAGAAGGGGTAAAGAAAAATAACTTGATGTTAATCATTATACCAAACAATATATGCTTAATCTGTTTTGACTTAATGAGTTTTTTTTAAACTATTTACACAATGACCGTAAACCAGACGTAAAGAATGTAATTGAACATAACTAGGGACATGGAAAATGAACTGTTTAACATGCAAAATACCATAGTCATACATGTGTATTATTAGACTCAGCACGTGCTTTGTATAGCAGCAGACTCCTGTGTGTATTAAAAGGTAATGCACGTGATTTGAAGCCTATAAAACAGTGAGAAACGACTTTAGATTTTAATCAATACTTCACATGATAACTGAATAATTTATGTGTCTACAAAGCTGTTACGATTGTCATCTTCCACGATAGAATGTACACGACCGAGCAGCGCAAGTACATGCAACATTTGTCATGTAAAACACGTGTAAATGAACACAGGAATGTGTAGACATTGTCATTTGATAAGGGACATCTTTTTTTTTGACCTAGTATAGTTAAGATCTCTTCATAATATTCGTCAGATATTAAATGACATTAACTATGTATAATTATCAAAGTAATTTAAATTTCAACTTTAAAATGAAAGAAAGAAAAATGTTCAGTCAAAATTTTCTGTAATAGATAGTAAAGGATAACTGCAGTGTAAGGCAATACTTTTGCCATGGTCGACCCGAGCCACATCAATTTAAATATATTACGTTATACAACTGTCGTGTTCGGGCCCAAATACACCAGCGACATTACTTTAATTGAAAAGGTATAAAGGAGTTCAATGACGGGTAAAGAGTTAATGGTAAACGAAATAGTCACCGTCGACGGTGATCCGGAGTAGAAAGTGCTATATATACATATATAAATAGACAACTATGGCTATCAGGTGTGTACTTTTACAGATCGATATCACAAATGTACCCAAGTATTCTTAATAATATGAAGATAAAACCGACACGAAACCAGTGCAAGATTTCAAAAGTTGACTTAAGGGTTTATGATGTGATTTGACATAAATTTGTATGTAAAGATTTTTAATCGTTTTTTTGACAATGCCTGTTTTTATAATAGTTATAACATATTATACGTCGCAAGCATTAACACCGTTATCTACTAGGGGCAATCTGCTATTACCAGCTTGTTTTATTTGGGAGGTCGTTCTAGAGAGGAAGATTTTATTACATCACATTGTGCAAAAAGACAGATTGATTCGAAACTGCGATTATCAAAATGAGAGACATATTGTTTTTCATATGTCTTAGTCAAAATATGGAAATGTTTCATAAATGTGGTTTTACGATCGACATCACAGTGGTACGTACGTTCAATATTGGATGGAGTTACCAAAACATTTATCAAAACTATTGAATCTTTCGAAAGTTTTCGATTAGCATATTGTTACATAATCAAGTTAAGATTTGTTTGATATTATGAAATGGTTACTTACGAATCCATAACCACGACTTTTGCCCGTCTGTCGATCAGTGATGACCACCGCCTCCTCAATGTCACCAAACTTATCAAAGAATTCCCTCAGTGAGGTATCCGTAGTGTGATACGGCAGTCCACCGACAAAGATCTTGGTATAAGTCGTGTCCTTCTGCTGAATAGTGGTTGCCATTGTGTAGAAGATAAATAAGATGAAATCGTAGATGAAAATATAAATTAAACTTCTCTAAAGAAATAAAAATATCCCGCACAACGTAAGAGTAGCTGTGTGACGTATTTGTTGTGTAAATACTCTTCTTAAATAACACGAGTAGAAACAATAATATCACAGCCCTATGCACTGATTACAGATGATAACTAAAGACTACGAAAAAGGGGAGCTTTGCTATCCGTAGACCGAACATACACAGTATATCCCCCGTTGGTATGTTTTTGGCACTCAACTAAACAGTGAACTGTTCCAATAGCATGGTGCTGTGTTATTATCACATAGGCCACACCCCTTGCGCATATTTTATGAAGCACGTGGAGCAATATTCATAAACTCCGCCCCTAACTCCGCCTTCCTGAAACCCCGCCCATGTTAGATATCAAGTTCACCCGCCTAGCGTTCTGTGCTATGAAGGGATATCGCCACGATGTAGTTTAAATTGATCAAAACAGATATTCAAGGTTGATTTACTTTTCATACACTTATTTTTTTTTCTATCGCACACAAAAAATGTCCATGATATGGACTGTTTTGACGAGGAGAGGATTTATCAGATGAAAACTGTAACTACACGAAATCAGCATATTTTTGTGCAGTTATTCATACGAGACTTGTACCGGTTTCTCAAGGTAGTTTACACCTGTGTGACTTTTAACGTGTTCTGGCAGAACGCCACATGGGTAACGGGAGACATCTGTTTTAACTTGCTACGGAATATGGGACGTCAACTTACTACTCTAGATTATAATATTTAAAACTGATCGTAATCTCTAATCAGCGCCTACCCTGAATTAACTCCAGACGTGGATTTCGGGTGTAAGTCCTGTTTTGTAAGTGAGATTTGGTAAGATAAACAATAGAAAGATCAGTTCACTAAGTTCTATAAATCGGATTTTTATTGTTAAAGTACTTCTTAATCTCAATCGAACACAATAGGACATATTTGCATAGGTGCGCGGTACGTTTTTTTTTGGCTAGTATTTCCACTCCTTTGTCTACAGACGCCGTTGGGAGGCTGGGCATTGTGTAATTTGTTGTAGTAACAACGACTCGGGAGTATGGACGATCAACAAAGGACGAAAGTCCAACCCTTTTTAGTGACCTTTAAGTGGCCATATCGTTGGATGATATGACTTTGTTCTTCCAGCTTATAACGTCAGAAAAATGAGTCTGCTTGTCGCTCTGAGGCGATAAAATGCACTTGTTACGCGAACACAGCACGGACTGTAGTACATCTCGTGTGCACGTGAAAGGATTGTGTATTTCTGTATACTTAGCAAACAGGGAGATTTTTGGATAATACAAAAAGCTAAAATCACATAAGGTAGGCAAAGAGTGGCGTGATTTGTTATCGACTAGTTTGCCGTGATTTTTATCGACTAGTTTGCTGTGGTTGAACAGTCGCATTAATACTAACATAATTTCAAAATTCCTAACATTGTTTGTTTCTGGAAAATAATTTGTTATTTTCAAGTAAACAGTAACTTTAGTTTTGAATTATAGCGTGGAATTTGAATCTAAGAACAAAAAAGTAACATAACAGTTCTCATCTCTATGTCTGACCTAATCTTTGATACGAACACGGGATGGAAATCCGGAATTCTGTGTTTTTGATTGATGCTAATTAATAAAGTTTGGTTTTGATGAAATAAAATTTGACACTTCTTACAGTTTTTGCTTTTGATCTTTTTTTTCATTTTTGAGTGTGTTGTGTTCTTTTGTTTTTTCTCTCTTACCCCGTAAACAAACAGAATGGGTTACCATGGAAACACCTTCCGTGCCTGCTGTTTTATCGTTTGCTGTGGTAGTTCTGACCTGAAATTGATGTTTTGAGTGTTTGAGTGTGTTGAACGCTAGAATGACCAGCGGTCAAAACTGACCATCACTGGCTTTGAAGGGTGTGGTAGTAACATGCTCACTGCGTGGTTTTTTCTTATTTCTCTAGCAACTAACTACTCTTTTCTTTCCCTCACTCTCTCCTTTAAAGTCTTACATTCCTCCTTTCAACAATTTCTTCATTTTATCTCAGTTCTTTAATCATTCTCCTCCGTATTTCTTTCCTTTCTTTATTTCTTTATCTTAAATTATTTTTCCTGATAATTCTTTATCTATCCTCAAATATCTGTTCCTTAAGATTAATCTCTTTCTCTATCTCCCGCTTACACTGCTTTAGAAAAAAGACGTTTGTGCTGTGTTTTAGAATTGAAAAATAAATGAATTAGAAGTTACAAATGTATCAAAGAATGTTCATTATGGAATAGCAGAATCAAGATCGTGGTAATATGAAAAAAAAAAAAAATAAAAACACTTTTAACAAAAACCAACCCCAACGCGAATCATGTATTTTGAGACGACATCAGCTGAAGGTGAATACAAGGTCGCTGGAGATGTATCATTGCCAGGGGTCAAGGTTGCCGAGGATCCAATGCCAAGGTTAGTACGGAACAAACATAAACAATACTAGCAGACAAGCGCGTACACAAATAACAGCGACGCATTTAGGAACTTCCAGTGTCTGCTAATTAGACCATTCAGGACTTAGCTAATAATTATGGTTCCTATTAATAGACGATACGCTTTCGAATTACGTGAAAATCACCAAAACGCATTTGGACGTCATTAATTCACATTCAAAACCAGTTGGGACTGACCTATTATCACCGTACCGAAGAAATGTCTTTTGTTACAAAATATAATCATCTACCATAATACAGCTTTTTAAGTATTTAATTAAAATGTACAATCCAACCAAGACAGTATAATAGATAAACGTTTACATCGACAAATGAATAGGGAGTAATTTAGCGAAGGTTGGCTGATGGGATCACAAAGATTTGTCCCTCGGCATTTTTCTTTATGTAAAACTCGCTTCCATGTTCATATTGAATTAAATTTCTTTGCTGTTATAAATGAAAGTGAATTGTGATATTCTGTGATATAATGGTGTGTAAAGATGTCAGCACCGACTTATTTTCCCCGTCTACTCATACGAGGAAGATTATAAGCTTAGCCACCGTAATACCAATATTTTCTATTGCATAGACACTCTTTCAGCGAAATTATAAAAGGATTTATGAACTGAAAAGAATCGTTCTCCAGACTCGTTAGATAATGACGTCATCATATTTTAATCAATTGAATGTTTGAATTGAATGGATATAACACTAGGTAAATTTCACACGTGCTTTAGTGGTTAAACAGCTGCTTTTATTGAAAACTGGTACCGAAAAGCTAATAAAACGTTAGACACAATTAAAGTAGAATTGTCATATTTACTTGAAAGCCCTGTCCAAACATTTAAGAGACGTAAACATCATAGTGTTGACCCTGAATCGAGTTTAGGTCTAATCAATAGGTCCTTTTAGAATAAACGTTTGTCACAGTGAGTGTAAACGTTTAAGATAAATAATTGAAGTTCGAGGCCTTTTATAGAAAATGTAGCATTGCCTATACAGTCTACAGGAACAGATGGGTTTCTTTAGTTTCGCCGTGTAAAAACTCACGGTAGTTTTTCATATTATTGTGACCCCGATAACAGAAAAAAATGGCCGCATTATTGTTATTTACTTTGAACCATGGCTCATAAATATATACACATCTACATTTGTATAAACAATTTCCCCGGGTCTCCGATAAAATCAAAAAGATATTATCAAATGTTGAATAACTTCACCGATCACTTCCTCTATTGTACATCGTAATGGCTTTGTCGAGTTTTCACTCAATCAATTACTGTGTTTTTGCGCGTGATTAAACACAAAGTATAAACCACTTCTTTTACTGGTCAGTTGATCAGATAACAGAGATAAATTTTGCTAATATATTCAATTTTACTGTATAAACATAAATAATTAATCATAGAGTTGTTTATTTTCCGACATTTTATACAAACTATTTTTTCTTGTACTTAAGGTGATATATTTACTTATATTGGAATATACACTTAAAAAACGTACATATCTTCATTATCATATGATTGGTAGTGAGTTAAGAAAGATTCATATCGTATTGATATTCTGAAATGCTAAGATTAACTGACATTTCTCATTGGGAGATTTAAAGTGACATATATTTCATAAACTTAAAAGCAATTTTTTGCTCCTTCCTCGTGATGTCCTAGATTTTAATCTCTCTCTAGAATTTTACCAATTTTAAACCAATTCAATAGTAAGGAGGAATTAACTCAGAAAAAATAATATGAGACTTTTTTATTTTGAAGAAGTCAGCGCTCACTGAAATTGTATAAACCAACTTCAGAGAATGAAAAATCCACTTCATGCATTTAAATATCTATTTCAACAAAACTTAAATTTCAATTGTATTTTTTGGGGGGGAGGGGTGGGGGAGGGGGGTTAAGTATGAAATTGTAGAATATCTAACTTTTCAAAAGAAGACCAATTCAGCTTCAATGTGATATGTGAAGGCCTTATAGAAATCAGTTTTATTAAAATCTAGAAACAAAAACATGGGTGTAAAATGTAGAATTAAAGGATATGTCTGTCGTTTGGAGAGATTTTACAAAGACTGTAGATATTCTCTTGAGAATATTTATCCTGTCTGGGAGCTTTGAAAGGACTATGGAAGGGTGGCTAATACAGAAATATTGTTGAGAATGTCTGGCTTTGTAGGGAACTGTACAGATGTATAAAGAGAATTTAACCATCGGCAACCAGCTCTTGTATACTAACTATCGTTGGTGTTTTGTTAGCTGGTACATTGGGAGTTTACAACGGTCTGTTTTAGTATGTAAACGTGTTGTATTACACAAAATATTGTTTAAGAACAATACATTAGCTTTTATAGACACAGAACCACACGTATTGTACACTGTTAGATTTTTGGTTCATGGCTAGACAAATGCAGCCATAGAATACAAACAAAAGGTTTACCAACTTATATAAAACACCGTTAATATCCTCAACATTGTAAAGCACAAAAAAGATGGCGGCGATAGGTTTTAGTTATATTTCAGGTTTAGCAAAATGAATATTCAAACATTCTCTATTGGCAACAAAACTCAAGCCATATTCTTTTCTCGACATCTGCATTTTGTAGATAGAATATGTTAAAATATTATCCCGTGAAAACTAGACGAAGGTAACACCTTAAGAAGGTTTTTAGTTATATAATGTGTAGATTTAGTTTTCAAGGCTGTCTATCGTCACAGCATTTGGAAGAATCATTTTGTCATTGTTTTTCCTTAAGAGTGATAACTTGAGAGAAAGTGTCGAGACTGGGTAAAGGACAATGACGTAGATTCGTCAAGGTCAAGGGTCCCTGGGTCAAACAATTCTTATCGTAATTATGACATAGCTTGTCACGTGAAAACTAAGCACGCGAAACATATTTTCACACTTTTGAAATTGATTATGTCACAGATATCATATATAATTTGTATATAAGCTGTTTATTTATATCATAAAATGTGATAGACCAACACATTTGTATAAATATCATTACTGCTCATAAGAATTATGAAATTGGCAGGATAGTAATTCACACCGTTTTTCATTATGGATACATACATAAACATGAACTTAAGTATCAATATCATTTTGCATATGAATGTGATTAAACTTTTTAGAAAGCAATTTGTAACTCATTGAAGCGAATCAGGTAAAGCACGCGCACACGGACGCGATGAAAATGTAATATATCAACCCCATACAAACGGGATAAGGAGATGGTAATTAGTGGAGTGTTCAGTAAACACGGGACTAGGACAAGGACGCTAATCAAAGACAGACAATCCGCCGGTTACAGACAAAATGTACGGGAGGGGGTCGTTCGAATTCTTCATCCGCGGCCAGTTGCTTTTGTTGGCGTGCATGTGGTCAATATTTGGCTAGCTGATGGTCAGTTAGTTTGATACAGTTTGAACAAACATGTGTTATATTTAGACTGTCCAGTCCCTTATGTTGGGTCGTTATCGGTACAACCCCCTCGGGCCCAATATGCCAACCCCTGACACACTTCAGAACGCTGTAATGAGGTATTGAAAGGGTGCGCTGTTGGACGAATGAACAATATTGGGTCGAGTGTTAGTTAAATAGGATAAATATACTGGTGTCTCTTGGCGAAACATATCTCTTACAAAACAATGGCGTTTGCAAGCATGCTGCACGTGAGTGTATCTTATTCAAACATTTGAAGTTTTCAGAATCTATACACGACTATGAAACAGTTAAATTAAACACACATGGAGTGAAGGAAATTACCATGATCACAATGGCTGTTTCATAATGACCAGGCTGTACAACAACTTACCTACACATAATTTACATTTGCATATATCCGCCAGCTTCTCTCGTAAATCTATTAAAATAAAATAGAAATTAAAAAAAGACACAAATTAAAAAATATAGTATGTCCTAGAAGATCTGAACAAAGGAATCCATCCTTCCTAGTTTTATTTATGTATATTCGCAAATGTCTGTATATTGTTTTCAAACTTCCCAATGCTTTAATGTGTTGTGTAGAAAAAAACTATCGTTTTACTACAGACTGACTTATACAAGTCCTGAAGAAACTTTCTCGTACTTTCGAGGATAACGCCGACATTTGTCATTTGGACGACCACATGTTCTCCATATATCATGCGGGGTGCTGTACATATCCCAACACATCAACACGTCACACCTCTGTTGCTATGATCGCCTTCATTTTAAACGGCTGGTGCGATGTGAACGGGTTTACTCACAAGATAGATAAAATAGAATACACCCTATAATGATTTGTTTTACCAAAATGTTTTTTTTTTAAAAACAGATAAATGAAAAGTATACTCGAAATTTTGCATGAGACAGGAAGTTTTTTAATATTCTGAAACAAACAAGAACCATTATATATAATATATGTATTATTTTACATAAAAAAACAACGGCCAACTGACGTACGTTTTCATTTTCGATATGTTATCAGAAATTCGATACGACGTTATATCAAAGTGTTACAAAATGTCAATAAAACACGGTATATCATTCATAAATATATAAGATATTGAATTGTTCATCCTTACTAAATTTCGGGGACAATTTATCACGTTCAGCTCGTTCGATAAGACAAGTAGCCGTTATGTCCTTACATTGAGTAGAATTGATATTTGGGTCTAGTGTTACCTGTCAATATTTTCACAGGTGTGTATTTTAACGATATCTACATGCGGTATGCTCGGTAGGTGTAGATACTATATTTTGTATAAATAAATAAATAAATACAGATTCTGCACGTGCATCCTATCCATTAATTACATGTAGGTAATTTATACTAAGATCGATTTACAATTATCGGTTTCAAATATATATACAAATACGGATTCACTTTATCAAGATTTTGTCCCTTTCGATAAAAAATTGACATAATGTAAGAATATTGTAAGCTAATCGATAAAATATATATGCAGTGTTTCTCCTTTCATGTCAACCTCTTCAGTGGCAAATTAGCCTCTACCCCATCATAATGACGTAGTGATATGTACCCTCAAGTACTCTACTGTACACTGTTTTAATAATAACGCCCGCAACTTTAACCTCCCTCCTTCCCACCCCCGAATCTATTAACAGCAGACATATCCTCTTGATCACATTACGTAACTTCATTTCGTTTTGAATTATGATTTTCTTACTATAAGATGGCACTGCACTGTGCACGCGGAGTGATACCACTATTGATTTTTAACTTTCAAATATAGTCTGACGCAAATAAAAATAATCCGGATACCCTAGTTACGGCACGATTCCGACTTTAGAACGTTATTTCCATAGACAGGTTATTACTGTCGGATGTTTTTTCTCCAATAAAAACTAGAAAAGATATTGAAGTTTGTTAACCTGACTGTCACAGGATCAGGACTCGCTGGTCGTTATTACTAATTTGTGTCTGAAGATGGCGTCCGAGAAATGTTTGGACCAATTAATCAAAACGAGGCTCTGGACTGAAAGATGTCACACGTGTTCGAACTTACTTTTAAGTAAACATTCTTTCAGATGTCAGCTGGGTGATCTTTTTAAGGCAATTAGACAAAACTGAAGTGCAGTTAATTGTTTCGTAAATCCAGGCATCCGGTTGGTTAAAACATGACTAGAAATTAATTTTGTCTGTGAGCTTAATATAATTCTTTGTAATAATCGATGTCTCAATTGAAAACTTGATACATTTTCCATAAAAAGAAATTAAAACTTTTTTTATGTTAAGTAAAGGGATGTCTAGAAGTATTACCCTATGCCTACGTATATAAAACTCACAATAACGAAGTCTGTACAGCTTGTATGTGATATCGTTGTAATAATGTATGGCATATTTATATTTCAACCTTGGTATCAGAACATGTACATATTTGATAAACTCGTTGCGTTTTTGTGCTTCCCGTGAACTAATGTGATTGTCTCATTTAGCAAGACACCTCACCCTAATGGCTCTGCATGGAATTAACGCCGGGCCTCTCGTAAGTTTTTCAGTGAGGAAATGTAGAATGTATTTTTTTTTTCATTTTTCAGCTAGTTGTCAGGTTAACTCCTAGTTTACAAGTTTTACAATGATAGTTGCATATAAACAATATTTATCATTCAAGTTGTATTCGGCCTGGTATTTTCATAGTAAACATCGAAATATTGGTTCAGAACTGAAAGTGTTCTTCATCGACGGGCGATCATCTGACACACACGTGATAACGTCTTAGCAAAAAAATCCAACACATAGCTGCTCTGTTGTTTAAAATCCGCCATCTTGAAATGTCCCCTCCGGACCACGTACACGACAGTTAAAAAACAGGCGACGTAGATTATCTCATAAAATTGATCCATCAAATAATAGACTGAAGATCAAAATACACAAATTTGATAGTTTTTATAAGTTATGGTTAAATTTCTACTTGTATGGCGGCACTATTAAATATCATTTATATGAAAAAGCGAAAAAAATACTAACAACATCAATGACTGCCCCTATCCATGCTCCCTGGACCCCCCACCCCCACCCCCACCCCCCACTCTCCAATCTCCCCCCTGGACCCCCTCTCCAATCGCCCCCTCTCCAATCGCCCCCCCCCCTCCACTCTCCAATCTCCCCCCTGGACCCCCCCTCTCCAATCGCCCCCCGCCCCCACCGTAACTTGAGGACAATTTGAAGATCTGTTTGCTATATTCTTTTTACCCTACCCCTCCCGTAACATATGAATTCAAGATTCCCTCGACGTATCTGTCTGGACTTGACTCAGGTACCCTGATATATAACAGAGGACAAGGTGAATTCGTATTTGTATTAAGGGATTTAGACTAAGGCAGATTCAGAAGACTTACATCTGATTTACATTCCCAGTTGAATAACAGACTTGATATAAGTTGCTAACCCGTACACATTACATATATACAATATTACCGTGGAAAAATTATAAAGTTGGTCATAGGCAAGTCTGGTTAAATAGTTCATACTAATAGGCTTGAATGACACTTAACAAACTACAAATCCTTTAGCGGGTTAATACTGAATTATAACACAGAAGAACTAGACAAAGAGATGTATAAATATTCCTGAGGAATTTTTCTTTGTGATTTTAATGGTTGTCGGTAATTAAACTTGACAATAAACGTTTAAAGTTGATGCGAGGGTTAAAGTAAACAGATACCAGATCTGTGCTGGGGTGATTTTAACGTCGTAATAAAACGTACACAAATAATTACATGTATTTAATGATAACAATAGGGTTTTCTAGCTTTGATATATTAACTTTATCGATCGCGATTTATTTTATCATTCGATCACACATCTACATTGTACTTCTGACCTATTCCTCCCCTTCCTTTATCCATTTTTCTCTCCACTTCCCCGTTTGTTTTCTTTATATTCCTCTCTTCTCCTTGTTTCCTTCCTTATCTAATATTTCCTCTCATTCCTAATTGTTACCCTCTCTATATGAAATCTATTACTTAGATGTCTTTTAAATCTATCATTCTTCCCTACCATTATCAATCACATTTTTCCTTTAACACCCTCTCTCTTCCTCCCTCCCTCTCTCTCCCTCCCTCTCTCTCTCTCTTACTCTCCCCCTCTCTCTCCACTACCCCTCTCACCCCTCTCTCCACTACCCCTCTCTCCCCCTCTCTCTTTCCTTCTCTCTCTCCAACACCTCTCTCCCCTCTCTCTTTCCTTCTCTCTCTCCAACACCTCTCTCCCCCTCTCTCTTTCCTTCTCTCTCTCCAACACCTCTCTCCCCCTCTCTCACTTTCTCTCTCCCTCGCTCTCCACTACCCCCTCCCCACTCTCTCTCCCCTCTCTCCCCCTCTCTCTCCCTTTCTCTCCATTACCCTTCCCCCCTCTCCCCTCTCTCTCCACTACCCCTCTTTTCCCCTCTCTCCCTCCCCCTCTCTCCCCCCTCTCTCGCCACTATCCCCCTCTCTCCCCCTCCTTTCTCTATCTCTCCTTTCTCTCTCTCCTTTCTCCCCCCTCTCTCCTTTCTCCACCTCTCTCTCCCTCTCTCTCTCCCTTTAACAGAAGATGCACTAGTCGTAACCCCGTGTTAGGTTGTTATATCTGATAACTTTGACTTTGGTCGAGTTTCTCCAGCCCACACAGCCAATATGTACCAACCACCCATGTATCTGTTAAACTAATTCACCACATACCGTGAGTATTGTGTCTCTTTATTGACATTGTATTTAACTAAAGTAAATACGAAATATTTAACACTATTTTCAAGATTAATTTAGTGGAAGTTTAATTACTAATACTACTGTAGATTCTTATTCAAACATAATTATTGGATATTTTGAAAAAGAAATTGAATTGAAAATAGTAAGACCTTATACCTAAATATTCTTTGGCCTAGAAGTACTTAGTCCAGTTAAGCATATTGTTTACCTTGAACAGCCGGGACCAATTTCAGATGGGGTTTTCTGCAATATCTTGTTACTACCTCACTGAACAACATACGGGAGGTCCGTTGCATGCCAACAGAGCAATAAGGGTAAAGTTTCTAGACCAAGGACATGGTTAGCTAAAGTATCACAGAACGATCTGTTTCTTAGCTTCCTGAGAAACACAAACCGCCAAGGGTTGGGAACAACGCACCCCGAGTATATGCACAGTTGGCCATTGGTAAAGGTTTTAAACAAGGTGGAGGCGGAGGGCTTATCAAGAAACACTGCAGTGTTATATAAACATAACTTATACGAATCGGGGCATTTATTTTATAACACATAATTTCTGTATTTATTTAGTAATGTTTTGTCAAGATCTGTAACTAGAATAAGCAAATATTGCACAAAAAACGACTGTTGAGCAGATAAAACCATGTTGTTAAATATGTTTTTGCATCCAATAGACAGGTACACAAACAGCCAACAAAACAAGACCCAGACTTAGAACTAAGCCCGTTATCAAGATAAGCAGTTAACTGAATATAGGGGATCTAAGATAAACTTCGATATATTTGTTCAAAACAATTCGTAAGCAACAACATTTTTAAAATAAAATTTCTTCAAAATTCGGACAGGTTGCTAAATGTCTCGTAATTATCATATTTAAACAGGAAGTGTCAAAACTTCGGTTTGGTGGTCAGGGATTCCAATTACCGGTGTTACCAGTATACAAGTCGCGAGCGTCACAGCGCGTGCCACCAGGAAATCAGCATGACGTATAAAGGTATTAATTGACCTACCTATAGTATACTGATATTTGCATGTCAACGACCAAACTCTCCTGAAATAACATCTGCCCAGGGGCAGGGGCCGTCATTAGGATTCAAAGTATCCTGTGGAGTGAGTGTGTGGTGGTGGAGAAGTAAGGGAATGGAGACACCCCCCCCCCCGCCCCCATCGTCCAAAATAAATAAAACAACTCCGTCCACAGTACACAGTACAGAAACAACTCCGCCCACAGTACAGAAACAACTCCCCCCCCCCCCCACAATACAGCCCCCACAATACAGTCCACAATACAGAAAACAACTCCGTCCACAATACAGAAACAACTCCGTACACAACTCCGCCCACAATACAGAAACAACTCCGTCCACAATACAGAAACAACTCCGCCCACAATACAGAAACAACTCCGTCCACAATACAGAAACAACTCCGTCCACAATACAGAAACAACTCCGCCCACAATACAGAAACAACTCCGCCCACAATACAGAAACAACTCCGTCCACAATAGAGAAACAACTCCGCTCCGATTTAATTTACGATTTCTGTTTGGGATTCTTTCTTAAAAGATTTTAACAACAAACATTAGTTAAACAGGTTTTTTCAATCCTTGTTAACTAACCGTCTGATAATTTCTTGAAACTTATAAACATACCTCTAAATAAGTTGTTTTAAGTTCCATATAGAAATTGTAACGGAAATGCTCAAGTCTCGAATCAAGATATTATGATATAGAAAATTGTTTAAACTATCCGTATAAATGTAATTGTTTCGTAAAGTTCCAGATAGACAGATATTGTAATATAACACCCAGATATAATGTACTGAGTTATTGAGGTATGGTATCGATGCCTGCCATGAGCTGATTCGATCTTAATCCGAGATAAATTAACCACAATTATATTTGATTTCCTTCCCTAGGGAATGATAAATAATATAGACACACCTTGTTACAGGTAAATTTAATTGATTTAAAAAGTGATTATTATTCAATTTAATATAATTTATTTCAATTTCAATATGTTTCCCTTATTTCTGTCTCGCCGTTGTTAGTAGTGAATTAGACTTTCGGGTTTGTCAGGTTGCCTTCTCGAAATACTTTGGGCTATATCTGATTTCTCTGTCTGTTTGGACTCGTCGTATTTGGTTTCAAAGCGTGTATATATATATATAAGTATCATATTGCAGAATGCATGGACTGAGGATAGGCCTGAAGAAAAGCTCTGACACAATATTACATATGGCACTGACAAAAACACGCCGAGTATCCCATTTCATAATAACTGTAGAGATAGGAAGTCGGGCAGTCGTATGGGTTTAACATACATTATATAACATAATTACTACCCTTCATTCCATTTTTGATACATTTTATCACGTACGGAACGAAATTCAGATTATCTGGTGTCGGCTACAATTAATTTGTGTTTTGGTAAATTATTTTGCGGGAAACTGCATGCACTTTTATACGGAAACATCACACGTGAGTGATAGCATTACATATAAAAATGTAGCTAATTCACCTTTTGATAATGTTAAAAATGACAAAGAAGATTAAACGACAGAAGTCTGTTGCGTTCAAACTTTGATGAACGGCTAATGAGTGGGGTTCATATGGTACATGGTACACACCTTTTATCAAATCTCCGGTACTATGAAACTGTAGAGCATTTATCGAAATGCTACAATCGAGGCGAGCACTAATTTCACATAAACACAAACACAGAAACCTTTATAGGTCCAAGAAGGCATAACCCGTAATCGCTGGTTTATTGCAAAGCAAAATGATAAACTATTGCTTTGAGATTGTCCTTTGACGAAGCGCTTCAGTTCAGTGTCAGCCAGGTCTGTTTTTGTAACGAGAAGTATGAAAGACAATACCGTTCACTGGCCGATGAAAATTATCTCTCTGTAACCATTTCGATTCCGATTATGATAGAAATTATTTTAATTACTCATATTTCAATACTGACACCGACAGTACTGTATAATATATCTGCTCGCCAAATAAAGGTCATCTACATAAGTTACTTTGAAGTGATAATGGAGAATTATTCCAGGAATGTGTTCCTCATTTTACTGGCGACATGTTTGTTTGTTACAGGACAGACACGACTAAAACGTATCGATGATTGTTATATAGTCAATGCTTTGACGGTTTTAATATATATGAAATATAATATACATGTATTCAGGCCGGAATCGGTTTCACTTAAGGGAGACAACTCGCCAGTAGTCAGAAACACGACACACAGATATATGAAGTATGAGGCAGGATATTAATATAGCGCCATACATCATGTAAAGTTGACTCGTTTTTTTCTGTCGAACTACTTTTCATTGACAATATATCTTGATATTACATTGTTATATGTATAACTAATAGTGGATAATCAATTATAAACTAATATTTTTGGCAAAAATACCTGGACTCTGGGGGTGATATCACGTGACTGTGAGGGTGATATTACTGGGCTGTGAGGGTGATATAACTGGGCTGTGAGGGTGATATAACTGGGCTGTGAGGGTGATATCACGTGACTGTGAGGGTGATATTACTGGGCTGTGAGGGTGATATTACTGGGCTTTGAGGATGATATTACTAAACTGTGAGGGTGATATTACTAGACTGTGAGGGTGATATCACGTGACTGTGAGGGAGATATCACGTGACTGTGGGGTGATATCACGTGACTGTGGGGTGATATCACTAGACTGTGAGGGTGATATTACTGGGCTGTGAGGGTGATATTACTGGGCCGTGAGAGTGATATCACTAGACTGTGAGGGAGATATCACGTGACTGTGGGGTGATATCACGTGACTGTGAGGTGATATTACTAGACTGTGAGGGTGATATTACTAGACTGTGGGGTGATATCACGTGACTGTGGGGTGATATCACTAGACTGTGAGGGTGATATTACTGGGCTGTGAGGGTGATATTACTAGACTGTGAGGGTGATATCACTAGACTGTGAGGGTGTTATAACTGGGCCGTGAGGGTGATATCACTAGACTGTGAGGGTGTTATAACTGGGCCGTGAGGGTGATATTACTAGACTGTGAGGGTGATATCACGTGACTGTGAAGGTGATATCACGTGACTGTGAGGTTGATATTACTAGACTGTGAGGGTGATATCACTAGACTGTGAGGGTGATATCACTAGACTGTGAGGGTGATATTACTAGACTGTGAGGGTGATATTACTAGACTGTGAGGGTGATATCACTAGACTGTGAGGGTGATATCACGTGACTGTGAGGGTGATATCACTAGACTGTGAGGGTGATATCACGTGACTGTGAGGGTGATATCACTAGACTGTGAGGGTGATATCACTAGACTGTGAGGGTGTTATAACTGGGCCGTGAGGGTGATATTACTAGACTGTGAGGATGATATCACGTGACTGTGGGGTGATATCACTAGACTGTGAGGGTGATATTACTGGGCCTTGAGGGTGATATTACTAGACTGTGAGGGTGATATTACTGGGCCTTGAGGGTGATATCACTAGACTGTGAGGGTGATATTACTGGGCTTTGAGGGTGATATTACTAGACTGTGAGGGTGATATCACTAGACTGTGAGGGTGATATTACTGGGCTGTGAGGGCGATATTACTGGGCCGTGAGGGTGATATTACTAGACTGTGAGGATGATATCACTAGACTGTGAGGGAGATATCACGTGACTGTGGGGTGATATCACGTGACTGTGGGGTGATATCACGTGACTGTGATGGTGATATTACTAGACTGTGAGGGTGATATTACTAGACTGTGGGGTGATATCACGTGACTGTGGGGTGATATCACTAGACTGTGAGGGTGATATTACTGGGCTGTGAGGGTGATATTACTAGACTGTGAGGGTGATATCAATAGACTGTGAGGGTGTTATAACTGGGCCGTGAGGGTGATATCACTAGACTGTGAGGATGTTATAACTGGGCCGTGAGGGTGATATTACTAGACTGTGAGGATGATATCACGTGACTGGGGGTGATATCACTACACTGTGAGGGTGATATTACTGGGCCTTGAGGGTGATATTACTAGACTGTGAGGGTGATATTACTGGGCCTTGAGGGTGATATCACTAGACTGTGAGGGTGATATTACTGGGCTTTGAGGGTGATATTGCTAGACTGTGAGGGTGATATCACTAGACTGTGAGGGTGATATTACTGGGCTTTGAGGGTGATATTATTGGGCCTTGAGGGTGATATCACTAGACTGTGAGGGTGTTATAACTGGGCCGTGAGGGTTATATTACTAGACTGTGAGGATGATATCACGTGACTGTGGGGTGATATCACGTGACTGTGAGGGTGATATTACTAGACTGTGAGGGTGATATTACTGGGCCTTGAGGGTGATATCACTAGACTGTGAGGGTGTTATAACTGGGCCATGAGGGTGATATTACTAGACTGTGAGGATGATATCACGTGACTGTGGGTTGATATCACTAGACTGTGAGGGTGATATTACTGGGCATTGAGGGTGATATTACTAGACTGTGAGGGTGATATCACGTGACTGTGGGGGTGATATTACTAGACTGTGAGGGTGATATCACGTGACTGTGGGGGTGATATAACTTGACTGTGAGGGTGATATCACGTGACTGTGGGTGTTGATATTACTAGACTGTGAGGGTGATAGCACGTGACTGTGGGGTGATATCACGTGACTGTGGGGGTGATATAACTAGACTGTGAGGGTGATATCACGTGACTGTGAAGGTGATATCACTAGACTGTGAGGGTGATATAACTAGACTGTAGTGGTGATATTACTAGACTGTAAGGGTGATATTACTGGGCCGTGAGGGTGATATCACTAGACTATGAGGGTGGTATTACTAGACTGTGAGGGTGATATCACGTGACTGTGAGGTTGATATTACTAGATTGAAAGGGAGTTGGATGATTAGAGAAGGAGGTAGTAGGATTATAATATGTATAAGTAGTGATAAGTAGGGAATTACAGGATTGTTCATAACGTTTATCGTGATCTGTGAGGACTTCCGGGAGAGAACATCGTTGTCACGTGCCACAGGTGACAAACCCAAAACAACCATAGGGGAAATGCTAAAATTAAAATTGGATTCATCTACGTATTTTCTTAACTATTTTTTTTCTTTTACTATTCGCGACTAGAATCGAATCAGAAATGATTATCTAAGATGTTACAGAACAACAATCTTTTGTGTAGACAACTGACAGGTATACAGACACAATTTACTTGAAATCTAAAGACAAGGACAATTTTTGTTCATAACAAAAGCGGGTGGGACTATTTCGTCATTACAAAGTTTTACCTGTGTTAACACAAAACTGATACATAACAGTGTATTAATACGCCATGCATTGTGTTGTGTCCTGGCAGTCTAACAATTCAAGTTCCGACTCTACGAAAAATCCTTTATTTTTCTAAAAAATATCAGTAGATGCTGTACAATACATATTGTCCTGTATTCTTTTGTTTTCTCGCCACAACAATGGATGAACATTACGCACATTTTACAGCCGTTAAAGTGTTTTTATGTTAGACCTGACAAAAGCACTGTAACGGTAAATAAAATTCAACCCGTTTTAATGGCCTCGTGTTTCCTCCTTTTTTGTGGGGATGACGGGAACAATTAGAGTGGAACGGTATGTCCCGTGACTGAAATACGAACTCGTCTGTTCTGAGTAGATATTGTTTGTGACAGACCGTACAGTCCTTCATAGACTTAGATCAGCTAAGCCTGAGCTGTAACAACAAAGTTACACGTTCAACTCATTTATAGAATAATTTTCTAACCGGGAAAATTTATATACATTAAATCAGTGAATTACTTTTTAGTAGTCGTTTATCTCTTGATATTATGGGAGTTCAGTTTTGTCCTTGAACAAAATACATCATTTGTACAGGGTTTGTCGCCCTTCTAGTATCTGGTGTCTATATCACTGAAAATCATGCGGGCGATCCGTTGCTTCCCATTCAAAGAAATTGGGATGAAAAAGACCACAAACACGACAGCATGATATGGTCCGTAATTACAGTTTGGTGAGAAATACCAACTGTGGAAGACGGAATAGAAAGGAAACCGTTTTATGAGATACAACTCCAGTGGATTTGTGTGATTGATTTTGTTGATACCATATGAACAAGATTTCTCATGTGTATAAATGGGTACCACAACAGAGTGACGTTTTACCACAACTGTAGTGACGTTTTACCACAACTGTAATGACGCTTTACCACAACTCTAGTAACGTTTTATCAAAATTCTAGTGACGTTTTGCCACAACTGTAATTACGTTTTACCACAATTTCTCTCTAAAATTCGGTTTTACCAAAAGAAAGTGTTAAATTTTGTGTTGCACGGCTAAGAACACAAACTTAAACTGATGTATATAGAATATTCACGGAAACAGGGGAAGGTGCTAGTTGAAATTTATATGAGTTAACAACAAGTTGGTACAGAAGTGGGTCTCACTGTGGGGGGCAACCGGAATTAATGAGAAAACTGCTTGTGGCCAGACAGATGAATATATACATTTTCCCGTCCGATACAGGAATCGAACTCTGGTCGCGTAGGACGCAAGGCGAATCATTACTCCCATCCGATCATCATTAAGAATTACGCTGAACTGTAAAAATTTGGACCCAAAACAAATGGCCGACACTGTTTGTGTCTCTTTGTTACAACTAAAGCTATTTAAACACAGCCTATATTCCCCTTGGCTTAGAATTTGCACTTATTTGAGTGCATATAAATTAAAACAGAAGAAACACGTTGAAACCATATACAGTTAGTATAACTATTTTTTTTTCTTGCCTTTTCAATAGATCAAACAAATGACATAATTTTTTTTACATTTACATCATTCGGAAAATTTCAAATCGAGGCAATTACCAATAAAGCAAACACTATTGAAAAATCTGTGTCATAACCTTTGTAGATTACCGATCCTTCTAAATAGAACGATTATATTTTTCTCTTTTTCCTGGTAATAAGTACTTCAGAAGGTTCGTAAACTATCGACCTCGCTCACCCTATTGTAGATGTTCGTTAAACATTCACACGCCTCAACAAGTTTCGGTAATTTATCGAACTAATTAATTATTTATAATTACGAAGGCTTAGAAAACGGCGGTTAAGATGTTTTGGCCCTTTTGTTTGTTGAATGACAAGCTTTCGACGAACTTTCAACAAAAATAGCCCGTTAACGATGTTATATATATAATATGTATACCTATATAATTTTAAAAATTGCAAAACGAAGTGTCATAGGTCATCTTTAAATCTTTAACAGCTCTGACGTCATTATCTGCTAATTGGCTTGTGTATTGTATTCCATTTGTTAACGGGGGCAGTTTTTGTCATTCCGTGCAATAAGCAATAAACTTTAGACTATCAGATGATAAATATGTCTGTATACATGCATTCTACATCAAAAATCGCCCCGACAATAATTAGTACTATGAGTTAAGTAGGTGACAAGTCATCATATCTATCACATGTATTAACTTCTTTACATACTCACTTCACAAAGTGAGTGTAAATGCAAGAACGTTTAGAGATCGAAATACCGACCATTACGTAGACTTTGCGATTAAAGTCCAGAATAAGCCCCTTTCAAGCCACACAGATCTGATACTGCATTTTTTATTCAATTTATAAATATAAAAACTAATTACATAATTATGGAGTCATTTTTTTCTTTGGCCTCCACTTGAAAAAACTTCTCAAAGCTTTGTTTAGGATTTTTTCAACACTTCGATATAGACTTAACATACCTATTACAAAGCCATTCGCTGTCCCATTGATTAGCAGTGAACAGGGAATAACAAGCCTCGAACTTGTAGAAAGACCGGCTAGTTTCCGTTATTTCATTTGTGTTTTCACAATCAGAAGCCTGCTAACATTCTCTACCATCAATGTTACTGGAAAATTTACCGATTACCGATAATTACAGCATTGATATCATCAGTAGCTAGGTTTTATTGTATGTGTGTGGATATCGTCTTTGGTTTTATATGTAGAATTGGTAAATATCGATAAGTAACGAAAGAAAGAAAGAAAGAAAGAAAGAAGGGAGAGTGAGAGACAGACAGAGAAAGAAAGAAAGAAAGAGAGAGAGAAGAGAGAGAGAGAAGAGAGAGAGAGAGACAGGTAGGAAGGAATGGCGAGAAAGAAAGTTTGATCTGGTGGCACGGTATATTGTGCGGCCGGGGTTCGATTCCTATCGGCAGTAAACATAGGTATTAGTCTACTTTTATTTCTTTTATTCTGTTTTCGTCATTGTGTGGAGAGAAAAAGAAAAAATTGAATATCTCTGAACACAGACGGTGATATCATAACAGCGAGGCATGGTTCTAATTCTATATGATAATATATGTTACATACATGTATGTTATTTTTATTAATACAAAATTAGTCAACATGTTTATCAAAATCATTCCTTGACGATACAGTCAGAGTAATTTACTTCAAAGTGCGTTAGGATTATAGTCAGAACACACTCGTGGAATGTAAAATCGTTGTGCTTCGGGATACATTTAATCCGAAACTAAACAAGTTTTGATTCAATAGAACATGTCGAATTTTAACACCGAAACCTCATTATTGATGTAGTTTATGACCCCGATCATGAATTAAAAGCTAAAATCTTTCTAGTCTTTGAATTTTTAAATCAGCTAATACACTATTAGTTGACCGA
Organism: Ylistrum balloti; assembly: GCF_031769215.1. NCBI lineage: Eukaryota > Metazoa > Mollusca > Bivalvia > Pectinida > Pectinidae > Ylistrum > Ylistrum balloti. Next base: position 751,201 of record NW_026782082.1, on the reverse strand, counting down.
TGCTTGTTAACTTATGATAAACGTAGAATTTATTTGTCGCATCAGGATCGCTCATTACTAATCTCTTAATGTTATTTCTCCAGTATCCAATGTCTATTGTCTACAACAAAGCCCGAAATCCCTTATCAAAGCCTGGGACGTGAATTTAGAACGACCGACATGGGATTACGTTTATACCTTTAAAAGGAAAACACGAACAAAATTAAAAATAAACGTCAATTTCTATCTTTCTAACGGTAGCTTTTGAAAGTATGCTGACCTCATATTGAAAACATCTCCCGATTTGTTAGTTTAAATTATTCGAAAATGACTTACCCGATATCGTAATTAAGTTGGATTTCAAACAACATTACTTTTAAATTTTTAGATATAACGTAGCACTTGAACTTTTTATTTCGTAGTGTGTAAGCTAACATATATTTAGTCTATTGATATTGAATGGTGTTATTGGATTAAAACCATGACAAGGTCGACGTTTCTGAAAGTCCGGATTCTAATCCGGTACCGCTTTGTACACTAATGTACCAGACCTCCACTAATCGGATTGGATTCTTGGGTGTATCACGTGCACATGACGAAGACCAGATACATATCGCACTAGAGATTGTGACAGAACTATTTTGAAATATTTTGACTTCATTATTAAAATTTCTATCCTTGGACCATTCAAATCAAAATTGGTTATAGAGGAAGCATGAGATATCAGGTGACATGCTCAATTCTTTCTTATATATTTCATTAAAACCTTATACCAAGGGTTGGTTACTTATTCTGTGTTGACCATGGGATAAGAGCGAAATATACTGGTCAAAAGCGGGCGCACTAGAAAAAACGGTCTCAATGTATAAAGCGTGACTGCAACCCGTATGATTACGTTGATTCCGTAAAATATAAAAAACACTAAGAATTAGAAGTTGAGAAATTGTAGATAACGTGTTTTCCCTCAATTAATCATGACATATTGGGATGTCAATTTTTAACCAAGCACCCGCTCGGAAGTTCACGGTCCACGTTGCCATTCAGGTTTCAACCAGCAAAATCCCCAAGGTTGATCACGTCAGTCGTTGAAATTTGTTTGAATGTTATTAACTAGTGCTAATTTCCGAAAACGATACCACAAACCTCTCACTATTAACAGTCCGAATTCGATGGAATGGCGTTCATATCTGTTATAACACGAAATGATCTAGAAAGTGTAAGAAACGAAGCAGTCTAGTTTTAAAACAACGATGTTTACGGATTTGCTATCAGAAACGAGTTAACTGAAATCAATACATTAAATGCTGAAAAATAAAGTCGAACTGAATTCAAACACAAAATCGAAAGTTTACTCGGAAATAGCGATGTTATCACGGTAAAATGTTGCACAAGTGTATATATTTTCAAGTGAACCACGTGATCACTCTCTCGTACAAATAAAATATTCCCGAAAAACTAGTGCTTATTTGTAATGATATCTGTAGTGAGCATTATATTTAAAGGCTTCATTCACACTACAGTAATCTGTATCTTTACATCTTTATCTCATTCAAGATTTGTTGTTTGACATGTTCTCTCTACGGCGTCATGACATGGCACATTTCAGAAGCACACGAAAAAACACGAAACTGAATGACCGAAAATAAAGGTTATTGATCCTTTGTCAGATTGACTCTAGTCGACCGTGGTTGATATTATAATCACCATAATGTACAAAAGTCTCTCTGTTTGATTGAAAACATAATCCATGATGAAAGTAAGAAATAAAACTGTCCATATCCTCCTAAATTAGCCTCGATATGTCACGTGAGTTTCTTATAGAGACTGGTCAGTTACCGTCAAACAGATTAGATAACTTAAAATGTCAATCCGACAATGCTGGTATCTGTATAGCGGACAGCTAAACCGGAGATTTGTTCCCCGACAAAGACAGGGACAGTGAATGAAGTTTAATCCGGACATGGTAACGATCACTATATACAGATTAACATTTTCACATCTAAATGACACCATGTAGGAAAATGTAATATTTTGACTGCTATATCGTGTTTCATTGTGAAAAAAATGAAGAATTAGTTTTGACTGACAGAGTGTTTCACATCGTTAAGGTGAAATGGATAATGCAAGCGATTTCCGGTTTACAGTGTCTGTCTGTAGCGGACACATTTATTTATTTATTTATTTTACGGCCATTATTATGGTCTTTCGTCCTTTTCAACAGACGAAAACGGACAAATTATAAGCAGAACATCCCACATTTGTATATACAGACACGAAATGCTGTGTGCATGAAGGGACTTGTGACGTACACTGTATACTCCCCAAAGAGGGTTAATAACCACAAGCCGTCATTGTGAACGACTCTGAGACAGCTATGTTGATGTGATTAAGTGTTATATTACAACATATAGTTTTGCTATATCTAATTATGAGCGAAAGAGAGACGATATTAAAGCCACGTGCGATTATAGTGCTGTTCTTTATGCATACAATGTCATCTTTGTGGAATCTGCTGGACAAAAAATGTCATCATCACCGATATAAACACCCACTGCTGGAAAGTCGAGATCCTGGTAGCCATTTTAAAAACTCTTCCGGAACAGTTGTTATTGTTCTGGTACGTTTCCTAATTCCTTAGTATCATTTTGCTATCGATTTACCGATTTTGAGTCGTAATTTCGATTTTGTTCCCAAGGAATGTCCGCGTTCCTTCTTATTTTCATTAAAGAGTGTCATTGATGTATCGGACTATCCAGCATGGAGTTTGACTGGTCGTCAACGTTGGATTACGCATCGGCAAAAAAAAAAAAAAATCAAATTCATAAATAGTTTTTTTTTATATAAGAAAAAGCATGTTATTGTATGATCCTCCCCCCGCAACGCCATTTGCGTGTATCCAAATCCACGAAGACTATGTAACGTATATATTTAAACTTCATAGTTGCCATTGTGTATATTGTCAATTAGCAGTTTTAACACGTTCTCATATGGAAACGTTATGAATTAACATATAAACACCAATCATTTGAATTTTTAGATCTAATTTATGCGTGATATTGTTTCTTTTCTATAGAAAAAAAAACTGCCAAATTCGACACGAATAAAAAAACGTTAATTTAAATATTAGAATGTATCGTCTATAAAATTATTTACAACATTTAACACCGCACATTTAAAATGTCTTGTTAAAACACGTATTACTTTTTTGCCGTTGTTTACAAACGTGTTTCAGATCCTGAATAGTTTCATATACTGGACTCCAACACGGTTGACTGACTCTTTTATCCGGTGATAACTGTTTTCGACCTGCCGATATCTGCTTTGTCGTCCTGAGATATACACTGTGATAAACGGTCGCTTCTTTCTGGTCGAAACACAATAAAAAAGGTTCTACACCATTAATAAATAATTCGGATCTATGCAAATGAGCCCTCGCGAAAAACTCGTCGTGCTTTTTGTCTGTTGTATGACGTGCTTACTTAATGATGGATTCTAAATCATATGCGGTGAATCTTCGAAGGGGGTGATGGTGGAGTTGTTTGTTGAATGGAGGAATGTATGTGGAATATTAAACATATGCATATCATTAAAACGTGGTTTACATATCTAATACCACGCGTTTATGTGTGATTATGTGGTATAAAAATTTTAAGTTGACAGCTCTATAGAGGTGATGCAGGTCGGTATGCCAACACCTAGCGATATGAAGAGCTCCGTGTGCTTACACAAAACACAATTTTACTAGAAAAATGATGAAGCCTTTTCTAAAATTCAAGATCTGGAGTACGTGCCTGTATATTACATAACATGATTATGGTGGTCGTTTAATAATTTATTAAAATAAATAAATAAATAAATAAAAGAGAAAACAAAACCCCAAAATATCTCATTGATGTCTATGCATTGCAATAATGAGCATTAACGAGATACACAATTTACTACCGTCGTCTTTGATTTACGACGAACTAGACTGGTGTAAATAGAGGTCTGGTAATACCGACAGTTCAGATCAGACTTCACCAAACTAAACGGATATGTCAGGTCGATACGATCGACTCTGTGACTTTGTTGATCAAAGTTCCACGTGCTAGCCATTTTACGATAACGATCGGTACTTTTAGCCGTATTTCACACATGGTCAGGGATACACGGGTGGGTCTCATCTGGGTCCTAGTACCACCGGAGCACCCAACCATCACAAATGGTTTTCTAATTCTCGTGTTTGCTAGACTTGATGGGGGTCTCCAGGTCACCGAGTGGACCGTTCGCGACCCCCGTGGTGTCAAGGAGGGAACATCCGGTCCGACAAAAGAAATGCAAAACACCACGCGAGTGGTGTCCTTACTCCTGCCATGTCAAGTCACATGCTGTAAAAACTTGATTTGTCAACCATTTAACACCTAACGGTTCTGTCACACGTGCGCCATCATCCCCTCAGTTGGAGTCACCTTTACATATTTATCTCCTCAGAGGCAAACTAAAATCGGATACGCAACTGCAGTTAAAAAAAAAACTATTTGGTAACAATGTAGTGAAGTCAATTCGGCTACGCCTTGTTTTCGACCTTAGTGTACATAGGATTATAGTACAGCCGAAAAAGTTGGTCGATTCCGTACCATCTCGAACGTTAGTACTAGAAAGCTCCACACTGGTTATTTGTCTGATGAAGATGACAGTGCAGTTATCGAAACGTCACACTTCAATCTTCTGCTGGTTGTGTTATAAGAACTTCTATTCTATAAGCTCAGTGATGCTTTAATAGACTCCGAATTCGGAAATCTCGGAAATTTCCGACAGGTGTACATCGGAGAACACGGGACGGGTTTTGTAAATAATTTTAGTAACTCGAATAGAAAACCAACGGGATTAAATAAACCATAATGATATTGCACATTTAGTTGAAAAATTTAATTAGAAAATAGATGATGACCAAGATTTATTGACTACAAATTTCTCCCACATGTGTTCGTGGGAAGTCTTCTCTAAGCGAGTTGTAATTAAATCCATCGCCATTTGATAACAGACCGTTTTCAGAGGGTTTATTATTTTCACTTGTACAGAACTGGTTAAATTAAATTTTGAGACGCATTAACGAAATTTGACAACGCGAGTCAATGAAAAAAGACAGATTAACTTTCGCTCCTAAATCGGTTTTCAATGTTATCTCTCAGAGACATCTCTGAAAAATTAAACGTGGCTCTTGTTTGGCGGAAGCGTATCCGACAGTGTATATCAATATAATGATTTAGCACTGTCAATACAAGTTAAATAGCCTACATCTTGAACCTTTGAAGTTACCTATCTATACTGACAGTCATATGGGGTATTTTTTCGGTAAAGTCTCTGTATGTTTCGCAGCATCAGATGTTAGATATGTACAAGTAACGATGTCACCATAACTACTGGAAAAAACCCAGAGAGAGAGAGAGAGAGAGAGAGAGAGAGAGAGAGAGAGAGAGAGAGGGAGAGAGAGAGAGAGAGAGAGAGAGAGAGAGAGAGAGAGAGAGAGAGAGAGAGAGAGAGAGAGAGAGAGAGAGAGAGAGAGAGAGAGGGGGGGGGGGTGCTGGAGGGGGATCTTGAAAATCATTCTAAAATCTGCTTTTGTTGACTCTATTTCATTGATATATCACCTTTCCGAACTTTTCCCCGTAATAATATTTGTCCGAAAAGTAACATCATTCGCATTATAGTAAAAAAAAAAGTTCACTGAATTTTAACGAATGCTGTTTTTACTTCAGCCGACTACACCTCAGTGATATTTTACTTGAAGGTGGACAAGAAGTCAGGTTCTACTATTATTCTTAAATTGCAAGCAAACAGTTTTCAAATAACGGGAGTTAAAGCGATAAACGAATGAAGGTTGCATAGAAATTGTAACACACCTGTTGATTATACCGTCTGGGCTTCCAGAATTCAGGTGAAAAACATTGACAGGTATGTTGATTAGAGTGCTGGGTAATTGTGGGTAATACAAACACGCGCCATCCCTATCTACACGCACCAGATAAATGGTGAAAGACTTGTCTGAGTTGGGTTGACAGAAACCAGAAAGAACGTCTGGATTGTTAACCCTGATACTATATCCTACAGCAATGGTCTTATGGCCGATTTGGGGTCAATGTACATGCATTTGTTTATTCTGTATAGTTTAAATAACTGCCAACAAAGTAAGGGCACACGGGGTCATTCGGTAGGAAAAGGACAACAATTGGTGTTATAAATGACATGATGCGCCATATTTCATGTCAACTCGACTAAGTAGTCATGGTATTCATTACCTCAAATTTATGATTGCAGTAATTGTGATATTCAAACTCAAATGTACTTAAGTAATCAATATTGAGAAAATTTCGACTATATCAGTTTGATAATACCTTACACATCCATATGATTCGGAGTCTTCTCGACCATATCAACTTGATAACGCCTTATACGTTTATATTTTAAAATATTTTCAGCCATGAAAACTTTTCGACCATATCAGTTTGATAAAGCTTTATACGTTTTTATTTTGAAATATTTTCGACCATTCAGCTTGATAAGGACTTATGTATTTTCATTTTGAAATCTTTTCGACCATTCAGCTTGATATCGCATTATACGTTTTTATTTTGAAATCTTTTCGACCATTCAGCTTGATGATAACTTATACGTTTATATCCTAAAGCCTTTTCAACCATGTTGTGCTTGGCCTAATAGATGAGACATATTGGCTGAACATGTGCAATAATGGATATGTGACGAGAAACAGATTCTTATACTCTTTGCTATCAGCAATCATTGTATCATAAAATGATAAATAGGGAAACAATGCAAGGATATTAGAAACAAGATGAGAGTGAAGAAAAAATAATGTTTTTATTTATTTATTTATTTATTTATTTATTTATTTATTTATTTTATTCTTTTTAATTGTTACATTATTATATTCAACATTTTCCCATTAGACGATTTCTGTTGTACATACCATCTCATTCTCATAACCGTTATCTTGGTGCCAAACAGAAACAGTTGATGTGATAAATTTATATAAGACAAATGGGCGAGGAGAGACGTCGTACTTTGACGATTTTATCTGCCGGTATCGGCAATGTACTTCCCGGTGTATATTCAGAACGGATGCTAAAAATCTTCCGTTATGGTCTACCGTCATAAAATTTTCGGAGGGACCGTCAAAGACAGGTCTTTTCATCATAAATATTAGGTCAAATGACACAGGCAACACCGGCTTCGTTAGTAACAAAAAAATATCGGTCATAATTTAAAAGGTTGTTGAGTTTGTCTATGTTTTGTATGAAAGCTGACACCCAAGATCTTCTTCGTTTGCATGTCTGTATAACTGGGAGACTTCACTCGCCTGTGGATAAATGAAAACATTCTGGTTTGTTAAAAATAGTTACCTTTTGTCATTATTTAATTGTTTTATAGAATTTACTAATGTCTAATTTATTGATTAATCATTGGTCTTCTGACATTAATATTTATCATATTTGTAAAACATAATTTATCTAATAATATAAATATAAATGATGTTCTATCATTTTAGTATGAACAGTTTATAAAGTTAGAATGTTTAAACAAGCACATATAATTTAGTACACAAGTTTTAATGATGTTTGTTTCTATTGTAAATTCAAAGTTGAAAATAAAAGATAATGCGAATAATAAAAAGGGCATTCCCAGAGATTCCGAACCTGCGGACATTCAGTGTCATTCAACGCTTCGGAGACCCCTTGGTTGGGATTCGTATTTCCTTCAAACACATGAATATGGAGATTTTTATGCTGAAATACACGGAATGCTCGGCATTTATCATCATTCGTAGTTTCCATGCTGGTAACAGAACCACAAAACTAAATACGATTTCAATTAATTGAAAATTAGAGAGCAACTATTCATACATATTGTATGTTGAATTTTGTTGAAAACGACAAAATACAGCTATTTCGTCCTTCTAGGACTCGTCAGTGATCAAGAAATTGAGTTGGTAAAGTCAAAATCGTTCAAAACTTAAGTTACAATACAGGGCACTGTTTGCTCAATGCAATTAACTTATTTTCGTCAATTTTCAATTATTATTTGATCTTACAAAACTCGGAGACTGAAGTCTACCACCAGCAAATGTTATTATTGTTTGTGTTTTCTGTTTATTTCAGTTTTCTGTTAATGTAAAATTCTCGGTTTTTCACGCATGACTTGGCAAAGTGAGACACACGATATCTTGTGTGGCGTTCGTGACGGGATAATTCTCTATAATGTTAAATGCACGTTTTGCACCGATAGTTTGCGTTACCTTTCCCCCGGTAATCCACAAATCTCAGAGTTGTCATCTCATGTTTATTCATTAGTGCAATTAAACATACAAGATGTTTCAGATTTCAGTTGAAATTTGCAATCGAGGTAGAGATATTGAATTAAATGTCCCTTCCTTTCAGACGCTAATTATTTAACGATAATTTTATGAGGATAGTCAAAATTCTTCTAGACAACCGTGACTTCTGTAGGAACATAAAGATAAAAATCTGGTAGATTGTATTTTTTATTATTCAGAAGACAAGCTAATCGGTCTGAACAGAAAATTAAGGTATACCACGATAACAATTATGGTATTGGCTGTCACAACATCATTAAACTGATACAAGAATATATCTGTTTGTGAATTGTGTCATTTTTACGAGTTCTTCAATCAGAGTTCCATAATTCTATAAAAATCTATGAGTTTTATGGGGAAATGTATATCAAGATGTGAAATCGTGTAAGAAAACCGTGTAAAATAGTAATGAATTGAGTTAAATACTAAGATGACATTTTGCTGTCGAAGATTGTGATGGCAGAATTAAAATGTGAAGCTTGTGAGTCTATGATTAGTGGTTGATTTCAGAGAGTTATGTTAAAGGTTTAAACTGAACATATAAATACATATTGCTTATACATTAAAACAAGCATCAGGATAAAAATGAAGTACCTGTTGATACAAATTATAAACTAGCTTTATTTTTATTTGCATGTTTATAATGTGTTGTTGTTTTTGTTGTTGTTGTACAAATGCATTTTAAAACATCGGTATGCGTACGTATGTAGAAGAAAGTATATTACATGAGATAATAGCTATATATATGTTCTGTGTCTAGAGTGCAAAAACATACCTAGATTTATATAAAACATTCTCGATATTTTAATCACCATCTTACACACAAAAACTTGGGATGTTTTAGGTCTGCTATAAAGGACCTTCGATGTCCTTCGGCCGAAGGGATTATCGAGACACCTAGATTCAAACCATTGCTCTCTGTTTTGATCTATAATTTTGTAATATGTTTTATGTTCTTTGTATGTGATGTAATTTATGTAATATTTATGTCTTGATAAAGGGACAGGTTGCCTGGAAAATCTGACAATTCGTTTGTCTCTACTGATATACATTGTGATATGTATATATATAGTAATATATACAATATATATATGGAATCTTGTAAGTAATATCGACTATATGGTCCAGTATTGGTACTGGATCCTAACAAACAAATGTTTGTTGGATGCGTATTACTGAAATAGATATATGATCAATGAAGTGATAGCAACAATACGGACAAGTGAATTGTCAAATGTTTAGAACATAAATATGTATATATCTGAATATGAAACTGATATATGAAACGATTTTCAAATTAGTTTTGAAAGTAAAATATATATATTTGTTTTGAAGTAAGAAGAAGTTATCTTTAATATTCGTGAAAATATTTCCAATAAGCATGAAGGACTGATTTAATTAAGTATCTGTATGCTGAGTAGAGATAATTTTTGGAAGTAATTATCTAATATCATTAAATCAATCACACGTATGCATTACATGTTCATAATAGCTGAAGATTTTTATCTCTTCAATTAGGATATAGTTTAACAAAACAGCTTTAAACATTTAAACAGTCACAAAGTTCATTGACAAATACATTTAGAACTTTATATATATATCCCCCAGGTTGTCGCGGGGCTTTCAATGGTTTGCATCCAAAATATGCGAGGCTCCTGAAGGGTATTTTAAAAATTAGGTGCGAACGCGTCCTATGCGATTTCTGACTAATTTTTACTTAATCCTGCTTTTTCTTTCCGAAAAGAATTGCTCCATGCTTCATTTCATCTTCACTGTTTGTCCCATGGTTCGTTTTACCTATTTTACTATAAAAGAATGATATCCTTTGGCCTAAAATCGTTGCCTTTACTCTATGGGCGATATTTTAATTCAAAAAGATAATTTAGAAGTAAATTTAGGACACCTTAGGATATGTCTTAAAACGAATATAACAACAAAAAATGAATGAGAATGCAAATAATAAGAAAATTAAAACAACACATTTTACGTTATTGATATTTGTTAAGTTGTAAATCAATGTAACTCATTTTCGTCATTGTTGTTGTGCATTGCCGCCGATTTGAAATTACAGTGAAATGTTAAAGAGGTGCATTCTGATACGAAGTACAACAAAGAGGCGCGTTCTGATATGAATTACGATAAAGCGTGAGAGTGCTTACTGAAAAGTTGAAATGTGTTGTTACAATGCCTATAGTCGCCCTTAGGTAATCCTTCATATCACTGTAGTACATTTTATTGTTTTTGGAATAAGTCTGATGGAATGGTTAAAGCAATGTTAGAATTAGGCAGGACTTAATTAGTCTTGTTTAAAAACTCCAACACAGTGCTTCACTATGGAAATTGAAAAAAAAAACTTCTCAAAAACACAAACACGAGTTTTACGTTAATCTGTTAGAAGTTGAAACAATTGTCAAATTAGACTGTTAAAATATTTCCGAGACTACTAAATTACGTTGAAATAAGGACAATATCTTATTCGTTACAATTATTTTTTAATCGCATATGTTCATAAATCGGATTATCAAACATTTTAAGCACAATATCCCTCCATCTTCTAAATCTTTAACGGGACCTAAGAGATCTAGCACGTGTTCTGATCAGTAAGTAGATTATACAGCGATCGGGTCAGATGTCATCTAAAATCAGGGGTTATGTTTCACAGGTGACACAATGCTGTATAATGTTATCGCATAGTCCAATCTCGGGCCTTTTATTACAGTGTAACAAACTACTCTGACACCGTTTGACAATAACATATTACATACATGTGGGGGTCCGATCTAACACACAAATGAACAGATTGAAGCATAATCTCTGAATATTGATTGAATTGATCACAGTTGACAATAGTCATATTAAACAATATGTTTAATTAGTAAAATTTTTAAATCTACTAAGTCGATGATAGAAGTATCATTCGAAAATTAAACACAATAAGTATTTATGAAGTCTTAATTTGGCGAAACTTTTATCCATTTTCCTAACTAAGATCGTTTTAACTTAAACTAATAAAGCATGGCTTATTATGTGAAAAATCAGATAACCTTTAGCTAAACTCGTCGTCGTCATCGTCGTCGTCGTCGTCGGCCTTCCTCTCCTCCTCCTTCTCAAGGTTGTATACTTGTCTGGATTTGCTCCTGTAATATAAAGTTTTCTTCACGTTTACCAAATAACAGCAAAAAATGAAGTAAATCATTGGTGACCATTCGGTAATGATAACTCGTATATGATATGCTGGTTCATCGATTGTTTGCTTTGCTTAAAAGAGGAAATAAAAACATGGACACGGAATTGTTTAACTATTTTCTGGAACACCTTGATATTTAGGTCAAATAGAACAAGGGAACGCGTTCCACTTCTTTACACATAATATTCCGATAAATTAGTCGAGCGATTTACAAGCATATAGGGATATCATGGAAATATAACAGCATGACCACATGCTCCAGCGTCAGTATATAAATATACATTGCCTTAAATATGAAAAATTAGCATGTCTTGTCAAATTATACATTTTTGTGGGCTTCAATTTTCGGTGCTTCTCACTTGATTTCGTGGAAAAAACAAGTCTCAAAATCACCTAATGATAAAAATTCGTGTAAAATGTTAAAGTTTTTAAAGCCATGAACATTAGAATTATTGGATTAAGGGTACCCCAAAAAAGAAGCAAAAACAAAAGCCCGCAAAAATTAGATTATCTACAGTATCATAGAGATGTACCAATTTATATGTATCATATATGTGATTCTTCTTAATAATTATACAAGATGTGTAATTAACACATGAAACTTGATATTATGTTGTGAAGATGTGCTTAAAGTGCATGCGTATATATATATATATATATATACAATGTATATATCTAAAACGAATAAAAAGATAATTTTGGACACACGTCATACTCGATACGACAGAGACAGTGAATGAAATGCACGTGTAATGTCATATTGAGACTGTGGTTTGTATTATAACGAATTCTTGTGTTTATTAGTTAACCAGGCACGCCACGTGCAACAGAAAAATACCAGACCGACATATTATAATTATATATCTTCTATATCTGACGTGATCTCTATCGTAACATACACTGGCTATAAGTAAATACTAACGATACACGACAAAGGGGCTTCTATTACGTGCGTTGTAACACTACACAGATTCTACTATGATATAAAACCACGTGCATATGCACGTGTCTAAATATAGAATTTATGTAAAGGTGACAAACAACAAATAAGATTGGAATATACTGGAAATTAATATATTTCCGTGAGGCTCAATTTTTGTGATTTTTGAAAATATTACTATTTTGTGGAGATTTGATATCGTGAGTAAATATAGCTCAATAAATCTACTTCCAATTATTGCAACAGTCCGTGGACATTTGATTTTTTTTTGTATAGTACCCTAGGAATAAATGAAAATAAATGAATGATTCTTAAGAAATAAAATAAACTGGTGTCTCACTTAGGCAATTGGATTTAAGAAATGTAAATCCGTCAAATATTTAAAGCAGTACCATCTTTTGATAAGGGATTGTATAAAACTATTCTTAAGGGTGGGAGTTTTTTAATTTAGACGATTCCGGCATCAGCACTGATGGTGAGCCATTCTACTGAAAAAACAACCTTTTCAAGCCCTTTCTAATGTCGGGTTTCATCACTTTAAGATCCCCTCCACCCTTGTTATCAGGTTGTACTTTGTAAAGTCAGCAACAAACTGCAACGTAAATAGTTGTTCCTTTCATTGTGTGTTTCTCTTACTTTGTTGTGTTACCATAACAACCGTATGTGCAAAATGTACAACATGTAGTGCGGGATTATCACAAGATAATCTGTGACGTCATGAATTCGGACACGTCACGTGTGATATAATCCAAGCATTCATGAAGACCTGGCACACCGTCTAGTATTAATATGGAAACCACGGAAACCATGGAAACGATTTTGCAGTGTGGGTCATGCCGACGCTTAATCTTTTACATTTATTGTCGAAGAAAAAAATCATTGAAAATATATATATATATCCCCATTAACTTTGCTTATTGCATTGCCGGTTAGGAATGGAATCTTTCTGAAATGTGTACAAGTTTGTAAAATTAAGTCATAAAGCAGTGTATTGATATTTCGTATCGCCAGATGACCATCGGTCACCTGAAAAGACAGTGAGAATGATCGGTGAGAAGGTTGCTTTATCAAGTGTCCGAAGCTCATGCGAGAGCGTCCACACTCGTGGAAGGTCTGGGTTCGATTCCCAGCGGGCACTCTTGAAACCTGACCATCTGACATCAACTTACCCAGACATACAACCATAACAATTAATCTTTGCGTTAAACAGACCATTCGGCATAAATTTTTACTGTTGACAAATTATATCATGTACACACAACAATTCTTTCTTTTTTTCTCTTTCTTTCTTACGTTCTTTCTTTCTTCCTTCCTTCCTTCCTTTCTTCCTTCCTTCCTTCCTTCCTTCCTTCCTTCCTTCCTTCTTTTCCTTTCTTTCTTTTCCTTCCTTCCTTTCTTCCTTCCTTCCTTCTTTCTTTTCCTTTCTTTCTTTCTTTCTTTCTTTCTTTCTTTCTTTCTTTCTTTCTTTCTTTCCGAGCAATACTCATACTCAACGTTGTACTTTAAAGGTAAAACCTACATTTCGTAGTTAATTTTTAAGTCTGGACTAATTTAGCAAAAAATCCGTAGCTAACAAACTTAAATGGACTTAAAAATATATTCTTGAAGAATGATTCAAATACTGTTTAATATGAGATAGAATAGTGAACTTACGGATATAATGTATATAAAGATTATAGACATAACAATATATGGTATCAGTGCGTCATCCGTACTTCTGTCTGTTATCACCATCGTCTTAATCAGCCATAACGGTTAAATAGGACCTAATTATGCTAGAGTGAATGACACATAAAACGCGCAATCTGTCGCTATCAACCCAAATTGAAATATTCAAACAAAGTTGACAATTTAACAGTATCGCACTCATCAAACCGTTTATAGTTCCCTAACAAAACCAGCACACACGAATCAGTCAGGCGGAAGGATATCTGGACCTGATAACAGTCCAAAGTTAAGACGTATTCATTCGCAGGCAACACGAAACACCCCGTTTGTTTCTTTCTCAGGGAAGAGCTACTGTTTAGATGCCTAACTTGATACAGGTTAGTTATGGACTTTGACCTTTGATGTCTATCTTTACCGAAACAAAGAAAAGCTACACCGCTGATTCCTCACACTATGTGTGGCACTGCGATTCTTAAAGGGACACAATCAACGAAGGAAATGTCTTCAACATATCTCCTTGGCCATTTACAAAACATTTGTTTATTGAATTTTGGCGCTGATAGTATTTTTTAATTAGTAACTATTTGCTAATACCATTGATCATTTCCTAAAGGAATATGTGCGAAAACTCGGAGATAGGGTATAAAAGGGAGACAACTTTGGAAAATGGGGGAACTTTATCATGTTTTTCAACCTTCAAAGAAGGGCTATTAAAAAACCTGTATAATTCAACATCACATACTAAAAAATATTTTGGAAATTTTTTGGGAGGATTAAATTTCGTACTCTTTTAAAATTAACGTAATTATCAACAACATTCCATATAAATCAAGAATTAGATACAGCGGAGCCAAATGATTTGACTGCATTATACAGCTGTATCGTCCTTCTAGGACTCGTCAGTGATGCTACATCATACAGCTGTTTCGTCCTTCTAGGACTCGTCAGTGATGCTACATCATACAGCTGTTTCGTCCTTCTAGGACTCGTCAGTGAAGCTACATCATACAGCTGTTTCGTCCTTCTAGGACTCATCAATGATGCTACATCATACAGCTGTTTCGTCCTTCTAGGACTCGTCAA
This sequence comes from Ylistrum balloti, assembly GCF_031769215.1. NCBI lineage: Eukaryota > Metazoa > Mollusca > Bivalvia > Pectinida > Pectinidae > Ylistrum > Ylistrum balloti. Next base: position 735,973 of record NW_026782082.1, on the reverse strand, counting down.
TGATGCTACATCATACAGCTGTTTTGTCCTTCTAGAACTCGTCAGTGATGCTACATCATACAGCTGTTTTGTCCTTCTAGAACTCGTCAGTGATGCTACATCATACAACTGTTTCGTCCTTCTATGACTCGTCAGTGTTGCTACATCATACAGCTGTTTCGTCCTTCTAGGATGCTATAGGCCTATAAAGATGAATAAGCATAGCTTAAATACGTTTGCAATGTATTACAAGCAAAATGTGAATCTTTAAAATGTTCATGCCGTTTGAAAGCAAAGTATTTTGTTTTACACTGAACAGAAAAAAAAACTTTGTGTAGCGTTCAATGTCATTACCGTTAAGGTACACAGACCCACAATCGGACACAGCCGGGTACACACGCACCTACAAGTACTCCTGTTCCGTGGGAAAAAGAACGATTAAAAATTACGCGAGTTTTTCTGGTTGAATTTTCTCTATTGTTCGAATTCAATACAACCCTGATAGTAAAAGATATCAAATTGTAGCTGATTGGGGAAAATCGAAGGGAGCAGATTCTCACAAATTCTGTTTACATCCAATGCCAGAGATTCTAAAATTCCTGAAGAACGTGTATCATTCTTCCGGAATTTTGTAATCCTTTTGTGTTTGAATTTTAAACACGATAAGATCATTGTCTCGAGATTGGATTTTATTTCTCAAGATAGAGATGCGATGACTAAGAATTTTCAGTAAAGGTCAATGTTTATTATTTGTTATTTCACGGTAAATGTTCATCATTAGAAATTTAACAATTAAAGAACTATTATACACACGGCCGATGGTCGCCTAGATTGGTTTTCTGAGTCAGTGTTTAAGGCTACATTCAGATTTAAATGGACAGTAGGTGATAATTTTACAAAGTGTAAAGAAATTTTAAAAGATAGTAATAAAAACTAAATAAGTTTAAAGATGAGTATCGTTTGAAACGACCTGTATTCAGTTTTTTTCTATTGTCTGTGTGTATGGATGAATATCAGCTACATTCTCTACAGATTTGTGACGTGTGTGTGAAAATATCCTTTAGGCCGATTGCTGGAACATAACCAAGCAACTGAGGCAGCCATTTCTGATTCATCATAGTGACTTTCTCGTCTTTTGATGTCTTAAGGCAATCGGTTCTATTTGTGTGTGTGTGTTCTGTTCACTAATACTGTTGGTGATTCTGTATTCTGTAATATATTTACATACTGTTAAATATTGTGTATTGTATATTGTTTAATTACCATGGCATTATCGCATATTTCATCTAAATCTGTGATATAACGGATCATTTTGCCGAACCTGTGGTATACTAATGTATTTTGCTAATGATAAGAATGGACAATATCTTTCTCTTATAAATTGCCGCTGTATTCCTGTTTTTGTTGACGCTGTTTTAATAACAATAGTAAACTTTATTAATTTTACAACAATTGTGAAACAAGTTTTTCCAACTTATATTAGGAAAGGTCTTACTGTGTTTTTAATTATTATCAAAATTTGTTTTTTATCTAGATATTATATACTACCCTCCAAAAAACATTTCACACTTCTTATAAAACATTTGTCCAAATATATCTGGCAACACATACCAGGAGATATGGTTTTAAGTTCAGGTTTTGCAAATGACACATGGGAAAATAACATCTTTACCTTCAAGTTTATCCTCAAATTATTTTTGGTGATTTAACATAACTTAGATGGGAATATAGTGTAAAATGATATATTTCCGTGAGGCTTAATTTTTGTGATTTTTGAAAATATTACTGTTTTGTGGACATTTGTTATCGTGGGTAAATATAGCTCAATTAATCTGCTTCCATCTATTTCATCAGTCCGTGAACATTTGATTTTTTGAATAAATGAAAATAAATGATTTTAAAGAAATAAAATAAACTGGTGTCTCACTTCGGAACATATTACAAAAAAAACATCGATGTTCGATATACCTTCAGGTTTATCCTCAAATTATTATTGGTTATTTGAAATAACTTACAGGAAGCGGTTTTGACATGAGTATAAAATACCTACATTAGATTTCAGTTGATAATGATTAAACATTCGACCAAACATGTCGGTAGGCTGCAAGTAGATGTTGTTGTTGATAACATAGAATATATATGGAAAGTGATCATTGTGTTTAAAGAAAGCGAACCTTTCAGGTTAGAAAGCGAACAACAGGATGGAAACATGCGCAAACTGCCAACCTTTTCAATATTTTTGTCTTTATGATGTAAAGTGAGACTTGATATGTCCACAAACTTGTCGTTTGTTATAATTTACAGTATTGCCATGGTAACTAAGAACAAAACACAAATATAGGCCCCTTTATACAAAGCGTATTCAAACAAGCTAAGAAAATATGGAACTGCAGATGAAATATTCATTCATTATGGTTCACAACACAAACAAGAGAGGCCACTGAGTGATATGTATTGTATCCTGTCTACAGATTTATGATCTATAGTGAAAAGAGACCCCCTCCCCCAACTATCTCTCCCTTCCCTCCAATGTATACACAAACAGGAATAACCTATTGACAAACCACACAATAAACTGTTCATTGATATTTCGCTCATGCATTATTCTTTAGATTTTCATCAACACCCAAATAAAAACGTCAATATGTAGCTGTAGGTATCACGGTATTCATCTACAGAAAACTAAAAAATATACCGTCACCAACACAAAAAGTAAGACAACATCTTCTGTCATAAAAAAAAACTTAAGACAAAACCAGATGTTCCGGAATGGATAATTGTATAACATATGCCTAACTACGCTATGAATACTTGCCCCACATGAACTTTAATCATCATTGTATGTAAATGGTTAGGGTCTACAGTGTAAGGATGTCAGGAATCTAAAGTTTTTGCTTTCTTTTTGGAATCTACTCATGAACATAAGTAACTGATTCTGTGTATGCTAATTTTCAAAATAATTTCCCTGTGATAACAGACATGAAAATATTCAACATAAAAAACAACAATAAACAAAATACCAAACTGTCAAAAGAATCCTAATTCATACTAAAATTCGATGAAATGAGGACAAAGTCTTAATCTTTTTTTTTTTTTTTTTTTTTAAATACGGAAAAATCTCAAAAAGCAGATGTTCCGGAATAGTAAGCGTCTTCATAAGATCACAGAAGGGAAAACCAGTGGGAACTATATACAAAACTGCTTGTTAACACAAGGTCCTATCAACAGTCGTAATTATGATACAGTTTAAAATAAAGGTCAACAATTAGCCTTGATGAAAAATAAACAACGATGTATTGACCTCATACCTGGTTTCGATATTAGGGTTAATTTAAAACAATTCTGGCCTACGAAGGCAGCTCAGCGAGAATAGTAAAATAAGGACTTGACTCACCAGCAAGGTAGACAATTTTATTACCTCTAATGATTTATTACCTGGATACGTCCAGGAATTTTCATTCACCTTTCTAATTACCTGTGCTAATGATTTTGTTGTGCACACTGGCAATTTTTTGTAAATAAAAGTGAAATAAAGCAAAATTCTGAACATTTAAATTATTTACGAATAAAACAAGCATGAAGAAATACATAATAATTTCAGAGTACATGTGTTTCAAGCGTATGTATATAACGATATTTTAAATAATACTAATATAATAAAAAAAAACAAGAAACACGAACATGTCAACATAATCATAATCCGAACTGAAATTCTATAGAACTAGGACAAAAATAAACAAAAGAAAGATTTATACAGAGACTCATGAAACTGTTCACCAAGAATAAGATCAGTTGTTCCGGGAAAGTTAGCGTCTTTTGCTTTATCGGCGACAACCGCCATGTGGAATTTGGTCAATCCTAGTGAGTGATGTAACGTTCCCAAATGAGAGCAAGGTATACGACAACGGTACCAACAGGCACACTAACGAGTATCAAACACGTCCAGCTTCATATCGAACAAAGAAAATAGAATCAATCAGATCATTAAGACGACCCTATAGTTTTTATCAACCCGTATCTTTTAAAACCCATGTATCACGAATTTGTTCGTCAGTTGACAACTTCTTGTTCGAAAATCGAGATAATGGGAACATTGAATCAACTCTAATATGTAAACACCATAAGTTGGGGATGCAGGTATGTTGCTATCCAGAAACAGATAAATTGCAACACGTTTATCATTGACTGATTAGCAATTTGTTTTGACAGGATTAATACAACACAAAAATTCTTGCTGACATATCAGGTTCAAATGTACCCATCAAATACCCTCAACTTATAGTCAGAGAAAATGGACTTTTTCCCAGTTTGTAGCCAGTCGCATGACTGGCCAGCAATGTCATTCATGCCAATGGAACGTTTGAAACCATCGCTTTATTATTATTTGCCGTCACAATTACTGATCACGTGATTTTGCAATAAAAAGTTAATTCTATATTGCAGGACTTTTCTGACGATGCACCGTTAATATTTTCTTATTGAAATAGCATTCTGAAACAAAAATATGACAAATATTTACATTGCGGGTGCCGGCGATATTAATGAAGACCTTTCGGGACACATGGTCTTTTCATCGAGCATGTTTTCAGAGGTCGCCATGTAAATATTTCTTTCATTAGCATTTTGCACAAGTCTTATGAAATATAGGTTTGAATTAAGATTCTGCTGACGTGTCAGTGTTTTCTCGTTGTTAGTATACAAAATATGCAAAAAAAAAAAAAAAAAAACATATATATATATATATATATATATATATATACGGTAATATAGTAAAATAAATGAAATTAGCAAATCGTTTGAAATTCATATACGATGCACATTTTGCTGGTGTTTCTCCCATTCTTTGTTTATCTCCCCTCTTTAGCATCATTTAATAATTACTGATTTCGTAAAACTATCTCGTTTTACCAAATCCATACACACCCTCACACACAATACACTCAGTCACCTAGAGACCAGGACGATATATAATTGTGGTAGAGTTGTAATGGACACATCGTTAAGAGTAGACAGAGCCACACTAAGGTAATTATCGTTCTTGATGTTTTATCAACCTCCTCGAATTACCTATGGCTACTCTCGCTAAACAGACAACTTTCTTCTTTCATATGGAACATTATCTTAAACACGTCTTAGGTTTCATCTTATATTGACAAAAATTTTTTGATATTGTTTTCAAAGAAATGCTCAAACGATGTTGACTGCCAACTCATTTAGATGAATCTGTAATTTATTTCATTCTTCAGAAAGTGTCTTTTTCATCAATTTTTCTTAATGCACTCGAAATGAGTCGCCAAAATTGCAATAACAGGACTTGGAGCTGAAATAAACAACTGGCACAATGTATACACCAATATAGGTACGATATTAAAGCAATATAGAAACGCATTGTTTCTTTTTTTGTGATTCCCATTGTTTTTGTTTTGATTTTGGTGTAGTATTACAAACAATAAAATCTTTTATTTATCATTTGAATTGATATCAAGTAACAGCCAATAAGATTTACTGTATCATTGATTGTTTGCCTTTCTCTCATTGGCTTAGAAGTACTTGTAAAGTTTTGTCCAAATGCAGTAACAACTCCAAAATGGCGGTCACACACACATGGTTAAACATGTTTAACCAATCGGTAAGCTTGACGCCAGTTTTTTTTAATGCAGGTCAGTGAAGTTATATCCGCGCACAGGTAGGTAAAACCTTATATCAACCTTATGTAGAGACAATAATTGTATATTAAATATATTTTGTCAAAGCTCTTGGTCGAACCCGTCCCAATGGCAAAGTTGATGTCCCTGGCTTACGTAACATGATATTGCCCCCAGCAGAGACATTTATTACAAAACGTCGCTTAATTTCATTAGACTGTCTAGATATTTCAATTCAATTATAACAACTATGACACCAATTGATCCTTAAATACGATCTAATCATAACAGTTTAAACGGTAATTGCATTTAGAAATTAAAACCGACAATTTAAAAAAGAATATTTAGGCTAGACGAACATCTTTGACCTTAATTGATTTTTGATTTGTTCGGACATGCAAATGTTACATTTGTATACCAGTGTGACACCTGTGTACTTCCAAAGTTTCTCGGTAACGGATTTGTTCTTCTGTGAATATGATACACTCTCGTGATACTAATTGGTTTATGATTTAAGTATCAAGTTTGCAAAAATGCAAAAGGAGTATATTTTATTTCAGTGCCATATTTAATGGCCCTCCGTTCATACGCATTGACTATGAACTTCAGCATGTGACTGAAAAATGATATCATATGTCTGTACTTGGATAACATTTTGAGAGGTCTGTAAAAAGTATTCATGTACTTTTAGCAAAATAATTAGGAGAACATATAAAAGTTGTTTCAATGTCAATATGTTCTTTTGGTTGGAATTCAACCAAAGTCAAAGAGATTTTATTTTATAAACAGATATATACATTATTTACACACCATACACACATAACAATTGAAAACATCGAAATGTACAGTCAAAAACTGTTGTGACAAAAAAATAAATTCACAAAATAATTAACGACTTCTGAAAATGTGCATTCAAATTCAGATACGCTTAAACTCTGGTAAAATATGGACAAAATATGGATTTACATGGGGATTGCGTACAAAAAAATCCAAGACAAATAATACTAGCTGTTCTGCAAGGGTAAGCGTTCTTATGCTTCATCGAAGGCATACGTATTGTAAATCTATAGGGTAATCAATGCAATGTCACGTTCTCAAAATAAAAGCCTGGTCACCAACAATGAAAACAAAAAGGCCTTCAAACGATCAGTAATTACGTCTAATAAAGTAAAGGAAATTTTGTGTCTCTCTGTATCAGTGTTTAGTTGATTTTCTTCAGCTGGCGATAACTTTTTCAGGGAAATCGTGATTATGGAAGATAGGATAGAGTATTCAATCAACTGGGTATCTTAACACTAAAGGTTAGGAAAGCATGGCTTTGTTATCAAGATGTGGAAAGTTCACAATAAGAAATTGTTATCGCACATAATAGTGAATAACTGTTGGTTGTATTGTAAAACAAATATCAGAGTAATCCATGTTTTAAAATACGATAAAACATAACAAAACCTGTACATTTTAAATTTTGATAAAAGGGTAAAATCCATGCTACAAAAACACATATAGTCATGATATAATGCAATATTTGATGATATTTGAAAAACTGCAAACAACTAGGTCGTCAAATGAAAACTGATTTTTTGCTCATGTTCCAAGGCTATAACTGCTTAACTGAAATTAAACAAAACAAAATGTTACTGAACACACAGCTGACAAAAGGCTGGTGAAGATCATTGAAGTGTGATTCTTAATTTGTAAAATTATTAGACTGCCATTTTATTGATCATCATATTAATAAAAAAAAACATCCAACTAGCATTTGCATGTTTGGCCATTTTAATTATTGGAAGTTTCCCTCAGCATACTTGTATACATGTCGATATGAAAATCTTTGCTGTTTGTTTTACACAGTTTAAAATTTATTTGTGAAACTGTTATTTGCTTAATACGTTGAAAAGAAATATTTCCTATGAATGTTTACATTTGATTTGTAGAAGTGCAAGAGCAAGGGTGGAATGCAATCTGACAAACAGTATTTATACGCCACCCGCGTGCATTTGTTTATAAATAAAAGGATATCTTTGGTTGACAGACCAAGAAAAGCGACGACAAATAAATAATCATTCCTTGCTTGGTGGATGTAACAGTAATATCAATCCGCTGGCGCAGGCTTCACACAGTGCTGAACAAAGGACACACAGGGGAATACCACCTTAATATACAAATTTCGAGGTAATGGAAATGTGGCATTGTTGATTACATTTCATCACACAGACGTTTTGTCCTTCTGAGACTCCTACAAATGTAGCCTAAACCTTGAAGGCGATTCACATGTAGGTAAATTTAGATCGGGCAAAACAAATGTTAAAAATGAAACTTGAGCTTGAGGTACGTTGCATGTTATCAGAGAAATCATAACATAACACTTTCTTTAGGGCGATTAATATAGTGCAAAGGACGTTTTTTATCAATATGATAAATATACATGATTTATTCTACAACAATTGCAAAACGTTGTTCGAGCCTGTATTAATCACTATCGTTGGCCCGGATAGAAGTGAGCGAAGGGATCTTAATGTAGGGGGGAAACCAAAGTAATCTGAGGAACCCTACGTGGTAGGGCAGGTGACCCATACCTTTCCACGTCCTAGCGAAAATAACACGGGGCAAATGTGTACAATAGTAAAAGTGTAAAGATGACGTTACTAACTTGGATTAACCAAGATTTACATGATAGGTGTTGTCAATGAAGCAAATTACGCTTACTCTTCCGAAACACCTTGTCTTTTTTGCTATGTATTTTTTTTCTAAATTTTGCTTTTGTAATTAATTCAATTAATGATAGAAAACCAATAATAGGTACATTTTTTACAGTATCAGTTTAGTAACTCCAGTTGCCAGGATTTCCTTTTTCTACAATGTCTCAGCTTACTGAGAGCACTGATATACATTGTCTACATACAGAAATGTGACTTAATTAACAGATGGTCCGAAATTCATTTGTGCAAATATCCTGCTGATATATATACAATGTAATTTTTAAACATTTCAGTCTTTTATCAAAAAGTGCTTGAATATCATACACTAAGCACCACATTTTCTGTGCAGTCATTCTATCTGTTGTTATTGTATAGACCGTTGTTGTATCAATTACATTATCCAGCGACGTTGGCGTCCTTCTTCTTCGTCCCTCGTCCCTGGTGCCACACACTACGTCAGGGCTATAATCATTTCCGTAAAGTGCATTACGACAGTCGTAATGAGGACATTGCTCTCCGGCACCAATTTATGTAATAATAAAAAGGCGGTAGCAGATATTTTGTTACAGCTCTTTAGTAAGTTGCAAGTTAGCCTCTTGAGGCTTGGAATGAAACCAAAAGACTTCTACGACATTTTCATCAGTGTTGATTAAAGACATTAGTAAACGACAGGGCTGTGTAGTCAAATCCTATGACATGACAATGCTGCAAAATAAAAAGAAAGTGCGAAGTGTAAAAGAACGATAATTATCCCTAAAGATGTTGAAACTAGAAAATAAAAAAGAGGAAAAAAAAAAAAAAAAAAAAAAACACTGAAGAAAGTTTTTAGAACAAAGGGCAGGCGAAAAGGCAACGTGACTTTCCTGATGGATTAGAAGCTTGAATAAAGGAATTACACGTTTCAAATTTAGAATTAGATAACGTAGAGACAGAAATTGAATGAAACTGTATCATACAGCTGTTTCGGTTTTCTAGTCCTCTGTTCTGAATTCATTATGGTCCATCAGTTCACACAAACAGCGACATGTCAAATGATGAATAGAACCTACGCTATAATTTATCATACTTTATTACTTATTCGACCATGGTATAAAACATATGTCTTCACGCTGACTCTAGTAGACCAAATTAATCGTTATTTAAAAAAGTATGTGATCGATACACAAGAGACATACAAATGAATAACACGTTTCGGTACATTTAGAATTAAATACAGAAGTTATTAGATAAACCGCATCATAGAGCTGCTTCGTCCTTCTAGGACTCGTCAGGGATGCTACATCATACAGCTTGTTTGTCCTTCTAAGACTCGCCAGTGATGCTACATTATACAGCTGCTTCGTCCTTCTAGGACTCGTCAGAGATGCTACATCATACAGCTGTTTTGTCCTTCCTGGACTCGTCACTGATGCTACATCATACAGTTGCTTCGTCCTTCTAAGACTCGTCACTGATGTTACATCATACAGTTGCTTTGTCCTTCCTGGACTCGTCAGTGATGCTACTTCATACAGTTGCTTCGTCCTTCTAAGACTCGTCAGTGATGGTACAGCAAACAGTTGCTTCGTCCTTCTAAGACTCGTCAGTGATGGTAAGGGCCTAAAATTGCTCGGAATGAACGTGAAAATAACAGTTTTGAAGGTACTTTAACCCGAAATTAAAGAAACGGCAGAGGGGTTCATTAATATACCGTCATTAGCCTTATATGCGCTTATTTGTCTTTTTACAGACAGACCATTCAACTTCTGCAAATACCTGATCGTCTCTTTATTTCCTCGTTTTTCTACTGATATCAGTTTCCATCCGCTTCAAAGACCGGTTTATCATTAGAATGACACCGTATTATTAAAGACCAGTTTTTTTAAAGCCCTAAAGACCAATATTTCACCTAATTAATATGGTAATTAGACCACTGACCAATCATAACTTGCCTGGTGTGTTGATCTGACAGGTTTTCAGATCAGTTTATTAAATTAAGATGTCCGATATGATTTTATAAACCCTACATACTTAATGAATTTTATAAACATGTATAAGGAAAGTAATGACCAGAAGAAAGTCTGCTTGGTCAAGCCCGCTATTCAGACCACCCCGATAATAATGCTACTTGGGTTGGTAATTTATCAGACATTAATATGACACGGTTGTGAAATGACTTTTGTATGGATGTTTGACACTCTCGATTCGATTTTTATAAAGAACGAAAGTAATGGAACACTTCTTAACAATATAGGTAAAGTTCGGTATTGTTTGTTATAAAGCGGCTTCCCGGAGGTGTAGCTCCAGGTATGTAGTATCTATGTAAAACGCCCTATTTATATATCCAACACAGGTAAGATCTGACGCCTGGATCTAATTCAACTAACACCACGGGGTTCACATGCTTTCTAACGGTCTAGTAGACACAGCAACGGAGCAAATTGTTTGAACCTTGATAACTTCTGATGCCAATATAACACGTTTAGTTATAATTATCACCATCGTTGTCATATTAAAAGATTGGAAAAAATCCATCTCTCTGAAAATATATGTCTTTGACTGTTGTTAGTATGCCAAATTTACTCTTCTTTGAGAACGTGACATTATTAAAAATATTTACACGTGACGTCGATGAAAAGATGCCTACTGTTCCTTACTACTAGGTCTAATTCTCCTGACTATTTCTCAATCGTTTGTTCAATATTTTTTGTTCATCTTTTGAGTTTATTTTTTCAACATTTCTGTATTTTGTTGCATATTTTTGTAGTTGACGAAATTATCTCAGGGTACGACAAATTTCCGCTAGCCACGTGCACGCTGACTGAGGGGAGCACAACTAGCGATGAACTGTGCCTCTTAAGTGATATTCGCTTTTAGAAATTGGAATCCAGCAATATCTCAGAGAGCTGTCCTTCCGATGTTCCAAAGTTATGCATTTTGATCAATAGTTTGGCTTTGACCAAATATGGTTATTTCTTCATAGAGGCAGTGGAATAGACTTCTTCATAAATTTTCTTGTTAAGGTATTTCTTTATTTTTCGGTTTTATCCTGATATAAAAAAAAAAAAAACAAAAAGCAAAAATAAACAAAAAACTAAACACACTACTCAATTCACTTGAGTTCTCAGTCAAACAATTTCAATATTTCATTATCCGTTTTTAAGTACTGATTAAAAGCACGCGCTTCTGACTACCTAGACATATCAATTTTCACATGATAATATTACTTCACAACAGATATCAAATCTCCAATCGCCTACTCATAATTACCCTTATGTCATCTTATTGTCAACTACTAGGGCAATTTACCTCCTCGAATATTGTCTCATATTTAACATTCGATATCCACGTGCAGAACAATTGGAGATATAAAGAGCGCTACCAATGTTGGAAATCGAAAATTGCATTGTGTTGATGAACACTGCATGCTATAGATGTTAAATCAACCGAATCGTGAGTAAACGGGTCTTTTTATCGCATTACAACAGAACGTGTACACTACGAGTAGAACTTAGAGGATGCTCCCTCGCATTAACATATATGTATTCAATTAAATCAATTCCTTTTAAGTCATTTTGATAAATTTGAGAGACATTTTTAATATCTCATCATTGATAATATCTCAATTAATCCATTTTCCCTGCAGAAAGAGGAAACGGACTGCATGATACCGTTCATTAAGTATTGACCGAATGAAACGACTATTGACTTAATACCCAGCTTTTGATGTATGTCCCTTTCAAATGCGTGGTTATGTCTGTCTTGGTCCAGTTTCATGAGACCTTAACAATGCGAGGGCCTTCATTACCGACCCAAATAACTATTTGCATAAATGACATTTTCAAATGACATTTTGATGCTATAATGTTTTGTAGATGTTATGTTAAAATGATGCAAGTTCCAAAAATTTCAATACAAGCAAGTTTAATCACAAAAAAGCTCAGTGTTTAAGTTGAGCTTATTTAGATTGAACAAGATACAGAAGTGATCAGCCATTTAAATTAAGGATAAGATATGATATCGCTTGACATAAAACTATATCGGAAAGCTTTCTCGTCCATCTATGGTTCTTCAGTGATGTTAAGTGCCTAACTTGTTAAAATAAGGGAGGTGGATGAGGAAAGGCACAATGTGACAATTTCCTCGGATGTGATACAATGAAGATTTCTTATGAAGGCGGGGTTAAATATACAGTTATCATGCTCAGAATACTGCGAAACATGTTTGATATGAACGCATCCTACCATTTTCTGAAATCATTCGGTCCTTATGGCTTTACCTAACTGTACAGACACCCACCAAGGTGAAAATCGCTGTTGCCGACACTGTAATCCTGCAGTATTTTGTTCATAAAGACACGTTTGGTCTAAAAGCTTCCCAACCTCACAAAGGACTAAAAGAGAAACATATTCACGACTCCGCACCCTACACAGGCTCGAATGTAAACACATTCACGACTCCGCACCCTACACATGCTCGAATGTAAACACATTCACGACTCCGCACCCTACACATGCTCGAATGTAAACACATTCACGACTCCGCACCCTACACATGCTCGAATGTAAGCACATTCACGACTCCCAACCCTACACATGCTCGAATGTAAACACATTCACGACTCCGCACCCTACACATGCTCGAATGTAAACACATTCACGACTCCGCACCCTACACATGCTCGAATGTAAACACATTCACGACTCCGCACCCTACACATGCTCGAATGTAAACACATTCACGACTCCGCACCCTACACATGCTCGAATGTAAACACATTCACGACTCCTAACCCTTCACATGCTCGAATGTAAACACATTCACGACTCCGCACCCTACACATGCTCTAATGTAAACACATTCACGACTCCGCACCCTACACATGCTCGAATGTAAACACATTCACGACTCCGAACCCTACACATGCTCGAATGTAAACACATTCACGACTCGAATGTAAACACATTCACGACTCCCAACCCTACACATGCTCGAATGTAAACACATTCATGACTCCCAACCCTACACATGCTCGAATGTAAACACATTCACGACTCCGCACCCTACACATGCTCGAATGTAAACACATTCACGACTCCGCACCCTACACATGCTCGAATGTAAACACATTCACGACTCCGCACCCTACACATGCTCGAATGTAAACACATTCACGACTCCGCACCCTAAACATGCTCGAATGTAAACACATTCACGACTCCGCACCCTACACATGCTCGAATGTAAACATATTCACGACTCCGCACCCTACACATGCTCGAATGTAAACACATTCACGACTCCGCACCCTACACATGCTCGAATGTAAACACATTCACGACTCCTAACCCTACACATGCTCGAATGTAAACACATTCACGACTCCGCACCCTACACATGCTCGAATGTAAACACATTCACGACTCCGCACCCTACACATGCTCGAATGTAAACACATTCACGACTCCGCACCCTACACATGCTCGAATGTAAACACATTCACGACTCCGCACCCTACACATGCTCGAATGTAAACACATTCACGACTCCGCACCCTACACATGCTCGAATGTAAACACATTCACGACTCCGCACCCTACACATGCTCGAATGTAAACAAATTCACGACTCCGCACCCTACACATGCTCGAATGTAAACACATTCACGACTCCCAACCCTACACATGTTATTCCAACATATACACGTCTCCGAACCCTACACACGCTCGAATGTAAACCCATTCACGACTCCTAACCCTACAGATGCTCGAATGTAAACACATTCACGACTCCGAATCATACACATGCTCGAATGTAAACACAATTACGAATCCCAACACTAGAAATGCACGAAGGGATATCTGACTCCGAACCTGAAGGAAACTCTCAGGAAAATGATGCGTTCTTCATGCAGAAACCTAAACGGAAGAAAAGGCCCCGAATAACCTAAGCCTTTGTATCTAAAGCAAGAAATTATCCATTCAGTCCAAAGACCACACAACCCGTAACAAAATCCTCACGAAGTAATATAGACCAACATATACTTCTTCTATCAACACTGCATATTTGTTCCTAGTAATCAGGACTATATTCGAAAATGAAAGTTTATTGCCCCCGTTGAATTAACCAGTTTGATATATCCAAAGAATTCAAAGCAGAGAAATGTTATCCTGAAATATTTAAGCTGAATCCGTCATATATAAATGTAGGTCACTAAACAGGGAATGATAAGCTATGTCAGTAACAAAGAACAGGAAAATTGCGGAGTTTCAATGACATTTCTGGGTCATGCTTTTACTTTCGGCGTCAGAGCAAGTCATTGGCGTCAGTATGAATTCCATCCATATTATTTCGATCGTTAAAGGAAACACTTATTTGGAATGCTATTATGTAACTTTAACACGTGTGTACAAAATATTGTATTTGAGTCGAAGCATTTATATGTAAGATATTGTTTCCATTTTACATAGTGTTGGTAGTTTTGTGCAACACCCAAAGTACTCGTTTACAACAATTTAAGGCTTCGTACCGGATAAACCAATTTTTTAAATAAAAAAGTACTACTTTTAATGCAATTTGTGCTTTCTTAGTGTGTGGGAGATCGGGGTCATACGTACGCTTTGATAACGTCACACTAATAAAGCGCCTAGTTGATTAAGTGACTATTTCTACACCTGACATCTAGCCATTTTGTGAATTTTATCACCGAGTTGATAAAAGACGTTAGTAAATGAACGTTCGGTCAAAAAAGGAAATAGGTCAAATGAGGTCAGTTTAAACAGAAACATGCTGCTGTATATGCAGAACTATCTAAGGAAAGGTTAAGTCTGAATATGTGACATCGAACGAGATGTTAAGGCTCCAAGGGGGTTACCCAAACTTTTAAATGTATACTATTAAACATGTTTACTGTTTCATCAAGTTTTGCCGCTCGCATATTTTATCATATACTTTGAAACAATGAAAAAATCAAAATCTAACTACGATAGATAGAATTAAAGATAATTATTGATAAAAAATGATATTGTAGAAAAAAACCTTACTGAGCCTCACTGGACGCTATAGTGTTCACTAAATTCGTTATTACGTCATGCGATATTGCTGAAGACCAATGCATCGAACGCATTTACAATTTTCAAATTATTTATAGATAAATCTTGCTACTTTGTACGAAATTAAGCAGTAATATGCATACTTTATCTAGCATTTAAATAGTTTCCCTAACCCCATTGAACACAACCTTACATATTAAAATGTGTTAACTAAAGGAGAACGAGTTGGCACAGGTGCTGGGATTTAACATATAGAGGTGTTATTAAGTCAATCGTACACACACTTGGTTAAGGTAGTTGCGGATTGGTGATCAAGATCCATTCAAACAGCAATAAAAATTTAGTAACACATAACTCAAGCATTAATTTATACAGAACCATTAACAAATTAAAAGGTTTGTAAAGACCCTCCTGAGATCACAATGTTTGTTTTTTCCCCCTTGGTTTATATTGCTTTTCATAAAAGGACATAATTGGATGTTTCTCCAAGACGTCCCTGTTGTCACGCATATCAAAGTGACATAATTGTATTTTAGGTGAAGAACGAAAAAAAATTAACGTTTAAATATATCCTTCTTTCAGCAACATCAAATTTCATACAAAAAACTGTAACTATCAGACCTGAAACATTAGTTTATCGATAGTCAGGAAAGGTGTTTATGAAATAAGACCACGTTGCTGGTTGGCCCGTTGTCAACATAAAGTTTTGGCGTCATTCTGCCGTTAGGTCATTTCAGTGTGATTACACTATAACAACGGCCCGCAGTGGCCCCAGCACGAGGAACAACTATTCGAAAATAAATATTTAAAACGTCTACCATTACTAAAGAATTTATAGACCACATACTGTAAATATCAATGATGTTGCAATATCTAAACGCCGTAAGAAATCTAGAAAATGTTTTCCGAACACAAACCCAGGAGAGTAACAAAATGAAAACGTAGGAAAAATCATTGTAAGATATCAATGAAGAAAGGGAACAGCAGAAATCATATATACAACATTATACTGTTAAGAATCGGGAGCATTTAGATATGCGTGGAGGTAAGTGATTATATCAAATCATATCTTTTCAACGAGACCTGATTTCAGAATTGAGATAAGACACCCGGTGTCAGAGAGAGACCAATGTAATCATTTGTCTCCGCACCACAGACAAAACGTGTAAACTTAGAGTTATGTTCTCACAAAGGAAATTTTCTCATCATAAAGTACTTGTCTCGACTGTGAAAGACCCTCCCAGCACGACGCATATTGAGAGTACTTGATATCTCAGTTCATTCGGAATTGTTGATATTCATTTAATACTTTAAATGTACGTCCTAACGTATAAATTAAGTACACATAAGTATATAAGTATTCGAGCTATCAAATAGTGGTCATGTAAAATGATTAATCCATGAACGACACTGCCCCCCTCCCCCTACCATCTCCATCCCTATCCAACCCATCCCCTAATGTTAAACGCCATTGTAACAGTAGAGTTCGTATAAGGCATTGTGCCAAGAAGGGTACATAGATAGGAAAATATAGCATAGAAAGACAGAGCAAAATAGGAAAGGCAAGGAAGTATACAGATTTGTATTTCAATGGAAACAGCAGGTCATTTGGGATTGTTCAATCCCTTAAGTAGAAGACACTGAAGAAAACTTCAAAAGTGTGAAAGTCGCCTCTAAAGAAATGCAATGCGACACAGAAGGTTAATTTTCCCCTTCTTTGTGGTCAATACGTGCTTAAAACTAGGACGCAAGACGTATCTCACTGACGGCTATCTAACTTAGTCAACGGAGTCAATTAATGAAGTTTTGTGCAACTAATACTATAAATTAAAAATTCAAATTGTGATTTAAGTTTAAGATCATATGACGTGTATTTAATTATGTTAAGATTTTTTATTCTTCCATTTAAGTGTTTTACATCAGGAGGGCCGTCGGTAGCCAATATATCATTGTCTAAGGAAATTCGATTCCGGAATAAGACACTATGCATTTTTATGGCTTTCATTCGTGGTTAATTTGACGAATAGGGTAATAGAATAGGAATATATCGAGTTTATTGATCATTCATCTTCTGAGAACTTTGTGAAATTGGCCATCGCCGATCATACACAAATGAAGTGTTTACAGGACAAAGAAGCTTGAATTTTCATTGAGTTTTAGAAATCTATTTATTTTGAAACCTTAATTGTAATGTTATTGCACTTCCTCATCATCTGGACTTTGACATTATTTCGACTGGTTTGGATTTTTCCTCGCCTCTTTGGTTAAAATAATTTCAATCCCTCAGCATCACTGGCAATCTCCCTGGAATCAAGACGCAGTTGTATGATTCAGTTATTTTAATATCTGGCATTGCTGTTTATATCTGTTTCAGTTGATACTTGTCACCTGTGCCTTTTGTACAATCAATGTAACCAACATGGACGGCTGTTCGGGTGACGCGTTGGTAATGCATTCGCCTTTCACCTAGATATTCGGGGTTCGAATCCCCGACCGTATGTGAAAAGATATTGGGTCCATCTTCCCGACAACTTGTTCCTGGTACTCTGGTTTCCTCCCACTAGATGACCCCTCGCGCGGTTCCGTTCGGACAAACAAGAGTGACGAACGTTAGGTTGTTTCGTAATTGTGAGTAATATAAAACAAACCATTGACGGCAATTTCAATTTACTTGGTACAATGTTTCCATGGTGTCGTAGTACTTCTTGATATATTGTTTCATCCAAAGATCGTAAAAAATAACGTGATCGAAATTCAAAGCTTAAGAATAACCACGATAATGAGAGTTTCCAGTGACGCAGGTTCATTAAGGCTGGTTTATCATCCTAATTCGAAAGGAAAATGTCATGATAATATTTTTCTGCTCAATATTTGTTTGAGGTTGTCTAGGGTTACATTTTAAGTTTGTGTTGTCTCTTGAAGTTGACCTGGATTTAATTGTTGGGTTTGCGGATACCGGAGTTTAATTCTAATATTTTGGTATACTCATTAACAGGACAGATTATTATGATTAGCATTGCTTAAACTATCAACCTTTTAATAGGTATTTTGGTTTGTGACAGACAGTGTTATGTATTTAGCGTTATAATCTGACAAAGTGAAATAAGGGACAGTAGCTAGACAGCAGGCAAATCAGGCAAGATGAGAACAATGAGCAAACTTTGGATTAAGCCACAATTCAGGCACATTTCACAATGGTCCTATTTGATACATCATGCCATTCCAATTGTAGTGTCCAAAAGATCCATCACTGGAGGCGTTTCCTGATCGATCACAGCTTGATAATGATTTATCTATCTTAAAATAACTTGTTGTTCACAATCTAGCATACTGTTCACGTCAGTCGATCAAGAACGTAAGTTATGTAAGAAATAAACGGGTTCCTGGTCCATGGGAGATTTCTTTTTCTGAAGTCAGCATGCGTTTGCTAAGTCAGCAGACTTTCAAACTTTTCATTATATAACCCAAACACCCTGAAATCCTCACCGAACCTATTATTACGGTATTATCGCGGTTTGACCTGACCCACTGCCACCTGTTATGACATAGTTTAACTCCAACAAATCTCTTTGATGACCTTAATCCGGGTATGAAATGCTATTCAGATTGTCAAACGGTATGGTGTTCATGGTTTCTATCAGTTACACTTTAATGATAAAACCACTTTTATCATTTCACAATCGATTTCACAGTTTAATTTGTAAAACAATTATTCAAATGAAAAGCACTCGGGGTATCTCTGAACAGCGTTTTTATGTGTATGAAATTCTCGGATGTCAAGTATCTATCATATTCACAAACATTTGCTTTGCTTTTTATATTTGTTGTTTTTTCCTCTTCTTATCTGTGAATGTTTCGGTGCCAGTTTTTCAAAAGTAAGGTTAAATGTTGTTTGCTTTGTTTTGAGAGTATAATTGAGTGTCGTTCCTTATTTAGATTCAGTTGGTTAAAGTGCCTAAGTTGCATTAAATGTTTTACTAATTTCATATAATCTCTGGTTTATGTTTGAGTACATCTACCTTCAAATCGCATTTTGTTTATGGTGTTCCTAACTAAGGCAAAATCCATCACCTATACTTGTTAAAATGCGTGTTGTTTTCATCGCGTGATGTTAGGGAGCATTTTGCTTTCAGATGTAGAGACGTTGTGGTTTTAAATATGGTCGATGTATGCTTAGGTGCTTTCTATTTTTAATATTAGGATGTTTTCAGTATCTTGTGTATTTCTTGATGGATATTGTTTCTACTGTGAAACAAGTGTGACTTTTTAATTCTAGCAGAAGGATATAATTGTTTGAGCTCAAATTATTTTCGGTGTCTTGTTTTGAAGAGAAAATCAGTTTTAAATAATGGTTTTCAAAAGCAATGACTATATGTATGCGCCGATATTAATTAATGGTGTGTGACATTTCCTCTTCGTTTACACACCTCATTACACATGGAAGACAGAATTCACCCTATAACCACCCTCAATTTCCTCTAAAATATGGTGAAGCATACATTATTATGTGCCTCTTGACCTTACACTCTGATTATATATGTGATTAATAGATTGCTATTTTTGACTGACCGAGTAACCAACCAAATAATCTCCTATGCTACATATGTAATCATAAATTTTACAAAAAATGAACGTGAAAAGTAGTTCTCAGTGACCCCCTCCATCCATCGTATGTTTGTTATGTCAACAAATTAGGTCACACCGATCCACAAAGAAAGGGTTTGATATACATAACGCCAGTTTACGTTAACCTGAACTTTCAACTCTATGTAAACATTCTAAAAACTAGTATTATTTTCACAGTCCTGCACAAAGTTGTTTTATTACGTATTAAGTTTACATTACTTCCAATGTAAATAATCTCATGGGCGATTGATTTAATGTTTAAAATATCACGGTTAAAAGGACGTTAAATTATAGAGATTTGTCTATTAATTACCTTCCTTAATGGGGCGATTTCAGATGTAAACCATGATCAATTCCGCTTTATGAGTGATTGATGATCCGGTTAGACTGACCTTTGACCTGGATATTATATTGACCTCGATTGTTACAAACGGTCCCTCAGTGAAATGGACATACATCTTGCTTGACTGTTCAGTTGACTGAAAGGTTTTTTTATTTTCCAACAATTATGTGATCAATCACTCTCTATCTACCGTGCAGAACATGATACGCCGTGTTGATTTTCAAACAACCTGTAATAGTTTGTTAAAAGGGTTTGGACAATTTACGAGCAATTAAACTAATTGTTTAAGAATAAAGCAGAGGAATGCAGCATATCTGTTTGACTGCACTAATTATGAAATAGACAATTCAATACGCTTGTTAATTTGCCAATTCTAGATTTTACCTGGTTTATGAAACCACCTGGACGAACTGATAACTGAACAGCCATACATATTGATTATTTGATTTTGCAATAAACAGAGAAAGCAAAATCGTAAAATGTGATTTGAGCATTACTATTGTGTTTTTAAGTGATCCTTGCATCACATCTTCTCTTATTCTCCGTGTGTGTGTTTTTTTTTCAGGAATCACCTTGTGTACCTTTCTTTTGTTCATATTTTGCCTAAGTTCCATCGAATTTAGGCTTGCTATAAGATTCTGTTGATATATCGGCTATTTTTTGTCCAATGTGTTAATTCTTATTCATGCTTGATTAAAAGTTAAATGGAAGAGTCCTCCTCTTATCGCATTTCCAAATCCGCCCGGAAGTCATTCTGGCTTTCTGTAACACAGGCGCCTTTTGAATTAGAGAATTTGTTATGAGTAAGTAGGTGCTTATGACCTTTTTAAATCATAAAAAATGAACCCTCTGTACATGTCCTGTCAACAGTCTGCTAATTGTTGTACCCACATTTTTAAGGGCTGGTAATTAACCTGCTCCATTGGTTCTGTGACCAACCTAATTGCTTTTTATAATTCAGCATGCTTTCCCCACTAATACGACTAGGGAAATGTGCAGTGTCGAATTAAAATGAAATTGTTATCTAAATTATATATTAAAATAATGCAGGTTAAAAAAAAAAACCATCTTTTGATAATATGGTAGTATTTGAGATTGCGTGACACTTTTTTCATTAAATTTGAAACGCGTGGTTCACTCACACTATTTTAAATATAAAATGTGAGGTATGCGGATGTAAGCGATGTAAACTTTAACCTTTGACTTGTATACATGCATTGTTGAACCAAATTTATATAAAAACAATACTTACACATTTCATTAAACATTGACATATACACTCTGCCAAAACGTACCAGTCAACACCTCATCGAACGAGAACATATTGTTATTATGATTCACTTCCTACTCAGGTGAAATAAATTGTCGAAGGACGTGTTTGATGCTCGTTTATATAACTGATGATCCGTTGTTGTTTACCATGTTCTCATCTGAGAACTTGACATGGCTTACTTGGGTTGATCAAGATTTACACAGTGGGTGTCGTCAGTGCAGCCTACCCTTCCGGAACACCTGGTCTTATCTTTTTTGTACTCTTCTCATTGGTCTCCGCATATGCTGCCTGGTGTCATCGAACCTGAGTTTAAATCAAGGTTCTGTTGATACGTCCTTATTTTCTATCTTATTTTTAGGAATTGAAATATTCCGATAGCACGTTGAGAGTTATCAATCTTCAAGTCGTGAGAAATCACATCATTTACAAAGAGTTCTTCATCAATATCTTGTTAAAATGTAATATATTTTTTAGATTGTAACCTTTGTAGGTTTTTACTTCGTTAACTCGCAAGTAAATACCAACCTGCAGTTAACGGAATCACCGAAATTTTCTTTTTCATTTCTACTTTTTCATTCTCAATATGTTTCATCATCATCATCATCATCATCGTCGTCGTCGTCGTCGTCGTCGTCGTCAACAACAACAACAATTATATTAACGACTACAACAATGTCAATGCTGCAATCCGCAATCTGTCTGATTAATGATGCATTTTAAAAAAATATTACCAAAGTAAACGTTACCATCAAGGGAACGATTGCAAATTGTCTTGCCTGGGGTGAACGCCAAGTGAAGACCAAACGGTAATGTACGTTTGTTTAATCACATGTGTTTAACATATGTAGGCTCCATTTTGACACAGACTTTTTTATTTTCCAGTATGCACCAAAGCCGTTTTCTGAAACAAATATGTCAACGGTGATATATATTTTCATCCATTTCGTGACATACATTGTCTGTCAGTTTATTCACAAAGAGCTGAACAGACAAAAAAATATATTTCACGTCAGGTGTCATTATTTTCAGTGAAAAACCGTCTCATTGTGATATGTGGAACATTTCAGGAACACATTTGTCTATTAAGTGCTAGCGTACGATATATATATATAAGAAATGAAGTATGCTATCAGGTGGCATGAGTGGTGGGAATGTTGAGGGAATTCCAGCCATATCTAACAAGTGTTAGAGAAAAAATAAGGGCGGTAAATTTGGTGAAGAATATAAAAAATATTCTCATCTTTGTACTGTTTTTTTTTTTTTTTTTTGCCGGAGTTGGAAATGATTGTTGAGGAAATTGACATTATATCTTAGAAGAAATCGCAAAATCACTACAATGTGGAGATTATATGATGCTTTTTACGGCTATTATGCTTTTCTTTCTCTCGCTGTCTCGTGACCGCAAAATGTGATATGGCAATATGGCGCCCGCCCGCATGTGGTCACGTACGTTATTGACAGTGTTTTCATCAAAATGTTACGATGACGTAACAAACAATCAACATCAAACCATCAAAGAATGAATCAGAAATTCCATCCGATGTAACCAGGATGATATTGGCGATGTCCAGAAATGCTTTAAATTTATCATAAAACGAATAAAATATTTGTTTATCTATAAACCGCCTGTTTTCCATTGAATTTGCCCATGTAATATTTTTTGCCTTAATATCACTGGTGCACTATACCATGGAACGTTTTTCATTGGCTGTGACAATCAGAGATCAATTATGATGTAACAACATCAACGGTCATGACATGAATTAACAATGACGAAATGGTTGCCTCCATATGACCTTGTTTTCACCATTGTTATTTCAAAAGCTGTCATTTTTTTCTTAATTACGTGATATAAATATCTTTAAATGTTTTCATTTTATATGAAATTTTACATCTGTGAAGCTCTTCATGAAGTGTTAAGTTTTGACTGTAAAGACTCGCAAAAATAAAATCTAAGAAAAAACACTAAAATAACAGCATATCACAACCCAAAATCAATATTCCATAAAACTAAGGCAAAATTTTAACAAAGGAAAGAACTACATGGAGACTCCTGAAAGAGAAAAAGAGCAAGGAAAATAAGAGCAGGTGTTCCGGAAGGGTTTGCGTCACAAAAATCTCACTAACAGAAACTCATGAAAGATCCTATGTAAAACAAATACTCCCTGGTGGTTATACGTGCAATATCTTTGTGGTATTAAAAAAATTGTGTATTTTTAGGAATTTAGAGGTTACTCTCAAGCACCGACATAAAACAGGTAGTTTATAATAATATACCCCCTTTCAATAAAACAGGTTGTAACTTACAAGGAGGATATGATAAATTACCGAAAACTTTTATTGTAAAAGTGAAGTTATGAAATCACTCATCCCATCAGCTAAGTTATTTTGAGGACGGAATGTTATTTTAGGCATTGAAGTATACCACACTAAAAAACATGCGGGAGGCACGTTACATGTTATCGCTAGCAATTGACGTAACGTGTCTTGACCGAGGACATGACAACACCAGAGATGAGTCCGTTTCCCGGTTACTAAGAAACACCATACGGCACGGGTCGGGAGATTTGAACCATTCATCTCTGATCTTCACACCCGAGATTTTTTTAGGCCTACTAAGAACTCTGACTTACTTAGTAATCTCGGCAAAAGGACATGTTATGACAAAAGAATCAATAGGGTTATAGCATATTAAAAAAACAAAAGAATGAATGGACTATTTAGACTACAGATTGTTTACATTATGTAAAGTTCTATGGCTAACGTGATGATCTCAGGAGAAAGTACTCTATTTCCTTGTGTGATGAAAAGTTGGACGTGTTTGACACTCAATGGTTTATCTAGTGGTACCGTTGTTATCAATCGTGTTCTCATTCGAGATGATGAAATTACTTATCTGTTATGACTTAAATGGATTTACAAGGCGGATGTCGTCGATAAGTCATAAAGCTCTTGCTTTCCGGAACACCTGGTCTTTTTCTCCATGTTAAGTTTGAAAGAGCATGTCGGATTTTTTTACGTTTCACAAAGAGATTTAGAAACTTAAAATGGTAAGGTAAAAGAGAACCAGGGAATGGCAATTTAAATTGTATAAACATAAAATTAACAAGAGTACCGGGTAAGTATTGAAACGAAATCCACATTCGTTAGAACGTAATACGCACAGGAATTATAAAACACGAAGGTGGAGTTTTTGGTTTTTATACGCAATACATAAAAAAAAACTTATGTAGGGAAACTGAAGGAAATTAAAATTGCTTGAAAGACATGTAAAAATCTAGGCCAGGATGTGGACTTGTCCCATGGTTTAACCAGTTTCGTAATTTTCATATGTCTAATGATTCCAAATAAATGTCAAGAACACTTGTATATTCTAAACCGTGCCACTATTCGAATGAATTAAAATGCGGCATGCGGGTTTTGGCAAAACTGAGGGACTGAGAAAACAGTGTTTACAACCTTGAATCTGTATAAAAGACACACAATATTGCGCACTAACAAGTGAGTCGCACATAGTTATTGAAAGTTACCTTTTTGTCATTTAGAGATCTGTTGATAACCTCTTGTACCACACTCCAAAACTAACAAACATATTGTGATTAATGCTTACTGTCTTTATGCATTATTTGAGTGCAAATAGTACATAAATACAACGAACAACTTCTGTAATGGACGCACGCAGATTCAAGTGTCAGGCAAAAGTACAAATCATTCCCGACCAACCCTCATTGTGATGTTTATGTATTCCATACGTTTTAATGTACGTTCAGAAAAATACTTGATGCAGGTGTGGAAGAGTACATCGCGGATGAAGCATTACTAGTTTTATAGAGGAATGTTTTTCTATTCATCTAGACATGCACTCTGAAATAGAAATTTCTACCGAGGAACGTCTTAAAGAATATCAAATAGAGTTGATTATTCCAACACCTAATAATTTATTCTCTGGCCAGACTTTAAATTCATGTTTCAATTTCATGTAAAGATAGAAATTAAAAAGATATTCCGAATGTTACATGCGACACTCTAAAATACCATATATATATATATGTATGTATGTATGTATGTATGTATGTATGTTTACGGAGCAATCAAATCAACCCCTTTGTTATGATTGCCATCCGTAATGGTTCCAATCCTTTTCAAACTGAATTAATCTAAAGTTGGTCAAGAACACGTGTGTTTAGATCAAAACAAGAGACAAAAATGTCTGGAACGGACAATCACTGATCAGCCATTCGCTCGAGCATAAAAGTCATGAAGCTTTGCAATCTTTGGATTGAATCTTTGGCATTAAATGCCATTGGTACCTTAACCGATTAGGAAGATAGTAGCTATAAACGTAGGCATGTCCCGACAGAGAATCACTGCCCGCGTTAATGACATTGTCTTGATTCAAGCGACACCCTCCTACATATTTACTCTTAAGTCGTTATGTACTAAAACCCCGCTGTCTTAAGTGCAGGATTGCCTATACTTGCACATCGTACTAGTTACTGTGTCACTCTTCATAAGTTACCACGCACACCTGTTATCCACATCTGTGCTTCTCTCAAGTTACAGACAAGGGGTGCTAGAATGCGATCAAACATGCATACATTTTTTTCCAAAAACGATTTTTGATAATATTTAATGCCAAAAATGTTTTTAAGGTAGTTTTTTTATTTCTTCAAAATTTTGTATTCTAAAAAAGAAATGTTTCCAAAAACAAGCTGATGGATTGCTTTACAATGGATTTTAATTACGCAATATATTCATAAAATCTTTTAATGGATTTTGATTGTGAAACTGTAAGTAAGAATATGCAGTGATTAAAAGCGGAGTGGGTTTTGATGTTTTTATTTTGTTTTACTAATATTTTAGATTTCATTATTGAGCGTGTGTGTGCAATGTTTCAGATGAACTCTTTCAATACCATTCAAACAAACAACCATAATAACTTCAAAATCAACACAGACAAATATGAACAGTCAACATTAAACTGTACACAAAAACACACACGATAACAACAAACAACGTTAAGAACAACTGAAACAATAAAGAACAAGACAAACATACAAAAATACATTTGATAGATAACAGAAACTTTATCATCCAATATTGTTAAAAATGATTTTCCGAAACGTTGTATTGATTTGTATCTTTGAAACTCCTCATTCTATTGTGTGTATTTCTACAGTAAAGAACAAGGAAACCTTTAAGACATCTCTCGCTATACAGATGACTTTTCAAAGTTGCCTCATTGTATTAGTAAATGCTTGACATTGATAAGAGTACTCGTTTCACTTTATTCTCAAAACTTTAATACTCGTCGTTTGATTTCCATTGTCAATCGTGACAAAAATGTTATTCAAATAAGGCTTTAAACGAAAACAACCTGCAATATAAGCAAATGAAATAACATATATATTTATCTATGCATGGATCACAAGGGAAATCCTTTTGGCGTGTTTCGAGCTGCATTTTCTGCTGTTTCGATACCTATTTTAACGTCTCACGTTTGTTTTTTTATTTTTGTACAATTTTATCTATACTTTATGTATATTTTGTTTTATCATTACTTTATTTTTAACCAATTATTAAATCCGATATTTATGTTGTGGTTGAAATCTCATTTACTGTAAATCTATGTTTTTATTTTCCATTTGTGTATCGGAGAAACCTCTTTTATACTTGTTTTCAAAATCATCTAATACCAAAAAATATCAAACACTTTCGAATTGCTCAATTTTACTTTGCATAATGATTTTATTTTTGGCTCACGAAAATTTCACTGTTTAACAAATGTCAGTAGAAGGGAAATGTCTGATTATAAGAAATTATAAAATTATGTAGACGGTACGACACACTGGCATATTGATTCAATACTGTACTAGTAAACCAATTTTAACTTGATTTCAGTTCCTTTGTGTGCCAGATAAGTTACTTACGATATTTCGTTTTTCTTCTGTAGAAATCAGTACCCTCTTTTACGTTATAAATTGACATTAAAAGCCTCTTGGCTTATAATGATACTTGGTTTTGATGCTTTTATGAACAGAAGTTAAAACTACTTTATTAAAAGAATAGAAAAGTAGAAACACACGACGAATCTGACTCCCAGAATTAATTGGACGAAACAGTATGAAAAGTTTGAGCAGCCAGAAACCTTAGAAAAGAAATAAAATTCTTAAATATAGGAAATGAATGAAAATAGCAATCCGAAATGCCAGAATTGGAAGTTAAGAAAAATATCCTGTAATTATAATATGATTCTAGAAGTAAATGAAGATAGTGCGCTTTACACTGGAAGAGGTACCATCTATGTGTCAGCAAAGTCATGCACAACCTTCAAAATACTGCAAAATGTTTTAAAACCTGGTAGCTTGTTTCTGTGATAATCTGTGCATTATATTAAGACAATGAGAGTCATACACACTGTACCATTACCTGTAATAAAGAATTGAACATATTAATTCTAGATTAAGATAAAGCATGGAAAAATAATTTCCAACAGTAAAATTGCCTCATATAAGTCTTTTCGCACTATGATACCATTTATCAGAAAGGGGAGAGGTGTAGAAAATCAAAGACGATGTAGGTAATTCAAATGTTAGTGATATGCGCATCTGCAACAAGTTTGTCATAACAACAGAACAATTACATAAGAAAGACAATATTTTACAGTTAATCGAAAAGGTATATTTTGTTTCCTAGAACATCACATTGAATGACTACTATTCATTTCTAAACCTATTTCCGACTAAATATTAAAATACATTGGCAACAAGACTATATCCATACTCGATGAGACACGATTAAAACACTCATTTATGTCATCTAAAGATATATTTATCATTTGTTTTAAACAAAAATAATCGCAAATCGTGCCTCAAATTTTATATCAGAATTTATGGGGAAAATGGTAAATCCTGAATTTATAAACAAACAATACTGTAGTTTATTAAAAGTGAAAACTGAAACATCCGAAAAAAGCTATTAGCGTCATCAAGTTAAAATTACTCAGTTGTAACATAATATATTTTATGTTACTTACATGAAGATGTTTTACATAATGAAAATTAAGTTTGTTTTTCTGGTGACACGAGGTTGGACAATCCATGCAATTATCACTGAATGTCTTGATGGTTGTTTCTGTTACTTAGTGTTGTTGATAATTATACAGATGTTTAGTGAGTACTGTTACTCTTTTATCTATCTGAAAGGAACATACCATCAGTATGAGGGTTAATTGTAAGTGATGTTTCCAGAGTATTAGAATATATAAAATGTTATGAGGTGTATCCTATATCTATTGCAGTGTTTTTTGAGATAAGTGCACCTTCCCATTTGGTTTCAAACATCTATTTTAGATGATCTTGCTTTTCCGCGGTTGTCTCCAAATCACTGACGAGTTCAAGAAGGACGAAACAGCTGTATGATATATTTTATCATTTGGCACTACTGTATCCAGTTCCAATTGATTCTTAGAACAGCTGTAGGATGGATTTTGGCTATTGAAAGGCGCTTTTTACATGAGTGTCGTTTGTGGAGTTTCATCTTTATTTACTTAACGTTATAAACCTTTCTATATACAGATTTAACACTGTAGTGTTGTGTTCGCTATATTTGTGGTAGTTTTGTAATGTAGGTATGTACTAAACACTGTAAATGCTGCGTTCCTAAAGTTAGAGTGGTGTTGTATTGTCAACTATATTGACTCAAAACTGTGGTGGAGCGTTCCCTATATCTTTGATAGTGTTGTATATCTTTACAGACTTAACACTGAGGTGTAGCGTTCCTTGTGTATGTGGTAGAGTCGTATATCTGTAAGGACTTAACACAGAAGTATAGCGTTCCCTGTATTAGTGGTGAGTTGTATATAGACTTAACACAGAAGTATAGCGTTCCCTATATTAGTGGTAGTATTGTATACAGACTTAACACTGAGGTGTAGCGTTCCCTATATAAGTGGTAGTGTTGTATATAGACTTAGCACTGTAGTGTAGCGTTCCCTATATCAGTAGTAGTGTTGTATATAGACTTAGCACTGTAGTGTAGCGTTCCCTATATCAGTGGTAGTGTTGTATATAGACTTAACACTGTAGTGTAGCGTTCCCTATATTAGTGGTAGTATTGTATACAGACTTAACACTGAGGTGTAGCGTTCCCTATATTAGTGGTAGTATTGTATACAGACTTAACACTGAAGTGTAGCGTTCCCTATATTAGTGGTAGTATTGTATACAGACTTAACACTGAGGTGTAGCGTTCCCTATATTAGTGGTAGTATTGTATACAGACTTAACACTGAGGTGTAGCGTTCCCTATATTAGTGGTAGTGTTGTATATAGACTTAACACTGAGGTGCAGCGTTCTCTTTATTAGTGGTAGTGTTGTATATAGACTTAACACCGAGGTGTAGCGTTCTCTATATTAGTGGTAGTGTTGTATACAGACTTAACACTGAGGTGTAGCGTTCTCTATATTAGTGGTAGTATTGTATATAGACTTAACACTGAGGTGTAGCGTTCTCTATTTTAGTGGTAGTATTGTATATAGACTTAACACTGAGGTGTAGCGTTCTCTATATTAGTGGTAGTGTTGTATATATACTTAACACTGAGATGTATCGTTCTCTATATTAGTGGTAGTGTTGTATATAGACTTAACACCGAGGTGTAGCGTTCTCTGTATTAGTGGTAGTGTTGTATATAGACTTAACACTGAGGTATAGCGTTCCCCTATATTTGTGGTAGTGTTGTATTGACTTAAATAACTTTTGTTACTTTACCATTGTTTGTGTTGACGTCGTGTTCTCATTTATCTTTAATATCTTAGTGTAATATTCTCCTATTGTGATGTGGTATTTAGTAGTATATATTGCTATATTCTCACTTATGCGTCGCGTAAAACACCATTCTCTGCTGTGGTACTTTTTTCTTTAAACTGCGGGTCATACTTGTAAGAGGGCACTGTGATATCATTGTCGTAATTGCGTTTCCACCCCGGGGATAAGACTTTATTTGAATATGATTTTACAAAGAGTTACAACGATAAAACAAACACGTTGATCCCTCCAATTTCCACGGTCTTATTCTCATCCTCCTTACTTTACACGTGCTGTTTTAGTTTAAGATACTACTATTGTATTCTCTCATCTGATTTGTTAATATTGGTCTATATCTACCTAAGTAAAGATATATCAATATATATTGATTATAGTATATTTGATATTTATCTTTGTGGTTATTGATACTAAATCATATAAATATCAATAGCATATCCCTCCCTGACCGACCTTGAAAAGAGTCAGACATGGACCGCGAGGGGTCTGTGAGCTTTAACGTTAGTTAGTGGTTAACTAGTTAGATACTCAGTTATAAAACTTGTGACACCTTTTGTCTCGTCATCAAGATAAGTTAAACAAAATAACGTATATCTGTGCACTTCTGTAACATTTTTGATACAATATTATATATATATATATATTATGATATCTGGTTAGATTCGACCAGAGACAAAATATTGCACGGTTGACTAGTTTTGCAGTGTCAGAACATACGAAGAATGGATATATCATTATACTGGATCTATTTAGGCCATGAGTTTATTTTGTCTTTCACATAAACTACCTCACAGATCCCCTGATGCTATCTCATGTTTTGTTGTTTGATTAAACAGATTAAACGTTTAGAAAAGATATTATTCTTTTTTGACAAAGAAACAAATTCAAAGACAAAGACGCCATGGGTCATGATATTTGAGACGGATTTTTTTTGGTCTTGGTGTTGGTAGCTTGTAAAGTATCAATCTCAAAGCGTGAGAAAGACAAAGACTAAACACCACAATAACTGATGGTAACTATAGATAGGTGATTCCAATTTGATATTTCAGATCTGCGTCATCTACGTGTTTTTACGTAGCGGACACCTGCTTTGAACATGTGATCTTTAATGGACGGGTTATCGCCCCTGATCTCCGTTAAGATGGATTCGGATGAACGTCAGCGGCCCCGTGGAGGGGATATCTTATTCATACGAATCACTCACTGAAAGACTGACCTGATCAATTGTATTGAAAATTGTTTCAAATCGCTTAGTGTGTCTATGAGATAACATCAATTATCAATAACTCACGAAACATCTTCACGATTAAATTGTCCGTTTTTTTTATAAATAAACAAATAAGTGGTGAATGACAGAGTCCCATTGTCCTGTCTTCTTTGTGGTTTAATATCCAATTTTCCAGTCGTTTAAGTTACCCCAAGCCGAACTGTGTAACATTATCTCGTGCTATTACCGTGTTCATTGCCGTTACTCCACTGTCGTCAAGATCGAGGGGACGCTATCAGATGCTATGTTTTATTGTTTCACTGTCACAATACATGTACTTTTAATGCATTCTCCGACTTTATCGAAAATTAACGAACATCGCTAATTGATCTAAATAAGTCAATATTCCGTGTTATTGGATGGACAATATAACAACGAATTGGCAATCAAGGCTTCGAACGTTCATAAATCTCTGTAAATCGATGTAGATATTTCATCGTACAATACAATGACTAATTGGTTTCGTAGTTAATTGATTTAGAAATTTTAATAAATATTTAGAAATTATGAGTTTGGAAATTTATCAAACTTGTAAGCCTGCTTTATGTAATTAATCATATATTTTACACTGCAAGCATTAACAGTGCGTTAACACATTAATAAAGTTGTTTAACATTTTATCAGTCCAATAACCATTTGTGTGACTGTTACGTTGGCACTTTTGTTGCTACTTTGCATATTTCGTTTGCTTATATATACATTTTACTTCATTTGAATTCAATTCACAGTCCAGTATATATACATGTACTTGGCGTTTCCACGAAACAGATTCACGACAATTGCAATATCTGTAAAAGTTTTCACGAAACAGATTCACGACAATTGCGATATTTGTAGAATTACGGGGCTTGTGTACCTCCCCAGTTAGACCTGCATCTTAGGAGTCAGGTACAGCAGAGCCAATCAATGGAGCAAATTGTATCATACAGCTGTTTCGTCCTTCTAAGACTCGTCAGGGCTAATACGGGCATACGTCTTGAAGCCTACGAGGCGACTGAACAACTCAGTCAATACTCAACAGAATGTGTGCCTGAAACACAACATTAACGTGATTTTATTTTGTATGTTTTGATAAAAAAAAAGACCTCGACGAAACCGTATTCCTGCTCAAGGATACATTTCGTGCTCAGACTTAAATACTTATAGAAGCTCTAATACTTCAAGTGATAATTCTGATATCTGATTGTTTTTCAAACATTTAATAGAATTAAGGAAACATTTCAAGTTAGATGAAAAACTCGTTTTGTGATTTCGAATTATAGGAGAGAGTTTAATGACAGTTGGGCGGAGCAGATTTCATGCTTTTGCGTGGATACAGTTTCATGAAATAGGGCCCAATTGTTAAAGTATATGATTTTTCTTCTGTACTGTAGTCAATTCAGCTACGCTTTGTTTAACAACTGATCATATATGTACGAGAGTCTGTGCCCCTCCTCCCTTACCCCCCTCGTCCCTGTTTAGTGCTGAACCTTACACAGTGTTTTACAAGGGAGTGATCTATATCATGTGTGATATAACATTACTGAAACAGAGTTTAGCAAATCCTGAACGTTATCGTCAATTAACAATATATTATATACAATACATAAAGACTATCACAAACAAAAAATATGTTATGCAAAAGTATTACAGGCAATCGGTTTTATGTTCATTAATGACTACAAATAAAAAATTGTATTCTTTATCAAATTATATTTCTGTTTGTTTCAAAGGAGTACACTGATATCGGGTTTATCAGTGAATCAATCTGGCGACTTGATTCGTGTCCTATAAGTAATGATCTCTCCTGCAATGCTATTATTATACCAAAATAATTCACAAGTCAATCTGATAACGTCAAATGGATTACCTTTGTTTTATCAATATTGACAATTATCGTTCATATTTGTACTTATTAAAATATTAAATGGATCTCCCATCGAGGTTTTATTAATTTTCAATTATGATATCTTAATATGACATCCTAATTAATTTGTAATAATATTTTTTATCAGAATCATTCAGCTGGACACAATCTAACACAAAAAATCACACACATATATAAACTTGATATATTTATTTTCATATGACCTATATAATTTATATTTACATTAGCTAGTTTGTTGTTCCAAAAACGTCATGACCTTGACCGTGATATGCTTTGTAAAAAAATAGGATTAAACTTTGATCACAATAGGTTAAATAATATTTCATTTCGATATGATAAGTGATAGATATGATAAAATAGTAGTAAAATACTGAATGTTTTGGCAACTCCTTTGTTGCTCTGGCTCATGAAGCTTTGAAAACCCTTAAAGGAAGAAGTGAAATATATCTCAACAAAAGTTAGCTGTTAAAGAGGGTCTGCATTGACCAACATTCGAGTTGGTATGTGTATCTTTGTTAATGACTATTTCAAGGAAAATATCCAATCTTCTTTCTGAACTGATGTGATTACTCGTAAGAATAAATATATGTCATACAGCGTAATGGTTATAAGATCAGGAGACGACTGTTGAAGTTAATTAATGCTAAATATTTATCCGTTATAGATGGTCACGTCGCCAGAACAATGACGTTTGACGCGAGACAACGGCGAGTGACAGGAAGAGTCAAAGAGATGGGAGACCTGTAACATAGCAACCAACTAACCAACAAAACCAACCAATTAACAAACAAACAAACAAAGCAAACAAGCAAACAAACAAACATCCTTAATATAGATTTACTAATTGACGGAATTTAATACCACGTGATGCGTAAACACTTGTTTAAGGTATATAATGAGATATAACATAGACTTGCAGTATTCTGCATGTCACGTTTTGATTTATACAAATAGTGACACTGTTCAGAATATACGCATTTACCTGACATTCATTTAAAATTATTAGATATATGAAGTTTTCGATAATCACTGAATTATGAGAATAGAGCGCCTTCCCATCTAGATTTTGCCATTTCCATCGACCATTTTTGTTTGTTTGTTACCCTCAGTCGTATCCTAGGTTTAAATTGAGGCCCTTAGCATTACTAACAAGTCCTAGAATGATAAACCAGCTGCATAATGCAGTTTAATTCTTTGTATTTAATGATGTTATTTACTTGTGAGCGTTTTGAACAATTTCATGTAAGAAGTCAAATGTTAGGTAAACAACTAATTAAAGTTGCAACGCCTTACACATATCTTTAGCAGCCATGGTTATTATCATTATAACACAATTTAACAACGATTTGCGTTCTACACTTTTTCTTTACATCAATATACGATTATGTCATTCGTTTAGGAAATATATTCTTATATTTTACGTGTATTTCGATCAAAATTTGGGCTTGCGTTTGTACTTTAAAGTTGTTGACGAAGAGAAGATTATCACCTAGAACTCCGATCTAGAATATAATAATCTTAGGTCTAATTTGGTTTGTTCATAAACATATTTGGCAATTGGCACTCATATAATCACAGCTTCATAGCTATTCACAAAATTCGGGTTGAGAATCTTGATCCGATTAACAAATCATTCTATTCTTACTTAAATCAGATTAATTTGTCTATAGAAACATATCGCATTAAATATCAAGCAAAGAAGTTATATGTAACAAACTTGAAAGACTTTGATATAAGGGATTATATTTCTAGGTTCCACATGATTGACCTGAATACGCCACTACTGGAACGTCCTGATATACGATATGGATCAGATACCATTTAAGACGATTAAGTGTAGATACATCTTTGTCTGTGGTTAACAGTGGTATATGACGCATTTGTCTGGGATTTTTCTTTGTTTTCTGATAGCAGATAGTATAAACAAAACAAATATTTAAATGTATTTAGCCACTTGTGTATAATGGGGACACAAAAGTTCACAACGTCGTAAATAATTAAAGTATTTCGCTATGCTATCAAACGCACAGAATTATACTATTTTGTCACAAATCAACAATGTTTTAACGAACTGCCATGCTGCTAAAAAGGGGGGTGAATGACATTGGAAATAATAATATCAAACCCTGTCTTTGCGTTATACTAAACAATTCGATCAAAAAAGTGATATCATAGCATGATATCCGAAACATTTAAATTACAAACCAAATTTTGTCAAACATAAATTATATATGATTAACATCCGAAGTAGTCTTAATCGATAGATTTGCAGACTGCCAATTTTAGAAAAAAAAATCGGCTGTTTATCTCTTTAATATTAAAACGGATATTTAAAAAAAATGTTATATTTTATTATTGCTTAATTACCTGAATCTTCAAATTACCCTAAAACCTCGAAAATAAGATGTGACCTCTTTAATATAAAACAAATGCATATTATATTATATTAATAATAAATAGATATTAAAAACGTTTTGTCTTAAAATGTATTCTGCTTACCAAATGTTAATTTCGATTAAATATATATATGTATATAAGCAAAAAAAAGATAAAAGTTTTGTATATCGTATATGTAGAAAATCAAAACATTAACAAGGCAAATTACTTCTTGTGTGTTTTTTTAAAAATAATTTTCTTCATATTATCACTTGCGTATCGTCATTAACTATATATATATATGACGATATAACTAAATAGCCGAAAGGAAACACTCATATTTACTGGAAGCTCTGCGATAGGGAAATTGTTTCTGAAAAATGCTATGTAGATTGCACAAACTGTAATATTTTCTTTTATTGTCATGAAGGTCGACATAACGGGAATCAATGTCAAGTCAAATTGTACTAACTATCTCGGATATCTTTAAGATATGTATAGACTATGGGCATTACATGAAAATTTACGGTAACGTGCAACTCTAAGTCACATACACTGGAATGCATGCGCTGAAAATTTTGAATAAGAGATGATAAAGCAGACCGGGAAGAAGTTGGTACAGGTGACACAGAAGTAAAAAATTAATATCATTACAAATGAAAAGTAAGAAATAACAGAACCAAGAACAAATTAGAAAATCTTCCTCATATTTAGGAGCCAACTAATTACTATGATTGATGGATTTTATTAGCAAAATTCTAAATTAAAAATATATATTGTCTAAAATATGTTTTATGATATGTACACCAAAGCAACATTATACAAATATTATATGATAAGTTCATTATACACATCATAGCTGTAAGATAAAAAGAAAATAGGTGAATTTGATATATACATATTCATTAAACAACTATACATTACATGTAATATTTACTATATAACTCATTATAAACACATAAGAATGATTTGAACTAACGGGAGAAAATCGTATTGAATATTTATCAAGTATATGGTTACTTGTGGTAAGGTAAAAAGTGTCTACAGTAGTTATTCAAAACTGATATGTTATAAATAAACGTTGAGAACTGGGGACCGCATTTGACCCAGTCTCAATTCAAGGCGATCCGATAAGAAAGCATTTTCCCTTTCAGAACTTTGAAAGGCGGGTGTTATCCATTATACAGAGGGCGAGGTCACTGTGATACAGTGGTCAGTTGATATCGGTATTTATCGAAATTGTGATAAACATGAATAAATTTCTTTACAATTAGTAACCAACTATAACATACATTGAAATTGTATTGAAAATTCATTTCCTAGTTAAAGTAAAAAAGTCGTTGCCAAGATATTTCACAATAATGAATAATATACCTCGCGTGACATGCACAGCCAAAGAATCTTACACTTTATCAGTACAAATACATACACTGTCAAAAATCGTCTGCGAACAAGATTTACGTAATTCTTGACAGGTGAATATACACTTAGATAAATAGTGTTTACATTACAACATACTACCATGTTTAAAGAGAATTATGTGACAAATTTCCGCTTATTTTAATCAAGATTTTTTTTAATTCTTAATAAATTTTTATCTTCGCAAATTATTTGAGTAGAAAAACTAGATAAACATAAACCTTCACGTGGTTAGTCTTTTTACTGTTTCAGTCAAATTTCATTTGCCTTAAATCGTCTCTTATGTCAATACCGAAGATTTCTAGCATCAATATAAGATAATGTAACAGCTGTGTGATAGAGTTTTTTATGCTTTCGATGAATTCATACGTTGTTTCTAACTTGGTATTTACAAATGTATTCCCATCAATTCTTTAAATACATATGAATAATTAAAAATGACATCGTCGAAACATTCACTCCGACAAAAAATCAATGCGATGGATATAGGTCACTGTTCGCAGAATATAGGTCATATTCCAACAGGTCATCAAACGCAAGATATAATGACATTTTCGCCTTTCTGTTTTCAACGTCCTATTGTTTATGTAGTTGAATATGGAGACCATGATTCGTGCATCACTCGTAGACCCCGTTTTATCATTAGTCGATTCAAGTTAACTTAGTAAGAAGCATTACGTTGGTTGTATAGGGGAATTTAGGGAACGTTTCGTAATTGATAACGTTCTAGACAAACAAACACACAAAATACCACTTTGTCCCATGCCAAACAGTGTACATCTGCTGTCAATATGGCTGAGTGTTACAGTCACGCCATTTTGAATAAACTTAACATGTATAGACTTACGCCTTACTCCGAAGAGGACTCTGGGCCTGTCTTTGAATCAATTTATCATCAGTTAGATATAAATCAATAAAATTCTTAATAAAACTGGACGGTTTTATTCTAGTAGATGTAAAATCTGGTATCGGTCATATATTAAACTATTATTTATTTGTACATGTTAAGAACGGGATTTCCCCTTAATGTGCCTCTATTACTAATTATGCAATTATGCATCTGCTTCTATATGTATATTATATCATTATAGGTCACGATTGTCAACGTACCATGAAACTCTCAGGACGTTTCAGAATGTGTATGACATATGCGTGTAACCATGGCAGCAGAGGTAGCTGTATTCCAAACACATTTGCCTGTTTCGTTTTGTGTACATCTTTGAAGTATGTATACAACATATTAAATAATATGTATCTTTTATTCGGGAGTTTATGAAATACGGATGCAAGTTTGAAAATACAAATTAAACAAATCCACATTAATAACATACGATTTTGCCATTTCTACACATTTAGTCCGCGATATACTGCCATTTCGTTCATAGCTAATACGTCCTCAAGACTTGAGTAGAAAATGAAACCTTCACATCGACACATCATGTTACATATAAGCTTGTATCCCGAAACCGGATTTATTTATGAAACGATTCGCCCATATTTCAAATTTCGATGGAGTTATGAGTTTGGACTGATAATGACTAAAATTATGACATACACTGACTAACGAGTAATATCAGAATGCTATATATATATATAGATAAAAAAAAACAACAAAAAACAAAAAACAAAAAAACAAAAAAGCAGATCCAGACGGTCAGCTGTCGGTCACCAAAAGTTGAAAAGCTTATAAGATTAGCGGCCGTTTACACAGATTAGGACGGATATAAAACTGTTGCACCTGTAAATTGTGCTGTATTGTCATTGCGGCAAGTTTTAACGTGATCTTTATGGTAAACGATACTGTTTAATACATAGCTTTAGTTGTGTTGTATTCGCAATGGATTTAAGCTGTTTATTATATCACAGAACTCCCAAAACAGATATCCCCATTGTGTCAGGTGATCTCTGAAAGTGTTTAATTGCACACTTACCTGTCGACATTAAAACAGTTTCGTTTGATAGTCTTTTGTAACCTATCTGACCACTTGTGAATTTCATTACCCGTGAAGATACATTTTACCTGTATCTGCGATGTAAATGTTGTTTTTACCATTTTAAAAGGTATCTTATTGATATGTGAAATTCAAGGGTATTTATGTCAATCAATTACACATCTTAACGATAACCATTAAAGTTATGAAGATGTGATGGAAGCGTCATTTTTAACAGGTTACAACTTTGAGCTCGCGTTACCTAGGTATATCTGGTATAATTGACAGGTGAGCATATCCGAATCTGTCACATTCCGTTGTAGATGTTAACGATAGTCTTCTTGCGCCAATCTTAAAGATTCATTGAAACTGTGTACTGTTACTTAAATAATGATTCATCGTGGCAGGGCCTCTTTTCATCTGTCAAAATCATTGTACCAGTCAGAAGTGACATTGTAATAAATCCATTGTCATGCTTACGTCCAGTTTTCAGAGGTTTTGACGATTTAAAAAAAATATTTTTAAGACATAAATTATGATAATATTCTAAGCATCGCATGTAATATACTTACTTATCAC
Organism: Ylistrum balloti; assembly: GCF_031769215.1. Taxonomy (NCBI): domain Eukaryota; kingdom Metazoa; phylum Mollusca; class Bivalvia; order Pectinida; family Pectinidae; genus Ylistrum; species Ylistrum balloti. The sequence goes on along the minus strand of NW_026782082.1, from coordinate 696,111 downwards.
TATTTAATAATATTCTTTAAAGTAATTCCCTTTGTTGTCTAAACGTAAAAAAAGTTTTGATTGTTTTAATGTCATACTAAACTTGTCCCGTGTTATAAATGATTTTTATTTATCCTGTTAGACTTAAGGTACCGTAAAAGCATTTTTTTTTATTCAATTCTCGTTTGGGAATGTGACGTTACTTATTCGGAATGATCAGGGTTTACATGTCGGATGTTGTCAATAAAGCAGAAGACGCTTTACCCTTCGGAACCTATTGGCTTAACACTTTGTTTCCTTGTAAGCTTTCTTTTGTTTATATTTTGCCCTCGTTTCGTTTCATCGAATATGAAATTAAATTAAATTCTATTGACATGGCGTTACTTCCTGGTTTATTTCATTTTCTTTTCTTCCTTTTTTATAATTTCCCGAATTCCTGGACAGAAAAGCTATATGTTATAGCTTTAATTTGTTTTTTTTTATTCCACAAATTCTGAATTTATATTGAAAAGTGTTCTTCTTGGGTTGTCAAATTTCATCTGGTTTACCACAATTAAATGAGGCACCAACAGCTAGATAATCTCAAGATGGGCTTCGCTTCCACCAGCATTCCTCAAACACAGATCTGTCACTGTTCCATGACAGACAATTTTTCCTTAATAGTAACCACAGTGTCATGCAATGTAATGGGTATGAGTAATTTTTGCTGTAATTAGACCCGAGAATAAAATATGAAAAACTCTCGAGAATCCTGTCTTGATCTAGGTATGGCGGCGACACAAAAATACAGCGATACAGAAACCGTTCCGTTCAGATCGAGGTGGCATATATACGACAAAGAGACCGATTTCTGTCTCAATTCTAAAATTTAAATCAAATTTTGACTTATACTGTAGTTGACAAGTGACATATAGCAAAAACGCAGGTATACAAGTTTTACCTTGTCTAATCTCCAGTTCTCCAGTTATATCACTATCTTTAGAAAATGGTATAGAATTTTAAATGGACCAACACTATTAAGAATCCATTTGATCCTTTGTGTTGTATATAACATACCATATCTTTGACCTCGCCATTAGAGGTCTTCCCTCATATTACGTAAACAGAGTTAATTCATAAGGGGGATATATCTGATATACTTAAAAAAAATCTTCATAATGGTGACACATTGTGCATGTTCCTGCAAACATTGCCTTTTCACCGGCGTTTTTCCCAAATAGAGGCTTTCCTAAGGAGATTTAAAGAGAATGTAGAGGTTATTTTATCCCTATTATGGTGGTGATGTCTGTGTGTATGGGGTTAAATGGTGGTTATCCATGTCCGTCCGTTTGTCCTGTCGAGTGCCGCCACATGGCGTCACCTCCCATTCCATATCAATTTCCTATCATGAGAAAATAAAACAAACTTATTTATGTCTACGCCAAAATATCATAAGATCCAGTTAAACTCCTGATTAGATTTTGGTTTGCTTTGGATCAGGGACGTCATGTCTTACATAATTTTTCTAGTTTCTCTTCTTCAGTTGTGCTTCGTTGAGAGAAGGTATCGTGACATTATATTGTGGAAGAAGCATAGATGCAGAACCTCTATTATATATATTTACAATCAATGTGGACTTGCCAACATAGTTACCAGAATGACACAATGCATCAGAATTGGAGCCATGAGTGATTACTCTTGTTTTTCATTTGGGATTTTTTCCCCAAGTAGTAGTTTCTGTGAAAGATGTCGATAGCTAGTGAAGATGGCTGCCATTATCATCTCCTGTATTTTTATGATTATCTGGTGATTCATCATTTCATTTCAGAACGTGACGTTACTTGGGTTTCGACAGACGAAATTGATAAAGACAATGGAAATGTGTTATGGTTAATAACATCGTGTCATTGGGAACAGTTAGATTTTCTTGTTTGATACCCGTCATTATGCCTGGTGCTTTTCTTGTACTCATTTGATAACGTGACATTCATAACAAATTAAATGACGATTTCGCCGATGAAGCAGAAGACGCTTACCCTTTTGAAACCAATGGTCTTATTGTCCTTTGTACATTTCCAATTGTCTCCGAGTAGATATATTTTTTTTCAATTAATAGTTTGCTTTGTTTAATGAATTTAGAGTTTAATTAGGGTTTTGTTATATATGTCCTTTTTTTGCCATGTGAAGTACCATTCTTTCCCGTCATATTTTTTTCATTTTTGTCTTGTATGAACTTTACACCACTGAAACCGAAAAATCAGTTTTGAGCGTGAAAAAGGGATTTCGTTGTATACACAAGTCATTTGTAACCTGGAAACTGAGTAAGAGTTATTGGAATCATGCTGACAACATGATGTTCTCTTTTCTGGAATATTTTGTTTTCATATTATTAGGTCTATTAAGGTAATTATGTAACACCAGTTATTGAGGAGAGTTTTGTTTGTAAAATTTACGTAATGTAGGCGTGTGACGTTTCTGAAATGAAAGAAAATACAAGTGAAAGCCAAGCTCTATGATTTCTGAATATGTAAAAATATAATACAAGAAAAACACATCAATCCAAACCAGATACCTAGTTAAGTTTCATCTTTTGAATTAAGAAGCCAGTTATATATATTTTTCCAACATGTCAGACATGTATAAAATGACTCAAGATTTGAAGTGCAATGTAGGCGTTTTTTGGTCTCGGTATGAATATCCCCCCTGGTCCTCAACGATGTAACAGAAATATACTGTCAAGTTGAAAGAAGTTCTTTGATGTGTTTGAACGATATAATTAACGAGTCTGTATCGGTTAATCTTGTGACCACTTTCTCATCTTCTAAGTTAAGTCACATTAGTGTCAATCACGAAATATTAAGTTAACAATTTCACATTTCTGATACCCTTGATTACACCTGATGTAAATCATCTATGATTGAACTTGTATTTTAAAGCCACATAAATTCGAAGGTCATTTTTGTAATTCATCCCTAGCTGTGAAGACTAACTCTTTTATCGGGTAATTAATACCTAAGTATTATACCATATTGACACAGTATTCAATTTAGATCTGTATTAAAAGACGAGTAGGTAAGTGAATATTAGAAGCTTTATATAATATTATATTTATTAAGAAATTGTTACACAACCTGAAATGATAAGCTTCCTGAATAGATTCTGATATCTGAGATAAATACCGATTTCATGATAAAAAGACACGTCACAAGACATGCATGTTTACACGAATTGATTTTAAAGAATTTAAACCGGTTGACAGGATACAATATATGAAAAGGCGTATGGATTTCACCGTATTTTAAAAGACGGTTTTTGAAACGGTCAAGAGGGCAGATTATATAATCAATGTTAAATCTGCTGTTTGACCGTCAGCTTAAAGAATGACAAATAAAGAAAGATTGATAAAATGACATAACAAGAGTTCTGCAAGTGAAGCATCGAAAATGTTGAACGACAACCTCACAGACCAAGATGGCATATAAACCAAAGAAAGGACGTGATTAAAGGTGAAACTATGTTTCTTCTGGGTTCTAGAAAGATTGTACAAAAGACACACAGGGGAATATCACCTTCAAATATAATTTTAGAGTTTGATACGGTCGAGCAAAAGAAGCTTATGCAACTTTTTTCCCGGGTTCGTCAGTAATGCTAGGGATTACATTTTGGTCTATAGAAGATTGTACAAAAGACACACAAGTAAGTGAATAGCACCTTCACACAATATAATTAGCTAAAGTAGAACCAAACCATAGATAAAACTACATCATAAGGCTGTTTCGTCCTTCTGGGACTCGTCACTGATGCTACATCATACAGCTGTTTTGTCCTTCTGGGACTCGTCAGTGATGCTACATCATACAGCCGTTTCGTCCTTCTAGGACTTGTCAGTCACTGATGCTACAGCATACAGCTGTTTGGTCCTTCTAGGACTCGTCACTGATGCTACAACATACAGCTGTTTCGTCCTTCTAGGACTCGTCACTGATGCTACATCATACATCTCTTTCGTCCTTCTAGAACTCGTCAGTGATGCTACATCATACAGCCATTTTGTCCTTCTAGGACTCGTCAGTGATGCTACATCATACAGCTGTTTTGTCCTTCTAGGACTCGTCAGTGATGTTACAACATACAGCTGTTTCGTCCTTTTAGAACTCGTCAGTGATGTTACATCATACAGCTGTTTCGTCCTTCTAGAACTCGTCAGTGATGTTACATCATACAGCTGTTTCGTCCTTCTAGAACTCGTCAGTGATGTTACATCATACAGGTGTTTCGTCCTTCTAGAACTCGTCAGTGATGTTACATCATACAGCTGTTTCGTCCTTCTGGAACTTGTCAGTGATGCTACATCATACAGCTGTTTCGTCCTTCTGGAACTCGTCGGTGATGCTGAATTATACAGCTGTTTCGTCCTTCTAGGACTCGTCAGTGATGTTACATCATACAGCTGTTTCGTCCTTCTGGAACTCGTCAGTGATGTTACATCATACAGCTGTTTCGTCCTTCTAGAACTCGTCAGTGATGTTACATCATACAGCTGTTTCGTCCTTCTGGAACTCGTCAGTGATGTTACATCATACAGCTGTTTCGTCCTTCTAGAACTCGTCAGTGATGTTACATCATACAGCTGTTTCGTCCTTCTAGAACTCGTCAGTGATGTTACAACATACAGCTGTTTCGTCCTTTTAGAACTCGTCAGTGATGTTACATCATACAGCTGTTTCGTCCTTCTAGAACTCGTCAGTGATGTTACATCATACAGCTGTTTCGTCCTTCTAGAACTCGTCAGTGATGTTACATCATACAGGTGTTTCGTCCTTCTAGAACTCGTCAGTGATGTTACATCATACAGCTGTTTCGTCCTTCTGGAACTTGTCAGTGATGCTACATCATACAGCTGTTTCGTCCTTCTGGAACTCGTCGGTGATGCTGAATTATACAGCTGTTTCGTCCTTCTAGGACTCGTCAGTGATGTTACATCATACAGCTGTTTCGTCCTTCTGGAACTCGTCAGTGATGTTACATCATACAGCTGTTTCGTCCTTCTAGAACTCGTCAGTGATGTTACATCATACAGCTGTTTCGTCCTTCTAGAACTCGTCAGTGATGTTACATCATACAGGTGTTTCGTCCTTCTAGAACTCGTCAGTGACGTTACATCATACAGCTGTTTCGTCCTTCTGGAACTTGTCAGTGATGCTACATCATACAGCTGTTTCGTCCTTCTGGAACTCGTCGGTGATGCTGAATTATACAGCTGTTTCGTCCTTCTAGGACTCGTCAGTGATGTTACATCATACAGCTGTTTCGTCCTTCTGGAACTCGTCAGTGATGCTACATCATACAGCTGTTTCGTCCTTCTGGAACTCGTCAGTGATGCTGCATCATACAGCTGTTTCGTCCTTCTGGAACTCGTCGGTGATGCTGCATCATACAGGTGTTTCGTCCTTCTAGAACTCGTCAGTGATGTTACATCATACAGCTGTTTCGTCCTTCTGGAACTCGTCAGTGATGCTACATCATACAGCTGTTTCGTCCTTCTGGAACTCGTCAGTGATGCTGCATCATACAGCTGTTTCGTCCTTCTGGAACTCGTCAGTGATGCTGCATCATACAGGTGTTTCGTCCTTCTAGAACTCGTTGGTGATGCTACGGGCCTAAACTCTAAAGCCTTGAAGTCGACTAAGGAAATTCATGACATGCGACGGCGAATGTCGGGGACCTGTTACCTTTAAAGGTTGTACAAAAGACACACAAATAAATAACATCTTAAAATAATATAGATTTAGATGTAGCAGAACAAAACATTGAATTTAAACTGCATTATACAGCTGTTTAGTCCTTCTGGAACTCGTCGGTGATGCTAAGGGCCTCAAATTCGATCCTAGGAGGCGACACAGGACAAAATCTAGACGGGGCTCAAAGTCCACCAGCAGTGTCTACCACCTGCTATCTTAAAGGTACAACGAAAGACATAAGTGAATAGCACATTTAAATACTTCAGATTAAGATAAAGTAAAGCCAAACAATGAATTCAAACTTCATTTTACAGATGTTTCGTCCTTCTAGGACTCAGTGGGGCTAATGACTTAAATTGTGTAGCCTAGAATGAAAAATCCAAAGTGATCGAAAGGAAGTAAATGTAGCTTGTGTTCAAACAACAAACATTTAAAGGCATTCAGGTTAGTTTTGTCCTCAACACAATGCTGTATGTAAAGCATCGTTCGCTAGCCATTTGATAGTCAAACACTATTAGTAACCTCAAACGACAGAGTCTACATAATACACTAGGTTGTTCATAATCTTAGACTGGTATTGTTATGTATTTAAATTGTGATTAGTTATAATACACCTCCTTTTAATATCCCCCTTGTTTATACGGAATACAGAAAAAAAGATGAAAGAGAGAAATGTCTTATAATCGTGTAATAGAAAAGCAAGTATTTGTTTTCGTCGACATTGGGTTATGGGACTTCGCTCTTGTGTAAACGTACTTCAAAATATGTTCAATTCGGTCAGCCATGATAAAAACCTTCAAAACGAAAAAGTAAAAAAAAAGCCGATTGCCACGTATAAAAGAAGATATTCACTACAGTTTAATTAATTGAAATAGTCTATTACGGCCATAAGCCTATTTCTTTTTATTCCATAGGTAATTCAAAGTCAAATTGTAATTACACGGATCATCCTTCTATGTCCATGTCACCATGCATTTCTTTGTCAGTAATCCTTATCTGTTTAATATGGTAGTCTCGACCATTTAATATCAATCTCAAATTATGTAATACGAACATTGAGTATACATGACAACTTTTAAGTAGACATTTCAATTATCAGTCTAGGTAGTTAACCTTGAGACGAGTCTCCGATTGCTCTGATCGACTGAAATAAGATATGTGCTTATGTTCCTAGGTATGAGGCAGATAGAGTTCCTTGCGTTCATATTCATATAAATGTCGATTAGAAATTGCTTTCATTTTGGCACATGTTTTCAAGAATAGGATTATGAATATCGTATCTCGACAACATACCGATACACTATTGATACTTTCTTTAATTTATGTTGTCATCTACCTAACGTTTTCCACGAAGGGTGTTATTTTCTTAGAGAAAAAAGGAGAAATTTATGTTTTTTTAGTAATAATGTTTTAACACTGTTTACTTTACGAACGAGCGGAAGATTTTCAACTGAATGTGATTCAGGATAACTAAGACGATAACATAGGTTAATTAAGTGGACGTTTAGCAGATTTGTAGTTGACTAGTTGGAAGGTTATTGGCGGATGGTCGGTAGGTTATTGGTGGGTGGTTGGTAGGTTATTGGTGGATGGTTGGTAGGTTATTGGTTGATGGTTAGTAGGTTATTGGTGGATGGTTGGTAGGTTATTGGTAGATGGTTGGTAGGTTATTGGTGGATGGTTGGTAGGTTATTGGTGGATGGTTGGTAGGTTATTGGTGGATGGTCGGTAGGTTATTGGTGGGTGGTTGGTAGGTTATTGGTGGATGGTTGGTAGGTTATTGGTTGATGGTTAGTAGGTTATTGGTGGATGGTTGGTAGGTTATTGGTGAATGGTTGGTAGGTTATCGGTGGATGGTTGGTAGGTTATTGGTGAATGGTTGGTAGGTTATCGGTGGATGGTTGGTAGGTTATTGGTGGATGGTTGGTAGGTTATTGGTAGATGGTTGGTAGGTTATTGGTGGATGGTTGGTAGGTTATTGGTGAATGGTTGGTAGGTTATCGGTGGATGGTTGGTAGGTTATTGGTGGATGGTTGGTAGGTTATTGGTAGATGGTTGGTAGGTTATTGGTGGATGGTTGGTAGGTTATTGGTGGATGGTTGGTAGGTTATTGGTGGATGGTCGGTAGGTTATTGGTGGGTGGTTGGTAGGTTATTGGTGGATGGTTGGTAGGTTATTGGTTGATGGTTAGTAGCTTATTGGTGGATGGTTGGTAGGTTATTGGTGGGTGGTTGGTAGGTTATTGGTAGATGGTTGGTAGGTTATTGGTTGCTGGTTGGTAGGTTATTGGTGAATGGTTGGTAGGTTATTGGTAGATGGTTGGTAGGTTATTGGTGGATGGTTGGTAGGTTATTGGTAGATGGTTGGTAGGTTATTGGTGGATGGTCGGTAGGTTATTGGTAGATGGTTGGTAGGTTATTGGTGGATGGTTGGTAGGTTATTGGTTGATGGTTAGTAGCTTATTGGTGGATGGTTGGTAGGTTATTGGTGGGTGGTTGGTAGGTTATGGGTAGATGGTCGGTGTGTTATTGGTAGATGGTCGGTAGGTTATTGGTTGCTGGTTGGTAGGTTATTGGTGGATGGTTGGTAGGTTATTGGTTGATGGTTGGTAGGTTATTGGTGGATGGTTGGTAGGTTATTGGTGAATGGTTGGTAGGTTATTGTTAGATGGTTGTTAGGTTATGGGTAGATGGTCGGTGTGTTATTGGTAGATGGTCGGTAGGTTATTGATGGATGGTCGGTAGGTTATTGGTGGATGGTCGGTAGGTTATTGGTGGATGGTCGGTAGGTTATTGGTGGATGGTCGGTAGGTTATTGGTGGATGGTCGGTAGGTTATTGGTGGATGGTCGGTGGGTTATTGGTGGATGGTCGGTAGGTTATTGGTGGATGGTTGGTAGGTTATTGGTGGATGGTCGGTGGATGTAGATTTGTAATTGGATGGTTCATAGTTTTACCATTTGGTGGATGGTTGATAGTTTTATTGCAATGCCAATCATTACCCAGCAAAGAAAACATTTAATGATAATATGTTTAAATACACACACAAAAAGAAAGAAGAAGTAAAACAAAATCAACAAAGCAAAAAGAATGTTTAGCACACGCATAATTTATAATAACATATTACATTAACAATAATAAAGAACGTGAGTTTTTGGTAGATTTATTGGTAGGTGGTTGGTTGGTAGAATATTGGTGGGTGGCTGGTAGATTTGTAATCTGATGGTTGGTAGATTTGTAGGCATATCGTTGAATGATTGTTCAATGTGTAGTTGAGCCTTTGGAGGGATAGATTTACAACATCATCGGTTACAGTAAGGGCGATAGATCCAAGTGGATTGATATGATAGGCAGACCTGTAGTTGGATGGGTGTTTCGAATCAGACTTCTCCTTAAAGTTCATATGTCATACCAGCTGGTCTTCATACCATACTTACATGTACAATTTTGTACAGCTACCCGACAAGCACCTCAGGGGAAGCAACTCCTAAATGATAAATACCCGTTTGATACCCGTATTAGATGAAGGGACATAACTCAGTATGGTAGCAGATATATTGGTAGAAATGTTATTAAATTGAGCAGAAACATATATTGATATATACATAATGACATGTTATTTTCACAACAGCTTCAACCGGATCAAAATTAGAGATACGACAACGCTATTCTATAGAATAGATATCTCTGTCTCTACCTCAAGTCGTTGTGTCAGACATAATTTTTACACTTCACACGTGAATTGGTGTCTTTAAAGATATAACGGATTGTTATAGATCTAACGTTCTAACTGTAGGTCAGCTGTTCTTAGATAAACTTTTCTGAATCACCCTACATGTTAAATCAAATTCCAAACAGCATATCATAGATTCGTTTACGAATGTATCATGACAAATGTTATTTTGCCCGGGGAATTTATCTGGCATTAAAATGCATTAAACACAGTAAAAGTGCAGCAGGCAGGATGTAAGACACGCCATGCCACGTTCACGAACGCAAAGGTTCAGAAACATGAAAAAGACAAAACTGATATTAAACTTGAATTTATTAATCTGACCTGTAAAATCAAACACAAACACATATACTGATAGTGCACTTTTGTCATTTTTTCAGTACTTATCAGATTACCGTGACTATTATTTCAGAGTAATGCTGAGAGGGAAATCTGTTATAGCTATTTCATATATCTATATATACATATATATTTTTTAACATCGATCAGCAGCGGGAATTCGTCTAATAAAATTTGTTTCATCAATATCTTTTTTTTGTTATCATTGTTCCTTAACAAATTGTCAAGATTAGTTTTTTATTATGAAATGTAAAGAATTTTAAGTTAAGATGTTATAAAATTCTTTGTTAAGTTTAAAATGTTTGATTACCAATACTGTCTAGAATAAAAAAAACTCCCACAAAAAAAAAAAACAAAAAAAAAAAAAAAACAGAAAACTGGGTAATAAATACCAACATGTCAACAGAATCATGATCCAAACACAAATCCGATGAAACCAGTGTATGAAATGAACAGAAGAAGGGGTTGACTTCTGAAAAAGTACAAAGATAATAAGACCAGGTGTTCAGGAAGAGTAAGCATCTTCTGCTCCATCCGCTATGTAAATCAATCCAAGTAACTGATGTCACATTCCCAAATGAGAACAAGGTATGAAACAACGGAACCAACAAGCAAAATAACGAGCATCAAACACATTCAGCTTCATATTGCACAACTGATAGGACATTTCTCAATTTGATTACCATGACGACCGTTAAAATTTCCCATAAGTTTCATCAACATGCAACCCTGTATTGTGATTTTAGGAATGTAGGAATGATGCTCTCTTTGAAAAAGAATTTTACAGTACGGTAATAGAACTCATCACTCTAAGGACGAAATAATTGTATGATGCAGTTTAATTGTTTTGTTTTTTTTTCCCAATTACATCAAAAATCCAGTAATTTGTGAGATGCATTATTAAACATGATTTGATACTTGAAATAAGATTTAACTATAAGTTTATAAGTTTCATCACGTGTGTAATAAACCAGAACCAATAATTTCAACAAAATAAACATGAACGTTGTTATCCAAATATATGTCTGTATGCTGTTAGGAGAACATGCATGGAATTTCGGAATTATCATACAAAACGCCGTGTTTAAAATTCCCCCAAACCTCTTAATCTTTCTACATTAGCTAACAATTTATTCTTCAGTAATATAGTTATTTTTTCCAATAACACTATTTCAACCCATCAACCTAGTTGACGAAGAACGTAAAAAGTCAATACACTCATACACAAGATACGTGCCAACTGTAAAACTTAAGACCTATTATATCTCGTAGTATACCACAATGGTAAAAAAGTAGTAAATTAATTTGATATATGATCTTTTTTCTTCTTTCTAGAAACCACAATTGTTTTCTAATGTGTCCCTTGACAAAGCCTCACTTTTGAGTTGAGTGAGAGGAAGGATTTTGGGTCTGCCCGGTGTCCAATTCGTACCAATCCATATTTGATACTCCCTGCCACCCCTACTGAACATTGTGGTAGAGCTTTTCGGTGTAACTGTTACCGCATTGGTATTCCTGGAGGCTTGGCAATATACTTCACCATGATAGCACTATAAAGTCGGTACTGGCGCACTGTCGGAAGAGACTTGCACGAACATTTCGCAGTCAGGCTCGCATAAACACTCAATAGGCACTCAAGACAATTCTTACCTAGCATTAATTAGATGGTTTTCATTAAACGACCATAGCTGTTGATAAGACGTTAAGCCCTATAAACAAATAGAAGCCAAACCAGAAATATTAATATCTTGATAATGAAAAATCTAGGCAATATACATCATATATAGTGAAACCTTTGAAAAAGAACAAGAGGAAAAAGGCGATGTGTTCCAAACCAGGACGTAAGCGTCTTACCTACACCAAACTAATCTTAGCCGCGGATAATTCAAATAATAGCATGGAAACCACATACTGACGAGCGTTGATCACATTAAAGTTCGTATCACGCAAGATTTTTTTCCTTAATGTGATTATGAAAACTCAGCTCATCTATAGACTTTTAATAAGAGGAGGTTCATGCTGAACTTCATAGCGAAAATTGTTTGTTAGCGTTTGCAAACAGTTGGAAGTTATTTCAAAAATAATTTCCGGTTGCTTGGCAGGATTTACATATTTCAGTTGCCAGTTGCTTTGTTCGTGTGTTTAAAGTATAATGTTTTGATCTTAATATGATAAAATAAACACACCAAAGACATAATGAAAAGCATATATTTCCTTAAAAACTATTTGAATTTAAGAAATTGACAAGACGTTATCAGATTGTCGATATCTTCATTTTGGAATACCTTTTTTCGTCTTGTAGTAATGTTTGTTAAACATCTTTGGTTTAAACGAAGGTAACGTTTTCAAATGTCGTTCAAGTTACCATATAATGTCTTTACCGGGCGGCACTCAAAACACTGCTACGGTATCTTAAACTAATTGGACTGTACAAGATGACTTATTGAACGGTAAACTAAGCAAATACGGTACGGAAGCCGTCATTATAATGACATTTCAGGCTTCTAGCAAACAATTCGGTATTTATTGAAGGGTGTAAGGACGTGGCAAAGAAGGAAACATATTCTAAATAACATTTTCTGCGTCTAGTGGTTTTAAGTATTGTTAACCTGCTCAGTACCTAATCTTTATTGGAATTTCTATATAATACGGGAAAGATTGAAAAAAGAAAAGAAAACACGTGAATAACACATTTTGATACACATTAAGAGCTAACGACAGTATAGGCAAATAAATAAGTAAACTGCATCATCCAGCTGTTTCGTCCTTCTATGAATCCTCAGTGATACTAATGGCCTTAATCGTTGAAACCTAGGAGGCGACCGAGGGAAATCAAAATAAGTGGAAATAGATGTTAAAACCTAAAAATCGATCGAAAGAAAAATCAAAATGTGATACTGATGCAAATATGGGTGAAATGAAACCAGCGACAGGTACGTGAATATATTTGGATTTTTTTTTCGTCTTGGAATAAAAGATTATAAATCTGATTCATCATACATTCTTATAGATAGAGACGGTACATGTAACACCGATTGTCATGGTACAAAAGACACCACGACGGAAAAAGATATTTTTTAACACAAAGTCACAACCAAAACAAATTATTCGATAACTGAATTTATAAATTTACAAATTCTTAGAAATAGCATTAAAGCTTTATATCTTTGTAGTATTTATTCTATTGAAAGGATTAAAGTTAAAAAATGTATTTTCAATATGTAATTAAATATGCATATAACAATAAACTCATTAACTGATGATTTAATAACCTACGGTATTAATTTTATCTTTTCAATGTGTTTCCCTGGTAAATTCTTTTTTATTTATTCAAATGAGACAAAAGTACAAAACACAAGCACCAATCTAACCAGACATGTTACAAAAGAATTTCGGAATGTTAGAAAGATAAGTCTACCTGTGTTTGTTTGTGTAAACTTCAGTATACACAGACCTCCCCGCTGGTTATACAATCCGTGTGTCTACCTCCACAACACAAAACCGTCGCAAAAATCCTTTGGAGTGAAATGTAGCAAAGCCCGCCTCGGTAGGAACGTTTGGGTAATTAGACATGTGCTCTGTACATTCAAACATTTCTGGCCTTTGCGAAATATGTTTTTGAAATAAAGAGGTGTGTGTATTAAGATGGAAGGGGGTTGAAACAGGATTTAATTGACCTAACACTTGTACTTCTTCACCTATTTGCTTCGGGCACTTTATACAGAATATGTTTTATTTACTTACATGTTGTAAACATAATATCTGCTTCATGACAAATGTTTGTGTTTATCGGCAAGACTCGTGAACCAGTAAAAGATAACAAATTCATATAAATCACAAACGTCTAAATGCACTAATGTGTTTGCTGGGTTAACCTTAATGTACTTAACAGTTAATAGAAATTATTCTTGACCACGAATCGCTGTATACGCGTCTCATTGTAATTAACAGCATTCAAATCTGTGTCAGATAAAACATAGTATCTAACATAATTGGGACGTCATTCCTAGTGTGGATCTGTAATTTTCCAGAGGACATGAAGAATAAATGTATCTTTGAAAGCTGTTTTGTTCTCGACTATCTGCTGGATCTATCATGTCTTGGTTTCATTTCCTTCACTTTTTCTCTATTACTTTTAGTGTTTATATCCTGTTTTGTTTTTAACTTTCTTCCTCACTATGACCTGTTACTAGCTCTTTTTAAAGGAATGGATTTGACGTAACCAACTTTGGAATTTTCATCATTCCATTGGCTGATGTCACCGACGAAGAACAGATGCTCATCACTGTGAAACTCCTGGTTTTACTCTCTTTGTATTTTCTGCAATGTGCTTTTGAAAAAGATTACAATTGTTAGTATTTTCTCCCTTTTTCATCGATGATGTTAAGTTTAAACTGTGACTTTCTGTATCTCATTTTGGTGTCTCCTCAGGTTCTGAATTTTGTGTAGGAGTCTCTTCAGTTGCTATATTTCGAATTTGTGTCTCCTCAGTTGTGCATCTTTTTTTCATTTTCTGTCACTCGTTGTTGTGTCTGCTCGGTTTATGTATCTTGTTTTGGTGATTCCTTAGTTTATGTCTTGTTTTAGTGTCTCCTCAGTTGGTATATCTCATGTTGGTGTCCCCAAGTTTCTGTATCTCGTTTTAGTGATTCCTTAGTTTCTTTTTTTAATGTCTCCTCATATTGCGTTTCCAGTTTTGGTACCTCCACATTGTCTGTAACTCGTTTTTGTGTCTCCTCAGTTTCTGCATTTAGTTTTCTTGTCTTTCTAGTTTCTGTATCTCGTTTTAGTGTCTCCTCAGTTTGTATATCTCATTTTGGTGTCTCCTCAGTTTCTGTATCTTATTGTGGTGTCCCCCAGTCTGTATATCTCATTTTGGTGTCTCCTCAAAATTTCAAAATATAGGCCCTTCGCAACACCGGCGAGTTTTTTAAGGATGAAACAAATGTATGATACAGTTTCATTTAATATTTGCCTGTCATGTATCTAATTCAAAATTTGTGCTTAAAATGTGGTATTCACTTAAGTGTCTTTTTTTATATAACTTTCGATGAACGATGATTTTCCCAATAAACCGAAAACGGAAAAAACAGGAAAAACCCAGAAAAAGCAGTGAACGATTGAAAACTATTCGTGAAAAATAAGATTGTGTTTCGAATAACGATAAGCGGAAAATCTCTTTGACACGCGTTTAGGAAATCCGCCAAAAGAAGCAGATAAATCTTAACATTCGAATTATTTTTCTCCAGAACGTTGCACACTTAGCATGCTGGCTTAATGTATCATAAATATTTTATTCCAGTTTTGCCTTTGTCTAATGCAGCATAACACCATCACATCTGAATAGCCCTTACCTAGAATTGATCATTATGCTTGCTTTGAAATATCAAGACATAGATAAAACAGATGCTAACCTCAAAAATATTCTTTTGTCTGAGATTATTTAGGAATTTAACATGTGAAACCTAACGATGTTCTATCCCGAATTAACATTAACAATACCGTCAACACATGCAACAACTCCATTCCACAACGAATTAAAATCATTTCAAAGAAAAGAGAAAACGTTTTTTCAAATTATTCAAACGAAGTAATCCATCAACATGTTCAACCACTTTTCATTCCCAGGAAAAAGAACCCACCGACTAACAGTTATGTATATAATATATTTTATTACAGAGCGACCACTCGAGTTTCATGTAATTAAAACCTAATATCCCCCAGCATCCCATATTATATCACAAAGAACAAAGTGGTGTCAAGCCGAAAAATGGAATTCGAAACCTTTGATATAAAGTATAAGAAATATATCACTTTTCAAATAAACATGAAACCATTTGCTAGGTTTAGAACTACAAATACCGTCACAGATGGTATATCATTACATTTACTCTCGACACTCAAGAGATTCTCTTCTTGGTACTATACCCCCACCACAAGGCCAGAGATTTATTGTTAGTTATCAAACGCACTCTGCACGTACCTCTTGAATTCTCTTTGCACGAGCCCTTATGTAAAGGGCCCATACTAATGACTCCTAAACTATTACGCATTTTCAAATGTGTGAAAATTATACTTGAGTAATTGAACAACAATGTCTCATAGCGAAAAGGGATAACTGGTGCGAAAAGTTTACGTACAATTTCACACCGGGCATTCAACTGTCAGCATACCACGTGGTTGCTATCTGGTGATCTGTTTGGATGTTATAGGTTCATCAATTCATCACTTATCTAGTCATGTATTATGATATCTACTTATTTTACGAACTACAAAGCTTGCCAGAATTGTCCGCATGTCGCTTATATATTAAAAAACGAGACATACCAACAGGACAATGTCGCACTGTCAAATGACAGTGCAATAGTATCAAAGACGGAATTTCACTTATTTTAGTATTATTTTATCGGATGTTATTTATCTAGTATGTAAAGGTCACGATATCGCAAGAGAAACAAAAACTAAATATGAAAATGTTGAGAGAAACTAAAGATGAAAATGTTGAGAGTTGCTTTACATTAAAAAGTTTTCCCATAAGCATAGATCCTGACATATGCTATATTCTAACATACCTTGGCATTAAAGAGGTTGAATAATTATCTTATAACACACCATGATCTGGCTTGCTAAGATATTCATTAGATTATTTATTTAGTAGATCATTTATTTATATGTAAATTGCTGTAAAGTTTTCTTCTCTTTTTTGTTGTATTTTTGTTTCTTTTCAGATTAAACAAAAACGAAAAAACGGTGGGAATGATAGATGTGTATATTCCAAGAAAGCATAAACATTTCAGTCATTCTTTTATTTCACTTTATTTAAAATTTATTTGTAGTGATTAAACTTTTTCCAAAATGAAATTAAACAATATCTAGGGGGAAAATGTCACTGGATAGATTAGACTTATATTTAATTTGTTTTATTAACAAAATCGTCCATAAATGTTTTATATAAGTGTATCTTAATGTACAGCAAACTCGATCTAGAAAAAAAAGAACTTTGTAATTTTAATGTGTAGACAGGGTCCTGTCTTGTGAACTTAAGTATTTTTATGACGCAGAAACCAACTGAATTTATTCTTTGCACATGTTTGTTCTAAAATAGTTGCTATAAATTATGTTCTTTATATATTTGTCTTGAAACCTTAAACTAAAGAATTGTAGATAAGAAAAAGCTGGGCCTGTATGTTTCAAAAGACATACGTCAAAAAGTTATTTTGGTGAGCATTGTTAAACGGCAAAACAACTGCCTAAATTGTACCGTAACAATGAAAGTTATCTTGCCATCTTTTTAAACTATACGCACTCAACTCAAAGCAAATAGCACATATATTTCAGCATAAATTCGTTTGAAAACATTCTATTTCAGTTACGAGAGATTTTCGGAATTCTTTGTCTATTTATCTACTAATTAAAAGCGACGTTTACTTATAAAATATATCACAAAAATATGTTCCATTCAAATTTTAATACACTAACGTCTGTATACTAACATGTACTTGATTCAAAAGTTTTAATAAAAACAACTGAATAGAGCTTGCCTACCACTGATCAATTCAATATTTATTTGAAATCATACGACTACATTTACAACAGGTTATCTGTTTACCTGTTTAATAGGCCTCACCTCATTAATTAAGTAATTTTCACGTATCAAATGGGACTTCTTCATTGGTTCGGATATTTGCTTATTGATGCTATTAATAGGGAAGTTTAGGTTAAGATGTCCTGATTTACCTCCAAATGACGAGCATTAATTTAGCCATGTGTATATCTTTCTAAATTTACTAAATAACCTATTGAAATGTGTTTTATGTGATTTATTGCTTACAATTGGCACTCAATTATCAAGTTAATTAACTGCTATTTTAATACACCATTATAATAAAAGTAATAATTTACTGAAAGTTAATAAAATATTTACTGAAGTCTTTCATTGGTTGCCTACTGAACGTTAATTTGATGAAGAATGTGATATAGATATGTTTTATGTCTATTAATAGCAAAATAAGTACACTTCTATCTATTGACAATTTTTTTCTTAATAACTTTATGAATTCTTGTTGGAAAAGACACGACACATCATCAACTAGTTGCAGGTTATGTAGATGACTTAATTACAAGAACATTGCGTAACATATTATATTATATGTCTCTCTTCTCTCACTACATCATAATACATTAGTAATTTTAAACTTCGAGATAATAACAAATATTGAGAAAACTTCTACTGAGATTTACCATAATTACAAGCAAATTTGTTTTCCTTAAGATTAATAATAAACAAACACTGTGCCTATTATGTAACATCGCAGATATCCCCACTGCAGGTCAGAGTTATTGTTTTGAAGGAATTCCTATATTTAGTGCGGGTGAACATTACACAGATGAAGATATGCGCAGCCTATGCTTGTTACACGTGCATTACTTGTACATATAGGAGGTGGCTTGTTGATAAAACTACCATGCATAATTAGGATTGACAGTTCAATTTCTGTATATCTGATTCCTATTGTACACTGATGTGCTGTTAATAACGACAGAAAGACGTTATCCCGAATCTGTACTAGTTTTGAAGGGCATTGTATAACACGTATTAATTTTACCTATATATATATTTGTATATATATTTCTTGGTTCCGTTTTGACACATATTTCTCATCTATTTCTTCCCAGAGTATGTTGCCTAAACGCTGATCATCACTATTTGGGGTATTTTCAGCTATGCTCAACAATCAACGGCATACATGTCAACTGCAAGCACAAAATCAATAACATCATTTTGGACAAGTTATCAAAATATCATAACACGGATTCTTCTTTCTAGATTCGTTCATTTCAATAAAATGATAGATTTTGATGATTTCTCTTATTTACAGGCGAATATTTATTTTGATTTTAAAAACCCGTTAATAAATATTAAAAAAGATGTTGTCGGGAATCTGTTTTGATGTATTATCATAAAGTGTCCTTGCCAGATGATGTTTGTTTTGTTTGTTGTTGTTTTTGGGGGTTTTTTCTTGTCTATCTGTTTGTTTATTTGTTTTGTTTATTTTTATTTTTTTGATTATGGCATTTAAATTGCAGATCGTTACTTCACAAATTTTATCTTGAAAACAAAATCAGAATACATTGAATGTCGCAATTTTGTTTGCTAGATATTGTTTTCTATGCTTTGATGGACAGGCAGATAACTCAATATTCCCGAAAAGTCATGAGAGTATTTCCTCAAAGATTTTTGTGAGCATTATCCTTAACGAAGACTTTGGGTGATTTTATATAGATTTTTATGCGAGAAACCGAAGCTTGGAAGAATCAGTGGATATGGTCCACATTCTCTTTAGGATAACATGTGAACACGTGGAGAACTTAGGAATTCCTATGAAGTATATTCTCTTTTCATTCTGTTTGACGCATTCTTTGGAACAATTTCAATCCTACTCTATTTTAGAGAAGCTGTGATAATACGAAATATAAAACGTAGAGCGTCCTTATCGCGGTAGGAAATCTCTGCGGATGGATATTCTATGTGACACAAATAGACCATGACCTTATGCTTGACCTTGCTCTAAGCCAATAGCGTTGTTAAAATGACAGTGATGGTCGCACATGTCACATCACATAGGTTGATTGGTTGTGTATGTTCATGTTGAAACAATGCGCGACCTACTTTTTGTGGCGGAGGAACATTTTGCAGTATTCCGTCTGTGTGGCTGGGACAATCATTGACTATGATACCCAGCCATGCGATTTTGATTTAATCTTGATACGGCTCAATATGATACTGATATGTACCATGTAAGTAGTCATCCCTGTCACTGGTCATACATGTGCCGTGTGGATGAGATGTAACCCCTCTTTTCTCCTCATGTTGTATTCCCAGCAGATTTTAAGATATGTGCTGCTTTAACCTACAAACATATGCTTTTTAAAAGAGTTCCATAATGAAATTGGCATTTCCTAATTAAATTGATTCGGATTTGTATAACTAATTTAATGATATATCTGAAGTAGGTAATACTCAGCCGCGTACAACATTTAGAAAGTCTTCCATAAAATAAAGAAAAATTGCGCATGTTTTAAGAAAAATGGGCGTGTCTCATATATCTCTTAAATAGCCCGGACCTAAAAAATCTGAGTGAACAGTTTGAAATCATGATTTTTCATTTTCCAATTCCATTCCCTACAAATAAACAGTAAGATTTGCATTTGATCGAAGGGCTGAAATTGGTATCCTTCTCTCCTCTCGTCTTTCTAACTAGCATTTTCCAATGAAAATATGATAACATTCTTAAAAAAACAAATCAATGTCTGGAGGTGTTTCTTATGTCATTAAAAGGCTGGTCACGTGTGTAAAAGTTACACGTGAAAAAACTAGTAAACAAAATTGCGAATTAGAGACAGTAGAGCCAAATGAATGAATTTAATTGCATGATGCAGTTGTCCTTTTAGAATTCGCCTTTGATGATTGTACTAAAGACACAGTCAGACATGCTAAGGGCCTGAATTTTAAAATCTAGGAGGCGACTGTTGAAAATTGAAAACGATCGAAAGAAATGTTAAAATGAAGATGGGGGCACTAGCACCATGATTCATAATTCATAATTCACGCAGAATGTTTCCATGAGAGCAACTGATATTTCTCATTATTAGACAACAGACTGTTGTAGTGATGTACAAATAGGATGAATACACACCTATCCTAATGAATACAATGAAGGAAAACACCTGCAGCATGCGAGGACACAATCCAATGATACGAATGAATCAAAGGATCTGGAGAGAACAAGATTCCCATCACCACTGTTCATGTGCGGTTACTGCGATTTTTTTGCATATATAAAGAATAATGTTCATCTTTATCTGAGCTACGTTTTTGAAAGAATCATCTATGATGTATTAATATAATCTCTTTAATAGATAAATGATTATGTCACGCATATAATACTAGCCATGTTAGTTATTTTGGGACTTAGCATGTGAACCTCGTTTTGATTTCTACAGAGATAACACGCGACTCGCCTTTGTGCATTCTACGCTTCCCTAATGTCCTTGTAATGCGTTTTTAGCCCATGTGGCTTTTACTAATTGTCTTTTTGCCAGATGTAGTAATGTTCTCTTGTATATTCGCAGTGTCATAGTATCTGAAATTCAGAATATATATAAACCAGAAATGGAAAACATTTCAACACAATTTTTCTCATAAACTCACAGAGTTAAAAGCAATGGGCTCCAATGATACCAAAATTCCACACATATTAGAATATGTTAACGATAAAACCGACTAGCACAATAATCTACAAATTCATTTGGAAAACATTGGAAGTGAGAGGCACTCATTAGCTATAGCCCTGTCATTTGTATATAGTTTATAACGGTAGTGATTCGTCAAACGACGAGCAAAATGGACCGGTGATTTAATTTACTGCTTACTTTGATCCTCAATAGTCCTCGAAATGCAGAGAATGACAAACCACAGAAGATTTATAACAACATCAGGTTTTAAAACAATCCACAAGGTCTTACAGTATTGACAGTGAATGTTTTAGCCATTTTGTTTTTTATGGCCTGGGAGTTCTAGTTTGATATTTTTGTTGTTATCGTTTGGTTGATTTTAAGTGACGTTTCTTTATGGATGTCATGGACCCTTCGTCTCTCTAGTATAGCACATTGTCAACATAACTTCTTTCACGACCTTTTAATACATAAAGTACATTTCTGCCAGAATCATGTTTTCATGAACCGGGTCTTAGTCATAAATCTTAAAGATTCTGCTATATTTTGGATAAATAAACACGTTTTTTATGATAGATATGATGAATGGATTTATATAATTTATTTTCCACTCCTACCTGTATGAAGTGTTTCATATCATTCTTAATACGTAACCAGTCTATGTGAACTTAATGCCTTTTTGTGGGTGTTTGCAATATATGAACACTCACTTTGTTAAGCTGATAAAACTTAACTCGAAATTTACATTTCGCTTTCACACTTGAGAACCCGTATGACACTAATTGTTTATATACTCAGTTTGAGATAAGACACAAACAATTCGTCTAAACGGCTTTTCAGGGAGTTTTATTATGCATCGTCGGAAGCAACCCCTTCCACTATGGCAGGCAGACATTTCTATGCACACGAATTCTTTACGCACCAAAACTATGGCTCTGCAGATTTTGACATAATGTTATCTGAAATAAAATGCTACACAATGAAGTTTCAAATTTTGAGTTTTACTAGATAATATCAATACAATATGATTGTACATGATTGGTATTTTCTATGAGTTATTTAGAAATATTTCAGTATTGAAATTTACTTAACATTTTGGACTTGAAATTTACTAGACATTTTGCACTTGAAATTTACTAGACATTTTGATTTACTAGACATTTTGCACTTGAAATTTACTAGACATTTTGGACTCGAGATTTACTAGAGATTTTACACTTGAAATTTACTAGACATTTTGCACTTGAAGTTTACTAGACATTTTGCACTTGAAATTTACTAGACATTTTGCATTTGAAATTTACTAGACATTTTGCACTTGAAATTTACTAGACATTTTGGACTCGAGATTTCCTAGAAATTTTGCATTTGAAATTTACTAGACATTTTACACTTGAAATTTACTAGACATTTTGCATTTGAAATTTACTAGACATTTTGCATTTGAAATTTACTAGACATTTTGCATTTGAAATTTACTAGACATTTTGCACTTGAAATTTACTAGACATTTTGCACTTGAAATTTACTAGACATTTTGGACTCGAGATTTACTAGAGATTTTACACTTGAAATTTACTAGATATTTTGCATTTGAAATTTACTAGACATTTTACACTTGAAATTTACTAGACATTTTGCATTTGAAATTTACTAGACATTTTGCACTTGAAATTTACTATTGAAATTTACTAGACATTTTTGGACTCGAGATTTACTAGACATTTTGCACTTGAAATTTACTAGACATTTTGCATTTAAAATTTACTAGACATTTTGCACTTGAAATTTACTAGACATTTTGCATTTGAAATTTACTAGACATTTTGGACTCGAGATTTACTAGACATTTTGCATTTGAAATTTACTAGACATTTTGCACTTGAAATTTACTATTGAAATTTACTAGACATTTTGCATTTGAAATTTACTAGACATTTTGCACTAAAAATTTTCTAGACATTTTGGACTCGAGATTTACTAGACATTTTGCATTTGAAATTTACTAGACATTTTGGACTCGAGATTTACTAGACATTTTGCATTTGAAATTTACTAGACATTTTGCATTTGAAATTTACTAGACATTTTGCATTTGAAATTTACTAGACATTTTACATTTGAAATTTACTAGACATTTTACACTTGAAATTTACTAGACATTTTGCATTTGAAATTTACTAGACATTTTGCACTTGAAATTTACTAGACATTTTGGACATTGATTTCGAAACTTTTCTATTTTCCTTTCTCTTGCCTCTTCAGATTTTCACAATTTACCTATAAGGACGAAACAGTTGTGTGGTGTAGTTGTCATAAAATTGCTTCCCTGTATGAAATTCTATTTTTGTATTTAAAGGTGAAATTCACTGTATGTCTTTCGAACAGACATTTAAAAAATGAAACCAGAAAACAACATTGACAGTCATGAATTGGGAATATGGACTGCCAAGGAAGTATAGAAAACATATTTTATCTAATTTTCACTATTTCTCTTGAAAATGATACTTTGGAAATTTACACTTTATAGAGCTAATTAGATGAAGTCGGTAAGTAAAACAAATAAAATGGAAAGAAAGTAAGTATGTATGTGGGATAAATCGAAATGTAACAGGTGAGAAAGGAGAAAGAGTTAAGGAAAGTGTGACAAAGGTCAGATAGTGATTCACATCTATTTCTTCTTTAACAATGTTCTATACCTTTCCATTATGGGCAGTACCTAAATTATAATCCACTGCAAGTTAACCTTTGTTGAACTCGGAAATGAAAATGGCTTTATTCACTACATTGTAGAGTTTTAGTCATGATGTTTTCAAAGAGGAAGAATTTACGATATCTGTTGAGGGAAATGCAATCAGTAGATGATGTTTATTCTAAGATCCGGCTGTAATGTATCCCATTAATAATTATATAGAAAGGTATCATTTATATTTTTGTGCAATTTTAATATGCACATCGCCTTAATGGTAACACTGCTGTAGCATAAATGATAATTTAAGTACCAAGTTTTTATCAGGAAGGTTAGCTGCAAAAATTATGTAAGTACATGTATTTCGAAGTAGTGTCCTTGAATATATATGAGCAATGAAAGACATCATGATGAAAATAACGAAACAGCTGTATTAATTTTGGCTCTAATTTATCTAACTCTTTATTTTTTTTTATCAAAGTATAATATTCATTTGTGTGTCTTTTGTACAATATTTAGCCAATCAATAAAATTATATATAAAATATGGTGAAATATTTCAATTATCGCTTTATCTGAAGTGCGTTCGTGTTGATATTAAGCCAAATATTGTGATATTAACCGACAAATATATATTAATCAACTAATCCTGTAAAAAGAAATATGAGTGAACAGCTGAAATCTACACATAACTGTACTAATCTTATGGGAGTTGGTTTTGTGTAAGTTTCCACTTACAATATATTAACAAACTTGGCGAAAAAACAATTCACATTATCAACTCATGAAGAACGATTCTGTTCTTAAAATGCGTCCAAGTCATTACATTAATGTGATTACGTCACGTGAGAGTATTTTTTTATATATCATTCGGTCCCTTCTATGAATATTAATTTTAATATTCGTATTGAACAACACTTCATGTATTAATTATGCAATACAATAAACATTGTGTTAAGACGAATATGAAGAAAAACACATCAAAGAAGATTATATACAAATAAACATATCATGATCCTTAAAACACTATAACTATATAACAAGCTTACTGGGAGCGCAAAGGAGAAAATGGGCTCCCCATCGCTGTGTGATGCTCCTCGCCAGAGTTGACAAGCATCACCTGTGGTCCAGCATGTGGATTCGAGAGCTTGATACACATCTTTTGTGTCTTCAACATCAAAACCTATTACCGTTATAACACTTGGAACACAAAGCTTATATGTCTGATTTTGACACAATTATCAATACTCTCACTGACAATGAAACAACAAGATATGATGACAACATCTGCTGCGCGTGCTATGCGCGTGAAGTTATTGGGGGTGGGATGTCTTGTGATATTAGAGGTATCAGATGTCATTGACGATGTAACAGCATTATTACGTCTTCTTGTCTCGTGCCAGTCTAACCTTTCATCTCTAGTGGAGTGAATCAGTACTGAAACATGGTCTGTCCTGTCTGGGACAGAGATGTGTACGTACGCAGCGCCATACACGCCTACACAAATACCCCTGACATTAAAGCAATGGGACAGTTTAATCATTATCAGAACTGTTGAGGTGTTGATTTCGGGAACGTTTTCGTCTTGATCGGCAAAGTGATGGCGTTAACGTTGAGACAATTAATTGTTGTGAATAGTGTTAGTTTCTGTATCGGAACAATCAGCGTGATAATATTGAAAAACGGTTTTCGTGTTAATATCGGGGCAGTTTGGGTGTAAATATCGGGGAGTTTGGCTGTAAATATCGGGACAGTTTGGGTGTTAATATCGGGGCAGTTTGGGTGTTAATATCGGGGGAGTTCGGGTGTTAATATCGGGACAGTTTGGGTGTTAACATCGGGACAGTTTGGGTGTTAATATCGGGGCAGTTCGGGGGTTAATATCGGAACAGTTTGGCTGTAAATATCGGAGCAGTTCGGGTGTTAATATCGGGACATTTTGGCTGTAAATATCGGGGCAGGTTGGGTGTTAATATCGGGACAGTTTGGCTGTAAATATCGGGGCAGTTCGGGTGTTAATATCGGGACAGTTTGGGTGTTAATATCGGGGGAGTTTGGGTGTTAATATCGGGACAGTTTTGGTGTTAACATCGGAATAGTTTAGGTGTTAATAGCGAGGTAGTTTGGGTGTTATATCGGGGCAGTTCGGGTGTTAATATCGGGACAGCTTGGGTGTTAATAGCGGGGCAGTTTTGGTGTTGATATCGGGACAGTTTGGGTCATAATTTTTGCGGAGGTTGAGTATGTGTATTGGAGCAATATCATTGTTGATATCAAAACATTTGCGGTATAAATATCGGGATATTGTTGGTGTTTATATCGGGACAGTTTAGTTGGTAACTTAAGAAAAACATTGGTATACAATTACCAATGGTTATATTAGCAGAGTGTCAGTGTGTATTGGGACAGTATACTTCTATATTTGTCTAACAAATATCTACCGATATCAGGACATTTTGAAAGATAGATGAGTGCAACATTATTGGTTGATGTATGTGATTTTTTTCCCAGAGAGACTGGAGAAGGAAACAAATACAGTATACAAATAGATACGATAATTACAGTTACACCAAAATGTTAACATCATATGTGATCATATGATAACGAGAACAGTGGACCGGGACGAAGTAATTGTACATTATGTCATGTCAACGGAAAATACGTCATCTACTAATTCACCTCGACATCTACTAATTTCATTGGACAGTTGACGTCACATGGTAACCAGATACAATTCCACAGAGGACGGTATCACGTTTTTCTCGTCTGTATACTGTAAATCATTTCGATTTCGCGAATCTTTTATTTTGCAAGCTAATCTATTCAGACATATTCGCGAGTAACTGATTTCGCGAACGGCGACCTGGAAATGACTTTAAATTCTGGAATTTCTGACTATAAGATATATGCCGGTAACAGAGTCAGCATGCATGCGATCAAGATTTTGTTTTCGTGAGGGATTTAAATTCGCGATTGACTCTTCGCGCGTATTAACGCGAAAATAATTCCCGCGCTAAATATAAGTGATTGACAGTAGCTGACATGAAATTGGTTTTATTTATCATATTCATGGAGTTGAAACCTTAACATCTACATGTTATTACCTTTAGTTTTAAAACAATAGAATGATTGTGTCTACGCTATCAGTGGTAAACGATACAATAAACAGAACATTTGTACGACTTCACCGCTTTCGAAATAATTAGAAAGAGTCTCGAAGAAACAGATTTTGGTAATTTATAACTAATATATAAACCCTCTTCGATATCTGCATTCACTGAAATTGCCTTATCAAATAACTAATGATATCGAAATTATTTTAACCCTGGTAAAAAAACTAGCCGCAAAATACCGCTAGGCTAGAGAGAGATTCTCTTTAGCTCGATCGGTTGCGCGTCAGACTAGGGGTCCGGGGTTCGAATCCTAGTGGAGGCATTGAAATAAATGATGACCTCTGTTACAACTGTATAATGTCTTATCTGATTTATCGTACATTTCCTTTCGTGACATAGATATTTAAATCGGGTACCATTTTAGTTATCATCATTTTGAGTTATCACATTGCTGTATACTTGTCATATAACTTTAAAACTACAACGGTGAAAAAAATTACTGTTTTAAGAAACGTTTCATTAACAAAATTAAGGTACTGTTTCATGAATCATGTTACAAAGTTTGTCGCGCTGTTGTGTGATGCACGGGACTTGTGCAGCAGTCTTTAACAAGCTTTACAGAAAAAATACAAGAACAACAATGACCTGAAGTTGGAATCAAGTAGTGTCAGACACTTTGGCTTCTTTATAGCTGTTTTCAAGGGATGCGTGAGATTTAAGGAGGATCGTGCGTAAATAAAACGTGTCTTTACACGTGCACCAGGGGGCATTAATTACCTCCAATGGGTAGTTGATGGTACTTTCTATAGTTAGCAGGGTAGTTACAATTAACCAAAGCATGTTATTTGCAACTGATTTCGTTTTCGTCATTGTTTCTGCCAAATTCTTGACATTACTCTGGGACGATATCTATTTAGCAAACAAACCATATAACAGGTTTTACTGGCAAAGGGAGATTATTTTGAGGATAGAATATCACACGGCCTGTATCCATTTTTTAATTGTCCTCTATTTCAAATAGATACAACATCCAGACTTCCTGGATATGTCTCTCTAACTTCCTAATCATGTTATGTCTCTCTTTAACACTATTTTGCATACCATTATGAAGAATAACATATCGAAGTGAGTTCACATAAACAATAAAAACAATGAAAAATTATAATTAGGTTTCAACCGACGACATGGGATTTTAAGACTAGCCACAAAGTCACCTTATCTAAAAAATAATTCTTAATTTGTAATATAAGGTGTCATTCACTTTTATGTCATTTGTATAATCTTTAAGATTGAAATTGGAAAATACAGCTGGTGAATTTTGTCCCCCGAAGTTTGGTATAACCTGTATGACTCGTTTTTATCCCTTCGAATATTGGCAGCGTTCAGAATATACACATGTACATGAAAGTGACATAGAAATTACTTATAAATAATGTGTACCTCCCGATCTACATTGTGACATTTCTTTTGATCAGTCTTGATTATCTTCAGCTGCCCTCTAGGTATGAAAAATTAAAAAGATTTACAAATGTTGATATCATGTCTTTAAAATCATTTAAAACTTTATTCTATGTCGGTTTTATGGTTGTAAGAATAATTGACGAGAGATTTCCCTAGAGCCGATTCAGTCCGTGTAACAACTGACAAGAGTGAACATCTGATTATACAGTTTTGTTCTCTAATAACAGCTCCACGAAACACATTTTACGACGTAAATAATCTTCAATGTGCAGTGTTAAAGGTTTAGAATGTCCTTTACGTCTCGTTTAACGACTGTGGACAATGATAGGTCCAAGTATCGTCTGTGTGTTAACGGTAAAAATTATGTCATTTTCATGTCTGTCCTGGTCCTTTTTCTTTGATTTCGACAGCTGTCATAAGTATAACAGCCATCACATCACTACCACCTCTCAAGCAGCTCTCATGCAAACCCTCTCGTCAACCATCGTTACAAGCGTCCTCGCGACAATCACCCTAAGTGCACTATCGCCTGTAGCAACATCAAGCGTTCCAGCGACACATACGCCGCTTGAATAACTTGACTGTGCGTAATGTACACAGGGTTTCCCATAGGGCATATTTCTTTCACTGAAGTATGAACTCTGTTTAATATGTTCATAAGCATTTACTATCATATTATTTTTCCGATTTTATAAACCAATAAATCAATGAAAGTCAAGCAATTGTGTGTCGTACTTCCGGTTGATAGCTTGTAATTTGCCTGCCCACGGGACGAAGAAAGATTACCTGAATTAAGTTATCGATGCAACAGTGACGATATATAGTCATGAATTGTTTTACTATTTTGAAAAACCACTGTGGTGACCGCAAGCTAGCATTGCGCTAGGGTAAGCTCGGTGACTCTTGGTTTATCGGGAGGATACACGGCCCTTATATATTGATATTGATGAGCGATAGTTGGTATTGCTCAAGGGTAAGCACCGCGACTCGTGGTTTTGCGAGAAGGTAAACGAAACTAGTGCCTAGAGGAATAGGAAATCAGGATAACCAACAAAACAAAAAAAAAAGAAATAACAAAAAAAACAAAAAACAAAAAACAAAAAAATCGAAATATCCAATGTATCGAGTAAACTGAAGTGCACATGTAAGTGGGAGGTCCCGAAGGGAGAATGGTGCAATGACAAATGTTAAAAAATGTAAACTGGATACCGTTTAAGCTGTTATAACCCATTTGCAATGTTCTCTGGAAAATTACATTTCACGGCAAATGTGTTTTTACTGTCTTGAACACTTCACTCGGTGCAAATTGCTTCTCTCGTCACACTGCCTCGTTTTGGAATTTGTAATCAACTTTGAACTAACCACTCTTAATTTAGATGAGTTTCCAGGACAATTTGTCATCAGACTGGACATGAATAATGGTCTATGGTTATTGAGATAACATCTAAATATTATTGAAATGTTTTTTCTATTTCAAATATATTTTTACCGTCCTATCCCTTTAATGGAATGCACATTTTATCAATGTCGATCGTTTTTTGTGTGTACATTACTGTTTTTGTATGTATGTATGATATTTATTGTCGCCTGTCATGGGCCATCCTGACAAAGTACTTCTTGTCATTGTAATAGCGTCACATGTTGTGAAAGATCTCAGAATATACTTGGGCACTCGACATCATCATTTATACGAGCACTCGACACCCTTTGAACACTACCACGTCAATTACATATAGTCGTTTCAAGCATTTAGACGATAACGACAGTGGGGTTCCGAATTGACCTTAACAAAGGCACTTTTAGAGAAGACTCTTGAATACTATATTTTTATAACTCGAGTTGTCTGTTCTTCATAACGTTTAATTACTTACCGACTATTGAAAAAATACAATTTTTGAGACGGAATTTGTTAATTTCTTATTTAATTATCTAAGTGTGCATTATATATTAAGTTTAACTATATGTTTATCCACCATTTTACTCGAAACGATAAAAAATTAATTTTACATTTTTGTGTGAAAAGGAAACAACAAAGTGATTTGTAATCGTAATGTTTCCTGAAACCTTTGATTTTTTTTTTTCATTAAAAAAAGTGATAATTATACGCTATTTGTCGGTGTTTGTGGTAATTGTCCGGATCATCAGTTTTATTTCATATTGATTTCCACCAACATTGATTTTGTTGAGCCGTCTCCAAGGTTTCACATTTTAAGCTCTAAGCCTTTATGAGTACTAAAACAATGAAACAGCTGTATGATTCAGGTTTATTTAGATAAGTGTATTGAATTTCAAATTATTAAAACATAAAGTTCTCTTTTGTGGTCTTCGTAGTCAATTGTGGAATTTTAGGTTAAGTTAAGATTATGTTGCCATGTCTGTTTTCTGCGTTGTTTTTATATTAAATATTTCGATAGTCTATAAATGCTAATGCATTTTCTGATAAATTCATATTATCGTTGAAGTTTTGATGAAATTTATTTGCATTTTATTAATTCATGATACCACACGTGTAAATGAAATTATCCTTTGCTGCAATTTTACTGTGCTTAGTTCCTCAACATCCAACAGACAGAGTATTACGTTATGTGTCTTGCGTAACATTGCTTGATAAGGATATTTTGTTAGATATCTATCTATTGCATTACATAAAGTTTAGCATGAATTTGTTTCCATGTCAAACAGTAACTAAACTACAAACACTTTAATTCAGACAAATAGATAATTAGACTGAATGCTCGATTGGGCATGGTGCGTGTTGATCTTTAATGTTTTGATTTGTGCTCATGGAGAAGTTTGGTTGCAACTTTGTCCCAAATACTGTGTTGACGATTACACAGCAAGCCGCCACACTCCAGCCGACGTCAGTTTCGTGAAGGATAGGCACAGCTGTGTAGATAGGATGTCACATTAAAAGTGATGACTGGCTAATACTTGGCACACGCCATCATCACAAAGACGAAAACCATACACGTATTACTTTTATATCGTTGTAATAAACACACTAACTCAAACGATCTCTTCGTAATAGTGGGTATTAGTATTTACATTAAAGAGACCGTGCACATTTTCTGTCGTCTCCCTGCAATGGATTTCTATGAGGTGCACATTACGTCAAAATCTAACAATATATACATAAAAGAAGCTGTGGTATCATATTGCCTAGCGCCTTCGAGGTTAAAACCTTTTTTTACAGGCTTTCACTGTCCTAAAGCAGATATCTGAAGCTGAAGTAAGAAATTCTGATTCTTATTTCTGATAGCCTGTCGAATTTTGTCCCTATGTGTAGATGCAATGGTGCATATTGTTTCAAAAGATGCAGAATGATGAAAATTACGGGGAAATGATATTATTTGCTTGGACTGACAAAGAAGTACTTGGCGGGTGTCGTCGACGAGCGGAAGACGTTTACTCTTCCGAAACACATGGTCTTATTCTCCTTGTCCTTTTTCATGAGTGGTCATGTAAATCTTTCTTTTGTTTATATATTGCCCTATTTTTATTGGATTTGAGTTTGGGTAATCATTACATTTTCCTGTTGATCAATAGATGTGATGTCTTATTTTGATGTCAACATATCTCGTGTTGAAAATTGCCCGTTTGTTTATTTTTTGTGTGTATTTTATTTGATAATGCAACAAATTTAATAGGACTAGCATTTTTGTTTACTAGCAATTTGCACGATAATCACATCAATATGAAATATTTATATGTATAAGGTTCTGTTGAATATTACATTCTTGTTTCTTACCACAGTACCTGGTTATCTAAATCAGGAAAACACAAGCAAACAGTAAATGCTATATAAAAACATATAACGTACTATTTGAAATCGAGTAGAGGGTCAAATAGATTTAAAGTTACTTTTGAGCAGCATGCCACATTTTAACGGCAAACTTAATTAGATGATTTGCGCATACTTTTTAAAATCAAGCAACAAGGAAAATTAAAATGTTATTGTACCTCAATAGTTTATCATTATTTTACATTTCTTTCAGCCTGTTTTGATTTACCTGAGTTGTCTCCCGTGTTTCAATAATTTAGGCCCCTAGCATCACTGACGAATGAAGAAACGGCTGTATGATGCAGTTAACAAAAACAAAAAAACAAAATATCAACATGTGAACACAACCATGATTCAATAAAATAAAATAACTCAAATTCAATAAAACAAATGTAAAATATAAACACAAGACAAATATACATATAGACACCTGAAAAAGTACAAGGACAATAAGAGCTGGCCAAGAATTTAACTGGACATAATGTGCATAATCCTGAATTTGTAGCGAAAAGTGTTATTCTCTTCTATGTCTTTAGTACAATGTAGCATAACGTGGATTGTTGTATACGTTGTAGGATATTACACTACAAATGATGTTGTGTTTCGCACTTTCCGTGCTATTCAGATATATGTGAACACCGACATATGTGACAATAAAATATGTACTTCACCTCCACACTGATGGTCCACATGTTTATTTGTAGAGCGTACGGTGTCTCTGAAACAACATCATGCTGACTTTTACGAGCTCACTACAGAGCGAATGTATCGTACCTATGAGATTTCTTTGGTCGCAAAAAAATGTTTATCATTTCATCAACAGACGTGAAGGTTGTCTGAAGTTGACACAAACAGGTATATCACTACTTCTCAAGCGCCGCAACGACGTCACACGGTGTTATGAATGACGCTGTAACTGTACTCCAATTCGCAGGGATGAAGATGTTCCGGAGATTAGACGACAGACCAATATCAAACAAGATATGTTATTGTTCTGCACACGAATGATTCGTTTGCTGTACAGCTTTGGCTATTTACTATTTCTGTGTCCCTGTCTACATACTATTTCTCCTTCATTCTTAAAAGACATGATAAGATAGTTAACGGTCAGAACCAACGCCAACGAAATATCAGTACGTTAAGTAAGACAACTTTTTTTTAAAGAAAGGATTGGAAATTTGCTTGTTAAAGAGGATGAGCCTTCGTGAAGATACCTGGCAGTTAGTTATATATTTCTCGTAAAAAATGACACTCTTAATGTTAATTTGTCTCTGAAGATGCATCCATTCCGAATTGTCTATTTCTGGTGAGACCAAAATAGCTACCCTATGTATTACAAGTGACATTACACAACCGCGGTTTGTTAACTAACATATATATCCTGATATATTTGTATGATGTACTGATACCTTCACACAAACCACAGTATTTAGGTTACATCATCTTATTAATTTTTGTCGGGTTTACTGTAAAATAATATATTTTCGTGGTGCTCATTTTTATGCGGTTTTCTAAAATTATACATTTGCGTTGGCACTTGATTTCGTGGATGTCTTAAACAATATTAGATTTAATTTAAAACATCTACAATAAACAAGAAGATTATTAAACCTCATGATTTG
Organism: Ylistrum balloti; assembly: GCF_031769215.1. Lineage (NCBI taxonomy): Eukaryota > Metazoa > Mollusca > Bivalvia > Pectinida > Pectinidae > Ylistrum > Ylistrum balloti. The sequence goes on along the minus strand of NW_026782082.1, from coordinate 662,442 downwards.
ATTTTCATTTTGTCAAGAATTCACATTGAAATATATATTGCATGCAACAGGAAGATATTTGAGTAAAGAGTATTGGAAGATCAAAATTTCCAAACAAAATTGTATCCAAATTGAATATATTAAAAAAAATGAAATTTGAAGTAAAATATTCCTTTCATTGGTATAAAGTTTAACAATCAAAGAAAAATGTTTTCATTAATAATGATCATCATAAAAACACGAGGTATATTTTGCAATGTTTACTCTCAAACCATAATTCAATAAATTTCATATCTTTCATGTATCAGATAATTTTAGTATCAGTATATGTGTATATTCTGAACCTTAATACATATGAAAGGAATGAAAACGTGGCATGCAGGTTACAGCTAAACTGGGGTACTAAAATTGTCACCATAGTGTCTACAACCTGTTATCTACAGAACATAGTACATAAGACACACAAGTGAATACAACCTTTAACTAGAGTAGAATCGGGTAAGGGAGGGTTTAGATTGAGAAATCCTGTAGTTATTGTTATAACGCGAAGTATAACGATTATTTTCAACAAATAGAGGTGGAAATAGAAGTCGGGAGTCCAGACATTCTGTCATCTCCTTAGTTAGATTTTGGAAATCATAGTACAGGATAATAAAAAAGACAAACAAGAAAATCTCTATTTTTTCTTACAATTTTTGAAGAAGATACATAAGAGCTAACTAACTATTAGATCTGTAACGGCTGTATGATGTAGTCAAACTAATTATTTGGTTTGAAATTTTACCGTGTCTAACTCCGAATTTGTATTGAGAGGTGATGTTTATTTCTGTGCCTTGTAAAATCGTCAAGGACTTTTCAGTGATGCTAACGGTCTATAGATTGAAAAAAATATTTATGGAACCAGTCCGATCTTAAAGAAAGTGTGTATCTAACACTGAAAAATCTCGACAATTAAAACAAAATATATTCCTACAAATATCCGTTGTTATTCAATCAGAGGCACACTTTATATCGTTATAATTACAACTTTCCCAACGAACTATACAATTACACTGTATGGGGTGGTCGAGATTGAAGTCGACAATGCGATGATATTTCAATGTGTTAATTTCTCGAATTCTTTTTTTATTGTCTTTAATAACAAATCGCACGTGTATATATATATATATATTGCTTACAGATACGTACATAATGATGTTGAAGTCAACACAATCGTTTTTATCGTCATGTCAATATGTGTTCTTATCATCAAAATATCAGACATTCTTTGCAACTTTAACGGATAGCATTCATTACCGTTTTCTAAATGTATTTCTGGAGCATAAACATAATGTTCCTAACCATATTTAAAACTCGCATTCAACGCCTGTAATTTTCCATGGAATTTCCGCTAATAAGTTTTTACAGAAAGATTAAGCATTTTTACACATTACACATCGTTTGTGTTCGCTGCTCAAATTGAAATGAACTCCTAGACCTGTAAACCGAACATTTTACTCTGATTTACTACAAGTAGTCAGCGGACCTATTGGTATCATTTTCAGATAGAAAAACAAACCAGCCCCCCACCAAAAAAAAAAAAAAAAACAAAACAAACAAACAAACAAAAACAAAAAACAAAAATAGAATACTGAACTCCTGCATTTATGCTATGGTTTCAACTAAAATAATACAACTGTTGTATCTGACTGTATGAACTTGAAATCCGTTATTAATTTATCAACCATACAATTAATATAAAATACTTATTAATTGATAATGCGATGGATGGCGAACTTAAGTTCCAAGGTGAGATGAGGAACAGAAATATCTTGCTATGTTTTTATCGATGCAGAACACATTAAAAAAAATACCAGCATGGCAAAATATTCATCATATAAATTCAAATTCCCTAAAACTAGGGCAAAATATTAACGAAAGAAAGATTTCCAAGGAGTCTCCTCCTGAAAAAGTATAAGGAGAAAAAGACCAGGTGTCCCGGAAGAGTAAGCATCGTGTGCTTCATCGGCGGCACCTTTCATGTAAACCTTGGTCAATCCAAGTAAGTAATGTCACGTTCTCAAATAAGAACAAAGTATATAATAACGGAACCATCAGACAAACTAACGAGCATCAAACACGTCCAGCTTCATTTGAAAACCAAGGTTTGCAACATATCTATGTATAACTGTGTAAGAGAATGGGGTAAACGAGAGCATTCTGCAGTCGATTCACTTTTGGATATTATCCTCTAGATGTACCATTCTAAATATAATTCATTGTTTAAGATACATGCATATTAAATAAGAAACAATTCAAGAATCTTGACCTAGTTTCATGACAACACAGGACGATTCGCGTTTAGTCTGTGATTGATTGTGTCTGCATATAAAGAATCTACTACCATTGTCTTCAAAAGCTATGAAAATCTCCCAGATTTTATATGAAAATCTTACATACACATTATACAACTTTCCAAAGACGACATACTTACCTATGACACTTCAGTATTACAATTTTTCTTACATATATTGATATACATTAAAGATAAGGCATCTACTGACCATCTGATATTTCATTAAGGACATGAAACTAAGAAAACTAAAGGCTCTTTTACATGGACAACCAAACTGATTACAACTCTCTACTCTACGGAGATTCATGATACAATGTAAGCAGATTGGTTTCTTTTTCCCTATTTAGAAATTTCTATTTCTAGATTGTAACATGCCTGCTCTTCCAACCTTTGGTGTAAGCATGTGACTGTTTATTCGATAAAACAGGGCTGGTTCAAAATATCTCGGGTCACTGACAGATAACAAAAGTTGAGGCTAAATCTATCGTCAGATATAATTGTAGTAGAGCTTTGAGGAATTTAGAATTGGCACTACGTGTTATTTCATTAATCCTATTATAACTCAAACATGATTTCGGTAGGAGGCGAACAATGTGGGACCACTTCAGAATCACGCTGCGGTCGATGTACCACTAAGGGTCTTTGCCTGCTTTTTCTTTCCTTTTTTTCTTTCAAACTCACTGTCTTCATACACCATTCCTTGTTTCCAGGTTATCTAGCCTGGAGGGAACTTTGTTTTAATTAACATAACACTTTCTCAAGCACGTAAAACAGAATCATAAAAATGTTCCTTTTTATATTGGAATAATAAGAATAAACTGTCTTTTAACAGGCTTAATTGATTCTACGGAAATAGACAGAAAACATTCGAACTTTTTTAGAAGTATTTTTGAAATTACAGCTAACAAAAGTCAAGTTTAAAGATTCCATTTTTTTTCCCTTTTATTAAAGACACATTTCCATGAAAGTTCTTATGAACAATGACGAGAGTTAGACATGGATTTTCTTACGTTTTACCATTTAACGGATAACTAGAATGAAGAGAGTCATGTTCAAATCAAGTTTAATATTTTGAACCAAGCTAACATAGTTTATTTGTCCAGACCGAGGTTTTTGTCAATTTGTTCAAGCATTTCCATGCGGTCCCTAACCACTAGCAGGACCTGATACCACGTGCAGTACTCAACTAACCTGGAGCAATGTCCTGAGGAGTGAAGCTGGCCTTCTGGTAAGTCGGGACTAGCCGAAACACGATGGGGTACAACTTCAGGATCAATTATTCTCCTAACCTGGACAGGAATATCCACGCTTTAATGGTCGAGACTCTCATGGTATATCCAATGGGGAGCTGGTGGGTGTGTTGGGGGGGGGGTTGATTTTTCAAACGATTTTGTTTCGGAAAAAATATTTTAATTACTCAAACAAATCTTTAAAAACTGAAAATTCGCAGCATTTTAACAGCTTGTGGACATGCTTTCTGGATTTTGAGTACTTACAGAAATCAAGAAAAGGCAGCAACGATTTCACATCAATTATCATCACTAGGGATTAGCGTTCAAGCATCAATGAAGTACAACAGATTTAGGACCTAGGCCGATTTTTAGCACCAGCCTCAAAGGAGATGAGAACAAAACCCCCATCTGTTTCAACACGATTTAAATTATGTTTGCAAACAGTAAGCTATGGACAACGCTATGTAGGCCGAAAGCTACCTTACATCAAAGGCACGTTCATCCGCGCCCTAGATTATGTTGTACCAAGCGGTATGTGGTTCTGTCAACAGCAGAATGGAGGAAAGCGATCGGTTACACTTTGAATTAGCTTCCCTTCCGTGAAGAACATTATTAAGGCCTGCTTGTGATTTCACAGATAGAGCTTTGACAGAAATTTATTTATTTTTGTTCATCCCGGTTGTAGGTAGTTTAAGAGTGGGTACTTACACAGAGAAAAAATGGTTTAACCAATTTGTAATGCGATGTCATTCCCATAGATATCGCTGGAACACTAGACTCGCATCGAACGGCAATTACAATCTGTATATCTCTACAAACGTTTTCGAGTTGTAACGTGATTTCTGGGGTAGTTCTTTAAAGAGAACCCTCTGATTTTTTTATTTTTTGTTCAGTTATTAAGTATTGTGATCGCTCTCTGTCTCTGTGGGTATCCAGTCTAATTATCAAACAATAAGGTTCAATGCTAGCACCAGTACAAACGAGTAAATCATGTTATAACGTTACGAAAAAACCCTAAATCAGTCAAGCTCTATGTTACTGTACAGTTATTTGATTTCGCGGGATGATATTTCGCGGTTGTCCAGATTGAGCTTATTAACGAGTAAATGTATGACATTACACGCGGGTTTAGTAAATGTGTGACATTACACGTGGGTTTAGTAAATGTGTGGTAGTACACGTGAATCTAATAAATGTGTGATATTACACGTGGATCTAGTAAATGTGTGATATTACACGTGGGTCTAGTAAATGTGTGATATTACACGTGGGACTAGTACATGTGTGATATTATACGTGGCACTAGTAAATGTGTGACATTACACGTGGCTCTAGTAAATGTGTGACATTACACGTGGCTCTATTTAGTGTGTGACATTACACGCTGGCCTAGTAAATGTGTGACATTATACCTGGGTCAAGAATGGTAAACGTGGTTCAGAAACTTGAAAGGAAAGATACTGCACGTGGCCAAGGGCTGTTAAGTTGAAACTTCAGAGCAACAAAAACTTACCCTTAATACAGAAATAAAATTTGCTACAAGGATGTTGAGTCATACGAAGCCTTGTTTGTCATTGAAAACTATTGTGACGTCACTCATAACGATGCAAAGGAAATACACATTCATCGATTGAAAATTAATTGAATAGAAGCGTTAAAATATCGTCAACTTTCCAGGAATGATAATAAGGTTTGAAGAATTGGTAACGACAAGCAGTGAAGCTGTCATCGTTTTAGGTTCTTCAAAACAAGTATTTTTACGATCCTTCGATTTACAAGCAAGCTTGCGATTTCAATTTAAAAACAAAAACAAACAACAAAAAACAAAATACAAAAAAATTTTTTTTAAAAAAAAAAAAAAAAAACCAACAAATCAAAACAAATTATAAACTGTGTGTGCAATTAACATTGTATATTCAAATGTGTTTAAACTAGGTACGTTATCTTGCGTTAAGTGAACCAGTCTTTTAACACTTGGTACACTAAGAACTTGTATTACAGCTACCGTCAATGTTTAAATAAATGTTATTTATGACCCTTTCCTTTCAAATATAACGGTTACTTAGGAGTGTCAGAAAACTCGATAAGTGTTCTGCCCAAATTACAGCAAAGTCAGACCCATTAGTAAACATCACGTCGATTTTCCTTCATCATTCATTAAGCATATTTAATATTCATGTAAATGTTGTATGTTTCATATTCTGAAGAAAAGTCTCTCTTGACGTATATATACAGTGATAGATTGTCTCTTACAACTTTTCTCTATTGTTATTAATTAGACGAAACCAGCATTTCATTTTCAGTTCATTTCGTACATTTATCTATAGGAACGGAAACCAAGAGTGGTGTATAATTTTCACCATGTGCGGGAGAAACGGTTAGTAATCTCCGGAATTAAGACCCCTCATAACGGAGCATTAAGTTTAATACCTTCAATTGGGGAATATACATTCACGGTGTCGATGTAAATCCAGGAGTATGTGGGAGGCGGAAGAGTAAGTACTAGAGTTATGTCTCTTGAAAGAGCTCTTCATGCGCGTGAAGGAGGTACAATTATCTTTTGACTTCCTGTCATTGTGATTTAACAAAAACCACACCTTCCAGATTTACTTTGATTCACTCTAAAATCATTTTATCCTATTTACTGCTTAATGACGATCTGTCACTTGAAGATTTTAGCATACATAACCTATCGTTAGATTAAATTTGTTGATCCTAAGGACTCAAATTCCTTAAAACGATATTTAAGAGAAGATCCTGTCTAAGTCACTGCATGGAATTCTAAGGCAACACAATCCTTACATCCGATTTACGGAACAGAATTTTTTGTAGTTTTATTCATAGTAAGATAGAAATTCTTGGTAAGGTTGAAATAAAACTTAATTTATATTTTAGTAGTCGGATAATATGTTTTTCATCTGAAACAAAAGTATAACTCGAATGCCCTGTTATGAAACTACAATCTATTCTACATATGTTGCCAATAGATTAACTATGTCATGAAGGCTTTAAAACTAAAGGAAGTCTTGATAGTTACATTTTTGTTCCGAAGTGTGTTTTCCTGATTGCCACATTGACGCCAAAGAGGCTCTTAAGTTCTTGTTAAATGTCCGAAAGGTCAACGACTTGGCTGATTTACAAATCTAGCAGCATACCTTGAAAGGTTGAAGGACAGTCGGAACATAAGCTGAGTGAATACTTATGTCAACAAATATTCACATTTTTTTTATTTGACTATTGAGTCAAGAAAATAAAAAACACCAAAGAAGTAGGCCGAAAATACAATTTATTTCGAGACCCAAATTTACGGCTCTATCATAAACAATGAAGGCCCATAATACATACACATCACATTAAACAATAGGACCAGATGATCCATGTCTTCAAAATCATTCACGTGATAGTGTTTCTTGGATTTTGCAACTTCTTGGGATTTGTTGATATCGATAAATTCAATGTCAATAAATGAATTTCGTTCATCTCGTATATCGTCAACAGACGGATGAATTCTCTCGGAGATTTACTTGGTATCAAAAGATAGATATTCTCGCTCAGAAATGGATTTGATATTAATAGACGGTGGAGACATCTCAATACACAGTTCAGACTAGAGATGACTAACAGGTAGCGACATTCGGACACAGAATTCAAACTGGGGACGACCTACATACAGATAGCGACATTCGGACACAGAATTCAGACTGAGGACGACCTACAGATAGTGACATTCGGACACAGAATTCAGACTGGGGACGACCTACAGATAGCGACATTCGGACACAGAATTCAGACTGGGGACGACCTACAGATAACGACTTTCGGACACATAATTCACACTGGGGACGACCTACAGATAGTGACATTCGGACACAGAATTCAGACTGGGGACGACCTACAGATAGCGACTTTCGGACACATAATTCACACTGGGGACGACCTACAGATAGTGACATTCGGACACAGAATTCAGACTGGGGACAACCTACAGATAGCGACATTCGGACACAGAATTCACACTGGGGACGACCTACAGATAACGACATTCGGACACAGAATTCTGACAGGGGACGACCTACAGATAGCGACATTCGGACACAGAAATCAAACAAGGGACGACCTACAGGTAGCGACATTCCTACACAGAATTCAGACTGGGGACGACTTACGGGAAGTGAAATTTGGAAATAGAAATAATTAAGAGGACCATATATAGGAAATGACTTTCTGTCACAGACATCAGACAAGGATTTACGTTACCACGTAACGACATTTGGTTACAGAGATCGGAAAAGGAACGATCTACAGGTAGCTCACCAGTCACAGAAATCAGACAGGTGACGACTTATTGGTAGCGTAACCGGCTACAGAAATCGGACATAGGGAAATCTTGCCTGAATTGGCCTTCAAGTCACATTCTGACCATGTAGCCATTATTGTCACGAAAGTTTGTGACAAGACATAATGCATCTCGGATATTGTAATAGTTTCACGTTGCAGAATTTATAGATAACATTTTGACAATTTTGATGCTTACACGCCTGTGAAGAAATCTAAAAATCTTTAGTACACGTATTGATAGATTAAAACATTGTATGTTTGTAACACGAAATAAATTTTCAGAAGACATGAACCAGTAATTGACATCGATTTTGAGAAGTCAGTCACTTGTGTCAAGCGTATAAACTCTAACTGTCTAATACGATGACATGGCCAAGAAATCCTCATGGAGCTGAAATATATCAAATTCTGGAACTATATGTTGTAGGTTTTCGGATGACGTCTGTGAAATGTATACAGTAAGGGTAAATATAGGTAATATAGGTACATGTATATATGAAAACATATCGTAATCTTTGTATACATAAAAAGAAAAAAGTGAATTTTTAACAAAAGGCAACCTGAGAAATCTGCAGATGTGCTAGACACATTGTACGCTGTTCTTGTGTGGCGGAGGAAAAGAAGTGAAGAAAACTAATAAAAAGAAGGAATTCCGGATTTTTCAGCACCTGTCATAGAAAAATGACAAAATAATTAAGGAGGAAATGCGGTGCTGTTTCTTTCAGCACTAGCTCTGTCGGATAACTTTGTCCGGCTCCACGGTGGTGGATAGGCTGTTGTCATAAACCACGAGAAAAAGTCATTTACACGTACATCTTTGCCTTCCTCTATTCCTATCATGGCACGCTCCATTCCGCGCTCCGTTCCGCTTCAGATGCGCTGTATCCAGTAGAAAATTGGAGCCCGTGCGTGCATTTAAAGCTTATGCTATTGCAAGTTTGAGAAATGTAAACAGTGAATAGTTTTGAACAAACCATATTTTTGCAGCGGTATAATTATTTTCGTTTCTTTTATTTTCCCTTTGACTATTCAGCTAAGACATATTTAGACGAACGCATGTTTGAAACTATTCTGAGATAGGAATTGCCATGAACCCATTGGATACATAGGTATAACAAGTTTAGCATTTTTGTTTTAATTGTGTACTTAGTTTGTAAATATGCTATGTATTTCTTTGTGTATCTATCTCTTTTTACATTTTGTAAACAGACGTTATTTCAACGGTTGGTAACGACTGTGTTTTTGCTGTTCCAAGGAACATTAGTTATCGGAATAATTAAAGGATTTCCAGCTGAATAAATTATTTCGAGACAACAAGAGACCTCTAGATTGAAACATGGTCGTATTTATGAAATAAAGGAGAAATTCTTAGAAGTCTCGAATTTGTTGAAGTCGTTAAGGAATTAATTCAGTGTGTAAATGCATTACCAGGCTTAAAGATCTGATGCACGTGAAGGATTAGATAAATTTGACGTTATTGATAAAAAACGGAACCTTTTAACTTTTTAAAAAAAATATTCTATTTCCCGATTAAACTTATTGATTTAATCACGTGCAACACTGACGTCATAACATTGGCAATAACGAAACAATTGCGGATAACTGATTTTCAAATTTACAAACAAACCGGGATTAAGATTAATTTTAGTCCAGATACATCGCCCACAAGAAGGGAATCTGAATAAATACAAAGCTAATTGCATTTCTTCTAAATGTTTAAATATATTATTTAGTTAGTTGACAATGACGCAGTGTTTACGTAAGTGGTTTGTTTTAGCTGTATGTGCACGCGCTAGCAGATAACAGGATATTTTAATCGGATGTAATTCGTGTCTGGTAAAAGTTGAAAGCTCCATATAGCCACGAACAGGCTAAAAACATACGGAATACAAGATCATTTGACATTTCTTAATGTATTTAATTTGAAAGAATTATCCGCTACAAAGACAGATGTTTTCAATAAAACAGAACATCATGATAACCTTTGTTTCTTTCGAAGCTAGAATTATTGGTCGCAGAGTTAAATACGCGCCACAATTCACGCGCAAGGCTTCTGTTTAATTGTAACTAACCCTATCAAACGTCTACGTGACTCCTGGCTGGTAAGTCAAGCTGATAGCCAAGCGCCTGTATGATAAAGACCAAGCGTCTGTGAGATAAAGACATCCCTTTCTTTCAGAACCTTTGTCACAAGTGTTGTCGAAATTAAACAGGTTTTGCATAACTTTATCTTAAATGTTGTAATGTTTTCAAACATCCTCTTTAATTGTAGAATAAATGTAAAAACACGAGATTTTTTTTACGTCAGTCATAGTTTACTCAATATGGAGGAAATAAATTAAATTAATTTGGTAAAATTTTTAGCATTAAAAAAGGAAAAATCGTTTTCAAATTAAGCAATGATAGAGGATATGTTGTAATTCAGGGAATAAACTTACATTTAATATTGGCTTTTAATTTGTCAATGAGGTATATTATATATACGCTGAACATACGCATACAAAAGGTAGAAAACACTTCCAACAAAATCAAGTCAAGATGTTGATCTGCTGGTTTTCTCTATCTATTTTCGCTATCCTTGTGTCAATGTGAAATGGTAATAAAACTCATGTTTTGCCTCGTAAACCGAGCAACCATTCGTCCATTAGATGTCTCCTCGAACGTCTCTATCCACTCCCGGCATTCCTCGCGCGCGCGCTGGTACTCCAGGAATTTGTGACGCGTCCCATGATGCAACAGAAACCATTTGCATAAAACCTCGTCTGCCCACTTCACGTGCATTTGATACAGAAGGAATGCGTGACATGCGTCTCGTGCCAAAGTCAATTCCAGATTCTCAACATCTACCTTGACTTGTCCGACCGCAAACCATACCCCGTCGTCTGTGTAGAGTTAATATGCTAATATTTCATCGAAACAAAAACAAGACGTCCTCTATGAAATTTTGTATGTATGTGTACTGTCGACCTGAAACTTGGCATGGTATATACAAAGCTGTAATCGGGGATATTAATCTTGACCTCCGTTTACCTTCGTTCCGCTCCAATATTAAGACGTATTTACAAGTTAAGCCAATTAAAGCTAAAAATGCGTAATTTCGATAAGAATTTCATTATTTCACTGGAACTGTTGTCATTAATTGACAAGTCCTGCTTCTGTTTTTCCGGTCCAAACGTTATGCAAATTAATTGTTTTTGATTGGTCGAGACACCACAACTAAATGGGAATGAAACGTCCATTATGAATTAACCGATTGACCTTATCTCACAGTTTGATATTTATTTTTCAGATTTACTTTATCCGGCAATTTGCGTGTTGTTTACATTTTAAATTGAAAGAAGTACATGCATTTTTTTTCTTCGTCTTCTATTTACTTTACGTTGTAAATTAGCATTTGTGATTGGAAGCGGGAGGAGGACCATGTTTCATATCAACTTTTGTGACATCACCGATGTTTGTTTTATCACGTCATTGGCAAAGCATCATGGGTAATGGTGATGTCAATTAGGATTTTTATTGGAAGACGTGATGAAAAATACTTGTTTTCAAAAGAAAATTTAAAAACTTCAAGAAAACTTAAGCATTTTTTTTAGATTTAGAACATTGATGTGAAAATTTAACCCAAAGGAGTGGTTAAACAAATTAAGAAATTCATGTATATGTACAAAGTCTTCGTCTCTCCTAACATTCTCAAAAATATTTTGTGTATTGTGTGAGTCTAATCATGTATCTATAAACTGTTGTTCTTTGTGTCATAGTTATTTGTATTCAGGATCTCAAAACAAAATTAATTTATAAACGTAATATGAATTAGACACTGCCTAAAATTGAGCATTTCGATCAGGAAGATGTATATTCATAGATGTATAATAATTTATGGCTATTAAATGACATGGCTCAACTTGTTTATACAGAAGTTTAAAGGAAGTTTCACCAAAATTCAAATACAATTGTAAATTCAAACAAATATTGCAAATAAATCTAGATAATGTAATAAGTTTCATGTCCGGTCGGGACTTTTCGGCACCTTTCGTGTAAGAGACAATGCATGTCTTGTTTACGGAAAAAGACGAATGTTCCCAAAAATTAGGCCGGGAATGAAATAGATAGGATGTCAGGCGTGCTCTTATTTTGACTGGTTAAAATTGTATTTTCTTTTCAACAAGTTTTTGGCAACATGCACTTCAAACTATTAAGTCATATGTTTGTTAAATTCATTTAAATTCCGTTTAACATTTAAGAGACACCCTACCTCATTTAGCTAGTTTCTGTCAAATCAAGCGGTCAGCCAATGGCCAGGCCGCTTTCGTTTAACTTTTTTATTGTTGCGGTCAACTTCATTATATACTGCTTTCAGTGGCAGCGTTTCGTAGATAATTTCATGTAAACTATACGGATACAATATTTTATCATGGTTGACAATTATTATGGCAGTACCATGTTTATTGCACGTCGTCACGTCACTGACAGAGTTGCCTCCCCTTATCCATTCGTTACTGTAAAGTGAAAAAAAAATCACACAATTACGATCAAATATGCATTTTATACTAGGTTTATGTCTTATATCGTGTTGTGTATCAGGGTATACTGTATATAGTGGTATCCTGTGTTGTGTATACTGTATATAGTGGTATCTCGTGTTGTGTATACGTGTATACTGTATATAGTGGTATCCCGTGTTGTGTATACGTGTATACTGTATATAGTGGTATCTCGTGTTGTGTATCAGGGTATACTGTATATAGTGGTATCTCGTGTTGTATCTCGTGTTGTGTATCAGGGTATCCTGGATATAGTGGTATCCCGTGTTGTGTATCAGGGCATTCTGTATATATAGTGGTATATCGTGTTGCGTATCAGTGTATACTATATATATAGTGGTATCTCGTGTTGTGTATCAGGGTATCCTGTATATAGTGGTAGCTAGGGTTTGTATCAGTGTATATTGTATATATAGTGGTATATCGTGTTGTGTATCAGTGTATACTGTATATAAAGTGGTATATCGTGTTGTGTATCAGTGTATCCTGTATATATAGTGGTATCTCGTGTTGTGTATCAGTGTATACTATATATATAGTGGTATCTCGTGTTGTGTATCAGGGTATACTGTATATATAGTGGTATATCGTGTTGTGTATCAGGGTATCCTGTATATAGTGGTATCTCGTGTTGTGTATCAGGGTATACTGTATATAGAGTGGTATCTCGTGTTGTGTATCAGTGTATACTGTATATATAGTGGTATCTCGTGTTGTGTATCAATGTATCCTGTATATAGTGGTATCTAGGGTTTGTATCAGTGTATATTGTATATATAGTGGTATATCGTGTTGTGTATCAGTGTATACTGTATATAAAGTGGTATATCGTGTTGTGTATCAGTGTATACTGTATATAGTGGTATCTCGTGTTGTGTATCAGGGTATACTATATATATAGTGGTATATCGTGTTGTGTATCAGGGTATCCTGGATATAGTGGTATCCCGTGTTGTGTATCAGGGCATTCTGTATATATAGTGGTATCTCGTGTTGTGTATCAGTGTATACTGTATATATAGTGGTATCTCGTGTTGTGTATCAGGGTATCCTGTATATATAGTGGTATCCCGTGTTGTGTATCAGGGTATACTGTATATAGTGGTATATCGTGTTGTGTATCAGGGTATCCTGGATATAGTGGTATCTCGTGTTGTGTATCAGTGTATACTATATATATAGTGGTATCTCGTGTTGTGTATCAGTGTATACTGTATATATAGTGGTATCTCGTGTTGTGTATCAGTGTATCCTGTATATAGTGGTATCTAGGGTTTGTATCAGTGTATATTGTATATATAGTGGTATCTCGTGTTGTGTATCAGTGTATACTGTATATAAAGTGGTATCTCGTGTTGTGTCTCAGGGTATGTCATGGTTATTTTCCCTAAAGACACTCATTTACAATGCGTTTGAAATAAATCTGCCTTTCATCGTGTCAAACATGTCGAAACGCTAAACGAACGAGTCCCCGAGGCACATATATCAGGTATACATTTGTTATACATGTGTTTCTATACGTGACCTCAATGTCTAGTTCAACGATATCGTACATTATCTAGTCATGTGACATATGTATACTCACGTCAAACGCACGTGTTATGACGTAATAACTTATCTACAGGAATATTACTGGCACATGTGATTAACTCTATTGAGAAAAAATACCCATTCCGTTCTTCATTCAATCTTTATTCCAGCAATAGATATGCATGTGGTTATGCTTAAATCATTGCATTAAACATCGTTCATATTTTTTTCTATTTTGGAAACAAGATCATACACGTCTCATAAAGGGAGGTAAGTCGAGTTATGGGGACAAAAGGCCCATGGGCCTGCATCACTCACCAAACTTAAGCAGATCTTTGGTAACACCAATATCTGTATCCACTTCCATTATCGTGTGATGCGTTTTACCGGAATAATTATATGATCAATGAAGTAATAACAACGGTAAAGACAAGTTAATTTTGTAATAGTTTCGAGTCAATCTGCCCCTTCATCAAGACACAAATAGTACATTAATTACATAACATACATAGAACATAAAACAGATACAAAGCTATAAACTAAGATAGAGAACGGTAGTGTAGATTTAGGTGTCTCAATAATCCCTTCAGTGTTCATCGACCGAAGTGACGTGATGTAATTTATGTAATACGTATGTCTTGATAAAGGAGCAGGCTGCCTCGAAAATTTGACATTTCACTTGTCCGTACTGTTGCTATTACTTCACGGATCATATAAAATATGATATATGTATGTTTTCTGAAATAGATTCATCCAACACAAGAAAAATATATTTTAGAAAACATTTAAATCTTATGCCAAGGACATCTCAGTTGCTGAACTGGACTTTCCTGCGAGAAACACTTTGCAAGCTCTTTATAAAGTTTTGAATAAAGTCCACTGATAGCTTAATTTATCTGTTTGTTAATACTGACGGAGTGATCGTGCTCAAGGAAAAGCAAATAAATGGCTTTCTAGGATAATCGACATTTTAATCCGTTATCATACACTTAATCAATACTAGGACAAATTACGGCCAATTGGTCCTAAATGATTCTGACTGACGATGAGCAATGAAAATAAAAACAAAAACAAAACAAAAACTTGAAAAAAAAGTAAACAAAAAAAAAAAAAACAAAAACAAAAACAAAAACAAACAAACAAACAAAAACAGCAACAAAGAAACAAAAGCAACATAACAAACACCTGCAACATTTATGAAAATCTGTTTCTCTTCCGTCCATTTTGTAAACTGGTGGGATCATGGTTTAAACAATTCATTACCGTTTTCTGTTCTGGGGAGTTGCATATAAAGTGTACAGTTTATTACATATAAACATGAACTGTGGGTTAGGTTCAAGTCTCCTTGACCTAAGGAACAAAAAAGCCTGGTCGCATTAATTGTATAGAATGACGAGACTTGGTACATTGCAGATACAATCACCCCTCAACTAGTACGAAAAAACTAATCGTTTATGTGGAGGACAATGCCACAGAACAAAAATTAAAACACAAGGAACCGTGCTATCATTCGCATTTTCGATATTTGAATAATAAAAATACGTCCAGGTTATCCGAAGCACTAAGGAAATTTACCCACTTGGTCCAGGGAAAGAATATCGTTGAGGAAGAGTGAATTTTTAGAGAGCCAAGGAACAGGGACCCGTATACCATTCCCTATAGATCCAGAGATTATCTACAAGACAATCGACAGAGTATTGTCTAAAGCTGTCATACACCTGAACGGTATGCATGGCATGATATGGAAACACATATGTGTACACGGCATTTGATAATTTATTTATAAACTTTAAATTTTAGTATTCGTCGAAATAGAAGTAGGTAGACGGTTATGAGGGAGACCAGAGTTCCTTGAGGAAGACAGGTGATTGGTCAAGCGACTCTCATACATGGTCAGTCGTGTGTTCAGGTGCGCTAATTGAGTCCTATAACCATCCATATGTTTTAATGGCAATATTGATCTTTCGTCGATTGCGCAATCATGATTATTCCCCTACCGTCATACGTGACGTACCTGTGATTTCGGGTTATGCAAAAAACAGGAGTACATCATGTAAGTATATATTTTATCAAATGTTCATCCTGTGTTCGAATTAAGCGTTGGTAATAACTATGATTTGATGTTTAATGATATCATTATCTATTTATGTGCTATATCAAACTCTACATTATGTAGTAAGGAAACACATTGTCTATGTGTCGGTCCAATAATTTCGGCTGAACAGGTTTAATTTAATTTCCGAGCTACTGACGGTATCAAAATTTTATTTTTTATTTTAAAGTACATTCAGTTCGTCTTTGTATAATGAGGGATGCTTTCTGAACAGATCGGACAAAAGATAACATCATGAATATAACTTTTAAATGCAAATTCAGAATAGCCAAAACTATTACCAAACTTTTCAGGACTCGTCTGTGTTGTTAGGGGACTGAGGTTTGAAAATTTAGACGACTTATGGAAAAAATTTTAATTCATGAAATAAATTTTCGAATACAGAATGAAAGTCGCCCAGTTACAAAATATCTTCAGCGAGGATTTATTCTAAATGAAACTGTACAAAGTTTGTCTTACGATAAAGTCCATTGGTTGGAAAATTGTTTAAAATTCTAAGTGTACAGTCAGGGGTGGACACTGGGAATTTAGAGAAATGTAGAGATAAGAACCTAAAGTGTTGAAATCAACATTGTAAACATAAATTGTATGGGTGCACGGAAACACATCGGGACCTAATTTTTGTTTTATGAAGCCTTAAAATTTAAGGTCTTTCCTCATTGGAAAAAAACATTCTTAAGTGTTATCTGTGTGTGATGTTTCTTTCATCACTTTATGCGCACCCGTTTATAAAAAAAAAACCTAAGACAACAATTGGTGTATCATTGCAGACTATGTTACCAGCAGTGTAGCCTCAGTATCTCTATCATTACAGACTATGTTACCAGCAGTGTAGCCTCAGTGTAGCCTCAGTATCTCTATCATTACAGACTATGTTACCAGCAGTGTAGCCTCAGTGTAGCCTCATTATATCTATCATTACAGACTATGTTACCAGCAGTGTAGCCTCAGTGTAGCCTCAGTATCTCTATCATTACAGACTATGTTACCAGCAGTGTAGCCTCAGTGCAGCCTCAGTATCTCTATCATTACAGACTGTTACCGGCAGTGTAGCCTCAGTGTAGCCTCAGTATCTCTATCATTACAGACTATGTTACCAGCAGTGTAGCCTCGGTGTAGCCTCAGTATCTCTATCATTACAGACTATGTTACCAGCAGTGTAGCCTCAGTGCAGCCTCAGTATCTCTATCATTACAGACTGTTACCGGCAGTGTAGCCTCAGTGCAGCCTCAGTATCTCTATCATTACAGACTATGTTACCAGCAGTGTAGCCTCAGTTCAGCCTCAGTATCTCTATCATTACAGACTATGTTATCAGCAGTGTAGCCTCAGTGTAGCCTCAGTATCTCTATCATTACAGACTATGTTACCGGCAGTGTAGCCTCAGTGCAGCCTCAGTATCTCTATCATTACAGACTATGTTACCAGCAGTGTAGCCTCAGTTCAGCCTCAGTATCTCTATCATTACAGACTATGTTATCAGCAGTGTAGCCTCAGTGTAGCCTCAGTATCTCTATCATTACAGACTATGTTACCGGCAGTGTAGCCTCAGTGTAGCCTCAGTATCTCTATCATTACAGACTATGTTACCAGCAGTGTAGCCTCAGTGCAGCCTCAGTATCTCTATCATTACAGACTGTTACCGGCAGTGTAGCCTCAGTGTAGCCTCAGTATCTCTATCATTACAGACTATGTTACCAGCAGTGTAGCCTCGGTGTAGCCTCAGTATCTCTATCATTACAGACTATGTTACCAGCAGTGTAGCCTCAGTGCAGCCTCAGTATCTCTATCATTACAGACTGTTACCGGCAGTGTAGCCTCAGTGCAGCCTCAGTATCTCTATCATTACAGACTATGTTACCAGCAGTGTAGCCTCAGTTCAGCCTCAGTATCTCTATCATTACAGACTATGTTATCAGCAGTGTAGCCTTAGTGCAGCCTCAGTATCTCTATCATTACAGACTGTTACCGGCAGTGTAGCCTCAGTGCAGCCTCAGTATCTCTATCATTACAGACTATGTTACCAGCAGTGTAGCCTCAGTTCAGCCTCAGTATCTCTATCATTACAGACTATGTTATCAGCAGTGTAGCCTCAGTGTAGCCTCAGTATCTCTATCATTACAGACTATGTTACCGGCAGTGTAGCCTCAGTGCAGCCTCAGTATCTCTATCATTACAGACTATGTTACCAGCAGTGTAGCCTCAGTTCAGCCTCAGTATGTCCAGTCGCCTAATGACGTTATTTTTATTTCTCTTTCTTTACCGATGACCATGACCATGACATTTCCAGTACATGTATTTTTTTCAATGCGTGAGAATACAATAAAAAAAAAGATCCGAAATTAGATGTGCAATACTCTCCCTCCCTCTCCTATTTTTAAACAGTAACTTCCCTCCAACAGCGATTCTTGTACTGTGATTCAATTGTTAAAAGTAAGAGAGTGTGCTTTCATTCTTTCGTCACGATCAAGTTAAGGGGGTATGGCACATGTGTGATAATTTAATATGTAAATTTAAATCATAAGAGCTCAAAGAAACGAACTATAATTTATTTTAGAATTGTTTATCAGAAAATAGAAATTAATAAATGAAGGCCTTCATCTAGTCAGTTTGCAAGTTTGTCTAAGAGTGTCTATCAAGTGTATATCCCTTTTTTCCATCTCATTAATATTTATTGTCAAAAAAGGGGGAAACTTTCCAGTATCCTTTTCAATTTTTCATGTATTTGAAATATGATTTAACTTGTCATGTTGCTTTCCTATACTGTTTGTTTACCTGCAGGCTATCCCCAAACGTCTGGAGACTAGTGTTCTTTACAATACTGGTGATCCTGCTTTACGCTGGAGTCGTGACATCGTACTTATGGATATGGAAAACGCCTAGTAATGCCTCTTTCAGAGAACAGGAGATTCGTATCCATTTTTATAATCGTCCACCATGGACTACGAAAGACACCTTTAAATATTGCTCACATAAATGTTCGATCTCATTTGGACGAAATTATCAGAACTATTCCACAAGTCAATTTGTTATATTTGATGGAACAACAAACCTTCCTAGACGACCTCCGAAGAAGTTAGTAGGTCAAACCTGGATATATCATTCCTTGGAACCCCCATCTCGACAACCTGGTTATGATAACTGGGATCGCAGAATAAACTGGACATTTTCATACAGAAGAGATGCCGATTTTACTCATACGTATGGTACAATATTGTGTAAGGACGTCTACGACACAGGGAAAAATCCAGCCAGTAAATGGATGCTAAAAACCCTTGGTAATGCTTGGTTTGTATCGCATCAAAACGCAGCGAGCAGGCGAGACCAATACGCCAGGAGCTTGCGTCAAACGGTCAACGTTGACATTTACTCAAGATACGGATCAGGAAAGCGATGCCCTTCAAGGA
This sequence comes from Ylistrum balloti, assembly GCF_031769215.1. Classification (NCBI taxonomy): domain Eukaryota; kingdom Metazoa; phylum Mollusca; class Bivalvia; order Pectinida; family Pectinidae; genus Ylistrum; species Ylistrum balloti. The sequence continues at coordinate 642,967 of NW_026782082.1, read as the reverse complement.
CAATCAAAGATTGTAATGCATTATTGAGTGAGAAATATAATTTTTATCTAGCGTTTGAGAATGATCTATGCCGTGATTACGTCACCGAAAAATGTTATAACATTTATTCGTCAGAAGCTGACGTCATTCCTGTCGTCAGAGGAGCCCCGAACTATTCTGTGTTTCTTCCTCCGCATTCGTGCTTAGATACCACAAAGTTCAAAAATATTTCAAGTTTAGCTACATTTCAGTTACAGCTAATGAAAAATCAAACTGCATTCGAAAGTTATTTTCATTGGAGAAGATATTTCCATTTTGAACCGACAGGTGATCGCGCCTTTTGTCAACTTTGCGCCATGGCTCATGCAATTCCGCTCCGACGCAGGTTGTATGATAGTCTGAAGAAATGGGTACATGGTGGTAAGGATGTTCGCATATGTCGTAAGGCTTCCGATATCAAATAAGGTGTTTAAGCTGCATGGTTTGATTCCATGTGTCTTGTCATTCATTTTGATAAATGAATGAGTTTAAGAACACGTCTAAGAAGTGAAAGTTCTGAACTGGTTTCACCATCAAGAAAAAATGGACACATGACATACAGGATGACGAAAGACTTGGATCCCATTAGCAGTGCTAAACTTAAGGGTGTACAATAGTCAGATAGCATATAAAAAACTAGTATAAAATCGTAAAATATAAATTTTATCTTTTTCAAACTAGATATGTTCACAGCGACACAGGAAACAATGAAGTTTGAACTATTACTTTCAATGCTGTTGGGTGTATTGAAAGGTGTACATGTGACCCATGTAATTAAAATTTAAAAAGTCCTGCCTGGAGAATTTATGATAAAGAATCGTGAATGAAATCAACGCCTTGCCGCAAATATTTTTTCCTCTTTTTTGTTAGTAAAGGCTTTCCAATCTAGGTTACACATTTTTGTGAAATTTTTTAATAAAAATTCTTAAAATTAAGTGCCCATTACTCTGAAAAAATAAATTTACTATGATTAAATCAAAACATACATGCATTTTATCGTTATATAACTGCACGTACATGCTAAATTACATTTTTACATCCCCGTGGGGGGATGTGGGGGGGGGGGGGGGGGGGGGGGAGAGAGAGAGGGACGCGGAGTAAATATCTACTCGTGAAATAAAATAACCTAATACTGTAATTATGACTTATAAGTATGTTGTAATTACGAAATAACTTATAGTGATGACAAGACAATTAAAAATGGCATCTGCCGACTGCCATATCAAAGTAATTAAATCATACATGCCCTAAGTGAAGAAATAGGTTTACTCAACTCATTGATATTCATGTGATAATGACGTCAGCTTAATGCTGTAGATTGAATACATGCAATTCAATCGACAATTACACTTCCTTACTTTTGACCAATCAGAGCGGTGCTTTCTAGTCAATGCATTGAAATCTGTAAATTATCTGTAAACGAAGTGAAGATTGAATAACTTTCTTGTTTTCTTTTAAATTTGGTATACAAATAAGGTTTTGCGGGCGATTTATACCAGGTCACAAAATGGCGTCGTCTTGTTGCCAAGCGTAACGTCAAACATCTGGACCTAAAAAAAAGCGCGCTAAAATTCCCCATTTTGTTAGCACCGCTGGTTTCCTGTTTGGCTGGGCTTTTTCTTCGTTTGGCTTTCCTTACAAATGTAATAAAAAGGAAAATGTAACGGTTTCCTGTGAAATATCGTATTAATTTCACACGTATGACAGAATATATCATATGAGTCAAATATATAGATATTCTGTCACCTCCGTGAAATACATACGATATCTAATGGGAAACTAGCCGTTATTCACGTTAAATTTAAAATGTATCATTAGACATATATATGGTATGTATGAATGTCACCTTCAACAGTCCATTTTGAGGCGGGATTCCCTTGTAGCAGCTGGTGGCTATCTTGCTGAACAACAATTGGAAAACCCGTCACATACCATTCTGAGAAATTGCGGTAAAGTGTTCTGTAGAATAGACATTAAACAGCACATACCAGTATGTTTCTAAGCTTTATGGAAAACACTAACAATACGGGTATGCAAGACAAGACGCATTTCAGTCGCTTTACATATACTGTATATCAACAGAAAGTAATTAGCATTAGTGTCATTGTGGAAGGGCGAATGGCAAGATATACTAACTACAGCGTAAAAAACACATATCCATTAACATATCAATTCATAAAGAGCAATACAACTAAAGCATCCGATACGTAACACGAGAAACCACTATATATACAGGATACACTGATACACAATACGATATACCACTATATATACAGGATACCCTGATACACAACACGATATACCACTATATACAGTATACACTGATACACAACACGATATACTACTATATACAGTATACCCTGATACACAACACGTGATACCACTATATATACAGTATACATTGATACACAACACGTGATACCACTATATATACAGTATACACTTACACAACACGATACACAACACGATACACAACACGGATACCACTATATATATACAGGATACACAACACGGGATACCACTATATATACAGATACACAACACGGGATACACTGATACAACACGATATATCACTATATACACTATATATACAGTATACACTGATACACAACACGGGATACCACTATATATACAGTATACACTGATACACAACACGAGATACCACTATATACAGGATACCCTGATACACAACACGATATACCACTATATATACAGTATACACTGATACACAACACGATATACCACTATATATACAGGATACCCTGATACACAACACGGGATACCACTATATATACAGTATACACTGATACACAACACGAGATACCACTATATACAGTATACACTGATACACAACACGATATACTACTATATACAGTATACACTGATACACAACACGATATACCACTATATACAGTATACCCTGATACACAACACGATTTACCACTATATATACAGGATACCCTGATACACAACACGATATACCACTATATACAGTATACACTGATACACAACACGATATACCACTATATACAGGATACACTGATACACAACATGGTATACCACTATATATACAGTATACACTGATACACAACACGGGATACCACTATATACAGTATACACTGATACACAACACGATATACCACTATATATACAGGATACCCTGATACACAACACGGGATACCACTATATATACAGTATACACTGATACACAACACGGGATACACAACACGGGATACCACTATATATATATACAGATACACAACACGATACATATATACACACACTGATATACCACTATATATACAGGATACACTGATACACAACACGGGATACCACTATATATACAGTATACACTGATACACAACACGGATACCACTATATATAGTATACACTGATACACAACACGATATACCATTATATATACAGTATACACTGATACACAACACGAGATACCACTATATATACAGTATACACTGATACACAATACGATATACCACTATATATACAGTATACACGTATACACAATACGATATACCACTATATATACAGTATACACTGATACACAACACGGGATACCACTATATATACAGTATACACTGATACACAACACGAGATACCACTATATACAGTATACACTGATACACAAAACGGGATACCACTATATACAGTATACACTGATACACAACACGATATACCACTATATATACAGTATACACTGATACACAACACGGGATACCACTATATACAGTATACACTGATACACAACACGGGATACCACTATATACAGTATACCCTGATACACAACACGTGATACCACTATATATACAGTATACATTGATACACAACACGATATACCACTATATATACAGTATACATTGATACACAACACGAGATACCACTATATATACAGTATACACTGATACACAACACGAGATACCACTATATATACAGGATACACTGATACCACTATATATACAGTATACACTGATACACAACACGAGATACCACTATATACAGTATACACTGATACACAACACGATATACCACTATATACAGTATACACTGATACACAACACGATACCCTATATATACAGTATACACTATACACAACACGATTTACCACACAACACGAGATATATATATACAGTATACCCTGATACACAACACGAGATACCACTATATACAGTATACACTGATACACAACACGAGATACCACTATATATACAGGATACACTGATACACAACACGAGATACCACTATATACAGTATACACTGATACACAAAACGGGATACCACTATATACAGTATACCCTGATACACAGCACGGGATACCACTATATATACAGTATACACTGATACACAACACGGGATACCACTATATACAGTATACACTGATACACAACACGAGATACCACTATATACAGTATACACTGATACACAACACGAGATACCACTATATATACAGTATACACTGATACACAACACGAGATACCACTATATATACAGTATACACTGATACACAACACGAGATACCACTATATATACAGTATACACTGATACACAACACGAGATACCACTATATACAGTATACACGTATACACAACACGGGATACCACTATATACAGTATACACTGATACACAACACGGGATACCACTATATACAGTATACACTGATACACAACACGGGATACCACTATATACAGTATACACTGATACACAACACGATATACCACTATATACAGTATACATTGATACACAACACGATATACCACTATATATACAGTATACATTGATACACAACACGAGATACCACTATATATACAGGATACACTGATACACAACACGATATACCACTATATACAGTATACACTGATACACAACACGATATATATACAGTATACATACACAACACGGGATATATATACAGTATACACTATATATACAGTATACACTGATACACAACACGATATACCACTATATATACAGTATACACTGATACACAACACGGGATACCACTATATACAGTATACACTGATACACAGCACGAGATACCGCTATATATACAGTATACACTGATACACAGCACGAGATACCACTATATACAGTATACACTGATACACAACACGATATACCACTATATACAGTATACACTGATACACAACACGATATACCACTATATACAGTATACACTGATACACAACACGAGATACCACTATATATACAGTATACCCTGATACACAACACGGGATACAGAAGACGGTCTGCCTAGGATATCATAACCCAAATCAGTTAACAGCTGATCATCCTAGAGCTTCTACTTCAGTGTATTTTTCCTTGGAAAGGTGACCGGACATAACACATATCTTAATTAATATACTACATGAACTCTTGACTGAGCCCAGAGGTCACGTGATGCTAATTAGAAACACAGCACGAGCTTGCGTTTCGGGTTGTGTACAAGATGTGTCAATTGCACAGACCTTGTTCCGATGTCTATCTCATGGACTAGTGAAAATTTTGTATTAATGAGTACATTCATGGAGCTGTATATCCGGATCGAGTTTCAGTAGTACAGACAGATGGTACAATAACATAGAGAACCGTTCCTGGTCCGGAATATTGATCATAGGCCATGTATTAATTAACCCATTAGTCATATTAGAACACCGTTATACCTGCTTAACACCTATCAAGATATTTATCAGAATAAAACTTAAGATGCATCGGAGATATTGCACTACACATTTTATGTGCCCGATTACTAAAATTGAAAACGAAATTTCATGAATTTGATAAACTTTGACATAAGATGTAGAAAGAAAACGAGATTCATACAACAACAAGTATAAAGGAAACGAGATCGACATAACAACAAGTATAAAGGAAACGAGATCGACATAACAAGTATAAAGAAAACGAGATCGACGTAACAAGTATAAAGGAAACGAGATCGACATAACAAGTATAAAGAAAACGAGATCGACATAGCAACAGGTATAAAGGAAACGAGATCGACATATCAAGTATAAAGAAAACGATATCGACATAACAACAAGTATAAAGAAAACGAGATCGACATATCAAGTATAAAGAAAAAGATATCGACATAACAACAAGTATAAAGAAAACGAGATCGACATATCAAGTATAAAGAAAACGAGATCGTCATAACAACAAGTATAAAGGAAACGAGATACTTTCTCAACGATATATTACCCAATACAGTTGGGGAAAGCACTCCTTACCCACTGAGAAACAGAAATGATTTCGTAATTCCATATTATAGACTCTCATCTACTAATTCGTCCTTTTTACCCTCAACCTTATGTTCATGGAATGACATGGAAAATTCCTCTAGATCTGCACCTTCTTTTGCGATGTTTAAAAAATCTATTACACCTGATTTAAAGCAGTTACAACCGCCTAAGTATTTTGGATTTGGTGATAGGAAAGTAAACATTATTCATACAAAGTTACGTCACCAAAACAGTTCCTTAAGATATGATTTATTTAGAGTAAATCTTGTAGAAAATCCTGAATGTGTATGTGGTAACCCGTGTGAAAATGCATTGCACTTTTTCTTTGAATGTCCTCGTTTTGACCTTCAGAGGCGTGTTCTATTTGACAGTCTTGATGGTATGCATGTCAATATTAATATAAATTTACTACTTTCAGGAAACAAAAATCGGCACATAGACACAAATATTATGATTTTTAGAAATGTACACCATTTTATTAAAGCCAGCAACAGATTTTAATTTCTTTAATTGTAATTAAGTAATACAGGATAATCGGTCCATACCGACCCCTGTCTATTTCGGATCATTGTCTATTCCGGCCTTACTTTTGTTAGACTTTTCTCACTTATAGTTGTTACAAACCAGCCAGCATTTTGATCAAGTTTGGACAGGTTATACTTATATCTATAGTTATATATCTTATTATTTTAGTTTCGGAGAGCAATGCCAACAGTTATATGTTTTGTCTTTTTCTTAATGTGACCTGTACTTTTGTTTGCCAAATTGTGTATATTGTAATTGTTTTGGGAGAGGGCGTCGATAATGTTGATATAACTTGTGCCCAATCCCTTTGTTATTCTGTGGCAATAAAATATGTTTAAATCAAACGAGATCGACATAACAAGTATAAAGAAAACGAGATCGACATATCAAGTATAAAGAAAACGAGATCGACATAACAAACATACAGAAAACGAGATCGAGATAAGCAATTATTTATACTGTCGTATATGAAAAGTATTTTTTTCTTTTATTTTCTCACATGTATTCCTTTTACAATACACCTCGAATTCTAGGACCTAATCTAAGGTCGTTACCGTTAGGTATATCAATATCGTCAGATATTTTAATCCATTGATATTCATAAAGAGCCGTAATCAGATTTTATCTAATTTAGACGTTCTTTGTAGAGTATAACTAGCTTACCTTATTTCATTTCGTAACAGACTCAGAAGATTTTATTGAATTCTTTGCAGAAGTTGTGTGAAAACACCGTGCGTCACATCGCGAAGCTCGGGTCTCGCAGTCAATTCTCGCCTCCAACGAGAATAAATCTATACAATCGATCGTAACATAGATGATTACCCCCTTTCGTACATGTAAAGCATGTATACGCACATAAGATTACGTTCACTGCATCTTTTACGACGAAATAGTTCGTTAAGAATCATTGAAGAGTTCTTTTCCGGCTGCCTTTGTTACATCTTATTATTTTTTACTTTCTTTTTTATCGTTTCTGTTTAAATCAATACACAATTTTAATAATCCAATCCCTATGTGATAATTACCCTGTGATAACGACTGTTGATTCAGGTTGTTTGGCGATCCGGATCTGTCGAACGGACATCAGCATGATAAATTAAGTATGGGGCGAAGGGTGTGATAATTCTACAATCAAGAGAAATCTGTCTTCATAAAAATTTAATATTCACACCAGCAGAAGGCAATTAAAAGCCTGGATTTACGCCAGTGGGACCTCTAGATCTCGATTCTCCGACAGATCAATCAATAATCAGGTTATGTATGTCTCGTGCGCCAACTTTGGACATTTTTGCAACCATTACTCTGTCTTAAAACTGGGTCAAACTTCAAAACACGACTCGTTAACGATATTTATGTCGTCCAAATTTGACCACAGAATAAACAGATTTTGAAAAAAAATTTCTCACGAATATTATAAACAATGTTTATTTGTCGGAAGTATAAACAGATGTACACAATAATGACCAGGTGGAAAGTACATCCGGATGATAATTTTGGTATTGTACGTCTAAGGACAAATGATCCAGTGAAGATAAATTGAACATCAATTGTATGTACACTGTTTACAGTGTATTTAGTTTGACAAAGAAACACGGAGCTGACGAAAAAGTGTTAGGGAAAATAGTATTTGTTATTTTCTTAGAGTGTTAGACAAATACAATACTCAAGACATTATGATTTCAAGACAGTAGCGTGACGTTCAGCTTCAGATGAGTTTCCTTCAGTGGCCCAATCAACGTCATGGACGCCATCTTCACATGGTCTGAACTTCTGTGGGTCAACAAACAGTAAAGTACCATTTGGAAACATTCCTAAACGTCTAACGTTCACTTTCCAAACTACAACTGCGTCCCATTTGAACTTTACATTTCTCAACATATATCTTTGGGACTGATATGCTGTCCGTTTCTCATAAACTTAACGTGTCCACATTGTACTGTTTCGATTCACGTACTTATAGAGTGTATTACCATATTTCTTGACTCCCTTCAAACACTTCTCTGTCTCCCACATTTCTTACATTCCCATTTCTGACTCTACCATTTCCCTCACGTTTTAAAGAATATATTATTCAAGACACATTCTCTCACACCTACACTTCTCTCTCTACAATCAACAAGACAACGTCAACCCAGAGTGAAAATGACGCCAAAACGTAGAAAAAATGTAACTTTTTTTTATTATGTCTTCTTTTGTTTTGATTCTTTGGTGTTTTTGTTTCTTTGTTGCTCGGCGTCTTTACGTTCACAACAAAGCTAAAGGACTGAATGTTTCATGTAAGCCGCCGTACTCCGGACTTAAAAGTATCTAGTACCAAACGTCTGACGTAATGCTGTATAATATTGTCTCTGAGCGGCCTCCTTCGCGAGTTGACACCAAGCTGTGAAATTCAAGACACTTTCCGTAGTTGTTGCCTTCAATAACCGACATATATAGGGCAACTTTTATCATCAAATGGCCGGTTATAGAGCTAAGGGTATGACAGACAGACTACAGATGTGTGTTTACTGAAGTAGGATCGAGATAGCACAATTAGAGGAGGCCGGAAATTGGTGTTCAAATAAGATAATATCCGAGGAAAATGTATTTATTCATCTAGACGATTTACCTTCTCCTCTCTCGTCAACGTGGGGTCGCCTTTTTTTTTCATTTTCGTTTACCGTTGTCCAACGCCAGTTAAGATGAAAATCTCATTTATGTTGTTCAACACTCAATTTCAATGGTTTGGTGTTACTCAGGAAGCTCTTACGCAGACCGGTCCGTGTTGTCAAAGCTGTGTCGTTGGGCGAGACACACCACCTCAAATTGCTTTGGATGGAATGCAACGGGCCTCGCGAATGGGCTTCAGTGAGATAGCCGTAGACAGATTTAATTAGATTGCCTCAATATCAACATGGTTGTTGACGAGACGATAAATCTTGCAAATGATATTAATAAAAAAATTGGCACGTGATCATCGTTATCAAGCTAGAAAATTTCTGGTCCTAACATAGAAAATGATGTGATCACAGCACGTGGATACTTAAATCTGTTTTTTTTTTTTTTTTTTAGTGTATGTGTAATGGTCATAAAAGTTGACCATCGAAATTTTTAAGACGATTTTTTTTATGATCCGACCATCTACATACAAAATACCAATTAGTAACGATAAACTATGTGTCCCTGACAGTGTCGCTCAAATCTACACGTGTCCTTGGTCCATGCAACAGCTGAAATCATTCAACCGTGCCTGTGATATGGCCCGTCTCCCATTCGGCTGTAGTTATTACATCTGGATCATTATATACACATCCCCACCATCACACCTCCCCCTCCCAAACTTCTATCGCATAGAGATTTAAGATGTCACATTGATCTTCGCCAACTGTAGTACTTGAAATACAGTAGAATATATCATCGGCGTTCAAAAACCACACCAATGATGAATCAATTATTGGATTTTATTAGAATCATATATCTTCACAAAACTGCACCACAAACAATATTTTTCATTGGTCGGGTAATAATGTGCAGAATATTCATGAGAGAAATGCACGAGACGTCTGTCAAAGGTCGCGTGCTGTGAGTGGCAGAATGGGCGTGGCTTATTTTACCAGCTCGAAGTGTCCGCTGATTGCAGATAAGAAAGCACCATAATTAATACGGATGAAGTTAAGGAGAGGCAAACATCGTAGCATGGTTTAGGAGCATGAGTCTTTGATTATCTCAATATGCTGCTCCAGTTACTGATGTTGTCTTAGAGAATCTCCACTGTTCCACTACCCGATTGTCAGTTAACAAAATGTATATAGTCGTCATTTTTGACTGCCACTGGATGCGAAATTGTCTTAACAAAAATACCCCGGCTGTGTGTGATGTCCAGGTATTTTGGCAAAACGACGAATTTGGAAGGCATGATGTTTTTGCGAGCATCAAATTGGGTTTGCTGTGAGTTTGAATGTGTGTAGAAATGTTCACAGGTCAGAATTTTTACCATAGCCTACTATTTTCTCTTTCTATCATAGCAAGTTGTACATGCGGTGTTAGTTTTCACAATAGTTTTTATCAATAAGGAACATTCATTTCAATTGAAACCAGCTTTTACATGACAGTTGAGAATTCAACACTTCTTAAGCTACCATCATCTACTGTATTCAGTATATAGATACAATGAATGCTTTGTTTCATGATGGACTTCAATACCATCGATTAATGAAGCGAAATTATTTCTTTTTTTTTACACCACTTTATGATATTACCATGACACTCTGATACTCACCAGATATTAGATATATTAATACCATGCCAATCCCATATTCGTCACACACTAGAGGTGTAAACTACATGTCACTCTCATACTCGTCACACACTAGAGGTGTAAACTACATGTCACTCTCATACTCGTCACACACTGGAGGTGTAAACTACATGTCACTCTCATACTCGTCACACACTAGATGTATAACTACTTGTCACTCTCATTATAAACTACATGTCACTCTCATACTCGTCGCACACTAGAGGTGTAAACTACATGTCACTCTCATACTCGTCACACACTAGAGGTGTAAACTACATGTCACTCTCATACTCGTCACACACTAGAGGTGTAAACTACTTGTCACTCTCATACTCGTCACACACTAGAGGTGTAAACTACATGTCACTCTCATACTCGTCGCACACTAGAGGTATAAACTACTTGTCACTCTCATACTCGTCACACACTGGAGGTGTAAACTACATGTCACTCTCATACTCGTCACACACTAGAGGTATAAACTACATGTCACTCTCATACTCGTCACACACTAGAGGTATAAACTATATGCCACTCTCATACTCGTCACACACTTGAGGTGTAAACTACATGTAATTCTTATACTCGTCACACACTAGAGGTGTAAACTACATGTCACTCTCATACTCGTCACACACTAGAGGTGTAAACTACATGTCACTCTCATACTCGTCACACACTAGAGGTGTAAACTACATGTCACTCTCATACTCGTCACACACTAGAGGTGTAAACTACTTGTCACTCTCATACTCGTCACACACTAGAGGTGTAAACTACATGTCACTCTCATACTCGTCACACACTAGAGGTGTAAACTACAATGTCACTCTCATACTCGTCACACACTAGAGGTGTATACTACATGTCACACTCATACTCGTCTCACACTAGAGGTATAAGCTACATGTTACTCTCATACTTGTCTCACACCAGAGGTGTCAATACGATTTTTTCCGAACATTCTACTTTTGAATCGACAATGCTTGATATGTGAGGAGATATCCGGGTACTTTTGATAAAAGTATACCACTGGCCCGTATATATGTTGTCATACGGGTACTTTTATTTGTAGAACAGTTTGAACAGGTACATTAAGTTTTATATAGTCACCGTAAAATCTGTCTCTGTTATTTTGCGATGTATAATATAGTTGTTCTATGACGTGAAACTCCAAATAAATCTCGGGAACGTGATAAAATAACTCGATGTTTAATTGTTTCACGATGTGTACTATCTATATATATATTGAACCAATGTGACTTATAATCGGTGTTGTAAACATTCACAGCCGAATGTCATCAATCTATACGGATTTTCATCAGATATGGAGAAATAGATCCGTTCTGATTGGTCAAAATATCAGCTTCATTTAGAATTTTTTTATCATCAAAGTAGAAAATTTATTATTTATATATGTATAAGTACAAACAACAGATACCTATATTTCACTGATAAGATTCCCCAAACTTTCATTTTTTTTTCTTTTCGTTTTCGCGGAGGGATAGGGATATCTTCTAAGTATCAGGCAATTCGGTCCATTTCAGAAAATTAAGCAACATATTCAAATTGTTTTTGTGTGAGTTCTGTATTTAATCATCAACATCTAAGAAACTATAACAAGAGCAGTTGAGAGTGTAATATTTTGTAGGTACTGGAACTTCCGGTACAGCACGTACATGTAAAATGTCCGTGACATGTTTTATTAATATGGTCACGTGAGAAAACACGTGTTCTCCAACAGAGGAGACCTCGTAAAACAAATTTTCGACATTATCAAGTGTAGCCTGAAGCCAGACCACCCATCCAACAGGCGTGCCATCCCTACCCATCTCGTATCTCTAACAGAGAGGTTAAATATATAGAACTATTCTTTCTAATTTTATACAGCAGAAAAATCTTAACCCGCCTAAGTCCGTTTTATCGTCATCTCCTTGTGTGTTTAAATGAATGCCATAAGATTTTGCCATTAAGTAGACTCGGTTTTAACGTTGAACGTTAAACTAAAGAGGATGGCCAATAGCTGATATGGTCAGCAGGATGCCGTGACTGACCACAAACCAAACCTGTGTAAATACCTTGACCAAGGCCGCGATAGTCAATTTCAATTACAAGAAGTTTGAGAACGCAATGCCGACTAAAGGTAATTACACAGAACCTTAAATTTGTTGGAGTATTGGGTTTTAATGTCTTCGGAATTGTCAGGGTCATTTGAGGATGGTGTTCGGGGGGACTCGTGGAACACCAAGAGAGAAAACAAATAACGAAAAACTAAAGAGCGGATACGAAAAAAACCAAAACACAAAAATAGCACGTGTTGCAATTGGTGAAGAAAATCTATGTGGTTGTCTATAACATCCCCCTAAGCTGTACCACAGTATACGTCGTAGATATGTCGTCGTCCCTATTACGGTGTCGTTGTCCAGTGTCATCTAAACAACCCAAACCTGTCAGGGGTCCGTCAGCTCTTACAACAGAAAGGTCAGATACAGCAAATGTACTCACACGGGTGTACTAAGGTGCATTCTTCAATATGCGGTGGTTATGATTGTCGTTTTTTATGTTTATAATCGATTGATTTCCATTTTTTAGTTTTCTTTTATTCCTATATATATATCGTTTGTAGGAATATATGTTAATATAGTCAGTAGTTGTTGTTTATTGATGTCACAGGGGCGCGATTTCAACCGAATAGTCATGTAATTGTCGAATATATCTTATTATCCAAATCTAAATTGATTTCAATATAAATGTCTTTTCGCGATATGCATGGTGTGAAATGAATATTTTTTTATTAAATGTCAACATCTATTTTGAAATCTATTAAACACGAAAGAAAGTCTATTAATCTATTAAACACGAAAGAAAGTATATGAATCTATTAAACACGAAAGAAAGTCTATAAGCCTATAAAACACGAAAGACAGTCTGTAAATCTATCAAAAACGAAAGAAAGTCTACAAATTTTTTAAACACGAAAGAAAGTCTATAAGCCTATTAAACACGAAAGAAAGTCTATAAGGCTAACGAAAGAAAGTCTATGAATCTATTAAACACGAAAGAAAGTCTATGAATCTATTAAACACGAAAGAAAGTCTATGAATCTATTAAACACGAAAGACAGTCTATGAATCTATCAAACATTCAAGAAAGCTATAAATCTATTAATCTGAAGGATATTGAATAAATCTATTAAACACGAAAGAAAGTCTATTAATTGATTAAACATGAAAATCTATTTGGAGATCTATTATACATAATAAATGAAAATGCATATCTATTTTGAGAATCTGTTTATCATGAAAGTCTATCAAACATAAAAGTCTATTTTGAAATTTCTTCAACATGAAAGTCTAAACTTAGATTCTATCTGTGATTCCAACATGTGTGTACACTGAGATGATAACACTAGACCTCCTCGTTTTTCGGACATGCACATGTTGACCATGGGTAAATTGGAGGCCAGCACGGTCCGACCCGTCCTAACTGATCACAGGACTGTACTACAGTATGATCAGTTTAGATGTCCACTGTTATGCATTTATTAGACTCACTACAGAGCTAATAAATCGACATAAAGCTGTATTTTATGCGTCTTCCGTTAGATCTAAACAAGTTTTCGGGTGTCGCAGCCTCTCCACGTTCTTAGACTACGCATACGTCACAGCACGTGTGTTAACAATGCTCATTGAGGCGCAAATAGTGTTCATATTGGGTAAATTGAGACCACATGACCGACGAAACATATAACATATATTTGATCATACAAATACGACATCCTCTTATCCTGTCCTCCTGCCAGCATTATTAAGATGCGATCGGGAACCTTCGGCACTTTCCGATAAATTTTACGGACGGTGCCGAAGTTTATCGATTGCGTACGGATAGTTTCTGTAATTTATTTGTTATTACCGGAACAGGTAGCTCCCCTTGTCCTTTTCGTTGAATCGTCTGTTTCACAACGTCTGTTCACACAAAATTCCGACCGCTTTTCTCCTAAATTTCTTTCTTGATTTTTTTTTTTTTTTTTTGAGACTGATTTCAAGTTTCTTCAGTATACTGATGTGTCGCAATATTTACTACATGTGTGTTGTGATATTACATACCTTTGTTTCGGAATTTTAACTTCAGGATCGAACAATGTAAATGCGTGGGGGGCGTCATGGGTATGGGCGATACATACTCGAGATAAACAAAATGAGTGAAATTATTTACTCGGTGAACAAATCCACGTTATATGTAGCACATCGCTATCAAATTCCTTCTGTCAGTTGTCCATCTTCACTTTGAGAGAACCACCTCTGGTTTTAATTAGTTTTACGAGTCTTATCGACATTCATCACGTCCAGGCGTTGCATTGGTTTAGCCAGTATACATTCCCTGTCGCCCATCATACGTCGTATATTCGGATCACTTTAAAGATTTTGTACAATGTAGATATACTGGTAACGGTATAAACAATCCCTCGATTCTCTAATTAAATTTTATTTTCAAAGTATTATAAAATAATAATGATAATAAAACTAGGACAGATATGTATCATCCGACAACCCATTTGATTCACACGATTTTTTCTTCCTTTTCATTCCTCAATATATAGACCCACCCAATATTTTTTCTTACTACATAACCTCTCACCTTGGCCTTTATCTCATCCCTTTGGTGGTAGGAAACTGTTAATTTGCATTTTTCATGAGATCAGCGGTTATTTTTTTTAGATATACAGGTGTAGCAGTTTGGTTATGAAAAATGCATACTTACATGTCTATATATTTTTTTCACATCACAATTAAATTTATAATAGAGGGATAAAAATTGTGCAAATGTAAAATTTCCACTGATATCTGACATGTGATTGCAATGGTTACTAACTTAAAAGATGCTAAAAATACAAAATATTGCTAATTCTTACTTAACACTACTACTTTATAAAAGAAATTTAGTTCCGAACACCTGTCTTACAATCAACAACACTGTCATGGTAACTTCTTTCATTTCATCTAATTCCAACTCGGAACGCCTTCGCAACATGACCACGTGTAAATGTCACTTCCTTTAAAGCTAGTTTTTGGTGTATAGACACAGATTCGAGACTGCCCAAATTAGTAATCTCCACCACGATATCATTCTGAAAAATAAGAAACCCCACATTGTCCACTTCAACATGGCATGCCCAATTTTATCAAGGATTTATTTTTTTAATTTCAATTAAAGCCTTTATAATGGGGTAATCTAACGAACAAAAATATCATCTTTTGCCACACCGAGAAACTGTGTACTGCTTCCTTTCACCGACAAGCATGACCTTGACCTTGCATTTTTCTACTCAAACGTCCTTAACTCCTCTGCGCTGAAATCTGACCTAGACCCTGTTCTTTCACTTTAACATGGTCCCTATATATTCCAGTGTATGACTAATATATCACGGACAGAAAAATCATTTTAACATCATTTAATACAGATGTATACATCGTTGTAATGGCTATTTTTTCTAATTTGTAGTAAGCAAACTTCTCTCATTCACGATTTTCTTCTGAGAGGAAGAATTCCAAAACACCAATTAAGAAAAACGACAAGAAGAATATGTTTCATGTCGCATGATTGAGTGAGATTTTTTTCTTCTTCTTTTAATATGTTTTTGTATAAACCCTCTAGTCACCCTTTGATTTGGTACATACATTGTGTGCATTGAATGTCTCTGTATGATGTTTTTTTTAAACTTCTTCATTACACGCTAGTGGTTATATACATTGTGTATACATACATGCATACATTATATATATATATATGCTAATGCCTTCCGCGTTTTTCACGTGCTTCAGCCATTTTTTACACGTGAATGTGAAGTTTTCCTCTGAACACATTCAGTTGGGTACATGTTCAATATCATTTGTTTCTTTTCTGAAATTCCAAAAGAATATGTGATTTATGATATGTGTCTCTGAAGCACAAAGCACGTGCATAAGTTTCTGGATGCACGTGGGATTGTTCTTGCATTAGCGTTAGACGCCAATTGATATCAAGGTAGCGTGGCCGAGCGGTCTAAGGCGCTGGTTTAAGGCACCAGTCTCTTCGGAGGCGTGGGTTCGAATCCCACCGCTGCCAAGAAAATATTTTGTAATACTCATTTTCACAATGTTACATTTTTTCCATTACCACAGCATATTCACACCCTGTTGCAAACACATTGTGAACTTTAAAATGCACATTAAAATGTTCTACTGAACAAATTGAATTTGACATTGAAATAACTGACGACGTATTTAGTTTAAGTTATTCCAGCAAGCATGGAAAAAAGGTGTCCTTTATTTTGTTACAATTCTGACGCGTTAAGTATCAGTTATTAATTCATCAACATTAATGTGTAACAACAGTTTTAATGAAATTACAAGTTCTGCTTTTGTCTTGTTTTTTGTTCCGTTTTTTTTTTTTTTTTTTTGTGATTTTAATTTCGATATCAGAGTTATATCAAATAATTAAAAGATAGATTTTATGGCGCAACTGTAGAAAAAAAAAGCAACTGTTGTATGTCATGTCCGTAGACCTCCAGCTATGCTATATATTTTCGTCTTAAGAATTTGTTATTCTCTATAAAACAAACATTGTACGCATGCCTCTCTTTTAAAAAAACCTTTTCTAAGCCCGGATTTATGCTAACCCCAATCACAATAAATATGTTTACTTCGGACCAAATCGTTTTTAGATTGCACGAATCTTCACCCAAATCTTGTTCGAGTCAACACATGTCCGTAATCGGTGTTTCTCAAGCGCTTGACAAAGTTTTGAAAGTAAATAGAAGATTCATATGTTTTTCAATGTTTACACGGCGGTTTGCGATTTTGGATCTGTTAGCTATTAAACGAGATCGTTTATTTTGAAAAAGCTCTTTGAATATAAACTCTAAGGAAGTTATACAGAATATGGGTGATCGCACGAGCTGCTTGAGAATGATTTGTTAGCTTGCAAACAATAGGTACCCGGTTTTCTTTTATCTGTTCTACATTTCAAGAGTTATTTTAGAATCAATTACCATTTCTACACTCGTATCAAGCGTACTTAAAGATAGATAAACGGACTATCCATCAAAAAGTATAAAATACAGCTAGTAACGCGGAGATATATAATTTGATTTTCTCTTTGTAAAGGTTGAAAGTTTTACTATGTGGTAATTTGTAACCGAATGTGAAGCGACTGGAAATGATTTCCAAGTCTAGGATCCGAGAACTTGAAGATGATAAGTATTGGATTTATCTTACGACTTCCGATATCACAGAAGGTGTTTTAGAAATCATTTACGAGAACTCAATACGAAAACTGCAGAATAGAAGTAAAATAGATTACCTCAAATATTCCATTTTGACACTTCAGCGAGATTAAATTACTTAAACAATGTAATTATTAACCCAATAACGTTTTTCAAACCAAACCTCAACCCAGTCATGTTACAAAAACCAAACTTCGACTCAACATTGTTTCTCAAACCAAATCTCAACCCAGTAATGTTACTAAAACCAAATTTCAACACAGTCATATCATCAAATTCAAACATCGACCCGGTAACATTTATTAAAACAAAATTTCAATACAGTAATATTTCAAAAATGTAACTACAACCCGATAATATTGTTGCTATTATGCTGTTAATGCTATTATGACTAGATGTATCTAAAATAAAACCAATTTTAATGTTTCGCAAACAAACTTTCAAGAAAGTACTACAATACTTTTGAAATCAAATTTCAACCCAGTAATATTTCTCAAACCGATAATCAAGAAAGTACTACTTTTAAAATCAATTTTCAACACAGTATACTTTTAAAATCCAACTTCAACCAGGTAATGTTTCTCAGTCCAAACTTCAGCCTAGTAATATCAAAATCAAACTCCCAGCCAGTAATGTTACTCAAACCAAACTTTAACACTCAAACCAAACTTTAACACTTAAACCAAATTTAAGTGATTATGACTTCAACACAGTAAAGCTACTTTAAAAACCAATCCAGTCATCAAATCAAAATAAAATCAAAGTGGCTCCTACCTAAAATTAGTGGAGTATATCATATCAAACTAGTATTGTTTCCCCACCGAACGTTGTGTAGGAAAGAATGCACTTAGGTAAAAGTGAAAATCGTACGAAGGGGCATAACTCGAGGTTGTTCTAGAACCGGCTACTTGCCATTAAGTTGTATGGTCTATTCTAACGAATCTAAATCATAATAAAAACTTTTAAAACATATTCATTTTTGACGGATATGAATCTCCTCATTTTATTCAATTATAATTTCCACTGTAATAATATGATGTTTTTCAGCATTCTCAATATCTCAAGGTTTTAAAATGAAAACTTGTAAAAAAAACACCGAAACCCTTTGTTTAAAAAAACCAGATATTTTTTTTATAAAATTATGGTGAATTCTGCTTTTTTTTATATGATATGAGACATGTACATGTAAAATGTAAGATGTTTTTAACCTGTTCTTGAATTTATGACGATATATAAAATAAATGTAAACAGACATGTATCTATATATTACAGTACAATATGGTTTTCTAGAAAGGATTTTTGTTGTTTAGGGGTTACATCCTCATAACAGACAGGGTCATACAAAAACAGTGTCCACAGATGCTGCTGCCAATAACGAACACTTTATAGTGCGATCACACTGAAATGTCACAATCGGTTGATGTAGAAGCATGTGTTGTCTCCTATTTCTAATTCTTGTGGATATTTATGATGGGCATGTCCAATAGCCACAACCACAACAGATACACCGGAAGAACCTGTATCTATTGACACAAACACAGACGAGACCATATTGTCTATTCTATCGGAACCGCAGCTTATGACAGCATTTTGCTCAATTGTGTTGCACCTAAACGTTCTCATTTGATAGGAAACTTCACCACAAATTTGACAAAGTCGTGGATGTAGATTCGTTCAAGATTTAATATACATCATATGCACCAGAGTAATTTGGCACAGTCGATCTTTTGGTGGAGCTCTACGTTAAGACTGTGATGTAGACTGGTCCTCAGTTGTTTGGTACAGGATCATGGGTATCAAACCAGGGTCAGCATCGTACCACACTTTCACCAACGGGCACAACATTTGTCGACGGGTCGCCGCAGTATTGATACCTCAAATTAGATAAAAGGCTCCAAACTTCTCGTAAATACAATTTTTGACATTTTGCGTTATGACGTCACAATTTGAATATTAAAGTAATTTTCTTGCGTGTAGCGGCTTGTTATTTTCTCTACAACAAGATTTGAAATGGTTTTAAGTCATTCCTCAATGTATACATTCCGAACCACGCGGTCGTGCAAAAGTCTTGTTATCGTCCTTCACGGCATAGTTTGGCAAAATGAAAAAAACATTTTGTTGCATGATACACTCAAAAACTAAACAAGCCAATATTGCCGGGAAAACATTATTGATTCCACTAGTATTGTCGCTGTACAATTCACTTTATTATAATAATTTCTGGCATCTTGCTTCAATTATCTGCGCATGTCCCACTATTCATTCAACAGGTGCTCGCTATCGGAACAGTCGGAAACCCGATCTAGAAGTTATTTCCCCTACGCTACGACAACACAGAGTTCTTTTCTACTGATTCCATAAATTGCTTCCAACATTTTTTTTAAAATAAGAGGTTTTCAAATCATATGACTATATACGAGAGATTATTATTACGAGTCTAACAATCTGCCTTTTGTACAAACTCCCTTAAGGACTGCAACAGAGTTTTTACTTGATGGTTACAATCAAAATCTGTATACAATAAAAGTAAAAGAAATAAAAAATTATATATGAATATCGCTTTAAATATTTATTTTTCCTAATTGTTTGTTGTAATGCATAACTTCAAAATTTGTATTTTCTGTGAATAAATTTGGATTTTAAGGTGATGACATAGTTTCAAAGCTCTATATCCATCACGGAAATCAGCAAAAGTGCTTATGGATTTTTTAGCATTGTTATACAGACCGATATACAAGATATGTTTTAAAAGATTTTAATAATTTTCAAAGATCCTAAACAATACTGATATACAACGCACAAAAATTGTTTTATTGAATGTATCTAGTTAAATACAGGGAATCCAGCATATCGCAACTGCAGTCTGCAATAGTCAAACGTCATGCATGAAATATGTTGAAAAACCAGCATGTGAGGGTTTTGAAAGCTTAAGAACAATATCTCTGCACGTACCTCCACTATTGGCCGCAGAGATCACCGTCATTAGAAATCAAAATGATTAAAATGTTTGCAAGGGGCATAATACATAAAAAGGGAAGGATTTCACTAAGTTTTGGACAAGAGTGGGTGCCGTGATGCAATGACAAGTGCTTCACATTTTCAAATTATAGATTATGTTCCATATCAGTACTTTATAACTGTTTATTTGAATAAAAGCATAATTTAATTTTTATTACTTATTCAGGAAACTACTACTACAAAAAAGAGGAAAAATATGTAAATACTGATGAGATATATATCCTTCCCCTAACAATTACCATGTGACTAAATCTTAACTTATTTTAGAATCAAATAACCAGGACTCTAAACAAGTCATGAACTAATAAAGAGATGTTGCATTCCTTGTAACAAATTTGGCGGTAATCAATAATTACTGACATAACCAAATATTTGTAATCATTTGTAACACTAATTATAACATCTAGTAACCTGATAATGGCTGATGACATGCTACATTAATTAACTAAAAATGATAATTTTCTTTTTTGATAATCTCACTTATTTTCTTTAATTATTTATACACAAGAATTGAATATGTAGATTCTCTTCCTGATGGGGAGGGAGGGGTTGACTTCGAGTCTCCTGATTGGCTCTGAAAGGTATTGTCACCTAGGTCTTTTCCTGTACCATTCAGTCTACATTAATCCTTCAGTCATTACCACCCAATCAGCCAACATTTCCGTTGTGACTCTGCATCATCTGATGAGCCTGTAACTCATTCCCAGTCTCCAGCTAACTCAGCTGTGGATGTGCCGTCAAAGCGAGACAAACTCTGATTGTAGGACACGAAGGCATCGGTGACCATTGCCCTACACTATAACATTACAGCAATCTTAAAACTTTAAGACTACCAAGAACGACATACAAATAAAAAATAATGTTTGTTGTATTAAAACAAAATGGAGAATACCAATACCATTTTAATTATGTTTCATCAACTGTCCTTTTCTACTGATAAGTTATCTCATCAAAATTGTTATAATTTCTTTTTGTCTTTAACAATAAAAATGAATTTAAACTGTAAATCATTAAAAATAATGTGTATGTAGTACCAATTAATAATGATTCTTGAATAAAGATGACGTTTCAAGTGAATTAATTAATATCTCGTGCAAACAATATGTGAGATTATCAATACAGATTATTTGTTATCAAAGGCGTAAATTTGTTTTGAATTTCGTGTACTTGAAAATGGCTCAAAATTACGTATAGTTTCATCATTGATCAATGAATTCAGACCATGTTTATTTTTTAATTTTTTGTTTTGGGTGAATAACGACAATAAAAATCTAAGGAAACCGGACCGCAAATAGCGGTAAGAAAATCGGGACTTGTCACAGGAAGATAGTAGCAGCGATTTGATGCGGATACACGTGGCGAACACACCGCGAAACGTTATTTCGATTTTTATGATAAAATGAGCTTACACGCAGTATTATATAACACAAAAAATATACTTCCAACCATATTATGCTGTACAAAACACGGTAGTTAATGGTATTAAATTGCTTTTTCGTGTCTACCGTTATATCAATAAACACATGCGCTGTAAAAACCAAACCAACACGCGGAAAAGAATTTTTTTTTTTTGCGTTCTTGTTAAAAATCATAACAGTGGCAAATCAGATATAAAGTTGAAATATCATAAATTTGTATCACTCTTGGTAGCATCACGTTATCAGTAACAGACTCAAAAGTATCTGCCCACCCACATTACACTGCCAAGTGATAAACTTCGAGGCATTAAGTAATACTGTAATAGGCATACAAGTTGGTCATATAATTGTGTCGACTACGACAGCTTGTGTTGTGCTGTGCCAAATTCTCATAATAATTTCCATTGAATTCTCTGGAACAATGCTAAATACGTCCATAAAGGAGTTAAACAGTAACATACTGACGCGGGATGATTATAATTTTAACTTACCTTGGGACTCAACCGCCATCAAGGACTTGTTTAATTGCTTTTAGATTCAGCGACTGTGAAGCTGCTTGTAAACCGGAAGTGAGTTGCCAATTTGAATGCCATGTAAATCTATTATTATAAAGCATTTTCATGTCCATTATGTATAGTGTGATTGTACTATAGGAATAAAGACAGCATTTACAGTAAGTTTTAACAATGTACTGTGATAATTATCATCGGAACTATATATTGGTCTTACCATATCACCCTATTCTATCAGTAACACTACGCATACTGTCTGCTATTCCTGAGACGCGTAGTATAGATCATACTTGTAATTTAAATGAAAATTATATCTTAAATTGTCCTCATTTGTAAGGTAACTTTTGAATGTACAAAATACTGATAAGGACGAAAAGAGGGCATCGTTTCAATAATTGTAGCTAATAAAATACTGGATTGGTGATGTGCTAGGGAAAGGAGCTGTTTGTGAGAATGGATGCGAGAAGAGATTTGATTCGTTCAGAGGGATCATATGATCTGGCGAGAAAGGTATAAAAGGGAGCGCGAAAATCATTCCTGTCAGACAATCTTGATAGATAGAACTCATATTGTATACAAAGAACTCGAAAAACATTCCTGTCAGAAAAGTTTGTTTACATTGCAACGAAACTAGGAGAAAAATATAAGTACCGCTGTGATTATTAATGAGGTTGATTTGTTATCATTAAGAGGCCAATAGTACATAGTACTACATAGTGTTTAATACAACAAAAATACAATCACCACAGTTCAGAGTAAAGTAGCTGTTACAGACATGTCTATATAAGGAATTCTATTATATTAGAATTCATTCTGGATCTATTTTGTCTATAGGCAATTATATCTATACAGTACATGATGTCTCCCACCACACTGACTTCTGACAGTATAAGTGATGTATAAATGGCAGCGTCCTTGTAACACACACCATTATTAAAACAAATTGAACCGTTTGTGAAGTTTTTTTCATAACCTGATGAGGACCGCTGAAGACCAAGGCCAAGCCTGTTACAACACATCAAGAAGAACGAGGAAGGTTTAAAAGAGGCGGTATATTCTGTAGGCCCGGGCATTGATGAAAATCACAAGTTCCTGGAAGCCAGCCGACGTCGCAAAATGAAAGAGGGTAAAGAGTATGGGTTTGTAGAGGTCTAAAACCTTTCTCGAAATAATAAAAGGTTTGGGTTTGTTTTGAAAATGTAAGATAAAAATGGTCAAATTACCCTTGTTTGATTTTGTGGTAAGACATAATGCTACCAAAATTGACCGCCTTCTACCACAAGGCAATGATTCCCGAGCTGGCACTACCTGGGAAGGACGCCACCACAGGCACACGCGAACCAAATAAGCCAATGGTAATCATTATAAAATCAAACGAAGCCTTTGTAAAAACAAAGATGACTGTCTTGTTTAAGATAATATTTAATACATATTCAAAATATTTCAAATTACACAATGATATATACTTCATTATGGAAAGGAGAAAGATACCGTGTCACCACTGAGCAAAGATACGGCTCTAAATATGAAAAAAATATATGCTCTACTCCTCTTAGCTCTCTTCATAAAATGGGTATTGTGTCAATATCCGTGATGCAGTCTGGTCGTCCGCACACCCTCTTTTTATTCAGCACAACGTTTCCTTATGTAGCATCCTGCTTTAATATAGATGGGATAGTTGTATATCAGTCATGATGTTAATTTCCAATTCATGTTTCGTGTCATACTCTTGATGTCACGTGATCGTAACTTGTCTACTTTCGATTTACCCGTGTGGGTGACTGACCTTACAGATTACGTACACCTCATTCGATTTATGCTACTCGTTGTTTTCTTTTCCATATTCTTTTCTATCTTGTTTCTAGAAACTTCTCGGTTGACCGTGGATCAGTCCACATCGTCACTCTCTTCTCTGGTCCACCACTGATATTTAAATCTTGTGTAAACTCGAAAATAGTGTGCCGTGATGGCAAACAGATTATAGGAAAAATCTTCTGGCTGTATTATTAGAAATAACATTCTATTGACATTATCAACTTTGAGGAAATATTCCCCCAAAAAAGACATTTTCTACAATCAAATGTACAAATTATTACACGTACATATCAACGCACGTGCTATAGTAAAACATCAACTTTAAGTTGATGGGAACTGTTCGTCATTTTGATCGCATTGTCAAGTATCCTATTTCTTTGTGAAAGTGTTTAATGCTTGTTAGTTTGCCTGTTGATTCTGTTTTTCTCTATACTGTACTCATTTGGGAACATAACACTACTTGCTTGACGGATGTCAAGCATGAAGACCCTTACTCTTCCGGAACACCTGTACTTATTCTCTGAGTCTGAATGTTCATGTTAATGTTCAGATTTTGTCATTGTCTATTGAATGAGAGTTTACTGTATGACTGTTCACTTGTTGGTAATTTTTTTTTATTGGAAGGTATCATATACAACAGTCCAATTACTGTTTCCGGCCTTGTTTAATATAGCGATTATGTGATATCATGTTGCTAGACAAACGCTTCTCAAGTCTATCATCCCCATCTGACAAGTGTAATTATTTCATGTTGATAGTGTCGAATCAGCCAGTCGTGAGAGTTGACACCTTGATGTGATCGTCATGTCCTTTTTCTGAAATGTCAGATTTAATAATGTAATGTTTCATATCGTCAGTGAGCATCATTTGATAAATATTTGTTATTGTGCTTTATGTCAACGTTGTTTACAGAGCATTCAAATAAAGGTTGCTGTGATTGTATAGTCAACCAGACAAATCGACGTCTATGAAACCATAACCATGTTACGGATACTCAGCTTAACTGTCGTCTCCTTTGTGATTCTGTGTACAACATGTACATTAGGTAAGTTAAAATTGTTTCCATACCAACGAGCATGCTATCATTATTATTTTCAATATTGTTAAACGTCTTTTCAACAACTATGGTCCCTTAAACAAAGGCCTCTCTTTGTCTGCGAGGTGAGTGCATGCGTTTATAGAAACCGACGATGTTCGTGTAAGCGATCTTGTGATAGTTCGGAAAATATGAGAGTCTTACTACTGAAGCCATCCGTTTAGCTCTTTTGCTGAGGATTGCGAATCCGTCGTTGCATTAGTGCACAATGCTAAGCGTAAAGCAGGAGATGTTTGCCAATTACCTTCTGTACTGTATGTAGAAAAATCAAGACTGACATCTAAACCTGCATGTCACATTTTAATTCACTCGAATTGTGGTATATTTCAGAATATAAACATGAACTTGATGTTGTTCTTAAATTAAAATCAAAATTGCAAAATCTATTGAAATATGTGTCTAATGCCTCCCTATCCAAATTTGAGACTGTACATGCGTTAATTTTTGGTCCTAAGTATCACTGACAAATTTGGAAAAACGAAATATGTGTATGACGCAGTTTGATTCATTGGTTGGCTCTGCTAGGTACCATTCACTTGTGTGTCTTTTATCCCATCTACCTTATGGTTTCCTTGCGATTTCATTTTCTAGCAATGTTTACATGTGAAATCTAATAAATGTGTTGTCCAAGGGTATTGTGGTTACTAGAGAATGTTTTCGTGTTGCCTTCGGCAGTATACTTCAGTGTGACAGCGCTATAAACCTGACTTAGGATCCACAATAGAACAAGAAAGATTGCATGACTTCATTGCACCCTCCACACAATTAAAATGGTGAACGTTGAGCCGCCCCTACTATATTTTAAAGACTGATAAGTCTGTGCTAGAGACAAAGTCCAAAGCCCTCCGTACAGCAAAGAATTTTTTCATAAAATTGCCAAAACTTCTTCAGCCCCAAATATTACAATCGTAGGAAGTAATCAAAAGTCAGGTCACCACCTGTTAGAATCCCACTTTTTCTATGATCTGCCTTTTTCTAAGAGTTGTTTCCCAATATCTCGAGAAGTACTGGGATCGACCATTCCCGTTTTTTCTTAATCGTGCATTGCCCATATTGCGAGTGATGGCAAAATCAAATTGACAGGCGCGCAATTTGGATTTTTACGAATGGTTCGTTATAATGGGAAGTAGTCATTTTTAATCTCGTATGTTGGTCCCACCTTGAACCCCAGTTCTGCAGCCTTAACGAAAAACCAATATGGCCGACATGTGGCCATCTTGGACTTTATGTTAATAGTTATCGCTAATGCATTTTAGTGGTTGTCTATAATCATGTCAATCTCCCTTGGTATCATTTTGTCCATGTTTAGTGACATTAAGAATAAAAATAAGAGGTAAAAGAAAGGTAACAAAAATAAGCTAATAAAGATCATACCATGGTGGGCGACAAGATCCCCTCTGAGATATCCTGTCCTCTGCACATGTTTACTATGCAATATACGTAGGACCGAAACTAGTCTGCTAACCTTGCAGGTAGAATGTACAAAATTACCTGCAACTCTCATTGCACGATCGCAAGAGGCGATTAAATCTGGTCCAAAGTTGAATGTTCGCCCTTGTGAGATGGTTTACGGGCTATGTCCATGGGTCCCCAGAGTCTTCAACAAAAGACCATGGAAGGATTTTGGTGCCCTATTTTGTTTTATCTTTATGCTTTTAAAATGCTGGGTCTTTTCTCTCCTTTTCGTTCTTGTAAATTTGTCTCGAGAAATTCCAATAATAATCTTCAACTGTCAAATCCAAGATGGCCACCTGTAAGTCATTTTTAGTTTATTTTTCTAATCAGTTCCAAAATGGCCAAGGGGATTTGAGAAAAAAAAATCCGCCCAGTGTTGCGAACGAAAAAACGACAACAAAATTTCATTGTCCAAGATGATCGCTTCTAATAAATCGCAAAATCAAACGGGCACCAAACAGACCAATGGGAAATTACATCTGCTGGAGGGCTCTTGAAGTTGGCTTCATTTTCGCACTATCACAAGAAGGATTACATGAATATATCGGGAAGCCATTGCTTAATAACCTCAAACAAACCAAAGTCATATTCTATAATATAGACCAACATATTTCGGATAACCTAGAATTTCACTAATTTCGACAGTTTCAAAAAGGGTCTTTAGACTTGGAACTTTGTCTCGAGTAAACATCATATCCTATCTAAGATTATCTTCGCCTTTCATCATATTTGAATGTCTCATATTGTGTTATGCTTTTTTAACCGTCTGCCCTATTGTTTTGTGTCGGTATTATTTCTCATGATTTCTCATTCGATGCCGATCCTTGCATGTTCCAGACTGTATACGAGAAAATCAGAATATGGACAAATATTCTACTGAGATTTCCACATTAGTCGCCTCCGTTAATAACGTAACAATGCATAATTGATTTACTATTAATTCTCTTTATTTCATCTTAGACGCTGCTACTCAGTTTCGGAATTGTAATTTGTACTTCTGGAATGAGGTTCCGCCAGAAATAGAAAATGGTGACCGATTCTGTGTCCAAAGTGGGAGACTTAAGTTTTGTCGGAACACAACCTGTCCGAACCTGTCTTGTGATGATCCACAATCACCATCAATATCAAGTCACTGTCCATTTTGCCCAGGCAAGTATTTTTCACTCTGCTATTGTTTGACAGCAAAAAAACGTATTGGAAATTATTTTACTCGTGCCTTTCTTGATCAAAATTTGTCATCACGCCCCCTATTGCTATCGCCGTTTGTCCGGCGTTGTAAACCTTTTTTACATTTTCGACAACTCAAAAAAACCCTGAATCGATTTCCCTAAAATTTTACATAAACCAAAAGTTTAAATCATATGGTCCCCACTTCCAAGGGCCTGAGAGGCGGGCCAACTTCAAACTTCAAAACTCTTCTTAATACCCAAGTATGGTAGATTAAAATACTCTTCATGATGGAAAGGTCTACGATTCTTTACCAAAATAGCAAATTTCATGACCACATTTCCCCCTGAGGAGTGAGTAGATTTTACTATGATTTATATAGGCAAATGACATTTTGATGATATGCAGATTGACCCTGACCCCAGGGACTGAGAGGCGGGGACAAAACAAAAGAGTCCAATTGAGTGAAATTTCTAAAGATGTTTTCAATTCACTGAAAAAGTAGAAGGATGGATGGATGGGTTTGCCATATGGTGCTTTACAAAAATTGTAAATACCACGACCCAAATGTCTCATTTTGGAGTGGATTTAGTTAATTACAAATTATATAGGAAACTTAATTTTTTAAGCATAACTTTTTATTTTTTTTATTGGAAATAGTTTAAACGTGTTTAAAATTACTACCATAGGTGACTGCTTAATGAAATACACATAGTGATTTTGGATGAGGCCAAACAGGGTGGGATTGTATCAGATTTAAAAGATATTTTCAATACCCATATATGTTTTATTAACATGGAATGCAGTTTCTTTTCACTATCTTGACGTAATGGGGTGTCATGCTTATGCCTGTTTCCATTTCATCTTGATGCAAAAGCTTGTTTTCAGTGTTCACATGAAGGTTAGGATTCGTTGATCAATTTAAATCAGTGTGTAAGACAATTAGATCACATTCTTTTTGAAGTGGACAATACGTTTTTATCTTTTTATTTATTTTTACATTTTTTTGCTCTTTTGTAACTTTGAAATCCTAGTAGAAACAGCAAAGCCTCGGAACAAAAATATGCCGAAAATTCAAGATGGTTGACATTCTTGGAGCTCTCGCTCTCTTTAGTATTTGTGTCTTTCGATTCAAGAGATGAACTTGTAATATGTATCCACACGTGTGTACATATTTTGGTTTATATCTATACGTAATTGAACCAAAGTGAATTAACCACCAAAATTAATGTGTGATATTTCTTTTGAGACGAATTACCAAAATTAATGATGAAAATCAGCTCCCCTCCTGATCAAGTACCTGTTTGTTATTATGTTTTAGGTTAGCTCTGAGCTGTGTCGTAATCTTTGCTTAGAACTACTTTGGAAACAATAAATCGTTTGTTTCTCTGTCTCGTAAATATCAGAGATGGATTTTCAATTAGTTAATTGCGATATAAAGAATTTTTTGTCAACCTTTAGACTCATTTCCAGTGAAGTGTTATATAATGCAAAGTTTGTACACATTTCATACTTCATTTTTATCCTGATTTTGTTTTAATGATACATTGTTGAATTGCTCGAGTGCGTTTTCGTCATAGCATTGCTAGTGAGCGTTTTCTTCAGAATATAATTAATCAGAAATCGTTTATATTCCAACTTATTTGATATTTTACCTTGCTAGTAGGTAATTTCATCTAGATACAAACGTTTTTTTTCTCTGAATCTTTGAAGGAAGTGGAACAAGCTAACCAGTGATAAGTATTTATATATAAATAAGTCTAAGAAATGATAGTTTTCAATTATCCTTATATTGGCCAAGGTGCCGGGTGATACCTGATACAGCGCTTGTGGTAAAATAAAAAACGACAAAAACATGTGCTGGGAAACAATTTTGGTTAATGGTTTGGTATTTATCATTTTCATAGTAAAAAAAGTATCAGAATCAAGGAAAAATATGTAAAAATGTAAAATCAGCTCCGAACCTACAGTCGTAACCGAATCCATGTTAATTTATCGACCGTTTGATCAATAATACAGTTAACCGATAAATAATCTAGCAATAAGAATATGCTCTTGTGAAAAGTTCAAAATTGCACGAGGATACTTTTGAGAGCTTTATTTTAAAGGAGAGAATATAGGTCATTGCGCTCAGTTTCTCATGGCAGGTTGATGAACCTCGTTAGTACTACTATTGTATTATGATTTTGATACCTATCTTATTAATATTTTATGCGTTAATGTATGGTGTTTATCATCATTATTATAAAGGTAAATGATAAGCGGGGACTTTGTAACTATTTCAAACACTTGACTATGTCTTTGCCTAGGTATTGAATCCGAACACTGCTTTAAATGCCAAAAGCGATGCAATGACATAAAAGACATGAGCAAAGATGAAAAAGATTGTTGGTTTACAAGTTTGCCTTGCTGCTTTTGATGATATGAGATATGAAAAACGAACAAGGATTTTACATGGTTGTCTTGCTCTCATAGTTATTATCATTATCACAATCTTAACGGCCCGTCAATACATA
Source organism: Ylistrum balloti (assembly GCF_031769215.1). Lineage (NCBI taxonomy): Eukaryota > Metazoa > Mollusca > Bivalvia > Pectinida > Pectinidae > Ylistrum > Ylistrum balloti. Next base: position 611,627 of record NW_026782082.1, on the reverse strand, counting down.
AAAGGTCATTAGGGCTATCTACCGGTAAAAGCCACAACGATCCAAAATGACAAAACATTGAACAAACTAAAAGGTAAAAGACAAATGCTAAAAATCTGTAATGCTTATATTATCACAAAAGATTAAAATGGGCAGTAATTTCTCTCATAGAAGGCATAAATAAGCTATAATGAAAAACGGTAATGGTTTGCATGGATGTCTTGCTCGCAAAGAAGACTAAAGCAATGGTCAAAAACGAGAATGGATTCACATGGTTGTTTTGTTAAAATTGAAGACATTAGCTATGATGAAAAATGAGCATGGCTACCATGTTATCGACCTCTGATATAGTATCAAGTGGAAGTTGATAACTCTTCACCACAGAAATCGAAATTACTACAAGGTGGTATCAAAAGCTTTTGAGCATCAGAGCGCGAGAGCAAGATGTTTGGGGTTATAGAACTTTATTTTTCAACAACTGAAAGTGACCACGGGGACCAAAGACTTTAAATAAATTTGCATTACATTTTCCCAAGAATGAACCGGAAACACCGAGGTGCTCCGGAATGGCAAGCGTGTTCTACTCCTTCGGCGACGCTCGTAAATTAAATCTTGGCCAATCCAAGCAAGCAGTGTCACATCAAGCTTCGTATCGCACAAAGAATTCCGTGACCTGGGCTGGATCTTTTAACGACATCTATTTTGGAGGTCAAGAGACGAACATTACATTCCCACCTGGCGATAGCTGTGTGTAAGGTATCATTTCACTTCTAAAAGTCTACACTTATTTTTTTTTTCTATTTTGCAGGTCAATGTGTCCATGGTGGCAATGTATACTTTGTTGGGGAACGTTTCAAATGCGTGGATGGTGTCAACATGTGTACCTGTTATCCTGATAACATGCTAAGGTGTTCCAAATTAGCAACCAACGAGCAGAATCTGTGTTCATAATGCTTTTTGTCTTTTCAAAACTCTTATATAGTGCAGTGAATCTTCGGCTTATACCAAATATATATCGCTTTATTTCAGTTGACATCTTTAATGTTGTTTTTTTTTTTAAATCAGTAAATAATTTGATCTTTATGCTTGTATTCAGTAGAAATTCAACTACTCTATATTATGGCTACCAAATAAATTTGATACTGTACAACATTTGAAATTGTGAGTGGACTTTTTTAAATAAAACGGAAAACCGCTGGACAAATGTCTGTTATGGAACTGAAGTGATTTGACAATAACAATCGTCATCTTTCCAGTTCATTGATATCAGTCGTCCCACTCTTCGTTTTCAGTGACACTGTGCAATAGGCGGCTGGTTTTAACATACGGCTTCAGCGTACAGTATCATGCAATGTCGAGTATCAAGAAGATACGAAAGGTAGAAAGAATACACATGCAAATTTAGGGATGACAACGAATATTCATTCGGTAAGGCGGTATTCGAATAGAAAAATGATAATCGAATTTTCGTTCTCATAATTGTTAATTTATACTAAAAGGATAAAGAAACGCAGGGTGAACTTTAAACCAGAAATTAAGTATGATATCGGGCTTCATTTAAAACGAAATTTTGTATACTTACAGATAAATTAAAGCTTAAAAATTTACAGTCTGTATTTTGCATCTTACAATTGGTTTAAAGGTACTAACGATTAAATTGAATGGACCCATAGGATTTTGAAATTGAAATTGAATAAGTCATCAATATCTTGTGTGTCCGCCGTTTGCTGTGGTCACGGCCCTTATTCTTCTGGTCATAGAGTTCATGAGAGCGTTAACCCGTCTTATGGGGATGTTATCCCACTCTTCAATCAGAGCTCTGGTCAACTGCTCTAGAGTAGCAGGGGGTGGCTGGCGCTTTCGAACCTGTCTATCCAACTGGTCCCAAAGATGCTCGATCGGGGACAAATCAGGGCTATATGGCGGCCAATCTAGTGGTTTAATGTTCTTGTTGGCCAGAAAGACTTGGCAAATCCTTGCTACGTGGGGCCTAGCATTATCCTGCTGGAGGGTTATATTATGCTGCTGTAAGAAAGGGATAACATGGGGTCGGAGGATCTCATCTCTATACTTAGCTGCTGTTAAATTGCCATCAATAAGAACCAATTGTGATTTTAACTCGTGTGAGATTCCTCCCCACACCATTACTGAACCGCCCCCAAACCTATCCCTCTCTACAACGCAAGCGTCCGTAAAACGTTCGCCACGACGTCGGTAGACACGTTGACGGCCGTCAGATCGATAAAGACAGAATCGAGACTCGTCCGTGAAGAAAACTTGTCTCCACTGCCTCAATGGAAACCGTCGTGGAGCATGTGCAGCGATCCAGGCCATACGACGCTGACGTCGAGCAGCGGTAAGGTGTGGACCTACGTAGGGGCGACGTGCTCTTACACCAACTTCTCGTAATCGATTCCTTACAATTTTTGAACTTATAGGACGCCCATGATATTCACGAACATTAAGTGCACTGTCAACGGCAGTAAGGCGCCGATTACGCACATGAGAGAAGACGATATAGCGATCCTGACGTCGTGACGTTACGCGCGGACGTCCTGACCTAGGTCGATCGGCCAATCGCCCAGTTTCCCGTAGACGTCTTACAAGACGTTCTATGGTGACTTGACCAACGCTGCATGAGACCAGAACAACACGGTGCACGAGATTCTTGTTTTTTCCTTCCTCCATTTACCAGAGCTGCGCATTGTACCGTGACTAAATGTTCGATACATGACAAGGTGTAATATGACCTAATTACTCAATCCACAAAGTTTAACTTTATTTGGAGAACGCGTTTTCAAAATATCGGAATAAATATTACCCTGCGTTTCTTTATCCTTTCTGTATATCAACGTTTAAACTATCGCTGAAATGAATATGTTCACTTTCGAATAATTGTCCAGTTTTCATCCTGGTTAGATATGTTTGTCAGCTTAAATATGAAGGTATTATTGGCGTTCACCTATCGCCGGAGGGCCTGAAGTAACTCCTATCCAGGTAAGTTTCTCACCTCGTGCGCGTGGACATGATAAATGACGTACCTGTAAAACTGTCGTGAACATTAGCCTTGATTTATTTTTAGTCACTTTCATCAGCATTTTATCAGACCTTTTTGTGGGACGTTTATGTATTCTTCCTATAGACTTTAAACTGTTACGTCACTTCCTGAATAGTGGTGAACATGTTGACACATTACGAGAGAAAATCTTTACCTATTCCAATCAAAAGACACGTTGTATGACCAAGCCTTTCAGTGGTTTTCTTCCACACTTAATTTGAATTTATATTATTCTTGGCCAAATTCTTTGTTGCACAGGCATTAATTACGTTTATTACGTGTATACCTTTTAAACGGTTATTTTAATGTTTAAAAAATAATTTTGAAATTATTCATTAAGTTTTATTTTTTGACAACCCTGTTTCAAACTCTACATTGTGTTGAAAAATAATATTCACTGGTGTACTTTTTGTAGAGTCTGTGAGATAGCAACTGGTAAACAGTGCTGATAATTTTCATCCCACAGGTTTACCGCGATCCGCCTGCCACGGTTGGATTTATTCACATCGTGTCACGGAATAAAACATAAACATGTCATTTCCTTAATTTTTTGGACATGGTAAAATGACTATTGTTTATAATGCAGACTTGTAACGTTACGAAAAAAATCCTCGAGTAGACAGAAGGTCAATGCAGTCCAATAAAACATGTGTAACGGTGAACGGCTCATCACATTCAATGCACTGAGGATTATCTTTACCTTTCAACATATATGAATGTGTAAGGTATGTATGGCCCATCCGAAGACGGGCAAGGACAACGTCGCCTCCTGCCACTGAGCTGTTAAAGTTGTTTGATAATTCGTTTAAAATTAATAAGACGAAGTTTAAAAACGACAGGTGGTAGCGATAAAGCTGCTTTTGTGGCACGAGATGCTTTTGCATTGCATGGTATTCACATGTGCCCAGGAACCAAGCAAAAAAAACCCAAATGTTTCCGATATTTCTATTGCTACTACTTTTTTTATAGTACAGAAAAAGAGTCTGAATAGAAAATGTTCTAGGGCGAGGTAGATATCTCGCGCTTCCGCCGAGAATATTGAGGCGTTGTTTGATAGCCGGCATCCATAGGCCTCACTTTGTGTAACTATGGCTGCGGCAACCTTATCATTATCTTTTGAACCATCAGTATATAAATGTAGAAATGTTAAACATTTTAGCTGCAATTCCGAGAAGGATGAAAGAAAGTGGAAATCCGAATACCGAATGGTGTAATGGTTTTTTGAAACAATTTCTTATATTTTGGATCAAAAACAGATAAAAAAGCAGGATTTGAAGGATTTGACTTTAACTAAACTGTATATTGCAAAGCCAACAAAAGGGAGATAACGCAGGGTACCTTACAATAGTAGGGCTTTTTGTGCAAACTGTGCATGAAAATTATCATGGCGCAATATATATACGGTGTATTTATTTACAATAAATGCAGGATATTGCTGAAAATAGAATAATTTCTCAGGATGTGACACCTTACGTAAAATGTTCCACTTTAAGCTTTCAGTCGAGATGACAAGTAATTTTCTGTAATTTTGACAGAATTGGAATCGTGATCGTTAATTGGCGAAAATTCACCAGAAATGTCTCGAATTAAAAAGTGATATCGTAAAATTAAACCATTTAAAAGGTGTTCATTACGTTTTAATTCATTCGAATAGTTGCACGGTTCAGAATATACGTGTATACTTCATGTTATTCTAAAATCATCAGATATATGAATATTACGAAATTTAATCAATTATTTGACTTGTGTTCCTTCCTATCTGGATTTTGACTTTTCTTTCTGTCACTTTGGATTTTCCTTAGTACTAATTATTATTTCTTGATAATTTGAATCATTGTCAATTACGGAAATAACGTGTTATTCACACAATCGTCTCAATCAATTTAGCAATTGGATGAAAATTAATTATGAATGTTTTAAAGTAAAAGAGAAGCCACATCACAAAACATACCAACTTGGCAACATAATCATAATTCAAACTCAAATTCCATAAAACAAGGGCAAAATATGAACAAGAGAAAGATTTACACCGAGAATAAGACCAGTTGTTGCGGAAGAGTAAGCGTTTTCTGCTTCATCGATGATACCACTATGTAAACTTTGGACATTCCAAGTAAGCAATGTCATGTTCTCAAATGAGAACAAGGTATACAAAAACGGAACCAATAAGCAAACTAATGAGCATCAAACATGCCCAGCTTCATATCACACGAAGAAATAGAATATTTCTCAATGAGGTCACTTATGTAAAAGAATATTCCTAAAATTTCAAAATTTCACTCACGTGCCGCGCTGTTTGACGATGCAGTTACTTTCGATTTGTATCCGTTGTGATCAGGAATTCAGAGTTGGAAATGATAAGAGGTCTTTCATACTAGCATATTACACCATTACACTGTTACATGATAAATGATTGAGGAAATCGGAAAGAAGGGAGTTTGTCCTTCGCCTTCAGTTCATGAGGTAATGAAGAAAAAATGCCCTCGTCTCTGAGTGACGTTTCCATGGAAATGTTTAAACCTGATGGGATGGAACTGGTAGAATCAACGACTAACATAAAATGACATTTCTAGCGACATAAACAACAGACCAAACGATAATCGATAACAGAGCAAACGATGACGGACCCAAAACACGTCATAATTGTCAACATTTAGACATGTCTCACCAACACATAAGGATCTACAGCGGTGCAGATACGTTGACGTATAATCTTACTACTTGTGGGGGAAATACCAGCGAGTAAACCATTCTGGTATATCTCCCGTCCATCGTGGGAAGCGTTCGACCACGTGTGACGTAAAATACCCCATTGTGAAAACGTCAACATGGCAGCTCCCCGGCACGCGGCCAGGTCCCAGTATACGGGTCATTGGCAACAGCTATCTACAAACAAGATATAGGCTTTACGGCTTGGTACACATAATGATGATGATATAGATAAAATGTAGAGACCGATAATATTCGAGTCGCTTATTTTTAAAAAGATGCACACCTAATTATGTCACAAGTGAGATATCTAATGCCATCTTCTACAAACAATGCAGTCGTTGTTAATGAAACTATTGTTTCATCATTTGTGTGTTGTTAGACTTAAAGCATAGAACTATATAGGGTATAGTGTATATCTATTTAAATTTGTATTGAAAAGTGTTGTATTCTTAACACAATTTATCAGGAAAGCAAACCGCCCAAAGAGTTATCTCACGTGTTTACGCTTAGCAACATCAAATTTATTTTACGAAGGAAGCATTCTCTTTTCTCACGCAAGTGATCAACTCCTTACCTGCAAGTAATTTCATGATAAAACGCTTTTTATTCTTAAGACTCATAATCTAAACCACCAATTAAAAATGCGTTTTGGTCGAAATCTGAAAATTAGGGAGAAAATATGAAAAGAACGAAATTTAAAAAAAAACAAAACAAAAAAACAAATGTAAAATCCTTCCTGTACGCAAGTTGTTGTTTGAATGAATTGCAAGTAAAAACTTTTTCTATCCTCAAATAGTTGGAAATACTTTCAAATCGACAAATTTATAAATGTGTGTATGTATACCGTTATTTACGGTCATATCAAAACGTATACCCGTTCAAAGTATCTCGGATATGTATGTATACATTGTTTAGTCACCCGGGACAAAGTCTCAGTATTGCGATCACCTTCATCAGGCGTCGTGCGTCCGTTAGAAAATGTTCGACTTCCCAAAATCTCCTGAATCAGTTTTAATGAAATATTGTAGAAACCTTTATCAGCCTAAGATTAAAAACAAAAATAGCGAATTATATGGTCTCCACATCATGGGGGCCTGCCGGACGGGGCCGAAAAGACAAATTTACTCAAAATCCAGATATAGTAGAATCAAATGCTCTTCATGGATGGAAGCGTCTTAAAGGTGCCTTATCAGAAATGCGAATTTCATGATCCCAGGGTCTCACATTTCCCCATTTACTAAATGTTTACTAAAGTTTATATAGGAAAAAGATTTTTGATTATAATTTGTTTGTTTAATTGCCATTGGAAATATTTCAAACTTGGTAAGAATTAAGAATAAAGGATGACAGCTAGATGGTATGAAGAGAGGTATCCTGACTGACCTCCAGGGTCTTTAAGGCAGGGCTTAAAGGGGTCAAATTGAATTAAATTTCAAAAAAAACATTCTTAACATTCAGGTATGGTAAAATTAAATGATCTTCTTGCATGGAAGTGTCTTAATATGTTTTAATTACCAAAATGGTTCTCGCAGTTCTGTAAGGAGATGAGATTTATATTGCTTTAATTTTTATAGAAAAATTACATTTTTTAGTTTATTTCCCACTGGAAATAATCTTGTATGGTTTATTAGTATAGGACGACAGTTCAGATGGTATGTAGATATTGACACTGGCTTACTGTAATCAATGTCACAGTTTCTTTTTCATGACACTTGAAAGCTACTTAACCTTTAACCTTTATATTCAATATTGCTTATCTCAGGTGACTGTCAAGGCTGCTAGACCGCTTGTGTATATTGAGGAGTTCCGAGTGTTAGTTCAAGGCTGTTGCGCGTTTCTCAGCCTTGAGAAAACGTCAACCGTCATTGCAACAATGCAATCGTTCATACAACAGATACATATGTTTACGTGCATATTAAACATTGTTTCTTATCAACAGACAAGAATACAGAGGTACTTGAAAACATTTTATAGTAAACTTTATGAGCAGTACTAGGTAATACTGACTCTGGTAAGGGAAGGTAGGGAATAGTGCAAAGGCTCCAACTCAGGATTCCTTAATAAATCTGATGAATGCAAATTTCGATCCTTTAAAAAATCTGGCATTGTAGTTATGAATATTTTATCAATTGACCATTTTAAGAGACTGTAAGGTTAGGTTTGCGATCAATAATATCGATCACATTGCCGGTTGTTCACCTGTTGTGGGTAGCTACATGACCTCACGCCGTTGTTATGTATTATTAATTGTGCTACGTTCGTTTACTATGACATGGACACAGTTTGCCATTTTCCAGCACAAAATGTGTTTGAAGACGAGGAATATCACCCTATATTTGAGGTCATAGAATTGAAATTATGACGTATTTTAGAACAGACGACCGTCCAGCCACCGACTAATGTGAATTTCGTTTCTGTGTGTCATGGCAAAACCACTCGTCTTAATAAACAGTTGTCGGTATTTTCCGTAAATCCCTACTGGTTATTTTTTTCATATAGTAGACCATAAGACATTATGGGCGAGTTCACCATTCACTACAGCCATGCTGTTCTAAAGATAAAGACCAATCCATCGCGGCTTCCAGAGAATGACGCGTGCGCAGACGGTGTCTGGTTGCTCCAGTCCGTCCAAAGCGAAGTTGTAGCTTTCGACGTCTAGACAGGCACACCATAACTTCCGGTTTCGCTACACATGCGCTTTGTAATCAAACAAAAAGTGTTCAATCTTATTCATATCACTTTAGTTGGTAATCGAACCAGACCTTTGATAGCCAAGCATGCTTGGCGTTTCGATAACCTTGACTCCCGTGTGAGTCTTGGTAGCAGCGAAACTTGAGCAGCAATATCATTTCAAACATTCCCATGATCATGATAGATATTAAACACCAACAACGAGATTCCGATTAATTTGAACTTATATATTTTGTAATCAAACAGAAAGCGCAATACAATAGCAATTTGTGGAAAAATGGAGGGGGTGGGAGTCGGCAGTTAGATTAATGTGAAAAATCCTGTGATATAATGGAGGTCAAAAGGGGCACCAAGAGTAGGGGTCATAATTATCTACACTATCCAAACTTAAAGTCAATAAAACCATAGGGCAAAATACGAACAAATGACAGATTTATACATAGACTCTTGGAAAAATACAAGGAGAATGAAACACAGTGGGCATGCTCTCCATTCTCTCCTGTATAGGCCTTGATGATTACAATTGATGCAGTGCAAACATTTGTAATAAATTGTTCAAAAGTGACTCCTGTTGACATACTGCTGTAAAGTGCAAGATCAAACAGACTTTGACTTGGAATATTTAGTCACTACCGAAAACAAAAGATAAATAAGTTCTAAAAATAAAACAGCTGGCGTGTCGTTGGATTTAGCTTGTGGTATAAAAGCTGTACACTACCCCATACCTGGACTTGTACACGATAAGACTCCGTTTCTAAAAGGTTTTCTGTTTAATCGATACGGATATGTAGATAATCCTGTATATATAGGTATAGACTGTCGTGTGTGGATTAATCTGTGCCCTGCTGTGCTGATTACCTACTGGCGCTGACGTCATCAGCCCTGTACCTACTTAGGTGCATACAATATTATTCATTCCAGTTAATCAAGTAGGTATTATATTAATATAATCTCTGGGGATTAAATTTGTAAATTTAATGTATTCCTATGTTATGAAAAGTTAAGTTTACTGATTTATTATATACACAAATAAAACCAGATTATGTTTTATATGTCCGTATTTGGGAGCTAGTTCTTTGAGTAAGGTTTGTTGTTCTTACGTCAAATGTATTGCCAGTGTGCGGGATGTCATGTTTTCACGTCCGAGATATATTTTGTGCCCTAAATATTATAAATCATTAGCGCAGAAAGAGTGAATGTTGTAGCGTTCTGTGTAACGGAGATATTGTATTTTTTCATAAAAAATTCCTTTTCCTGTAGGTAAGGCCTAAGAATTTGGCTTATTTAAACAGAAGTCAAAATATCTCGTTTATTCGTAATGTCGAGCTCCTTCTCTGATTACCATCAAAATATGGGTAGGTTCACAAAAATGTTTAACCATGTCGTTGGTATCAGCCTGAAGGTAAGGACCAGACCTTTCGATCCATGAGCAATATACATTTTTTCTCCCCAGTTATTTGGATACAGAATCTGATCGTTTATATACCTTACTTTTTATAGGGGCCAAAAATGTCCTTAAAATGTCGATATAGAACGTATAAAGAGTTCTGACAACTTCAGTTCTGCACCGTCACAAGCAGGTTTACAGAACGTACACGACGTGTAACAGTGTAAAACTATACAATGGGAGTCCGTCCTCAAATTACCATAGCTGTTGATAGGACGTAAAATAATGGGAGTCCGTCCTCAAATTACCATAGCTGTTGATAGGACGTAAAATAATGGGAGGCCGTCCTCAAATTACTATATTTGTTGATAGGACGTAAAACAATGGGAGTCCGTCCTCAAATTACCATAGCTGTTGATAGGACGTAAAACAATGGGAGTCCGTCCTCAAATTACCATAGCTGTTGATAGGACGTAAAACAATGGGAGTCCGTCCTCAAATTACCATAGCTGTTGATAGGACGTAAAACAATGGGAGGCCGTCCTCAAATTACCATAGCTGTTGATAGGACGTAAAACAATGGGAGTCCGTCCTCAAATTACCATATTTGTTGATAGGACGTAAATCAATGGGAGGCCGTTCTCATATTATCATATTTGTTGATAGGACGTAAAACAATGGGAGTCCGTCCTCAAATTACCATAGCTGTTGGTAGGACGTAAAACAATGGGAGGCCGTCCTCAAATTACCATATTTGTTGATAGGACGTAAATCAATGGGAGGCCGTCCTCAAATTAACATATTTGTTGATAGGACGTAAAACAATGGGAGTCCGTCCTCAAATTACCATAGCTGTTGATAGGACCTAAAACAATCTAAAACCAAACAATTTTTGTTTTGAAATAAGATTAAGCTTACTTTTCCACAGCGTGAGAATGGAAATTAATTTGGTGTTTTATAAATCTTAGATAAATGTCAAGTGTGACGTCATGGAATATGACATCAAACGCTTAGCAACCAATTCCCGTTTTTATTTGAAGAAGAACCATTTTGAATTTACAAGTAATCATGCCTGCCTGTCACGCCCCGTTCTCTTTCTATGCCGTGTCTTGAGAAAGTCGATAGAATTTGTTCATACTTACCCCCACAGTGTCTATCATAACGTCAAATTTTATTTGTCATCAATCAAGAAGGAAGTGTCAAAGATATACATTTAACAACTTCTGAAAATCCGTAAGACAATTACACGGATGGAAGATTTGGCACTTTTACCTATAATGTGCGGACTTAATACAGGATAATTTATTTACAAATCTGCTTAGCCGTAAGTTACTCTATAAGATTACATGTACACAGATCCCATGGTGTGATGTTGCCTATCCACCCGATACATGTATCGCTATACCAATGTATCGTACCCAGGGTGTGTGTAGACCTTACCTGTAAATACGTCTACTTTACTTACTTACTCTATAAGATTACATGTACACAGATCCCATGGTGTGATGTTGCCTATCCACCCGATACATGTATCGCTATACCAATGTATCGTACCCAGGGTGTGTGTAGACCTTACCTGTAAATACGTCTACTTTACTTACTTACTCTGTAAGATTACATGTACACAGATCCCATGGTGTGATGTTGCCTATCCACCCGATATATGTATCGCTATACCAATGTATCGTACCCAGGGTGTGTGTAGACCTTACCTGTAAATACGTCTCCTTTACCACAGCGATTCCATTGACAGGCGCCGAGGACTACCGTTACGTGTGTAGGGAGAAATTAACGGTCTCTATAACACAGAACACCAGTTGATATCGTTTTCTTATGTAAAGGATAATATATATGCCTTACTGATCCATTTAACCTCCGCAGTGACACAGACAGCTGGGGATTTAACATCTGACCGATAGGTAAGATAATTCATACCTGTATTTGAAATTTATTAGAGTTTAAACTGTGTCAGTTTTCATGAATCAGACTACTGTCTGATAGCAAAGAAAATTTAAAAGCATGTCTGCTAACGTGGTGTTGTCATTTTAATATGCACGTGTGTGTGTTCGATAGTAGCAAGGATCAATTGCCAGTAACCTGGCGACAATGTCCACCTGTAATTTAGAGAGGCGAGTCCGAATCCCAGTCCAGTTATGACTATCTTTCTTATTCTCATAGTTATTTACTGTACAGTAAACGATTTTGATAACACGAAGACAGAAAATATGCAGTTTCTTGAATTTTACTTTATGAAGAGAATTCTGTCAGTCTGATGCAGAAAAAATACTATTGAATCTCCTTAACAAGCGATTTTATCTACTTAGACGTATTGTATATTAGGTGTTACCATTTACGATAGTGAAATATTCATAGAATATTTGAAACGGCATGACGTCGATTCAGCGTTAAGTTTTCGTTAAGTTTTTATTGTAGTATTCCCTGTAGAGTTAAGGCGCTAAAATAACATTAATTATCACGACGGATTATGATTTAAAAGTTTGCTTTATCCGATGTTGGTGTCTTTCTGCGTATCATTAAAAAAGGTTCGACCATCTTATTGCCACTGTAGGGTGTACCGGTGTATCTTAACTGAAGGTTTTAACCAGTGTATCTTAACTGAAGGTTTTAACCAGTGTATCTTAACTGAAGGTTTTAACCGATGTATCTTAACTGAAGGTTTTAACCGGTGTATCTTACCTAAAGGTTATAATCGGTGTATTTTACTTAAAGGTTTTAACCGGTGTATCTTAACTGAAGGTTTTAACCGGTGTATCTTAACTGAAGGTTTTAACCGGTGTATCGTCACTGAATATTGTACCAGTATAACGTCACTGTGGATAGTACCGGTGTATCCACACTGAATATTGTCCAAGCGGGTATACTGCGACTTAGGATAGGTAATTAGTTGTGGTGCTACTGCATCTGTCAGTGTCCTTTTCAACACAAATACCCATGCGAGTTAAGCTGTAGAAAGGACGTTAAATTCTCAATGAAAAAGGAAAATCGCTTGTTATCTGATCACCTTGTCATAAATTCGCTAGTTATAATTTTTTGTGTCCTTGAATCCTTCAAAATATCGATGTAGTCACAACAGAAAATGCCAAAATGATGATGTAGATTGTCTTACAAGGATAAACATTTAGATGGCTTTTGACAAATTAGATTGACAGGACTCTATCAAAAATGAATTAGTAGGAAGTAACTTGAGAAAATAGACATTTATATAAATGTTCGTTGATATTGCAGATGTGGTTTTGAAAAGAAAAACAGAAACCAGAACTGTTCTGTATTAGAATAAATTATTGGCATGAAATCCGACAACTTTTGGTTGCTGAGAATCTGCGTTTGATATTATATTGACCTAAACTTAATGACATTTGTATACAAGTACCGCTACTGTAGATGATATCTCTTCTGTAGAAAGAATGACATTTACAAACATTTGTCTAGCTCTTGTTCAAATACAAGTTGACAATCTATTTCTACCTTTTATTCGGAAATATGTGACACTGCGGTATATACACTTGTGTATTTTAATATCGGGTGGTAACCTAAATGCCTACTAGTTATCTCTTGGTCCTCACTAGTGGCCGTTATAACGGGGGTCTGTACAGTGAAGTATCTCTTTGTACCTACTAGTGGCCGTTATAACGAGGGTCTTTACAGTAAGGTATCTCTTGGTCCCTACTAGTGGCCGTTATAACGAGGGTCTATACAGTGAAGTATCTCTTGGTCCCTACTAGTGGCCGTTATAACGAGGGTCAATACAATCAGGCACCTCTTGGTCCCTACTAGTGGCCGTTATAACGAGGGTCTATACAGTGAGGTATCTCTTGGTCCCTACTAGTGGCCGTTATAACGAGGGTCTATACAGTGAAGTATCTCTTGGTCCAATCAGGCACCTCTTGGTCCCTACTAGTGGCCGTTATAACGAGGTGAGGTATCTCTTGGTCCCTACTAGTGGCCGTTATAACGAGGGTCTATACAGTGAGGTACCTCTTGGTACCTACTAGTGGCCGTTATAACGAGGGTCTATACAGTGAAGTATCTCTTGGTCCCTACTAGTGGCCGTTATAACGAGGGCCAATACAGTCAGGCACCTCTTGGTCCCTACTAGTGGTCGTTATAACGAGGTGAGATTTCTCTTGCTCCCTAGTAGTGACCGTTATAACGAGAGTCTGTACAGTGAGGTACCTCTTGGTCCCTACTGGTGGCCGTTATAACGATGTGAGGTATCTCGTGGTCCCTACTAGTAGCCGTTATAACGAGGTGAGGTATCTCTTGGTCCCTACTAGTAGCCGTTATGACGAGGTTTGTATAGTGTGCCCCGTGTCCGGTCCGTTCCGTTCCGAATCCATGTACTTTTGTAATAAATAGCAAGTATTTTGGGTTTTTGGTAGGGTATATGGTATGGGGCGAAAGCTAAACTGAGCATCGTGAGATACCATGTACACATGCTCATTAGAGTAATGTATATGATTTCATGGTATTTCTGCATTTACACTAGTTTCATTTTGTCTGTTGGTGGTAGCGAGGGGGAGGGGAGCAAGGGTGGGGTGGTATATTATTTTTCAACAATTGATTCCTCAGTGCAGAAAATTGAAATCAACTGAGAATCGAAAACAAATTATGATTAAATAATGCACGTGTGATTTTTAAAAATTGATGTTCATTAAGTATATAACACCGTTCATGTACAGACAACACCTGGGAACAAGACAGGTGCCACGTTATTGTTTCAATTGGAAATCAATACATAGAATCCGTTATCTCTCCTCTTATAATATCAAACTTGTGATATTTCATAACCAAAATTTCCATAATTGGTTGTACCTGTTGTGGTCACTCTAGATTTGCTGGTCAACAGTACCAGCCTCGTTATAAACAATTCGATATAAATGCCATATCGAAACGAAACACACACAGAGAACTTTAGGTACAATAACAATGTCGGATCTGGGCCGTATAAAATATCCACACAATATGAAACACAAAGATCGAAGACTTACAGATATTGAGTTACAGGTAGCCAATTAATACCCAGCTATCTAATTACACGAGATTGATTAATTGATATCACTGAGCAATAATTTATAGCTGTTTAAATATCTCATTTGATTTCACAAGCGTTTAAGTGGAATTATAATTTCATAATGTGACAAAAATTTTCTGAAAAAGTATATTTTTAAGGAGTTTTAATTAATATCACAACTTCTGAAATCCGGATTTTTCTGAATTTTGTTTTTAGTTTTATCTCATCGGTAACATGGCGGCTGTGTACTATCGACATATGAAGATATCGATCTTAATATATTTGAAGTATATTTGAACTGAATGAGAGGCTAAAGTATACCTTATTTATACCAATGCAGTTTATATTGAGGCGGACCAGGTCCTACATACTGTTACCCCCTCCAACCTCATCTGCCCTAGTCAAGTTATCTCTAATTTTATTGAAGTTCAAATGTACTTTTCATGACACGTGTTTCTCGTTTGTAATCAATTCTAACTATTGTCTCAAAGCTTGACCAGCTCCGTGGGATATAACACCTTAAATTGCAAAGTGTGATAAAAATATCGGAATACGGTATCAGTATATTCTGCGTGTAATATCAAATTATTTCAAAAGGCCGATGTATTTGCCACAACGAAAAAAATATGGGTTTGGTTAAATTACGTCAGAGCTTATTAGACATTTAGGAAGTTTTAAAGTTATTATTTATCTTAATTTTATTTTGCTTCGTCATGTATATCAGACCTATTCTTACAAACAAGGTATAGATGGCTTACAGCCACGAAATGTAATTTTCAAAATATTTCATTGCCAGAACATGTTACCAAATCGAAATTTAAACTCGGACTCAATGAAAGGAGGGGAAAATATGAACAAAATAAAGATTTTTATAGAGACATTAAAAAGTACAAGGAAATTAAGGTGTTCCGGAAGGATAACTTTCAACTGATTCAACCACGACACCCGTAATGAAAACCTGTACCAGTTCGAGTCAATGATGTCAGGTTCTCAAAAGAGAACAAGGTTAACAACGTCGAAACCTCTAAGCATAGAACTGTGACATATCCAGGGATTTTGGGCCACTTAACTTGCCACTATGTTACAATTATCGGCCTTTCTTATCCTATAAGCAGACAAGCAAGTGACCACAATGCCAAAAATAGAACTCTGAGGGAAATTTGAAAGGAAAATAATACTGTTTTGTAAGTTGTTTATACAAGTGTAGCTTGTGGTTTTAGTGACATGTTTTTACATATATGCACAAACAGTAGCTACAAACATTAGATTTAACGCTGTAGGAATTAGCTGTGGCGTCGCTCCAGAGTGTATGTAACGATAGATTAATATAATCCTTCTATCGATTAAGTCTACCGTTTACACCAGCATTCCGGTCAATCTAAGGCACGTGGCAATTTTCCAAATATCGGACATCATTTCAATTGTAACCTAGACGTACTTTGGTGATGAAGTGACCGCTAGGTTCTGTCTCTGACAATGGTCAGTTCGCATTGTATTAACTGTATATGGTTAAGTGCTTTCACGTGTGAATATAGAAATGTAATTGCTCACCAGTGTTCAATTCTCATTTTATCAAAGCATGATTTTTTATACACTGGGAAAGTAGAGTATCTAGCGGTTCACTCGGAACGCATCGGTTGGTATTTTATGAATAATTTTAATACTTCCCTTAATGCATATATGAAGTAAATATTGCAATCGACCGAGGTGTTCCGAATGCCCATGTCTTATGCAATGCACATGAAGTAAGCATTCGATATAGAGATGTAATAGGTTAATTCACTTTTCGTTAGAAAATATCTAGACTGCCAGAGTGACGTAACAGAACATCAGACATTGTGCCTAGTCTTAGTTCATTTTGAGTTATATTTTTAAGTGGAGTGATTATTTTGACGGTAAGCTTGTTCGAGTAAACATGAGAATTTCTGCTATACATCCAATGAGTGAACGCAATAGTTACTATATTAATTCAGGAACGAAGAATATTCTATTTTTAACTAGGTGTTTTTTCTGTGAGTGTTCGACAAACGGGTGACAGAGAAAAGTCACTGTTGATTTTAACGCTATTGGCGCTTTAACAAAATAACCGTGACGTCATTGAATTTTACTAAATTTAACTATCGTTCAGATCACGTCGTACTGATAATAAGAAAATCAGTCAACCGTTTGAATCATCAATTTGAATAATTCTGAAACATGAATATGGCTTTTTAAAAAGAATGTAAGTGTTAATTTTCTGGAAAAACCTTCTGAAAACCGGATATTTCTAAGGATTGATAAAACTGGGTATACGTTATACCCGAGTTGCCGATATAAATCCTGTTTAATCAAAAGAATGACTAACGTTTGGATATTTTCAGTTTTGTCGTTGTACCTTATAGACACGTCATTATTCTGACAGTTCAGAGTTTGCAGTCATGATAAAGATCGTGTTTTGTTCCAAGGTCATGCTATGGAGTGGTTTGTAAAAATGCCACTTGAAGTTTTTTTTTATGATCTTTGCTACTGAATTTGAAACAAAATTATCATTTCCTGTTGAGTATAGTTGACTGTGAGAAATGACTTGCTGATGAAACTGAGGCATGACTTGAGACAGATAGTCCAACCCAACATGGTTTTTTTCTGGCACTCATGCAAAGACATCGCAAAATATGAACAAAAATACTAAATCTCTGACGACATGCGTCAGTGTTACCTTTGAAAACTTGATAATAGGGACTCATTTTTCTGAAGATGAGGTATGAAACTCCGGCTAGATGCAAATGTACTACATTGCAATTGCTTCTGCCAGCTCGGCTAGGAGGTTCCTGAGCTCATTTGGTAGAACATTGGGTTAGCAAACCGGAAGTCGTATGTTCGACCACAGTAACAGACATGAAAATATATATTTATTACATCTTTAGCAGTGAAATATAGGGATATCTCAAACTGATAAAAGTGATATTTTTCACTAGTGTTGTTTTGGTTCATTTTTGCGATGAAAATGTAATAAACAGAATATCTAATAGTGTCTTCAGTATTAACAAAATATATTTCACTCGTGTGGCTAATATTTTTGGTATCTTTCACTCGTACTTAGCACTCGTGAAAGATACCAAAATATTAACCACACGAGTGAAAGATACCAAAATATTAGCCACACGAGTGAAAGATACCAAAATATTAGCCACACGAGTGAAAGATACCAAAATATTATCCACTAGTGAACTATATTTGTTATTATTGAAGACACTATTAATTATCCTATATGTATTGACCGCCTATTGTGTGCTGATAGTTTGAGAGGAAGTATTGTTGTATATACATGTGAATTCACGAGAGCACAGTACACGGCATTTATATAAAAATGTTTCAAAAGGCTAAGCCAAGAAGGAACGAAGTTCTGATCAAAAGTTCCACAAAACTCACTCAGTTCTAAACCGTTTCATTTTTAAATACAAGTTATTTTTAACTGATCAGAGAAAGCTTGTATTTGTTTAATTTCCTATTGAAATCTTTGTAGTATTGACTTTTAGAATACACATGTCATATATCGGAAGCTTTCGTTTGTGTTGGGAAAACACTCGAGAGACGACGTCCCGATCACCAGAAGAATTTAGCAGCAATATCGGTGGACAGCCCCTGTGTGATGTTGACACGACCCACACAAGTAGACGTTGTTTAATCCGAGTTACGGGCTGTGAACGAGGTGTGAAGTTAACTTCAGAGTTTAAATCGTGAATTTTCAGTGTTGATATACACAGGGCAGTTTTTCCTTTGGTACACAAATAGCTGGCATGTACATGTAATTAAGAATTAACATATTATGATGAATTGGAGTCATGTAATATCGCATTGTCATTGTATTTGGCAAATTCGTTTGGTATTGCGATTTGCTTGGCATAGCGTTGTAAAGATATATATGTCCGTTATTTAGAATTCAAATCAGGTTTAAGGTATTGTATTTTTGTGGGAATTATCTGTTTCAATATATTGAAAATTCGGTAAAGTTTTAAATGAATCTTAGATATCCATTTTTAAGAATAACCGTTAGTGAGAGATATAGTAATACGTTTTCTCTACTATTTGCACTTATGTTCGGTTTAGAGACGGTTTACCTAATGCAGTGTATTACATTTTAATATTAAATACATAGGTATTTGATTTTAAAACATTTGATTGATAGTACTTCTTAATGGTTTTATTTAATTAACTTTTGACAGCAGTCGAATGATAGCATAAATGAATGGTATCTGAATTTTTACATTCTGGGGACGACTACCACGTGATACAATATAACTTTATGTTGACTTAAATTTTGACAGTGACCGTGTGAAAGTACATATTAATGGTATATGTAATTGACTTATAAAAATTCTGAGAATGACAGCTGGTTACATTTCAATGGTATGCACTTTGTATTTAATTTTGACAGTGGTCACGTGAAAATACTTTTTAACGGAATTAGGATTTACAGTACATTATACGAATATTTAACTGAAACCTTATTTGGAGATAATTAGAAGGTAATTCAACATACGTTTTAATGTTATTTACTCTACATTATTATACATATAAAAATCAGAAGTCATATTTTGAGTTGTGAGGAACATTTGGTCATAAGAATTGTTAGTGAACCTGTCGATTCCGCTGTTGTTTACCTTGTTCTCATAACACGTGGCTAAGATATAAATGGCGGTTATCATCAACGAAGCAAAAGACGCTCGTTCTTTCTACACTTTCACGAGTCTTTGTGTATTTTTTTCTTTTCTCCAAATTTCATGGTAATGCTCGGTGAAGATGCTTGTGGTGACACATTCATGTGGTAAAGGTTTTACAGAATACGCAGTGAAAATATTTACTTGGTATTAAATGATGACGTAATCTATTTGATATTGTCCTCGAGTTATAGTTGTCTTATATTGTTAATGTAACGAGACATATGTCTGCTTGTAGGTACACATGTTGAATATAACATTATGCTAGGTTTATTTGACGAACACCCACGAACGCGCCCAAGATGTCATATTTCAGTGTGATAACACTATAGAAGCGTCAGCTAGTGGTCTCATTATGCATCCACACCGTACGTACCTTTAAATCACCGATGCTGTTGAAATGACGTGAAACTGTTATCTAAACAAAAACAAAGTTTTTTTTGAGGATTCATGTACTTTTTATCTTTATGTTTTGGCGATACAAGTGAGTAAACATGAACACAGCTGGAATACATATACGTTTGTTCGGAAATTTACAGCAGATTATTTGCATAGTGAAGCATTTTACCCAAAACAAAACCATTGAAGGTACGAATGATTTGGTATACAATGGTATGTTATAAATATCCATTTAAAACAAGATTATGAGGATATCTCGGTTTCTTGAAATAACATTTTGATGATACAGATATATGTTTGGGGTAACTTTTGAAAGGGACAGCTGAGTTAAAAAAAAAAATTTGAAACCGGCGAAGGTACTTTAGATATATCTGTTCATCGTGGTGTGTTTTATTTCTTACAAAAGTGAAAAATAGAAAGTAGAAAAAGACGTATTTGGTCCTGAAACTGTACAGCGAGGCTGTTAATAATATATACAATGTGCCGATGTCGATAACAGAGATGATTTAAAATTTCGCCTTGGTTTCAGTAGTAGTAATACATCTGTACACAGACGTGCTGTGAACTCATACACCCCTATCAAACTAATCAGTCGTGAACATATTAAATCCTACAAGATATAAATTGGAGAGTAAACAGTTGTTTACGTGTTGCTTTCCGTCGGTGTGTCTTTCTTTCTCCAGCTCAATGACCAAATCGAGTCCACACACCCCTTAATAAACAGAAATCTAGTAATAATGTATGTTGACTCGGTACAGCTTAAACTCATTTGGTAAAGGTGTCCTGTATTATTATTTTTAATTGTGACTGACAAAAAGACTAAATGATATTTATCATTATTTTAGTGTCTGTGTCCGTCACGACACGGGCGATTAAATATTCCTTTGTATGACATTTTAACACCGATACGACATAACCCTGTGGTTATTGAAATACGCTGTGATACTTTTAATGAAATCCTCCTTTAATCCAGCAGAACTCAATCCACGTAAGCTTTCTTCTGTGTAAACTCCCGATATTATCGATTTGGTTTGTCACTCGAATGGTTTCAAACCAGCCAGGCTGGATGTGTATATATATAGAACCAAGAAGAGATTGTGTTGGCGCTTTATCTACAAAGTATATATTGCATAAAACCTCGGCCTCGCGTGCTAATGAGGGCACCTCAGCGTGTTACACTGTACTTATGAAATTAACTTTTTTTGAAATCATGGTTCAATCAATTATTTTGTAAACATGACTGAATTGATACTAACATTGAATTAATCAAATTAACGTACAGAGGATTACTTACACCTGTATCACTGTCTTACTTACAGTTGTGTAATTGTCTTACTTACACCTGCATCATTGTCTTACTTACACCTGTGTCATTGTCTTACTTACACCTGCATCATTGTCTTACTTACACCTGTATCATTGTCTTACTTACACCTGTATCAGTGTCTTACTTACAGCTGTATCAGTGTCTTACTTACACCTGTGTCATTGTCTTACTTACACCTGTATCACTGTCTTACTTACACCTGTATCACTGTCTTACTTACACCTGTATCATTGTCTTACTTACACCTGTATCATTGTCTTACTTACACCTGTATCATTGTCTTACTTACACCTGTATCATTGTCTTACTTACACCTGTATCATTGTCTTACTTACACCTGTATCACTGTCTTACTTACACCTGTATCATTGTCTTACTTACACCTGTATCACTGTCTTACTTACACCTGTATCATTGTCTTACTTACACCTGTATCACTGTCTTACTTACACCTGTATCATTGTCTTACTTACACCTGTATCACTGTCTTACTTACACCTGTATCATTGTCTTACTTACACCTGTATCATTGTCTTACACCTGTATCACTGTCTTACTTACACCTGTATCATTGTCTTACTTACACCTGTATCATTGTCTTACTTACACCTGTATCATTGTCTTACTTACACCTGTATCATTGTCTTACTTACACCTGTATCATTGTCTTACTTACACCTGTATCATTGTCTTACTTACACCTGTATCATTGTCTTACACCTGTATCACTGTCTTACTTACACCTGTATCACTGTCTTACTTACACCTGTATCATTGTCTTACTTACACCTGTATCAGTGTCTTACTCACACCTGTATCATTGTCTTACTTACACCTGTATCATTGTCTTACACCTGTATCACTGTCTTACTTACACCTATATCATTGTCTTACTTACACCTGTATCATTGTCTTACTTACACCTGTATCATTGTCTTACTTACACCTGTATCATTGTCTTACTTACACCTGTATCATTGTCTTACTTACACCTGTATCATTGTCTTACTTACACCTGTATCATTGTCTTACTTACACCTGTATCATTGTCTTACTTACACCTGTATCATTGTCTTACTTACACCTGTATCATTGTCTTACTTACACCTGTATCATTGTCTTACTTACACCTGTATCATTGTCTTACACCTGTATCACTGTCTTACTTACACCTGTATCATTGTCTTACTTACACCTGCATCATTGTCTTACTTACACCTGTATCATTGTCTTACTTACACCTGTATCATTGTCTTACTTACACCTGTATCATTGTCTTACTTACACCTGTATCATTGTCTTACTTACACCTGTATCATTGTCTTACTTACACCTGTATCATTGTCTTACTTACACCTGTATCGTTGTCTTACTTACACCTGTATCATTGTCTTACTTACACCTGTATCGTTGTCTTACTTACACCTGTATCATTGTCTTACTTACACCTGTATCATTGTCTTACTTACACCTGTATCATTGTCTTACACCTGTATCATTGTCTTACTTACACCTGTATCATTGTCTGACGTACACCTGTATCACTGTCTTACTTATCACCTGTCTTACTTACACCTGTATCCTTGTCTTACACCTGTATCACTGTCTGACGTACACCTGTATCATTGTCTTACTTACACCTGTATCATTCTTACTTACACCTGTATCATTGTCTTACTTACACCTGTATCATTGTCTTACTTACACCTGTATCACCTGTGTCTTACACACTGTATCACCACCTGTATCATTGTCTTACTTACACCTGTATCATTGTCTTACTTACACCTGTATCATTGTCTTACTTACACCTGTATCATTGTCTTACTTACACCTGTATCATTGTCTTACTTACACCTGTCTTATGTATCATGTCTTACTTACACCTGTATCATTGTCTTACTTACACCTGTATCATTGTCTTACTGTATCATTGTCTTACTTACACCTGTATCATTGTCTTACTTACATTGTCCTGTATCATTGTCATTACTTACACCTGTATCATTGTCTTACTTACACCTGTATCATTGTCTTACTTACACCTGTATCATTGTCTTACTTACACCTGTATTACACCTGTATCAATGTCTTACTTACACCTGTATCACTGTCTTACTTACACCTGTATCATTGTCTTACTTACACCTGTATCATTGTCTTACTTACACCTGTATCATTGTCTTACTTACACCTGTATCATTGTCTTACTTACACCTGTATCATTGTCTTACACCTGTATCATTGTCTTACTTACACCTGTATCATTGTCTTACTTACACCTGTATCATTGTCTTACTTACACCTGTATCATTGTCTTACACCTGTATCATTGTCTTACTTACACCTGTATCATTGTCTTACTTACACCTGTATCACTGTCTTACTTACACCTGTATCATTGTCTTACACCTGTATCATTGTCTTACTTACACCTGTATCATTGTCTTACTTACATTGTCCTGTATCATCATGTCTTACTTACACCTGTATCATTGTCTTACACCTGTATCATTGTCTTACTTACACCTGTATCATTGTCTTACTTACACCTGTATCATTGTCTTACTTACACCTGTATCATTGTCTTACTTACACCTGTATCATTGTCTTACAACTGTATCTTACACCTGTATCAGTGTCTTACTTACACCTGAGTCATTGTCTTACTTACATCTGTATCATTGTCTTACTTACAGCTGTATCAGTGTCTTACTTACACCTGTATCATTGTCTTACTTACACCTGTATCATTGTCTTACTTACACCTGTATCATTGTCTTACTTACACCTGTATCACTGTTTTACTTACACCTGTATCACTGTCTTACTTACACCTGTATCATTGTCTTACTTACACCTGTATCACTGTCTTACTTACACCTGTATCATTGTCTTACTTACACCTGTATCATTGTCTTACTTACACCTGTATCACTGTCTTACTTACACCTGTATCATTGTCTTACTTACACCTGTATCATTGTCTTACTTACACCTGTATCATTGTCTTACTTACACCTGTATCATTGTCTTACTTACACCTGTATCACTGTCTTACTTACACCTGTATCATTGTCTTACACCTGTATCACTGTCTTACTTACACCTGTATCATTGTCTTACACCTGTATCACTGTCTTACTTACACCTGTATCATTGTCTTACTTACACCTGTATCATTGTCTTACTTACACCTGTATCATTGTCTTACTTACACCTGTATCACTGTCTTACTTACACCTGTATCACTGTCTTACTTACTTACTTACACCTGTATCACTGTCTTACTTACACCTGTATCATTGTCTTACACCTGTATCACTGTCTTACTTACACCTGTATCATTGTCTTACACCTGTATCACTGTCTTACTTACACCTGTATCACTGTCTTACTTACACCTGTATCACTGTCTTACTTACAACTGTATTACTAGCTTTCCAGTGTCTAGGACCAAACTGACCGAGAAAAGAAAGAGTTTTCGAAATTTTCGATTGTCCGGAGCAAAGAATACGATTGTTCATTTCTCTGATCATTATATCTAGAAATCGTTCCATCGATTATCCGGAAATTAGTTATCTGTATTTCCTGTTATCCGGATAATACAAAAAGTCGTTATCACAATTTATACATGAAATGCACTGTTCACTGTACAGCGATATTGCCTCGTCATAGTATGTTGTGTACACTGCTTGTGTTGTACTCAGTACCACGGTCTGGATATAAAAATCTCAATAATCTATATCTCACGACAGTCTACAAACAGTATAATAAAACATCAGAAGACATACAGTGTTAGTCGAGAGGTCGGCATATTATCACCTTTATAAGCTGTGTTTTGACCGTAGTGATCACATAAACCAACTCCCTACGCAGTTCCACAGAGGATTTAATTAATAGGTCTTCAGTAGTATGTATATTTTGTTTGATAGCTCGAGAGGTCATATATGTTTATAAAGCATTTGTGTCAATATAAAGCTTGTGTTGCTGATATGATTACTAATAGCTATACATGACACCGTATCGCAGAATAATATTGTATCAATTCAATAAAATCGGGTAATTGGATTCGGGCGAGGTGCAATGAATCACAGAGGTGTATCGATAGCATTGTAGGGGACAATCTTGTGTTACTACATATATAAGCACTCTATTTATTATATCATTTGCAAGTGAGACTTTTAAAAGTTTCTATGGATGCCAGAAAGCACAGAAACAGTAAAAAGTTATCGTTATATCATCAAAGAAATCTAGTGAAAACTGAACCCTGTTAAAATCGGAAAAAAAAAACAGTGAAACCTGTCAAAACCGGACACGTTATGGATGTTTAGAGATACATGTTTAACCTGAGGTATGCTATCATTGAAACCCGTCAAAACCGGAAATGTCAAGGAGATGAACAGTGACACCTGTCAAAATCGGACATGTCATAGATGTTCAGTGATACTTGTCAAAACCGAGGTATGTTAACAGTGAAATCTGTAAAAACCGGGAATGTTATAGAGGTAACAGTGAAATCTGCTGTCGAAATTTAACAACTTAATGACGCACACAGCATACCTGTCGGAACCGAACTACTCAAGGACGTAAACAGATACCTGTCGGAACCGAACTACTCAAGGACGTAAACAGATACCTGTCGGAACCGAACTACTCAAGGACGTAAACAGATACCTGTCGGAACCGAACAACTCAAGGACGTAAACAGATACCTGTCGGAACCGAACAACTCAAGGACGTAAACAGATACCTGTCGGAACCGAAAACCCCAAGGACGTAAACAGATACCTGTCGGAACCGAACTACTCAAGGACGTAAACAGATACCTGTCGGAACCGAACTACTCAAGGACGTAAACAGATACCTGTCGGAACCGAACTACTCAAGGACGTAAACAGATACCTGTCGGAACCGAACTACTCAAGGACGTAAACAGATACCTGTCGGAACCGAACTACTCAAGGACGTAAACAGATATCTGTCCAAACCGAACAACTCAATGACGTAAACAGATACCTGTCCAAACCGAACAACTCAAGGACGTAAACAGATACCTGTCCAAACCGAACAACTCAAGGACGTAGACATTTTAAAAAAAACAGCCGATATTTTGTTCGAAGTAATGTTTCCCGGCTATATCAAAATGCTAAAAGTATAGCCCTGACTTTCGAGCAACTAAATGGCGAATGTTTCTTCTTGAGTCTGTAAAACAAATATAGAAGCAAATAAACGACAGTCTCATCATCTAAAGTATCATTCTATATCTCTCATTCTAGTGAGGTGTGTCTGATTGTCCCTTATAGACAGGATAAATAAACAAGTACATTATCATACTTATCCATCAATACGTTAAGTAAACGAGTATACCTGTGTATTTTCTAGCATAAGTCATATCACCAGTCAGCTGATAAACTGTTCGTGTCCACAAACACCAGATATTCTGTAAAAGTATTCACAACATATTTACGTGAATATTCATTATTAGATATTAACCTAGATAATTGTAACATTGAATATGGCGGATCTGTGTTTGTATATCATATAGAGAGGTTTTTATTAGGATGGCTGTTTTTGTGGTATGTAAGGTACATCACAAGAAGATAGTTCATTCACCGGGCTTTTTTTCATTATTCTCCAACAACATTGCTATAGACTATTAAACTTACACATACACACTTTTCTATACCCCGTCGATAAATGGGCGCCTATGAATATTAATGATATTGATCAGCTGTTTGTTGTACCTTTAGATATTGTGCAACATGAATAATGCACTCCATGTCTTAGCCTGTACGTGGTTCCCTCTGTCGTTACATCTTCTAATGGGAATTTTAACACGAGTATATATATATATACATATCTGTATGTGTGAACGAGGTTTGGTTCTTATCGATACCAGAGCTCCTGTTAAGTCAAATCAGGTTCTTATGCACCATACCTCTATAATCTTTGCACTCCCCCTCTTTGGATCCATCAACGATTGTTATTCGAAGTCTGGTCATACAAAAGGCTGCATATTCTCATATTACAGTACATGGCATTTTATTGGAAATTTTCCTTTGATAGGGCACTAAACCTTTGAGAAGTCGCTAGTTCTGTCGAACCCACGTAGGGGCAGGGTGCTTTCCATCACCCCTTACTATAACCGTTTTCGTGCATTTGATGAATTTAAGTGAAAGCTATAAGTGTGAAATTCCTCTATTGGAGCATAAGAACGTGGGTTGTAGATGCCTCAAAGGTTATTGAAGGAAGGAGAAGTGTCTTAGTCGAGAGGACAGGTCATCGTACAAGTGTCGGAATATCTTGTAGAGTAGTACATGTATGTTATTATTTTTCGGATTAACGTCCTCGCAGATTCTCAGATCATATGAAGACAGTGTCAATTGATGAGGAAGACATTGGCAGACGCTTTCATAGTGTTATCATACTGAACTGTTATAACCTAGACACGGTAGCACGATACCCCATCCATTCCGATATAATACTGATAACAGTTTTTACCTCAATCCAATACTGAGTCACATCTAACTTGAGTGTGTTAAAGCTTTAAACCATAGCCTATTGGTCGTGGTGGCTGAGTGGTGTAGATGTCTGACCATCTTTAGCATTAGCCCTCAACATCTGGGACGCGGTTCGAATTCTGTACTTTCATTACCGTTTAATCCACCCTCCAACTTGATAATTTTGCACCTATAGCTGTCATTTCTTTAAAACCTATTTAAGGTGATAGGTGGTGATGGGTGGGGAAGGTTTGAATCTAATTCTAACCTCAGTTATTACAGTCTTTACAAATTATCTGCTAGAGTGTTTTAAAATGTGTGGTTTTTTTTATCGCATATCGATTCAAATGAAGTATCATATGACGTAATCTCCAGGTAGAAATGAAATCAAGTATTCCACAGGTAAACACATTACCTAATCAGGTATATAAACATTTCACTTATCTTTCACTTGATTGGATACATCTGAAATTTGAGGTCTATATCTACATCATACTGAGGTGCTTTAATTGGTTTTAGGGTGAGCCAAGCCTTCAACAGTAGCAATATAACCCACCATCCGTCACCATTGATTGACTGGCGGATCAAGTATTTTATTTTTCCGTCCGGGATTGTATGTGTCTGTTCCCCGTACTGGACGTATCTGAATCGACTCAGTGAGGTTAATATTTATGTTCACGAAAGATGTTCACGTAAGACTGGTATAGTACAACAACATTAAATGGTTGACGTCATAACACACGCACTGCTTAATCGACTGATCATACATATATCCCTTTACAACCAAATTCGCTGTACTGCCACGTGTGTTGTGGATACATGAAAACGGATGACAGTTAAATGTTTTTAGAAAATGGCCATATGTTAAGTATATATTGTCAGTTCCGTGGTTTTCCTAGCATAAATTAGTTTCAATTCAACTTTGATGAACACACCCTCCTTTCATTCTTAGAGATCATATTTTCGCTTGTAATCTCATCCTTTGTTCTTCACTATCCAAATATCTTTCGTTTTCGTTTTTCATATCCCCTATGATACCTACTTTCCGTTTTCATACATATATTTCTTTCTTACATGTCCAATATCACTAGCATGTGATATCCTGCTTTCTGGTCTTAGATATCTTGTCATTGTGTTTATATATATATATATATCCCCCTTTCGCTATTGCTTCAATACAGTGTTATGTTTACCAAGCTGAAGGTCAATGATAAAAATAAAGAAAACAAAAATTCCCTAAGGATATTGTATACGGCCTGTCGAAAACATTGGATCTTCCGAAAGTGTTTCATCTTTCATCCGTAAGAAATACTGATATGTTTACAACGTGCGTGGTGTCATTGAACACTATATTGCGAAATTTTTGAAAAGCATATCTATAGTTAATTAAAAATTCGACAAAGACGGCAAATGTTATCTTGGAATATTAAGAATCGTTTGATTGACCCATTCTTCAACAGTTGGTCCTCCATAGTTGACCACATTGATTTCTGATAGAGATTTATTGTCATTTTGGCGTAAAATGTTCACGCGAAACAGAAGGTCTTTATAGAAGTTGAAGATTATTTGACATTCAGTAACATGATTTAAAAAGATATGCCTTTGAAATGAGTCAGTTACTATTGTCATAGCGCATAAAAAGTATATGTTGGGCCTCCCGTTTGTTGTTCAGTGAAATGGTCACCAGCTACTTCAAGGAGGCCAAGCCTTAAAACAACACTGGCTGTTCAGGGGAAACAAGCACTAGTACAGAAATGAAAATCGCTTGATGTTTGAGTGGAGACTTGTTTGAATTCACTCTTTAGTAACTTTAAAGCTCCAAAGAAACGACTTCAGTGAAATGAATGAAAACTCCATTTTAACGTGATCGTTGTAAATATGTGGATCGTGAATTCGGCATACCGTACTCCGGATTTGTAAGATCTGATTTCATCACGTGACTGACAGCGTCTGTCCAGACTCGCTAACAGGATTTTATTCATTTCTTATGATATTGGTTTTCCTATTAACTCCGTTATAGGGGGTCTTTTGTGACTCAGGCTAGAGAACCTGTTGTCTGTGGACGTGACCCCCCACATATCTATATACCCCAATGTTCACCTGACGTGGAACGACAATCGACCCCCTGCGGAGTGTACGTATACTCCATCTAGTATACTAAATATTTGTAACTTTAGTTACCGCATTGTTATGACACCAACTTTACTATTTCAATTACGTTTTAACTTTTTAAATGTGTTGGCAATTGTGTTCAAAATGAACACAACTCACACGTATACATACAGAGCGTGTTTTAAATCTATCTTTTGGACGAGCTAATATTATGTGCAAAGTATCTATTGAAAATCGGTTTTTATTGTATGTAATTAAATTATTAAAATAGGGTCAGTAATTAAGGAGAACCGCTACCTGTGCGAGGTCATTCATTCGTAATGTGTGTTCCGCATGACTGATCTCCTATGCCACTGTGCTACATAGTGACGGAAGACAATACCTCTCATTAGACAATTACTACCCTGAATAACCCCATCGTTGTTTAGACCCGAAAAGAATCTCGCTGTTACTACAACTTAGTTAAATGGACTCGGCTTCTTTATGTTTGTTTTTCAACTTAATTGTTCGTCAACCTTTAAACGAAAGAGAAAACATTTTAATGGGACCGACTGCCAATTAGCTTGTCTCGCGATAATCCGTGGAGCTGACAGCAATTGTTATTTGAAGGTCTGTGTGAAAAAAATTGTTCTTGAACGCTTCAATAGATTTGTAAAGCTGTCACCTTTTTAGGCCCAGTTTACATATGTTTATATAAAGAGACAACATGGGAGGATATTGTAATGGAGACACCGACAAATAACTGTGTTTCTGCTGTGTTTCAGATGTTTGAAATAGACTGGAATCTTTGGGAGCGATTATGACATCATACCCGGGACTAGTATTCCCGACCCCCGGGATTTACTCAGGTAAGACGACCACTGCCTGCATACAGTAAGATCTGTTAAATGATATATATGTGTATAGTAACAAAACAAAAGGCTCAATGTATCAAAACATACTGCACTCGACGACTTTTGATGTGTAAAACAGAGGTATTACATATCAAGGGGCGTTTCTGTATGTAAGGAATAATACGTTCATTTATATCTGTAGTTATTTCTAACCTGTAATGAAATTTGAAGTGAGTGTTACGAGAGTAAAGTGTATTTATATTTCAGAAAATAGTCACACTATGTTCTGAAGAAGATTTTTCCACACGAAAAACTAATGGCTAATAGAAAAAAAAGACTGAAGGAATCAATCAAGTAGACTTCCCAAAATATTCAATTTTATTTGAGATTTAGGGATTGAGGAAGGGGGTATGATGGTGGGGGGGGGGGGGGGTCAGTTCATATCAAGCTTTCCTAAGATGTGAGTTCTGGGTCGTGGGAATCGGAAGTTGATGATACATTTACTTCAATTCACTGGTGTTATCTTTATTTTAGTATTAACAAGCACGTGCTATGAACCTTATTTAGGTCAACACATTTATAGTTTTCAGATGAACATAAAAATCGGACACATCATGAGGTCTCAAATGCTGTAAGAACATTTTTGTTGACCTATGGCGGTCCGGAAGGCATTCTCTAGACTGTATTCTATATTACTGTATGTGTTTTACACACATCAACCCCTCCACTAACACTGGTAACAATGAAAGATGAATTACGAAAATTCAGAGGGATTGTCTCCGGTCAGTGTTGATTATCTCGGACAATGCTAGGCACGTGGCTAATGACATCGATTCATCAATCTTATTTCCTCTCCTTAATTGAATTTAAGAATATGACTAATGACTTCCGGTTGGTGTTAACATTATCTTTCGTTGATCAGTATAGGAAATGTAATATATGTATTATGCAATAACTAATAACTTCCGGTCACAGATTACACTAATTCATTCATTGTAATAACCATGACTAGAAACGCGTGGGTTTTTTCATAAGGTAAAACACGCGCCGCATTTATTTATTGAAATAATGTACATTCATGTACAAAGGAACGGCATGATAATTGAAATGTTGATGTATTTCAGATGCGGATGGCCTTTTTCACTTCGATTTGAATACTTCACCTAGCCAACTTCTATGATGGAGTCCAAAGCTTGTGTTTTCGTGGGATTGGATTCATGTTGAGTGGAGAACCTACCAAGTGCAACATTTGAATAATTTTGACGTCACTACCGGTTCAGATGTATCTGAACCATCAGCAACCGTCATCGACCATGTTAAAATACACGATAGCCAGTGACGAGGGATCGTTTTCCCCCGCACACCGGCCTGACAATCCCGAAACTTATAATATCAAAGAGTCCTTGGAAACTAGTGCCAACCCAAGAACACGTGCTAAAATGGTTATGAAAAAACGTGCCAAACATGTTCAAAAGCGGGCTAGTGAGTATGCCATGCTTCCTCCAATCAACGGACCTCACAACTACCGGAAGGAGATAGCAACGCCGTATATCAACAATGCCACGTCGACACACGAGGCGCTGGAAACGCCGTATACAAACGCACTCGGGATTTCCCGCCTCCATGACGTAACGACTCCCTACATTATGAACACGCACATATCTAAGATGGACGGCATGTCTCCACTTCCTTGCCGGGAATATACTCTTGCTGGGAAGGAACATTTCACAAAAATGGGAAGTCTCGCTCACGGGGGCACTAATATCGTGGAAGTCTCGCACATGAGACAAGACTCGTTTGCACACGAGACTATCACGAAGCTCCAGTCATCCTCGCCATATATAGAACGGAAGTCAAGATATGATAGGAAACCTAATAAATATATTTCGGAAAAATCAGACTTAGATCGAAATAATTCCAAATTACATATACAAAGTAATCAAATCGGATTAATAGACCGAACAGAAAGACATCGGGCGCGTGTTATTCATGGTAACGAACCATTCTCCATTCGGAAGAAAATTGAACAGTTTCGCCGCTGGCATGAAGAACAATATAAAGAGAAACTAAAAAAGTTGAAAGACGAAATTGACAATCAATTTGAGGCTGAGCAACGAAAAATGACCAAATCTACCTTAAAGTCGAACAGGACGAAACACAGGGAGGAAAATGTAAACAAGAATAAATCGGATCCGAAAATTGAGAATGAGTCCGAGGACAGAGGGAAAGAAAACAAAACAACGACAAAAGATAGCAGTAAAAGCCCGGACGACGGACATACATCGGGGCATGCGCATAACGACAAACAACAAATGGAAGTTGAGGAAGTTGGTAGTGGAGATGTTGTCAATGATAACACCGGATCCGAACACACCTGGCATACTTGGCGAGACGTGAACGAATCGTATGCTTACAATGACGTCACCAAATATATCGAGGATAATGAACTTATGACTGTAGAAAAGTTAGATTGGATTAAAAACTGGATAGTTGATGTAGAGAAGGCTCTTGGCGAAGCCGATGATGACGATGACATTTTGTGATGTTGAAAGTGTTAATTTTGTTCCGAGTGGATTTAATGTTTTAGGATCGACGAAAAATACGGATTACGGATATATCAAAATGTCTGTGATTAAGCTACATGGTTTGTGTAGGAGAATTTACTCCCATGGAAGTTGAGTATCCGGAATGTAACGAGATTCTGTAGAGGCGCTTCAGTGTACTGTTAATGTCTTCTTATGTGTTGATCATAACTGATTATGACGTCATCACCTCTAGTCCACTGGCCTCGTTAAGGATCTCCTACACCGGAATCTTCTGAAGCAGCCAAATACTGTGATAACTTGGGCGGAACTTCACCGTCCGTATAACAATGTCTTTCATTGATGTCCGTTCTATGCTAGATATTTTGCCTGTGTAGGGTTGTTTGTTTCAAAATGACCAGAGAGTGAAGTAGTACTTTATGTCCGTTTTTATCCCGTTTTTCAATGATAAATTAAATCTACGTTATTTTAAAAGTCAAATGTTTAAGTGTTTTCAAAACATATACAAATATAGTCATGCGCACATCAAAAAACACATGGCTGTTTGATTGGTCAAGCAAGTTAGTTGACAAGAAAAGGATCAAGTTTCCGAATGTTAGTATTTTAACAAGAATTATCGGTTCTGACACACATAACACGTACATGGTCACGAACATTTTAAATAGGCGACCCATTATGAACCACGAGACCATCTTAACCGTTCCTACGTTACGTGTATGTACATTTCCACCCACTTAACCGTTCCTATGTTACCTTTAAGTACCTTTCCACCCACATTACACAACACATATGCAGTTTATTGGATGTCTATGTATTGCACAAATTGCCGGGGAATTGTGATAGACATATAGACAGAGGCTTAATCCCTTAGTGTATTTCTAGGGATGATTTACATATCGACAATGGAATTCCGAGTTTCAAGTCCTCGATTTATAAAGTTAAAATATATTTAAATGGCACGCGACCAATGTAGGAACTTGCTTCCTGCTGCACGCCCATTTAAAAGCGTGCTTATATCCATGTCACATTCCTTCCCGTTCTGTTCCAATTGGAATATTGCCGTCACCCAGTCGACTTCATATCTATATACAGATAGACCAATTAGTTACCAGCGCAACCTCAGATGAATGTTGGAGGTGTGTGGCTCGACACTCCGTATCCGAGGTAGTTTGTGTAAGTCAGGAAGCGGACTTGTCTGTGTTGTTGTGGTGGATTTTTATTTTTTTAATTTAGTATTTAATCATGCTTTTGATGACATGCGACGGGCCTCCCTTATGTTGTTCAGTGAAGTAGTCAATAGCTACGACAAGGAGGACATGCCTCTAAATAACACTGGCTGTTGACAGGGCGTCAAATTCAGCAAACAAACACCATATCTGATCAGATTTACATAGTGTATATATAGAGGCAAAATATAGGATTATGTCACATGTGTTAGAAATTTCACGGACGAACTCCTGTTTGTTGTCAAGGTCAATGTCGCCTTTTTATGGAATATTTGTCTTACTATTACACATTCATGTGCTTATCTAGAGTGAATAATTCAAGTCTTTCAAACGTTTTATATGATTGACACATTATTCAGAAAGATTGTTTTTACACAAATTACGGCACCTTGCAGTGTGCCAAAATCTTTATTGAAAGCCTTTGGGAGTGTCACAGTTTGGTGTAAGATATTACACTCGGAAGAGAATAGAGCGCCGTGAATAGTGTTAATTTTTGTTGAAAAGAACACTACATCCTATTGCAGTGCACAACATCTTCACAGGAGGAATTTAATTCTGAACATATATATAGATATGAACGACACTTTCACGGTAACGAATTACCCATATTTCAGCGGCGGCAAATTCCAACTCAGAACGGCATAACAACACGAACACGTGTGTTAACGTACTGTAGAGCTAGTAATAGGTGTGAGGACACAGATTCGAAACTGCACAAAGAGTAATCGCCAACACAATGCAAATACATTATTCAGAAAGATATGAAGCTCCACATCATCCATTTTTAACATTACTATATCATGTTTTTAATAAAAAAATTGTTATAGTATCATCTAATGACAAAACTATCACCCATGCCAACACATATACTAATTCTATCTGAGCAATATAGTGTGTGATATTGTAAACTCGCTTCCAATTCCCGAGTCCCTGTCACATAGCGAGTGCTAACAGCACTGTGTCATTTATATCGGTTCCTGTGTTAACACTTGCGCGGTGTCACATTTCCCCGGTACTTCTGTTAGAACTTTCGCGGTTATGTATCTCCCCTGTGATACCACTAGCTCGGTGTGTCATATCCCCGGTCATTACCTGTGGTATACACTACCCATGCAGATACTAATTCTATGTCAATATAGTGTGTGATATTGTAAACCGGCCCCTAGTGGTAACACTACAGATGTCTATCAGCCCTGTGTCACTATCAGGATGTCATATATCCCGGCCCCTAGGGTAACACTAGCAGAGTGTCATATATTCCCGGCCCTTGTGGTAACACTATCAGGATGTCATATCCCCGGCCCCTGTGGTAACACTATCAGAGTGTCATATATCCCCGGCACCTGTGGTAACACTATCAGAGTGTCACATATACCCGGCCCCTGTGGTAACACTATCAGAGTGTCACATATACCCGGCCCCTGTGGTAACACTATCAGGGTGCCATATCCCCGGTCCCTGTGGTAACACTATCAGAGTGTCACATATCCCCGGCCCCTGTGGTAACACTATCAGAGTGTCACATATCCCCGGCCCCTGTGGTAACACTATCAGAGTGTCACATATCCCCGGCCCCTGTGGTAACACTATCAGGGTGTCATATCCCCGGTCCCTGTGGTAACACTATCAGAGTGTCACATATCCCCGGCACCTAGGGTAACACTATCAGAGTGTTACATATCCCCGGCCCCTGTGGTAACACTATCAGAGTGTCATATATCCCTGGTCCTTGTGGTAACACTATCAGGGTGTCATATATCCTCGGCCCTTGTGGTAACACTATCAGGGTGTCACATATCCCCGGCCCTTGTGGTAACACTAGCAGGGTGTCATATCCCCGGCCCCTGTGGTAACACTATCAGGATTACATATATCCCCGGCCCCTGTGGTAACACTATCAGGGTGCCATATATCCCCGGCCCCTGTGGTAACACTATCAGGGTGCCATATATCCCCGGCCCCTGTGGTAACACTATCAGGGTGTCATATCCCCGGCCCTTGTGGTAACACTAGCAGAGTGTCATATATCCCCGGCCCCTGTGGTAACACTATCAGAGTGTCACATATCCCCGGCCCCTGTGGTAACACTATCAGAGTGTCACATATCCCCGGCCCCTGTGGTAACACTATCAGGGTGTCACATATCCTCGGCCCTTGTGGTAACACTATCAGATTGTCATATATCCCCCGACCCCTGTGGTAACACAATCAGGGTGTCATATATCTCCGGCCCCTGTGGTAACACTATCAGGGTGCCATATATCCCCGGCCCTTGTGGTAACACTAGCAGGGTGTCATATCCCCGGCCCCTGTGGTAACACTATCAGGGTGTCACATATCCCCGGCCCCTGTGGTAACACTATCAGGATTACATATATCCCCGGCCCCTGTGGTAACACTATCAGGGTGCCATATATCCCCGGCCCCTGCGGTAACACTATCAGGGTGCCATATATCCCCGGCCCCTGCGGTAACACTATCAGAGTGTCATATATCCCCGGCCCCTGTGGTAACACTATCAGAGTGTCATATATCCCCGGCCCCTGTGGTAACACTATCAGATTGTCATATATCCCCGTCCCATGTGGTAACACTATCAGGGTGTCACATATCCCTGGCCCCTGTGGTAACACTATCAGAGTTTCATATATCCCCGGCCCCTGTGGTAACACTATCAGGGTGTCACATATCCCCGGCCCCTGTGGTAACACTAGCAGGGTGTCATATATCCTCGTCCCATGTGATAACACTAGGTCGGTTTCTTATTTCCTTGGTCCCTGTGTTTATTCTGGCGCCAAACATTTCGACATGTCCACTTAATATTTAGGGCATATGGCAGTGACGGAGAACGGTTCAACGACGACCGTCTTGATTATAAAGCATTGATCTCAATATGTTATACAATTCATTGATCTATAAACACGTCTTGTATTGTTTGAGAAGCATTTAATCGGTCGGTCTATATTGTTCTCTGGTGTAGATCTCACACTAACGAGGCATCGAGTAGTGGGCTGGTTTAACGGATATCAATATTCGGTAATTATACATATACTTCTTTAGCATTACTCGTTAGATATCAGAGACAGCTGTAAGTAGATAGTTCTCCTGATTACTTCCATACGTGTAAGATGCTAATTCTAATTACTCAGAAAATAAGCATAATTTTTCTGAAAATTACAACTAGTTCTTAAACAGCTGAGCTGATTTTGACTACATTTGGTCTCAACCCCCTACAGCCGGAGGAGCGGGACCAAGGAATTAAAATATAGCTCATTCTTTAAAATCTTCATCTTCCACGAGAAACACATGATTCTGCTGAATTTGGTCTGAAGCATCCTTGGGTGAATTGAAATCAGTTTTGTATAAACGGTTGATCTCATTCCCCTGAAGCAGGAAAGACAGGACCTGGTTAATCGGGAAATTGAGCAAAGTCTTTAAAATCCATTTTCTACTGAAGAAATGTCAGGATTCTGTCCCGATTTCCCCCTGAAACATGCCTAGTTGAAAGGAATCCTATTTTGCATCAACACGGATTCTGACACTTAAAGTGTGAGGTCCAATAGGGGTAATGTATAAATTCAGTAAAATCCTTCTTCGTACACAGGTATTGTCCAAGCTGGGTCTCAAGCATTCTTTGTCATAAACGATTGGTCTGACTTGTGTTTTACCACAAGGCCGAGGCCAAATCAGGATTTTATTGAAGAGATTTTTTTTCATATTTTTCAATTCTTCGTTAAATGACTAAATAATTGAATTAGCCATATTTAGTTCTCATGAACCTCTCGCTTGTTTTCTGTCAAATTTATATACAAAATAAATGTACAATTAGCATAATACGTGCCTTATTACAAGTACTAAATGGCGAATATTTATAGATATTTCATACAGTAACATAGCATATAACCTTAAGGATTCCAAAACCTTATTTGTTCTGACGAAGTTATTTTTGAATGTCGTTTTTTTGGGGGGTTCTGTACAAGAAGTAATTTGTAGTCTATGATGGGTCATAAAGCAGGCCGACAATTACACAGAAGGCACACAAGTCAAACCTCCTCAATAAAATTTGTGATATGATACAGTAGAGTCAAATATATTAATTAAACTGCATCATACAGCTGTTTCATCCTTATAGGATTCGTCAATGATGCTAAGGGCCTAAAGTCTGAAACCAAGAAGACGACCTAAGGAAATCAAAATTGATTTAAAGACATTTTTCTTTACATACAAATCTCCAACCGAAAAAGATAATGACACTGGAAGACAAATCACGGGAGATAACTCGCAGTAATTATTTTTATGTTGACTGGTGATTGCATGGCGGTTGTAAAGCACGATTAATGCAAAACATGAATTCGTCGACCAACGCTGTCTTATTTACAAACACCATGTATAATAGGAGATGTGTGGCGGTCACATTTGGTTGGAAATTATTTTAATTCAGAAACCTATGTGTTTTGTATTTCCTTTCAGATTTTCGCAAGAACCTTGTGACTTGAGCACTGAAAAAATCACTTAACATTTTTACCGATGACCCAGGTAGCCCCTTGTGTAAAGTTTGTCTTACTGTCATTAAATCGATATTTCAGTTAAATTTTACATAATCAGTCGCGGTAGAATTGTTCAATCTTGGGATGCTACGTGGACATGACTAGTAAATAAAAAAAGTAAGTATTGTAACCGATCCATCGTCACCTTGTAGAAATACAGTCTAACATCTAAGGATCAGAGTTCATTATTAAATATTTGTATATTTCCTATTTCTCTGATACTTGTGGAAATCAATGTCAACATTGATACTGACATGTACCCTTTATCCGGTAACGGATCATCTGTAACAAGAGAGTGGCGGAAGACGGTCACAAAAAGTAGGTGCTCTTTTGAAGCTGCAAAATCCTTGGTTTATGTACATAATCTTAACGGGACAAAGTACAATGTACATGTACCATACCAAACACGAAAACACTCAAAATCGGCATTTCTGTTTTTTTTTTTTTTTTTTTTTGGTGCTGTATAGTTCGAAAATAATTGTGATTCATTCATTAAAGTTGAGAGAATGGCTGAATTTGGCATCATTGTTTTTTTTAGTGAACAGTCACAAACAAATTATGTAATATACAGATTGAGTATTTCTGTGTTTGAGGTGGTAAACAAGTGATTTTGAAGCTCAGAGTGAGCAGCTATCTATTGTGTCCGTCTTCCTTGATAAAGACCATTCCTTAATAAGTACATGACAGTGAAGAAAAAAACGAAGTGATTTTTAGAAATCTTAACGCCGAATATTGTTTTTATAGAGGAAATCAATATATCACTCAAAACACTGAAAATACATTCTTAGCAACCCCTTAGCCACATAAGCTCAACGAAAACCCTTCAATACAGATTCGCAAATGATTAGCTTAACAAAGGGAAGTAACTATGGTAAGCCAAATATAATGATTAATGTTACAAAAAAACTTCTTTTTTTTGTTTATTGCAGACCATAATCTGCATTATGTAGGAATACACTATACGTGCACTTGTCAAAGTTTGTCCTTCAGTCGTTGTCGATAGACGCTGTTGGCAGTTCAAATTTCGCTTTTTAACAGAAAAAAAATATCGATTTGTGTTTTGTGTGCATCGTTGTATGTAGAGAAAAGTCAATTCAATGTTTAGATATATCATGTACACAATATTAAGCCAAATATCATTTTCAATCAGTTAATGTTTTGTACCATTCAGCTCAGTAGTGTAAAATGTCTCAGAAGGTCTAGCACATTTTCATAATGCCTACTATGCATCTCGCGAGATTTCACTCGTGGACTGGTCTACTATTTTCTTTCATCAATAACACTCAAAAAGTGACCGTTTTACTTAAGAATTGATTGTTGTTGTTTACTGGTGTGAAAACCTCATTATTTTTTACCTATTGTACCGTAATCGGGTGGAAATACATCACAACAGCAAAAGTTCTACATTGTATTTACACTTTATGCAACACATACTACGTTGGTCCAGATCAACACCTGAGAAACCCTGAGCTAATAGACCTCAGATAAGTATCCGGAGACAGTCGCACTCACGACTGTTCTCCGTACGGGAACTCCCCTCTCTTGCAGTGCTCCGATCAGACATCCCCCTACCACACACATAATTAATAGTCTTAGGAAAGAATAGCCCTGAAGCCTTGATAGCCCCATTGACCTAAGGTCAAACTGCCCAGCTAAGCCATTATCTGTGTCAGTTGGTCGGCCATCAGCACGGCCCCCTCCCTGTGGCAATGGACACGGAAGTATTTTACAAATAATTCCCCATTATCTTCTATATGCATTCACCAAAATGTATTATATATACATGATTGGGAAGACACAATACAAATTTATTACAATCTATTTAAATTTTAATTGAGGTTTAGGAAG
The DNA here is from genome assembly GCF_031769215.1 of Ylistrum balloti. NCBI lineage: Eukaryota > Metazoa > Mollusca > Bivalvia > Pectinida > Pectinidae > Ylistrum > Ylistrum balloti. The sequence goes on along the minus strand of NW_026782082.1, from coordinate 570,733 downwards.
AATAAACTATTAAAAGAAACATTTCGGTATGGTGTCTGTGATTAGGATGGCAATCATTGATTTATCTTGTAAGCACGCAGTAATCAGTTTTATACTGTGTAAATGTCGTTGTTTGAACTAAGTTAGTTGTCTGCAATGAGCATGGATATTTGTTGATGCTACAGATGGTTAACGTTTATAAAATAATAATCATTTTACCATTGTTTCTTTTATCGTCGCCTCTAATGCTAGTATTTCTTCTCCGAAAATAGCCAGATGTTGTAGTTTTGGTGCTAGTATTATCAGAATGTTGAACTTAAATGCATACAGTTCCATTTGTTTATGTATTCTATACAGCCATTTGATAATTTTGTGTCCCACATTGATTCTAGCTTATAAAATGTAATAGTTCAATGAATGATTTTATTGAAAAAAATGTATAATTAATTACATACATTTTGTCATTATTTCTAACTGTGTGACAGTAAATGTTTTGCTGAAGCAGCATATTTTTGATAACTACTGTTATGCTTTTAAAAGGACAATTTATATTTTCTTTTACTTTGTAGTAAAAAATCTAGTTTTCTGGTATTCAACCTTATTGTACAGTTTCAGGGAAACATATTTCGATATTACTGCTTTTCAAAGGCTCAAATGTACATTATCAGCAAAAACTACCTGTTTTTAAAAAGGATCTTGTTGATGAGTAAGAAACATGTACATTTGTGTTTATTGAAGGTTTACAGACGAAAGTTATCTCCCTTTATATAGTTGGTCAAAACGAACGACAATGTTTCTCGAAGGAATATCCAAACGGTGTTTTAATGTTTATGATGGTTGTGTGGCTCAATACTTGAGCAACTTCTCTAACATATTTCTCTCTCTGAAATAAGAAGGCGTTTGTTTGTTTGTTTGTTTTTTTCTGCTATACAGTCGGTGCTGTCTTGGTCCCAATAACATGAATCAGCAGAAATGATAAATTTGTTTCATAATGGCTGTAAATAAAGGTTATACAGTTTTTAGACTTCAATTTCCCGAAGGTAATATATCGGACTATGTCTGGTTCTGCTGAAACGTCCACTTCCTGTCCCGAGCTACCTTAAAGAATAACGTATCTTTAATTGAACTTCAACTCATATGTAATACGCACTTGCCACATAAATATGTGACCCGCTTTCTGATCCAGGGTTTGTTTTGAGAATCTGATATACTAATCATCTAGAATCCAATCAAGCTTAAGTTTTCAACAAGTTTCCAGGATCAAACATATCTCTTTGATCCTTTGTTTTAAATAACGGGTAAATAATTACGTCGCCAACTTAGATCAAAGTCCGTGTGTTTACCTAATTAAACTGCCAGTGCTACGTGAGTTTATATTTAGGAATCAATAAAAAAAGTATTTTGTAAACAGTCTGTAATGTGTCCGTTTTGTTGTTGTTCAATTCGTTCTGAAAACCCGTCAATGTTACCTGCATAGTCCTTTTGATTAATAATGTTTCTCAGATCTTAGATACGTAATACAATCTGATTAAAATTCAGATCATCATCAAATGATGACCTCGGCCTTTGTTTACATAAGATACAATATCCCTACGTGGTTTAACTGTTCATGAACCGTAAATACACAATTAGGTATCGGATAACACCGCAGCAATGCCATACAATGGTAAATATATCTTCCCCTTCTTTTTATACAGTTATAACTCATCATTTCATGTTGTAACATTTCAGTAAGTTCGGGAATGATGTAAACATCGATCTAGATGTGAGAGTTAAAATTTTTAAAAAATTTAAAAAAAAACATGGTCATTCGTTATATGAGAGAAAACGTTCGCGAGATTTTCAAAAACACTTGACACAAGGCGTTTTTTTTCACATTCTCTGATAAAGATACGAATATGATTTTGTGTTAGGTTGGTTACCTAACAAGTTCTCTTGTCAGACTTTGTTTATGCACTCGTGCGAGTGAATTCACAATCAGGGTCGTCTAGGTCGTCGCAAACATGCTTGTGCATGTGCATTGAAGATACAGTAATATTCAACCACAAACATATTGTGAAAATATCGACCGGTCTAAATGCAAACTCGAAATCGATAAAACGACGGGAAAAAATATTAAAAAAAAGACATTCACATGTTGACATCTGAAAAAGTACAATGAAAATAAGACCAGGCGTTCCGGATGGGAAAGCGTCCTCTGTTTAATCAACGACACCTGCAATGTCAATATTGGAAAGTTGAAATAAGATATGCCATATTCAGAAAAGAAAACAAGGTATATGATTATATGTCAAAGGTTAAAATCAATCATCGTTGATTTTTTTTTCCAATCAAGATCAAATGTATAAAGGCTTTGAATAAAATAGATTTAGGTAAGTGTGGTGTGACCTTCTCAAATCAATCAACATTCCTAAATTATGACAGGAAACGTCAAGAAGTTCTCAACTTGGCTTAACTGTTTTTATCTGCTTCTCCAACGGACATTCAACCCATTATCTTCTGAAAACGATGCTTTCCTTCAGGCGATTCTAAAATCATATTTTATTTTACCTCTGACAGAAGTGTATATTTCCATAGATCAAAAATTGTTTGCATTTTTGTTCCAGGTCTGTTCATTCAAATCCATCAAAACACGAAGTTATGGAAAATCAATAGAATTACCTGTTATATCACTACATGAAAAAAAGACTGAAAAAAATGCCACGGTTTGACAAAGCGTTGAAAAATTTCCCCATTTCCGCACGTACAAGTTTTTGAAGTTTGTGTATTTAACGTTGCGTTCATCATAATTACGTCGCTTTTGAGGAACATTAGAAGCAAACTCATACATGCATGATGTACGATAGAAATTTACATAAGTTCTGGCATTGTTTGGTTATAATTGCTGTTAATTTTTGAAGTTAAAACATACCGTTAATATCCCGTGCCGCCGTATCGCGGTAGGTTAAAAGAAACTACACTAGCAATTACAGTCGTTTGTGCACAAAAGTTCAAAGGTCACCGAAATCGATTTCTTTACCTGAAAAAATAAGTGATTTGTGTTGGATGACAGTTGTATTGCTGTTTATGGACAAGGAAAAGAACCAGTTATTTTGTTCGCTGTCGGTGATAGGTTTACCTACTCGTGGTATTTTGCTTACAAATGTATTCAAAAGTGGTCGTATTTATAAAATTTTGGCCCATTTAACTTGTGTGACCTTGATATAGGTCAAGGCAATCAATAAATTTTAACAAACTTGGCATCCCTTCATCTCAGTACGCCATCGGCCAAATGTGATTCTGGGTCGTCAATTGAAGATATCATCATTTTTGGCCTCAGTGATCCCACTTGGTCATTGTCAACAAATTGTTAGTTTTTTTTTTCTTTTACGAATACAACATTTGATACCTCAAACGTGGATCATGGTAATAACAAGCATTTAATTGTATATGTCTTTATATCATAACCCTGGGCATCTTGATTATTGAGAAGTGGTTTTAAGATTTTAGCGCATTTGACATATGTGACCTTTAAAGTGCATCAAGGTCATTCATTTCAACAAACCAAGCTTTGCAGCCATTCGTCAGGCATGTCATTCGCCCCATATAATTATGATTGTCGTGGACATTAGTTATTGAAAAGAATTTTACTGTATAAATCGTACTTTTGTTAATATTTTGCCATATTTTACTGAATTTGAGTTTGTTGACATGTTGGTACTTTGTTTCTTTTTCTTTTATTTCCATTTGGTCTTGGGCATATTTGGCCTTTGCTACCTTGAAAGTGTGTCAAGGTTTGATCAAACTTAGTCGCTATTCAGCACCCTGCCGTCTAAGGCCGTAACCCCGGACTTGGTTATTAACAAGTTATCAAAGATTTGTAACCAATCTGACCTTGTGACCTTGAAAATTTGTCAAGGTACTTTATTTTAACAAGCTTCGCATCCCTTCATTACTAGCATGTTGTTACCTAAATAGCATTACTCTTATAAATTAGCTGTCAGTAAAAGCTGACGAAAAAGTGTACTGGTAATCTTATCACGTGGTACAGAACACATCCAAGTAAACCATCAACATTGCTTTCATCACTCTCTCTTCCCCAGCCCCCCCTCCCCCCCCCCCCCAAATAAGGTAATAAAATTAAGTAAAGTTAAAAAAAAATTAAAAAGTAGGAACTATTGATCACCAATGTCTATCATAGTTCTTAGACATAATTAATGCCATCCAGAGCAATTGAGGTAAGGTATCTTGCTCAAAGACACAATCACAATGGCACAGACTGGTCTGCTCCTCAGCTTTTTGAGAAACACAAACTGCTATAGGTAGCTATCATGTTCCATATATGACTTATTTCATTTATTGTGAAAGGTTTTAATAAATTCTATATCACTGCTTTTTCTAGCCACAGAATCTTTATCTAAGTCTGTGATTTCACAAATATTCAAATATAATAAAATTATCATTGGGGCATTCCTGAATGACATTTTTTGACATTTTTCAATGTTTTAACAAAAAAAAAACATGGAATTTTACTGATAAAGATGTGTTAATGTAAGAGAACAGATAGCTTGTAGTCAATTTTAAAATTCCATGGAATTTCCAAATTTATTTACGAACATATATTGTATATACAGGTCTATATATAATCCTGAAGCATTATACATGTAAATGATGTATCTTGCAATATAGTATATCCTCACAACAATATTTTATCTGTAACTCAATCTCAAAGCTAGCAAATACATTTACATAAGACATAGATGACCCCATGCAAATAATTATCATATACATGTACTATAAATAGTAATGTGACCTTAATTAGCTTTCATCTTTGATTCCTCATATATATCGATTCATTTGTTGTTTTCTTGTATCTCTACTTGATATTTATAAATGCAGTATGTAAATCTGGTCAGAAATTAAGATGATGGAAAGCTATCATTGAATTCTTTCAACTAATAGTAAAAGGTCAAAGGTCAATGATTTTAAATTTTAAATTCCAACACATTACACTCTTTTGTTCTTCTACTTTTTTAATTCAGATCATTCTCAGCCCCCATTGGCTTTCAAGCTTATCAGTATACCATCAGAGTGAAATAAAGGGCAGTAACTCTGACAGATCAGAATTATCAGGATAGGCGGGGATATGTGTGTGAGGGACATTAAGGGTATTACATTGTACATATTTTCAAGTTCACTGAATACACTTTAACTCTCTTTTAAACAGATATCATAAAACACACCATAAATTCAATATCACAGATTTTATTAAAACATTGAAATAATAATTTGGATATCAATATTTCATGATGAGATGCACAAAATACAATGATAACATTTATTTTACTAGATTGTAAATTACACTAATGTATATCTTGCAATATAAGAGTCCTGATATACTGTACGTTTAACTTTATTCCACTTCCATTCCTCAGCATAATCAAAATTCATAGGAATGTAGAACCATCCTGTGGCTGAAAAATTGTTTGAATAGGAACAAGTTTGATAACAATGAAAATAATGATTTCAGAACAATGACACAGATTCCACAATGACAAATTCAGTCAGTTTTGAAAAAGAGCTTCAGTTTACCGTCACATGAACAGTGTACAGCAGTTTCCAGAATATACTCCAAGATTTGTACATCACGGAAAACATTCAATCCATGATGAGTTAACATTTGTCCTGTATGATTCTTGTGGTTATTCAGTCTAAGTTGAGTTTAAACTTGAGTCCTGGTGCAGCCTTGTATCTAAATGTTCCAACCCATACCTGGCCTTCTGTGTCTGTGAACTGTCCTTCTCCCTCCATCCTTCAAACAATAAATGGTGGATTATGTGAAAATGGCAAACAAAATTTGCAAAAGTTAAAAAAAAACATAATATTTGCAGTATATTAGCATAAAGACAATTAAAAAATCTTGTTTAGTTTAGATTCTGATATCAAATCTGTAAAAATCTATCCCAGATATAAACACATTTTACAAAATAGAATTTATCTAAAATATGCCAACCTGCATAAAATATTGTTTTTAAAATCGTTATAATCATAAGTACTGTTTATTTTTGTTTTAAATGTTATATATATATATATATATATATATATGTCAGTTTCTGAGTTTTCTTTTATCATTAGCTTATGTTTTCACTGATTTATCTAGAGAAACGCAGTGTTAAAATGAGGTATGAAATAGATATATTAGCAGTGACCAATCTACAACTTATTTTCTCAAGTCTTTTTCAACTTTATTGTTAAAAGCAATAAGTCCAGCAACAGAAATATTACTTATTTCCAGAAATTCCATGAGTACAAGACTTGAGACCTTCATGTAGACTGATCACTGTATTAGGAAACTTTGGATCAGGGACACATTGAAACCAGTGGGTAAATAATTCACTGTACCTGTTTTCCTGGAATTCACCTTCATAAAATGAATTATTTGGCCAGGTATATTTTCCTCGGCCATGAAACTGGTTGTTATTAAAACATCCCTCATAAACTGCCCCTGATGGATTGCTTAGTTTTCCTTGTCCATTCATCTTATCTGATCCCCATTGGCCATTGTAGACTGTTCCATCTGTGGTGGTGTGTATTCCCTGACCTGACCGCTCAACTGACCCATCACTACCATGGATAAATTCACCCTCTAAAAAAGAACACATTATATATGGAGCAATTAATCAATAAATCATGTTCATTTTTGTTATTTTGGATGCCAAATCAATATAAAAATGAAAATATGAATTATAAATAATCCTGCTATAACAAGTGCTGATTTTAAGTATTTAACAATCTAATTAATATGGGCCATTGCATAATTCCCTGGTTGCCTTATAATTTTGTTAGTGTATCAATTTGTACCTACCATATTTATCTCCATTTGGGAAGATGTAGATCCCAGAGTGAATCACTGGCTTATCATCTTCCTGTTGTTTCTTGTCTTTCTTGGATTCTGTTTAAAAAAAAAAGAGGAAAAAAGAAAACATTAGTAATTAGAAGGCAGACCAAGTAAAGGTCCCACATAGCATATTCATCCGAAGGGAAGACCAGGGATTTTAAAAATATTTTGTTTAAAGTTGAAGGATGAAATTTTAAATTATGCCTCAGGAAGACTCAAATGGAATAGGGTTTTTCAGTTATGTTATTTATATAAGTATCCCATTTTAGATATATGATGGTAACACAGAGATATTTAGCTTCTGTTCCATGGTTCAGTTCTTGGCCATGGAGCATATGAGGGTTACTGTCTATTCGGAATAGACTGTCCCCGGTGATAGACAGGGCTTGATATTCCTCAGGGTGGAAACCCATTATGATGACACACTGTATTATCTATTTAGTATTTCAAAGGGGTTTGCTTATCCAGATCGTTATGTAGAGAACGGGCATGTCTTTGTGATGTTATGATGTTATCACTGGCATCGCCTGATAAACACTGAGCAATATCAGGATTCAGTAATTCACATATTGCAGTAAATTTATGGATTTAGCAGTTTGACTATTTGACTCTCATACAAATGTATGACGTGGAGTTGGGAAAGGTATTTTATATCAGTTGGATAGCATGTGATTGATATCGCTGACAAAAACAACAATAGAATTTGAAAATGAGATATTAAATATATTAGGCCTATGTTGAATGATAGGACTTCGTTCGGATTATGACTGTAAGAAAAGATGACCGTCTCTATGCCTGACTTGTTTTTTTTTTATTTACACGTAGTAATTATTGAAGGTTTTTCTAACGGTCGTTATCGTCATTCACTTGTATATAAATGCAATTTCAACCAAATTCCATACTCACCTCCAGGCATGGCTGGAAATGAATATATGAAACTCTAAATACCGATGAATTTCAATACGTCAACATTCAGGCCATGGGAGCAGCCATTTGTAATCAAAACCATGGAGACGAGAATCTCGCGATAACTTTTAACGTATTTAGTTTCGTATCGAGTAGCGGTGAATAAAACCTGTTATATTGCATAAAGTTTTAGCCAGAACACATTAGCAATTACATGGAAAATACTGTCGTAGAAAGTATATAAGTTATATTCGCCCTATTTGAAATTATTACGAAACTAAGTAAATAAGCCGGTCTTGACAAACTATCAACATTGGTGTTGACGTTTGGGCAAATTGCTCATAGGTTATAATGTATCAACCCCTCAAATTGACCACATTTCCTTCAATGTTGTCAGTCCAACAGACATATGGTCAGATATATCAGTACCCGAGGAAGCAAGCTTCAAAGGATAAGGTACAAAAATACACATGCTGGTAATATTACGGAATCCCCCTCATCTCCTTCCCCTTAGGTCATTTCTTTCGAACTGATTGTGACTATCTTCTCCAGATTTTGAGTTTTGGAGACATTTGATATTTTTTTGTATTTGTTAAAAATCTATGTTTCGATGATGTTCCAAAAATTATTTCATTTTATTTTTATCCATTTTATTTCGTGTAAGTCGAATCGTTTCTTGACATTAAAAATTACAACTAAAAAGTGCAGGGTTTTCCATAATTTTGCTATTAGTGGGCTGTGTAGTGTAAGTAGGAGGCTGGCCTGCCATGTACGTGTAGTCGTGTACGGAACATTATTATGGAACTGGATTGGTGTAGGCGGCCAAATGATCAAAGTAGCCGGTCAAATTGGCCGGCGACCAGCTCTTATGGAAAACCCTGAAAGTGAAAGTGAAATACAGACCGTCTACTATATTAATTAACCTAGTTGGACAACAAACACAATCAGACAGACGAGATTAGTAATTCCCAGACTATAGACTCAGTTTGATTGATTGTCATTTAAAAAAAAATAAAAAACAAGAAAATACATACAGAGTTCTACATGTACATTTGTAACGCTGAAGGGTAATGCTTATGTGTAGTTTTGTAGTTATAATAAAGTCCAGTCCAGTTCCCTTGTATCAGTGTAGTTTAATAAGTGTATACATAAAGGGGTATGTATGAGGAGTGACAATTATACCCATGGTAGGGCTTTCTTTTATACTTAATAACAGATAGAGGTCAGATGGGTAGACCATATTAAGCTAAATATTAAATATGATGGAACGAACAAGTGTTACATAACTTACTTAAGGCAATGGCACACAGATAAGCCCTGCCATACCGATCACACACAACTCACATGGCTCTATCTATGCTGACCTGTGCACTAGTACTTAGATAACTATATGTAACATTACCTGTAGATCAAAAAAGACTGCTGACCATGTGTAAACCAACATCCCATCACCTACCTTACCACAACCTAGGAACAGTGTACATGCACATTTCTAAATGTACAATCATATTTCAAACTGAATTACTTTATAGAAATACTAAAATTACTTATATTGGTTCAGGGTCTCTGTCAAAATTAATTTAAAAAAGATATGATATATATGTAAATGTTACAATTCATATGTTTCACAAAGAAGAACTACAGGGTGGTTTCTCTTGACATTTTATTCCACATGTTGTAAAAATCAGGGACGTTTCATATACCGGTAGACTGTATTTTACGTCCCTAAATGGATGTACATATGTAGATGTAATGTAAAATCTCAACAGCTATCAGAGTGATCTGGTCTTGCCAGAATTCTAAGGTTGTCTGTCAGTACATGTATACAAATGTTTTGATGTGGAGAACAGTCAGTGGTCATCTAAGGTCAGTAAATGGTCAGTTCACGGTCACATGTACACATACATATTAAACAAAACAAGCAGAACACTTTGTACATGAAACTCTAATTAGAAGTACATGATGTGTACAATCATTAATATAGATATAAGTTACACAAAACTGCAGATACTTTATACCTCACTGTAACAATACAAAGTAGATGTACTGACAGTAGAGTAAAAGAGAATTCCTCTCAAGCCTAGCAGTATATTGTGACCAGAGTTGACTATAGTTTGAATTCTGTTCATCTACTTTTATGTCTATCTAATGAATGTAAAATCTGTTCCAATAAAAAGTAAGGGAAATCAACCAGTGCCAAGATCATCATTCAGATGATTAATGTGCCAAGGAACCATACTTTTTACAGCGTGCCACAAACAGATTAGAACTGCCATTCTTTGTCCGCTAGATTTTCAAACAGTAGCTGGTCTCATCATACCTGTAGGTGCAGAAATATACATTTATTCCACTCTGTTTTAGTTTATGTTTATGTTAGTCATACCTCTTTAAGTCGCATGTCTAAACTCTTGGCGCGTTTTGCATAGGTTCAGATCAGACAAGAATGAACCAAATGTTTTGCTGTCTTTCTTAGTCTCCACGTCACTTTTACGCCATTTGTGTAATTGATGGAGTCATCAATATTGTGACTACATATTAATTATAATCCATTTCAGATTATAAAGAGCAGAATTTATCAGAGGACATATTTATAGATGAAATAAAACTGAGAATGTATGTTTTTGACTGGTTTGTTTTTGTAATGATAGATCTCATAACTTTAAAATTTAAGTAAACAAATTATTGCCTTTAACCTCTTTTCTTAAAACTTTCATAATGTCTTTGTGAAATTTTCATTTCTTCAGAAAAGTTACTGTTGAAGTGAGCACAAGACATCAGCAGTTGTTTCGTCAGAAGCCAGTATGTTCTCTACAGCGGTATTACAGTGCAGATCTGCCAACACATTACAAGATCGCACTTCCGGCCCTTTCTCCTACAATGGAGGTTAGCTGCAGAGATTGAGACAGATAAAGCCACTATGAGGTTTGAATCTGTTCAGGAAGGTTACCTTGCAAGAATCTTTATTCCTGCTGGAATGATGGACATTCCTGTGGGCAAGGTAGGGACCAACTCATTACCTTTTACCACACTAAACTGTTTAGAAGTTTACATAAATAATTGATATATTTAATATCAAATGTTATATCTTAGATATTACTCTGAAAATATCTAGATTATGTGAATTTCATGTGTCGGCTTGGTAGTCTATCTTTTCTATACAGGATAATAATGTAACAGTATCCATTTCATTTCAGTTCTAATGATCTGTCCAAAGAATCTATAATTATTGTTTATCAACTCAATATGACCTGTCCAGTGACAGGCTAAGCTTTCTAGCATTTAATAATGATTCCAGATTAATGTGCCTGATGGGTCCAGAGGAGAGCACAATATATCGTTGCTTAGGTCATCCTTAAAATGTTCTGTTTGGCATTGACTTAATTGTCCTTTGGAGAACTTGGATCTGTAGATAGGAAAAATCTTTCATATTGCAAAACAATTTATTATAAATTAGTCGGTTTTTTATCATGATGATTACCTGTATTTATATTATTAAAGCGTATGATTCACACTTAAAACTAGTTGAAAAGATTGTTAAACATGTCAAGAAAATTAAGGAGAAAATTGATTTAAAAAAGGGTGAAATGATTCTGTAGGAGGTTACTTATATTTAAATGAATTACAGACATCATAACTTGGTTATTTTGTTTCAGGGAGGAACATTTACTATCTCCAACCTTGGCATGTATGGGATAAAGTCATTCTCTGCTGTTATTAACCCTCCACAAGTAAGTACATCTGTCCTTTTTGTGCTAGTCCATGCCTGATAATCAGCTCACTCATACCACACTACAATTCAACAGTAAAATTACCAATAAGTGATATATCAACTTGTCTGTATGAAGTCCACACACTGATTATCAGTAGGATTGAATGTACTGGCCCATTGGACTTAATGTAAGTTAAAAGATGATAATGTATGTATTTTTGAATTGATGGCATGGATAAAGTCATCTTTTACACCTATCGATAGAATCAAGATTATTTTATTATTTTCGTGTTTTACCTCAAATTAGTACAACTTAGGTGTATTTTTTGTTTGATTACCATAAATTTCAGGTATAGTGCACACTGGGGTATAGTGCGCAGGTACGTTTTTGAGGTCAGATTAAAAAAAAAAAGAGTATATAAATTATAAATATTCATTACTGGTTACCATGGTGCAACAGTTGATGTTTTGATTCATCGATAATTAGAAAACCACAACGAGCGTAACCCTAACGCATTTAATTATTTTATGTAAACAAATACGCGCAGACACCTGACTTAACAAGCATAGAAGGCTAGGCTGATTGGATAATTAATGGTTATTAACAGGTAACACCTTGAGTATGAAGAGATTGATGACAGCCGGCTTGGGCTTGAGAACTCAAGAATGATAACTCCTAGAAAGGCATGTTCCTGTGTATAATATGCACCCCCTTTTTGACACGACAGTTTTCGCCCAAGTGTGCACTATACACGCAAAATTATGATAATATCCACGAAGAAAAGATCTGAATAATTTTTGTCATAAAAGTTAGACTGTGATGATATTTTTGGCAGTAACAGCAGCGTTGTCAACATTTTACTTTGAAGTTTTATGTTTCGATCCATAGCTTAAAAGCTCTCATCAGACTTTAAGCAAACTTGTTATGAAGGTAGATAACATACTGGGCAAGTCATTATTTACAAGATATCTTTAAGATTTTACGTTCAAGCAACTCTGAAAATTACGGATACTGAGAAGCTGGACTTAAAAATTCTTGTGTGTTTAGCCCTGTTTTTCATGAAATACATGTGCTATTCCATTCAAACCTTGAATATGGTTACATACTAGAATGGACATCTGAACCCTACAGGTTACATAAATTTAAGAAATAACTACAAAGTCTGTATGACTTGTATAATTCACTTCTGGTTTAGTTTAGTCATATTTAAACAAATACTGTGAGACAAGTTTCCTTTCCCTTCTCCAGAAGAGTCACTGATATTTTAGGGGTAAAAATGTCCTATTTGAATGCATTTTAAGAAATAAAGAATAAAAATTGTTTTATTCATTTCATGCTTACTGCATTTATAAATAAAAAGAACAGCATCATAAGTTTTATATGATTTTTGTGTCGCCTGCCGAGCTGGCGGACACTTAGGGATCACTTTGTCCGTCGTCACGCGTCGTCATCGTCATCCGTACGAAAGCTTTCCGGACTTTTTTCGATAATGCTATGAGTTATCAAGATAAAATTTGGCATATGGATTTTTGTTGCAAGGGTACAGATTAAGTTAGATTCCCGGCTGTCTGTGACCCTTTTTGGCAGAGTTATGCCCCTTTGAACTTAGAAAATTTCCTGGGAATATTGTTTTCCGGACTTTTTTGGCATATGCTTTGAGTTATCGAAATGAAATTTGGTAAATGGCTTTATGTTGCAAGGGTACAGACTAAGTTTAATTCCCAGCTGTCTGTGACCCTTCTTGGCTGAGTTATGCCCCTTTGAACTTTAAGCAGGCGACATGTACAGTTCCAAGGAACTTTTGTTACATATTATTCATTAAAATTAATTTTTGTACTTTGAAGGAAGGAGACCAAGAATGTTTTTCATTTTGCTCAAAAATGACCATACAAATTAGAACAGGCAAGACATAATTGTGTATAAATCCAGTGTTTATTTCCAGGCATGTATTTTGGCAGTGGGTTGAGCAGAAAAGAGACCGACCATAGACGAGGACAGCGGTCAAGGGTAAGTAGATCCTCAGAACATCTTACATCGCTTGATTGTTATTGTCAGTTTAGCACAGGTGTCATTATATAGGTCATCAGGGTCAATCTAAATCAATACACAGGTGTCATTATATAGGTCATCAGGGTCAATCTAAATCATATCACAGGAGTCATTATATAGGTCATCAGGGTCAATCTAAATCAATACACAGGTGTCATTATATAGGTCATCAGGGTCAATCTAAATCATATCACAGGAGTCATTATATAGGTCATCAGGGTCAATCTAAATCATATCACAGGAGTCATTATATAGGTCATCAGGGTCAATCTAAATCAATACACAGGTGTCATTATATAGGTCATCAGGGTCAATCTAAATCACATCACAGGACTCATTATAAAGGTCATCAGGGTCAATCTAAATCATATCACAGGAGTCAATATATAGGTCATCAGGGTCCATCTAAATCATATCACAGGAGTCATTATATAGGTCATCAGGGTCAATCTAAATCATATCAGAGGAGTCATTTTATAGGTCATCAGGGTCAATGTGGATCGTATCACAGGAGTCATTATATAGGTCATCAGGATTTACATCAATTATATCACCTACCATTATTTCATAAGGGTGATTGTGGATATTACATGTTATTATAGTTAATAAATGACTAAATATTTATCAGGTATCAGTGTTAATGTTGATCGTACCACAGGATTCAATATACAAGTTGACAAGGTCAATGAGGATCACATCAGCTGTGGACATGAGTAACAGAATATATTAAATTTGAGAAATACATATCAGAATAGATGGTATATGGGACCCATTCAGGCGTCAATATAGAATATATTACTTCTTGATTAATCTTTATCTAGACAATTCTTCATTTGTTTGAATTTACATACTTGTTTGACTTAAATATTTTGTTTAACTCTCATACTTGTGTTATGTTTGATTTTCGTCTGTTAAAAGGTATGCCCAGGCTAACATGATGTCAGTGACTCTAAGCTGTTGCCATCGTGTTGTAGACGGAGCTGTTGGTGCCCAGTGGCTGGCAGAATTCAAGAAGTTCATGGAGCGACCGGAAACTATGCTCTTAAAAATACAGTTTAGGCTGAATATTTATGGAGTGGGAAATCTTCAAAGTGCTAGAGAAATAAGTGCAATGATACATGGATATTAAACAAGGGACACTGGTGGCATGTGTATTGTTGGTTGTTTTACTCAGTAGCAGTGGAAGGAAGTCTCTAGCTCTGAGTGAACAATTAGACCCATCACATGCTTCCACCTGGGGCAACAAGAGTGATTAATATAAGTTGGAAAAAACTTGTTTCACAATTGTTGTAAAATAAATAAAGTTTATCGTTATAACAAATAGGATATTAGTTGTGTGATGGTGTCATGATTGCATGCACACTTTTTGAAACACTTATGTCTTCACTGCAATAATGATTTGACAGTTTTAGTTCAACAGTTATGGCCAACGTTAAATTGAAACAGTTAATGGTCAATGTCACATGGTTAAAAACATTTGGTACAGCGGGAAAGGTATCGTCACAAGGAATATGCATGCCAAATATGAAAGTCCTACATTTTAATGGTGCAATAGTTATGACCAATGTTAAAAAAATTTCAAATGTAAGTAAAAGGTCAAGGTCACATGGTAAAAAATTAATCATGCATTAGTTATGGGCAAGGTTAAAGTTGGCAACAGACAAGCAAAAAACAAAGAAACAACACAAAAAAATATGCCCCCGGGTTAAAAATAAAACTGACTTCATTGGACAGTTACCACAAGCCATCTTTTGTACTATGTAAACCTCTCAGTAGCAGTTATCGAGTTGTGAGCATTTTTCAACTACATGTTCTTAAGTATTTCTCACCCATTCATTCTCTAGTAATCATCTGCTGCATATTGTTTCACAAGTCTTCATTATCCGCTTTGTAGAAGGATCGACTTTTCGTATACATTGTAAATTGTTTTGTCTTCCTAATTGTTCATTCGTATTTATTAGTTTCCGTTTATAACTGTATGTCGTCTTAGAGTATAGTCTAGTATCGTATCATGTGGTCAGTGGTCAGTTTAGTCTTTGTCTTACGTCATAGTCTTATGTCTTATTTCATTGGCTCATCGATTTCGCAGTAGTTTTATGTTCCAGTCATTGTTTCATTGTGTGATTGTGTGACCGGCCGGTAAAGGACGAGCATCACTTGCCCTACCAATATGTAAAAATAAGTGACAAGATACCTACATACATACATGCCATACACAGAGTTCATCTTGTAAGTACATCTGTCTAATGGAATAAACGGACCGAATGGTCCACCTGAACTTACACAGGCGTCGTGTGATATATATACATGAAGATCTAACCCTGTAACAGCTTTCTGTGTCCACAGATCTGCTGCACTGCTTCAGTGTAGTCAGCAAATCATGCTATCACTATGTTAATTGCTTAAGACACTTTATGTCCAAAGACACTGGAAGTATACAGAGGTCAGTGCCCTCTCAGTCTTGTTCTCAGTCACACCAACAGCAACAGTTAAGAAGACACTGATCCAGACTAAGAAGGAGTCCTAAACTGGTGTGATGGATCAGTTTTATATTTAACAGCATTATATTTAATAGGATATATTATGGACCCAGGGCATAGGCCTCATATCCATATCAGTTAATACAACACACGACATGTTTAGGATACTTCCTGTATCAATGATAACATTTAAACTAAAAATTGAAAGTCGTGGTATTACGATTACAATATTCATTTAGAAACTTTTTATATGTCAGTGATGACTTGTTGTTATCATCCACGGTCCTTTAATCACTTTATGAAAGTCACATCATCCTTATTTCTAATCTCGTACCTGTCAAATAAATGAAACTTTTTATCAATTTACTTCAAACTGATGTTAGACCCATTGTTTAAACTCTTAAATTGTGAAGCTGGTGAATAGGAAAGAAGTTGACAATTTCTTTCTTCGGGCCACAATATGGAGGATTGTAAGCAAGACAAAGTTTTTAACAGTTATTTTTCAATGTTAAGAAACAAAGTAAAACTTATTTTCTTTAAACCCAAAGCAATCAAATTTGGAATGAAGTTAGATCTGAGGGTGTACAAGTCAGATCTGTTTTAATCAGTGCTTGATTTAAGTTTTTTGCTTAACCAGAATTCACATAGCTTTAAATTTACTGAAAGACAGGATAGATACATATACTGTGAAATCCTTCATTTTTGTGGATGATTTATTTTCAATGGTTTCATGGGTACAATTAATTAACAAATATATTTGTTCACAAAAAAGTTTAGGATACACAATATCTGAGCACTAGAGGACTAGAGTCAAACGTCAACAAAAATATCTGTTCACAGAAAACTACGAAATTTGAGTTGAACATATAAGACTTTAGTGTACAATGTATCAAAATTCACAGTCAAATTATAGGTTATGGCATGCTAGTTATTTGAATTCTTTGATACCATAACATCTCATATCAAATACATCACTGCCTGTACATTGTAGTATCAGTCTATCATTAATACCAGTAAGGTAAAGGGACATAACTCGTCCTTACATATCTGTAATAATATGTTGAACTCTTCAATGTGAAGTCATTTAAAGTAGTTCTATGTTATGGAACACATGGTGTTTAAGTGCATTTTAGTAGAATTTTGTTTTATTGAAAAAAGAAATTACTTATTTACGTTTCGGGTGTATTGGTGCACCAGTATATCTATACTGTAGCTAACAATGGCAGTTAAGTAAGGTATGCCTGAATATATTTGACTTCAAACTTCAGCCGGAGATGGGAATTTTGTAATCTTCACTTTGGTGGTATGTCCCTAACAACGAATTGATGCTGGTCATATTGGTTTGAAATCATAGAGATACTTCAACACTGAGGTTTCCTTTGTTGTTTGCTCTTGAAACATGTTAAACTTTACTCCAGTTGGAAGAGACTCGGTCGGAACTCGCACTAGGCGGATAATGAAGACATTCCTAACGGATGGGGTACATGTAGCAAAGAAACTCAACTGGACTAATGAGGGAGATAAGTTACCCTTCTTTAAATCACAATTGAATGACTATAATTACCAATAAGTATGATCCTAACAGGAGTAGAAGTAAGGCCCAATTATGAGAAAATAACAACAAACAAAACAAAAAACAAAAAACCCAACCCAAGCCAAACAAAACAAAACAATACACACACACGAAAACGAAAAAAATGGCATTGTTTGTTTTAGAAGCTGTCCGAAGGAATAGACTAATGGCCACAATCTGTAATGATGGAATTTGTGAAATCGTCACGGATTAGTTGCGATTTACTTTACTTCAGATAGGGATGATTTGACACGCAATAAGCTAACACTGGGACATAGTTTGAGACGCAATAAGCTAACACTGGGACATAGTTTGACACGCAATAGGCTAACACTGGGACATGGTTTGACACGCAATAGGCTAACACTGGGACATGCGTATATTAACACTTTTTTGACACGCAATAAACACTGGGACATAGATTTGTAGGCTAACACTGACATATATGACACGCTAACACTTAGTTTGACACGCAATAGGCTAACACTGGGACATAGTTTGACACGCAATACGCTTACACTGGGACATAGTTTGACACGCAATAGGCTTTGGGACATTTTGACACGCAATAGGCTTCACTGGGACATAGTTTGACACGCAATAGGCTAACACTGGGACATAGTTTGACACGCAATAGGCTAACACTGGGACATAGTTTGACACGCAATAGGCTAACACTGGGACATAAATTTACACGCAATATTAACACTGTAACACTGGGACATAGTTTGACACGCAATAGGCTAACACTGGGACATGGTTTGACACGCAATAGGCTAACACTGGGACATGGTTTGACACGCAATAGGCTAACACTGGGACATGGTTTGACACGCAATAGGCTAACACTGGGACATAGTTTGACATAGTTTGACACGCAATAGGCTAACACTGGGACATAGTTTGACACGCAATAGGCTAACACTGGGACATAGTTTGACACGCAATAGGCTAACACTGGGACATAGTTTGACACGCAATAGGCTTACACTGGGACATAGTTTGACACGCAATAGGCTAACACTGGGACATAGTTTGACACGCAATAGGCTTACACTGGGACATAGTTTGACACGCAATAGGCTAACACTGGGACATGGTTTGACACGCAATAAGCTAACACTAGGACATGGTTTGACACGCAATAAGCTAACACTGAGACATGGTTTGACACGCAATAAACCGACACCGGGACATAGTTTGACACGCAATAAGCTAACACTGGGACATGGTTTGACACGCAATAAGCTACCACTGGGACATGGTTTGACACGCAATAAGCCGACACCGGGACTGATTTGACATGCATTAAGCTAACATTGGGGCAACAATAATCAAACAATGGACCAACATCCTGTACACAATCATTCCCCATTCTAACTGAAGGAACACCTTAGTTCTCTTGTCATATGAGTTTTGAAATAATTGTGAAGAGCATTACAAGGTATGGCTGTAAGCTAAGATCAAGGACAAAATATACGAAAGAAAAAACCGTATAAAATAACTTCGGACTATATCTATGTCGAGCGTGACGATAAGGTCTTTCCACAGAACAAACAGTAACCTTCTCTGACTGCTTTTGTTTTCTTACAAAGTGGAATTTATCGCAGATATCATAGACGTTTTAAAGCGCATTGATGACGTCATTTGATAACAAGACATTCGTTTACCGTCTCCATCGTATTTACCCACCACAATCAAGGACACGGCAAAGCTGTTCTGTTTCAGTCGTTTTACATGAATTGTTCCCAACAGTGAAACCAATGAGAACGGCTTAAATCACAAAGATGCATCATAAAACGTGATGATTTCAATTTCACTACTGTAGATTTCCCAGTTATGAAAAGAAACATGCCTGCTTCCCGAACCTTTGGTATTTATGCTTCCTATTTGATTCAGTATTCAGGAGTTTGTTCCCAATAGCACGGTTTTAGAGCAATATATTGGCAAATAAACTCCTAGCACTAGGTTTCGAGAGATGCGTGATGATGAAGCTGATGGGGAGGTTTGTGGTCGTGATAATGATGCCATTGGAAGCTATTTCATTTACTTGTGCAATATGAAGTAGGACGTGTTAGATGTGCTGTGTAATCCTGATGACTCCGATGTCATTTAATTTCTCTATGAGAACATGACATTATTTTTACAGTACTTTTATTGTCAAACATTCTTGTTCGGCATCGAAAATAAAGCAGAATACGCTTAATACATCTCATTCCCCATGGTTTTTAATATTACTACGCGTCGTAGTGTTATGACCTACTACGCGCGTCGTTGTAATAACACATCATGGAATGTTGCGCGTTATGACGTCACAAACTGGGATATCAAATATCTTTTCAACATATCCAGTGTGATGATGTATTCGAATTTTATAGTAATCTGCAATTTATTAAATTAAGTCAAACTAATCTGTTGTTTTTCCTCTGCAGTCTGCAGAGTAAGCACAAGTTTGGAATGGCGACGTATGCCTTAACCGACTCATTCGGATTTTGTGATGCGATGAATGTCAACAAAAACAGCTGTTTGTTCGATGTTTAGACAGAAGACATAATATCTTAATTATGTGATATAAAGCATCTTAAATTCGTTTTCGTTTCATCTGAGATTTTATGAAACTCGTCTCGAAATTATTATATAATTTCTTATGCGATGAAAACTCATTTAAGATCCTATCAAAATGTGTTTGATGCTCGTTAGCATACATGGAGCTCTCTTACTTTAGAATGCGATACTACCCATGGATTTGATTGGAAAGACCAAAAATGTAATGGATGACGTCGATGAAGCAGAAGACGCTAATCCTTCCGGAGCACAATGTCTTGTAGTTTATCAGGAATCTCGGCGTAGATGTTTCTTTTGCCCACATTTCGCCCCTATTTCATCTATTTTGAGTTACTGTTTTGCTGAGTTGTTTTAATGATATCAGAATTATGTGGACAACAGCACAGTCAACGTGGGGTATGCTGGAGTGAATTAAGCCTAGAAAACAGACACCAGACAATTCGTAGAAGCCGTTTAGAGAACTTAAAATGAAGACAAAATTGTAATAAAAGAAAGATTTGCACGAAGTCACATGAAAAATTACCAGTAGTATCAGTGACCACTTATACCCTAAGTTTGCATTACAATTTAGTTTTTCGATTGAATTTATTATGAAGAGAAACCATTAATATTGCTATAATTTAAGGCCCAAAACTAGAATAATTATTCGACTCAGTATTTCCGAAATTTTATGAAACCGAACTTTCACTATCATTAGATAATTGACCAGTGTGCAGTAAAGGTATACGTTGTCCGAGATGGCAAGGAAATGACAGGATTTTTCGACCGCACACTTAATCTTATGTACACCAAGGCGGAAAGTATGCGACGAGATGGTAATACAATTACGGGACTTTTCGGCTATAGTATAATGTAGTACACTTGAGTGGAAAGCAGTTAAACGAGATGGCCCTAATATTACACTATGCTAACTCTTGAAAGTCGATTCGTTTAAAACCTGGTCGTGAATGCGGGAGAGCCAAAGGGCCTCCGAGACTGCAACGTGTTAACTGATTCGGTAGGTAACTTTGCCCGACCGACAGGCTGTAAAATTAGTACCGCTTTTCGCTATTTTCGAAGATGGGATAAAATTGAAAAACAAAATAAATAAAGAGAGAAAGAAAATAAATACTTTAAGTTGTCATCCGTTTCATGGTATCAGTGAAAAAATTATTTTCTATTTGAACCATAGAGAAATTCTTTACATTCAGTAGGCGTACTGTAATGATGTAATGCCTAGTTATTGCGTCACTTATCCATTATAATTAAGAATGTTTGTCGAACTCAGATGCTTTTTATCTTGTTGTAGATTTCCTGTGGGTTCTTTGATTAAAAATATTGAAGAATGTGTTTGTTAAAGTGATATATGACATTCTTTTGATGTTGGGTAATTGACGAAAGTGTCGTCCCTATGTCGAAAAGCATTGACAACTCCAGGAGATAATCGGAAAGAGATTTCAATCACAGGTCGTCAGGTCACCTAACGATAAAGATAGCCGAGACTTTACGGCATTATCATCTCTTACAATAAATCACACGGACTGAATGAAACCTTTCATACGTGACTTTGATATGTCAATTATCACTTCTACTTAAATTGATAGAATGCTGATGATGGTAAACGGTTACTAGCAACATCCGTCTGTAAAACTGAACAACACATAGACTCGTTAGTCATTGTCTCGGAGCAAATATATATATATGTCTTTAAAAAAACTAGAATGACAGAGTAATTTAATCAGGATATATTTCTGTAACGTTTCAATGACGCCATGATATGTAATTTTTACTTAGTGATTTTTAGACAAAGAATCGTAAGATGACAGAACTGCTATCAACTCAGGCAAGTCATTGCGCATGACAGGTCGTGCCCGTCCGTTTGATGGATGCGCTAGTTGATCCGTCTAGATCTTCGTAACATATAAACAAACCTACATTCTGTATTATTCCATAATCTTACCTGGAGAAACAAACCCTAATTGTACTGTAAGTATTCCCTTAATTATTTTACAATTTGACTAAGTAGCAGTTAATTGATATGTAAGTAGATGTTGTACGTATGTGTTGATAGGGAAACACTTTCTTTATCAATTTAATGTAATGATTACTGTTTCAATAGTCACCCTGGACGCGTACGGAGGTGAACATGTACTTGTATGAACACAAGAAATATATATTAACCGAGACAAAGATATCAATAAGCAATGTATTCACCACATGCCTTTTTAGGAATGACAATAAATTATTTCATATATCTAAATCGAGACTTTGTTCGATCAATCAATCTAGCTAATTTCCTTCATCATATGTAAATTACCTTGTCATATCTCTCAGTCACAACATCGAACTTTCTTAACAATATTGCTCTATCATTACAGCCAAAGGAAAGTGATATCTTGTCGTTAATCAATTCGCCAGACTATCTAATTATAAAAAATATAAAAATATATTCATAATTTATTCTAATGAGACTCTGTTCGATTTTGCTGTGATGTATACACAGATCATACAGGTGATTTTTGATACAGTTGGATTTCGTTTAAATTCTTTTTCTCTACCTTTGCTTTCCTTGACAGAGCTCTGCTTAATATTGTCCTCCTCAGTAAAAATCATTTATTAATCATTACTAATATTTTGATTAAAATAACCAATTTATATAAATGTATAAGTGACTTGAACCCATCCTATAACAAAAGTGATTTTAACAAACTGACAATATCTCCCTGAGAAATAACTTTCACGCAATAGACATTTCTAGTAATAAACTTCTGAACGCACGGACAATTTATAATTCATTGTAATTCTGTAGTAAACCATTAAAACATTTAAAAATTCCAATCATGTATAATTTTACTAATAATCAGCCGTAATTTGTTATTATTTGTAACTATAGAGAACATATTTAAACATTCTCATCGCTCAGATGTTTTTGGAGAATCTAAAAACCTACTGGTCATTTGTAATTTCAAAACATTAAAATTATTTGTGAAATCATATTTATTTATTTCAAAATACCTTTTAACACTTCCGGTCTTATTTATGTTAAACTCACTTTAAATTTTCCGTTTTCAGTACACTTCGGCGAACGCCGCCGATAAAGTAAAAAAAAAAAAAAAACCCTTACTCTTCCCGAACATTCATCTCCAGCGACCACTCTCGTGTCTCGTGTTGTAACTATAGGTGTCATATTTCTACTGTTTACAGCACACGATAAACGTGATGAACGTCCTCTCGTGTCTCGTGTTGTAGCTATAGGTGTCATATTTCTACTGTTTACAGCACACGATAAACGTGATGAACGTCCTCTCGTGTCTCGTGTTGTAGCTATAGGTGTCATATTTCTACTGTTTACAGCACACGATAAACGTGATGAACGTCCTCTCGTGTCTCGTGTTGTAGCTATAGGTGTCATATTTCTACTGTTTACAGCACACGATAAACGTGATGAACGTCCTCTCGTGTCTCGTGTTGTAACTATTGGTGTCATATTTCTACCGTTTACAGCACACGCTATACGTGATGAACGTCCTCTCGTGTCCCGTGTTGTAACTATAGGTGTCATATTTCTACTGTTTACAGCACACGATAAACGTGATGAACGTCCTCTCGTGTCCCGTGTTGTAACTATAGGTGTCATATTTCTACTGTTTACAGCACACGATAAACGTGATGAACGTCCTCTCGTGTCCCGTGTTGTAGCTATAGGTGTCATATTTCTACTGTTTACAGCACACGATACACGTGATGAATATCCTCTCGTGTCTCATGTTGTAGGTATAGGTGTCATATTTCTGTTCACAGCAGACGATAAACGTGATGAACGTCCTCTCGTGTCTCGTGTTGTAGCTATAGGTGTCATATTTCTACTGTTCACAGCACACGATAAACGTGATGAATATCCTCTCGTGTTGTAGCTATAGGTGTCATATTTCTACTGTTTACAGCACACTATATACGTGATGAATATCCTCTCGTGTCTCATGTCTCGTGTTGTAGCTATAGGTGTCATATTTCTACTGTTTACAGCACACTATATACGTGATGAACGTCTTCTCGTGTCTCGTGTTGTAGCTATAGGTGTCATATTTCTACTGTTTACAGGACACTATATACGTGATGAACGTCCTCTCGTGTCTCGTGTTGTAGCTATAGGTGTCATATTTCTACTGTTTACAGCACACGATACACGTGATGAACGTCCTCTCGTGTCTCATGTCTCGTGTTGTAGCTATATGTGTCATATTTCTACTGTTTACAGCACACGATAAACGTGATGAATGTCCTCTCATGTCTCGTGTTGTAGCTATAGGTGTCATATTTCTACTGTTTACAGCACACGATAAACGTGATGAACGTCCTGTCGTGTCTCATGTCTCATGTTGTAGCTATAGGTGTCATATTTCTACTGTTTACAGCACACGATAAACGTGATGAATGTCCTCTCATGTCTCGTGTTGTAGCTATAGGTGTCATATTTCTACTGTTTACAGCACACGATAAACGTGATGAACGTCCTGTCGTGTCTCATGTCTCATGTTGTAGCTATAGGTGTCATATTTCTACTGTTTACAGCACACGATAAACGTGATGAATGTCCTCCTGTTGACATTTATAGTGGCTATATGTGTAGCGTGTAGCCATGCCATTGGAGAGAAAATTTACCTGAGAGGTGCAAACTCATTGTACTACCCTCTTGATACCAGAAATGGTATATTTGGAACATCAACGCATACCCCGGATGCCGGAAGTCTTATCATCGGTATGGACATATTCAAGACACTGCTGCGGGGATATATCCGGAATGAACGCGCGCGCAGACTGGGAGCTTCACATCGAACAGTTACCCCAGTTCAGCAGTTCGGATTACAGGTAAAACTGACCACCCAATAAGAACATTTAGGATCAAAGAAAGTTTTTTGTATGAAATGGTGCTATTCACATGTGTGTCATTTGTACAATCATCCTGTTACCTAGAGTTAATTAATCAACAGCTTATGTATTTCATTATAAATCTCTTCGACCGAAAGTTAATGTTTATATGGAATGGATAATTGATTTTTTTTAAATCATAGGGCTCAGTATTTTACTTTCCAAAAACATACATTTTCGTAGGCATTTCGTGGAATAATCACAAAATCAACTAGCCGCTCTGATCGGTTTATCTCCCCCCCCCCTCCCCCCGATCGGTTTATCTCCCCCCCCTACGCCCCCCCCCCCCATTAGAAAAAGAATGATTTTACACTACTGTATAACGTGTTTTAACAGGATGATGGTCCTCAGGTGAATGGCGGTACCCTTGATTACACAAGTGCTTTTTCAAATGATGGGTCGTCATCTGCCTATTTCCAAAACCAAGATCGATCAATGCAGAATCACCCGATCAACCAGCCAACTCAGGATGAACTTGGACCACAGGTATTGTATCTATTGCTTAAGACAAACGCAAAGTGGAATTAGATGGAACTTCATAAGCAGAATATTAGGTTGTATATTAAAAATATCTAATGAATTTTCAATTACTGAAATATAATGAAATAAAAATTTTTTTCGTGAGCCTTGTAGAGTAAAAGTTAAAAATTTGCGATGTGTTTCTCACAAATATCACAAGAAATGAAAACTAAGACACCATTTGCAATTAACACATAACTCAGAAATGTTACGTCTAAAATAAAAGCCGAACTAAGGCTTCCATATTTGTGCGTCATCCTCAATTAAAACGTAATATATCATAGTCCACATCCTAACATCACGACCATTGTCTGACTGACGCAGGCAATAGAAAACGCAACTATGTAATTTACACTATTGACATAAAACTTAATATGGACGAGGTGACTGGATAACATGCTGATAATATTCAATAATATTACAAATTCATGTTGACTGTTTAATGAAAAAATATATCACTTTTGTATTTACAAATTCGGATTTGGAAAATTACGGCATCAAGAGTCTCAGTTTGAGTTAAAGTAGCATTGATGTAAAATGTATGATTATTAGATAAATAATAAATTAATCTGTTTCGTTTTTATCACAGGGCTTTGCCAATCCAGTCGATCCTTTTACTGAAAGGGTCTATGCCTAAGCCCCGATGAGTGATGACGCCACGACAACTGTAATGTTTATGCTGGTTTCATTGATATGAAAATATATTCACTCTGAAGTACTGACTTCGGCGTCTGTACCTCTGTACCTATTCATTCTTAAATGAAACGTCAGCTAATCTATGTAATTTTGAATGTGATCACCAAGATGTTTTTGTACAGAAGAAAAAGAAAATAAATTCTTATCTATTTTGATGGTTTTTTGTCTTATTTTCATGCAACAATATTTCAACATAAGTTGTCATATACATTTTTGAAATTCTTATCATTTTTTTTGTATTATTTTAATGCAAAAATATATCAGCATAACTAGCCCTATACGGCTATAACTTCCCCTAATCTTTTTGATCCATTTTTATGCAACAATATATCAAAATAATTGGCCATGTATAATTTATAAATTTCTCCCTATTTTGTTTTTGAATGCAGCAATATATATATATATATATATATTTCATTTGGGATGTTTTATTTGTCATATTTTAATGCAACGATACATCAACATTATAGGCATTATACAATTTTTATTGTTGTCGTAATTCTGACGTTTACTTCACAGACATCTGATCAGTTTCCTTGTGTATTGTTAGCTGTAACAGGCAACAAAGATCACATATACTGCACGAAACGTATTCGGTTTTCCGGATAATGATGACAGGAACGACCTCGTATTGTTCTTAGTGCATGCCGGAAACAAAGAAAAACAAAATAAAGAAACAGCTTTACAAATACTAGTTCTGTATAATCATATTTTAATGGGGCTCCATTTTCGCAACCACCCCCCCCCCCCAAAAAAAAAAAAAAAAAAGAGCATAGATTGATAAATGGTCTTAAGCCTATCATATCAATTCGAAGACATATGAATTCGTTGATTAACTGTAATCACAAACTCAACGAAATAGGATTCCTGACCACAAATTTAAAGACGAAGGGAAAAAAAAGAGAAACCAGAATGTTGCATGCATGCATAGATCAAGAAAGTAGATTCTGTCTTTTCCAATCATTAATTAGCAATAGATACTTGTTCGATAGAAGGGGACCTCAGATACTCGGCCTTCAACGATCTTCTAAAACAAATCAGCCATGACATATCCACGCAGGCTTCTGAGTACCACAACTACAGCATCATGACACTGAACTCCTCTCCTTAACATAAGTTTCCATCTCTTTTTCCCAATCTACAGAATCTTATGCTTCCGGCCGAAGACCTATGTTCCCCTCAGCAGTAGCATCAAGTTTTGAACACACGTATGGCCTTTGGTCCGCACTGTCTGCCAACTCATCCATGGTGGGTCCAGTAGCATGAGACTCGCCGCTACCAAATCAAGAATATTCGCGTGACAAAGTCGCCACTGGTTGAGGCAAAACGTCATACTCCTTTTCACTGCCTTTCGTCTAGTCTACCTTGGCATGGAAGGGATGGTGCTGGTGTCTTATCTGCAGCAACATACCCAATTTGAAGGCGATTCAGATGCATTGTTCCTCTTTCTTTCTCTACTTTCATTTTGAATAGTTTACATTTAAACTATCCAGATTTAGTCTTTTTGTAAAGTATAAATGTCTTGTAAAAATTGTACTTCCTTCTAATATGAGTATTATCATAATGACCCAGCTCCACAGATTTGATGATCCTAGCCGGCTTTTGGCATCCCCTTGGAGATCTTGTTTTTACAGTTTACAGAAAAAAACGCGATGCTGTAACATTCAGAAAGTCGTTTCTTCATATAGTTTTTGCTTAAACTGTTGATGACCAAGAGCGGGTGGCTCCACATTTGTCTCCAACTGTCGACTCTGATGGTAATATTGGCTACCTGTCATATATATGTATATAGTTAAATGGCGAGAATCCAGGTGATTCATACATGGAGGCAGTATGGGTGTACACTAGGTAAGATATATGTGGTTTCTAGTTCTGTTTTGACAATGTTCTGAGGTTCAAACCGTGGCCATTAATTAGACGATATGACGTTATCATGGACTTCGATATTTTCACCACATGTCAAAGTTCATTCATCTGCTTACTTTGGAAAAAAAATCAAGAAAATACTAACTTGGCAACATAATCATAATTCAAACTCAAATTCCATAAAACTAGAGCAATATATAATATATTTAAAGATTGAAAAAGTGCATGGGGACTAAACCAAGTGGTCCGGAATGGGAAAGCATCATCGCTTCATCGATGACAACCGCCATATAAACCTTGATCAATCCGAGTAAATAATATCATGTTTTCGACTGAGAAAAAGGTATACAACGGAACTAACAGGCAAGCTAACGAATATCAATCACGTCCAGCTTCATATCGCACATAGAAATAGTATATTTCTCAATTAGATCGCTATGGTGATCATATAACTTCAGCTGTGACATGTAAATACCACAGGTTTGGAAAATTAATGCTCTGGTCCGAAAATTACCCATAACGATTGATCAAAGAATTGGAGAACTGCATCGCAGATAGTCTTCATATAATTGTTCTTTGTAGGAACGGCGACTGCGTAGCGGATAAAACTATCCGTTACCAGGATAAACTGAAATTTACTTTTCACTCGTTATAAAATAAGAGCGACAAGGAATGTACCAATGGGCAACATAGCTGCCAAAATGATTTGTTTGTGACTTAATTTGAAGCGAAATGGGAAATTAGCCATTGATCCTTCTACATCAGCATCAAAGACTGTACAAAAGGCACACAAGTGAATAATACCTTTTGATGATTTAGAGATGGATACAGCAGAGTCAAACAACAAATCAAACCTTTAAAATGTTGAAGTCTAGGAAGCAACTGGGTAAAGTACAAAGTTATCGAAAGAAAAGTAAAAATCTAGACGGGGATATGTAGCAACCCAATAATTATATAAATTTTGTTTTTCCCTCCATCAGATAATTTTATAATAGCCTCAATTACATGTTATGTTCTTAAAAGTGCCGTGAATTAAAATGTAACATGCAGGTTACGGCAATAGTGTTCGTTACTTAATGTTTTGGATACTTAATAAATTTTACAATGTTAATCACTCATCACAATGAATATTTTCAATTTGTGTCCGCGTGGGATTTGCGGAAACATTTATGTAACTTATTTCAATCAACAGCAAACTATGAAATGATTCTTTCTATTTTGATTTAAATCTATACACTGTTTTATGAATTATAACAATTATAAACAAATTATAATACAGTTACTGGTTAGCAGTACCGTGCATTATTACTAAAACAGTACGCGCTTATCTAGAATGAACTGTAAGTTTGACTACAAAAATATACCAGCTCCTGTGCAAGGTAAACTATCGGACTGACACCCACAGTAACATAACAGTAACTTAACAAGGACAAAGGCCAGCCGACCTTATCTTCACCAAGCATGCTATACTCAAAGACAGATCAATGTAGAAGGAAGGTCTTCGGACAGATACACACACATAACAGTAACTAAACAAGGGTTAGTCGACCTTATCTTCACCAAGCATGCTATACTCAAAGACAGATCAATGAAGAAGGAAGGCCTTCGAACAGATATACACACATGACAGTAACTAAACAAGGACAAGGGTCAGTCGACCATATCGTCACCAAGCATTATATACTCAAAGACAGATTAATGAAGAAGGAAGGCCTTCGGACAGATACACACACATGACAGTAACTAAACAAGGGTCAGTTGATCATATCTTCTCCGGGCATCATATTGCCACTCCAACGTCATAAAGCGTAAGGAGATGGTAACTTGAGAAGTAAAAACCATTCATATGAAGGGATAATGAATGAAATTACGGGAGGAAGACGTACAGTTAAAATTAGGACAAGAGAGACTGTGAAATCTCGTACACAAGGAAAACATAGAAGATGTTTGCGTTTTTAGTAAAGACAAACAGAATGCTGTAATATTCTGCATATCAAGTGTTTTTTCCTACATATTAGTATTAAGACTAGAGACAATATTCACATTTTTCAAATGTAAAATTGAAACCATGAAATATAGATACAGAAGATTAACACTTGTTGTAAAATTAAGCGACCTGAATTAAAATATCTGAGATTTTTTCATGGAAGCTTGACATCCTATTTAAATAATCCGAAAGATAGATGACAAACATTTTGATAAATCGATAGACTGGGAGTTAATTACACCTGAATGATTGATCAACATACATTCCACTTAATGAGAGACAAATACGGATGTATACAGTGATTAGCATAGAGTAGATATAATTTATACACAACTTGAACAGCCCTTCTCAAAAGAAGAGAAAAACCAGACTGATTTACTTAGATAATTACCTTGGTGAACGTAAATTCAAGGGCACTACCGATATTTCTATATAGTAACCCTTGGGAAATTTAAATCTAGGGCACAACAGCTGTTTCTAAATGGTACTCTTGTGAACTTAAAATCTAGGGCGCAACAGCTGTTTCTAAATGGTACTGTTGTGAACTTAAAATCTAGGGCACAACAGCTGTTTCTAAATGGTACTCTTGTGAACTTAAAATCTAGGGCGCAACAGCTGTTTCTAAATGGTACTGTTGTGAACTTAAAATATAGGGCACAACAGCTGTTTCTAAATGGTACTCTTGTGAACTTAAAATCTATGGAACTACATATGTTTCTAGATATAGTTACCCTAGTGAACTTGAAATCTAGGACACTACAGATGTTTCTAGATATATTTACCTTTGTGAACTTAAAATCTAGGGCACTGCATATGTTTCTATATATAGTTACTCCTGTGAACTTAAAATCTAGGGCACTACAGATTGTTCTAGATATAGTTACACTTTGAACTTAAAATGTAGGGCACCTCAGGTAATTCAAGATACAATTACTCTTGTGAACTTAAAAACTAGAGCACTGCCGATGTTTCTATGTATAGTTACTCCTGTGAACTTAAAATCTAAGGCACTAGAGATGATTCTATGTATAGTTACTCCTGTGAACTTAAAATCTAGGGCACTGCTGATGTTTCTAGATATAGTTATACTTGTGAACTTTAAATCTAGGGCACTACAGATGTTTCTATATATAGTTACTCCTATGAACTTTAAATCTGGGGCACTAGAGATGTTTCTATATATAGTTACTCCTGTGAACTTAAAATCTAGGGCACTGCTGATGTTTCTAGATATAGTTATACTTGTGAACATTAAATCTAGGGCACTACAGATGTTTCTATATATAGTTACTCCTGTGAACTTAAAATCTAGGGTACTGCAGATTGTTCTAGATATAGTTATATTTGTGAACTTTAAATCTAGGGCACTACAGATGTTTCTATATATAGTTATACTTGCGAACTTAAAATCTAGAGCAGTACAGATGTTTCTAAATGGTACCCTTGTGAACTTAAAATCTAGGACACTACAGATGTTTCTAAATGGTACCCTTGTGAACTAAAAATCTAGAGCACTACAGATGTTTCTAGATATGTTTACTCTTGTGAACTTGAAATCTAGAGCACTACAGATGTTTCTAGATATATTTACTCTTGTGAACTTGAAATCTAGAGCACTACAGATGTTTTTATATACAATTACTCTTGTGAACTTGAAATCTAGGGCACTACAGATGTTTCTAGATACAGATACCATTGTGAACTTTAAATCTAGGGCACTGCAGATATTTCTAGATACAGCCACTCTTATGAACTTGAAATCTAGATTATAACACAGTGACAGCTTCGTCATTTATTGTATATTTAGATAATCGAGATTAAAACAATTAGATACTCAGTGTCTCTTTACATTTATCTGATGTTGACATTACACTGCGATATGCCTAATGACAAACACCAAAATAGTTGCTCCGTGGTGAATTGATGTCCGTGCTAAAATAGGGTTATTTTCCGGCACAGTAGAATACAGCAAAATTGTATTCCTACAACTTCAGTGCAAGTTGCAGGGTTCATAGTACTTATTTCATTTCTTTATGCTGTATAAGGTATTATGTCCTCGATGGCTCTATATGCTTAGTGATACCATTGTTATATACTAGCTCTTACTTTGATAACCTGGCATTTCCTACTGGGGTTGACCAACACTTAAATACCAGATATCGTCAAAGAAGAAAACGATGCTAACCCGTCCTTCGAGCACGATCCTACTATTCATGTACTTTTTTAGCTTTCTTCAGTAAATTTTCTTTTGTTCAAATTTTTCATTACTCGATTTTGAACTACGCTCTTTCTGACATGTAATGTTTTCTTGTCGATTTTGAGGACGCGAATATCATATTTACATGAAGATGTTAATTATTTGTGTGTCTTTTGTATAATTCTCAAGACTGTATACCCCTAGATCAGACCCAATCCTTATCCTACTAGCTCAGTCGGTTAGAGCGTTGGTCAGTGTAACTCAGATGAAGATCCGAGGTCCGTACTTCGATGCTCCCTAACCATGGTGGATTGTGTTTCATCGAGAAATGGACCTATATGTACTGAACTGTTTGTATCCCTTGGGAAAGACTCTTTACCTTTGTTACTTGATGAAATGCGACGGATCTTCCGTATGTTGATCAGTGGGAGAGCCATCATCTACTGTAAGGGAACCTCGTCTCACAATGACGTTTGCAGTTTCAAGGGGCTAGAAATCCACCAGACAGCAACCGTAGGGACTGTTCACAAGTAATTAATGACTAGATACTGGAATTTTGTCTACAAGGCATAGAGTCCTTTTGAGAATCTATGCATTAACGTATTTCCTAATATTGCCTTTGTATTTTGTAGAGACGTCATACAATGGTGTTTGTGTAATAAAAACTACATGCTGACAAAGATTCATGGTAATAAGCAGTGGCAGATTTTTCAGGCAAGTTAGATAATTCAGATCATTTAGTTTTCTCCGTTGTGAATGTTCCATTTCTCGACCGCTGAGTTTTCATATATCTTATTGACTAAAAGTTAAAAACTGCGTTCTTTCTGATTGATAAATTGTGGGCCTCATATCTTAGGGTTTGACTTTTGGCGGACATACTGCATTCAGTATCTTTACACTTTCCGCGGCGACGTTTAAGGGCATCAATGCCTCTGTTAAAGAAGTACTTTTCTTGACCGTTCAGAATGTCCTCCACTGCATGTATGACGTCATCATCTGACCGAAAGTGGGTATCGGAAATGTCTTTGGGAATAGATGAAAGACTGATGGAGCGAGATCAGGCGAATAAGGTGGATGATCAATCATTTCAAAGCCACAATCGTTAGTGGCAGCCATGGCAATGACAGGCTTGTGAACAGGGGCAATGTCCTGGTGACACAACATATCTTTTTACTGAGTTTTCCGCGGCACTATAGTTTAATATTTTCTCTGATGCACAAGTGATGCACAATATGTGGCTTTGATTGTTTGTTCCTTTTGCAGATAATCTACCTTCTGAATACCATTAGCATCCCAGAAAACCGAGGACATAACCTTTCCAGTTGATGGAACAATCTTTGCTTTCAGTCTTGGTACCCAACAGGCTAGGAGCTTTCTCATTTCAAGATGTTTCGTAAGAACGGAATGTACTTTGTACCTCGAAACCCCAACTGTACTGGCTTTATATCTTTCTGCAACTCATCATTCCCTAGTGTTGCTACCATATCAGTATAGATATCCTAAGGCGCTAGACGTTCCTTATGCAAATTCACCGCTCTTTCAACGATTTTTCCGTTTTGCAAAGTCATTTGACTTCAGAATGGGGTGCTGACATACCATCTTCACCTCTTTAATACAGCTTATCAGCTCTCGTAGATAAAAGAATCCAAAACATCCATAGTTATTTGCTATTATTAGAATTACGATAAACACAATGTCTTACTACTGTGCAATTAACCAGTCGATGCTAATACCACGCTTTTATCCGTGTAGCATTCCAGTATGTTGATATGATTGAGACGCAAACGGAATGGACTGGAGTTAAGTATTTTCACGCATGCGATTATCTGTGATTTCTCGGCAGTTTAACTAACCAACACTAAACTGATGATTCAGGAATCAAGTGGATTAGGAATCTCTGTCTGTCTGTCTGTCTGTCTGTCTGTCTGTCTGTCTGTCCAATGTGAAAGTCTCTCTCTCTCTCTCTCTCTCTCTCTCTCTCTCTCTCTCTCTCTCTCTCTCTCTCTCTCCAATCTCTCTCTCTCTCTCTCTCTCTCTCTCTCTCTCTCTCTCTCTCTCTCTCTCTCTCTCTCTCTCTCTCTCTCTCTCTCTCTCTCTCTCTCTCTCTCTCTCTCTCTCTCTCTCTCTCTCTCTCTCTCTCTCTCCAATGTGAAAGTTTCATGTATATAACTCAATTTAATTTAGCCATCTTATGCAATATACCTGTTTGTGTTTAATAGTAATTGGAAAGAACATTAATAATGCTCTTGCAACTTGTGCCAAGTCCTTTTTGCTTATTTTGGCAATAAAATAAATTTAACGAAAAAAATCCTATCATGAATATTCTCTTTCTAGATTGTAACATTCCTGTTTCCTAACCTACCGTCCAGTATATCCTTGTGCAATAAAACGTTATGAATTTACGATGCTTGCCTAATGGTTTCGTTGTCGCTGATTTGACAGCATGACACGTACTTCCAATGACCAAGATTTGAATATGGCAAATGTTTCCATTGCAATGAAAGAAGCTTATCCTGTCGAAACATTAAATTCAATTATCATTTTTTATTTCCTTTGTTCATTTTTTTCCTTTTTAAATCAGTAAAGATCGCGGGAATTTTCTTGTCTTTTGAAAATGTATACAAATTGCTTTTGAACGACATGCAGAAACATTGAAATCAATTTGTTCAGAACATAGAAATGTTCTTAACGCTGTTCTTAAACTATCAAATATGTGAACATTATAAAATTATGCTCCCTGTCTAGATTTTGGCTTTTCCTTTGATCACTTTTAATTTTCCTCCGTCGCTTCCTAGGCTTCAAAATGTTGGCACGTAGCATCATTGATGAGTCCTAGAAGGAGGAAACAGCAGCATGATGCAGTATTATTCATCATTTGCCTCTATTGTTCCTAACTCTAAATGTGTGTCTTTTATACAATCTTTTCCCTAAGTATGAATTGAAACGTATATATTTCAACATGGTTTGATTAACCAACATACGCAGTGTGTTAAAAGCGTTTGGTCGCGTGTGTATGTTTGGATGAATTTTTTGTGTAAATTTGGGATGTACTCGTTTTCCATGAACACTTGTGGGCGTAGAACTTGAGAGCACATGTCGCCTTACTAGCCTCGGCAAGTGGGCGTTTCCCTTTAGTAGTACAGTGTCTGGTTGGAGACCGAAGGGTCGCTAGTTTGAACCCTAGTGACGCCAGAATGTTTTTCATTACCCCTTCCAATATATACGTGGGTACATATTGGTGTTACAGAATAGATGCATTTATAAATATCTCAGCGCATATCCAGGTAAGCGCCGAATTGAAATGTATTTTCAATCTCTGTTATTTACATGTCACAATTGATTCGATATTTTGGGCCCTGTTCCCGTTATCACGATTTTCGTGCAAGAAGTGTCAACTGAGAAACTCGTAACACAAGGGTTCAAAGGATGCAGGTTGATGAAAATAATGGGGAAGTTTTATGGTCGCCATAGTGATCTCATTGAGAAATATTATAATTTCTTGTGCGATATGAAGCTGGACGTATTTTATGCTCGTTAGTTTGCCTGTTGGTTATGTTGTTGTACATCTTGTTATCATTTGAGAACGTGACATTGCTTAATACTTGCATTGACCAAAGTTTACATGGAGGGTGTCGTCTATGAAGCTTACTCTTCTGGAACACTTTGTCTTATTCTCCTTGCACATTTTCAGGAGTCTCCGCGTAAATCATTCTTTTGTTCATATCTTGCCCTATTTTTATGGAATTTGAGTTTGCATCATGGTTTTTGTGCCATGTTAGTATTTTCTTATCTTTTTTCTGAAAGAAGCTGAAGAATGTGTTAGGAAGAATACATTATCCAAAGTAATATCATATGGTTATGAAATTTGCTTTATATCTTGTATAAAAAAGCCATTCAGTCTTACTACATTTACTGGCACACACACCTGTTCAAAGTTTGAACATCGTTTTGATTCCTACTTAAACGTGATATATTTTTGAACTTTTGAATGTCATATTATATCTCAATATTCTCTCTTAAAAACGAATATGATGCATAACTTTCACATTTCTTTTTATGCAAAATTGATTAGTAGATTAGATGTAAAGAATGGCACTCAGCGGAAATATAAATAGACGGTTACTGTCAACATTACTAGTTTGGTAATATGGATATTGTTATATATAAATATTGTGAATTAATCCAAATTCAGATGTGCTGTGTTTACCTGCATTGTATCATATTGGTTGTTTACATAAAAACCTATTTATGATTATTTGTCACAATATGTGTAGATAGTACTAGGCAGATAAATCTAGAAAGCTCGGTTAGTAGAACTTGACCTGTGAGTTTCCGAAAGTTTCTAAATATAGAAAACTCGGTTATTAGAACTACCTGGGTGTTTCCGAAAGTTTCGAAAGACACATGTAAACAAGCTAGGTACCTGCTAGTCTAGGATCATCTAGAAAAGAACTTTCTAGAAACCTTTAGTGTATATAAACATGATGGAACTGAGTCTGAGCAGCCTTTTTGAAGTATTAACGCCTTGAGTGAGCTTACTTTGAGACTTCAGTCTGTGAAGTGTGGACTTGAACAGTGATTTAGTGATAATGCCTTGTGGACTTGCACTTATATATACCCAGCGAGGAAACAATTCTTGAACTTTTCTCCTGTTACCCTGTTTTCCGGACAATCTATTGTGAATTCTTCTGGATTTGGAGGATTTCCACCGAAAGATAAGTTCTGACTTTTGATTAATTAGTAGCTAGCTCTGTACACCATCACAATATTTGTAATTTTACTGTATAGAATTTATTTGTTGTTATTAAATTGTGGAATTTTAACCTAGCTGTTGGGTTTTTTTGTTTTTGCTGTACGTTAATTCCGTTACATAACAATATTTTCAACATTTCAGGGTTTTTTTTTTTTTTTTTTTAGAAACATCCTTTTATTCTGTTTTGTATAAATATATCATGGTGTACATGCTATGTAGATGTAAACATCATTCCTATCACTTCTGATGAAATATTTAAACAAATTTTCTTTACCAAATAATAAGACTTAAAACCATGTTGCCAGTTGGTTCTTTTCAAGTGCGATTTTTTTTTTATTTTTTGCCAATCAGATGCTGCCACCATGGCGGAACCACCGGCTGCGATCTTACCCTACAGTTATACATATTGTTGATTGCCAAGGCGTCATATTCACTTATTTCCTGGAATGCTCCAATCCTATCCTGGTATGAAGAGTCAGTTGTCCTCAGTGTTGGCTGGCCGTTATTGCTGAATGCCTGAAATAAGTATTTCCAGGATTTGTTATTACGTCATTTCCTTTCAACATGTACATTTTAGATGCACGTGCATGTCCTCACATACAAAGAAACTTTGTTATATCGCGCGTTCATCAATCAATTAACGTTTCACAAATCTGACATTTGTATCCCGTACTTATTTCTTTAATGTATGACACATCGCGTAACAAAATAAGATCATGGACCTGCATATGTACGTTGAAAATAATCCGAGAAATGATAAGTTTGGCATTTTTTCCACTAATTCTGATTTTTCTCAAAGTCTTATTATATAAGGCTACGGCATTAGAGACGAGTCCAAGAAGGAAGAAAAAACTGCAAGATGCAATTAAATCTATTAAATTTGCCTTTACTATATCCGATTATAAATTTGTTTAGAGTTTGTTCCCTCTAATATTTTTTAAATCAATTCATATTTCACATAAAGAAGTTCCCTATGTACCTGTTGGAGGGACATAACTGAATAGTATTTTACCTAGTGCTAATCCTATCCTTGATGGCCCAATGCACAGCTCACCTACATAAGGGTCTGATATGAGCGGGTTCTCCTATTGGTTTGGATTTAGAAGTGCTACAATATCTATGATCTGTATCAATGTTTCCCATTCATAATACATTAAAATAAAAAATGCACATTTGATACATTATTACGTTCCGTCGGATTTCATGATAGCGCAAAGATCTATCTATCGTGAAAATGTGTGAATAATGTGACCTTTAAAAAACTTAAAAATACCATGTAGATTTTTTCATTGCATATTCAGTCTAAAAAGGTGAAACGGTAAGATAGATCTATAGGTAATAGGTAGTTGGTGATAACACACAGTGCAAGCCAAAAATAAACCTTTCAATAAATGATGGGTTAAAAAAATTCCAAGTTTCATCATCACTTGATAAAATTTGTAAAGCTTTTTGCTCTGATATAGTACTCTATGTATTGTTGAAGGTTATCATCGTAAAAATGTAAAGGTACGCAAAATATTCAAAATTTTTAATATTAATGTAATGTAAACAATCTTGTTTATAAGATATTCTTTTATTAATCCGGTGAATCATTGATATACAAACAATATTGTTTTAATATATTACTTGATTAGGGCCGTGAAACACTAATATAAACAATCTTGTTTATAAGATATTCTTTTATTAATCCGGTGAATCATTGATATACAAACAATCTTGTTTTAATATATTACTTTATCAGGGCCCTGAAACACTGATACACTAACAATCTTGTTTATATATATATTACTTTATTAGAGCCCTGAAACACTGATACACTAACAATCTTGTTTAATATATTACTTGATTAGGGCCGTGAAACACTGATATAAACAATCTTGTTTTGATATATTACTTGATTAGGGCCCTGAAACACTGATATACAATCGTGCTTTGGTATCTTTCTATATTAGGGCCGTGAAACACTGATATACAATCGTGCTTTGATATCTTTCTATATTAGGGCCGTGAAACACTTATATAAACAATCGTGCTTTGATATCGTTCTATATTAGGGCCGTGAAACACTGATATACAATCGTGCTTTGGTATCTTTCTATATTAGGGCCGTGAAACACTTATATAAACAATCGTGCTTTGATATCTTTCTATATTAGGGCCGTGAAACACTTATATAAACAATCGTGCTTTGATATATTTCTATATTAGGGCCGTGAAACACTTATATAAACAATCGTGCTTTGATATATTTCTATATTAGGACCGTGAAACACTTATATAAACAATCGTGCTTTGATACAGTTCTATATTAGGGCCGTGAAACACTTATATAAACAATCGTGCTTTGATATATTTCTATATTAGGGCCGTGAAACACTTATATAAACAATCGTGCTTTGATATATTTCTATATTAGGGCCGTGAAACACTTATATAAACAATCGTGCTTTGATATCTTTCTATATTTGGGCCGTGAAACACTTATATAAACAATCGTGCTTTGATATCTTTCTATATTTGGGCCGTGAAACACTTATATAAACAATCTTGTTTAATATATTACTTGATTAGGGCCGTGAAACACTTATATAAACAATCGTGCTTTGATATATTTCTATATTAGGGCCGTGAAACACTTATATAAACAATCGTGCTTTGATACATTTCTATATTAGGGCCGTGAAACACTGATATACAATCGTGCTTTGATATCTTTCTATATTAGGGCCGTGAAACACTTATATAAACAATCGTGCTTTGATATATTTCTATATTAGGGCCGTGAAACACTTATATAAACAATCGTGCTTTGATATATTTCTATATTAGGGCCGTGAAACACTTATATAAACAATCGTGCTTTGATACATTTCTATATTAGGGCCGTGAAACACTGATATACAATCGTGCTTTGATACATTTCTATATTAGGGCCGTGAAACACTTATATAAACAATCGTGCTTTGATAAATTTCTATATTAGGGCCGTGAAACACTGATATACAATCGTGCTTTGATATATTTCTATATTAGGGCCGTGAAACACTTATATAAACAATCGTGCTTTGATATATTTCTATATTAGGGCCGTGAAACACTTATATAAACAATCGTGCTTTGATATATTTCTATATTAGGGCCGTGAAACACTGATATACAATCGTGCTTTGATACATTTCTATATTAGGGCCGTGAAACACTTATATAAACAATCGTGCTTTGATACATTTCTATATTAGGGCCGTGAAACACTGATATACAATCGTGCTTTGATATATTTCTATATTAGGGCCGTGAAACACTTATATAAACAATCGTGCTTTGATATCTTTCTATATTAGGGCCGTGAAACACTTATATAAACAATCGTGCTTTGATATATTTCTATATTAGGGCCGTGAAACACATATAAACAATCGTGCTTTGATATATTTCTATATTAGGGCCGTGAAACACTT
Source organism: Ylistrum balloti (assembly GCF_031769215.1). NCBI lineage: Eukaryota > Metazoa > Mollusca > Bivalvia > Pectinida > Pectinidae > Ylistrum > Ylistrum balloti. The sequence continues at coordinate 530,210 of NW_026782082.1, read as the reverse complement.
ATATAAACAATCGTGCTTTGATATATTTCTATATTAGGGCCGTGAAACACTTATATAAACAATCGTGCTTTGATATATTTCTATATTAGGGCCGTGAAACACTTATATAAACAATCGTGCTTTGATATATTTCTATATTAGGGCCGTGAAACACTTATATAAACAATCGTGCTTTGATATCTTTCTATCTTAGGGCCGTGAAACACTTATATAAACAATCGTGCTTTGATATATTTCTATATTAGGGCCGTGAAACACTTATATAAACAATCGTGCTTTGATATCTTTCCATATTAGGGCCGTGAAACACTTATATAAACAATCGTGCTTTGATATATTTCTATATTAGGGCCGTGAAACACACAAACATGACCTACCTTAGGACCGTAATGCATCAGACTCCGATAATCATATGGAGTCCGCCTATTGTTGGTCACCTGATTTGTAAATCGTTGAAAATTATGCCGCATGTGTATAGGAACATTTCTCCACAGAACAGTGACGTAACCATCCCTGTCATTTCGGGATTGTTCATGTATCAGACCGAGAGAGTGGCCTATCTCATGCATCATTATACGTCTCTGTAAAATAAAAAGAATATTAACGTTTTATGGATGTGTTCTATTGTTTAATGTCCGCGGAACAATAGTGATTATTCCTTTAATCTCATCCTCACACTTCTCTTTGAAAAAATGACTTTTTTCCAATTAAATTGTTTACATCCTGAATCTCTGTCAGTGACGTTTTATTTGTTTATATGTTATGAACCTCAGGAATGCGTTAATTTAACATAGGTATGCATTATCTTGATTTTTCATTGGCGTGTTTTATCGTTATTAAATCTGGACAAAACATTGACTTTTCATTGGTGTGTGGGGACAGCATATATAGGACAACAGCGAGAGTGACGTCATCAGCACTCTGACGAGGGACAGTACATATAGGACAACAGCGAGGGTGTCGTCATCAGTACTCTGACGGGGGACAGTACATATAGGACAACAACGAGAGTGACGTCATCAGTACTCTGACAGGGGACAGTACATATAGGACAACAGCGAGAGTGACGTCATCAGCACTCTGACGAGGGACAGTACATATAGGACAACAGCGAGAGTAACGTCATCAGTACTCTGACGGGGGACAGTATATATAGGACAACAGCGAGAGTAACGTCATCAGTACTCTGACGGAGGACAGTATATATAGGACAACAGCGAAAGTGTCGTCATTAGTATTCTGACAGGGGACAGTACATATAGGACAACAGCGAGAGTGACGTCATCAGCACTCTGGCGGGGGACAGTACATATAGGACAACAGCGAAAGTGTCGTCATTAGTATTCTGACGGGGGACAGTACATATAGGACAACAGCGAAAGTGTCGTCATTAGTACTCTGACGGGGGACAGTACATATAGGACAACAGCGAGAGTGACGTCATCAGTACTCTGACGAGGGACAGTACATATAGGACAACAGCGAGAGTGTCGTCATCAGTACTCTGGCGGGGGACAGTACATATAGGACAACAGCGAGAGTGACGTCATCAGTACTCTGACGGGGGACAGTACATATAGGACAACAGCGAGAGTGTCGTCATCAGTACTCTGGCGGGGGACAGTACATATAGGACAACAGCGAGAGTGACGTCATCAGTACTCTGACGGGGGACAGTACATATAGGACAACAGCGAGAGTGACGTCATCAGTACTTTTATATCCATAATCATCATTTCCACTTACTGTTCTGCATTGCTGTGAGAGAGTTAACGGCTGGTATCTAAATATACCTGTCTGGCGCATGGGGTTCATACCCAGAGGTGACGAACACCTGAGGAGAAAGCATAGAAATTAATCAATGGTGATAATATTTTTTATAAGGTACCCCGCCGACTGTATTAGCTATAGATATCAGTATACCAGGATATTTACTTTACATTAGCTATCAGTATACCAGGATATTTACTACATTAGCTATAGATATCAGTATACTAGGATATTTACTACATTAGCTATATATATCAGTATAGCGGGATATTTACTACATTAGCTATAGATATCAGTATACCAGGATATTTACTACATTAGTTATCAGTATACCAGGATATTTACTACATTAGTTATAGATATCAGTATACCAGGATATTTACTACATTAGTTATAGATATCAGTATACCAGGATATTTACTACATTAGCTATCAGTATACCTATCAGTATACCAGGATATTTACTACATTAGTTATCAGTATACCAGGATATTTACTACATTAGTTAACAGTATACCAGGATATTGATTACATTAGCCATAGCTATCAGTATACCAGGATATTTACTACATTAGCTATCAGTATACCAGGATATTTACTACATTAGTTAACAGTATACCAGGATATTGATTACATTAGCTATATATATCGGTATACCAGGATATTTACTACATTAGCTATAGATATCAGTATACCAGGATATTTACTACATTAGCTATAGATATCAGTATACCAGGGTATTTACTACATTAAGCTATAGCTATCAGTATACCAGGATATTTACTACATTAGCTATAGATATCAGTATACCAGGATATTTACTACATTAGCTATCAGTATACCAGGATATTTACTACATTAGCTATCAGTAAACCAGGATATTTACTACATTAGCTATAGCTATCAGTATACCAGGATATTTGCTACATTAGCTGTAGCTATCAGTATACCAGGATATTTACTACATTAGCTATCAGTATACCAGGATATTTACTACATTAGCTATAGATATCAGTATACCAGGGTATTTACTACATAAGCTATAGCTATCAGTATACCAGGATATTTACTACATTAGCTATAGATATCAGTATACCAGGATATTTACTACATTAGTTAACAGTATACCAGGATATTTACTACATTAGTTATAGATATCAGTATACCAGGATATTTACTACATTAGTTATAGATATCAGTATACCAGGATATTTACTACATTAGTTAACAGTATACCAGGATATTGATTACATTAGCTATCAGTATACCAGGATATTTACTACATTAGCTATCAGTATACCAGGATATTTACTACATTAGTTAACAGTATACCAGGATATTGATTACATTAGCCATAGCTATCAGTATACCAGGATATTTACTACATTAGCTATCAGTATACCAGGATATTTACTACATTAGTTAACAGTATACCAGGATATTGATTACATTAGCTATAGATATCGGTATACCAGGATATTTACTACATTAGCTATCAGTATACCAGGATATTTACTACATTAGCTATAGATATCAGTATACCAGGGTATTTACTACATAAGCTATAGCTATCAGTATACCAGGATATTTACTACATTAGCTATAGATATCAGTATACCAGGATATTTACTACATTAGCTATCAGTATACCAGGATATTTACTACATTAGCTATCAGTAAACCAGGATATTTACTACATTAGCTATAGCTATCAGTATACCAGGATATTTGCTACATTAGCTGTAGCTATCAGTATACCAGGATATTTACTACATTAGCTATCAGTATACCAGGATATTTACTACATTAGCTATAGATATCAGTATACCAGGATATTTACTACATTAGCTATCAGTATACCAGGATATTTACTACATTAGCTATAGATATCAGTATACCAGGATATTTACTACATTAGCTATAGATATCAGTATACCAGGATATTTACTACATTAGTTATAGATATCAGTATACCAGGATATTTACTACATTAGCTATCAGTATACCAGGGTATTTACTACATAAGCTATAGCTATCAGTATACCAGGATATTTACTACATTAGCTATAGATATCAGTATACCAGGATATTTGCTACATTAGCTATAGATATCAGTATACCAGGATATTTACTACATTAGCTATAGCTATCAATATACCAGGATATTTGCTACATTAGCTATAGCTATCAGTATACCAGGATATTTACTACATTAACTATCAGTATACCAGGATATTTACTACATTAGCTATAGATATCAGTATACCAGGGTATTTACTACATAAGCTATAGATATCAGTATACCAGGATATTTACTACATTAGCTATAGATATCAGTATACCAGGATATTTACTACATTAGCTATAGATATCAGTATACCAGGATATTTACGACATTAGCTATCAGTATACCAGGATATTTACTACATTAGCTATAGATATCAGTATACCAGGATATTTACTACATTAGCTATATATATCAGTATACAATGATATTTACAACATTAGCTATCAGTATACCAGGATATTTACTACATTAGCTATAGATATCAGTATACCAGGGTATTTACTACATAAGCTATAGCTATCAGTATACCAGGATATTTACTACATTAGCTATAGATATCAGTATACCAGGATATTTACTACATTAGTTATCAGTATACCAGGATATTTACCACATTAGCTATAGATATCAGTATACCAGGGTATTTACTACATTAGTTATCAGTATACCAGGGTATTTACTACATAAGCTATAAATATCAGTATACCAGGATATTTACTACATTAGCTATAGATATCAGTATACCAGGATATTTACAACATAAGATAAAAATAAAAAAATACAATGAAATTTACTACAAAAGCTATAAATATCAGTATACCAGGATATTTACTACATTAGCTATAGATATCAGTATACCAGGATATTTATTACATTAGCTATAGATATCAGTATACCAGGATATTTACTACATTAGCTATCAGTATAACAGGATATTTACTACATTAGCTATAGATATCAGTATACCAGGATATTTACTACATTAGTTATAGATATCAGTATACCAGGATATTTACTACATTAGCTATCAGTATTCCAGGATATTTACTACATTAGCTATAGATATCAGTATACCAGGATATTTACTACATTAGTTATAGATATCAGTATACCAGGATATTTACTACATTAGCTATCAGTATACCAGGATATTTACTACATTAGTTATAGATATCAGTATACCAGGATATTTACTACATTAGCTATCAGTATACCTGGATATTTATTTACTACATTAGCTATCAGTATACCAGGATATTTACTACATTAGCTATCAGTATACCTGGATATTTACTACATTAGCTATAGATATCAGTATACCAGGATATTTACGACATTAGCTATCAGTATACCAGGATATTTACGACATTAGCTATCAGTATACCAGGATATTTACTACATTAGCTATCAGTATTCCTGGATATTTACTACATTAGCTATAGATATCAGTATACCAGGATATTTACTACATTAGCTATAGATATCAGTATACCAGGATATTTACTATATTAGTTATAGATATCAGTATACCAGGATATTTACTACATTAGCTATCAGTATACCTGGATATTTACTACATTAGCTATCAGTATTCCTGGATATTTACTACATTAGCTATAGATATCAGTATACCTGGATATTTACTATATTAGCTATAGATATCAGTATACCAGGATATTTACGACATTAGCTATCAGTATACCAGGATATTTACCACATTTACTGTATTAACTATTGATATATTTTATTATACATGCGTTTCTACTAGATACCTCTCGATTTAATTGATTTTGATTTATTTTTCATATTAGCGAGTTAAGCAAACACCGTAGAATAACGGTCATTTTCACTACAAAATTTGTGTCATTTCGCTTCTATGCCTATGGTCTCCATTATTACGTCACAATACAGTCCATGAATGCATGACGTCATTTCATTATCTTAACCTGACGTCACCTGAGATTACATTAGACATTTATGTAATACACAAAAAATATTGGATGACAATTATGTGATAAATAGAATATGTCTGTAGTAGATTCAGATCCTAACAAAATAAACGTATCTGTCTCCTTATTTATTTTGTTCAGAGGCAAGTGCAAAATAGTTAGGTTGATCGACAATATTAAATGGCAATCGAGATAAAAATTACAGAGTTACCAACCCTTTACCGTCCTGTACAAAAATAAACGTTCTTCCCTGATGGACATCGTTTATTGTTGGTGTTCGAAACCGGATGCAGGTTTTCTGCTGCCATTGGTTTATTGCATCCTGGAAAAGCATGCGCTGTGCTGTTGCTAGATAAATAAAAAAAATAACTTTTTGTAACCCGAGAATTATATTGACGTAGCCTATTAGCTTGTTAATAGGGTCAAAGGTTATGTGGTGAGAAATGAAGTTGTAAACTTGACCAAAGATGTGGGTGAACGGATGCTTTTGTGTTTTATGTCAAACATATGTCCACAAACTCGCGTGTCAGTGACATAAATTTTCTCTGCTTAAAGACCAGGTGACATCAACCTGGAGTATCTTCTGTCAGACACCTGATCAAAGTATGAATACCTTTGTAGAGACACGTGGGTTTTCTACACGTGCCAGACACATTGTGTATCTTAATGGGTAAACGTGCCAGTGACATCGTTTATTTTTATTGGGACAAGTGATCTATGTACATGTAGCAAACACATCGAGTATCTTTATAGAGACACGTGATCGAAATGTATGTACATGTGCCAGACACATTGAGTATCTTATAGAGACATGTGATTTATGCGCAAGTGTCACTCACATCCAGTATTTTTGTGGACGCACGTGACCTAAATGTACGTACATGTGCCAGACGCATTGGGTATCTTTATAGAGACACATGATTTATTTGCACGTGCCACACACGTCCAGTATCTGTATGAAGACACGTGACCTAAATGTATGTACATGTGCAAGACGCATTGAGTATCTTTTTATAGAGACACGTGATCTATGTACACGTGCCAGACACATTGTGTATCTTTAAGGAGACATGCTATCTGTGTAGACTTGCCATGAAAAAATGGAGATTACTTACTGAATCGGGAATTAGAATCAAATGCCACGAGGACTTCGCCACCCGGCCATATCTTAGAAGCGTCACTGGGGGTTTTCCTTTTCTTCCTCAACAATCCACCATTGACAGCTGGTTCACTGGTGTATTTAGAGGAAAGACAATTGACCGTCAATTCAGTTAAAACAAGAAAATTAAAAGAAATCGGAACATAAAACAAAATCAGCAAATAAAACCAAGGGTAAATAGATTGATCTTTTTATTACTTTTTCGTTTGATACTGGTAAGATTCATAGTTTAAAAACGAATGAAATTCTCATGTGTTATTCCACCATATCGGTAAAAAAATTTCGTATATTTGATATTAAAATCATGACAAACCGTATGCAATGTAGTTGTGTGGTGCCGTTCAATTCTTTATTCGATTTTACGCCAATCTAATTCTAAATTTGTATCTAAATGTGATACGGATTCATTTTCGAGTCTTTTTGTTCAATCATCGAGATTTTGCAAATGATAGTACTAAACACAGCCAGAACATATCATTTGTATGAGATTTATAAGGGTTTCGTAAATAACATATGAATTAGAAAAGAATGCAGTATTCTATTCATCACATTAATAAGATATTTTTGTAATCATCCATGAAACAAGCATCATATTGGACCGATACGAAATTTAAATTTGCGATATTCTGACTATATCTTTCTTTTTGTTGACGTCACTGTGGATATGACGCCATGTACTTATGACGTCACGATGGAAACAATCGGAAAGTTGAGCCGATTGCAGTTTTGAAAAGTCATAAACACGTGGTGTATGTTAAATGGTCAATTTATTAACCCAGTGACATACACCAGTACGGTTTTATCTACATTTTTGAAAAAAAAATCGAGAGACTTGCAAGTGAATAGCATAGCACGTTAATACAAAGTAGAATAAGAAACAGGGAAAATTTATTAACACATCAAGCAAACTATATACAAGTTATACAGCAAAAAATTTATGATACATACGGTTCTAGAAAATTTGGAAGATCCTCCAATTTGATGACCATATCGCCCTGTATCTTGTACTCGCCATTTGAAGCATCGCTAATGTCACTATTAAATTCTTCTTCCCCTGAAACACATAAAAAATAAAAGAAAAAAAAAACTGAAGATTATTTAATACAGAGTAAAACATGATAAAGCTCAAGAGATGTGCTTGGGAGAAAAGAACCGAGGAAGCAGGTATGTTACTATACAGTAGGCAAAAAGAATAGCGATGAAAAAATCACCACTCTTTTTCATGCAGCCCAGTGATAAGAAAATACTGAACACACGACGACATTTCAATAGCTGAAGGATATGATCCTTGTGAATGGTCGATGCAAAGAAGATTAAGCAATCCGAGGTGTGATTATAACACTTGTAGGTACCACGTGATATAAAGATGACGTCATCATAACGAAGTTCTTTCTGTATCATGTGACAACCATACTGTTGCAAATGGCAACCTGTTTCACGTGATACACGTTCATTACCATATGTGAGAGAGAGATGCTAGCCCAACGGTTAAAAGAGATGTGTGTCGCGAGGTAGCCTCTGAAACGTATGACTATGAGCAGGATTTAGAAAAAGGTGTGGCTTTATCAAGAGCAGTATACCTGCAGCATTCATTATCTCCTCGTCAATCGTAAGAGTAGGTGACTGGAAAAAAGAACAAATACGTCGATCTCAACGAATAGTTTATAAAAAAAATCTTTTCACAATGTAAATATACACAACAACACGATATGTTAATAAAGATTGAAATAGTTGTGTGGTAAGTTAGCCCGATTGATGTATTTAGAAAGGAAGATTGGTCTGAAATATAAACCTGAACTTGTTGTCCTTCCGGCCGGAGTAACCGTAGCATATGTTGTAATAAATGATCTGGTATTGGGCCTACTGCTTGACTGGTCACTTCATCGGGCCATAACGACAGCACGAATGCGAGGAAAACGGAAGAGGCAGGTATATTCATTTCTGAAGTAATAACGACGATATCAGTTATATATTTTTATATTGTTTAAAGCGCTAACATCAGAATTACTGACAATAGATATAACTTTATATAGCTAAAAAAAGCAAAACCTAATGAAAATAAATAAACAAATTAACTAATTAACTAATTAAATATTCATATTTCTTATTGGTTGGTAGGAACTTTACCATTTCATGATACCGACTAGTCGTGCTGATTTTATATGGTAACTGTAAGTGACTCGCCTTTCAGGAAAAAGCTGACTTTACATAAATTTAGATTTTGTAAATCGATTCGGATATATATATTGTAAAAGATAGGTGACGCCATATATCAATGAAAACATATTAATGACGTCATATATCAATATATCAATCCATGACGTCACACATAAATGGTAACAGAACAATGACGTAATATGACTATGTAACAAAAATAAATAATGTCATATATTTTAGTCTTAACAGATTTATTACCATAACTTGTATTTTGTTAATTATATCAATTCGTGATTATAAAGCTTAATTTCATATTTACATTATTCTTAATATTAACATATTTGGGAGACACATTGACGAACGACCACCTATACAGTCAGTCCGAAATTCTACAATACCAATAAATGTAATATATATCATCACATCGACTGTTAGGGCCATGATACTTATCTAACCCATACCACTTTTCCTTTCCCGGAACATACACATCAATATCTGCCATTATTTTAAAGTTAAAACAGTAAAAATATTACTTACCGTGCTGTAGTTTACTATATTGTAATATTTCCAAAGTTGTTTTCAAACTCCGGTCAATGTTGCGACATATTATATACCAACGCAGAATATGGTAACTTTGCTTTTTGCTTTTTGTTTGTTTTTCGTCTTCTTTTCCTCGAATATTAGAGCGGAAGCTCTATTATTCGGTATAGGTTATTTTTCCACGATATTGTTGATTGCCTAATCCACAGGTGTATATTTCAATGTCGAGCCCAATGTTGACGTCACGTGTGATGGCTGTGCACACGAAACTCGCGTTTTAATACACTTACGAGTACAGTCAGCTTGAGAGATGTAAAAATCTCTTATTACATCATCTAAAAATCTCCTTAGATTTAAACATATTTTTTTAAAAAAGAAAAAAAAATGTTAACGATTTAAACTGTATATATAGATCGTTCTCCAATTTATACAATTACGTACTTTACATAAATCAATTGTCACAATATCGAGTTGCTATACGCGCATTCTTGATAACAACTGGAGCAGGTACGCGTTGAAGCGTTGTGACAGTTGTGAGAAGACAGATCCTGGCCTGTCGTTACAATAATGTATTAGATTTATCGGCGACTTTCAAGTATTACTAATACAAAATTACTTCAAAAATCAATTTGAACGATTTCCAAAAACATCTCGACACTACCTGGTTGAAGACATATTAGCTCCATGTTGATGACGAGAAGGAAATAGAGACAGAGATTTTAGGGATCGCTGTAATAAATACATACAAGGATATTAGTGTTCCTGACTTTACGTGATTGTACTATATATATATTGATAGATGACGTCTTTGTACTTTCAAACCACAGACGCAAAATTAACAATATCGTTTTGTATGAAGTCATGTAAATCAATCTAAATATTATAATTTCTTCATCTAATGATGGCGATTAAATCAAAACGTCGAATTAATCAATTCCGTAAGATTTGCCTTTTTTGCGTCCGATATCTTAGATTTTATTTGTAGATCAAGTCGCTTGATTTACAGCTATATTGCACCAAGCAAAGTTCAGGACGTGTTTGAAAGCTCGTTAGCTTGCCGGTAAAAAAAGTGATATTACTTACTTGGATTGAACAGGTGTCGTCAATGAAGTTAAAGTCGCTTGCTCTTCCGGAACATCTGGTCTTATTTTACTGATTCTTTTTTTAGAAGACTCCGTATAAATATTTCTTTTGCATTTTTCCGAAATCTGTATGAGAGTGTTTAAATCATTGTTTGACTCTAATGTGTCTAATTTTATATTTGTATTAAGAGTTATCATCCGCTTGTGTGTCTTTTGGTCAATATTTATCTTAGTTCCATCGAATTTGTGTTGGAATTAGAACCTGTTATCTTTTGTTGTTTTTTGTTTGCCTTTTTTATAAATTTGTTTTATTAATTATTTATTCTTATGTTTTTGTTTGTTTGTATTTTTATTTTGTTACTTACAATTTACTTATTGTTTGTCATCAAACGAACAGACTCTATCACGCGACTGGGTCAGTATCGCAGATAAAAATACATTTCTATAAAATAAAGGTACATTCGGGGTCACCGTGTCTAAATATAGAATATGTTCGTCCAGAAAATGGCGTGTTTATCGAGTATGACGTGGCGATGCTTTAATGACAGCAGACAATATCATAATTAAATCTGGAAAGACAAACAAAATAATTTATCAAATTGATGAAGAAATCATGGACATTTTAATTGCAATTTCTGAAACTCCAGATGAGAAACATAATTTCAGTTTTCTCTGATCACACTGGATTCAGCTGGCTTAAAGTTGGAACAAGAGTTCGCTGTGTGCAAAAATTTAATTTGAAGCTTGGGAAGCCCAAACGAGTTGGTGCATATTGCTTCAGGGAACAAATTTGACGATCTGTAAAAAGTGACATGTCACATATCCGATTTATTTTCTGACAATTAAGATCTAGATTTAACTCATTGAATTAACTTACACGAATTCGCTAAAAAAATTGAATTTCCTATTTCATCGTTGGTCATATTTAGGTCGAACTCGGCAGTTACATTTGGCACGATTCATTCAAACTAAAAACACACCTAGATATGCAAATTTTTAGATTCGTTGAATAATGGGACTGGTTCACCTCTTATCTATAATCTGACATTCTCATTATGACGTCACAATATCTTTTCAATCATGGACATTTTAGTTTTCCACCATCACACCTTTAAGTACATTAAATACTGTCAAGTCTTACAAGGACGAAACAGATATATGATGCACCTGAGTTAATTATTTACCTAAACTGTATTTCATTCTAAATTTATATATAAACGTCTAATCACTTGTAAGTTTGAGGTCTTGTAAGTGTTTGTTCGGTTTCATTCGTAAAGCCCACTTTTTTACGGGTAGTCTTTACTTTATCAACACAAAATTTTCAACTGTTTTATATTCCTAAAATTATTTATAGATACATCTTACTTTCCTTCTTATTTGATAAAAATATATCAATGTCGGCTATAACCACGTGATCTACCATACTTTACAAGCGTATGATTGACGATGACGCAGTGTAACGAGTTCTCATCACTCTTTTAGGCTCTTTATAAAGTTATATCTAGTGCAAACATATCAAGTACCTTGTAAAATGATTAAAAGAAACAACTCTCGATACATCTTTCCGGCTCCTTACCTGTAAAATTCATGGAAATTAAATCAATCGTCCAAAGAGACTGGGATGCAAATAATTTAGAAAAGAACAGAGCGCTTGTGTTTTATCTCTGTTTTCTTTGATATACATTTATAGAGATAAATTTGTTGGTCTTGACATACAATCAGAATGAATATTTGTCCGATTTCTCGACCATACAGCAATTATTACATTGTTTACTTCTTGTGTTGCGTCTTCGAAATAACAATTATCATATGAGGACGGTAGGAGTATTCACAACACAATTGAGACAACATCCATTGCATTTCAAGAAATGAGACATTTTTCAAAGATCTCAAACACACACGGAAAATACGTATGAGAAAATGGTATGCGATAAAAATGGAAGTCCTCAAAAAGCTGTAAATATTTGTTCTCTGGTGGTCCGGTGGCGCAGTGGTAACCCACTCGCCTTTCACCTTGCCCTTCGGGGTTCAGTTACCGGGATAAATGTGAAAAGGCATGTGGTCACCAGCCTGACCGCCATGGTTTTCCCCGGGTACTCCGGTTTCCTAACACAGTAAGACTCCTCGAGCGCTTCCGTCCGGGCCAACAATAGTGATTAATATAAGTTGGAAAAACTTGCTTCGCAATTGTTGTCTAAAAGTCTATAACGTCTGTTCTATGTCAGATTATGTTTCTTTTTTTTAGATATAACACGGTATTTTGATATATACATGGTCAAACTCTAGATGTCTAATACAGATTTTCAAATCTAACAGGTCAGCGAGTGTGTCAATGGAATGAAAAACATGTAAATTATTATCATTCAAATTCAAACTGATTTACTTAAAACGTGTTGGTCCAACCACATACTCAATTTTAAATTTTAAGGGGTTAAAGTGATGTTTGACTGTCATGTTGATAGTGAACGCCAGCAGTTTGTTATAATATAGATGTTTCTAGACATTTATGTGGGGTTTCTCAACAACATACATCCTCGTCATTGATAGATGACTTACTGACATTGTAAACTATTATTTCTTAATATTCTCACATCATTATGATGCAGACTTTTAATAAGATATTAGCAAAGATGACATTCAACTTTAGCATTACATTTTCAAACCTAAACACAAAATAGTCCGTCTCACATTAAGTTTAACTTTTCCCTGTCAAATGATACATCTGTCTTCATTTAAGAGTGTTTTATTATAATTTTTTATGATTACTAAGAGCCCCATAATGCTCCATCTTGCTGTCAGAATCACTCGCTGCGTTATTCCGCCTTTTGATCTATAGCAGTGTCTGCATATAAAAATATTCATGGAATTTTTAACATAACTGCATATGCAGTCAAAATGATGACTTATAACTTGAGTGTGGGCGATTTGATTGAGAAATGGAAAACGCATATTTAACGGACATCTAAGAGAAATATGTCGCACTCCCTGTAAACATGTAACACACTTTTTTGTATAAAACCCTATCTATTCATTTATTAATTTATCTATTCATTTATACCTATTAATTTATTTATTTCATCAAGTTAGACGTCCACTATTACGGCCTTTCGACCTTTCGACCTTTCAGCCTTTTCAGCACGCAAGAGCCCTATTTCATACGGCACGTGCTTTCATATCTTGTATATTTTGCATACGTCTCATTTAGATGTATAACATGTTTTATCTGAAATGGCCAGAATGGTAAAATAATGCTATGACACACCGCGGCGTACGTCGTCTATCAACCTTTTCTACAAATCACTACTAGTCATGAGCGACTAGGCAGATTTTAAATAAATTCGGTCTAAAATCATCAACGGATAGGAGAACAAATTTTGTGTAAATGGAGACTTTAGCATCCAGTGGCTGGAGAGTCGGTTACCAACTAATACCCTACGTGTTCTAAAGGAATGATTAGACTGTGCCCAAATTTGGTCTGAAGCATCCTTGTGTGAAGGAAAAACGAATTCTATATAAACGGTGGGCCTCGCTCCCTTGGACAGCAGGAAGGGTCTAAGAGGAAATAAGCAAAATTCTTTAGGATCTTGACTCACTGTATTGTACACATGTGGTGTCTTATTAATTAAGTGTAATTCTGGATATTGGATCCGGTGTCCGGGTCATCATTTTGTCTGTTTAGAATTAAGTTGCATTGCTGACTTCCCTAATTTAAAATTGCCGTAAACGTACTCAGGTGGTTGTAGCTTGATGCTTTGTGTGCTTAAAACCTCTCACAGCCAAGGTCAAGAGTTTCCCCATCACTCCAACATAGTGGGAATTGTAGTTCTGGAGATTTGTTTTACACTGTTTTGTTTATAGATCAGACGGTAAATTACTGTACTTAATTGTGTGATTGTGACTCTCGTTATACAGTGGGAAGCAGGTGCTTAATCATGACCATTGATGCGATGTACTAAGTGACAACATCCTACAAGAAAATTAACTTAAACTTAAAGATGATTTATGTGAGAATTGTGATGTCAGTCCTGCTATATCTAGATATGTCAACTTCGAATTTAAACGAACTGGTATTGATAGCTTTGTGCAATCGCCCGTTGTAGCTGTTGACATTTCTAATCTACATAAATTCGGAAGCATTTGTCAAGAAATCGCAGGTTATTGACCAGAAAGGTTATTGACATGGTCTACTGTGGTTTCCATAATTTGTAAACAATACACAATAGTGACAACTGCTAGTTCAATTCTCCTGATGGAGACAGATGATTTTAAATTTATTGATATTCAATCAAATGACAATGCAGGTGTTCATATTCAATGCATTGTTTTCTTTCAGATGTTATGCAAATGATGTTTAAACTTATGATGATTTTACTGAAGATGTTTCTGTCAATGGTCTTCAAACTGATGTTTCTGTAGGTGATATTCAAACTGATGTTTCTGTAGGTGATGTTCAAACTGACGTAGGTGATATTCAAACTGATGTTTCTGTAGGTGATGTTCAAACTGATGTTTTTGTAGGTGATATTCAAACTGATGTTTCTGTAGGTGATATTCAAACTGATGTTTCTGTAGGTGATGTTCAAACTGATGTTTCTGTAGGTGATATTCAAACTGATGTTTCTGTAGGTGATGTTCAAACTGATGTTTCTGTAGGTGATATTCAAACTGATGTTTCTGTAGGTGATATTCAAACTGATGTTTCTGTAGGTGATGTTCAAACTGATGTTTCTGTAGGTGATGTTCAAACTGATGTTTCTGAAGGTATTGTGAAACTGATGTTTCTGTAGATGATATTCAAACTGATGTTTCTGTAGATGATGTTCAAACTGATGTTGCTGTAGATAATTGTTCAAACTGATGTTTCTGTAGATAATTGTTCAAACTGATGTTGCTGTAGATAATTGTTCAAACTGATGTTTCTATAGATATTGTGAAACTGATGTCTCTGTAGATGATGTTCAAACTAATGTGTCGGTACATAATACTGAACAAACACATGTTTATTTAAAGCATATCAAAGATGTTGATACAGGTGATGAGAGGAATGTCGATAATGCTCAGAAAGACGTTGCTTAATTGAAGGATAATGTTGACCTATTTTTTATTTCGATGTGAATGAGAATTTGACAGTTGTTCAGAAGGATACTTAACGTGTTTTTTGTATCAGTTTAGAGATATTTGTGTAACTTATGAAAACCCACTACTTAACTTTACTTATGTTGTGGAACATAGAATCAAATAAAAACCAGATTCAGTGTCTAAACATCATAAGCCATATAGACTTTAACCAGATAAAAGGGAAGTGTAAGGACACTGTAAGCCATGCCTAGTGACTGTGCTTCTGATCTTGGTGGATGCCGGTTCGCACTGCCATTCCAACCCAGACATTGACATTACGGATGCTATTCCTGTTGAGGAGGACCTTAATTGTTAAACATTTCTGACATTCATGCTGTTACACTTCCTGACTTGCAGAAGCTCGACAGTATTGACAATGATGTTGAGATCAATAACATTTGTGTTGTACCATTGTCAATTCTACTGAGGATACTGATACGGAAGGTGCTGCTTTCTATACTAGCATTTTGCGACAGGACTCCAGAAAGGCCAAGGATATTAAACTTTTACCTGTTCATAAGCCTGTGATTTCTGATCCTGAATTAACAAAAGACATTGTGAAACCTACCGACGCCAGTATTGTTGTCCTTACAAATGTCTGTAATACAGGTTGTACTCCATTGCTACCGTCTGTTTCAGAAACAAACTGAGACAAATAAATTATCAGCATATGTGAGAAGGATGTCTTTGAGGCTACTATAGATGCAGACCAATATAACGACGTCTTCCCTGAGGATGCAACTGTCACTGAGGTTAGTACAATAGTTAACTGGTATGTACAGTCTACAGAGGAAAAACAAGATAACGACGCCTTCAGTGAGGATCCTAGTGTCACTGATGTTCTCACAGTGGTATGTACAGTCTGCAGACGTTGTTTCTAGATTGGATGTATGGTCATTGCTCGATTACCCCGTCCAATCAGACGAAAACTTGTAAACAGTTATTTTACAACCCATTTTGTTCTGCTCTTCATCTGCTTAAGATGTTATTACAGATTAGAATACTGTTGCTAATCAACATGTCATTTTCCAATGAACATATGTTCACTAAGGACAATATCAGAGATCTTTAGCAGAAGGATAAGACTTTCCTCTATGTCAACACTATGAAAGGGACCTTTAAGATACCAAACGAAGACTGCTGCCTCTATATCAACACTATGAAAGGGACATATAAGATACCAAATTAAGACTGGCGCCTCTATATCAACACTATGAAAGGGACATTTAAGAGACCAAATTAAGACTGGTGCCTCAATATCAACACTATGAAAGGGACATTTAAGATACCAAATTAAGACTGGTGCCTCTATATCAACACTATGAAAGGGACATTTAAGATACCAAATTAAGACTGGTGCCTCTATATCAACACTATGAAAGGGACATTTAAGATACCAAATTAAGACTGGCGCCTCTATATCAACATTATGAAAGGGACATTTAAGATACCAAATTAAGACCGGTGCCTCTATATCAACACTATGAAAGGGACCTTTAAGATACCAAATTAAGACTGGCGCCTCTATATCAACACTATGAAAGGGACCTTTAAGATACCAAATTAAGACTGCTGCCTCTATATCAACACTATGAAAGGGACCTTTAAGATACCAAATTAAGACTGGCGCCTCTATATCAACACTATGAAAGGGACATATAAGATACCAAATTAAGACTGGCGCCTCTATATCAACACTATGAAAGGGACATTTAAGAGACCAAATTAAGACTGGTGCCTCAATATCAACACTATGAAAGGGACATTTAAGATACCAAATTAAGACTGGTGCCTCTATATCAACACTATGAAAGGGACATTTAAGATACTAAATTAAGACTGGCGCCTCTACATCTACACTATGAAAGGGACCTTTAAGATACACAAATAAGACTGCTGCCTCTATTTCAACATTTTCAAAAGTTTTAATGCCCTACTTCAGAATTTTGTTGCAACCAGGGGCATACTGTTTCATAAACTTATCTTGTTTCATATACGTATGACCATGCCTATTGCGAGGAAGTCACACCCCATAAAATAAATCAATAATGTTGCATGATGGTAACTTGTCGTAACCCTAAAGTAGACTTCAGTATCAAGCTTATTTACAGACGAAGACAAATTTGACTTGTATTTATAGCACATGCATCAAAGATGCATCGAAGGAGCTCATTGATTGATAAATGCAAAAGTCGACCGGCTCCTATCTAGTCAAGATCAATACATGTGTCAAATTCAATGTCGAGTAAGTCCGGACTAAAGGTTTGGTGGATCACATCTCCTCAGCTACAAACACTTAAGGATCCGGACTAGAGGTTTGGTAGATCAGATCTCCTCAGCTACAAACACTTAAGGATCCGGACAAGTGGTTTGGTAGATCAGATCTCCTCAGCTTCAAACACTTAAGAATACCCCATTGCTAACGATTTCAATTTTGTTGTCGACAATATATTTCAAAATTTACGGTTTGTAGACTCGATTTAATGTCATTAACAGCGAAACTTTAAAACTTTGACCGACTGGAAAATTCTGTTATGACATACAGAGGTGTTATATATAGATATAGAAGTCCTATGTTCGTCGTAAGAAAATATATCAACTGGTATTCTTTTAGAATTTTATATATCGAATTAGAAGATTTGAAATAAGAGGAGCACTTAGCGTTTCGTAAATAAATATAAAAAAAAACAAAATGATAACATTGGAAATAACATTCCGAATCACTACGCTAAAGTTTTCGAGCCTTGCGGCCATCTTCACGCAATTGCATGGCTTCCATAAGACCGGCACATAGTTACCAACAGTTTGACACCTATTATAACGTTATTTACTCCAGTTATATCGAACAACAACATTACGTCATAATACAGGTTACTACGTGACATACATAAAACATCAAGACGGCCACAAGGCTTGAAAAATCATAATAAAAAAATAAGATACAAAAACAGTTCACATCACAAATCACGTGCAGGACTGTGCTATTGTTTCTATAAGTAAGCTCCTCGGGAAATGGTATTGACCCGAATGAGCACCAATTTAGCCAAAATCCCTTTAAATCATTGATTTTAAAAGAGATAAAAGACAATTAAAGACAGGCCCTAAAGAAAGACAAAACCACATTCGCCATTCAAAGGGCTTTTCTGATTTCGTTTTTATTTCTGTACGTAATCAAAACAAGAATACTTCTTTGTCTAATTCACCTTGGATTTTTGATGGGCTTACTACTGCTTTTACACTTGTATAGTATATTAATGACAAGAGCGTCCTGGAAGCTGATGCGGGAGGCCTTTCCTATCAGGTCTTGGTATTTGGTGTTTTTAGTCTGTATAGTTGGAGAACCGTTTTTCGAAAATGCCTGCAATATTAAATAAAAAGAATTGTTAAAGTAGAATACTTAGCAATGTGTACAGACCGGTCGATGTAATGTAGTGCTATTAGAAATCAGTCGATTATGTAAACAATATTTCAAATAAATAAACCAACACGTAAACAATGTACCAAGTGGATAAACATGTTAGATGAATTGAGCAATTATGGTCATTTTTTACCAGTGTTTTTAATTATTTTTATAAATTTGATTTTGAACAGTCAGAAAACCTAAATTAATCAACAAATTTGGATGATACTTGCACCGAGTACATACGTATAAAATGTTAAAACACTTTCAAAAGATAAATGAATTAGCTACAGTATCACAAATTATCATCTAAAAGAAATACATTATATTCCGAGATCAATACGCTAAGGCTGTCCGTAATTTAGAACCGTTAGATCCGTATGTTAGATATCTACTGGCACGTGAAGAACTCTCATCCAATCAGAAAAAAGGAGAAATTTGGATTTATTTTATATCAAAATATATAGTTATGTTTTGAATACGTAGACAATATGTAAAATATATAAACTGTATGTAAATACATAATATAAAAATACGCTGAGAGTGTAAAGACATAGACCATGTGTGATTAGTTACATCGTGTGTAAATATATAATCTTGTATACACTAAGGTCGAAACTAATGTGACGAGATGGTAAACTGATCATAGCCATAATTAAATGAGATGGTAGAAATGCACTGAAGTCAATTCGGCTATAAAAACAACTAGATTGTTCACATTAAACGTAAAGTACTATCTCTCATTTGGCTTACCGAAGGACCGTAATGCATGATGCTACGATAGTCATACGGGACATCTCTTGATGACATGACGTGTTTGTTGAATTTCTGGAAGTTGTGTCTCATACTCGTCTGTACGTTTGTCCACATAATTTTCAGGTATTCGTCTCTATCAAATCGCGACTGCTCGTGGACCATCCCGAGGGCGTGTCCTATCTCATGTGCTACAATGGACTTCTGTTAAAGTGAAATAATGTTCAAGTTTATGACATCTCATCCTTAACCTTTCCGAGATATAAGTCAACATTTTGAAAAAAAAAATTCAGTAACTAATCAAAAGTTGTTTTAAAAATATCAACATCAGGATGACGAACTGTAAGATATTTGCTATTATCCTAAATTATATCAGACCCATGAACCACGATGACGTAATGTCGGTTCGCAGTTAAAAAGAACATATGATACATTCCGTAATTACAAGTGTTCACTCTACTGTGTGATACAATGTAGTAGTATCCTAATTATATGACAATGTGATGTAAAATATTACATATTCTTGGCTTTAAAAGAACGCGGAAATCTCGGCAAATTTGAGTAATATTTAAACATAATAAATGTACACAAGGAAACAGATATGATTGGAATAATACGAGCGACTGAGGTAACGGTTCTGTCCACGGTTATGCAATATAGGTAAGAATCAAAGCCTCTATGCGGGTAATGAAAATAATCCCAGTGATTGGCTGAAATACTGCAATACTTTCTTTATAAAGGCATAAAGATAAAGTATTGATGTATTGTAATAGAATATTGAATTCATTTTGTTGTAAACCTTGTCCTCATTTGTGAACCTGACATCAATTACTTGGATTACCTGACATTAATTTACATGGCGGGTGTCGCTGATGAAGCTGAAGACGCTTTCTCCTCCGAAACACCTTGTCTTAATTTTATTGTAATTTTTTCAGTAGTCTCCGGGTACATCTGTCTTTGATCATCTATTGCCGTAGTTTCATTGAATGTATGCTTGAATTATGATTATGCTGACATGTTGGTAATCAAATACTTTATGAGATTACGACATGTGCTATATTCATCTTATTACAATCTATGGGAAAGACTATTGAAGAAATTGTTGCTACATACCACTCGACAACCTTTCCCGAGGGTTAGTGGCTGGTATTTGACCGTCCCATTGGTTACTATAGGATTTTTTCCTATAGGAGAAGAACACCTACAAATGCAAAATAGACAAAGTATTGTATAAATATCATTAAATGGTACAAAGTTCTCTTAATAAAAAAGGAAACACCTTTTAATAAAAAACTAGAAATAAACGAAAAACTGAAAATCAAAGCTACAGAGGCAACAACAACATTTCGCAATTCAAGTTTTTAATCAAATGGAAAAATATTGAACTATCGTAAACAACAAACTCTACATCATATTTAGTTTAACAGTATCATACATCAATTTATCTATTATATCTATGATTCTATCTATATGTAATAGATAATACAACTGTATAGTACATTTAGTATAACATAACTTTACAGAAGTTTATCTATTACGTTTAGTACAACATCAAATTACATCAATTTATCTTTATCCATATCTGTGATTAATAATACAACTCTTCAGTAGATTTAACACATTGTATAACGATCCTTCACAGAAATGTATCTATTACATTGTATAACAAAATATTACATCAGTTTATCTATTTTAACATCTTTATTAATACATGTGCGATATTATAAAACTTAATCTCATATCCAGTATGTCCGATAAACTCAGCTGAATTACATATGAAGAGGAACAACTCTTATTTTGCTGAATGGCGTTTCGTTCTATAAAAATAAATCATTTCTTTGTAGATCTACTGATGACTGACGGCTCAACACCTTCACTGAATTCTTTATGACGCGAAGAAATACCCATTGACTCTTGGCTGTCTTACCCTGTTCCGGTTTTGATGAAAACAAATGGCCGTTTCTTTATGTGGATATCAAATTGTGAAGGCGATCTAAACCGGATGCATGTTTTTTCCTCCCATTCTTTAATTGCCTCGTGTATGTTTTTTAATTCTTTGGAAGCTTTTGAAACGATAAAATGTTTTCATTCAAACTTAATGTTTTCATAAAGTTTTAAATAAAACAGCAATATATAAAGAGATGGGTCTCCATTCGATATGTGTTTTTGAAACCATTCCAAGATGTCTCCAATTTTATGGTTTTGAAATCTCAAATACAATTTAAACAAATGTTAGATTCTTTTTATCAAATACTGTTACAAACATTCATGAAAACAGCATTTTATAATACTGATACGAGACTCTAAACTTGCGAAATTTTAAATGTATCCCTTTCTTCCATGACGTCACAATGGGAAACTTAACAAACGTCCATCTATCCTGGCACCACATTTAAACAATGTGCCAGAACACAGATATATTGCTTGTGGCATAAAACTGGTAAATGAGTGGCTTTATAATAAAAATGAAAAATTTGAAGAAACAAAAAACCGACGAACGTTAATTCGCTCATGTGCAGAACATACTTACTGAAATTGGATTTTTTGTCAATAGCTATAAGAACTTCTTGATTATCCCACACATAACTTTCATTGAAAACCGCTTTTCTTTTTCGCCGGGCGTTTGTGTCAGATTGTTCGTCCCTAGAAATCAAAACACTTAAGTACAATTTTTAAAGATTAGAATCCATCTAACGCAAATGTACAGAAAAACACATTCCTGATATGGCAGTTGATTCTCATTTTATTTTTCGTATAGTTCTGAAAAATTAAACACTGTCGAATTATTCAAATTGATTGCACATACAGCAGAGATCATAATTAGCGAGATAATCTCATTTTAATATCGAATGGTTAATGAACGAGGGAATCCGAATATGTATTTGAGAAGATGATGAATCATTGAACACAATCTTTATTGAAAAAAAAAACTAATTTTGATGTGAGAGAATGATGAAGGAGGGAAACCAATTTCTGTTTGTGTGATGATCATGAACAGGTGAGTTCAATATAAGATGCTAGAATGTTGGAGCATTTGAGAATTTTCAAACTGTATGCTAGTGGTGAAGGTAACATACCCATTGAATATATCTTGGTACTGATCTTGAGGCATGAGAATATCATACTCCAAAATCATCATATTGTCGTCATTAGATATAGCTTTGCCTGCAGTTTCCGGGCTAGACATCACAGAGCTTCCTGCAATAAAATAGGGGACACAATTAAAAGTTATTTTACATGGACGTTATACCAAACTAACATGTTCAACTTTCGATTTATTTTGATCCCATCAGGAAAATCAAGACGATCTAATGCAGTGTCTTGTATTACTGATCGAAACTGCGAAAGTTGAAATCGCAGAAATAGATATAGGAATTTACATATCATCACTGCAGGTTATATCAGTTGATGCTTTCCTATGATACACTTGCAAAAAGGTAGCGAAACATAAAATCGCCTTCCAAGATTGCAATGTTTAAGTTTTGTAAGATGATACATACCAATGGAAATATTATGTGGAATTCTCTTCGTAGACTTTATGAAATATAGCTATCACCTTTTCATGCAATTTGGTACACTTTTGAGAGAGATGTGTAAGATACTTAAAAAGCTAGATTTGTACCAAATCAACATGTTCAAATCACTCTTCCGAAACATCCATTTTTATTCTCCTAGGTCTTTTTCATGAGTATCCGTGGAAATCTTTCTTTTGTTCAAATTTTATCCTAGTTTTATTGTCTTTGATATTGGATTATATATATGTTGACAATTTATTAATTGTTTTTCATTTGTCACTGTATGTTAATTGTGAATTCAATATCCCCAGTGTAACTTCAACATTACTAGATAGTAGCATTCCTGCTTTAAAGGGCTTAGGTATTAACACGTAGCAGCTAATTACATGACGAAAAACTTGTTCTTAAGATGTAAGGGACTTGCAGTACATAGTTTGTTCGTATTGAAAAGGCGGAGTGACTTTGGCTTGTTGACAGTATTTGTATTGGACGTATATCTATCACATTAGCAGCTGAAACCTGTACATGTTTGTTTGTGTTACTGAAGCACTGACTTGTGTGTTCATTGCCGTTGTTCTATCCATAAATAGGGCTTATCTTACCTGCAGCATTCACAATAATCTCATCTATTGTCGGATCTGGAATCTGTTGTAAAAATGTAAAATTTATCACGAAAAGTTAGATTATTCGTAAAATGTACATATGAACCAACGATGAAATAAACCGTGACTATCAAATTTCAAGTTTGGTGGTAAGAGCCTCCTTCCAGGTAAAGATTACATTTATGTGAACAAAACTGTCACCTTTCTTGGCTGACTTGTTTTGTTTCATTTTGTTAAACTTATTGAAGTGCTTCTCAAATCAGGTACAAGATATAACAACATCCATTCGAAGTTCTTTTTTCTGTTTAGATTTTTAAATCAATAACAACATAACTGGTATACATTCCCCAGAACCCGTAATTGATGACACGAGACTACCAGGGTAAGCTTTCCATCACACTGTATATACTGTACAAACTAGCGGTTGTGATTTCCTTATTGTCAAGTTTTCACATCTTTCGTTTTATAAGTCCGTATAGTAAACAGATATCGAAAATTGATTTACATTTGATATGTGTTTTCTGTCAGATTGCGTACCTGTGGTAAAGAGTTCCATATACGGTTTAAGAGACTTGATGACTTCAGTTCTTCAAGAGCCTGTACATGAGCTAACAGAGCCAAACAAACGACTGTCCAGAGGTTATGTTGATGACGATTTCCTGCAATATTCAATAAGATACAATGTTTTTGTAATGCCACAAAAGACATGAACATTGAAACAGATGTTTGTAATAGACACAATAGACGGAATCGACCAACTTTTTCGGCTGCATTATAATCCTATGTACACTAGTTTCGACCTTAGTGTACATACGATTATAGCGCAGTAGAAAAGTTGGTCGATTCCGTACCATCTAGTAAACTACGTACGTCAGTGTTAATACTCTTCACATTGGCACTGGTCATTTGTCTAATGAAGGTGACCGTGTAGTCATCAAACTCTAATCTTCTGCTGGTTGTGTTATAAGAACATTAACAACCAGAAGTAAATGTTCCAAAATACACTCTGCGAAATTACTGTAAGCATACTATATTTTGGCGCTATCAAACTTTGGCGCATGACTGCTAATGAACAATTTAGCGCAATGATAAATTCGCGCATCCACAAAAATTACTGTACAAGCAGAATATAGAAATAGCGTTACAGCATAAGCGTATGACCTTCGGCGATAAAAACGCTGTAATACAATAACCGCGAAATGTATAAGATTGCAGTTTTAAACGACTATTTAATGGCCCCATAGAGGTTTTGATATTCCTTTCCATCAACTTTGGCTTACCTCAGTCACCTCAAAGGTTCCAAAAGTGAGGCCGTTAGCTTCTACTCCTAGACAAACCAGTATGATGCATTATTCTTATTATTTGGTTACAATGTATACCGTATCTAATTTTAGAATCATAAAGAAAAAAATTTAATCGAATGTGTGTTCTTTGTGCAATCTCTAATTTACGTATTATGTAAACAAAAAAGGCCTTGGTCTACATTTCTCGATAGGATTCACATACAAAATTGACTGACACTGACTGATACACTAATGATTTTGTCATATCTACAAATATTGAAATACAGAAGTTAAAATCACAAAGCGTTTTCCTGCTTAGATACTCCGTGCCAAATATTTAGAAATGCATTCCATCGATACAACAAAAAGATTTTCATTTTTTTTCCGGAATATTTTCTTCAGGTTGGTAATGTAAATAGAAAGTATTATATTACAACCAGTAGAAGATTAAAATGTGACGTTTCGATGACTTCACGCTCACCTTCATAATAAAAATCACCTATGTGGAGCGTAATAGCTCTGAACTACTTAGTGATTGAGATGGTAAAAAATCGGTCCAAAACAGTGTTAAGAAACGGTAAACAAAGCATAGCCAAATAAACATCGGTGCATTGTTACTATCTTGTGTATTTTTTGGTTTACAATCTGTTTACCATCTCGTTATATTGTATAGCAAATAGACTTGCTGAACTATGATGACGTCTTGTCTTTAAACAACGAGAAGCTTATATACTCTGTCCATCGTATATGCCCACCTGAATTAGAAATCATGGACACTACAGTTCCATATCAACCGCTTATCTCGACCCTTTAATTCGACACTATTAACTTGGGCAGCTTTCCACGGAATTGTATAAGTGTAATGATTTCAATTTTTCCAATTGTTAATTTTCGCTTTCCTGATTGCAACATCCCTGCATGACCAACCTAAGGTGTTTACAAGTCGCAGGTGATTCAACATTCCAGGGCCTGTTCCAATTATCACGTTGCTATTTTCTTGTCGGTCTTTGGTAAATGGTACAACAAAATCTTCAAATTCAAATGCATGATATATATTTTTTAAAACTGTATGATTATTCACTTCCAGACAACAAGAATTATGGATATCATATGTTGAATATATATTTGTACCCAATATCAAAATGTATTCTAAACAGCATCACGAGAAAAAAAGATACAGAGCACATGCCAAGTATCTTCATAATGTTTATAAATCATCCTCGTGTTTGTCATGAATATTGTAGAGCCAAGTATCGCAAATGAAAATTCAGTGGACTCGGGTTCATTTTTCAATATAACCACAGCGTCATGCAAAGGTACCAAACTATATATGTACTTTTATTATCTTCCTCATTAGAGTTCATCATAGGTAATTAACTTATCTAGGCGAACACCTGTGATTTGATAACTGATAGCTGACATGCACTACAGGAACATGTAGAAATATATCAGCTGAAATTTGCATTATTTAGTTCAAACCAAAACCAAAAATAACAAATAGTACTGAGTACAGCTTTATCCATATAAATTCACGACCACTTGTTAAACATTAATTTTGTCTTTCAATATCAAATCACATACAGATGAATTATGACCTAACCTCGTTAGTCAGATACCTTTATATGGCTTCTCCTTGCCTTCAGTGAGATCAAACAACGGTATAAAATGCATCAATCATAATGGAGTTATCATCACGACCTGAATATCTATCTCATTTTAATTTCACTAGATTGTATATTAGATTCGACTAAATAAGCTACCTTAAGCTCAACTTGCACATATTTGCTGGAGAAAGAAGATATATCCTTTAGTACATATTATAGCGTGTCATTGCATAACAACGTCTGGGTGAGTCTACACACCGTCTGTACTTCCATCTGATTTTCCTATTGGAATCCCTTCTTGGAAGGTCGATTTTTTCGATGACAATTCCTTTTTGTTATTACCTGATATATGTGCCTTTATCACCGTAAGTGCAGTGACGCCCTCTGCCTACAAAGAATTGTGGGTGAGTCCCTTATTTGACGTTATGGTATCAAAATCTGAAGGGTGTCATGGTCAATACACGTTCCTAAATAAGAGTACGGTGAATAACTGAACCATCAAACAAATTTCCTAGCATCAGACATGTCCTACATCATATCACACAGGGGAATATATTATCATCCAATGAGATCACTATGAGGATAGTAAATTACTCTAAAACTCAAGATAACAAGACTGCTGACAGTTAACATTTCAAAATATATAGTCAAGTGTTACACTTTCATGGGAAAACTTTCTAAACATTTTGATTTTCACCCATTTCGCCGTTTACTGAATAACTTGAAAATGAAATGTCTAATTGATGGTTAAATTGAACGATAAGCTACAGATACATCAACCATATAATGATAGTGATATTTTATGATAATGAACATCATTATCATCCCAATGTCTTCTAAACGTCACAAGATTAGCTTTTACTTTATATTAGTTTGTCGAGGGATGTGATAAATAAGTCTAAAAATTCATTATTACAACTGACTATATGATATATTTTTGACTGAGGATTCTTGACTTATACTGTTAAGACGAGTCAATTTTCCAGCCGAAGACATTATTGATATGTACTGTAAATGGTCAATTTTTCGAGTTGGAATGAAATTGCATAAATAGATTCATCTTGTAATTATAAAACCAATAGATTTAAAATACCTTCCGTGATAATACATTTCGAATGAAATGATATGTTGTTAAAACAATGCAACAATATACATTATGAAATAAGAAACAAAATACCGACATGTCAACACCATCTTAATTAAACTTCGATTAAACTTAGGGAAACGTAAGAAAGATTTACTCCGCGACCCATGTATGAGGTGAAAAAACTAAATGTTCCGGAAAAGTAAGCGTCGTCGGCTTCATCGGCGACACCCACCATGTAAACCGTGGTCAAGCAAGTAAATAATGTCACGTTCTCAAAATAAAAAGAAGGTAAACAAAATTAGAACCAACAACAAATTAACCAGCAACCACGTTCAACTTCCTATCGTATTAGGAAATTAATCGTTTCCCGATTACATTTAAATTTCCCAATATATCAATTTGAATCTGGTAACGAGACTGCTATAATTTTACACTGTATATAAAACTGTTACACTCTATACAGGTAAACTTTCGACAGTTTGATATTTGTTTATTTCGCATGTCAGTAAATAAAGTGAAAATAGGACGGCGGTTAAATGATTAGTACAAGCTGAAAATATACTATTACTGTGATGTTAAAACTTTCTCATGGCAGCGAAAATAACCCTGGACAGATATTCCCCAATATGATAAGCTAACGGTACATCAAGGTGTATGTAGTGATAGTGATTTGTTTACCTTGAATATTAAGCATCATCATCATCATCATCCAGATGTCTTCCAAACGTCACAAGCTTTCCGCACGACCGGCTAGATCGTCTAGAGGGCGCCGGTAGGTCGAGGGATGTTATGCATTTGTCTCGTTTGCAATGCATTAGAGCGATAAAGCATATACTGACAGGTTATTACAACGCTTTATATGTTGTTCTTAAAATAGAGTTATGCATCTATAGCACTGTCTATTTTAATGTAATTGGCTTTAAAATAACTCTTACTCAGGATTTGTTATTCATGAGTCAGTTTCCAATCAAAGACATTAATGTAAATGCCTTATTTTTGACGGTTATATTTTTCAGCTTTACGAGTCGTCGTTATAAAATGGTCCAAATAAATACATCTAAAATGAAATTAATAGAAAAAAAATCTATAGACAATAAAATGACGTGAAAGTACATCCCATATACAGCAAACTGTTAGTATAGCAATGGAAAACACTTCTATTGGGAAACAATACCAACATTTGAACAATAATCATAATTCAAACTCAAATTCAATTAGACTTTGGCAAAATATGAACAAAAGAAAGATTTATCTACAATGAAAGTATGACCAGATGTTCCGGAAGTGTAAGCGTTTGTTGCCTCTTCGACGACACATGCCATGTATATTCTGGAAAATCATAGTAACCATTATAATGTTCCAAAATAAGAACAAGGAATGTAGGAACGGAACCACCGTCATGCATGTATTTTTTGTTGTTGGGTAATGTCGGTATCAAGCCTTATTAGGGTGTTTATGAATACGGAAATTAAAACTGTATTGCCCACGTCACTCATATGATGGTCTTTCCCAATTAAGGACTCAATTATCACTGAACAGTCCTAGAAGATCGACAACACATGTAGGAAGTAGTCATGGAACCTTGTCGATAGTACTTAAACACGTTAACTGATACCCATGTGACTATCATATTCGTGAAGAGTGTAGTTTTTATCTGGTACACTAGAACACTTCTGGGAACACTAGATCTTTGACAATTGCTTCCAGTAACTTTAACATTTTTCTACTTCTACAATGCTCTCTGAATTTGTACGAATATCAGACCATAAATGTTAAATTTGTATCAAACTGTCATCAAATGATAGGAAAAAGAAAGCATGACAAAAAGTTCCATAAAATTTCGTATAAGATTTTGCCTAAAAGTTGCATTTATTCACATGGAATTATCCATTTTTCAGGAGAAAAAAACCGTCATGTAAAAGAAACCAAAATCAATCCAGGGAAAGCATTTGATTATTTTTTTTTATGTTAATTCAAAATTACCACAATTGGTAAGACGTGATATTTTCATGGTAATAATTGTAGTTATTGTTGGAACATATATACATATTCAGCCGACAGTGTCACATAAACTTATAAATAACGGGTTAAAATCTGATGTCGGCATTTCGAAAAGTATAAGAATTATTTTTGTGTAGGTTGCATACAGATACTTTGATGTAAATTACGGATTTACTGTTACATAAAGCAAAAAAAAGAAAAAAAAAATCCGATAATACAAGTTTAATATTTATGAGCATTCTCTACAAAGCAATCAAAATATTTCTGTGTAAATTGAATAGAATACGATATATTAATATGAAACACGAGCAGCTGATTAAATAAAGACAAATACTCAACCACTTGATATGAAAGTTTTGTTTTAATTACAATCAGTTAATGTTAACCCGATATTAGGAGTGTTCTTATAGAAACGTTAAATGATAAATAACTTGTTTTAGTATACAAATCATTAACATCGATATACAAAGGAATATCTGTATGTTATCAGTAAATTTAATCCTCAAACAAAACCATAGTTAGTGTAATTAAGAATATCATATCACCGATGTTGATTTCAGATGTCTATTTTTTGTTATATTTTTACATTACTGTAAACATTCTTATTTTGGTACAATCCCCTTTTAGGAAAATAACAATTGTGAACAGATGAGCACAATCATGAATTCGCACTTTCGCAACAATTGCTAAATTAACGACGTACAGAAACTGCTAATGTAATTACGTTTTCATGCAATATCTTTAGCGTGAATATAAAATAGGAACGTTTACAGTATTTATTCTGATTTATAAACAAATCGAATATCATTCTTACTTCTTAATATGCAATACATGAAAACGAAATTGAACTATTACAGTGTACCATTGTCATTGAAGATGCATTAGTAAAACAGTCAGGGATCTCCACGTCTCGTTCTATTGAAAGACTATAGTGCAATAAAAAATGAAAAAAAAAATCATTGCATATTTCGGTAGAAATCTGATAAGTGTCTTCTTGTTTTCTTTTATTTTCAAGAAGATGAAATATAAAGAATAGGATATGAATATAACGATCCAATGTTGTTTTGCCATTTCGACTCAGCAGAAAATTATGATACTACGATCAAAACATATTACCAAACGCGTTTCGTCTCGTCTGGTTCAAATTCTTCTACTCTGGAATAATATCTACTAGGTTTATATTATGACATTGCTATGCAAATGTTAATATATCTGTGTACCATGAGACGGTTTGTAGGCGGTTGGGAAACGTATATCTATAATCCATATCATATTTGATAATCAGTGGAAATTAAATGGATATTGCTAATGTCGTTACATATCCGCTTCTCTTTTAATAGTCTATAGGAAATCAAGGAGTATTGGTAGAATTGTTTGATATCCCTTTGAGTGATCAATACCAAAATAAAAGGATCTTGGTAAATTGGTATGTGTCCGTATCTCTTTTAATTATCTATAGGAAAGTAAAGGGATAATGGTGAAATTATTGTATCTTAGTATAACAAATGATGATCTATGGAAAACGGTATGGATATTCGGGACAGCTAGGTCGTGCTGAAGGTTTCTGTGGACAATTTTACAAGCGACGAAGGCGTCTTTTGTCTAGCAAACTCATCCGTGTTGCTATTCCAATTTTCTGTTCGTTGTCTCTCACTTTCGGCGACAGAGTAGTCGCTCCATTGTTTGAGAACGCCTGAAAAGAAATATTTTGATGGTATTTTTACATTGTGCTTAAAGTACATAACTTCTTATATATCTTGTTAAGTGTCTGATTTGAAATACTCAAAGTATCCCACGTAGATTTCCAGTCTCTCTGCTCCTATAATCACGAATGAGGCAAGCATATGTGAGATAGAGCACGATGTAGACTGAATATTTATCATTTGGTATATAATAAGTCGACTTCTCATGATAAACAAACATTTAAGTCACGATTTTTTCAAAATAATTGGTCGATAACTATTTTATCCCTCAAATAGTTTGCCGTAACCTGATGTTTCCAATCAAAATTCTTCTGTTCAGATTGTATATATGCACAAACATTAGCTAAACGAAAATACCAATGTCAACAGAATCTTCAAACTATATTCGAAGAAACTAGAATAAAATATGAGCCAATGATATACACGGAATCTACTGGAATAGAAACACAAAGTGAATAAGACCAGGTGTTCCGGAACTATAAGTGACTCGAGTTTCATTGACCACACCTGTGGTCAATTAAAGTTAGTAATGTTACGATCCCGAATGAGATCAAGGTAAACAACAATGGTAACAACAAACATACTAACAAGCATTTTAAAAGTTGATCGAGATTTTTATGACAATCTAAAACTTCCCAATTAGCGTCATCGATTTGCCTCTCCAACAACTGTGATGTCATTTAGTCTGTCAGTTGACGAACAAGTTTGAATCAAATGTTACATGTAAACACAACTCTTTATATACAACTCCGAGTCTTATCATCCTTGGTTTTCTTTAAGAGAAAATAATTTGGGAATACAGGATATTAAGAGATACGGTATAAAAGGCACACAATAACAGCTTTCAATACAAACTTAGAACAGGATGCAGTATAACCAAATAGTTAAATCCGCTGTATCATGCAGCAATTTCGTCCTTCAAGGACATGTCAGTGATGCTCAGGGTTGAAATTATTCAACCCCAGGAGGTGACAGAGGAAAATCACAACTGGTTACAAAAAGGCAAAACTAGACAATGAGGTTAACCAACGTCCAAATCTAGTAAATTTCATTTATAAAATATTACATATTTTCAAAATGAGTCAAGTATACGTACAAATCATATTATGAATTTTGTCATTTTCAAAATTTCTTTCCATAAACTAACTTTAAAATGTTGTAGATATTGTTATAAAGTCTCGTAGTGCATGTGTTGACAGCTTTAGATGTGAGCAATGAACCAACAAAATAGTCTTCAATAGAAATGAAGTCCCACAAACTTCTATACCACTGTTGGTACTTTAAAATCACGTTTATTTGTAATAAGTTGAGAAGTGGACATAGCAAAATGTGAATTCTAAAGAACTCTCAAAGAAATTGTATCATTCCTAAACATCTGCTCATGAAAAAGTAACTAAAAATCTTTTTTACGAACACTTCATCTTTCAGTTCTAAACGATCTCTAGACAAAATTTTTAAAAAATACTTTCATTCTCTAGCTATAGTTAAAAATAAATATATTTGAAATAACACATGTAAACAAGCTTTTTTGGTTGATATCATTTTATTTTCATAAGAGGCCAAATTTATCGAAAAGCATATCAAAATGGTAACAAAGACATTGCCAAGTCTTTCAATTTCTGTGTATTGGTATAGATGATGGTTTGCCTTTACATAACCAGGAACTGATTGATCACGAGCCTTCCAGACTTATACAATGTACATCAGTCGCAAACCTCGACCAGTTACTACAACAAACTCAACAGCAGTAGCTGCATTCCACCTTTAATAATTAGATGCTTTCTTTTTCCAGATTCCGTTTCTATTTAGTAATTGCTCTGCTTACATAACATTTCTTTTTACAAATTTTATTCACATATAACATTTGATTAATTGTTCAAACGACTGTTTCCTGTATCACCTTTTCGTTTATGCAGGATGGATTACTAAGTTATTACAGATCTGGGGAAATGTTCATGTACATTATTCTTAAATTTTCAGGTGGAACTCGGTGTTCATGTACATTATTCTTAAATTTTCGTTTCGGTCTTATGAGGTATATTCGTTGAATAGACCGAGTGTGTGAAAAGCTGATGAGTAAAACTTCTTGCCTAAAAGATTCACGAGAGGTTGTAATCGGCCTTGTCGGATTGGTCTATTTGTATTTAGATGTAAGATATTTTAAATGTAAAAATATTAAACATTAGTTGAAGTGCGAAACTTTACTTGTCGATTGTATTTTGTTCAAGAAAAGCAATAGAATGTGTCTAGCTGGACTAGTAATCACATGAAGATAGACTCAAATAGTGAAATTGGGACATGTCTGGTCGGCGTTATCAATTTTCAATGTTTATGTATTTTGATGTCAGCACGACGTCACGTAAAGTGCAACGTGACTATTTTTAGTCAAATTGGTAAGTATGTAAAAATGCTCATTACAACAAAACCGTTCAACGAAATGACTTAAAAATTGAAATTTAACCAGCTTAAATATCGTGGATGAAAATTTCATTAAACTACAGAATGATTTTACCCTTCGTAAACCTATTCCTTTAGCATAAGATAATGAAATTAACTTATTTAACAGATTTTCCATTTTTCTTCCTTCTAGGACCAAAATTTTGTAGCATTGTAGGTGATTGAGGGAAACCAGGTTTGACAAAAAAAGTCGAAATCAACTGAACGTATCCATGAAATCAAATGTCCACGAAATAATTTTTTTTTCACTCTTTTAATCACAAAAATTGAGCACCTCGGATATACATGATTCTACAGAATAATAATCAGATAAAATGTAAAGTTGATCAGAAATATAGTAATGCTGAGTTTTTACAAGAGGGAACAACTATAAGGTCTTGTTAGGTAGTGGACATCGCTAGTTTAATGTTGATATATCTATATAGGTCGTATTATGACTAATTACCACGTTTTTGGTTGTGTAGTTGACAAAAATATGACGTATGCTTTGTCAGACCACACAATATATACTATTACTTGCCACTAGTTACAGTGTCAACACACATTTAAAAAGCTCTCCTTTTAACACACATTTGAAAAAATATTACCATTAGAATTTGTCTCTCCTTTATCATTTTATAAATGGTAATTTGATAATTTCAATGTGAATAATTCCAGCTTTTGTCATGTTATTAGGTTTAAAAAACGTCAGCTGGAAACTTTAAACTTATTTTGATTATGGGTCAGAATATATACATATACCTTATATTGCAAATTGTAGGTTGATGATAACCAGGATAGAAAAACATCGAGAAAATACCACTATATCAACATAATCATAATCCAAAATCGAATTTAAAAAAATAGGCAAAATGTGAACAAAAGAAAGATTCCTGAAAAAGTACAAGGAGAAAAAGACCAGGATATCCGGAAGTGTAAACCTTGGTCATCCAGCTTCATATCGCACAAACAGTAGATTTCCCAACGAGGTCAATATTGCAACCATAAAACTTCCCCATAGTTTTCATCTTTTGAATCCTTGTGTTGCAAGTTTGTCCGTCCGTTGATGATTTCTTGCACAGAAAAAAAGTGAAAATGGGCCCTTGAATATCGAATTAACTTTGAAATGCAAGTTATTGAATGACATTACTGACAAATCCTCAAAGGACATTACTGTATGACGTGGTATAAGTTGTGTGCACTTAAGTTATATCTAACTCTTACAGAACACCTGGTCTTATTTAATTAATCAATATCTCTATTTCGTCATTAATAATTTTATCTAATTTAATAACAAATGTCTACGTTTACATGTTAATCTTTTTCCTGTGTTTCCGCTCTAGTTTCAACAAGTTTGATTTGACTTAAGATATTGTTGTCAATATCGTTTTTTTTTTTATTTTTTTTTTTTTTTTTTGGGGGGGGGGGGGGGGTTCATCTTTTACAGAAGTGAACATTCATTTGTTTGGCTCTTGTACAAAATGAACTGCCAAATATATAATCTTGTGAGAAATTAATAAGTGTAATACGTTATGAGAAACAATGCTGGAGATATAGGAATCAAAAACTGTTATATGTATACTTTCTCAATCTTTAGCCAATATTACACGAGTACCAACGAATTTAACTTAGTGATGAGATATGAACACAAGAAAGATTATCCTGATCTTTCAATGCGTTCAGCCTCGAATGTATCATACAAGGCTGCATTTATTAAAGATCTTGTCAAAACAGGCCACAAAGACCTTGTAAAGTCATTTAATTTCACTTTCGGATATGTTGATGACGTGTTGTCTTTAAATATCAAGAAAATTATTGGCCATGTCCATGGTATATACCCATTATAATTTGAAATCAGCTGCTTATTTCGATATTTTCCTTTAACGAAACCAACAAGAACAGCTTTCCTACAATCTGTAGGAAATACGTTATCATGTCAATTTCCCTATTTTGAATTGTCCATTACTGGATAGCAATACCATTGCATACCAACCTATGGTATTTACGTGTCACAGATATTCAATGGCCTGTTCCCATTTACACAATTTTCGTGCAAGAAATCGTTCAATGACGGACATACTTGTAACACAGGGTTTCAAAAAGATGCAGGCTGACAAAAATTATGGGGAAATTTGTATTTCATCGAGAAATAATCTTTTTCTGTATGTAATATGAAGCTGAACGTGTTTGATGTTCGTTTGTTTGCCTGTTGTTTCCGTTGTTGTATATCTTGTTCTCATTTGAGAACGTGACATTACTTACTTGGATCGACTACGGTTTATATGACGGTGTCGTCGATAAAACAGAAGACGCTTACTGTTGCGGAACGCCAGGTCTTATTTCAGGAGTCTCCGTGAATATTTTTTGTACATATTTTGCCGTAACTTTTTGGAATTTGAGTTTGGGTTATGTTGACATGTTGGTATTTTCTTGATGCTTTCTTTGTGAAGTGTACACGCTTGCATATTTCTGAAGAGACAATGATACGTTTACAGTAACTACATGTAAGAACAATGGATAGATCTGTACACAGTATGATGTAAGTGTTCTAGAGGTATGTAAAATCAGTCTTGTACCAACAATACTGTCCCGGGTTGGGTAAGTTCATGGTTATGAAATTTCGCGCATGTATACACATCCAATATCCAAAACAGGGATTATAACAAACATTTCCAAGGTTTCGAATCAATGTAAAATATTCGAAAGGTATCAAATATCGCGTTATCTTTAATAATTACAAATATAGCGACATCAAATCCTCCTCGAATATTACCGTTTATAAAGGACTCATTTTCTTATTCGCTGTCCTTCAGTGTTCAAAATTTATGACAAACTCCTACAATTTCTTATATTTGATGAGTTTTTTTATGGGGGAGGGGGGGGGTTAGGGTTGTATCTTTTCTAACTTTGATTTATTACAATACATTATATCGACCTATCCCAGTATTATTGTGTCGATATTTTCCTTCAAAATACGCTCAAAATGCAGGAAATGGAACCAAAATTTTCAAAATTTTCTGGGGGGGGGGGAGCCCCCAGATCCCTCCCCGAAGCTTCGCGCCTTCGGCGCTCGTGACGCACGGCTTCGCCGGCGTTGCCAGATTTTTACACGTTGGAGCCATCGGTAGATCCTGGAATCGTTGACGTCGAGATCTGTGAATATTTCTTCCGATGAAGGACGCACACCTGATAGAAAACACATCATTTCTTTTTAAAACAGTCACAACTCGATTTTATGAAAATGAAAGTATCGTTTTCAGTCGGATGAAATTAATATACATGTATTACCGATTCCAAATGTTTATCAGTTTCTACCGGTCTTAATTGAATATATTTGTTTTAGTTGAAAACGGATTAAAGTTTTAAAAGACTTCTTGTTCCAAAATCTGAAACAGGGAGAGAGAGAGAGAGACAGAGAGAGAGAGAGAGAGAGAGAGAGAGAGAGAGAGAGAGAGAGAGAGAGAGAGAGAGAGAGAGAGAGAGAGAGAGAGAGAGAGAGAGAGAGAGAGAGAGAGAGAGAGAGAGAGAGACAGAGACAGAGAGAGAGACAGAGACAGAGAGACAGACAGACAGACAGAGTTTGATGAGTTTGTGTACCTCCTTTTGTTTCGTATACGGACGTGTGGTACCCCACGTGAGGCCTGCGATCTAGTTATGATCCTAAAACACACACAATTATCGTGTGAAATACGATTCATAGCAGCCTGCATCACCCTCTTTTGTCCTCGGGCTGAAAAAAACCCACAAAAATATAGATTAATAACAGCCGATACAATCTTAAAATTGGTAACATGTATTCATTTTTATAGTATCTGCATACTTAAAACAACAGATGAAGGTCTCAGCAAAAGTGTTGAATCCGATGACGACAAAATTGTACGCGTATCTGCATTTCAATTACATTTTTCATTAGTAAGTTAACTTTTAAGTCTAAGTTTACTATTTTGACTAACATACTGAAGCCTCCGCTAGATATCCGGATAGGTACAGTTGCTTCAGGCCATAGTGATATCAAACTTGGGTCCATCCTAGGTCTCCATTCTCTGGTTCGCTCTGATCTCCTACTAGTATTAAGTATATACAATTTGTAATAGATAACCAATTACGGTAGATGTGGGTTTCCCGTAGTCAATGTATAAGGAAAACCTTGAAGCTAAATGGACATATTTTTCACGGAAGATATAAAACGGTCATTTGCATGGGCTTTACTTTACGCGATGATAAAGCCCCTGTAAATGACATACTTTGCAGTTTATTATTTCCGAATATTTAATATCTCAACCTTTTTTTTACTTCATTAATATGTCCTATATAGAACTCTGTAAATAAGTTAATCATTCTGTTTTATTTCCTGTACTGCTTTTATTTATTTTTTATTTTATTTATTTTTGTTTTTTTTGTTTTTGTTTTTTTTTGTTTTTTTGATTAATTATAAAATCAGGTTATTGATCGTCTAAGTATATAAAATAATTTTACAAAAATTTATATTGAACTTATGAAATAATTCCCGTTAAGAGCCCGAAGCTGGATCCCTTTAACAGATTTACGAGCGCAATATCCCCAGTAACGACCATCAAAGACTTTTTTATATTCATTTTCAATATATTAAATTACTTGTTTCTTTCCGCCTTTTTAACACTAATGACATGACATCAATGAAATAACCCGTTCTTTATTATATCTCAGGCTGTTTACTGCCAAAGAAAATCATTTTAAAACATACCTATTGCTTATTTATACGTCTTTGGATAATATAGTTACATCTACACAAAAGAAAAATGACAATTCACGACACTTACTTTGGATATCATGGAACTGCGAGATTGGCCGGATAATCTTTCCTACAATTACAGTATCTTTTGGAGCAGCTGTGGTAGCCGACCTAAAGATCTCAGCAGCTTGATATAAAATCGGAGGTATAACACAAACGTTAAACGAAATCAAGATCTCGGCACCATGAAAATGACGTGAGTAGGTTTTACACAAACGTTTGACAAAATCAAGATCTCAGCACCTTTAATATGAAATCGGAGGTATAACACAAACGTTAAACGAAATCAAGATTTCGGCACCACGAAAATGACGTTGTACAAACGTTTGACAAAATCAAGATCTCAGCACCTTTAATATGAAATCGGAGGTAAAACACAAACGTTAAACCGGAGAATTATTTCTACACTTTTAACATGAAGTCTTAGGTTTTGACAAAAGCGTTTGAACTAAATTAATATCTGTGTAATTTTTTAGATGAAGTCGTGGGTTTTTACACTAAATAATTATCTTGGCACTTGATAACGTAGGTATTACACATACTTTGAACTTCAAAGTCCTAGGTTCCTTTTAAGTGACCCTGCATGTACATTATGTATCACATGAACTTTAGTCTAAATATAGAACCGACCACATGTTGACGTATGTGATATACATATGTATACTTCGCTAACCACTCACCAATATATCAATAATCAAAAGATCAAATCGCCTAACTACATAACAATGTAATTATACCTCTCGCCTGTAGGTCTAAAATAAAACTGGGGGAGGGGGGGACTGGGTTTTTTTTTTTTATATCGCCTAGCTACATAACAATTAAATGATATCTGTCACCTATAGATCAAGTGATAAAACTGAGGGTTTGAAATCACCTAACTGTATCAACAGTATGTCTCTCACCTATAGCTTCTGATATTTCTTTATCAATTGTCCGGATTCGTTCCGAACTGAACTCCCGCTGTGAAAAAACCCAGAGATACAGTGATAACTCGTTATTTTAGTGCAAGGTTTTACGGTACCAGACTCTCTTTGTGTATAATTAAAACGATTTATGTTCATAAATAGGTTTTCGATATGTAGTTGAATAATTCATGATATTCCTATTTTTGATTTTAATAATATATGTAATTTTTTTAATCAACATGTCAACACAATCATAATTCAAACTCAAATCCCATAAAACTAGGGCAAAATATTAATAAAAAAAAAAAATACACGGATACTCCTGAAAAAGTGCACGGAGAATAATACCAGGTGTTCCGGAAGGGTAAGAGTCTTTGCTTCATCGCCGACACCCGCCATGTAAACCTTGATCAATCCAAGTAAGTAATGTCACGTTCTCAATGTATACAACAACGGAACCAACAATGGGCATAACACATTTACTATTTAAAGATAGATGTGCTATTTTATCTTCCATATGCGGTTCATCGTTCACTTAGCTTTGATGACCCACTAGTCGATTGTGTCTACCGATTTTAGAATTCCACCAGGTATAATATACCATAAAAAGATATTCGCGTAAAATTTGGTGTCATATATGATTGATGAGAAATCCAAAATGTCCTATTGATAATGGGTTCAGTTATCATCTGAGCGTAGTTATACTTCACCAGGGAAAGTTTGACGGCACAGATGTACAAATGGTTCTCTTATTTAATATATAAAACTATAATGAATAAGGCACAAGCGAAATCAGGACTGATTTGTTAGAAAACACCCAGAAAACACATACAAGTATATCTGTACAAAACTAATCTGTGAGATTGATGCTGAAAATTATCTCCCATGAAAATAATGTATATGTACAGAAACGGTATGTCTCAGTTACAAATACAATCATCTTTCAGGTTAATACATGTTGCTCTCAGGTCAACATAACATCTCCCGCTTCATCTGAATATAAAGAATATTTTCTGAAGAATATATTAGCTGAAGGTTATAATTGATTTTTGCTAAGTGTGAAACAAAAACAAGTGGTTCTTTTTTTCAATCTAAATATATCAAATACCCTCCGTTACCGTAGATTTTTGAGAGGTTAATAAATACTATCATTACTGATTTGATCTCTTAAATTCTGATAGATGAACGTTGATTACAATTGTTTTATAGCGCCAATGCTATGGTGAGCATGGTTGAACTTCTGATCGATCATATCTCCGCTATACAAGGTATATTATGGCAGACATTTGGTATTGCCCGTTAGTCTGACTGGCTTTGTATGCTCTAACGACGTTCCATGTATTTGATATATGTTAGGGAATCAAACTTGCAATAAAGACAGTCCACTCTTCTTCTTTTTCCTTTACGATATTAGATACTGATGATGACTTTAAATGATCGTATATAAAACTGGTAATCAATAACACGGCAGACTGTCATTCATCAGTCGCAACCAGCAGTTTCAGCTTCCGACTTATCTGTAGGACGAGAGTTATGATTTTAAGTTCGCTATTGCGAACGCTGTTTGCCTTCAGTAAAACAAGATAGAAAATATCCATATTGTCAACATAATCTTAATTAGAATTAAAATTTGTTGATACTATCATCACTAGAACAAACTATTTACACAGCGACACTTGAAACAGTGCTAGAGGAACATCTGTCTCATTGCGCATTTGTCAATTTAATCAAAACATGGACAAGACAGAAATTACGTAATCAACTTTTCTACAAATCGTTTTAGATCACACCCACTAGGGCAATAGATAGGAGAAAAATAGGTGGCAAAAATGAAATTACATAGGACACCACATTTGTTATATTTCATCACAAAATTACAACAGATTAACTTTGTTTACCTCTGTTGTTGATTCACTCGGTTGATCTTTTGCAATCCCATGTGTGAAAGTTCCGGTTGATTTACCCAAAGTGTTGATCGAGTTCTGCATGGAAGAGACGTAACCGCCTCCTGTTGTTTTACTGATACCAGCTATAATGTCACCTTCGTTACTGTGAAATTTATCCCAGCGATTGTTTGATGGGGACAAGAGCCCAGTACTCGCAGAGGCCAGTCTTGTACTTCTTTGACTTTCCCAAACCAACGGTGCCCGGTAGGGTCGGGAACTCGAGCGACGACTGTAGTTAGAGGACGGGATCCGTGATGGTA
Organism: Ylistrum balloti; assembly: GCF_031769215.1. Lineage (NCBI taxonomy): Eukaryota > Metazoa > Mollusca > Bivalvia > Pectinida > Pectinidae > Ylistrum > Ylistrum balloti. Next base: position 488,101 of record NW_026782082.1, on the reverse strand, counting down.
GAATGTTCCTTTTACATAACTGCTGATAAGCACCAGTATTTGTACAGTGAATAGGGAATTCCACTGTCAGGAATGAATGGAGTAAGTTCATAATACTGTAGTAATGGTCTTTCTATGACAACATTGTTATACTAAAGTAGCATGGTGTTTGTATTATAGCAAAGTCCTCCATCAAAAGTCACGCGACATCATAGCAACATTCGATAAAAATTTAGAATTAAAAACGGTAGAACAAAATTGTAAAAGAAATTGCTTCATACAACTGTTTGGTCCTTTTAAACATCATAAATGAGGTAAAACGCCTATAATTTGAAATCTAGGAGGCATCTGAATATACCTATAATTGAAAGATATTGATATCAAAGATCATGTTGTCATAATGGCCCATCATGGTGTCCGTGTTTTAGCTGAAATATCACAATGATGTAGTTCACAGGGACTTACCATGATGTATTTTTACAGCTGTTCCGCTTAAGCCTCCAACGGAGTATCTTAAAAAAATTTCTTTGAAATGTTTATAATCTTAACGAGGTAAAAATTATCTCCCAGTTAAAATTTCATGTTGTATGCATGAAATAATGGAGAAAGATTGATTGATAAGGTTTATTTACATATGAATTGAATGACACTCTGATCATATAACTTTATGGATAAATGATTATCGGTGTCTGTTATTATTTTATTGCTAATCGCATCGCTGTGCCTTGAGGTGAAATAGGGTCTGCTTACGTAAACGACCTATGACTAAATATAGCAGACAGAGCATGAACTGAAAATGAAGTTATCAATGTGTACATTTTGTCATATTTGAATTTAAAGTATGGGAAATGAATGAGGTTTTAGGAAACGATCGATAGAAGTTTTATCTTTGCTTGCATTGGCGAGAAAAAAATATTCAAATACTTTTGATTACATAGCTAAAAATGACATTTTGACAAGTTTGTAATATGACCATGTTGGAAAAAATCAAAACGGACATGCCACATTTCAATTCATTCGAATAATGGTGCTGTTCAGAATATCCACATGAATGAAAGTCACGTGATGTATTCAATTACTAAGCTTGAGCACCTCCCTTGTAGATTTTGAACTATTTTTATCTTCCTCGGTCGTCTTTTATGTTTCTAAAACGTGTGACTATAGCAGCAATAAAGAGTTCTAGAAAGGAAATTGTTCAATGAAAAAGCTGTGTGATGCAGCACAACGTCGCAGGACCCAAATTGAGACAGTGTAAAACTTGGGACACTTTTCACGTTTTTGTGGAGCGTTTAAATTTTGAATTATTAATTGATTTTAAATGAAAATTAAATTATCTTCTTAACAGTGCTAACTATTTCATAACTTGGTCCATATGATCTTTGACTGATTTCATTTTAGAGGCAAAATATAATGGTAATAAAAAGAAAAACGACACGTGAAAAGTACATCGCGTGAGAAAACACAAAATTGCTGTGATATTTCAATAATTGGAAAAAATTAACACAATACGGTTATATAAAAGTTTGTTTTATGAATGGAGTAAAATTGTTCAAACACGAATTATTTTGATAAACGGATTCTTTTTATAATGAAGAAGTGTCTTATTTCTAGGACCAGCACGTTTGGCATGGCGACGTCATTAACGTTTGATGTCCGCTCAGTTTTTAATCACAAAATAAATGGTAGGTGCATTTATATGCTTCATATTGTACAAATGCAGAATATTATCGCCTTCAAGCGTTCAAATTACGTTAAAAGGTAGAAAAATAACCAAAAGAGGCTAAATGTATCGTTCACATAAAATAAACGAACGTGATATCATGACCTTTTGAAACTTATAACCTGTGATCGTCTGTTAGGCATCATATACAGAGCACATGATAAAGCTGTTGATGCAGGGGTGATAAATTTATAATTTGAAACTAGATCCTGTATGTCATTTTGTCAATGAATCAAGACCGTGTCAAATATTAGTTTGTAATCTTTTTACATTTAAGATGAAGAGATGTGCATTGTAACCTTCCATTGAATCTGTAGCACTGAATGTAAATCACATGTGTAACACGTAATTTTCTGACAGTTTTAAAGCTGATCTGTCTTAATTCATCAGCAAGAAATGTTTTGAAACATGTTTTATCTACATTCCTTATGTCTTGACCTGCTTTCAGAAGAAATATTCAAATTGCATCAAACTTCATTAGAAGTCAAATAAATTATCTGTACTGCTTATACAAAGTTTGTATTGTTAAACCCAGTCTAAATATGCAAGTCACATTTATGAATCAACAGAAGAATTGTCTACGTGAAGTGAATATCAAAGCTCATTTACTGTATCGTGTGCAACATCGAGGTCGTGAACTGGGATAGGATATCATGTCAATTGAAATGCAAAGAACTAGCAAAAAAGCGCAATGACATGTTTTTTAGAGTGTTTGCATAACTCACTTTTAATATGATTTTTCAACCTAAAACATGAGAAATAATTCTGACATTATATTGCAGATTGTATTGCAGATAATTTGAAATAAACTTTAATGTGGTTTTGTCAAATTTGTTCATTTGTAATCAAAAGTGTTCGGACAGAAAATGTGAAAGTAGAGGACGATGTAGGTTCCCTGGTAAACAATGAGTTCATTCGCCTGTGTTACATTGTTCTGTGTATATTACCATTATGTCTGAGGCAAACGCATCCTACTATCTTTTTTGAGTAAGTGATTGAACAAAAGGCACACAAGTGAATAGCATCTTTTAATTGTTTAGATATAAATACAGTAGAGTCAAATAATGATTTAAACTGCATCATACAACTATTCTGGAACATTTACTTCAGGTTGGTCATGCCAATAGAATTGACGTTCTTATAACAAAAAACCGGTAGAAGATTAGAGTGTGACGTTTTCATGACTACACAGTCACCTTCATCTTATATCACAACCATTAGAAGATAAGAGTGTGACGTTTTCATTACTACACAGTCACCTTCATCTTATATCACAACCAGTAGAAGATTAGAGTGTGACGTTTTCATGACTACACAGTCACATTCATCTTATAACACAACCGGTAGAGATTTGAGTGTGACGTTTCGTTGACTACACGGTCACCTTCATCTTATAACACAACCAGTAGAAGATAAGATTAGATAAAACCACAAAAACAAAAATTTAAATAAAAAAAAATAACAGCAGGTTAATTTATTTCACATTTTAACAATCCGTCTATGAGAATTTTCATACAATGTAGCCCTGTGTTGTGTCAACGATTCACTACCCTCAATGAACATTTCATTGGTTTTCAGACTGGTTCTCATGGTCCTATCAGTTATACAAATAATCCTGTCCATGAAATAAAATTTTAAACACCTGTGACTATCAATAAGTTTGATGATAAGTCAGACACCATTAGTCACACAAACGATAATTGCAAATGATGCATCAATCAATTTTACAACAGTCACATCAATGTAAGCATTAGTTGTTTTTTATTTTCTTACTCAATGAACTTCATTGTTTTATTTTCTCTATTGTATTTTGCATCCATGAATACCAACAACCTAGAACCCCGTAATTATGGGGTTAAAAGTCGTAGGTTCTTTGCATTTGAGGTTTAATTACGATTTTCTTGACAAGTCTTTTATATATATAATGTAAAAAATGAATAAGAAGTAGACATTTTTTACCAAAGTCCAACGAACATAAAAAATACGTTATTCCAAATTTCAATTTGTGATAAAATCCCGCTTCAAATTAAACTCCAGTAGAGCGGAGTGTCAAAATGATCAAACAAACAGCTTGTTGACAAATCTTTGATTGAACTGGAGAAAAAGAAAGCTTACGTATTGTACAAAATCGTTTCTTAGTAAACAACAAGCGATTATAGTCAATTGATATCAAAAGATGATTACCTTTCAATAGTTGACGTCTGTTGTGAACGAGGTTTTTAAGGTGTTTTCTCCTGATACTTGTATCGTTCGAAAACGATTGAAACGTAATTCTAATATTATTCTGATTTCTGATGAGCTTAAAACTACCACCAATAGAAATACATTACCTTATTTATTTCTGTCAGTTTCAATATCTTCTTTTATTTAGGTCACATTGAGCAAAATATGACTTACACAAGTAGATAACATTTTTTGTCTAGTCAGGACAATCGCTACTAGTGGTTTCTGTTTTAAACAAGATAAGATCACATGTAGTTCAGAACTACACTGCTATCGTGTATTTGCTTGTCGTTTTTGTACAGAGAGCATGTCGCCCATGTTCCTGAAACTAGGTTTACTGTTATGTATGTCCAATTTGTTTGGAATCCTGAACGGGAAAACACCAAACCAAAGAAACCCTCATCAATATCATGAAACGGACTTGGAAACTTTTGTTTATCAGAAAATAGAAGGTATTGAACGTCTTCTGGTCGAAAAAGATAAACGCATCGAACATCTAGAGTCCAAAATAGCGAATCTAAACACCGAACTAACGGAACTAGAAGAGAGAACGGTTACACTTGAGCGGGAAGGATTGCATAAGGACAGAATGGTCAACAGGCTGGAGAATCGAATAATAGATTTAGAAACAATGATGATGGGAAACATTCTAAAAAAATCGGAATCACCACCACAAAACGTAATGTACAAAACCATTACATCGTTGAAGAAACAGAATTTGCAATCTCCTATTACTGCCAACGAGACACGCGAGTCTTTACTTCGCCAAGATTCATGGCCCGAACCGCAATCTAGGTATGAAATCCAGAATGACTCGCCTGTCTCCGAACCATCAACTGATCAGTCTGAAAACTTTGCCGAGGACCTTTCGAGAACTATCACTCAGAGAACACTTAAAAAACGTATGTATATATCTCATTCATATTTTGTCGAATGGTTGATAGCAACATGGATGGCATAGAAAAAAATAGTCTCGTTCACCAAGACGCTTCAATACATGTAGAGACAACAAGGGTCTGACTGAATAAGACTAACCAATTAGTATTCTACCAGGCAAACCTACACGGATTGTCCAAAAGGATAAGTTAGGGAACACAAAACAGTATGAACTATTATTATGGTAGTTAAGAACGTATTACAAGCAATATTCAAGGAAGTAGGGTTCCATGAATTTTAAGTTGCTTCAAATGGCTTTGTCATAATTCATATTATGAGTATTCGTTTACAAACTACCTTGTCACAGTTAATTTTTTTTCTAAAACGGTCGTCAAATTTTAAACTTTTAACAGCATGTCCAAGCTTTTGGCATCCATCGTCACCTTTCTTTGAGAATTCTCTTTATTACTTGTCATCCATTGTTTTTGAAAATCGAAAAATGTATTACCATGAAATAGTGCTGTGATTCTTTTAAAGCCGCAGGTCTGCTTAATTAGATCATATCTAGGAGTGTGATTGCCACTTTCCTTCAGTTAGCCATACGGTCACGTCTTTTTCGTTTTAAAGTTATGACAATGAAGCTTTGAAAGATTTATAGCAAAAGAGTGAGTTGTGCTTCTATTGATTGACAAAGATTTTCACGATGGGTGTCGTCGATGACGTAGAAGACTCCTACGCTTCCGGAACACCTGGTCTAATAATTATTGTGCTTTTTCACGAGTCTTCGTGCAAATCATTCTTTTGTTGATATTTTTCTATAGTTTTTTTCGGATTTGATTTTGGGCGAAGTTTTGTAGACCTGGTGATAATTTGTTGTTTATTCTTCTCTCCCTTGTTTGAAGTCTATAGAGTGGTTTATATATATATATATATATATATTGCAGTCCTATATGTTCGGTGTTTTCATTGTTTAAATATCACTTATAGACAGATATTTACGCATTAATATTTATTCATTTATTTATTCTAGATTTTTCACTGGATATTTTTTCTTGATTTCAATGCACTTAGAATTTGGGTTTTATTTCAAGCATTGTACTGTTCTATTCACTAACGATATCTTCAAACAAAAAAGAAAAACAAAAAACAAAAAACAAAAAAAAAACCAAAAAAATATATATAAAAAAACAGAGATTATAATTTGTAAAATCACAAATGTGTGTCGAAAATGGTTTGTGACTATATATTACTCCTTGTTTCTCAAGGAAAATTATAATGAAATACCAATGTTCGGTAAAGTGAACATGTTTCCCTGTAGACCATGTCTGTTTCACGGGAATGAACTGAACGTTACTCTTAATAAAAACATCGAAAAGAAACAAAGCCCCATTAATTTGATAAATTATTTATTAGCTAAGAAATTCAAAAACTGTCGTTATAACAGAAAATATCTTCATTCCGCACACGTGAAAAATAGGTATTCTATCACCATGGAAACCTTTATAAATACTTTATAAACATTATCTCTATAATTGTTATATATTGATAGGTGTTGACCCGGCATATTCTAAGATAGCTTTCCACGTTGCACTTTCCAAAGACACCACCTACCATACGGATAACACAATAGTGTATGATAATGTGAAGCTGGACCACGGAAACGGATATAGTCCGGGAGACGGAATTTACATCATCCCAACAACTGGAACATATATCTTTACGTGGACAACCCTTTGTTTACAACACAATTATTTCCAAACTATTCTTGTGGTAAACGGAGCTTATCAAGGATCATCATTATACAAATTCTGATGAAATTAATGATGTTCATCAAACGACGGCTGTTAATATTTTATCATTGAACCAAGGAGATCACGTCTTCATTCGTATGGGGTACTCGAAAGGACAGGAGGGGACATTTGTAAGTCGTCCCATATTTGGAGAACCAACTTTCTCGGGCTGGAAACTTGATTAGAAATGCAGACGTGTATCAGAAATATGATAATGAATATGAATTTAGTTTAGGAGGTTGCTGTAATAAATTCCTCTGTTTCCACTGGGTTTTTTTTTATCAATCACAAATATTTCATTTTGACTTTTAAGTAAAGCATCAACTGACCCTCCACAGTTGTTACAACATGTTTCCTCGCTCTATAGTTCAGTTAGTTCTTTTAAATGAATTTTATTTGTGATATTGTGAAGTTGTTGTGAACTGTGATGTTCATGGATTATTTTTTTCATCTGAGTAACGTTTGAAAGTTCGGATGTGGATAGATATACTGTCTTAATGTTAGCTGCCGGTTGCGGCTTTCCCTGTCTTATTGTTTAGTAAATGTTGATCAATAGGATCTTTCTCTCGCTTGAGGATAGGACAGAGGAATCCCTACAAGAGCAGGAGATTCACACGACAGTCTAACCCACGGCTTTGTCAACGGGAATCTCCTGTCCTCACCCAAAGGTTACAAGGTCGGGAATCTCCTTTCCTCAGTCAAGGGTTAGACTGTCGGAAATCTGTCTTCAGTCAAGGGTTAGACTGTCGGGAATCTCCTGTCCTCAGTCAAGGGTTCGACTGTCGGGAATCTCCTGTCCTCAGTCAAGGGTTAGACTGTCGGGAATCTCCTGTCCTCAGCCAAGGGTTCGACTGTCAGGAATCTCCTGTCCTCAGCCAAGGGTTAGACTGTCGGGAATCTCCTGTCCTCAGCCAAGGGTTAGACTATCGGGAATCTCCTGTCCTCAGCCAAGGGTTAGACTGTCGGGAATCTCCTGTCCTCAGTCAAGGGTTAGACTGTCGGTAATTTCCTGTCCTCAGCCAAGGGTTAGACTGTCGGTAATTTCCTGTCCTCAGCCAAGGCTTAGACTGTCGGGAATCTCCTGTCCTCAGTCAAGGGTTAGACTGTCGGGAATCTCCTGTCCTCAGCCAAGGGTTAGACTGTCGGGAATCTCCTGTCCTCAGCCAAGGGTTCGACTGTCGGGAATCTCCTGTCCTCAGCCAAGGGTTCGACTGTCAGGAATCTCCTGTCCTCAGTCAAGGGTTAGACTGTCAGGAATCTCCTGTCCTCAGTCAAAGGTTAGACTGTCGGGAATCTCCTGTCCTCAGTCAAGGGTTAGACTGTCGGGAATCTCCTGTCCTCAGTCAAGGGTTAGACTGTCGGGAATCTCCTGTCCTCAGCCAAGGGTTAGACTGTCGGGAATCTCCTGTCCTCAGTCAAGGGTTAGACTGTCGGGAATCTCCTGTCCTCAGTCAAGGGTTAGACTGTCGGGAATCTCCTGTCCTCAGTCAAGGGTTAGACTGTCGGTAATCTCCTGTCCTCAGCCAAGGGTTCGACTGTCGGGAATCTCCTGTCCTCAGTCAAGGGTTAGACTGTCGGGAATCTCCTGTCCTCAGCCAAGGGTTAGACTGTCGGGAATCTCCTGTCCTCAGCCAAGGGTTCGACTGTCAGGAATCTCCTGTCCTCAGCCAAGGGTTAGACTGTTGGTAATTTCCTGTCCTCAGCCAAGGGTTAGACTGTCGGGAATCTCCTATAAATAACGAAAATCGTAAAGATGAATCATTGCTATTATGCATTTAAAAAGACGCTAAAATGTTGTCTTGAAAAACTTGTCTCAAACTGTCAACATCAATCAATTACGTCTCCCATGTCTGAAATCAACAACTTCCGGTTTAACAAGGGTGGAGGATGTCTTACCCTAGGAAAATAGATACACCTTACCCTTACCGGAAGTGTGGATGTTTCGGTTTTATGTAAAAATTGTAATAGGACTTGTGAGATGTTCTTAGTGTTTTCTTGACACTGTATTACTTCCTGGCTTACTTGTGAGAGTTGAGGATTGTAGGAGACACAGAAAATGAAAACATTTTTCATAGAAATCTGAATTAGACACGAATAGCCAAAAAATGAACTAAACTGTATCATACAGATGTCCAATCCTTCTTGGACTCGTCAGTGAGGTTATGGGCCTAAATTACGAAATGTTGCAAGCGATTGAGAAAAACCAAATTTTAGTCGAACTAAATATCGCCGATATGTATCTAAAATATGACATATACATGCTTGTCTATAGGAGCGTATATCCTTTACCGAATATATACTTGGTACATATACTGATATATATTAGACCGGTCTGATCCAGGGTAGCGGGAAACAGTGATTTTCCTTTTCCCTGAAATCTTGGGACTTGTTTCAGGTATATCAGTTTTGTTATGAAAAATAACAAGCTTGATCTATTCTGTAAACAACAATGTAGTTTTATTAGAGAAATAAAAATGAAACTATTACCTGATTTCTAACTTGCAAAAAACATGGTTACTATCTCAAAAAATTTATTCACAAATACCTGTCTAATAGTAAGGGGTGATGTCACAGTAACAAAATCACTCATTTTTCACGGCGACTTAGTACAAAAATGTCATGATAAAGACTATGAAACTTCCAGCTGTCAACTGCAACAGTCATTCCAATTTAAAGTGAGAATAAAGTTTTGAAATTTTAATAAAAATCTTTATAATGGGGTATCTTGATAACAAGAACATCACACCAAGCCACAGCTAGAAATTCTGTACTACAACCTTGGAGAACGCATTAGCTGTTATTAACTCTGACTATACGAACAGAAGAGTTACGCCCCTTGACTAAATAGATAAACTAGTATATCTCAATCACTTATAGGCTTATAACAGAGACAAAATTAACTTTCAGAGTTATCATAAATTATTAAGACACTTTTAAAGAAGGACTCTCTCTCTCTCTCTCTCTCTCTCTCTCTCTCTCTCTCTCTCTCTCTCTCTCTCTCTCTCTCTCTCTCTCTCTCTCTCTCTCTCTCTCTCTCTCTCTCTCTCTCTCTCTCTCTCTCTCTCTCTCTCTCTCTCTCTCTCTCTCTCACTCTCTCTTGTTTACAATTGTTTCATGGTTATTATATCTTTCCTACTGCCACATTGTAAATATAATGTGTTGTGTATTAATATGTTTGGAAAGGGCTTTATATAAGTTGTAAAACTCGTGTCCAATCATATTGCTACTTATGTGCAATAAAATATGTTTAAATCAAAGATAAAGACGAAATCCTGCTTGTTTTGTATTTTTGTTTATGAAATAGCCAACACAGTATTTCTCTTTCCTTAAGAATCTCAATAATGCTATTTGATATATATAATGGTATCTTCTGTCTATATTTCAATATAAAGTTGATGTAAAATTTTAGCAGGTTAAGCATGGGAAAGCTACATATAATAACATAATCTTGATATTATACTAAAATCTGATACTCCGTCGTTTGTTCTGATAAAACTTAATATGTTTTTTAATATTTAATATTGTAGTCCTTTTCTGAACTTTTGCCTTTTTAAAACAAGAATCCAAATTCCTGTGAAATACATGGTTATAATAAAATACACACCCTTGTAGGCGTGAATATAATGGAGGGAAATGTTTATTCTATAGCTATACTTTCTGAGCGCTTGTGTTGTATGGGCGACAACTCTCACAGAAAAAAAGACAAAGATTGACTCCGGACATTCGTATTTCAACGAATATGTGACACTGGTACAGTATAATACATGTAACATCTCAAAATAGGACAGACAGACGATATAACGGTAAGACATCCAATACATTGGCATGGGCGGATTGTGAGGTCATTGGGTAAAAAGAAGGCTGGGCATTTGAGACTGATTAAATGTGTGTTGATATTGGGAATGCAGGATTATATGTAACAGGGCGTTTGTGATTGAAATTGATCAAATATCTTGACGGAAAGAAATAAGTTTGCTCAATTTCAGTATGTCAACTTCAAATAAGTAAAGGATTAAAAATAGATAGCTAAATGACATGGTTGATAAAATATGACTTGCTATTGAAAATCAAAGTGACTTGATATCCGAACAGTCACATTAAAGGGACTTGATATCCGAACAGTCACATTAAAGTGACTTGATATCTGGACAAGAACATTAAAGTGACTTGATTTCTGAACAGTGATATCAAAATGACTTGATATCTGAACATGAACATTAAAGTGACTTGATATCTGAACAGTGACACTAAAGTGACTTGATATCTGAACAGTGACACTAAAGTGACTTGATTTCTGAACAGTGACACTAAAGTGACTTACACTAAAGTGACTTGATATCTGAACATGAACATTAAAGTGACTTGATTTCTGAACAGTGATATCAAAATGACTTGATATCTGAACATGAACATTAAAGTGACTTGATATCTGAACAGTGACACTAAAGTGACTTGATTTCTGAACAGTGACACTAAAGTGACTTGATTTCTGAACAGTGACACTAAAGTGACTTGATTTCTGAACATTGACACTAAAGTGACTTGATTTCTGAACAGTGACACTAAAGTGACTTGATTTCTGAACAGTGACACTAAAGTGACTTGATTTCTGAACAGTGACACTAAAGTGACTTGATTTCTGAACAGTGACACTAAAGTGACTTACACTAAAGTGACTTGATTTCTGAACAGTGACATTAAAGTGACTTGATTTCTGAACAGTGACACTAAAGTGACTTGATTTCTGAACAGTGACACTAAAGTGACTTGATTTCTGAACAGTGACACTAAAGTGACTTGATTTCTGAACAGTGACACTAAAGTGACTTACACTAAAGTGACTTGATTTCTGAACAGTGACATTAAAGTGACTTGATTTCTGAACAGTGACACTAAAGTGACTTGATTTCTGAACAGTGACACTAAAGTGACTTGATTTCTGAACAGTGACACTAAAGTGACTTGATTTCTGAACAGTGACACTAAAGTGACTTGATTTCTGAACAGTGACACTAAAGTAACTTGATTTCTGAACAGTGACACTAAAGTGACTTGATTTCTGAACAGTGACACTAAAGTGACTTACACTAAAGTGACTTGATTTCTGAACAGTGACATTAAAGTGACTTGATTTCTGAACAGTGACACTAAAGTGACTTGATTTCTGAACAGTGACACTAAAGTGACTTGATTTCTGAACAGTGACACTAAAGTGACTTGATTTCTGAACAGTGACACTAAAGTGACTTACACTAAAGTGACTTGATTTCTGAACAGTGACACTAAAGTGACTTGATTTCTGAACAGTGACACTAAAGTGACTTGATTTCTGAACAGTGACACTAAAGTGACTTGATTTCTGAACAGTGACACTAAAGTGACTTGATTTCTGAACAGTGACACTAAAGTGACTTGATTTCTGAACAGTGACACTAAAGTGACTTGATTTCTGAACAGTGACACTAAAGTGACTTGATTTCTGAACAGTGACACTAAAGTGACTTGATTTCTGAACAGTGACACTAAAGTGACTTGATTTCTGAACAGTGACACTAAAGTGACTTGATTTCTGAACAGTGACACTAAAGTGACTTGATTTCTGAACAGTGACACTAAAGTGACTTGATTTCTGAACAGTGACACTAAAGTGACTTACACTAAAGTGACTTGATACCTGAACAGGAACGTTTAAGTCGCTTGACATATGGACATGGAAATTTTCAATAACCAAATACTTGGAAAGCGGCATTTGATAACATGCCTCCAGCTGATTAGATATCCAAGCGATGGGATTGGAATTTAATGGAGATTTTGGAATATTCAAGGTATTGTGATTAAACAGCGTCTGTCTGTTAGTAGTTTTAATAGATAATTAAAGAAAGAAAGAAAAAATGAAAGAAAGAAAGACAGAAAGAAAGAAAGACAGACAGACATAAAGAAAGAAAAAAAAAGAAAGAAAGACAGACAGAAAGAAAGAAAGAAAGAAAGAAAGAAAGAAAGAAAGAAAGACAGACAGACATAAAGAAAGAAAGAAAGACAGACAGACATAAAGAAAGAAAGAAAGACAGACAGACATAAAGAAAGAAAGAAAGACAGACAGACAGACATAAAGAAAAAAAAAGAAAGAAAGACAGACAGACATAAAGAAAGAAAGAAAGAAAGACAGACAGACATAAAGAAAGAAAAAGAAAGAAAGAAAGAAAGAAAGACAGACAGGCATAAAGAAAGAAAGAAAGACTGACAGACATAAAGAAAGAAAGAAAGACAGACATAAAGAAAGAAAGAAAGAAAGACAGACAGAAAGAAAGAAAGAGAAAGAAAGGAAGAAAGAAAGAAATAAAGAAAGACAGACAGACAGACAGACAGAAAGACAGAAAGAAAGAAAAAAAGAAAGAAAGACAGACAGAAAGAAAGAAAGAAAGACAGACAGACAGACAGACATAAAGAAAGAAAGACAGACAGAAAGAAAGACAGACAGACAGACAGACATAAAGAAAGAAAAAAAGAAAGAAAGACAGACAGAAAGAAAGAAAGACAGACAGACAGACATAAAGAAAGAAAAAAGAAAGAAAGACAGACAGAAAGAAAGAAAGAGAAAGAAAGGAAGAAAGAAAGACAGACATAAAGAAAGAAAAAAAGAAAGAAAGACAGACGAAAGAAAGAAAGAGAAAGAAAGGAAGAAAGAAAGAAAGGAAGAAAGAAAGACAGACAGACAGACATAAAGAAAGAAAAAGAAAGAAAGACAGACAGAAAGAAAGAGAAAGAAAGAAAGAAAGAAAGAAAGAAAGAAAGAAAGACAGACAGACAGACAGACAGACATAAAGAAAGAAAAAAGAAAGAAAGACAGACAGACAGAAAGAAAGAAAGAGAAAGAAAGGAAGAAGGAAAGAAAGAAAGAAGAAAAAAAGAAAGATAGACAGACAGACAGACAGAAAGAAAGAAAGAAAGAATAAGTCAGTTATAAAGGAGTGATTTCTCCTCCCTGATTCGCATGTCAACACAAGTAAAAAAATGTGTCGTCACACTGATTTCATGATAAAAATCATTGACAACAAACACCCGTCACCTCCATTTTATTAACTACATATGATTACAATCTATATGGATACTTTGAACACGTGGGTCTAGAGGGGCGTGGCATGCGACATCTGTACATTAGGTTGATTACTCTTGCATCTCCTTTGCTGATTCTACGAGAACGGCCGATCTGATTAAGATATCGTTTTCTGTTGTTGTCAGGCCGTGGTACGATTGTATAGTTACCATTTTTACTAAAAGCCTGCAAAGTAAACAGATTATGCATATAACAACTACACAGGACAGCATCTGCAGTCAAATCAAGGATCTGAAAAGATTTCATAACGATAATTTTTAAGAAGACAGATGCTCTATGAAAACATTCTGATGACGATGTCCTTAAGATATGAGGTAACATTCCTTATTAAGTGAAAATCAATTTGATAAAGATTTCGCTAAGTGTTCGGTACCATTCATATCTAAATTGATATCGATCAAAAACATTTAGAATGACACAACCAGTCGGTTCAATTCCAACTATCAAAACAATAAAAAACTCATCACGAGTAATTCATTTTCATCAAGAAATTATTAAATTTCATTCACTAATGCTAATTATACTTTCTTGAAATGAAAATTAAGTTTCCATTCGTCTTACTCTTCCACCTATCTGAATTCCAACCCATTTCGACCCCCATCCTCGGCTCATTCATCCATCCTATTAATTCTGCTACACTGTACCCACTCTGCGTCCCCACGATCTCCCCTGCCACTCTCCATTCTGCTACATGTAACTCTGCCACCCACACCGCAAATCGCCTGTCTTAAACCCTTCTAACTCCCTCATCCACTCTACTTGCTTAGGTGCACTGCATCCTCCCATTACCCCTCTACCCTCTGCCCCCCACCCCCACCCCCACCTCATCCCTTATTGGTCCCTTCTCGAGTTTTCTATCCGCCCTACTTGCGATGCTACACTGTGCCTATCCTGCACCCCCTTCCGCCAGTACTCGCAGGCACCTCTGCTCAACCTACTTAATCTGTTGCCTAACCTTCAACCGAGCCCTCTCTCGCCCTCCTCTTCGACCCCCTCCACCACTTATTCTGCTACACGGTGCCTATCTTGCACTCCCTTCCGCGAGTCCTCCCTGGCACCTCTGCTCAACGTACTTAATCTGTTACCTAACCCGCACCCAGGTCCTCTCTCGCCCTCCTCTTCGACATTTCCTCCATCACTTACTCTGCCTTACGGTGCCTATCCTGCATCCCTTCCCCGAGTCATCACTCCATCCTATTTACACTGCTACACTGTACCTTCTTCTTACGTCCCGGTCTCCATCCCTCTCCATTCTAATACCCGCATACCCCTCTCTCCGACCCCTCTCCTGTCATTCTCCACACTTATGCAACAGTACCTATTCTGCATCCCTCTCCCGCTTAGCCCCCGCCCCGCCCCGCCCCGCCCCGCCCCGCCCCGCCGCGCCCCGCCCCGCCCCGCCCCGGCCCGCCCCGCCCAACCCCGCTCCGCCCCGCCCCCGCCTCCGCGCCAGTCCTCCTCTCCTCCTACTTACCTTACTACCGTAATGCATGAGACTGAGATAGTCATAGTCAACCCCTCTGGAGTTGATGTTTTTCGGTCCTATACGGTTAAAGTTGATACGGCTTCTGCCGATGGTGTTCTGAAGTTGTATATCTACATACTCGTCGCGGTCCGGCCGAGAATGTTCATGAAATAATCCCAAAACGTGTAGTATTTCATGAGAGAACACGGCCGACTGAAAAAAAAAAATATACTTTAGAAAATATATTTTCGTGGAGCTCAATTTTTATGGTTTTTTTTTTTTTTTTTTTCAAAGCAAAAACTTTTTCGTGAGCACTTGATGATGTCGAATTATGTAGCTCAAAAATCCACTGATAACAGTGTGTGGGCACTTAGATTCGTGAATTATGAGTCAATGAAAAGAAATCCTCCATGGAAATTAATTAAATCATAATTAAGCATATTTTTAACATTTCTACAACACATTCTTTTATGTGAGATCTTGAATTTATCTTTCCGGTATCAACGATTTGAGATTTTATGTTTATCAACACCGTGAGATTTGATGTTTATCAAAAATGTGAGGTTTTATGTTTATCAACAATGTGAGATTTTATGTTTATCAAAAATGTGTGATTTGATGTTTACCAACACCGTAAGATTTGATTCTTATCAACAATGTGAGATTTTATGTTTATCAAAAATGTGTGATTTGATGCTTATCAACAATGTGTGATTTGATGTTTATCAAAAATGTGAGGTTTTATGTTTATCAACAATGTGAGATTTGATGTTTATCAAAAATGTCAGATTTGATGTTTATCAACAATGTGTGATTTGATGCTTATCAACAATGTGTGATTTGATGTTTATCAACAATGTGAGATTTGATGTTTATCAAAAATGTGAGGTTTTATGTTTATCAACAATGTGTGATTTGATGTTTATCAACAATGTGTGATTTGATGGTTATCAATAATGTAAGATACTATGTTTATCAACAATGTGAGATACTTACAGACCGACACCGCCTGGACAATATCATATCCTGTGATAAAGTTGAATGTTGATTACGAACAGACATCCCCACATATGACCTACACCTGAAAGATTTAAAAGTTTCAGATAAATAAAATTATTTCTCTAATACGATGTAATTTGTTCTATTATTTCTCTCAGTACAGATGGTTAATTTGTTAGTTCAATAATAAAATGTCCCCGTTTGAAATATAAAGATTGTCCCCGTGTTGAGTTTATCAACAGCTTATCGTAAAGATTGTCCCCGTTTATCAAAAATGTGAGGTTGAGTATATGATATATTAAAGATTGTCCCCGTGTTTGAGTATATGATAAAGATTGTCCCCATTTTGAGTATATTATAAAGATTGTCCCATTATTGAGTATATGATAAAGATTGTCCCCTTGTTGAGTATATGATAAAGATTGTCCCCGTGTTGAGTATATGATATTGTCCCCGTGTTGATGATAAAGATTGTCCTATGTTGAGTATAGTGTGATAAAGATTGTATGTTGAGTATATGATAAAGTGTTTGAGTATATGATAAAGATTGTCCCCGTGTTGAGTATATGATAAAGATTGTCCCCGTGTTGAGTATATGATTGTCCCCGTGTTGAATATGATAAAGATTGTTGATAAAAATTGTCCCCGTGTTGAGTATATGATAAAGATATATGATATAAGATTGTCCCCGTGTTGAGTATATGATAAAGATTGTCCCCGTGTTGAGTATATGATAAAGATTGTCCCCGTGTTGAGTATATGATAAAGATTGTCCCCGTGTTGAGTATATGATAAAGATTGTTCTAGTGTTGAGTGTGATAAAGATTGTCCCCGTGTTGAGTGTATGATAAAGATTGTCCCCGTGTTGAGTATATGATAAAGATTGTCCCCGTGTTGAGTATATGATAAAGATTGTCCCCGTGTTGAGTATATGATAAAGATTGTCCCCGTGTTGAGTATATGATAAAGATTGTCCCCGTGTTGATAAAGATTGTCCCCGTGTTGAGTATATGATAAAGATTGTCCCCGTGTTGAGTATATGATAAAGATTGTCCCCGTGTTGAGTATATGATAAAGATTGTCCCCGTGTTGAGTATATGATAAAGATTGTCCCCGTGTTGAGTATATGATAAAGATTGTCCCCGTGTTGAGTATATGATAAAGATTGTCCCCGTGTTGAGTATATGATAAAGATTGTCCCCGTGTTGAGTATATGATAAAGATTGTCCCCGTGTTGAGTATATGATAAAGATTGTCCCCGTGTTGAGTATATGATAAAGATTGTCCCCGTGTTGAGTATATGATAAAGATTGTCCCCGTGTTGAGTATATGATAAAGATTGTCCCCGTGTTGAGTATATGATAAAGATTGTCCCCGTGTTGAGTATATGATAAAGATTGTCCCCGTGTTGAGTATATGATAAAGATTGTCCCCGTGTTGAGTATATGATAAAGATTGTCCCCGTGTTGAGTATATGATAAAGATTGTCCCCGTGTTGAGTATATGATAAAGATTGTCCCCGTGTTGAGTATATGATAAAGATTGTCCCCGTGTTGAGTATATGATAAAGATTGTCCCCGTGTTGAGTATATGATAAAGATTGTCCCCGTGTTGAGTATATGATAAAGATTGTCCCCGTGTTGAGTATATGATAAAGATTGTCCCCGTGTTGAGTATATGATAAAGATTGTCCCCGTGTTGAGTATATGATAAAGATTGTCCCCGTGTTGAGTATATGATAAAGATTGTCCCCGTGTTGAGTATATGATAAAGATTGTCCCCGTGTTGAGTATATGATAAAGATTGTCCCCGTGTTGAGTATATGATAAAGATTGTCCCCGTGTTGAGTATATGATAAAGATTGTCCCCGTGTTGAGTATATGATAAAGATTGTCCCCGTGTTGAGTATATGATAAAGATTGTCCCCGTGTTGAGTATATGATAAAGATTGTCCCCGTGTTGAGTATATGATAAAGATTGTCCCCGTGTTGAGTATATGATAAAGATTGTCCCCGTGTTGAGTATATGATAAAGATTGTCCCCGTGTTGAGTATATGATAAAGATTGTCCCCGTGTTGAGTATATGATAAAGATTGTCCCCGTGTTGAGTATATGATAAAGATTGTCCCCGTGTTGAGTATATGATAAAGATTGTCCCCGTGTTGAGTATATGATAAAGATTGTCCCCGTGTTGAGTATATGATAAAGATTGTCCCCGTGTTGAGTATATGATAAAGATTGTCCCCGTGTTGAGTATATGATAAAGATTGTCCCCGTGTTGAGTATATGATAAAGATTGTCCCCGTGTTGAGTATATGATAAAGATTGTCCCCGTGTTGAGTATATGATAAAGATTGTCCCCGTGTTGAGTATATGATAAAGATTGTCCCCGTGTTGAGTATATGATAAAGATTGTCCCCGTGTTGAGTATATGATAAAGATTGTCCCCGTGTTGAGTATATGATAAAGATTGTCCCCGTGTTGAGTATATGATAAAGATTGTCCCCGTGTTGAGTATATGATAAAGATTGTCCCCGTGTTGAGTATATGATAAAGATTGTCCCCGTGTTGAGTATATGATAAAGATTGTCCCCGTGTTGAGTATATGATAAAGATTGTCCCCGTGTTGAGTATATGATAAAGATTGTCCCCGTGTTGAGTATAGGATAAAGATAGTCCACGTGTTGAGTATATGATATAGATTGTCCCCGTGTTGAGTATATGATAAAGATTGTCCCCGTGTTGAGTATATGATAAAGATTGTCCCCGTGTTGAGTATATGATAAAGATTGTCCCCGTGTTGAGTATATGATAAAGATTGTCCCCGTGTTGAGTATATGATAAAGATTGTCCCCGTGTTGAGTATATGATAAAGATTGTCCCCGTGTTGAGTATATGATAAAGATTGTCCCCGTGTTGAGTATATGATAAAGATTGTCCCCGTGTTGAGTATATGATAAAGATTGTCCCCGTGTTGAGTATATGATAAAGATTGTCCCCGTGTTGAGTATATGATAAAGATTGTCCCCGTGTTGAGTATATGATAAAGATTGTCCCCGTGTTGAGTATATGATAAAGATTGTCCCCGTGTTGAGTATAAGATAAAGATTGTCCCCGTGTTGAGTATATGATAAAGATTGTTCTAGTGTTGAGTATATGATAAAGATTGTCCCCGTGTTGAGTATATGATAAAGATTGTCCCCGTGTTGAGTATATGATAAAGATTGTCCCCGTGTTGAGTATATGATAAAGATTGTCCCCGTGTTGAGTATATGATAAAGATTGTCCCCGTGTTAAGTATATGATAAAGATTGTCCCCGTGTTGAGTATATGATAAAGATTGTCCCCGTGTTGAGTATATGATAAAGATTGTCCCCGTGTTGAGTATATGATAAAGATTGTCCCCGTGTTGAGTATATGATAATGATTGTTCTAGTGTTGAGTATATGATAAAGATTGTCCCCGTGTTGAGTATATGATAATGATTGTTCTAGTGTTGAGTATATGATAATGATTGTTCTAGTGTTGAGTATATGATAATGATTGTTCTAGTGTTGAGTATATGATAAAGGTTATCCTTGTGTATGTGATAAAGATTGCTATCATGATGAGTACAGATCAGTTCACCATTAAACACACGTGATTGCCCTTACCCCTGTCCTTCAATAATGCGAACATGCGGTACTTTCTTTCTGGCTTCCGATTTACTTATAGGTCTGAAACAGACACACGTTTTCTCCGAGATTCTATTCAATCCTCTGGCCATCCGTCTTCTGGAACTTCTTCCTACAGAGAACAAATATAGCCTTTGTTAGGAAATTACAGGAATGATAATGAAAGATAAGAAGAATCAAAAGGTCAAAAGGTCAAAAAGTGGATCGACCAGACCGTGGTAGGGGATTGACCGTTTGGTCAGCCGTGGTAGGAGATTGACCGTCTGGTCAGCCGTGGTAGGGGATTGACCGTCTGGTCAGCCGTGGTAGGGGATTGACCGTCTGGTCAGCCGTGTAAGGGGATTGACCGTCTGGTCAGCCGTGGAAGGGGATTGACCGTCTGGTCAGCCGTGGTAGGGGATCAGACCGTCTGGTTAACCGAGTGACGGGATCAGACCGTCTGGTTAACCGATAGACGGGATCAGACGGTCTGGTTAACCGATAGACGGGATCAGACCGACAGGTTAACCGATAGACGGGATCAGACCGTCTGGTTAACCAAGTGGGTTCAGACCGTCTGGTTAACCGTGTATCGGGATCAGACCGTCTGGTTAGCTGAGTGCCGGGATCAGGCCGTCTGGTTAACCGAGTGACGGGATCAGACCGACAGGTTAACCGAGTGACGGGATCATACCGTCTGGTTAACCGAGTGACGGGATCATACCGTCTGGTTCACCGTGTGACGGGATCATACCGTCTGGTTAACCGAGTGACGTGATCAGGCCGTCTGGTTAACCGAGTGAAGTGATCAGGCCGTCTGGTTAACCGAGTGACGGGATCAGGTCGTCTGGTTAACCAAGTGACGGGATCAGACCGACAGTTTAACCGAGTGATTTGATCAGATCGTCTGGTTAACGTGTGACGTGAATAGACCGTCTTGTTAAACGTGTGACTGGATAAGACCGTCTGATTATCAGTGTGATGGGATCAGACCGTCTGGTTCGCCAAGTGACGGGATCAGATCGTCTGGTCAACCGAGTGACGGGATAAGGCCTTTCGGTCAGTTTTGTGACGGGATCAGACAGTTCGGTCAGTTTTGTGACGGGATCAGACAGTTCGGTCAGTTTTGTGACGGGATCAGACCGTTCGGTCAGTTTTGTGACGGGATAAGGCCTTTCGGTCAGTTTTGTGACGGGATCAGACAGTTCGGTCAGTTTTGTGACGGGATCAGACCGTTCGGTCAGTCTTGTGACGGGATAAGGCAGTTCGGTCAGTTTTGTGACCGGATCAGGCCGTATAGTCAGCTTTGTAGCAATTACTTACCGAAACCGCTACTTGAAATGCGTAACGGGATAACAGCCTTCGGCCAGTAGTGTCTCTCTGTCCGTCTCGCCGCCCGTATTTTTCGGGTATGCTTATTGTGCAGCCTCAAGTATTTCTGTATTATATTCCGAAGTGTTTCTGATAGGTTAATGGAATCTGTTGAGTTTACTTCCATCTCCCTTTTCAAAAGAAATAACTTAATTTCAGTCTATACACAACAAGAAACGTTATGATGCAATGCACGGTATTAACTTCACTTCATTCCATTACACATTACGTCACAAAACAGATAAAGTACAGTTTGTGTACCAGGAAATTGGATCCGAAAACAAGTTAGAGTAACGAACGTAAATCCACTTTCATTTAAGCATCTCATTAATTTTGGCATCATGACGTATTTATCAATAATCCATAGGTAAGTAGTTTAAATAAATGTACATGCATAATATAATGATATATTAATGTAGGTAGTTTGAAAGATAGGAAAGAGGGATATGATACAGGGATGAACAGGGGGAGGGGGATGCTTGTGTCAATGAAAAATATTAAATATATTTCATTATTTAATGTATGGTAATAAATTGCACGGTTTTGCCACTTAATACACGAGGTTGAGAAAAAATATGTGCATAATTCAAACTGAGAATGAATTATTAATATGAATTCCATTAACATCAGGATTAAGTCTACACGTTGTGTGTTATCGTTTGAATGCAGTGTAAACCTAGTTCAAAATCTTAAGTCATAGAATAGATATCCAAAAAAGATATGGAATCCGTATATGTACAGTCATAACTGAATTAAGTTCGTGAGAGAAATGAAATTCGTATCTGTACAGTCATAATTGAATTAAGTTCGTGAGAGAAATGAATCCGTACACTAGTTTTACATGTAAAAACAAATATCCCTCTTTAATACCGATGTGAAAAACAATGTTATCAAGTGGAGTATGACCGAAGTGTTAAAAATCAATATTTCATTTTTTTTTCTTTGCATTTTTATTATCTTTTTTATTTGCTTTTTGTATCTATTTTTCAATTTTACATGTTTTGTTATCATTTCGAATTAACACTAATAGTAAATGAACTTGGATTAAGATACAAACCAACATCACATTTTCAATTTATAGGTCAGACATTGTTTATTTATTCAAGTTTATTATATCTTTATCTAATCATTATATCAAAATTTTTGATCGATCGATCGATTGATTGATGGACTGATTGATTGATCGATTGATTGATGGACTGATTGATTGATTCGTTGATTGATTGATTCGTTGATTGATTGATTGATTGATTGATTGATGGACTGATTGATTGATCGATTGATTGATTGATTGATTGATTGATTGATTGATTGATTGATTGATCGATCGATCGATTGATTGATTGATTGATTGATTGATTGATTGATTGATTGATTGATTGATTGATTGATTGATTGATTGATTGATTGATTGATTGATTGATTGATTGATTGATTGATTGATATTTTCATCGATTTATTTATCTATTTACTTGATTCAATTTGTTCTTAAATCTAATTACAATGTATTTAATTTTATTTCTTTGATAACAATTATTTTATTCTTTTATTTATTAATTTTATTTTATTGTATTTTATTTATCATTCTTTTATTATGTAAGAAAGTACAAGACAGTTGTAATTACGCGAACTGTGGGATCAGCATCAGCATGTCACCCTCGAAGGCAATGGCTTCCTGGTCCGGAATAAATGTAGCGGATGTAAATGTTCCAGGCTCTAAAACAAGACAAAAACAACATAATTATTAAAATCATAATTTTCTATACAAACGAAATGAAAAATCTGAAAAAATGAAATATCAACATGTCTTAATGTTAATCGGATAATGCTTGATCGAATTCAAGAAATGTCGTGTTCTCGAATCAAAGTACATGGATGACAAAACTACGGAAGCGTATTCCGGCCACGTTGTGTTTTATTTTAACTGGAAATTTCGATTTAGTAATCAGAAATTTTGAGTTAATAAGTCGAAATTTCGAGTTAATATACTAACTCAATATTTCAATAAAGTTAAGATTTTAAAAAATATTGAATTATCGGGTTTGTGCATCTTCCCATCTAGATTTTGACTTTTATTTCAATCACTTTTGATTTTCCTCTGTCGCCTCCCAAGCTTCAAAATGTATGCCCTTAGCATCAATGAATCAGTTCTAGAAGGACGAAACAGCTGTATGATGTAGCATTACTGAATCAGTTCTAGAAGGACGAAATACTTGTATGATGTAGCATCACTGAATCAGATCTAGAAGGTTACGAAAACCTGTATGATGTAGCATCACTGAATGTCAGTTCTAGAAGGAAAGTACCTGTATGATGTAGCATCACTGAATCAGTTCTAGAAGGACGAAATACCTGTATGATGTAGCATCACTGAATCAGTTCTAGAAGGACGAAATACCTGTATGATGTAGCATTACTGAATCAGTTCTAGAAGGACGAAATACCTGTATGATGTAGCATCACTGAATCAGTTCTAGAAGGACGAAATACCTGTATGATGTAGCATCACTGAATCAGTTCTAGAATCACCTGTATGATGTAGCATTACTGAATCAGTTCTAAAAAATACGAATTACCTGTATGATGTAGCATTACTGAATCAGTTCTAAAAGGATTTCAATACTTTTGATGTTTCATTACTGAATCAGTTCTAGAAGGACGAAACAGCTGTATGATGTAGCATTACTGAATCAGTTCTAGAAGGGCGAAGCAGCTGCATGGTGAAGTTTAACCAATTGTTCAGCTCTGCTGTATCTAAAGGACCTCTTTCACGAACAATGGAATTTTGCCCACGACCCGATTTAATCCAAACCATGTGACATTGATAGCACCCCAATACACTCCCCTGGAATAGCACTTAAACAATTCAAAAGGCCAATAGGGCCTGAATTCTTATCGAATTTGTGACATTTACTGAGGGTATAAGGTAAGGTTCAGAAATGGCTCCATAACAAGGCAAGGGTTCATCGCAAGTCTTCTTATAATCACTTATTTTGTTCATTGGAAGCTATTTGTCATTTTAAGCAAACATTATTTGTCAAATTTGGCATAAGAAAGAGGTCCTTTGTATTTTAAGACGCTTTTCAATTCTGTATCTTTTGCACAATCTTCAAATTTGCAGGTAGTAAACACAGCTGGTGGAATTTTGATTCATTCGAACAGTGACACGGTTCAGAATAAAATAAAAAACGCACTTAAAGTTGGTCTTTAATCATCAGCTGTATGAAAATTGATAATTTTATTGAAACATGGGGCTGCCGCACCCCCACCCCCTGTGTCTTTAGTAAAACCCTTGAGGTTGTACGTAGTAGATATGAAATTGATGCAGTAAAAAAATAAAATAGTGTTATTTGCGCAAGAGCTTGAAAACATTTTCTACAGGCAAACTCGGGTTCAGTTTAACTAAGGCAAACTACGAACAAATGTAAGCTCTGATGTTAATGAGTACTAACCGGAAGCTGCTTCGATTACTTCGTCTATGGACCGACTTGACTTCAGTTTTCTCGTTAGGATCTGAAAGTACAAAAAAAAATCAAATATTATTCCTACCATACCATACCTAGTACCATCTACCTGTGATGTCATTGTGTTGTCAAATGAAACGATGTAAATATGTAAAGACGTTCGTGTTCCTCTGGGCCTAAACGGTAAGTGAGGGTTAAGCGCTGGTAATGGATAGGTAAACTACAAGGCCGTCCGGATGATGCATGTAGCAACATGTAATCCTTGAATGCGTACATAAGCTAAATATGCCTTTTCAAGGTTATTATCCTGTCCAGCACATGATTTGTCAGTGTGATAGCACTTTAATAACGTTCCTGCTTTAGAGTTTGACCTATGACTTCAGTGTAAACGAGGATCTGAAACAGAATAAATATGGGGGTGTTGAGAAACAACTATTGAAATCTTTTCACAACAAGAAATCAATTATTGATGGTATCTTGTTTGCAATATTACGCCCGGTAATTCATAACTGTGTGGGACGCGTCAGTCTTATGTGTTTTTAGTGAGTAGCGTAAAAAGTATCGCGAGCCAAGTCAGTGTCACATGTTCTAAACTGTAACACAAAGTTCATTGACTCATGTCTTCCTCATTGCATCACTCACTTATGTAACAATGTAAGTAGGAGAAGCGACAACGTTACAAACAAGAAATGGAGAATACAACACCTATTTGACAAAGAAAGAAGTAAGGTACCAATGTTGATAGCATAGTTTGTGTAATCGATGTGAAGCCTCGATTCTCCAGGGGTAACAATCACTTTCGATCTCTGCACCCCTGGAACATGTCATGGCAAAATTGATGGTTATACGTGCGACACCTTGTGAACAAGATGAAAAAAACTAGTTTGATCCTTTGATGTACATCATACGAATCTCGGGGTCGCAAAACGTATATTGTAATGACTGTGTGGAGTTTGTTATCTTCAAAAGGAGCGCACAAGTCTATGATTGGTCACGTTTCTTTCTCTTCGAACGAAACAAATTACTTCGCTTGTGCCTTCTGTTTTGCCATGATAAGTTCCAAGAGTGCTGAGAGCGAAAGTGATCGTAACCCCTGGAATATCGAGGATGGACAGAACTGTTTGGAATATTTCAAATATTTTCAGTGTAGGACAAATACGTGTGTATACGTTCGGAACGTTTCGGATATTCAAAGTCTGCGACAATGGTGAGCAAAATAGTTTTCTTGATATTGATAGTGTTCGACTGCGGGTATCGGGGTGTTTCAGATATTTACAGTGCACGACAGAGCTGTTTGAAATATTTAAAAAATTTCTAGTGTGCAAGCAAGATGTTTGGGGTATTTTAGATGATCGTAGTGTACGGAAAATTGTTAGTAGCACTTCAGACATTTACAAAGGATGACACAGGCGTTGGGGGTTATTTAAGATGTTAACATGTATATTGTATAACCGCAGTGTTCGGGATATTTCAGATGTTTACATATATATTGTATAGCCGCAGTGTTCGGGATATTTCAGCTGTTTACATGTATATTGTATAGCCGCAGTGTTCGGGATATTTCAGCTGTTTACATGTATATTGTATAGCCGCAGTGTTCGGGATATTTCAGCTGTTTACAAGTATATTGTACAGCCAAAGTGTTCGGGATATTTCAGACGTTTACATGTACATTATATAGCCGACGTTGTATTTTGCAATTCAAGTATAACATAACATCGACATACTTGAAAGTGAAATTGTAGGACTACATGTTTATTCATGATAATTTCACATTTCTTCTCGGTCCAATGATTCTCGTGACAGTCGATTTGTATTACGTCTCTTGATTGAAAAAACCGGGTTAACTAGGGTTGTGACGTTGGTTGAATACACAGAACAAGGAACTGAATTGATAAAAAATAATAAAACATTTTCTACTCCGAGCTGATGAAATAATGATTTTCTTGCGCTTAAATATTAATGATTGTTGATACGACAAAGTAGTGATAATAAAATGCTGAGATAAATTATATGATCAGATCAGTGTCACCAAGATGTTTTACATTATCACAATTCGTGAGCGTGGAACTATTCGCCTGTGTATTTATCACTAGATATTTTGAACGAACTTTCGTAACAAATTTAATATTCTGGTAAGTGAATTCAACTCCGGCTAACTAAAACCGTCTCGGATTTGTTTACTGTCTTCACCGTAGTTAATGTTCACTCGTGATGTTAATAACATGCACGTGTACATTAATTTGAGGTTATATCAGTGTAAATGTAAATTTTTTGCATTTAATATGCGTGTATTGTGCATAACAGAAAAATAAATAAGGTTTGTTTGCGATTGATGCCTATTGTACAAGAAATCTCAAGAACTAAAATACAGAAAACCTGGCAACAATGTAGACTTCTGTCTGGGTATAATGTAATCGTGTCTACAATGTAAACTTCTGTATATTGTACAGTAAACCTGTGTACAATGTTAACCTCTGTATATTGTACAGTAAACCTGTGTACAATGTTAACCTCTGTATATTGTACAGTAAACCTGTCTACAGTGTATAGCTGTATATTGTACAGTAAACCTGTGTACAATGTTAACCTCTGTATATTGTACAGTAAACCTATGTACAGTGTTAACCTCTGTATATTGTACAGTAGACCTATGTACAGTGTTAACCTCTGTATATTGTACAGTAGACCTATGTACAGTGTTAACCTCTGTATATTGTACAGTAAACCTGTGTACAATGTTAACCTCTGTATATTGTACAGTAAACCTGTACACAATATAAACCTTTGTATATTGTACAGTAGACCTATGTACACTGTAAACCTTTGTATACTGTACAGTAAACCTGTGTACACTGTAAACCTTTGTATATTGTACAGTAAACCTGTGTAGAATGTAAACCTCTGTATATTGTAAGTACCTCTACAGTATATTATATTGTACAGTAAACCTGTGTACAATGTGTACAATGTTACAGTAAACCTGTGTACTGTATATATTGTACAGTAAACCTGTGTACAATGTTAACCTCTGTATATTGTACAGTAAGCCTGTGTACAATGTACAGTAAACCTGTGTACAATGTTAACCTCTGTATATTGTACAGTAAACCTGTGTACAATGTTAACCTCTGTATATTGTACAGTAAACCTGTGTACAATGTTAACCTCTGTACATTGTACAGTAAACCTCTGTATATGGTACAGTAGACCTGTGTACAGTGTATACCTCTGTATATTGTACAGTAAACCTGTGTACAATGTTAACCTCTGTATTGTACAGTAAACCTGTGTACAATGTTAACCTCTGTATATTGTACAGTAAACCTGTGTACAATGTTAACCTCTGTATATTGTACAGTAAACCTGTGTACAATGTTAACCTCTGTATATTGTACAGTAAACCTGTACACAATGTAAACCTCTGTATATTGTACAGTAAACCTGTGTACAATGTTAACCTCTGTATATTGTACAGTAAACCTGTGTACAATGTTAACCTTTGTATAATGTAAGCTTGTTTACAATGTCAATTTTTGTATAAATATAATTGATAAGACCTATCGATGCCTACCTTGTGCAGCTTTTTTAAAAGCGTTGATTTTGTCCTCATCAACTCACTGTGTCGTGTATCCTGTGTCATTTTGCAATCTGTGTAAATCACTATTGTACACAAACACGTGTAAAGTAGTAGAGAAATATTTGTCATTGTTTACAAATGTACTGTGATGGAGTTGTGTCTGTGTCAGTGTGCACCTGTATCTTTAGTGTAGTCAGACGGGAATCTGTTAGCGCGCTGAGTGTATTTCGCAATATCTGATTTGTCAATGTATAATAGGGCACTGGTGTCACTTTCGTCGGTCCGTAAATAGCATGCGCGTGGGGTTTACCATTCTTATTATCATATGTGCCGCCAAGCGGACAAAATTTTCACTGATTTTGGTTGATATAGAAATTAGCTGCGCTGCTTATTTGAACTGTTTTGGAAGACAAAAAACTACTGGTACAAACTTGAGAAAAAAACAATGTTGACAAAAAATCAGTCGTACGAAGAATTACAAAAATCTGAGGGGGGGGGAGGGAGAGGAGCGGAGATGGGGGATGAGGGAAGGTGGATGGGGGTCATATTTTGTATTGGTCTTTATTTGGTAACTATATATATATTTCATTTCTTGAAAATTGCGTAAATAAGTTCTCGATAAAACACATAACTGTTCGACTGTTTAATTAGTATGTAAATCGGTTGACAGGCCCTGTCACATTGTACTTGTGATTCACCTACATGGAGTAAAGTCCTGAGTCTGTGGTGATAATTCACGCTTTAAAATAGATATTGAATACCTGCATAAATAATACACTGACAAGGTCAGCTGTCAGGTCACTAATGGAGCCTCAGCAATCATGGCGATAATACATGTATACAGTCCGAGGGAAGGAAACATTCGAGAGTTAAAACCTAGTCTCGTTAAGATAATGACTTGTATGCTACAGACATTGTGGTGAATGTTTGAAAAATTGTGTTTCTAAACACTTTTCTTTACGCTCACGTTCAATGTCGTGGATCTGAGAGAAAAACGATAACAGCATATTTAGTTTAAACAATATTTTATTCGATAATCAGCAATTTGACATATACAGATAAACAGGAAAACAAGTTTAGAGGTAATATTAATTCCTTTCCCGTGTACATACAAAGGCAAATATAGATCTTCGGAACTATAAGATCTAACTTCAACATTGAATGAAAAAGTAATATTTACACATAACAATAGCATCTATAAACAAACGCACGTGTGGTGAATAGAATAACAAAATGCAATTTCTAAAATAAGTAGTGACGCCTTAACTTATTGGTCTGTAAAAAAAAAGGTTACCTTTAGAATACATGATGTACAGTTTGATAAATAGGACAATATGTACAGGAATATTAGCTAAAACGTTTACTAAGTTTGATATAGATTTGTACAGTCAAGAATATGTTTGTTTTTCTGTTAAAACATGTTTGATGTAAACGTCAACACCCTAGAAAAGTCGTCAATAAATATCGGTATGAAATCGTTACACAAACAAAAACAACGAAAAAATCGTCAACACCAAGGAAAAACACAAACAAAAACAACGAAAAAATCGTCAACACCAAGGAAAAACACAAACAAAAATAACGAAAAAATCGTCAACACCAAGGAAAAAACCAAACAAAAATAACGAAAAAATCGTCAACACCAAGGAAAAACACAAACAAAAATAACGAAAAAATCGTCAACACCAAGGAAAAACACAAACAAAAACAACGAAAAAATCGTCAACACCAAGGAAAAACACAAACAAAAACAACGAAAAAATCGTCAACACCAAGGAAAAACACAAACAAAAACAACGAAAAAATCGTCAACACCAAGGAAAAACACAAACAAAAATAACGAAAAAATTGTCAACACCAAGGAAAAACACAAACAAAAACAACGAAAAAATCGTCAACACCAAGGAAAAACACAAACAAAAACAACGAAAAAATCGTCAACACCAAGGAAAAACACAAACAAAAATAACGAAAAAATCGTCAACACCAAGGAAAAACACAAACAAAAATAACGAAAAAATCGTCAACACCAAGGAAAAACACAAACAAAAATAACGAAAAAATCGTCAACACCAAGGAAAAAACACAAACAAAAACAACGAAAAAATCGTCAACACCAAGGAAAAACACAAACAAAAATAAAAATGTTAGTACACAAGATAAAGTCGTCTACATTCTTAAAAATAGTTACTTAAGGAATGTTGTCTACAAACGGACACCAAATCGTCAATACATAACAAAAAATGCCAGCATGCCAGATAAAGTCTACATGTTTAAAATAAAAGTCAGTTATTATAGAAAACTTGTCAACAAAAGAGGAAAACAATCATCAACAAAGAAAACTTGTTTTAGGTTGTACGTAAAAAATCTTTTCCCAAGAATGAGATTTTTGTCTGTTAACTCGAGGCTTTCTCAGGTTTTAGGGTAGCACGTAAAAAATCTTTTCCCAAGAATGAGATTTTTGTCTGTTTAACCCGAGGCTTTTTCTGGCCTTGGGGATGGATGGAAAAAATCTTTACCCAAGAATGAGATTTTTGTCTGTTTAACCCGAGGCTTTTTCTGGCCTTGGGGATGGATGGAAAAAATCTTTTCCCAAGAATGAGATTTTTGTCTGTTTAACTCGAGGCTTTCTCAGGCTTTAGGGTAGTACGTAAAAAATCTTTACCCAAGAATGAGATTTTTGTCTGTTTAACTCGAGGCTTTCTCAGGCTTTAGGGTTGTACGTAAAAAATCTTTACCCGAGAATGAGATTTTTGTCTGTTTAACTCGAGGCTTTCTCAGGCTTTAGTGTAGTACATAAAAAATCTTTTCCCAAGAATGAGATTTTTGTCTGTTTAACCCGAGGCTTTTTCTGGCCTTGGGGATGGATGGAAAAAATCTTTACCCAAGAATGAGATTTTTGTCTGTTTAACCCGAGGCTTTTTCTGGCCTTGGGGATGGATGGAAAAAATCTTTACACAAGAATTAGATTCTTGACTGTTTAGCCCGAGGCTTTCTCTATCTTTATGGTTGGATAGAAAAATTCTCTACCGAAGGAGAAAATGTTTGACTGTTTAACCCGGGACTTTCATTGGCTTTAGGGTTGGACAAGGATACATGTAAGGATTCACAAATGCGTCATAAAAGCCCATTACTGTTTCGCATCGTGATCGGTCGGTTAAATTTTCATTACCGTATAAGCTCAATATGGCAGTTACAACACGTGTTCTATATCATTCTTGATAACACATAACAATTGATTAGTGAAAACAATGCGTGATTGTATATCCACAATAAACAGTTGACAGTTTTCCTATTTACATATATTTACATTCAGTAAGTTTGAAATCTGCATAACGAAATTGACCTTGTCATTGTGAATTTAGATTAAAAAAAAACACCAGAATTACAAACTAAAAGGTCCTTTTATAATTAATTTTTTATTGTTTAGTGAGTATCATCGCAAGGGAAGTAACTCCAACTATTCCACGAGTTATCTAAGGCTGTTTTAGGTGGATTAACAGGATCTTACCGTAGCGTGAGGATAATACAGAAGAATCTATATCACGTGGCTTTACCGAGGGTTAGACAGTCGGAAATCTCCTCAGAGGGTAAAGATTTTTCTTCTTGCCTTCAAACAAGGGAATGACCCTTTTCTGTCCTATATCACTTACATGATGAAATAAATGAACAACAAGACAATGCTGATAACATGAGAAAATCAGACAAAAATCGATATGTTTTTATTTGATCGATTTGTAATCAATATTATTCAACCGGAAGTGTGGATATTTCTGTGCAATGGGGTAAATTGATGTATTCTAATCTTCTTTCGCCTTCAAGAGTCTATATTGTTAGTCTTTTGGGTTTTTTTTCCTTTTTTCAAGTTCTTTGTTCACTCTGAACTACCCAATATTTACGTTTTCATGGTGCCACGAATGTGATAATGCTCTTGTGTTTTTGTCTTGTTTTTTTTTAATAATTGTACCAAATCTAATGAGCAAATTTAGTACAACGCAGAATTCCACGTGAACGGTATCAGGGATGATGAGACTGCATGTCAATATACCGTTTGTGTTTTTATAAGCCAATAGTTTGACTTTGCCTTTAAAGAAGAGTTTGTATTGAAAAAAATAAAACCTTACAGTATACATTCATCTATGTAGGTCAAAATGTTCTTAAGAAAGAAAAAGAAACACATGAGCTGAGTCAACACAGTAGTGAAGAATTAGGCCTGTACTAACCGTAAGGGTAAAAACCTAGTTAACATAACATGATATTGACTCAATACACTTCCAGGCAGTTAAAACTTTCTTCCCCTCTCATCCTTCGCAGCCTCGGCAGTTAATGGTATGACATATTGCCAGAATCACCGAAGGTGAGCTCAGTATTAAAGGTTACGCTGTTATAACGCGATATGCCCCTACTATTTAGGACGTGAAATCCGTTACAACGGATCGACATATCAAAGAAAAACAACCTGGTTGATGAGATCACATCTCTTCATTTATTATCACAATGTATAAAATATTACACAACCTGAACACTGACAATATAACTGATACAGACGTTTTTATGGTATGACCTTTGACGTCATGACTAATTAAAACAAGAGACCTAGAGGGCCTGTATCGCTCACCTGGTTCTTTATGACCAACAGTACTATATCTGTGCATATGTTCCACGTTTAACACATTTGACCCCTGTGACCTTGACTATGGGTCAAGGTCATTTCTTTTTGCAAACTTACTTGGACTTCATAAAAGGAACATACTGGCCAAATATAACGATTCTAGGCTTTTCGATATTTCAGCAGAAATTGTTTAAACGTTTTAACACATTTGACACCTGTGACCTTGCAGATTGGTCAAGGTCATTTCTTTAAGCAAACTTTGTAGGACACCATAAGAGGAACATAGTAGCCTATTATAATGATTCTAGGCCTTCCGGTATTTGGGGGGGGGAGTCGTTTAAAGGTTTTAACACATTTGACTTGTGCAACCTTGAATATAGGTCAAGGTAGTTTCTTTTCGCAAACTTCGTTGGGTTTCATCAAAGAAACCTTCCAGCCATATATAATGATTCTAGGACTTCCAGTATTTTGGAAGAAGTCGATTAAATGTTTTAACACATTTGACCTCTGTGACCTTGAATATGAGTCAAGTTCATTTCTTTTTGCAAACCTTGTTGGACTTCATCAAAGAAACCTTCCAGCCAAATATGATAACTCTACGCCTTTCGGTATTTCAGAATAAGTTGTTTAAAAGAAAAGTTGACGGACGCAGGACGGACGGACGACGGACGCCGCGGTATGACATAACCTCACTTGGCCCTTTAGGTCAGCTAACAATTAACACCCTACCACAAAGCTTTCCTCTTGATGAATTGCACAATTAAATATCAATTCTTTGTGAAGCATATGAAAAAGTTTACCGTCCTAGTTTTTGTCAAATAAAAACGAAATATTGACGTTTGGTAATATGGGGTTGTTTGGTAAGATGGGGTTGTTTGGTAAGATGGGGTTGGTTGGTAAGATGGGGTTGGTTGGTAGGGTTGGTTGGTAGGAATGGGTTGGTTGATAAGATAGGGTTGGTTGGTAGGAATGGGTTGGTTGATAAGATAGGGTTGGTTGGTAAGTTGGGGTTGGTTGGTAGGAATGGGTTGGTTGAAAATATAGGGTTGGTTGGTTGGTAGGAATGGGTTGTTTGATATGATAGGGTTGGTTGGTTGGTTGGTAAGATGGGGTTGGTTGGTTGGTTGGCTGGTTGATAAGATGGCGCTGGTTACATGTTTTTCGTTTACACGGAAACACTTTAAGCAGGGAAACTGCTTTATAACCAGGTACACGCGTACTTGTTTCCGCATAGAGTTAGAATTACTACAATGTCTGTATTTTCTAAGATACGTTGACCGGGCGATATTTTCGTTTCGCGGAGAGGGGAGGGGGAGATATCTCGGAATCATTCTGGAAACTGAAAGTTTGTTCGTTGGTTTTATTTATTTATTTGTTTATTCTTATTTCGGCAGATTTTTATGTGCATTGTCAGTTTTATAGCAAATAATTAAACAGAAAAAGTCCAGAGAGTGCTACTTGTTTAGCACAAATTTAACTCGAATTGTTTGGTGGAAACACATAAGGATAGTCTGGACAAGACGGCCTTGTTTGAGATGTCCGTGATGGGCAGTTATACATAATATTGACCACCTGTTTATCGCCTCGACTCATAAAACGGGTCCGTCCCATAGTCCTGAGATATTTTTCCTTATTACCAGACCCCTTAGGAATAATTGTGTATTCGCCATTCACACTGAAAGCCTGGAGAAAAAAAAACAACAATGTGTTTAAAAGGATAAAAACAACAGAAAATAGAGATATGCCAACAAAACGTCTCCTTTTTACCGTCGCTAGGAACGTGACAATACCGACTGAATTACCAATAATTATATGACGAGTGCAGAAGACGCTTACCTATCCGGAACACCTGTTCTTATTTCCTTCATATTGACCCTAGTATAACCGAATTTGAATAAAGATGTTGTTGCTTTATCAGTGGTGATTTCTTCGAGGTTTTTTTTATACGAATTCATTATCAAGAAAACAAGGCGGTAAAATATTTACAAAGATATTTAAACAGAAAATAATTAAACAAATAAAAGGGACATAAAATCCAATATTCTAGAATATGAAGCATTTTGTTATTAATCATACATTCATTAATCAATGGAGTAGAAAAGCGGAAGTAACAAAGCGGTTACAATTATCGCTTCCTGTGTGACAATAACTTCAACACGAAACTATACCCATTCGTATACTTACGCGATTACTGTAGTGCATAATACTTCTAAAATCATACGGAACTCCTCTGGAGTTGATAGTGTTGTAGCTAAAACGATTGAAATTTCCTCTCGTTCTCGGAATCACATTTTTGAATTTGATGTCAACATATTTGTCCCTGTCTGGTCTGGATTGTTCGTGAAATAGTCCTATCGCATGCAGCAGTTCGTGTGTGGAAATTCGCGACTGCAACAAAGAAAACTGTTTATGGGAAGGAACATAATGCATTTAACGCCACTGAGTCATGACAGAATGAGGTGACAGACATGTCGAAACTTTAAAAGAAGAAAAAAAAGAAATGATAGGTTCAATGACTGTTTTATTGAAACTAGCAGCAGCAACAACAACAAAAACAAAACAATAAACATAGGACACAAAATTAAATGCATTTAATACCATTGTGTCTGTATGCAAAATACTAACCCTTCTACATCTCTGACCAAGGACGAGATCTTGGGCGAGATAGCCGTGCCTCCATCTTACTGAATATCCTACGTATGATCTGCATCTAAAAGATGTTTAATATGTATGTTTAATTTGTAGTTACTGCTTTCAGATATAATTTTCTGTATGTAATCAATATGGCTATGCTGTGAATGTGAAATCAGCATCGTGCTTATTTGCTCCAAATTGAAAATTTTGAAAATGAATATAATCGTGCCTTTGTGTATTTGTGTGCAAAAATGAACGGCAGCAAAAAGACATGATTGTGAACAAAATACTGGATCGTATTTCTTGAAATAAAAAGTATACGGGGGTAAAATAGTCAAAATAATTCCATTTCTGCTTAACAATAACATCATTATATTAATCAGGCTATTTTCATACTTACAGAACAGAAACATCGCTGTCTCGTTTTGTATGTCCACAAAAAACTGAATATATAGAAGAGCATACGAAGACAGGTCACAAAGGCCTTGCAAAGTCCTCAATTTGTTTTTCATACAGATTGGTTACGTCTTGACTTTAAATCACAAGAATTTCGCAAGTTTGTAAGGATTTTAGGGAAATTGAGTTGTCGTCGTCATATTGTTCTACAGTAACTCTTTGTGCGGCATCAAGTCAGGCGTGTTTGATAGTCGTTAGTGTGCCTGTTGGTTCCATTGTTATTTAATATCTTATTCTCATTGGAAGACGTGACATTACTTTCTCGGGTTGACCAACATTTACATGGCGGGTGTCGTCGATGAAGCAGAAGACGCCCACTCTTCCAGAATGCCTAGTCTTATTCTCCTCGTACTATTTCAGGAGTTGTCAACAAAATCATAATGTAAACTCAAATTCCATAAAACAAAGGAAAAATATGAACAAAAGAAAGATTTACACGGAAACTCCTGAAAAAAAGTACAAGGAGAATAAGACCAGGTGTTCCGGAAGAGTAAGCGTCTTCTGCTTGCACAAAGCATCTCGGTAGGACTTATACATATGAATTTCATGACTAGGAATCCAAATTATATTTACCAGTCCCGTCAAATTTGAGTTAAAATCGTGATTACTTTTAAAAACAGAAGAAAAGGTTTAGGATGAAAAATTGATACTATAAGAATGCATATTTGTTTGACCTGCAAATTGTAGATTTCACTTACATCAGTGACAAATTGTATAAAGACACTTAACTATAAACAACGTAGCATACAACTGTAATTCTCGCCCAATTTTTTCCATTAGGGTTATCTCCCCTTACTGAATTATCACGCTCAGAGATACTTGAATACATCTCCATGTTTTCTGAAGAATAAACCAAATTAGCACTAACTGTATGTAGTAAAATTTAGATTGATTTTAGTTTCAGTTCCTTGGCAAAGTAAAAATATCAATATTATCAACAGAATAGTTTATCGCGGTGCTGAGTGTACCATAGTCTATAAAATTACACAAGACACTGACTGTAACAACCCATTACGTGCCCATATTTATATTTCGCGCACAGAGACTACTTGCGCGAGATGTAGATATCTGAGCGGAGAATACACGGGAGAAACATGATCTCCGGCGGTAACAATAGGGGCGTATGTGTAGTGTTACCTACTGCAAATGCCTATGTACGGGCCATTTCCATACAAAATACAGCTTGTGGCGAGTACTGTACATATAAACCCATTTGTAAGTATCATTTGTATACGTTTTGAAGCTGCCGTGTTGATAAACAGACACATATTGTTTGAATAGTTATTTATAGATATCGGGTATTAGTTGTCACGTGTAAAAACAGGTGCTATGATGTTGTGTATAGCGTCAAACGTCAGTATGATATTAGATTAATTAGTGATATGTTTTCATACCTGTAACATGGGCCATATCAGTATATTAAGGAGTCCTGGGCTGTATCTATGCATGATAATTTACTTAGTAGATAGGTCATTGTAAATATGTAATTTGATCCCGGATGAATTTAAAACATAGTAAGTGTATTATAACATTTGGTTTTGGAAGTATAGAACTGAATATTTCTATATAATTGTAGTTATGTCCAGTGAGGACTAATAAAGCTATATACCAGGCTTCAGTCCATGGTGAACTGGTGGATTAGGACAAAGACCAGGAGAAGAGTCTGATGATGTATTTTGATGTGTTGAGGAGTTCCATGTTGAACTGGTGTAGATACTTAGTATTTAGACAGGGCCAGACCGTTGGTGGAGTGGAGCTCTATCCTTTGATATTCTTTGTGGTACCGGCGATGTGGTGTCAGTGACGTGGTGTTGTGACGTGGTGTAGTGACGTGGTGTTGTGACGTGGTATTGTGACGTGGTGTTGTGACGTGGTGTTGTGACGTGGTGATGTGACGTGGTGATGTGACGTGTGTTGTGACTTGTTCCAAGGTGGAATGCTGCCCGCCTATAATGACTATTTTTACAGTGCATTACTATAATGGAAAACAGCCCATTAATGAACTATTATTACTTAGTGTGGTGTTTATAACGTTTGTGTTGTATTCTTAGGTATTTGTTTGAATGCGAGTGTAAATAGTGTAAATGTTTGTAGCTATTGTTCATATTGTAGGAAATAAATGTAAATAATGTAAACATGGTGTTTAGTCCTGCTGTCACTGCTATCATATGTACAACATGCTCATCCCGTTACACTGACTCACCATCATCAAATAGACAACACAGATCAATGCAGGCGAAAATCTTGCGAAACCGACCAACCGAATAGAGATATTAATTTAGCTTTTTCTCTACAAACTCTTCGACAATATTGGACCAAGCTCGTTTAAATTGGCAGGTCTTCGCTATTTCATCTGCTTTACCCTCAAAATAATATGTCATATTTTACTGCATTATGGTCGGTTTTTCAATATTACTGTAGAAAAAAACAGAGAATGTCCATTTTGTCAGGAAAGTGACCACAAACTCTTTCACGTCCGAGCAGGGATGAAATCTGATTGACTCTGGTAAAACCGTACTAACCTTTCTTGTGTGAAATGCTTGCATTATTTTTGTGACCAAAATTGAAATGTCTGTGATGTGTTTCGGCTCCCGGTGGTTAAAATTTTTAGATGTTATCGCGATTTGGGAGGGGATTCAGTTTAATCAAAATGGTTAAAAAGGTTAGCGAGATTTAAAGGGTTACCTCGTGTTTGTGATGTTTAAAGAGTTTAAGATGTGGTGGAGTTTCAATGATTACCGCGGATAAGTGAAGTATAATGTGTGTAACAAAGAGATGGTGAAGTTAAATGGTTACACCTGAATACTGAGGTTTAAAGGATTTTGTCGGATTAGGAAGGTTGAATGGCTTTTAAATGAATTAGCGAGGTTGAAAGGTTCTAAAGTTGGTGAGATTATAAGGCTTTAAAGCAGGGTAATGTGGCTTCAAGGGTTTCATCGGGTTTGTGAGGTGAAAAGGCTCTTAACAGTGTCAGTGATGTTGAAAGGATTTAATCCGGGTTAGTGAGGTTAAAAGGTTTCGAACCGGGTTATTGAGGTTAAAAGTATTGTAACTGGATTAGTGAGAGTTAAAGGGTTTAAACCGGGTAAGTGAGGTTCAGAGTTACACCAAGTTAGTAAAGAGTAAAGGGCTAAACAGAGTTGGTGAAGTTTAAAAGAAGTGAGGTTAAAAGATTTTAAACCGGATTAGTCAGTATATCGGCAACATTTCTTTAAATCAGAATTTGAGATAGTTGTAGTTGATAGAATCATCCCAAAATCTTACCCATTTCCATCGATTATTCGTATATGCGGCTTATGCGCAAGTGCTTCCGCTTTTGAAATGATATCAAAACATATACACGTGTTTTCCGAAATTCTGTTCATAGATTTAGCTATCCGTCTTTTGTGTCTGCTTCCTTAAAAAGAAATCGCACACTTGAGAAATAAACACAGACAACACAGGGACAGCAAATAATGACACATAACACCGTCCTAATATTAACTAAGAAAGTTATAGGAAGGCTGTCCTCGCTTGGATGGCTAAAGTAATAAACATTCAATGTATTATGATGGGTACTAAGCTGAATTTACTTGACTCAAAGATTAAAGATTCGAAATATTATGATAGGTACTAAGCTGAATTTAATTAAATCGTCTGTGTTAAATGCTTGATAAGAATTTTGTAAAAGTTGCTATTCTAGATGAATAGACTGATTAATTATCGCGAAGTATATATACATAGTATAATAAATTTTACCGAGAAAAATATAGACTTATTAATTACCTACATGAAAAAGCGTCTTTTTCAAGCTAAAATCGTGAACATTTGAACATTATTTTTATTGATTTACAGAAGCCTACTTACGAAACCTGTTGCTATCGATCCTAATTGGTACTATGCCATTCTGCCAGACCCTCCTGGAGTCCCTCCTTGCTGCTCGCTCCTTCCGAGAGAGAGGCATCAGTGATTCTATCCAACTTAGCAGGGTCATGTTCTTCTTCTGTTTTCCCAAGTTTTTCTCCAAGGCTTCTCCAAATAAATCCAATGTGCTTTAAAGTAAAACATCAGGGTTACCCTTATTTGTATATTTCAATGTTCCGTGTTTCTTCAGATAATGAAGTAGTTTGTTAATAAAGACTTATGTAATTTGATAATTCTCTGGTCGTTTATATTGTGTAAGAGTTGAACATACCTTTTGATTTGATTAATATTATTAACATACCTTTTATAGCCAATGAGGTTTATGTTACAAAAATTGACACAATATTTACACATTTCTCTGTATTTTTGCGAATTGTTCTATCTGCATTAAAATGTCTCCGTCAAATTTGACGATATCAGTGCCTGCTAGTAACTCCGGTTCGTTAAACGCAGTGCCAGGTACTGAAATAAATAAAACGGAAATAAATTATTTCATTTTTAAAACTTGATTTCATAAGGTTAAAGAATTAAGTTACGTTAGTAGATAAAGAGGAAATCTTTGAACGTCAGATTTGATGACGTAATACGCAAATGTAAAGAAGAAAGATGACGGTCCCTCATGGGCAACCCAAAAAAAAATTTAAAAAAAAAAAAAAAAATCATTGAAATATTTAATCGGACTGGGATGAAGCTGAGGAGGTCACAGAAATGGTAAATGAAACCTATGTGACGTCAAATGTTTCCCTACGTGATCCTATTATATATATTATCATATCTATATATTTTCGTAAAATAATATATTAGTCTCGAGGAAAAAATATGTAAATAAAACTGAAAGAAAATAAAACTTAAGCATTTTAAACAAAATGGCTTGATGAACAGAGGACTTTGGAACACTCACCAGCAGCGTCCATCAAAACATTATCGATTGCTTCCGTTTCATTCACTTCCCCGCCTATTTGCTCCATATCTGTTACTCCTGGAGTCAAGACGATATGTGGATTCTGTGGATTTACCAGCCACACATACATATTATTTAAGATAAGATAATACTACATGCATGTTTGCAATGAATTTTGCTTTGGATTTGCGCGTTGCTTATACGGTCAGTTTCCCATGGCCAATCACTGTACAATGGCCGATGATAGTACAAAGGAATAGCACCTTTAGATAATTTAGAGTTAGACACAGTAGAGCCAAACAATGAATTAAAACTGCATCATACAACTGTTTTGTCCTTCTGGGACTTGTCAGTGATGCTAAGGGCCTAAATTTTGAAGCCTAAGAGGTAACGAAAATCCAACGTGGTCAAAAGAAGTCAAAACTTAGACAGCAACCCCATAATTAAATTGATTTTATTGTTTTTATTTATCTGATAATCAATAGCAAAAAGGAGGTAAAGAAAGGCCATAAAGGTGGTATGGGGTATAGCTCAGAATCAATTCAATTAAAACATATGATGTTTGATTTAACCGAGAAAAAAAACCCAACAAACAAACAAAAGACATGTTTACAAATGAACTAGTAATTTTCTTACATACTTACTTCTGTCGAGTTAGTTAGCGGCACCGCATCTGAAACCTAAGAGAGAAAAGAATTTATAGAACACATTAACATGGTAATTATATTACAATACTTTAAGATGAAAAAACACAAATCGTTATCTCTTATTAACAGAATACGTGCTGTGATTAGTTGCAGCAAAGATAAGATTGAGACAAATAAAAATACATCTTCGGAACCATGATTATTACAGTTAGCATATTTATATATGTGCATTTAAATATTGTATCTGATTGGATCATATCGATCAAGTGACATATCTAACGTCGTATCTGATTTGATCAAATCGATCATGTGACATATTTATCAACGTATCTGATTGGTTCAAATCGATCATGTGACATATTTAACATCGTATCAGACGGATTTGATCACAATTATCAAGTGCTAGAATTTGCAGATGTCAATGCTATCTAAATTTTTGTCTGAATTTAATTTAACGGTGATCACGTGAAAACTTTTTCAAATATATTGAACAGCTTGAATCTTGAAATTACAAATTTGCATAGTGTCGACTTAAAGAAAAATGGAGGAATCATATATTTCATATTATTTGTATTTTCAAACCAGAAAATCAATACATATTCCGCAATTATTTTTTCTTTGCTTCCACGAAAACAAAGAAAAAACAATTACTTCCTAGCACAGTGAAGTATTCTTGTATTTTCTCTGTAAGTTTTACTTTCTAGATATCCATTTTCTCAACGAAGTGAACCAATCCGATATGTATCACGATATTAACATACGTTCATTAGAACTGCCAAAAGTTTCGCTTTGGATTCATTGGAGGAGTTACTGGCGATGAAATTTGTGATGCGGTCCAGAATCCTGCTAGCCCGGGCTGTATGTTGGACAAAGTGTACACCAGGCGAGTTTATCAACACCAGCCCAAAATTCAGCCACACTATACAAACTGGATGTAAAAGCATTTTCATGGCAGCTGAAAATAATAACATGTGAATTATGGGACGGGTGCTCAATTTCTGAATCTGAACTGCTAGAGAAGGCCCAACGTGAGGCAGCAAGAATTATCACAGGTCTGCCATCCTATGCTAATATTCATTCTTTAACTTTTGAAACTGGTTAAGAATCACGGTCTGCTAGGAGAAAGAGAAGGAAACATCATCTTTTATATAAAATGCGTACTAACAAAACTCCTGAATATCTATCTTCCTTACTTTCCTCTACTGTTCAAGGTGAAGTTCGTTATCCTTCGAGAAACAGTAATAATTATAGAATCCCATTCTGTCGTCTTTCAACTACCATGTCTTCTTTCTTGCCGTCTACTCTTCGGAGTTGGAATACACTTGATAGCTCTATCAGGTCATCAGCCTCGCTTAACTAATTCAAAAAGTCTTTAATACCTAACGATCTTCCTTTGTCTCCTTCTTACTTTGGTATTGGTAACCGTAAACTAAACATTATTCATACTAAGCTTAGACATAATTGCAGTTCCCTTAATTACGACTTATTTCGGATGAACCTTGTGGATATCCATAGCTGTGTATGTGGAAATATGTGTGAAAATGCCTATCACTTTTTCTTTGAATGCCATCGTTATAATGTTCACAGAAATGTCCTTTTCCAACGTTTAAATGATATGAATTTACAAGTTCACTGTGACTTAGATCTGCTCCTTAATGGAAATGATCAACTGTCCCCTGAAACAAACTCTGAATTTTTTTTTACGAGTCCAACATTTAATGAAAAGTAGCAACAGGTTTTAAACCATGAAACTCTGTTATAATTTTACTTCTGATGACGTCATCCCTTCTACCCCCTACCCCAACCCCCACTCCACCTCTCTCTCTCTCTCTCTCTCTCTCTCTCTCTCTCTCTCTCTCTCTCTCTCTCTCTCTCTCTCTCTTTAAAAATATATTAGCCAATATTTATGTAAATTATTGATGACTTAATATTGTGATGTTTTTGTTTTGTAATGTATTGAGGAAAGGACAACTATAAGTGGAAATAACTTGTGCCGGATCCTTTGGTAAATAATTTACAATAAAATATGTTTAATTCAAATTCAAATTCAATTCAAATAATAACAATAACAGTAAATATCGTGTCTACATTACTCTACTTTCCTTAATAGTAAATATCAATTTTTTTTACATCAGCTTCCATTAATATTACTGTACGTCTAGTAGAACTTGTTAAAACAATTATAGGATAACAAAGTAGACACAGTTGAGCCAAATGAGGAATCGAACTTCACCGTACAGATAGTTCGACCATCTCAGAATTGCAAAGGGCTTATATTGTGGGAACGAAGGAGCCGACTACGAAAAGTCCATATTGGTCGAATTCAATACCAACATCCGAAAGTTCGACAGTTTCCATAATTTTCGAAAAAACAAAAGTCTATGGCGAGTTTTATAAATCGACAATGAAATTGGAAGGAATTATGTATCGTTGTTGTATTTGAAGATATTTCATTAATAAATATTACGCTTTATTGCTAGATTTTCTTTCCTGTATGGGGTGTGGGAGAATGGGATTGATACTTTGATATTTTTCAGCAATTTTTCTTTATTCTGCTGAATTTCTTAAAACTCCTAATTTTTCTTATTTCATTGTTTATTTACTTTGTTATGATGATATATATATTGTTGAAAGTTACACATCCTTTATTTCGCTTATTTTGGTTGTTTCCTTTATCTTACTTGAAAAGCTTGATAAATATCATCAGTCAAAAGTCTTACCCTTGGG
This sequence comes from Ylistrum balloti, assembly GCF_031769215.1. Classification (NCBI taxonomy): domain Eukaryota; kingdom Metazoa; phylum Mollusca; class Bivalvia; order Pectinida; family Pectinidae; genus Ylistrum; species Ylistrum balloti. The sequence continues at coordinate 443,987 of NW_026782082.1, read as the reverse complement.
GACCACAGAATATAACTTAGCTATATCCTGCAGCAGCCATTATATCATCTACCGGCATTTCGTCTCATGACCTAAAAATAGGAAAGAAATAAAATAATTACAACCATATAGCTATTCATCTGTAACATACACATTTTTTTCTTAAACACAAAAGGGATATTGGGAAAGCTTCATAGTTCATCTCTTCAATGATCTTCCAAATGTAATCTAGAACAATAGTTAGGACCTGGTGCGTCATGGGCGATAAGGTTATGTAAACCTCCTACGTGTCTCTCGGAATGTGATAGTTACCTATTTTGCCAACCCCAAATACGTGCATGATATATAACGGCTTATTTAGAAACTTTCGTGCAGTAGCTAATAAGGCTCCAAACGCTTTGCGAGTTGCCTCCCTTACGTCAGTCTACGTGCACAACATCAGAGCCCATTAATGAATTAAACTCTCATACAGGTGTTCCGTCCTTATAGGACTCGTCAGTGGTACTAAAGAATTAAATTTCGAAGCCTAGGTGGCAACCAACGAAAGTCTGAGATGAAGAGGTGAACAATGGCAATAAACCGTATGTAATGAAAGGAATAATGAAAAACACCCTGTCACCTTTGGGGTTCGAACTACCGACCCTTCGGTCTCTAGCAGGACACTCTATAATAAACGGAAAATCTCGCTGAGGCTAGTAAGGCGACCTGTACTCCCGATTTCTACATTAACAAAATGGAACCGGTTTGTCAGGAAGCAGATATTACGGAGTATCCTATGTTGTTGTGGTTGTGTTTTTAGACAAGAAAATAGTTTTGGATAACATGTGATACGCCGCTTTCCGTATGTCATTCATGGAGGTAACCACTAGGCCAAATAAGGTGAAACTGCCTCAAACAAATCATCGCTACTGGCGAAAAACTAAGCAAATAAGTAAACAAACAAAACAAGTCTGTTGATATTCAAACAAATTTTATACACATCTAAATTGACGAATCTCATCTTAGCCATAAATAACATGCCCCACCACCACACCACCCCCCCCCTCCCCCAATTGTTACAATTGGATAGTGTGAATAGAAGATATTCCATGCGATTAAATGTAACCATAAATCAAACCAATCGTCTGGCATGTGACAGCTGTACATGATAACTCAGTTATGTTCATTTCAAGACATACTTGAATGTATCTTTTTGTAAGGTATACCTCCACATATGTTTGAATATCAAATTATTCATATTCTCTTGAACATCTGCAGTGACACACTGAATCGAGACAAATGGGGTGATGACAAATACAGAATACATATATGCCTCCTGTATATCGGAAGAAAGGCAAGCATTAGCAATTCGTGCAAACTAGTGCTAATCAGTGAACTTTGTATGCGTGACTTTCAGGTGATAATATATTAACTGCTATAAATCTGCCAGAAGCTAAAGTTCATGCGTACTGGAACAGAGAAACTAACACAGAAGGTGTGCCATGACCAGCATTTCATTCTTTTACACGAAGATCAGCATCTCCGTATATTGGAGGCACCTCAGTGTCTGGTGCATAGACGCCAACATTCGACAGAAAATGTGCCATGACCTGCATTTCGGTTTTTTTTTTTTTTTTTTTTTTCTTGTTTTTTCTTTTTGACACGAAGATCAGCATCTCAGTGTCTAGTGCAAAGAAGTCAACATTTGACCGTAAATGTGCTATGACCTGCATTTCGTGTCATTTTTGACACGGAGCTCGGTATACACTGACCTAAGAATATTAGAATATGAACTAGGTATCTGTTAAAGCGGCTATTACCTTAGATTTCAACATCGGGAAATGGATAATTCGGCATATGAATAATAAAATATATCCATAATAAAGCGATACATGCACCTATAACGTCAAATATATTGTTTTTCGTACATATTTTCGACGTCGGAACATTGTTTATCTTGCCTATTGTTTATGAAAATGTTCACGTTCGGTTTATTACGAAGAAAGCCGAGCGGGTCACGTGACTTGTCAAAGAAAAAATCGATAATTCGCGGGCGCTTAACTATTGGGGACCCAAAGGGGGTAAACACAATCGGAAGAGCAAAAAATACTCATTGTGCAGAAATGCACAGGAATTGATACTTTGTCTATACACATTAATATATATTGCACTGTTTATTATGAAGGCTATGTTTATCATCACGGTTGTTATTCTTACAGTAACACCAGTACCGTCATATTTTTTAAACTTAGAGCGAATACCCCCAATTGGGCCCCACCTTGTAGTCAACAACAAACACACGTTGTCGATAGTAAATTCAAACGAATAACACAACTATTTTCATTCACACTTATCAGATAACACTTTTAGTAGTGTTGTTCATAACATATTCACGCGTCAAATACTGGATATTGGATTATAATCAATGACGGGGGATACGTTATAATTATAGGGCTGACGTTAAGCTAACCAGTCAAGCAGCAGCTTCACAAATTCCGAATCCATATTCAGTCCAAGATCCGCCTTCATTTTACGCCATCTATCGATCTCCTGTCTAATATAAATTTTTGCTTGTCCTCTTTTCTGGTCTGATTCCTTCCTCTTACGCTTTCTGGCACTTTCTGTAAGGTAATTTTTAGGTCCTTGTCGCCTTTTCGTATTTACGTCCGCCATATTGCTTCTTTCTCGGCTTATACGCATGCGCAGCATCAGGGTTACGAGCGGTAATGTATGATCAAGACCGCAATGTTTACATTCTCTATTTTTTAGATATCAATAAAAACGGTTGCAGTGACTTTTAATTTTAGTAATTAACAGAAAGTTTTGTTTGTAACATACTATTGGAAAATAGAACGTTTTATATCGTTTTTTCGTAATGTTTTTAACATTATAGTCGCTTTAACTGAACATTAATTCATTCATACAAAAACAAACAACATATTAATCTACTTTGATAAAAAAATATTAACAAGTTCACAAAAATCGTTATCAAAAATCAAGATCGATGAGACATGGAAAAAATGAAAGAGTAGAGATGTTTATAATGACGCCATTGAAAAATAGATACAAGCAGAATGGGGTAACATGTTCCAAAAGAATAAGCGTCTTCTTGCCGATGATCTCCGCCATTAAAAGCCTGGTCAAATCAAGAGCGTCATTCTATATCATGAAATGACCCGAAACCAACAAACATACTTACACTACGGACATAGAAACCATCTAGCTTTACAGCACACAAACAAATTGGATGCTTTCTTTTCATACTGTAGTAGCGACCATATAATTTTACCATAGTCTTCATCCACTTTAACTCAAAACCCTGTCGTGTGGGTATATCTATCAGCTGTAAAGATCTTTCAATGAAAACGGTATATTATAAATAAGGTATTGAATAGAAAATTAAATGTGAATTGTAAACACTATTTAAAAGTAGAAATCTGTTAATATTTGCATAGTGAATAATCTTTAATTTTCGTTGGGGACTATTTTCCGTTGATAAATCACGGGTACCATAAATCGACAAACATAAATCTCCGCGAAACAACAAACACAGACAGTAACAGATTGTCGAGCATTTGTAATACTTCTTAATTTCATGAATGCTGTTAATCCATGAAATCAACTTCCAACAATGAGAACAATTTTGCTCCCCCCCCCGCCCTTACCTCCTCCCCTCCTCCCCTCTCCCCTGCGGACGTCATCGAGCCAGAAGACGCTTACCCTTACGGAACACTTGGTTTTATGCTCTTTACATAGTTTCAAGATATCCGTGTAAATATTTCCTTTCTTGAAATTTCCACCTAGTTTTCACGAATTCCAGTATAAAATAGATATTTTGGACTCAGTATTTTATTCATTTATTTAATTTTTATTTTTTTCATTTATTTATTTTTGTTTTTTTCTTTTCTTTTTTTTCTGCTTTAAATAAATCTTAATCATATAATACTTACCACCCTTACTGGTGTGACCTCTGGCAGCGAAACATATACAGTCTTGACTTACACATTTATAACTGTGATTGGTCAAACGGATCGGGAAACATGAACATCTATCAAAGTTGTGAAGTTTCCCGTAAGTCGCGCCGTTTGTTTTAATTCTTGTGCTATTTATAACACCAGGCATTTTAACAATGCTAAAACTGTGAATATTTAAATAATATCAAGCATATCTAAACATCTATTATACTATAACGAGAACCACGTGGCAGGCAATTAAAGTAGAAATTGTTCATTATCTTCCCGACTGGAATATAAATGCTTTCCTTGAGGATAAAAAGATAATAAACAGTATCCGTGTCATTCGGTTTTATTTTAGGATTCATGACGGTGACTCGACTTTTTTCAGATAATCCTTGTGTCAAGTCGTATTTCTTTGTAAAACTAACACGACTGTTGACCAAAAAAAATCCCTACTAGTGTATAACTAGGTTATGTAACTTCGGTTAGTAACACGTGACTTACAGTCCCCTATGTTTGTTGTTGAAGTGTATAACTAGGACATGTTAACTTCTGTAAGTAACACATCACTGAGAGTCCCCTGTGTTAGTTATTGAAGTGCATAACTAGGACATGTTAACTTCTGTAAGTAACACAAGTGTATAACTAGGACATGTTAACTTCTGTAAGTAACACAAGTGTATATAGGACATGTTAATTTCTGTAAGTAACACAAACGTATAACTAGGACATGTTAACTTCTGTAAGTAACACAAGTGTATAACAAGGACATGTTAACTTCTGTAAGTAACACATCACTGAGAGTCCCCTGTGTTAGTTATTGAAGTGCATAACTAGGACATGTTAACTTCTGTAAGTAACACAAGTGTATAACTAGGACATGTTAACTTCTGTAAGTAACACAAGTGTATATAGGACATGTTAATTTCTGTAAGTAACACAAACGTATAACTAGGACATGTTAACTTCTGTAAGTAACACAAGTGTATAACTAGGACATGTAAACTTCTGTAAGTAACCCAAGTGTATAACTAGGACATGTTAACTTCTGTATGTAACCCAAGTGTATAACTAGGACATGTTAACTTCTGTAAGTAACACAAGTGTATAACTAGGACATGTTAACTTCTGTAAGAATCCCAAGTGTATAACTAGGACATGTTAACCTTTGTAAGTAACACCGGTGTATAACTAGGACATGTTAACTTCTGTAAGTAACACAAGTGTATAACTAGGACATGTTAACTTCTGTAAGTAACACAAGTGTATAACTAGGACATGTTAACTTCTGTAAGTAACACAAGTGTATAACTAGGACATGTTAACTTCTGTAAGTAACACAAGTGTATAACTAGGACATGTTAACTTCTGTAAGTATCCCAAGTGTATAACTAGGACATGTTAACCTCTGTAAGTAACACCGGTGTATAACTAGGACATGCTAACTTCTGTAAGTAACACAAGTGTATAACTAGGACATGCTAACTTCTGTAAGTAACACAAGTGTATATAGGACATGCTAACTTCTGTAAGTAACACAAGTGTATAACTAGGACATGCTAACTTCTGTAAGTAACACAAGTGTATAACTAGGACATGTTACCTTCGGTTAGTAACACGTGGCTGACAGTCCCCTGTGTCTGTTACTGAAGTGTATAACTAGGACATGTTAACTTCTGTAAGTAACACAAGTGTATATAGGACATGCTAACTTCTGTAAGTAACACAAGTGTATAACTAGGACATGCTAACTTCTGTAAGTAACACAAGTGTATAACTAGGACATGTAAACTTCTGTAAGTAACCCAAGTGTATAACTAGGACATGTTAACTTCTGTAAGTAACACAAGTGTATAACTAGGACATGTTACCTTCGGTTAGTAACACGTGGCTGACAGTCCCCTGTGTCTGTTACTGAAGTGTATAACTAGGACATGTTAACTTCTGTAAGTAACACGTCACTTACAGTCCCCTGTGTTTGTTATTGAAGTGTATAACTAGGACATGTTAACTTCTGTAAGTAACACAAGTGTATCACTAGGACATGTTAACTTTTGTAAGTAACACGTCACTGACAGTCCCCCGTGTTTGTTATTGAAGTGTATAACTAGGACATGTTAACTTCTGTAAGTAGCTCATCACTGACAGCGCCCCCTCACGGAGTTTAGATACTAAATCATCACGTTTAAAACACAGGGGGGCTTACCTTTGCAGTGATAGACTTAATATACAGAGATTGATCACATCTCAGGACGCAATGTACTCATAGCTTAATATGATGAATTTCATTGTGACTTTAAGCAAAAAGCACACTTCTTTGTTTTTCTAATGTTCTCTTATGACTAAACTTGAAGTAATCAAAACAGCTGGAAATGCTTGTTTCTATAAGATACCCAAGACAGAAGATGAATTCGGTGTTTCGTGTTACTGTTAAGCTGCCTATGCTATCACGGCAAGCGTTATTATCTTGTCCTACAACGACAACACTGATTCTTACTAATACCTGGATATACAGAGTGCCGAGGTATTGGTCTAGAAATAACGTTATTGATCAGGAAAAATACCTATACATATTTAGGTTAAACTGTTTAAAGTGTCATCCAGCTAATACAATAATACCTGGCCCAAGTGAAGCAAGATATTGACCCGTTTAAGATGAAAGAGGTAATTTATCCGATACAAGATCCCAAACTCAATCCTGGATTCAAAAACATATGTCTTTTTAGGAATTCTACATACTTTACAAAAATAAACAGTATTCTTCATGTATTTATGATTTCAATTATTAGCTTTGTTGACTAAAAATAGTCGTTTTTCTATTTTCAGATTTCCCCCATTTTTTCAGTATTGTTAACTCACATGATTTCGTCAAGTCATTGTTATTGACGATAACCCGACTTGGTAAAATCGTGAAAAATGCTTAAAACACCTAAATATTCATTACTAATGAAAAGTGAAAAAGAAAAAAAAAGTTATGTCAAGCATAGACAATGTAATGTTCAAACATAACATAATGTATATACATACAGTTCGATTATATAGTGTTTTTACTTGATGACCCCTTAAGCTCCTTGTCATACACAATTTTGAAGGGCAGATATTAGATTGCTAAAGGTTTGAGACACTGCTATTGACATCGGTACTAAGGACTTTTTAATCAATTTATACCCGGATTGCCCTCTGTTCTCTTTGTACCTTTGTGGATCGAAGAGGTTACGGAAGTTTTAAGGCCAAGGAAAAAATTAGAATAAAACAAATGTACAAAGTAGGTTACATTGCAATATAACCTAATAAAGCCGGTAAAAAAATTAAAAAAAACCCAAAAATAATCAAAAATTATATTTGGATGACACGGATCAGCACATACACATGTACTTGAAATTCTTCTAAAATTATTAGATATACAAGATATTTAATGATATATAGGGCTATAACATCGTGTTGATTTAGACACTTCTTTCTTTCACTTTGGTTTTCCTCGGTCGACTCCTGGGCTCAATAATTAGTCCCTTAGCATCACTGACGAGTCCTAGAAGGAGGAAACAGCTACATGATACAGTTAAATTCATATTGTGGCTCTACTGTGTCTAATTCTAGATTTAGGCCTTTAGTATCACTGACGAGTCCTAGAAGGAGGAAACAGCTACATGATACAGTTAAATTCATATTGTGGCTGTGTGAGGCCTTTAGTATCACTGACGAGTCCTAGAAGGAGGAAACAGCTACATGATACAGTTAAATTCATATTGTGGCTCTACTGTGTCTAATTCTAGATTTAGGCCTTTAGTATCACTGACGAGTCCTAGAAGGAGGAAACAGCTACATGATACAGTTAAATTCATATTGTGGCTCTACTGTGTCTAATTCTAGATTTAGGCCTTTAGTATCACTGACGAGTCCTAGAAGGAGGAAACAGCTACATGATACAGTTAAATTCATATTGTGGCTCTACTGTGTCTAATTCTAGATTTAGGCCTTTAGTATCACTGACGAGTCCTAGAAGGATACATGATACAGTTAAATTCATATTGTGGCTCTACTGTGTCTAATTCTAGATTTAGGCCTTTAGTATCACTGACGAGTCCTAGAAGAATGAAACAGTTGAATTATATCATTAAATTCATTTTTTGGCTCTACTCTATCTTATCCAAATTTATATAATATGGTTAATTAATCTTCAAACGCTTTGTGTAACAATATGATGAGTAGTTTACACTTAAATCTTTAATCTTATTTGACCCCAAAACACACAGATATCATTTTTGAAGATAATTGAGGACGTCCAAATCCACCCATATATAGTTACGATGAACACGAATTCAATACAATTGAGAATTCAGTACGATGAAGCTTAAATACCGCTGATACACACAGTAATTTAGATATGTGTATGTAAATCCTCGTTTATCATACGGTAGAAATTGAGATTATCCTGTCTGTGGACACTGCCCTGTTGTATACCTGGACGTTGTTGTGGTGTCGTTAGCATTGTAAGCCGTATCGTTATCCAAACTATCATTAAAAATCGTAATCTATTGACAGTTTAATTAAAATAGAAAATTTACAATAAGCTTATAAAGCATTGAAATTAATTTACATGTTGAAATACCTGGATATATCTTACACGGGAACTGATAAGTCTGTAAGGCGATTATCGTAGTCGCACAATTGAAGATAAATGTATTAGGCGATCATCAGGGAGAAGGTACAAAGGTGTTACCGGACCTTGATAAATACCGAGTTTATTGCGCCGACAATGAGTGATACTTAGTGTAAACTTTTTATTACTAAATGGAATGTGTAATTACAACAGGGCAGATATAGCCGTCTACAATTAACGAAATTCCGTCAGACAATTGAAGTCACTATGAGAAAGGTCAACTTTTAACTCGTCCACCCAAAAATAATTAAATTAGAAACGAAATGAATTAATACATATAATATTGATGTAAATATGAAAATAAATTTTTAATGTTGAAAATGTGCCGTGACGGGTTTGAGACATACGCACATACAATATGATGTTTTTTGTTTTTTTTTTTTTTTTTTGGAACATAAACACTTTTGCAACAGTGAATGTAGAAGATAATGTTTAAATACTCTGTTGTCAGCAGAAAGCACTTGTGGATGTAAAATAAGTGTTATAAAGAATGTCTGCCGAATTTTGAATGAAATGCATTATACGGATTTTTTCGTCTGTTCTGGATTCCTCAGTGGCCGGATATGTCTAAATAAAATCAAAGAAGCCACAGACAAATCGAAAAATAACAAAACAAAACCCAACATGTCAACAGAATCTGAATATAACTAAACTCAACATCATACTTCTGAAAATGCAGTACAATGATAATAAGACCACGCGTTCCGGAAGAGTAAGCGTTTTATGTTACATCGCTGACACCCGCCATGTATTTAAATCTTGGTCAGTCGTGGTAAGTAATTTCACGTTCCCAGCTAACCACACGATAAACAAAACGGAACTAGCAGGCTTCATATACGGCAAGGATTTATTACCCAGCGGTAACATTGTCACGACCGTATACTCGCTATGATTTCTTTTAAAAACTTTTAAATATATTCAATGTGTTACAACACGTTTCTATAGCTATTGATTAAGGAACATGCTCTTCGATTTATTGAGCGCTGATTGAATATTTGAGCGTTATTTTGGTTTTTAGTTCCGGAACACTTCGTCTTATTTCACTTTTCTTAACGTTTTAGTAGTCTCTGTGTAAATCATTTTGTTAATATTTTGTCTTAGTATTTATTGAATTTGAGTTTAGAATAGGAATCCGTTTACCTGTTATTTTCTTGATTTTTTTTATATCAACACTAGTTAAAATTTGATCTGTATCTTGTCGATAGCTACACTGTTACCTTAATCAGACTAATGACTGAGATATATAACAGCAATGCTGTGGTACAATACCGCAACTTGTGGACAACTTATTTATGGAACATTTGGAGAAAGAATCTTTCATTGCTGCCCCTGGGAGTACAAGTCTACAATGAGGAGGCATTAAGTTGGCGACATATTGGAGAATGACTTATACAGAGTTTAAATACGAGTGTCTATGAAATAGATACCACTATCAGCATCAGATTCACACACAGGGAAGAAATAAAAAACAAAATACATTAACTTTACATTTTTTTTTACAAAGAAGGATGACAACATAGTCATATATTGTTTAAAAAGACATATTTAGAACTAAGAGACATTTAGCTTACATAGATCACGCGTCTTACGTGATCACGTGAATACAAAATGTACCACAAATGGGCTATACAGGTCCCATGGGTATCGTGCTTTTCAAAATCCAGCGATTTCTCCAACACAAAGGCTGTATTGACTAAGACTATTTTCACATCCGAGTTTTTTTTAAGATAATGAGATTCACTGAATTCTATTTATGATATAGCTGGTATCCAAATCTACTTTTTCTATAATTAAACTGTGTTGATCCCGGTAATGGACCCTCCAATTATAGAGTAATTCTTAATTTGACATGTTGTGATATCTGTTTTTTATAATAATTTTGCCTAAATGTAGGTTAATAAAATTCAGTAAATTAAAATCACATGATAAATGATTACATGCATGGTCACTGATCTTACCTATGAATGTTGAAAAATGTCAATTAAATTCGAGCACTGTTACGTCATGTCCAATGCTATTGTTTTAATTAACTATTGACTGCCATTTTCATGAAGTTAGCCCAGTCTTTTACAAGCTCAAAGACACTCGTATCTTGTTAATTAATGGCTTAGTGATGAGTGACCAAATATGGTGAGTTCACTAAAGGTCATGTTTTGTGTTAAATGGTTAATTTCGGATTTTTTACATTAATTTCTTTAAAATGTTTAAAATTCTAATATTCACGAAATTATAACACTTTTAGAGAGAAATTGATGAAGATTATCAACTTGAAACTGACGCTGGTCGGCACTCGCCGTTGTGTCTACCGCCGTTTGCTGTTTTGATCGAAGATAGCAAAGTTCATCACGTGACATTTTGGAACCTCGTTTTAAACCGTCGCTTTGTTATGATTTCTAGATATGTATGTACAAATACTTTGTTAACACTCTCCGATCTTTAATGGTATGAATTAGTGTTGGGTCGCTCCTATTTTATTATAATATTTTGATAAAATGGCTATGCAAGCATTTAAATATTATAATAATGAGAAGGTGAACAGATATTTAAATGTTATAATGATTTTTATCGCCTTTTGAATGAAAATCTAACCATTTAGTCCATTTTAAACAAATATTCCAGGAACTATATCCAGCCGCCACGAATTTACTAAAGCAAGTATCAACGCTGCTGAACCTTGTCCACTTAAATTTAGCACTTTTTAGCAGACAATTATCACCAGAACAGTTGGTAAGTACGAGCTCACGGAATCTCCAGAGGTAACACCCAGATGGGACGAGCTCACCTACATCGAAATGTCCCAAATTGACATCCGACTGGAATGAGCTAACTGAGTTCATTTAATCTCCGAAAATGATATCCAGCTGGGACTAGCTAATATAAAACTTGATACCTGGTACAGACATTCAGCTAGGGTCAGTTCACTAAAAGTCTAGAACTGACACCCAGCTGTGATAAGATCACTAAATCTCTTGAACTGACACCTAGCTGTGACAAGTTCACTAAATCTCTTGAACTGACACCTAGCTGTGACAAGTTCACTTAATAACTGGAACTGACACCCAGCTGTGACAAGTTCACTTAATCTCTGGAACTGACACTCAGCTTTGACAAGTTCACTTAATAACTGGAACTGACACCCAGCTGTGACAAGTTCACTTAATCTCTGGAACTGACACTCAGCTTTGACAAGTTCACTTAATAACTGACACCCAGCTGTGACAAGTTCACTTAATAACTGGAACTGACACTCAGCTGTGATAAGTTCACTTAATCTCTGGAACTGACACCCAGCTTTGACAAGTTCACTTAATCACTTTAACTTACACCTAGTTGTGACAAGTTCACTAAATTTCTGGAACTGACATCCAGCTGTGACAAGTTCCCTACATCTCTGGAAATGACACTCAGCTGTGATAAGTTCACTTAATCTCTTTAACTTACACCTAGTTGTGACAAGTTCACTAAATTTCTGGAACTGACATCCAGCTTGGATCATTTCCCTAAGTCAAAAGAACTGACACCAAGCTGGGATTGTAGAATAATATATAACACAGCCAGTAGAAGATAAGTGTGCGACGTTTTGATGTCTATTTTATCAGATTTATAGCCAGTGTGCAGCATGCTAGAATTGACACACTAAAGTAAGATTGTAAGGAAACGACCAACTCCCGTCCCAATACTAAAACATATAATGAGTGCACAAAATTTGAGTCCTTCTGAAACGTCACGAGGCTTTGACTCAGATATACTTGTCCCAAAAATCACTGCTCAATACTACTTTTAAATAACATATGAAAAACTGTTTTAAACGATCTTATATCCCCTGAAGCTTGGAATTACAGTTGGAGTTGGGAGTATTTTCGCGAAGAAAAAATAAATACTTCACAGCCCAGTAAATAACAGAATATTTAAGTTTTGAAAAGTCCGAATTTTTAATCATTATTGGGTTATAAATACACGATATCACAAAATGTAAGCTACATTTTGGCTCGGGACGCAAATGACTCTCCGAAGGCTCGCCACGGGACAAAATTGACTCTCCGAAGGCTCGCCACGGGACAAAATTGACTCTCCGAAGGCTCGCCAAGGGACACAATTTACTCTCCGAAGCCTCACCACGGGACAAAATTGACTCTCCGAAGGCTCGCCATGGGACACAAATGACTCACCGAAGGCTCGCCATGGGACAAATTGTCTCTCCGAAGGCTCGCCACGGGACAAAATTGACTCACCGAAGGCTCGCCACGGGACAAAATTGACTCTCCGAAGGCTCACCACGGGACAAAATTGACTCACCGAAGGCTCGCAAAGGTACAAAATTGACTCTCCGAAGGCTCGCCATGGGACAAAATTAACTCACCGAAGGCTCGCCACTTTTGTCTTTCTACACCCAAACCAAAACACATTTTATTTTTTGATACACTGACCCAATTTCCTGAATATACCCTCTAATATATTATTTTATTTCATTTCTCATAATATCTACACCATCCATTGAATAATTGGCGAGGATGACTGAGAGACTTTACCGCGTAAGTGAAACACGCGCTCTGTTACATCAAATCTTACGTAAAAGCTTAGTTATAAATTGTCAGGCAGACCATTACAAACATGGTTTTTACTTTCCTCTTTTAGATAATGTTAATATGCAAAATATTCTAATTTCTTTTTCGTTATAGTTTACATCGTAATCAAGACCATAAGCTTCAAGACTTCATTCACGGATTGCTTTATATGCACATGTTAAAGGCTTAAGCGGTATTTAATCGGGACACTAAAATGAATTATGTCAAATAAAAAAGTGTTACACTTTCTTATAATATTTATTTTATGCGTATTTCTACTACACAAGGTCGATGTTATTCAACTCTCAAGACATCAAATAATTATTTCAGCTGTTGTATAAATATGTGTTATACCACATATGTTAATGACACTTTAGCATGTTTTGACTGACGGAATGAACTTTGACAAAAAACGCAGAATAGGTAGTCTACGGTTGTTTTCATTAAAAAAAAATAGAAAAACAGAAAAAAGATTTCTATCCTGTATTGCTTCTGAAATTGTCAATTTTGAATACAAGCGAAGGTGTTTCAATAAAGATAATATCATTGCGCTACAACTGATGATGTAAATAAAACTTAAGATATTTTTTTTTCATTTTGGTAGAAACGGGTCCCACAAAATCGTAGTTGTGATATATAGCACATGCATTTCTTTCAGTCTCGTTAGCTATTTGTCTAAAGATACAAAAACATTCGCCAAAGCTCGTGCATTTTTGAAACTATTGAAAAAATAAGTAAATGGTGAGAAAAATACCATACAACATAATCACACGCTGTTTAACATATAGGTATACATTTATAGCTTGTTAAAGGTACAGTATTGCCCAAAATGACCCCGATAGCAATCAAAAAAGAACACATTTCAGTTGCAGTGACAGTTTGAGTATTTTTATGGTATCGTTTGGTTTCGATATTAAATAAAACCATCATCATTTGAACATTTTACTTCCAATATTTATGTACTTGTGTAATGGAACTTCACTTAAACATGTAATTCAGGATATAATTATACTGTAAAATCGTCAATTTTCGTGGGAGATTTATTTGCATTGCATTCGGGGACACTTTCAATCTACGAATTCATATTCATGAACTGTTACATAATTATAAGATTTATAGAGCTATATTTATCAACTTAATCAAGGGTCCGCGAAACAGGTCCCCCCACCCCCCTAAAATACAAAAATACAAAAATTGTGCCCCACAAAATATATGATTTTGCAGCAGACAGCCTCTGTTCAGACGGAAATCTCTTTCAATTATATCAACCATAATTACTTAATCTTCTATATTCACATCATAAGAGGCATTTTGGTCAATATTGATTAATCTAGCAAAACGGAAAACCAACAAAATAGAAAAAAAGAAAAACTCATATCAAACGATGGAGTAGATCGAGAAATTGGAACAGCCAAGAAAATAAAAAATAAACAAAACAAAAAACTCGTATCAGACAATGGATTAAACCGAGAAATGAGAACAACCGAAAAACTGTAATGATCTGTATGATAAGTAATGTCAAGCTCTCAACATAAGAACAAGGTTAACAACAATAGAACCATTAGGGATAATATCCAGTGACACAGAGAAAATATTTCTGCAAGGGATGAGGATAACAAGTACCAACGTTTTTCGTAATCTTCACCATCTTTCGTCTCTAAGGGATTTGTGATAAGTCCTCTGCTGGCGATATCTATCTCCAAAACAGTAATAAAGGAGATATAAAATAAACAAATATAGGCATGGAAATATTTCATATCGTTTTGAGATATGAAGTTAATGTGTTCGATGCAAAAAAAAAATACCTGTTTCCTGTTCGTTTTCAACCTTGGTTAGTCTTCGCAGTGAATACGGTCTTTTCCTCCCTATGAAATGTTCAATGTGTTACCGCTGTGTGTAGATCCTCCAATATTGATGAACAAGGAGTAAAATGCACTTACGTTGATGACAGCCGTCTTATCATAGTCATCAGCAACACAACACAAGTACTGTTCTGAAATGAAGAGACCGTATTTCCGGTTTCACTTAAATCATATAGAAGATAGAAGATTCGACACCAGTGCAATAATCATGCAAAGATGTTAACCTCGTTTTGAATCATATAGATAATCTTACTCTATTGCTTTAAATATCTATCATTAGGCATCTAGTTAAGTCAATGACATCAACTTTAAATGTCTTGATATGCTAATTAGCTTGATTAATGAATAATACCTGTACGTCACTAATCAACATCCTTCACGGGTCAAACATCTAGAGCGTTGTTTGATGTCATGTTGATCAGAATTATTGTTACCGATATCACCTTCATGTCTAGGAAAGTGATTTCCACCGCAAGTTTCTATGTCCGGGATGTAACTTTCACCATTAGCGTCTAGATAATTATTTTCTCGGTGTAATTTTATCACGCGTGTCTAGGTACGCAAGTCCGCAATGTCATTTTACTACAAGTGTCTAGGTACGTAAGTCAGTGATGTCATTTTACCACAAGTGTCTAGGTACGTAAGTCCGCGATGTCATTTTACTACAAGTGTCTAGGTACGTAAGTCAGCGATGTCATTTTACCACAAGTGTCTAGGTACGTAAGTCAGCGATGTCATTTTACCACAAGTGTCTAGGTACGTAAGTCAGCGATGTCATTTTACCACAAGTGTCTAGGTACGTAGGTCCGCGATGTCATTTTACCACAAGTGTCTAGGTAAGTAAGTTTTGGTACAGGATGTGTGGAGGGCGTTTTGGTACAGGATGTGTGGAGGGCGTTTTGGTACAGGATGTATGGAGGGCGTTTTGGTACAGAATGTATGGAGGGCGTTTTGGTACAGGATGTGAGGAAGGCATTTTGGTACAGAATGTGTGGAAGGCATTTTGGTATGGGATGTTTGGAAGGCATTTTGGAATATTATGTATGGAGGGCGTTTTGGTACAGGATGTGTGGAGAGCGTTTTGGTGCAGGATGTGTGGAAGGCATTTTGGTGAGGGATGTGTTGAAGGCATTTTGGTACGGGATGTGTGAAAAGCATTTTGGTACGGGATGTGTTGAAGGCATTTTGGTGAGGGATGTGTGGAAGGCATTTTGGTGAGGAATGAGTAGAAAGCATTTTGGTGAGGGATCCATTGAAGGAATTTTGGTGAGGGATGTGTGGAAGGCATTTTGGTACAAGAAGTGTGGACGGCGTTTTAGTGTAGGATTTGACGATGACGTGTTGGTCCCGGATGTGTGTAGGTCGTTTTGGTGTGGGATGTGTGGATGGCGTTTAATTGCGTTTTAACATTCAAGAGTGTTTAATCTTTTATCATTATAACCTTGTCGTAACGTATATTTTTATTACAACAATGATATCCTGGTTTCCCAATCGAAGTTAATAAAAGTTATGTCATTTAAAAAACAAAATGTTTTATGCACATCACGAAGTGTTGATCTAAGTATAATGACGTGTACGAGATATTGCGTCTTTTACATGTAAAAATCCTTGTTATTCATGTATTGTTTTACGACTCTGTGGACAGTATCCGGTTAAGCAAATATATGACATCGAAAAAGCTGTTTTATAATGATGCTGTCAACACGTATAGTTCAAACGGTTATTGCGGCATTGTGACAAAACAAAACAACAGAAGCGAAAAATTAAAACGAATTGATACTACGCAATAACATAATGAAGTAAAGAAAAAATTAAAAACCACCATCATTGTGAGAAAAGCTTAGACCGAGTACGAAAAAGAACTTCAGAAAATGTCAAAAGAGACCCAAGATATTTCTGGAGGTATGCAAAAATAAGAACAAAAACAAACTGTGGGTACTGGCGCTAAACTACTTCTTTACAAGTGTGTTTACAAAAGAGGGTACAAACCATATCCCAGAGACAACAACCAGACAAGAAACGGAAGTACTACCAACAATAAACCATATTCCAGAGACAACAGCCAGACAGGAAACGGAAGTGCTACCAACAAAAAACCATATCCCAATGACAGCAACCAGACAGGAAACGGAAGCACAACCAATAATTAACCATATCCCAGAGACAACAATCAGACAGGAAACGGAAGTACTGCAAAAATAAACCATATCCTAGTGATAACAACCAGATTAGAAACTAAAACATATCCCAGTGACAGCAACCAGACAGGAAACGGAAGTACAAAAAACAATAAACCAACAAAAAGTAAAGTCCTTGACAACATCTTTCAAAAAATTCTTAAAGATATGGTTATCGGATCACAAAACCACTAACCGAAATATCCAAAAAAAAATTGGTCAGCACAAAGTTCCTGATGTTTGGAAAACAGAAAATGCCACCGCTGTACACATACAAGGAACAAAAACATCCAAAGTTATCACCCAATAAACACAATTGTTTGCAAAGCCTTGGCATTTTCAGGAATCACGTGGACTTACAGGGTCAGAAAAGGTCCGTCATGTGTGACGTAATGAAAAAACTGGAATGAGGCATTGAACTCGAAAATTTTGTTAATGTCTTGTAAAAAATGGGCACAACCTCACGAAAGGTTATTAGCACAATAATCAAACATTAGGGAAGTACCAGAATTATTGACGATCAAGGACTTCGTACATGGCTGCGGAGAGTGGTGTTGAATTGTGTATTGTTTGGGCGATATTGTGACGTACATTTTGTAGTTCTATTAGTCTAATTAATTTGATTAGTGACTCGCTGAAGTATACAGATGTACTTTGTGCTAAACTTAGCTGATATATCTGAGAAATTTGCTTATGGGGTTAGTGCATCTCCACATCAAGATCTTAGCTTTTCTTGTGATCAGTTTGGATTTTCCTCAGTTACCTCCTTTGATATTGTCACTGACGAGTCCTAGAAGGACGAAACAGTTGTATGATGTAGCATCACTGACGAGTCCTAGAAGGACAAAACAGCTGTATGGTGTAGCATCACTGACGAGTCCTAGAAGGACGAAACAGCTGTATGATGTAGCATTACTGACGAGTTCTAGAAGGACGAAACAGCTGTATGATGTAGCATCACTAACGAGTCCTACCGAGGGACGAAACAGTCGTATGATGCAGTTTAATTCATTGTTTGGCTCTACTGTATTTAAAGTTGAATTAAAAGGTGATATTCACTTGTGTGTCTTTTGTAAATCTTTGCCTGTCGTCGTGACATTTAGATTAAACGACTGTAGCTAAGTTTGACTGCCGTCACACATCTTTGTGATGTCATAGCAAAGACTGTTGTCAAGCTAATCGATTATAAGAAGTTTTTGATAAACTTTGAAACCATTAGATATGGAAATAGACATATTATTGAGGAAGTGAATGTGAACTATTCTGAAACTTCAGACCTTTTACATGGTTTGAAAAAAATTCAGTTATACAAGCAACCTTAATCCCCCTCCCTCCTCCCAATCTTGAATACCGCAATGCTGCTAAAATATGATTGCACACATTCATATTCCGTATTTTGTTCTATTGCGCTAATTGCCGAAACTGAGATAGCGCAAAAATTTTATTGCACCAAATAAATAAGGTTTACCCTAGCATAATTTAGGCCATGTTAATCACCACAAGGCCACAAAATTGCGCCCCTCTTTCTAAAACGTGACATATACCATGGTTTCTACACGTCATATGGTGAAATCAACATTGCTTTCATTCTTGTTGGGATAGCCTGTAGTGATGGTAAGCCTCAGAAAAGTCTGGTGTACGTGTTAATGCTTTCAGTGAACAGATTATACGGAGGTTGGTGGTAAGATACCTTGAGTTATGTACAGATTTATAATAATGAAGAGGTCAAAGGTTACTTAACTTCAACTTCATCATAACCTGTTTTAGGGATACACCAAACGACAATATTCACGATTCAGAATTTGTAAGTATGAATTTGTTATCTCGATCCATCTCGTCGTGAACAGATTGGATGACCGGATGGCGCAGTGGTAACAAACTCGTCTTTCATCTAGGTGCCCGGGTTTCGATTTCCCGGAAGCGGTGGAAAGGCATAAGATCACCTACACCCGGGTACTCCGGTTTCCACCCACAATAAGACCCCTCAAGCGCTTCCATCCGGGCCAGCAAAAGCGATTAATATAAACTTGATATAAAATATTTCTCTCAATCTCTGATCACACTAAACTGTATTACAAAACAAGCATACACTCCTTTTTGTTAATCCCTTTTATATATGTATTTTTTTTTTTCATATATATTAACTTTACTATTTTTTATTGTTCACGTTCCTTTTGCACGCGCTTTTTACATATATTTTATATGAACATTTATGTATATTATATTTTTAATATTTCATCATATAATCAATTACCTATTTCTATGTGAAGATTCAGGGAGGACCTTAAACTGAGTATCGATGTGTAAAAATGTCTAGAATTTAAAATCAGTCAGAATTTGTGAAATAAAAGTATATTAGAGGGTCAGGTAAGCTCATTCACACTGGCGCTGAACCCTAAAGATCAATATCAAAATACAATGGTCAAACGATAAAGACCAATGGATTTGTAAATGTTGGTGAAAGCTTAGAAATACATTTCACACCAAATCTGCATTTTTGGATGAGAGATTCGTTTATTTAATGAAAGTTATTAACAATAAGGGGATCAAAGATAAGAGATATCTGTTCGTTAATAGCCGTGGCGGATTTATAGGGATATCCCAATACTCTGTGTGAAGGGGCTTAACGTGATAACTTGTCATAAATCCTCGATAAATTAAACAAAATCGAATTTGGAATCGTAAACCTGGCAGAGCAATGGAGGAGAACACACAGTCAGAAACCGGGTGCGAATCCGGAAAAGACGTGAAAAAGGAAGAAAAAAATGTCACTAAGCATGAAAGTGGAGACGAATCAAGAAAAGACATTAGAAAGAAAGAAAATAATGTCATTCATGTACTCTCAGATACTGAAGGCGAATCAGGAAAAGGTGTGAAAAAAGAGGGAAACATCATTGGTGACTTTAAAACGAAGTTATGCCGAGCATTTCCAAAGCTACATCTGGGCTTGAAATTTGTAAATTGTGGACTTTTGATCATTGCGTTCGCTGTTCACGTGCATAACATGTTTTCAGCGACATGGGCTATCGACCACGCACAGGACACTGCGACTAGTTATGAGGGAGATATCCAGCACCAGCTATTTGGTTTCATTCAGGGAGGTGACAAAGAGGTGTTCACTCCTCACAAGGAAGGTTGTAAGTTGCCTTTTTCTTTATATTGACTTATTTTTTGAAATTTATGAAAATGCAAATATGTGAACAGAATCCAATATTTGTCAAAATGAAAGATTTACACACAGACTCCAAGAAAAGTACTATGATAATAAAACCAGGTGTTCAAAAAGAGTAAGCGTCTCTCGCATCATTAAGACATTCGATCGATCTGTAAATCCAATTAAATATCGTCATGTTCCCAAATAAGAACAATGTATACAATAACGGAACCATCAGGTATACTAACGAACATCCAACACGTCCCTATAGCACAAATAAAAAGAAATTTTTCCAAATAGAAAGTTATGATGACTGTAAAACTTTCCTATACTCTTCATTAAGCTGCATCTCTCGATATCCTCGGCTTTGTGTTTGTCCGTCAATTGTCGACATCTTGGACGAAAATCTTCATATGGCGAACGGGTCCCTGAATATCAACTGCGACATGTAAACACCATAGGTTCGGGATTAAAGGGATTGTTGCTGTTCAGAAATTGAGAACTACGTTCAACACACAACTAGGGAAACCTGTCCATGTTGCTTTCGTTGTAGGAACAGGCCGAGGTACATCATGTAAGAGACTGATGTAGAAGAGTCTGTCGTTTTCTTCATTTCCATTTGCGGGTCTATACGATGGACAGTTTCCTTAGAAAATAATCAATATATTTGAACGTGAAACTGAAGGACTTTGCAACTGTTTTGATAAGCTCTTCAGTGAATTTAACATAATATGAAAAAAACCAGAGAAGGTCAGGGTTTGTTACTTTAAGTATGCTGTTAGTCTACTGGAAGAAACCCACAAGCAAATTCAACAAAGATGTTGTCAACCAAGAACTCGATTACTTTTATGATTTCGTCCTCCGTATATTTCTCTGATTTTGATATGTTTTCACGAAACAAGCTTCAGTATATTTCACTACAATATATTTGTATAGCCATTCAATTATCTTTGAAAACAAAACTCACATGACAAGAGAACGAAGACATTCCTTCAGTGTAAAATGGAATACATCGATACGAAGTGTAAAATTTATCTAAACATTGAATTGATCAAAAGACTCAAAAATTATTAATATCTTTGAGTTCAAATGTTATATGAATTACAGTAAAACGATATAATTAGTTGATTTACAATACACAACTGTTTTATCATTGTAGGACAGCCATTGATGTTAAATGCTCGGGTAAAATCTAAAAAGCTAGTTTTATGGAACAACTATGAAACAAGTTACTTACTATTGTTTTTATTTTCTATCATTTCACAATATATAAATCTCATTAACATAAACCAAATTTTTTATTGCATTTTTAACAAGTGAAATGTGGATATTAATAACGTTTTTGCCAGTGAAATGTAGGAATTTCTAACGTTTTTGACAATGAAATGCATGATTTTCTAACGTGTTTGCCAGTGAAAAATATAGAAATTTCTAACGTTTTTGCCAGTGAAATATAGAAATTTCTAACGTTTTCAACAGTGAAATGTAGAAATTTCTAACGTTTTTGCCACTGAAATGTAGGAATTTCTAACGCTTTTGACAATGAAATGTAGGAATTTCTAATATTTTTGTCAGTGAAATGTAGGAATTTATCAATTCGATAAAAACTTAAAGCATCACTGCATTGGTGATATAAGAAATCTTACATGTCCAGTAGTGATGATATACGTATCTAACTGTCGTATTTTTAACCAA
The DNA here is from genome assembly GCF_031769215.1 of Ylistrum balloti. Classification (NCBI taxonomy): domain Eukaryota; kingdom Metazoa; phylum Mollusca; class Bivalvia; order Pectinida; family Pectinidae; genus Ylistrum; species Ylistrum balloti. Next base: position 421,960 of record NW_026782082.1, on the reverse strand, counting down.
TCAGAGATGTGCTTTTTTGAAGAACTGTATTGTAATTCGTCGATGTTCCTGTTCGGACGCAAATGAAGCGAATATTTAATAAGTTGGTGTTCCATCAAACCTTTCACATGTACATTTCGAATTTTCTCATATTTGGTGTATAACAACAGTTTTATAATCAATTTTTATCAGATTACAACATAATTGGTAGGAAACTCCGTCAAGTAGGCTAAATGGTGTCGAGAACACGGTTTGGTTATACAACAAGATTTAAACTTGTTGTTTGTTTGTTTGTTTGTTTGTTTTCATTAAAGATATGATAAAAAGACATATCTGATCCCATTAAATGATCCCATTTAAACACCATATATAATTCACATTTAATACAGGATAACTCTTAAACGGGAAATCTGTTTAATACCCTCTATGTTATTAGTAACTTGAGTGCTCAAACTCACTCAATTAATCTTTACATATAAGTTTATTGATAGTCAGAATTGGAAGAAACCTGATAAAGCTAGATACGGTGTTTCACCCACCAGCAAGTAAGCAAACAGACATAAGCTGATAAAGTTATATGTTAGTTTTATAGATAGGCAGGATTTTAGGAAATATCTGATAAATCTACATGTATATAAATATGTATGTTACAAATGTATTTTTATAGAAAGGAAGAATAGGAAAAATATCTGATAAAGCTATATTTAATATTTTGTAGACGGGCAGGATTGGGAAAAATCTCTGATAATTATATATATATATATTATAGACTGGCAAGATTGGCAGAAACTTTTGATAAAGCTTTATAAATTTGTTGTTATTTTTATAGACCGCAAGAATCGGGAAAATATCTGATAAAGCTATTACTGTATTTAAATGACTGTCAGGATTGAAAGAAACTTTTGATAAAGCTATATACATTTGTATGTTATTTTTATAGATTGGCAGGATTGGAAGAAACCGCTGATAAAGCTGGAGATTGTTGCCCTCAGTCTTGGCTTCGCTGCAGTTGTGATCCAGGGAGTCATTATCTTTCTCCATTTTTTACATCCGCGGAAGGCCGAGGCGATTGCTCTGCTGACGTCAGTCATTCTGTTGTCGTGTGGTGGCGGTAAGACTTAATTAAGGCTGTATCAATTCATTTGAAAAGTGGCACGGGACTTGATGTTCTTTTAAAATTGTTCAATTTCGAAAATAACAAAACCGATCGGATCATGTGGTCTGTGCACCTCCCTATCTTATTTGTGGCATCTATTTCGAAAAATTCTTATTTTGCTCTGTCGCCTCAGTGTATCAAAATTTAGGTCCTAACATCAATGACGAGCCCTGGAAAGACGAAACATCTGTATGGTGCAGTGGTGTCACTGCTTGCCACGTTTTAATTCATTCGGATAGTGACATGGGTTAGAATATACACATTAACATGACTCCGCTCTAAAATTATGTAATGTATAAAAATTACGAAATATATTTTATTTTCGGTCTGCTGCATCTCCCCGTCTAGATTTTTTCATTTGATCGCTTTGGGTTTTCCTCAGTCGCCTCCTAGACTTCAAAATTTAGGCCCTTAGCATCACTGATGAGTCCTAGAAGGACGAAACAGGTTATAATTCAGTTTAATGCTCTAAATTATGAAAACGTTCTATTCACTTGTGTAGCTTTTGTACATTCTTTGATCATTTATGTGACTCTTCTTTGTATCTTCATCTAACATTGTGTTAGCAGGTGCTATCTCTCAGTATTTCGTTTGTTACAATCCTGAAAACATTTCACATAATTAAATTTGAAAACTGTTATAACATATGTTCTCACAGGCGGCCTGCTGATTAAAACAAGCATGGATTACACCAACAACCGCCCAGCCTATGGGTTTCGTGATACGACCATGCCCCCTACCTTCAAGACAGACGTTTCAGAAGACATAGGTAGAACAGAGGCGATTGTGTGTGGAGCTATGTATATTATTGCCGGCGTCATAGACGTTTTACTGATGCTTATCACTTCCTCCAAAACGTCAATTAAACCGGAAGTGAATGCTAATTAAACCGGAAGTGAATAACAATTAAACCGGAAGTGAATGTCAATTAAACCGGAAGTGAAAGAATTATCTTCATAGGACAATAAGATATATGGAACAACAGACTAAGGAAAAAAGGCAGAGATTTTTATCAATAGACAGATAAGACACTGTTCCTTAGAATATTTTTCTTCCAAATTTCTTAGGTCTGTTATTTGTAGAGTTCTTTGTAAATCATCTTCAAAATAATACTTGTATCATTTGTTGATTTTATGATAGTAATCTGTAAAATTCTTTTATTTACCTCATTTTTAGATTTTATGTCAGATTCTTTCAAAATTCTTTTATAGAAAATAGAATTCTGAGTTAATAAATGTTTTCTGTAATGGTAGAATATTAAGTCATTAATTGAAGACGATAATCTCCGCTTCAAACATTGTTTTATAACACCACTATCTACTCTATATTGCGACTGAAGAGATTTGGAATCTAATGAGTTTCTCCTTTTTTCAATTCCGGACTCCGTATTTATTTCAAACTTAAGTTTAATGTATCTGTTTTTAAAATAACTTTTAGTTCCTGTTAAATTCATGAAAATTGTATGTTTTTTCGCAATACTGACCATTTGTAGAGAATTCGATGTAGTAACATTGATAAATGAACGTCTAGATATTTTCTTGTTTAGTTATAATGTTGAATTTAGTGTATTTTCCTGTGTGACAAACAGAAATTTTAAATTAGTGGAACTTGGTGTATTGATTTAATTGGCTGTAGTATCACATGTATCTGTCCTCCGAACAAAATCGACAGTAAATACCAACATATTAACAGGATTATAATCGAAACACCAGGTGTTTCAGAAAAACGAGTGTTTTACTGATTTAATAAGGACATCCGCCATGTCAAACTTGTTCGATCCAAGCACAGGGGTAAGTAAAGCGAAGATCTCGAAAGGCCTCGTTCTCGACTAGAATTGGCGGAAATGATTTAGATTGATTAACACTTACATGGCGAGTGCCGTCGATGAAGCAGAAGATGGTTACCCTTCCTGTACATCTGATGACATTCTTCTTGTGCTATCTTAAGAATCTCCGTGTATTTTTTTTTTTTTTTTTTTTTTGGGGGGGGGGGGGGTTATCATATTTCGTCCTAGTTTTATTGAAACTGAGTTTGAATTAAGATTATGTTAACATGTTGGTATTTTCTTACTTTTTTTTAGTGAGAACGAAAGACTTCATATAAATATATACACAGTTACTTTACAATCGCACGAGAACATGAATTATATCATTTGAGATCATGATAATATCTGTTTAACTTCCAAATACAATGTGGTGTTCAACAAACCTGTGTATCTCGAATACTCGGTATTTAAAACAAAATGCGCTCTTTCGTTTGCCGTACTTGGCATTACAATTGTCGTCATGTGTTACTATACAATATGTCGCGTACTTCTTAAAGAGCTTAAGAGACAAAAATATGGTTCGATCAACAAACAGACTGGATGTTAATTTAATACAACACAATGTGATAATGAATGAGAAAAAAATATTTTTTCTATTTTGTTACGTAAGTAAATGAGTATTGATATGAATAAAGATTTCATTAAATATGCAGATTAAATTTCCGTTAGCCTGTACACTTAATAGATTACAATAAAAAATATATTAACAAGATATGTTTATGTAACATTGTGCCCCCAGTTGCGACTAAACTCTGAAATCACGTGCTAATCGCATGCACACTTTATGAAACACTTATGTTTTCATTATGGTAATAATTTGACAATTTTATTTCAATAGTTATCGTCAATGTTAAATTTTTTCAAATGTAACTCAAAAGTCACGGTCGCAAGGTCAAACATTTTGATACCATCGGAAGGGTCTTGTCACACATGCCAAATATGAAAGCCCTACCTCTCACGGTCCAATATTTATAGGCAAAGTTAAAGTTGAGAACAGACTTACAAACAAACAGACAGGACACAAACAATATGCCCCAGATTTTTTCAATCCGGGGCATAAAAATATGTAGTAAGCTCGATGAGAGAAAAAATGAGACATATTTAATACAAGCTATGACGTATATTTTGTAAAAAGAAAATTTTAAAAATAAGAACTGAATACAAAACGGCGACACTGGTATTTGTCACCGTGAATTATTGGCAATGTACGATGGACAGGACATTGGCACCACCAAAACGGCGGGAAAGATATACAACCTAAAAACACGATTGAAAAAACAACATGGTTTACTCGCACAAAAACTGTCATGAATCCAAGTCTTTAAAATATTAATGTTATCATCAAAAGTAAGTCTGGTACCTTCTGAAGAAAGATCGAAAACGAAAATACGAATATCTGTAAGTAATATTGATATTGCGGATGATCCAACCATTTTTTCTAAGGTTATTTTGATCCTCCGTTACCTTGATATCAGGTATCCTGTTTACATCTTAAACAGATCCATGAAATAATACTCCTTCGACTTATTTATATAAAATTCAAATGACATGGAATCCCATCAAATTCATCTGACATGGAATCCCATAAAATTCATCTGACATGGAATCCCATCAAATTCATCTGACATGGAATCCCATAAAATTCATATGACATGGAATCCCATAAAATTCACACGACATGGAATCCCATAAAATTCATCTGACATGGAATCCCATAACATTCATATGACATGGAATTCCATAAAATTCATCTGACGTGGAATCCCATAACATTCATATGACATGGAAGTCCATAAAATTCATATGACATGGAATTCCATAAAATTCATACGACAAGGAATCCAATCAAATTCATACGACAAGGAACCCCATAAAATTCATAAAGTCTTAATTTTACCATCTTGTACTTTTTATCCGTGTGAATCTTTCTTTTGTTCATATTTTGCCCTAGTTTTACTGAATTTGAGTTTGGATTATGACTATGTTCACATGTTGGTAAGTTCTTGTTGTTTTTATAATCAAAGATCTTCCCTGCAATGTGTCTAAATCTCTAGAAATGTGAATCCTGTAAGAGAATAATTTAATGACCTATTTGTTAAAGAATTGTCTGTTATTTGCTCTATAGACTGATATGAACAGAGACGGATTAAACGATCAAATATCGGGACACAAACACGTGATGAACAAACACAGAGGAGTGAGATATATATCATCCGTTATAGATTTACAGAAACTGAAGATTAAAAAACACGAAAAAAAACTTAGGGAACTACAAAACGACGGTATTATTTCAATAGAAAAAAGTCCATGGGCCTTAACAGTTACCAGAGGTCTTCAGGTCTTTGGACAGTTTTAGAACCTGGCCATCATCTCTGTATTGAGAAAGACAGGACTGGTATATGCGTCCTTACAAAGTTTTTATCATTTCTAGCTTTGAAGGCTTAATTTTCTATCAAACGGAACTGATACACTGTCCGTTGCTATGGTTTGGGTATATTTAGCCCCTGTGACCTTGAATAACCCCGAGTCCTTTTGTTTTTGCGAAGAAGTCGTTTAGTTTTAAATAAATTTGATCCATGTTATCTTGAAAATAGGCCAAGGTCATTCATTTGAATAAACTCAGTAGCCTTTCATCCCAGCATGCGACTGGCCCAATATTATGACCCTTGACTATTTCTCGATTGCGAAGAAATCGTTTAAAGATTTTAACACATTTCACTACTCTGACCTTGAAAGTAGGTCAAGGTTATTCATTTGCACACACTTTTGAATCCCAGCATCCTACTGGTCTAATGTCATCACCCTAGACCTTTTGGTTTGAGAAGAAGTCGAAAATGTAACTTGTTTACGACGCACGACTACGATAGCAAAAGATCACTTGAAACTTGGTCTTAAGTGACCTAAAAATTATATATTTTTTGTTTTTAAAAAAAAAAGAAACATCGACATACAGTACGTATGTAAATATAGTAATCAGTTAGAAAATATATTTCCTCTTGCAACTTCATAATGTTACCTTTCAAGTAGGCCTGTTAAATAAACCCATTTCATCTGGTATTATTCATGGATAGTGAGGTCTTGTGTGATAATAAAAATATTTATATAAAAAAAGCTAACTAATAAAATATTGATGTGGGGATTACCTAACATCCAGCTCGTTTCCTGTTAGAAAACTAAGGAACATTGACGTTTTATTTTCCTGCTCCCTGTACGTAGGGAACACTCGACTATCAATAACATGCTTTCAGTAATACTGAATAACGTTATCTACTAACCACAAAACATCGACTCTGACATCCCTGTGTAATCATATGTAAGGGATTCCTCTTATCAAAACAACATAAATGTTTGCTACATATCAATGTGTGGTTAAGTGTGTGCCTTCGTTAGAACAACAAAAGAAGCTTACATTTCGGGAACACTTGGTCTTATCCTCATTGTACTGTGATTGAAACATATTTTATTGCATTTCATTTACAAATGGATTGGGTACGAGTTATATATTTTGTTCTAAACCTCTCTCCTACAATAAAACCCACACATTTACAGGCATTTACACACACACACACACATATATATATATTTATATACATACATACATACCCACATACGTGACAGACAGACAGAGTCTGTTTCGATTTCATGGAGTATCATATCTAAAATTGCTGCGTAATTTGAATAAAATTTCGACGTTGGCAGAAGAAATTAATACTAATAATTTTCTAAACTTTCTACTTGTACAAAAGTGTTAATCACATCACACCTTTTAGTTATTTCTTTGTATATTTTAATTTTGTTCATAGTTTGTCTGAGTATATTGATTTTAATTATGGATTGTGATAATGTTAACGTGTTGGTATTTTCTTGTTATTAATGATCGGGAATTCATTTATCGATAGTTGTACATATTGAGGATAGCCAGTGTTGTAACCTAATAACCCCGGTGTTTGTGGTGTGTCCTCTGACGCAGGCTAGTTAATACCTCCCAGGATCGTACAGGGATATACTGCTTACTATGCTAGATAATATATTGATCCCGGCGAACATAGACCTTTATCCTTTAAGCCTTGGTTGGTCATTAACCAACACATAGCGCCATTGCTTGGTGTTCTGTCTTTGGGAACTACGTTATCTTGTCAAATTCTATAAATTATATATATATGGCGCAAATTTTTCAGTGAATTCAATTACAGAAAGATACGCACAGGTTTCAGACACTGATTTTTTGTTTTGTATCATTTTGTATTTGGTAAATTTGATCAGAGACAAGTCTCCAACAATATCAACTTCTACACAATAAAATATCCACGAGAAAGCCACTTATTTTACGATATCAACTTGTACACACTAAAATATTCACGAGAAAGTCCGTTATTTAACGATATCAGCTTTTCTACACAGAATAATGGAGCCATGTTTTATCTCGAATAATAAAGTTTTGTTTTATCTCGAATAATAAACCCATGTTTTGATCTCGAATAATGAAGTCATAATTATCTCGAATAATAAACCCATGTTTTAACTCGAATAATGAAGCCATATTTTATCTAGAATGATGAAGCCATATTTTATCCGTGACCATTGTCAAGTACTTGTTGTTCTTCTTAAACATTTTTATATTAAAACTTATGAAATTTATCGAATTTTGTAGTTACTGAGCTTCCCTGTCTGGTTTTTGACTCTAATTTCAATCAATCTGGATTTTTCAAGGTTGCAATGATTTAGACTCAAAGCATCAATGACGAAACAGCTGTATGACAGTTTAAATCGTATTTGGCTCTACTGTATCTTTATTAAAAAATTGTATTGACAAGAATTAATATGCATGTTTGTATTTTCAATAATTCTGGGCATGTTGAATACCTGTCTTATGTAAACGTAATGTTCTGTCATATCACTTTTTTCTACCGGTCTATAATTTTATCTTATATCTAGACCTGGGTCCGTATTCATGAAATCATTCTCATGCTCAAGCATAGATATTGTGCTTGAGCAAACTTTTTTTTATAATTCACCTCAATCAAACAAAATAATACAAATGTCAAATATAAACATTGAATGTAGCTTTGAAGTCCTTTCAAAATTGGTTTTAAATGTTTGGCAAAATTAGCCGTATTTATCAATTTTTAACTTTAACAAGAAATGCGGCTTGAACACAAAATTCATGCTTGAGCGTGAGAACGGTTTCATGAATACAGGCCCTGGTGTACACTTATCTTTTGTAAAACTTATGTTCTATGATATAAAATTTTTTCAACAGATTTTATTTTTTGCACCTGCTTATTTCAATACATCTTATTATACTGTGACATAAGACATCTAAAATACCTCAATGCTATTTATATGCCGGGTCATGCAGATATGAACTCTTGGCCAAATCTCTGAGTTCTAACTATGTATGGGACTTTAATAACGTCAATAGATATTCCAGTAATCTGCCAATATGAGAATCGTACTCTCGGTGTATCATCTGAAAATGTACACAAATAAAGACACCTACGTATTCAGATCCAATCTAATCGAAGACTTCATGTGATCGATAGGTGTCCAACCACTATCTAAGTCACTGACACAGGACTCAGTACGGCAAAGATCAGGAACACAACTTTATACGGCGTGTGAAACCGGCGGTCGTCTTCTATCGGTCCAGACTCGCCAGAGTTCACAAGCGTCCTGTACAAATGGCGACACAAACAACCAACAAACTACCCACAGCAAGCGTGCCACCTCAGAAAGTCGAGTTGAACATTAAGGACAACAAAAAGACAGCCAACGTTAAAGTGAAATCCACAGTTATCAATGTACAGGAAAATACGTGGACTCAGGGACCAGAGAACCCGGCGCCAAATGATTCCGGCAAAGGAAAAATGGTTTTAACCGTTGTAATTATCGTCCTTAAGTTTTGTGTGCTCGGCCTTCTCATTGCAGCTGTTGGTCTTGAAGTCCGGAGTTTGTTCTACTCTTACTGGGGATATGATGATTACTTGTACGGGGGATACGAAGGACGGATATACCGCAGTCTCTGGGGATACTATGAAGTCGGGGAGGAGTACCTGTTCAGCAAGCATAAAGAAGGAAGTCAGCATCATTTACTTATCTTTAAAATATATCATAATACATTTATAGACTTTTAATGAGGTCGGAACATAGTTTTCTTAACCTAGAAATGTATCGTCTTAGTCTACATCTAAAGCATGCCCATAAGGTATTACTGTTACTTGATTAAATCGACCGAGTCATCGTTAACTTACGTTAAATTATACATAATATACAAATTATAGATATATTTGTTTGTAGTTTAAACATGTGTCGTCTATATAATATATTCATATTGAAAGCAAGAATGGTTAGTCAACTGCAACACTTCACGTCGGCAGTAAGATTAACGTCATGCATGACGTCATTTTGACGTCATAGACGTGAAGACATTGGCGTGCATGTTTTAGAGTTTGTCAACAATTACGGGAGGTCGTGGAGGTTTTAGATTAACAAATAAAAATGTCCTGCTTGTCATTAAGCAAAAACTGATAACAAATAGCCTAACGGGTTAAGTTCAAAGTTCAATTCACATCAGAACGGTCAGAGCAATGTTTTTTGGGTTTTTTTATTCATAATAAGTAACATTGTCATATATATCTTTCATGAAAGCATTTATATGACGATGTGTATGATAATTACACGATTATTGTCGAAAACCTCATACGCTATAAAATTATGCCTGCATTCAATAGTAATTTTTTTTCAAATATTTTTTACCTAAAAAAATATTTAAAAGCTGAGTGACGAGTAGTCGTATGTACAGGTGACCCTGGATAGAACTAGGAACATCGTCAAATATAGTTTCTATGTTGTGGTTGTATAAAACAATAACATATGACTGGAGATAATAGCATAATTAACAATGGTTTACAACAAGATATCTGTCGAAAAACTCATCAAAATAACACATACAATATTCCGTAATTATGCCTTTTGTTACACTCATATTGACAAAAGTGCACAGAAATCCTTTATAGATGTAAACAAGAGATTTCTGCTTTAGAACCATTTGAAATATATTCAAATAAGTTTACTTCTGTCTGTTGGGTTTCTGATCTGTTACAAAAGTTCTGGAAGAATAACGTCACGTTTTGATAGTTAGAAAACTCTTTATATTTAATGTCGCGTATCCGAATGTAACAGAATAACTGAGTACAATTTCTGTATCAAAAGCTCTCCTTTGTACCAGTGCACTCGTTTATATGAAACAATCATTTTTATACTATCAAACTTTTATGTATAAGATTTTTTTTATTTATTTAGCAATATTCCGCTAAAGCCTATATGTATTTTCAATTTTTTTTTTTTAATTTTTTTTTTGATACGACATTTAATACAACACTCGTTTGCATAAACCTTATGATGTATATAATTCTGTTTTATTTACATTTCTGGTTCGTATCCTCCATTTGGCCTTAAAAACAAAATTGATGCTAACACTTCGGTATACGTCAAGTCTGGCGCGTAGGAAGCCAGGCCGCGGTACACTTGCGGTAAAAATTTAGCTTGAATCTGATGTTGCATTTGTTTTACTTATAACTGTTCGTTTTTTTAGTATTTATTTTCTTGTTTTTGTTTCAACTAAATTTTGGAACTATTTTCTGTTTACTATCTGCAGTTGACATCCATTCTAGCACAATAACAGCTGTTTTGCTTATCTGTCAGTTGTCAGGTTGTCCATCAGTGCCTAAAACCACCAACGAAGGATGATTTTTTTTTTTTTAATTTAAGAAGTACATTTTTCATTATTTTTGTTGTTTTTTAGTGTGATATTTCGACATGACGAGTCAGTTTTTGTTTTTTTAATTACTTGCTACACATATATACATTAATGAGTCTAATCAATCAATTTGTTAGTATAATTTCCTCCTAATCTGAATAGTATTCTCGGTATTGTGCAATATATATTTATAAACATACATGTTACATATGCAACCGAAATCATAGTGTATTTTTGATAAACGATACCACCAACAGTGCAGATAAAATTACCATTTTGTCAACAGACAATGACAAAAATATCACATCGCCAACAGACAGTGACAAAACAATGCACATCGTCAACAGACAATGATAAAAATATCACATCGTCAACAGACAATGACAAAATATACCACATCGTCAACTGACAATGAGAAAAATATCACATCGTCAACTGACAATGACAAAAATATCACATCGTCAACTGACAATGACAAAAATATCACATCGTCAACTGACAATGACAAAAATATCACATCGTCAACAGACAATGAGAAAAATATCACATCGTCAGCAGACATTCAGAAAAATATCACATCGTCAACAGACAATGACAAAAATATCACATCGTCAACTGACAATGATAAAAATGTCACATCGTCAACAGACAATGACAAAAAATACGACATCGTCAACAGACAATAACAAAACATACCACATCGTCAACAGACATCGACAAAACATATCACATCGTCAACAGACATCGACTAAACATACCACATTGTCAACAATGACAAAACATACCACATTGTCAACAGACATCGACAAAACATACAACATCTTCTTTATCCAACAAGATATCTGTATGTACTAACCCTGATAATCCGTGATGATAGTGGGGTATGTAGATATCTGGAGTAAGTACTAACCCTGAAAGTCAGTGATGATAGTGGGGTATGTAGATATCTGGAGAAAGTACTAACCCTGAAAGTCAGTGATGATAGTGGGGTATGTAGATATCTGGAGTAAGTACTAACCCTGAAAGTCAGTGATGATAGTGGGGTATGTAGATATCTGGAGTAAGTACTAACCCTGAATGTCAGTGATGATAGTGGGGTATTTAGAAGTCTGGAGTATGTATTAACCCTGAAAGTCAGTGATGATAGTGGGGTATTTAGAAGTCTGGAGTATGTATTAACCCTAAGAGACAGGGACCACCTACCTTGGCAGTCAGTGATTCATGTGGGATACAAAAACCTTAAATTCCTGAATGACACTCAAGGAAATTGAATTCGATATCAACAGATTAATCAATTTGCTGATATGATTGTATTCAATGATTTTCTGATTGTATGCAGTTTTGACTCCACAATAAAACAGAATAAAGTGGCATGAGTCATATTTTTCACCTGCGACGTCTTAAGGTGGAACAACCGATCCCAATGTGGACAAATAACTACGCGTGGTGATTAGGGTTGTGCCAGAATACAAAACACAAATGTAAACATAACTTTATTAGATCTAGCTGTGGTCGCAATTTCGTACACTACCGAGGAGTTACACAACCAAGCAATATATTAGTTTATATTAGTTAAACAATCTAAATACATTTCGTCACAGGTTCAGAAAATATATAAAAAAAAACCGTCTTTAGATAGCCGTTGTCTGTCACTGTGTTATACTAACGATTATGAAATTACTTCCACTATCATTAAATTTCAGACTGGCAAGATTGGAAGAAACCCTTCATAAAATTCCAATGCCTCGCCTTGGCTCTGGGTTTAGCGAGTACCCTGATACACGCCATCTTGATAGCATTGACCTTCGTCAATCCCCACAAAGCTGTTAAAATTGCTCTTTTGGTGGCAGTTACACTTCTGTCTATCGGGAGCGGTGAGTATTTCTGGTCATGATATTCAAAAGTAAAAGTTTTGTCAGAAATGATAATATAAATCATCACCTCTGTGCGATGTAGAAAATAGATAAATCGGTACAGCACATTAATATTCTACTGTAATTCACAGTGAGTTGTGTCACAATTACAATATACTTATTATCAATTTATTGTGTTTTAACTTCTCTCTTTCTTTTATACTCTTTATTTATAATTTAATTTTTTTTCTTCTTTTCTCTCTCTCTTTTCTCTTTTCTCTAAATACTTCTTATCTCTGTATGAAAACTAATAATTTCAACTAAGATAATTGCCCCTCCCCCATCTTTGCACCTTATATATGTCATTCCAATCTGAAGTCCATACGCCCACGAGGCAGAGGTTTCACACGTACTTTGTATGTCGAGAATACTTTGTATATAATATGTAGATCATGCATCTCCATGCAAGCGAAACAGGTGATGCACTGTCCATATACCTAAACTCGAAACTTAGGTAGAGGTGTCGTCTTCACTATTTAGGCAGTCGAGTCCCCTATTCCCGAACTAACAAGATAGATGAATTAAGACTTACCATTTATCTAAAAAAAATAAATAAAACTTTCTGAAGATATCTAATAAGTTCTAACAAACACAGTTAATTACCATTTTATACTCGCTTTCTACGTTCTAAAGATAAACTCATCTCAATATTTCACATGATAGATTGCCATGCACAGCAGAAAATGAAATACGCATGCATATTGCAGCCATGTTGAAATGCACAACGTCAAACGACTAACGAAGGGAGACAACTGTTTATTTCTAAGTCTGTTTAAAACGAAGTAGATTTATTATCATATCTTGATACTTAGGATGAAATATGTACCGACTAAAGAGGTATGGCGCTTTACTTGACGGCGCACCTAGTTCATTTCATCGCTTTGGTCAGTCTACAAATACTTAAATGACAACAGGTAAGCGTAAGTTCGGAGTCACTGTATCTAAATATAGAACATGCACATCCGCAAAGTGACGTGTTAAAGCTGAAAAATGTGCCAGAAAGGCAAAGCAAAAGATAAATTCAATGACCAGATTACTCCTTCATATGTGACCTTTTATAATACTGAATTACCATGTCCCCAACACTATCAAGTGAGACTGTACACTCGTATGTCGCTAGCACTGCCATGTACCTCAATGCTGACATTCATTATAACCAAATATGTTTTGGTCAGTAATTACCGCAGTACATATGAATGTGAACAATCGTCACTAGAATTAGTTAATCAAAAATGTGTACTAAAAAGATAATAACATATATATATCAGAAACTCGAACGTACGACTCCATGAAAATTGGGCTATCGTAAGATTACCAGATTTTAACTCATCGAAATTTAATTGGCAAATCAAATATTGAAAGTATAAGCACTTATTTTGTGTCTCATTTTTCAATGTTTTGGTATCAGTGCACACTTTTCGAGGATTTTTATTGAAACAATGTTTATACATCCGATCACACAGGATTAAGTTCATTTCTATAAAAGTTGGTACAAGTGTGCATTGTGTGTCAAACGTGCATTTCAAGTCGGGAAGTCCTAATATTTTAGTGCATATTGCTTCAGGTAGCAACTTAGACGATCTGAAAAAAAATTAACACGTGACACATATCCAAGATAATTCGATCGCTATTACGATATAGATAATTTTGATTACCTATCTTAATTCATCGGAATGAAAAAATCATTTTCCATTTTATTGTTGGTTACATTTAGGTCGAATCTGGCCGTAACACTCATTACCTTACTCTAATACTTCGATTGTTTCTTTCCCAATGGTTATTTATCATTTCTTACGATTTCATTCTTCCGTTTCTAAGGCAACATATATCAAAACTTGCATGAACAGCCATTAAATATTGTATTGGGTGGTCGCATGGAGCAGTGGTAACGCACTCGCCTTTCACCTAGCCGACCGGGGTTCGATTCCCGGAACGGACGTGAAAAGGTAAGGGGTCACCTGTCCGACCACGTGGGTTTTCCCCGGGTACTCCGGTTTCCTCCCACAATAAGACCCCTCGCGCGCTTACATCCGGGCCAACAAGAGTGATTAGTATAAATTGACATTACTTGTTTCGCAATTGTTGTAAAATAAATAAAGTTTATATATATATATAAATATTGTATCAAATGGTTGTTGTATTAATTACCTGAGTGTGATATCAAATATCTGTGTGTTGTATCCCCCTACATGAGTGTTATATCAAATATCTGTGTGTTGTACCTCCCTACCTGAGTGTTATATCAAATATCTGTTTGTTGTATCCCCCTACCTGAGTGTTATATCAAATATCTGTTTGTTGTATCCCCCTACCTGAGTGTTATATCAAATATCTGTGTGTTGTATCCCCCTAAATGAGTGTTGTATCAAATATCTGTGTGTTGTATCCCCTACCTGAGTGTTATATCAAATATATGTGTGTTGTATCCCCCTACCTGAGTGTTATATCAAATACCTGATTCTTGAGTCACATATCTGTTTTATGATAATATTACTAAGGAAATTTGTGTGAAATTGACTTGTTCATATCTACTAAATAAAAAAACCGGAAGATTTTTTATGGATAAATTACAGCAGCAGTTTTTGTATTTAAAAGTTCTCCATTATTTCTTGACTCCCTTTTATTAGGCGGTTTAGTGGCGAAAACAGTGAGGGATTTTCACAAGACGAGGCCATTCCTTGGATTTGGCACCAATGCTGTATTACCTGGAGTAGAATTACAAACTTTTACTCAGGAAGGATACACCCAGGCTTTAGCCAGTGGCGCCACCTACTTGTCAGCAGCATTCCTGTCAATTGTTCTGATTGTATTAACAGCTGTCAGGCACGCAAAGGAACCGACTAGCGTCACACCAATGAAAACATCATCGGAAGATTAAATGACGCTACGTCACTGAATTATGTGCACTGCGTCAGCACATAAACTTCTCATCAAACACATGCTCCCAGGCCACAACCATACTTTGATGTGCGAGAATTTCGGATCATTTAATAGATTATCTGTAACGGATATGTACTTTTTTTTACATAAAAATGATATAACATATTGATTTTATTGATAAAATTTTTATCTATATCATTTTCATATTTTTTTGCATTTTCTTAACGTTCAGAAGGGTATTGATATTCGAATGAAAATATTTTACCAAAATGTAGATAATGAGGTACATTCTAGTTCATTGTAGATTCCGTTTAAGTATATTAACAAAATAGTAAAATGGTAAATGCCAGATTTTCGCAATATTTCATGATATCTTAATTTTCGTTTTTCTTTTTGCTAGATGATAAAGGAGATTTATTGTGGTCGGAGGTCATGTAATATATAACTCGTCTCGTCAACCGCTTTACAGTCATGGAAGTTCTGCTACACCTATGTACTGACATTCACTGTTACTAATGAATAATGTATCACATAGATATCTGATATCGAGAAGTCAAAATCTTGGCTTTCTTCTCCGATGAGTGCTTCGCAAACACAAATACATTTGTAGAGCCTCAATAATCTTACCCCGATATTTGAGATTTCTATGAAAGTTCTCTGATTTTGTGGAAAATGTGATATGATTTTCTGTCTTACTTTCTGTACTTTTTTCTTACGTAATCATGGAATTTCATTGCAAATAAAGAATAAAACGAAACGAAACATTTTTATTACCAATTGACAGAGTGGTGTACGTATCGATGAGACGCTTATTTCAACAACTCGGAGGGACGAGTGTCCGATTCTCACTCGCCAATCTAGAATGGTTAATTACCACATTATATACAACATTCAAGATTCGGTAGGCTGTAATTTGGTTTGCTTATGGAAACGTTCGTCAGAACATGACTCCTTGTAGGATGTTGCCATATCCTGATACGGCGAGTAACGGAGCGGGAATTATGATCTGCAATTAATTTAGATTGGAATTTACCGACATAAATACATGCATTGTGTACTTAGTGACTTCCGGTTGAAATCCCGATATTTACCGATGTTTCCGTCCTCGGCAATCTTCGGTTTACGTCACGATCATAAACGATGAATAGAAAATTTAAAAAACTTTATTTTCCCTCCCTTGATAAACATTTACAGCTATTTACAAAGAAATAGAATATTTGAGATAATGTGTTATGTTTAACAGTAATAGTTGATTAGAAAACGGACTGGCAGTTGTCACTTTAAATCGCCCCACCTACGGGTTAGTGTAAAGTTGTATCACCAGGGACGTATATATTAACGTGATATATACGTCCCTGGTATCACTAATAACATTACTGTTGGAGGCAGTTTTTCTTATACTACGATCAATTTGGCCTAAGACTTCATGTCCTGGTTCAGATACAATATTTCAAATAAAATTAACTTTTATCGACATCTTTAAAGATTATAAGATTCTAAAAGAATGTGAAGCATGTGTGTTTAAAAGTGTCACTATTCACGTGAATTTTCAACGGCAGTGACTTCCCGCAGAAAAGTGTAGGGGAGACAACTCCCACGTAACACAGAGGATCCAGAATCACACATGGAAAATAATTTTAGTTTAAATAATATTTTATTCATTAATCAACAATATAACATATATATTTATAATGTAAGGAAAGAATAAGTTTCAATACAACTTTTATTCATTCAAAAGATTCAGGAATTTATTTATTCTATCAAATACTGCATTCGAGTTTGCACTTGAAAAACTAAGTGGCATCAGTTTACGGTAAACCTCGAGGACTAAAAAGTCCACTGGTTGAGTCTACGGCAATCGTCCTAGTCTCAAAGTGTTATTGCTGTCTGCTAAGAGGATTGTATGACACATACAAAAATTAATATTGTCATTCAATACAAATTTAGATCCAGACACAGTAAGGTTAAATAAGGAATTAAACCGCATTATATAAATGTAGCGTTTCGTCCTTCTAGGATTCTTTGAATCGTCAGTGATGCTATGGGCTTTGGTAGTTGAAACCGAGGAGGCGAAGCGGAAAATAAAACTTGATCGAAAAAACGACAAAATCTAGATGGGGAAATGATTTTTTTTTTAATCCGATCTGTTTCTCTAAAATGGGAAACGAAAAATAAAAAAAAATAAAAAAATCCTACCTGATGTTTTAAAGGAACGTCAAGTACATCTGCATGTACAATGGTAAATCTGGCAGGAAAACCCAGACTGTATTGTTCATGGTGTTCCAGCCAAATTTTGGGTTTCGCTCCTTCACTCCACTGACTTCAGATTGTCTTATTAAGTTCTCACCACTAGAGCACGCGCACGTGTGTAAAGTCATCTTACCGGAACCAGTATTGTTAATTTGTGATGTACATATAAAAATGGATACAAACTGTTTGTGGATATCTTTAATGCAATGCCCCTGATGGAACATTTTGGAAAACCGGTACTGTAGCAAGTTGATCTCGATCTTTTTTTCACGTGTAATACTTATAATGTAGCTAAATGTGTGTTTTTCTTTTTTTCATAAAGTAAACCGAAAAAGTGTTTTCCCATTTTTGATTCCCGTAAATTTGTTTATATGATAATGCAGATACCCACATGTCCAAGAAATTATAAATAGATTTCATTTCGGTAATTAATTGCGGTTTGCGTTGCTTTTATTTTTTAGAAAAATGACGCGAAAAATATTCAGGAGCGAGGAAGCGAAAATATGATGCACGGAAGCGAGGAAGCGACAGCGAAAATGACCTAGTTTCTTCGCCATTGTATTTTTCCGTTTCTTCGCTCCTTTGTGTTTAGACCGAGGAAGAGAAGGACCAGAATTTGGAATTTCAATTGTACGGAACACCATTCCTGAAATAACTGGATTTTTTTATATTTTAATACAGCTTTTATCAGTTCCAATTTATTTGTATTATGATGAATACGTTAAATGTATCAGAGACGAAATAATTATTTTACTTCAAATATCATTTTGTCAATATTGCTCCAACAAAAAAAAATCAGAGGGCCTGGTTGTGACAGTCTCATTTGTGCAGTTAAATCTGTTTTGTTACTACTCGTTCAAATTCAAAGGAAAAGAAAATCACCACGTTTAATGGACATCACTACAATTACAGAACCGTTACTAGAGTTATTAGAGTTACTCCCCTTACACTAGTAATTACTTCTCTTTATTTTTCGGGGGCAAAAAAACGAACTCGCTATATCTTGACACTTTCGTGTATCCGTCAAGCAATGGTCTTTTCATGAATAATATTCACAAAAAAAGAAGGAAAATAATTTTATTTATGTTACGGACTGGTCCTCAGAAATATAAAGCAACTTTGACATAAAAAGTTACGGATGGGTTCTTAAAAACAGATTCATTTCGGTTATTGATTGGCACAGTTAATAAATGTAATGGGGTGAAGAGTGAACTAGAAATACCTTAATTTAAAAAAAATTATCTTTCCTTTGTGATTTTTCCATTTCTGGACAGCATTATTCCTACATCCCAAACCTCTTCATGTGTTCAAGTCGTAGTTGATCGATATTCAAGGGCCTGTTCATATTATCACGATTTTCATGCATTTGTATGCTTTGTATTTTCTATTGTTCATATTCTGCCCTACTTTTATTGAATCAGAGTTTGGATTATGATTTTGTTGACATGGTGGAATTTTCTTGTTGTTTTTTCAGTACACTTATTTTGGGCTTCAAATCGTTTGTTCGGGATGTACAGTTAAACTTCGAGTGCACCGTTTAAATTTTCAGGTCCAAGTCATAACTAGAAATATTTGTACAAAAAAATAATAAATGAAATATTGGAAAATCCGAAGTTGGATATCGGCCTTGACCGTAAAAATCACATTTGAAAAGTACAAATGTACCGCTTTTCCCGAAGTTCCAAAGTTTCCACTTTAGCTGAAAGATGATGAATCAACTGTGAAAGTAATACTCGCAGAGCAAATCATAGGGCCACATATAAACTGGTTTCCCTTCCAACCGCATGGTTTCATACATGCCTTCACGTTTTCTTGTCTCAACGTGCATTTGTGTTCCCGCCCACAAACTAGACAAATCATTTCAATATATATAGTCCTAGAAAGCGAAATTATATCATTTGTCCGAGTCATATGCGTAAAACATATCATAATTGCAAGATAGAATTATGAAATTGGCAAGTGATTCTGGAAAGTTTTGACTCCGATTCATCAAAGAAACGGGGCTTCAGACGTATATACATTAAACAACCAGCAAGTTCTTATTTTCCTTCAGGTTTTGTACTCTACTCTCAAAGCAACGACACTTAATTTCCGAATACTCTTCCACATTTTATGTCATTACGCAGGGAAGTTTTGACACCCTGTGTCTAATTGTCGAGGAATTCTTCTGTCGCAGGGTGCTAAGATAACACTGTGAAACTCATCTATCAACTGTAAAAAGTACAACATTGTACGCAATTCCTAGACATTGGTAAAAGGACTCACATTTCGCGATATGGTGGAACTAACCTGGAACTGGTATTCTGGCTGGCTTTGTAGGAGTTTATAAGGCTCTTGTGTTTTAGCACAATTTATTGAAGATGTCCGCTGCTCTTGTCTTGTCAATCCAACGCAATGATTTTGTGTAGAAAGAAGCTTTGTTTATTTACCTATAGCGTGTAATATTATCACATGTACATGTAAATATATGTTAATTGATTACATCACATGACGTTTGAATCAATTGCAGATACTTTTGAAAATAATATTATGTTTGCCTTCCATTAAAATTGAGTGGTTTCCGTTAATAACCATATTTTTTGTGCCTTAAAATTTAACAAAATACAAACTCGCCTAGCAAATCTTGATGATAACATTGTCATAGTTTGAAGATAAAAAATCCCGACCAAACAATTTAAAACCATAGAAGGTGTACTGAACATAGTCATTTATTGCTCCAATTCATGACCGAAATGGATCTGTCCGTATTTTATTTCTGTCAAAGTTGCTATATATTTCTGAGGACCAGTCCGTATCGCAAAGAAGGTTTTTTTTTCGTTTTTGTGGTTTTAATAGGGCGATTAGCATAAATATCGCTTAAAAGCAGATGTTATTTGAGTGTCTCCCTGACAATGCAAATAAACACCTTCAGCTGCTTAAATATTCCGATATGAGAGAAATATCACACCAAGTCCCACCTCGATGCCGAATTCAACAGTTCTCCCGACTTTGCGAAGTGCTCACAATTATGACCATAACAGCACCGTGCAAACAGTGTATCGCAAATTTCAAGTATATCTGAGTTTCGTGTGGTACCCGTCAGATTATATCCAAAAATCAGTGAAATTTTAGCTTAAAGTGAGCACCTACAAACTGTGGCCGTCTGCATCTGCCATCTTGAAAAGACCATTCCTTAACGGCTACACGACTGTGCTTAAAGCATACGCAAAATATATATGCTATGTCTATCGAAAACAGTTAAGTTGTCATATAAAACGAAGGACGCTTGAATTAACAGTTTCCCAATCTGTCTTCAGTACTTGATTAGCGCTGTGAAACAGAAATATATGATATATGATTTAGAAATATTTATTTGCAAAATCCCATTCTTATTTCCATCGCCATGTTACCCATTTTCCTCCATTGTCAACTCTTCATTACGTTTCTGTCCGAGGCCTGTATACTAAAGAAGGCTGAACATGTCAAAATTGTTTATTTATTTATTAACTAATTTATATATATATATATTATTTGTTTATCACGCTATCACGATCTTGTATTCGAGATAAGTAAATACTTCTACCCTCGTTATATCTATAATGATAACCAAGAGTTGCTTAGTAACAAATGTGATTGTCTCGTTATACCGAGCATCACAAACTTCAAAATGACACTGTCAGATTCCGTAGTATTCATCCCCCCTTCGTTCGTTTTCCAGACTTATACCCCCTTGTAACTTTCTCCTTTATTCTTTCTCTCTATCATTACATTCATAATAAGTTACTCCCCTTTGTTCCACTGTTTATTCTTTCTTTCTTTCCTCTACCCTTATCTTCTCGTTTTTATCATGTCATCCCTTTCCCATGAGCACGTGCTGATATATTTCATAACAGTTAGGTAGACGTTATACATATACATCAGTTCTAAAACTTCGCTAGATATTGTTCGGCATAAAGGACAAAAAAAGAACAAAGAGAATATTATATATCTATTATCAATAACGGACGTACATCGTAAAGCCTTCTCAGGGACGGAACGAGACGAGCTCCACTCCACACACACTACAAAGAGAATGGAGATTACACATTAATATAGCAAGGATTAATCCTCCGAATGCATCAATATGTCTGTAACAATACTCCTATTCTCAGCTGAGAACATCTCTCAAAAACTGTCAGTTAGGATACTTAACGGTGCGAATATATCACCAGTAGTGTATCATATACCACGTTCTGAGAGGCACTATTTACATAATATTTAGAGAGGGAACATATAACACCATGTACTGGGAGGGACAGAGTAACACCATGTACTGGGAGGGACCATGTAACACCATGTACTGGGAGGGACCATGTTATACCATGTACTGGGAGGGACCATGTTATACCATGTACTGGGAGGGACCATGTCATACCATGTACGGGGAGGGACCATGTTACGCCATGTACTGAGAGAGAGACCATGTAACACCATGTACTGAGAGAAACCATGTAACACCATGTACTGAGAGAAACCATGTAACACCATGTACTGGGGGGGACCATGTAACACCATGTACTGAGAGAAACCATGTTATACCATGTACTGGGAGGGATCATGTATTACCATGTACTGGGAGAGACCATGTTACACCATGTACTGAGAGGGACAATGTACTGGGAGGGACAATGTTATACCATGTACTGGGAGGGACCATGTTATACCATGTACTGGGAGGGACAATGTAACACCATGTACTGGTAGGGACCATGTAACATCATGTACTGGGAGGGACCATATAACACCATGTACTGGGAGGGACCATGTAAAACCGTGTACTGAGAGAGACCATGTAACACCATGTACTGGGAGGGACCATGTAACACCATGTACTGGGAGGGACCATGTACTGGGAGGGATCATGTATTACCATGTACTGGGAGAGACCATGTTACACCATGTACTGAGAGGGACAATGTACTGGGAGGGACAATGTTATACCATGTACTGGGAGGGACCATGTTATACCATGTACTGGGAGGGACAATGTAACACCATGTACTGGTAGGGACCATGTAACATCATGTACTGAGAGGGACCATATTACACCATGTACTGAGAGGGACAATGCACTGGGAGGGACCGTGTAATAGCAAATATGGGGAGGGGCCATGTAATACATGTACTGAGAGAGACCATGTTATACCATGTACTGGGGGGTAACATGTTATACCTTGTACTGGGAGGGACCATGTAACACCATGTACTGGGAGGGACCATGTAACACCATGTACTGAGAGGGACCATGTTATACCATGTACTGGGAGGGACCATGTACCACCATGTCCTGAAAGAGACCATGTAACACCATGTACTTGGAGGGACCATGTAATACCATTTACTGGGAGGGACCATGTAACACCATGTACTGGGAGGGACCATGTAACACCGTGTACTGAGAGATACCATGTAGCACCATGTACTTGGAGGGACCATGTAACACCATGTACTGGGAGGGACCATGTTATACCATGTACTTGGAGGGGTCATGTAACATCGGTTACGGGGAGGGACCATGTTATACCATGTACTGAGAGGGACCATGTAACACCATGTACTGAGAGGGGTCATGTAACATCGGTTACGGGGAGGGACCATGTTATACCATGTACTGAGAGGGACCATGTAACACCATGTACTGAGAGGGACCATGTAACACCATGTACTGAGAGGGACCATGTAACACCAAGTTCTGGGATAGTACGAGTGACACCATGTACTGAGAGGGACCATGTAACACCATGTACTGAGAGGGACCATGTAACACCAAGTTCTGAGATAGTACGAGTGACACCATGCTTTGTTAGGAACAATGTAACACTAAGTATTTATAGAGAACGAAATCACTTATGTGTTAACTATACACGTGAGCCAAGCCGAATAGTGACAGATATCGTATGGATACGAAACCTCGGCAACGGCCCGGGACAAAACCACTACGCACCTGCCGTAGAGTGCTCGTACAGACGCGCGTGCTCTGGAGGATAGACACAGCAGTGGGAGACGGTGTTCTAGTGTGTATATCCTCTATAGTAAGGCCAGGGTTACTACAGACACATTAATACTACTGCATCTACGACATCAAGTACCCACAGTACTTAATTGTATCCCATTGTACTACGGTCGTGTTCGAGTCGGTTCTGAGTAGGGGTGCGTTCGTTTCACAATTACTATAGGAACTAGCGAATGTTTTATTGAACTGGTTGATGTCACGACAAGGACCTACATCAAGGTGTTCCTCAATTGATTTAAGTTATAGCTCGCTGATGTTAAAGAACTCCTGAAATTCAACCAAAAATCAACAATTCTTGTGTTTAAATAAATCGGAAAGTTTAATTAAACTGTTCATTCAGGAGACATACACTACGGGTGCTTAGGGAATTTACCGTCCACAAAACAATTGTAAAAGACGTGTATTTATTTGACTTCCTCTTTACCATCGGATTAATTCATTCAAAATGGTGTCCTGGGTGACATTCGGAAGTATGATTGGAGTTCTGCTGACGTTTCTCGGGTATGTACCTTATTGCATGTTATAACAGAATTACACTAACCCAATTTTTTCAAAAAAAACTAGGAAAAAGGTATAATTTCATGGGTTAAGGACACGTTCCGGATTATATCTACCGGATTGATTTAATGTTAATTTCTAATCTTAAGCAGAAACGATAATTTCAATTCAGAAATCATAAAAAACTGTTTATATCATGTGATAATAAGAGAAAATTATCTGTATAGAGCCAAAAAAATTTTTTTCGGATTACTGGAAGCCGGGGAAAATATCGTATGACGTTACATGGTGCCAATCCGATCTCAATGCAACATTACATACACAACTGAATGATAGAAATATTGCAGTTTTTTATTGAAACTCCAACATGCTTCGCTGAATTTCACATTGATAATATAATTCTCGTTTAATATCATTATTATCTCCTAATTTGAGATATATCTCCAGTTTCCTGCCGTTTGACACCAACAAGTGTGGGAATATATAACGCTGATTTTAATCACCAAGCAGTACTCAGACGAAGTGTCCTGAATCCGTGTCACTTCCAGGAGATAGGAATAATACATTACCCCCATATTACTTATAGACCACACCGGTGTTCGGTTAATGTCACGTCTTATCCGATAGGTGGTAGATGACATTAAAACCACCGTGCTGTACCCTAAACATCTGTGTGTGAGGATGTACCCTACCATAGTCAATGATTCACGAGGGCATGAGACTCACCTATACACAGAACATAGCTGTCGCCGCTGTGTGTTGAAAAGGTTATGTACTTCACTCCGAAGGGTTGTTGAAAATTTCTGTCTCGACCTCTGTAACTTGACATGTACATCTTCCGGGGAAACCTTTATTGTGATATGGTGATAAAATATGTAATCAATGTACCTGTTTTTCTATAAGATATATAAATCACAATGTACGAAATCATGGTGCTGGCTCATCAGGCAGTTTTACACATTCCGTATCGATAGAGCATGTGATCTTTATATGTATTTATGACAATGGCTTTAAAACAAAATTGATCAAATTCTTTTTCGACAATCCAAACTGAAAATTTAAAAATCCTTAAGAATTAAAAAAGGTAAGTTATAGAACTTTGTTTTTGTGCTGTATTGACGGACTTTTTTGACATCAATCAAAATTCTGAATATTTCACCACAAAGTTATCCTTTATGATACGATAAATTATTCACCATCTGAAAAACAACGGCCATCAATCAATGTAATACAGATATCGTTAGAGTTAACTATAAACCGAACAGAATGTGCTTATAACACAACAAACAGAACAGTGTCTCGTTATAGTTTATAATACAACAAACAGAACAGTGTCTCGTTATAGTTTATAACACAACAAACAGAACATTGTCTCGTTATATTTTATAACACAACAAACAGAACAGTGTCTCGTTATAGTTTATAACACAACAAACAGAATAGGGTCTTGTTATAGTTTATAACACAACAAACAGAACAGTGTCTCGTTATATTTTATAACACAACAAACAGAACACTGTCTCGTTATAGTTTATAACACAACAAACAGAACAGTGTCTCGATATAGTTTATAACACAGCAAACAGAACAGTGTCTCGTTATAGTTTATAACACAACAAACAGAACAGTGTCTCGTTATAGTTTATAACACAACAAACAGAATAGGGTCTTGTTATAGTTTATAACACAACAAACAGAACAGTGTCTCGTTATTGTTTATAACACAACACACAGAACAGTGTCTCCTTATAGTTTATAACACAACAAACAGAACAGTGTCTCGTTATATTTTATAACACAACAAACAGAACACTGTCTCGTTATAGTTTATAACACAACAAACAGAACAGTGTCTCGATATAGTTTATAACACAGCAAACAGAACAGTGTCTCGTTATAGTTTATAACACAACAAACAGAACAGTGTCTCGTTATAGTTTATAACACAACAAACAGAACAGTGTCTCGTTATAGTTTATAACACAATAAACAGAACAGTGTCTCGTTATATTTTATAACACAACAAACAGAACAGGGTCTCGTTATAGTTTATAACACAACAAACAGAACAGTGTCTCGTTATATTTTATAACACAACAAACAGAACACTGTCTCGTTATAGTTTATAACACAACAAACAGAACAGTGTCTCGTTATATTTTATAACACAACAAACAGAACAGGGTCTCGTTATAGTTTATAACACAACAAACAGAACAGTGTCTCGTTATATTTTATAACACAACAAACAGAACACTGTCTCGTTATAGTTTATAACACAACAAACAGAACAGTGTCTCGTTATATTTTATAACATAACAAACAGAACAGGGTCTCGTTATAGTTTATAACACAAAAAAATGAATAGTGTCTCGCTGGAGTTTATATTACGATTTTTGCACATGTGGTTTTATGTTCAGGCCTAGTTGCATATGTTTCTGTGTAACATGTACTGATGAAATACTCTGACATTCGACATTTAAAAATTGAAATTCGAATCTGTCACTTCACATGGTTATCATCAAGGTCGTGTCCTCCCTGAAGGCACACTCTACAGAGTACTTATGATGGAATTTAACAAATAAATGACTAAGAAAAAAACATTTACACAGAGTCCTTGTACTATCTCAGGGTCCGGTACAACGCAGGTACGGTAGCTATAGTGTTTAAAAGACACATATTCCGGTACAACGGAGGCACGGTAGTTATAGTGTATAAAAGACACATGGACCGGTACAACGGAGGCACGGTAGATATAGTGTATAAAAGACACATGGACCGGTACAACGGAGGCACTGTAGTTATAGTGTATAAAAGACACATGGACCGGTACAACGGAGGCACTGTAGATATAGTGTATAAAAGACACGGGGACCGGTACAACGGAGGCACGGTAGTTATAGTGTATAAAAGACACATGGACCGGTACAATGGAGGCACGGTAGTTATAGTGTTTAATAGACACATGGACCGGTACAACGGACGCACTGTAGTTATAGTGTATAAAAGACATATGGACCGGTACAATGGAGGCACGGTAGTTATAGTGTATAAAAGACACATGGACCGGTACAACGGAGGCACTGTAGTTATAGTGTATAAAAGACATATGGACCGGTACAATGGAGGCACGGTAGTTATAGTGTATAAAAGACATATGGACCGGTACAATGGAGGCACGGTAGTTATAGTGTATAAAAGACACAGGGACCGGTACAACGGAGGCACTGTAGATATAGTGTATAAAAGACACAGGGACCGGTACAATGGAGGCACTGTAGATATAGTGTATAAAAGACACATGGACCGGTACAATGGAGGCACGGTAGTTATAGTGTATAAAAGACACATGGACCAGTACAATGGAGGCACTGTAGTTATAGTGTATAAAAGACACATGGACCGGTACAATGGAGGCACGGTAGTTATAGTGTATAAAAGACACATGGACCGATACAATGGAGGCACTGTAGTTATAGTGTATAAAAGACACATGGACCGGTACAATGGAGGCACGGTAGTTATAGTGTATAAAAGACACATGGACCGGTACAATGGAGGCACTGTAGTTATAGTGTATAAAAGACACATGGACCGGTACAACGGAGGCACTGTAGTTATAGTGTATAAAAGACACATGGACCGGTACAACGGAGGCACGGTAGTTATAGTGTATAAAAGACACATGGACCGGTACAATGGAGGGGCACGGTAGTTATAGTGTATAAAAGACACATGGACCGGTACAACGGAGGCAATGTAGATATAGTGTATAAAAGACACAGGGACCGGTATAACGAAGGCAAAGGTAGTGATTAGGAGGCACGGGCGCACTACAACGATTTACAGTGTAAGAAGCACAGGGGCGTGAAATTTCATTGAACAACTCCTTATTTGGTATGGCTTGTACGTTGATACATGTTCATTGTAAGGAAGATCTGGCGTCCCTAGTTACCCCATGAACATCCCATGAAACACGTGATAATTTCAACCTAAAACACAAGCTAATGTTCCTATAATCCACGTGATCACATACCAAAAACACATGAATATGACTCTCTGTAAAAGACGAGATCTTGTAACGCTAATCAACGTCACTCATATATGTATACACGTGATAATATCACTGTAAAAACACGTGAGAATACCACAGAAATACACGTGATATTATCACTGATATACACGTGATAATATCACCGATTTACACGTGATAATATACCCCAAATACACGTGATCATATACCCGAAATACACGTGATAATACCACTGATATACACGTGATCATATACCCGAAATACACGTGACAATATCACCGATATACACGCGATGATATCACTGATATACACGTGATAATATCACCGATTTACACGTGATAATATACCCCAAATACACGTGACAATATACCCCAAATATAATATCATAAACACACGTGTTTCCATCCAGGAAATACATTGCGATAATGACCGCCAAGCACATGTGATACTGTCGCTATAGTTCTCCCTGGTTTATTTTTTACTGTCCGATTTTATCTGTGATATAATCAGTCCTAACAGCTTTTACATGTATCAGATAAAAGTACACCGTTTTTTATCTGGTGTGGATAACAAAATTACTCTCACATGAATAAACGATACCATTTACTTAGTATATCTCAGAAACAACACTGATGATACTTCCGACGTTCACCAGTATGGAGAGAATTTCAGTTGTGTATCAAGGCGATACAATTTTCTTCTGTTTCTTGTTCTTTTGACTCGCCTGTTGCTGATCCTTCTCTCCTCCTCCTGATCATCATCATCATCATCCTCTCCTCCTCTTACTCCTTCTTCTTCTTCATTCTCCTCCTCCTTCCCTCCTCCTCCTCCTCCTCTTCCTCCTTCTCCACCCTCTCCCCATCCTACTCCTTCTCCTCCTCCTCCTCCTCCTCCTCTACTCCTCCTTACATCCTTCTCCTCCTCCTTTCTTCTTCTTCCTCCTCCTCCTCCTCCTCCTCCTCCTCATCATCATCATCATCATCATCATCATCATCCTCTCCTCCTCCTTACATCCTCCTCCTCCTCCTTTCTTCTTCTTCCTCCTCCCCCTCCTCCTCCTCCTCATCATCATCCCCTCCTCCTCCTTACATCCTCCTCCTCCTTCTTCTTCTTCATTCCCCTCCTCCTTCCCTCCTCCTCCTCCTCTTCCTCCTCCTCCTTCTCCACCCTCTCCCCATCCTACTCCTTCTCCTCCTCCTCCTCATCATCCTCTCCTCCTCCTTATATCCTTCTCCTCCTCCTTTCTTCTTCCTCCTCCTCCTCATCATCATCCTCTCCTCCTCCTTACATCCTCCTCCCCCTCCTCCTCCTCCTCCTCCTCATCATCATCATCATCCTCTCCTCCCCCTCCTCATCCTCCTCCTCCTTCTTTTGCCTCGCGGGGGCTAAAGTCCTTGCAGCAGACCGTGTAATATATGTATCCTCGATATTTAGGGGTTTTGCTCACTATTCTGACATCAAATATTCCAAGGGTGCAGAGTGCAGTAGTAATCATAACCTCTAGAATACCGAGGATGTTTATATATAAGGACGGAATCGAACCTTAAGTAAGTTTCTAACGATATCTAATATTTTGTTTATTTCTTTCTAATCTTAAGAAACCTATGACAAAATTTACTCAAAATTCTAAATATCTGAGAAAGAAATATGTTCATATCCCAGTGACAATTTGAAATACGAAGAAATCTTAAGAGCGATACAGGATCCCGCACAGTAGGACCGTTATCGAATCTACATGTGTACATGTACTTATTCGGTCTGACAAGTAACAGTCTATGTCCGTTAAAAATTTAAATATCTAGTAATCTTTTGTCCGTTTAAACGCCAATCAGTCCTGTGTCCTTAAAATTAACATGGGCAAGTATTGTGTTCTTGACAACATTTACTTCCGGTCAGTTCTGAGTTCTTTCACAGTCAAAACAGCAGCTAATCCTTTACCGTTTAAAGTTTAAACCCCATAGAACTACACACAGATTTATCAGTCCGAAGCAACACATCAGACGTTGCTGAAATGATTTTACTCTGTACGGGAATAGATCTACTGTGACTTCAGGGATTTGGGAGAGGGGGAATGAGGGTGTTGAGGGAAGGGGGAATAATTAGATAATTTCGTCATATCTCTAAGGTGTAATTTACAGCTATGATGAGCCGTTCAAACAGTATAGTAATAGGTAGCTGTAGGAGGTATTATTCCTACTCGTATCTACCCTAATGGGAGGCGGAAAGATAGTTGAACTAAAACAAATTACATTTGGCATTTCTTAAGATAAAATACCGTCTGGAGAATTATATTTCTATCTACGTATCCCAGCACTAGTGTGCACACCTGATGAGAATTGACGTCTATTGTCAGGAATCACTACCTGTATGTGGTTAGCAATGGACGCTGTGAACTTCCGTCGAGGTCAGAAAAAGCTGACGAAAACTTAATCGTCAGACATGATGCTGTGAAGCGCCACACAACATACATCTATCAGCTTAACACATTCATAGCTAAGTTTTAAAAAATTAATATTTAAACTTGTTACGGTCGGTGAGTAGGCTTGCGCAAGAATACAGTCTTTTTATTGTGTGTAAAAACTAAGTTTTAAATGTTATGAAAATGTTGTTAACTGCGATGAGACATGAAATTCTAATGTTACATAATATTTCTAGTCTCAAAAATATTTCTTAAAAATGGAAGACATTAATAATTTGATCTTTGAACTATTTTGTTGGTGTGCATGCACTGCTTCCGGTATGATATACATTTGTAGGTGTTCTATTGAGTTCGGCGTACACTGTAACTCTGAAGAATGAGTGTTAATTGTTTGATGTTTTATATAAATATAGGGGTATATTAAAATGTACATATAAGGATTATATTCTAATTTATTTATTTACTTGTTTATTTGGGTAACTATATATGCTACTTAGTTACAACCTTTTGATTTAGCAAATTGGTACGCATACCATACCGACCCATCTGCTAGTGTTGAAATCCGGCTGACTTATGAAAGATGAACAAAATTTTGTATCTAAACATTAAAAAAAGGAATATTTTCCAGCACACATTGAATCTTGAACATTGAAATAAATTAATTTATATATAAGAATATTAACATCAACATCAAATAATTAAATGCCACTCGGACGGTTTAAAAGTTTGTAATTTCAATGCTTGTTTCCGGATATTGTGACATTTTTTTTTCTTTTTGTGTTTTTGACAACTGTTACATAGAAACTCCCGGCAATACACATTTTGAGATATTGTGCCATGCCTAATTTCTTTTCGATGATTACTTTGGAACACACTGACCTTAGTTCTCCCCAAAGTTTCTGGAAAGAACATCTCACTCACCTGTTATAGGAAATTTTTACATGGCAACTGACATACACACCTGTCCTCATTATCAATCTGCATGCTAGTTGACAAACATGTTTTGTTAAAAAAAAAAAGGTGAAATAACGCCACACTCTTTGTACTCAATATCATTTTTGTAAAAAAAAAAATCCATGGAGTCATATCATATACTTAACACACATACGTTTTGTTGAATACCACTTTTACAATGTACTTTATACTTTTAAGATCGCGAGGTAGCTCAGTCAGTAAAGCATAAAACAAATTCAACCTGGATGTACATCCGAGGGGCATGGTTCGATCCTCGCCCGTGTTGGTCTGTGTTTCTCAGCTGAGATCAAGGATCGTTCTGTGATGTCGTGTTTTGACAATACTCTTGTTGATCTAAATAGGATGCGACGGACCTCCTGTATGATGTTCAGTAAGATCGCCACCAACTGATTGCAAGTGCCTCCGCCTCCAAGTGACCCGCGATGTTTACTACGCGTGTGGTTGTTTTGTGAAAATGTATTTTTTGTGAACATATTACGGTTTTGTACGCAGTCTTAAAGTTCTATATTATTTGTGAAATATATTTCTGACCGACTTAAGGTGATCATGTGGTTGAAGTTACTGTGTATAGCGTTTCCAGAGGGTCACTTGGGTACACGGCATTACACAACATAGATTGTTACCACGACCTTTGGTGCTTACGTGTTATTATACAAATGTATTCAGGCAATTAGTAATGCTAGCTTGTAATGTGCTCATTACGTAAATCAAATAAAACCTCATTATTAGCAACAAAATTAGTGTACTGTGGCCTAATTAACATACTATTATTAGACTGGTCCGGACTCACTCAATGCACAACTGTATACATTCAACGTCACATCTTTATTGATTCAGTGACACTAAATGCTCTTCTTTCCTCGTTTTAGTAGACAGACACCGCCAAGTATGGCCCTTCTCACTTCCAAACGGATTACGTCACTATAACATCTCGCAATTCTATATTTGTCGATACTATCAATTCCAAGGAGAATATCGTTTGACAGAAGGCTAATTGGGAAAGTCGACAGCTCTCACACACGAACCCATATAAACGAATTAACCAACACAGTCAGTGGGTCTCCGGAGATTCTACGGGACACCTTGAGGCTTATTAGTCCACTCTTGGAGGTATCTAACGTCGGCATAATATTTCCATTTTACCCGGAACCTCTCAGACAGGATACAAATGTTTCGGAATTGTTGTTTTTTACGATAGTGAATTCAAAATATGAGGCACGATTCTCAGAAACATACGTCATCTCCATGCATAGAATAAAGAGAATAAAGACTCACAAAGAATGAAATCATTATAATCTTTTTCATGGAAACAAGCTTTTTTTAATTTAATAAAAAAAAGTATAAAATCTCACGAAAGCCGTATAATGGACAAGCGTTTTCTCGTTTGATTTCATTTTTAATGCATCTGTTTTGTGTGATTTTGCTCCACCTTCGAAAACAGCGAAAAAGCAACAATCCAAAATAATACACACTACGGTAAACAGTAATTCAGTCGACTTTCGCTCATTACCAAACGTAGCAAAAACTTTTTCTGAAACAAGCTTTATTGTGCATTATTTGGTACCATTAACTTTACCGAAACAGACTTTACTATGCATAACAATAATTTTTTCGCGAATTGGTTCGGTCATGAACTTCGCAAAAGAAACTTGTTAACACTGAATTTTATTCTATTTTTAGCTTTGCACATGGCTTCCACACCGTGGGGGTTCTGTTTGACTTAAACTCCGAAATCTTCTGTAAGTCGACACGTCTAATGTTAACAGTACTTACCAGTTAAACTGTGACAACAGCCGCAGATTATCGAGGCACGAGGCCTAAATCTCGATGTTAGATCTACCATTTTACAAAGGAAATTGCCGTCGAGAGTCTATTTATAAAATCATAAAACGTGGTCAGGATTATAGGAAAATCCGAGAGATAAGAAAACGACCTTCCGGGTGTCTTCTGATAATAGCTCCTGGTGTAGAATTGTTGCTCAAACGATGTTTTATATACACTGGTGTCTCGAAATTTGGACGGCGCTGTAGACACTTTTTTTTCTATCGTGCGTTTTGTTTTTATCAGTTTCCTGTGGTCACGTTTGTAAGTTAAAAGATCTAGCAAAGCTTAGATTGTCTGAAGGTTCCCGTTGTTTATTTAATGACATCATAGCTTCATGATGTCAAATTATGATATTAAATGCGTTGTGACGTCATCAAGAAAATGCTACAAGGTGAGAGTATCGCCATTTCTGTTTACCTTCCCATTTAACCATTGAACGTCAATCTGATAGACACACAATAGTTATATCTACATTAAGGATATTTTTTTAAAACATTATCGTGTCTTTTTTCCATAATTAAACTTGTTTTCCTCTCTCCTTGCATACTGGAAAAGCTTTTTGAAAATCATACTCAGCTAAATGATTAACGTAAAGTTATAATGCGTGTGATCTGAGGCGAAGTGCAAAGCGTCCACGTAACGTCGGTAAAGATGACATCATGTTATTGTTCAGTGAATGAAATCCAAATTAGGACAGAGTTAATGGGAGGTTATTATGCAAAATGTAAATATAGACTTATTGACTTAAATTCGTTTCCATTTCCAGTGACTTTTTATAAATCTTTTCACGAGTCTTGGTAAAATGAAAATGTCTTGGCCTCGTTTCACACGCCTATCACTGATGTAAAATACTCTCTGTATCGTAGTCCTGTTGGATATACAGGGTTTTTAAAAGAGATTGATCTAAGTACCTCCGGAACATTTTGTTGTAAATTGCCGAGGATGTACGATTGGCTATATCACCATTATTTCTTTGATCATATGGCCATTTCATCTGTGGTGCTACTTAACACCATTCGGAGTTCAGACCTAATTATTTTCCCCGGCTATTTTCTCGGCATTGTGTACTTCATTACGATGTGAATATCTTTAATTACCGCTGTCAAGATCTGCATTCATACAAAATTAAGTTAATTTTTCCTCCCTAAAAAGCCGATATATATTGCAAAATATGAAGACGAAAAATATTTCCATAGCGTTTAGGAGCGAAATATTCCTAACATCAACCTGACTAAGCCTAAACATGAACATACCTGGTTCGTGTTAGACGGCCAATTTGAAGATAATCACCTTAACTTGATTCAGACATTCTAGGTTGTGAACTATTATAGATGTGTAGAAAATAACAAGAAACTGTGGTTAGGCATACAGCGTCTTATAAAAGGCTCAAATTTAGGTTAAGCTATCATTACTTAATACCAGTTCTCGATTAAACAGACGGTGTTGTAAAGTATTACCGGTTAAAGAGACGGTGATATTAATTCTTATCGGATAAAGAGGCAGTATTAGAATGTGTTATCGGTTTAAAACGAGCTGTTAGCAGGTGTTATCGGTCAGAGACGGTGTTAGCAAGCGTGTCAGATTAAAAACAAGTTGTTAGCATGAGTCATCGGTTAAAGAGACGGTGTTAGCAAGCGAATCAGGTTAAAAAAACAAGGTGTAAACAGGTGTTATCGGTTAAAAAGACGATGTTAGAAAATGATTCTGGTTAAAGGCAGGTTGTTACATGTAGTTTTTTAAAGGGACGGTGTTAGCAGTCATAGATGGGGTGTTATAAGTCTTATCAGTTAAAGAGAAGATTTGATGGGCGGGGTAAGCCAGTGTTAGGGGTCACAGAGCCGATGTAATAAAGTAGTATTATCAGGTAATGAGACGGGGATGTAAAGTGTTAGCAATATAAGAGACGGTACTATCAAGTGCTATCAGTTAAAGGGGCGAAGTTAAAAATTGTTTTCGATTAAAGAAGCGGCGTCACCAATTCTTGTTGGTTTGAGAAACGGCATGTTGTTAAGTATCATCGGTTAAAGAGACGGTAGTATAAAGTATTATCGGTTAAAAAGACGGCGCTCTACAGTGTTATCGGTTAAATGACGATGTGTTATAAAGTGTTCTTGTTCCTTATTTTGATCAGAAAAAAACAAGAATGAAAATAACTGACAGGCGACAACCTTAGATTTTGACAATGAAATATTGTGATTGCTACTTTAAGGAATTTTCAAAATTCATTAATTTAAGAGCACTAGCAGAGGACATGACATACGACATTACACACGACAGATACGTGACATTATGATATCACAATCGACAGATGTGTGACATTATGATATTACACACTACAGATGTGTGACATTATGATATTACAATCGACAGATGTGTGACATTATAATATTACACACAACAGATATGTGACATTATGATATTACAATCGACAGATGTGTGACATTATGATATTACACACTACAGATGTGTAACATTATGATATTACACACAACAGATATGTGCCATTATGATATTACAATCGACAGATATGTGACATAATGATATTACACACGACAGATACGTGACATTATGATATTACACACAACAGATATGTGACATAATGATATTACACACAACAGATATGTGACATTATGATATTACACGCTACAGATGTGTGACATTATGATATCACACACTACAGATGTGTGACATTATGATATTACAATCGACAGATGTGTGACATAATGATATTACACAAAACAGATATGTGACATTATGATATTACACACTACAGATGTGTGACATTATGATATTACAATCGACAGATATGTGACATTATGATATTACACACGACAGATGTGTGACATAATGATATTACACACGACAGATGTGTGACATTATGATATTACACACTACAGATGTGTGACATTATGATATTACAATCGACAGATATGTGACATTATGATATTACACACGACAGATGTGTGACATAATGATATTACACACGACAGATGTGTGACTTTATGATATTACACACGACAGATGTGTGACATAATGATATTACAATCGACAGATGCGTGATTTAATGCCATTTCACAAAAGATGTGCGTGCTAACTTTTCTCGCCGAACTTTAAATATAAAATGATAACACTAATTTTACTTTTCTTATATAATTTCTACGTACTTTTTGCACAAAAACCGCTAATCTCTTTCCCCCTTTTTTCATTTACCTTCAGATTAAAATATTTTGTATTTTTTATTATTTCTCCGATGATCAATCTTACAGCTGAAACGAAGTAATATATCCACATGACGTACAATAAAAAAAACAGAAACTAATTAGCATACCTTCATTTTTGGCCCATCAAAACAAGCTCACTTAATAGAAAGCTACTATCAGCGCCATGTCTACAGACATGATACTGTTATTTAACAGGT